>NC_059425.1:156241800-157464657 GCF_021028975.2 Sphaerodactylus townsendi | reverse complement strand
CCTAGGCCAGCTGCTACAAACAGCTAATTCATCACCTGAACTGTGTGTGTAGAACAGATGGAGTTGCCTGAGTGAGAGGGATGGTGCCAGAGAGGTACCAATCTCTTGCCAGAAGGGGGATGTAAACTTTGTGTGGGAGAAGAATACCCACCTCTAGTTTTGGGGTGGATTTACTTCAAAAGCTGTGAAGTGATCCTACAGGTTGTGGAAGTCTGAAGGGACATGGATGGCAGGGGAAAAAACATGCTTGGGACATTTCACAAAATAGTAGGCAGGCAGAGAGTCAACCTAAAATGGCTGATAGCACTAAAAATGAAGTAGCAGAGTGGAAGGGCAGGGGAAGCTTCAAATTCAGATAGGAGAAATCACACAGAAGAAATAAGATATTTCCTGCTTGCCTTGTTCACACAGGGCAAGCAGGAAATGTCTTCAAGCTTGCCTGCAAAAAGAAATCGCTTGATCTAGCATTTTTTTAAGCCAGGTTGAGAAAAATAAAGCAACATGAAAACGTTTGGGGAGAGAGAACTGTGTGAGCATCCTCCCCAAATTCTTTTTGCAATGTCCTCAAGACATTGCAATTGTGCTGTGCAGAAAAGGTCCTTGTGAGGTTGAAGGAGATTCAGCCAAGATACTGGGCTTCCTTTGCACAGAGTCCCAACTTCTGGCAATCTCCACATCTTCAGAAGATCTATACATGACACTAATCCATCATATAAACAGCATAAACCAATCTAGGTGATAATAACTTACTCTCATCTGGTTCTTTTCATGTTCTCTCTCTCTTTTTCCTTTCTCTACTAAATAGGTAAGTAGATGGGGAATGGCATAAATGTGAAAGCAAAGACAGAAAATTTGGAACAGGGCAGATTACAGAAGGTTTTTATAGCTTGTGTTTTATAACACTTTGGATCATTATAGAATGTTTTAAGAAAACAAGCTATCTCCGGAACATTTTTGGCCTCATTTCATACCATACTTTTAATTAAAGAGATGAAGGTTGTTAAAGCCATGGAAATAACCCCTATGCTGCCTGAACAAGAAAATGAGCACCTTATCAAACTTGGAAAAAAATTATTTTCCTGGTAGATAAACAGTTGGAATAACACTACACGTTATATGTAGTTCCACAATCTTTGAGGAAAGAAGAGGGTTTTTTTTAAAAAAAAAAATATTTTATAGGGCAAAATGGCCATGGAGGAAAATTTTGCAAAGAGGGAAAGAGGGTATTTAACTGTTTCTTTTCATCCATTTTCTTTCTGAAAATTTAACTTCTGTTGGGAAAAAATTACATATATTCATAAGCAGTCTCCATTGGAGTTAAAGTAACTAGAAGTGTCAATTTTTGGTGGGAAAATGGAGTCAGGAGGAAGAATAAAATATTCACCTCTGCCTCCTTATGCTCTTGGCATATACCGGTATATTATCTTGCAGCTTGAGACCTTAAGAGAATCAGGATAAAAATTCCAGGGACTATCCCAGGATATGGCGCACTTAGTTTTTCTTTGTATCTGTCGTTTATTTAAATTTGCCTTTTTTGTCTTTTGTAAGCTGCTTTGGATCCCCATTGAGGAAGAAAAGTGACAAAAATACTGAAATAAATAAATGCCAGACATTCTCTTTGAGACTGCATTTTGTAAAATGGACCTTCAGCCGGGAAGGGGAGGGGGGGAGACCATAATATCAAATATCATCAGCATATATCATTGAAAAAGCCTAGCTGGGTGGTGCTGACTCACTCTCAGCCAACTGTCATGCACTCACAGGGTTCAGGCTTACTCACAAGGTGTACAAAACACAACAAAAGCAAAACAGCTCACTCATACCTGTGGCTCCAACTGCTGAACCAGATCACGCATAATGGCCAGCTCCAACAGCCTTGCACTTCCAACTGCCAAGTCGTATCTGAGACCCAATTCTGCTTGACAGCCCACCCCAGCTGTTGCCTGTTCTTTCCTTCCTCCTCCCCCAACATGGCTGCCACTCCTCACAAGATCTATTTGTGAAATCTGAAGGTTCCTTAGGAGAGAGTGGATTCCCTCTGCAGCCAAATAAAAGAAGACCTGTGTGCAGAAATGCATATGGAGGGCCGCATGCATGTCTTGAATTGTCAGCGGAATCGGGGACTAATTTCAGCCTCTGCGTTTTCTACTGTTCTCTGCAATTCCCTTCCATCTCCCACGAAACGTACTGTGGAGACCCCAGACCTTCTTCTTCACACACACATTTTATCAACTGCAAACATTTCCTGCTTTTTGCAGACACTCTCTCAACCCTCAGCTCTTTTTCAGACCTGGAAGGTCCTTTCTTGCCCTGCAACCAGCACCATTCAGGCAGGGTGGGTGTGGCTCATTTAAGGGCTTTGGAGGAAGAAAGTTGCTCCGTGCAGGATTCCTACCCAGTCCCTCAGCTCCCTGTCCTTGCAACACTTCTGTGGTTTGATGCAAAAAGAAGGAGCGGCCAAACTCAAAGCCAGTCAGAAGCATATTTTAGATTTGCCTATCCTGTTTCATCCTGGCAAGAGTTAAGCTGACAGCGCTTTGCTACCTAGAAAGGACCACAATAGAGGATGCTCTTTTCCAGAAAAGGGTGGGGCCATTGCTTTTAAACATCTCCCCCCTCCCCAAGCTGCAGAAAGGGAAGAGCTGGCCAGCTTGGACTGAGTACATGTTTTGAAAGGGGGGGAGACTTATCTTGGTTATCTGGAGACCAACTATAATAGTGAACGATCTCCAGATGTCCCCTGGTGGTTGGTGATCTAAGCTTAATGTGTTGAAGAACAGAGGACTATAGTGTGAGGAGAATGGTGGGCTCGGAACTAGAAGTCAGAATGACAATAAACTGTAAATAACAAACTCATTACACAGATTTGTCCTTCTGATCAACGCCAGCTGCTGGATCTATCCTCTAAATCTATCTGCTGGACCTATCGTCCTGAGCCCTTCGGGGGTAGGGCGGTTTATCAAATCAAATCAAATCAATCAATCAATCAATCAATCAATAAATGCATGAAATATTCCTTGGACCGTGGAAGGGCTCTCTATTTCCCTTGGGGTGGGTGGGACACCATTTTAGCCTAGGCATTTCAGTTACAAAATAGTTCTTTCCAGGACTACTTTGGTGGATGGTTACAGGGTTTTTCCAGCATTGTGGATTGCCTGATAAATTTTTGGATGATGAATTAATTGGTACACTTTTAAATGTAAGCTGTTTTTGCATGCCAGTTTTGGGAGAAAGGTGGTTTGGAGGCACTATAAACAAAGATATAAAACTGGGATTTCATAAACAAGAGTTTTATAAGCCACCAAATATTGTGACAACTGATTTGAACAGATCACTGCTGCACCCATCACTGCTGCACCCATCACATGCGGACCGGTGTGAGCCAAGTCCGTCAATTCAATTTCCAAAAATAAACGGGTTGTGCTATTGTAACTGCTGAGCAATTTTCAGATTATATTAATTTCTCCAGTTAAATTGGATAATGTTAGCAGGATCCATTCAGCTTCCCTTCTAAAGGGAAGCTGAATGGATGTGAATAAGTCACCTTGAACGATTATCCCGATTTAAACTGGAGAATTAATTATAATCTGAAGAAGAATAGCGCAACCCATTTATTTTTGGAAATTTAATTGACGGACTTGGCTCAGACCGGTCCGCATTGCCGCCCAGGCATATTTGATTGACTGGAATGCAGTACATGCAGTCATTTATAAGCGACTAACTATCTACAAAGAAGAGGTCCCATCCTAATATCTGTACGGACAAAGTTATAGGACCAAGTAAAGAAGAAGACATCTTTGAGTCACTTTGTACATATTGTATGGTGAGGTTACATGTGTAGCATTGTAAGAGTTTAGGCTCTGATGCTGTTTGCACTTTTCACTTGTTGCACTTTATGTGTTGCACTTTATATGTGGGCTAAATGCAATTGATAAAATAGCGGTTGATGCAGCGCGCTAGTTGTCTGTGTAGTCGTGAACATTGCATTCATTGAGAAATTTATACTTTGTATTTGAAATGGTATCCCTGACAATCAAATATGAGGATAGAAAAACAGTTGAACAGGCCTAATTGACTAATGACTACAGAAAGTTGCCTTCCTCTAAGAGAAGTAACTTGGCTCACTTATTCAGTCATCCAGATTACATTACAACGTGAGCCATTTGTTGAGCTGGATAGGCAACAGCTCACTTGAGAATTCTTTCTCACTTTGTTAGAACTGGAGAGACATTCCAAGAAAAGACACTTAACAGCATTAAAACCTTATTAGGTCAGTTTTAGCTGTTGTCATTTGCTGATTGAAAGAAACAAGGTGGAAGTCTAATGTGGATAGTACTACATTTACTTGGCAACAATCCCAGATTTGCAGGTGCTGGGCTTTGAGCATACATACTTTAATTAACATTTTTACTTTCCCTAGTTTATACCAAAGGGTTTTTTTGTGTGTGTTTTTCAACTGTGACTAAAATTGTTCAGCTACTAGACTGGTTTCAGTACTTAAAAAATGACTTTCAGTACAATATAGTCAAAGTTAATCATGTTTAAACTGCATTCATTTAATTGGAAAAATGTTATGCAAGAATTCAATTCTCTCTTCTTTTCAACTCTTCAGTTTGCAGCATATAACCAAACGCTAATACAGAACAGAAAAAAAAATGGAAAATTTTGTTTTAATCTTGATCTGGGTATATATTGTCAGTATTTATAACTACAGCATCCAGGTCTTCCACACATTGTAGATCTTGCAGTTAGACAATTCACTACGCAGTTGCATATGATATTCATGGGATCTCCTTACAAAGTGTTGCACTTTTTCTAGTGGAATCTTTATCTCATAACTGAATTCTTCCATTACTACCAGATTCCATACTGTCAGGATAATTGCAATAAACAGAGTTGTTCAGCTTCTGTCAATGAATGTGTTTTGACAGATACGAAAACTCCCTTAATATAGTGTGCAAGCAAAGCAGTTGGTATGGTCAAAAGGACCAAAATAATATAATAACCAAAAATGACAAGCTACAGTTATGGAGAATTAATTTTGATTGGTAAAATCCAGTGAGCTGTTCAATCAAACAAGTAAACCCTGGAGACAAATCCTGCAAAAAACTGGTTATACGAAGTCTGTTAGAAAGTAATAGCACTCACAATGGAGTCATAAGCAGAGTTATGCCATTCAAAGTTCAGTGAAGTCAGTGAAATTAGAAGGATGCAAGGATTTCATGGTTAAACTTGCTATAACTGGATTTAGTCAAAGAAGTAATTTTAACAGGATTGGGTCCCACAGTATAAACTGGTTAAACTATACAAACTAATCAAATTAAAGAAGCTGAGCTGTACTGAGGTGTGGATGCGTGTGAATGAGCATGCCTCTCTGTGGCCTTGAAGTCCAGAGTTACTTATTTCATTTCAGAATAAAAGGGAATGTTTTTCTTTCACAGTTCTTGAGAATGTGTGGGATAAGAACGGTGGTATATTACACGTTTGTTCCAAGCTTAGCAAAAAGATGCCCGAGTGCCACACAGGAATATAATATATATCCCCAAAGCACTGAGGCATGCAGACTGAAAATATATTCGACCATGTTCAGCACCTCTGTTTTTGATACCATATGTCATTGTTGATAAGATTTTTTCATGTCTCAGACCTTAACTTCAGAAGCATGTTAAACATGGCATATACACACAGCTGTAAACCAGATGTTACTTTGTGTAAAAAAACAAGCACAGTAATTCACACATTACTACCACATTATAGGCCAGTAAATCTTTAAATGTTACTTTGTACTCTCTTAAAAAAAAAACCACAACCCTAGAAACAGAAAATCTTCCAGCAGCTGTCACTACAGTAGAAATAGTACAGCCACTGCCAGGCATGATCAAGGATTCTCCGAGGCTGATTTTGCACGGTAAAAACGCCTTTTGCTATATCCGGGAGCGCAGCTGCCGCGGCGCTCTTTACCCTGCTATTGACTTAGAATTGTTCCCCGGCTGTCCTCCACTTGCCCCACGAGGTCCTCGGCAATGTCTTCTATGAATCTCCCCCCCCCCGCTCCCCCCACTCACTTTCACCAATTTAGTTGATTGCACAAAACAGGTGCTGGGAATTGGTGCCCTCCCCCATCTAAAATCCCTGCATGCGCAAGGGAATCGCAGTACTCCACCCCACCCCCCCATCTAAACTCCTTGCAGGTGCAAGGGAATTGCCACCCTCCCGTTCATAGCGCCTTCATATGCCACTTTTCTGCAAGGTTTCTCAAGGTTTTTGCAAGGTTTCTCCCTCTGTGTTTTTAATTCCACTACAACGGGAGGAAGGTCAGAGTGGCAAGGAAGGAAAAATGGCCTTGTTCTTCTGCTGAGAAGGTTTCTTGGCAGCGGAAGCCACCAGAGCAGGGGTGGGCAATTATTTTTTCCATGGGGCCGCATAAGAAACAGAAAATATTGTGGAGGGCCGGGCCAAAAGGCAGGGGGGCGAAACGCTTTTGAAAGCCCCGCAGAAGCCGGCAGCCAAGGCAACCGGCTCCTGCGGGGCTTTCAAAGACGCCTCGCTCCCCAGCAAGGCAGGGGGGCCAGTCAGGGTCATCCAGCGGGCCGGATGTGGCCCACGGGCCGTATAATGCCCAGGTCTGCACCAGAGCAACAGAGGGGCATTCCAAAACGTCCCCAGGCTTTGTGGTTCTGTAAAGTCCCGAAGCAAAGCCACTGTTGCAGGGCGGTGCTGGGGCAACTGCGTGCCAGATATGCTGCAGTGCTGGGTGCTGTGGGAACTCCCCATTCTGCCGGGGCATTCCCCGTGCCAACAATGGGTTATTTTTAACGTGCAAAATCAGTCCAAGATTCAGAGCTGAGATCCCTGTTTTATGTAGCATACAGTCCTTGCCCACTGACAACTCTGAATACCCTGCTGGATGGAGAGAACCATTATCATCACACACACCATCATCATCATCATCATCATCATCATCATCATCATCATCATCATCATCATCATCATCATCATCACACACACACACACACACACACACACACACACACACACACAAAGGAGCCACTCATTGGTATTTTGTGTGCAGATTTTATCACCTCCTGCCTTTCCTATCCCTTAAGGCACAGGTGTCAATCTTGCGCCCCTCCAGATGTTGTGGACTACAGTACCCATCATCCCCTGCCAGCATGATGCTGGCAGGGGATGATGGGAACTGTAGTCCATAACATCTGGAGGGCCGCAAGTTTGACACCTATGCAAAGCAGCTGATTTTTAAAAATATATATATTACTATCCCACCTTTCTCACTGAAATTTAAGGCAGATTACAAAATATAAAATCAGTGCAATCAGAAACCAACAGCAGAGAAAACTCAACAGTAGCTCCTTCTTCCTCATGTATTCAATTGGGATCCCCTCCAGTTTTCTTGGCCAGTTGGCAAAGAGCCTTCAAACTTTTGTGTGTCATTAGTGAAATGTTTAGTTCAACTCTCTTTTTTTAGCGGCTATCCACTGGTTAGAGTTTTTTTAACCACTGAATCCAGATTTTTTAAATGTCTGCAGTGCTTCAGGCAATGTAAAAAAAACAGAAACCAGATGCACGGTCCATCCCAGAACTGGCACAATACAGTCATCCGTCAGGATGGGAAGAGCCTTCTCGGGCTGGATTATGAGGACTTCTGTCTCTTTAACTGAAACTCATTGAGAGCAGTCTCAACTTCTTTCAACAACTTTCTTCCAGCTTACTGGCAAGAGCTGGCATCTCTGTGATAATAAGCCTACTGTATTGCCAGCCCACTCTCTGAAAAACCTGTATCATAAGGAACAGTCCAGATCAGGCTGCCCTTGAAGAGCAGCCATGACTGTAGGATCTGTTGCCACTGAGGCGACATGGTCATGGGGCTGATCTGTTTGGAATGGGAGGAAAACCTGGATTTCATCACTACTGAAGTGCCAATCATTTGGGGTGTGTGCAACAAACAAGTCTGATTTGAAGGGAGGTCATAAGCCATTTTCCAAAAATGAGCAAAACTAGGTTTTTAACAAATCAATCCAACAACACGATGCCACTGATTTCAGCGTGATGAAGCCTTCCAAATTTCCTATTGGTATGAGAAAGCTTATTCTTTCTCAAATCACAGAATCATAGAGCTGGAAAGAGCCATACAGGTCACCTAGTCCAATTCTCTGTTTAGTGCAGGATCATCTTAGAGCATCCCTGATGAGTGTTTGTCCAGCTGCAGTTTGAAGACAGCCAGAGAAGGGAGCTTATCACCTCCCTAGGCAGCCAATTCCAATACTGAACATCTTTTATTGAAAAAAAAATCCAAATATCTTGTTGGTACCTTTCCACCAGTGGTGGGATCCAAAAATTTTAGTAACAGGTTCCCATGGTGGTGGGATTCAAACAGTGGCGTAGCGCCAATGGGGCTGGGCGGGGCACGACAGGGGTGTGGCTGGGCATTCCAGGGGCAGGGCATTAATAATTTCTCTGTTACTGTAAAAAACTCTTACTGTAAAAAAAAGTTCCTAATTTCCAGGTGGTATCTTTCTGTCCATAATTTAAACTCATTATAGCAAGTCCTATCGTCTACTGCCAACAGAAACAACTACTTCTCTAATTGACTGCCTGTCAAATACTTAATACTTTCAAATACTTAATTTTGTTTCTAGAAATCAAAAGAAGGATACCTTCCTGAAACAAGAAACTTTACCATTTTTCTAAAATATGTTTCTAAAACAGGCCAACGGGGAGAATTATCCTGTTTTCTACCTTCGCTAACCAGCCACATAGGAAACAACATGACTTTATGATTTTTGGACCTAATGGAATTTCTAACGGAAAAGCAGACCCAATTAGTAACCCCCTCTTGGCACACACAAATAATTAGTAACCCACTCTTGGTAACTGGTGAGAACCTGCTGGATCCCATCTCTGCTTTCCACCCATGATTTAAACCCATTATTGCGAGTTCTATCCTCTGCTGTCAAGAGAAACACCTCTGTACCATCCTGTAACAAAGCAATCATGTCCAACCTCCTCTAGACTAAACACTCCCAAGTCCTCAGCCTTTCCTCATAGGACTTCGTCTCCAGGATCCTCACAATTATCACTCTGCACCCACTCCATCCTATCTACATCCTTTTTGAAGTCAGGCCTCCAGAACGCCACACAATACTCCAAATGTGCCCTGACCAAAGTAGTATATAGCAGGATACTGACAGCTTGCGTCTGTTGCATGCATTAGCCAGTTTTGTCACTGCATCCCAGGATCATACTAGCCTTTTTTGTTACTGCATCACACTGACTGCTCATATTTCACTTATTTAATTTACAGTCCATCCACATCCCAAGATCTTGGTCACAAAGACTGCTACTCTGAAGTGTATCTCCCTCCCCCACCCCCATAACGTATGCATGTTCTTCATTTTTGTTACTCAGATGTAGAACTCAGCCCTTACTCTTGTTCCCATCCACCCACTTCTCCAGTGAGTTCCAATGTTTTTGAATTCTATCTCTATTTTCTGGTGTGTTTGCTCATCCGCCTAAATTGGTGTCATCTGCAAAATTTAATGAGCAGTCCCTCCCCACCCTCATCCAGATCATTTAAAAAACTATTGAAAAGTACCAGGTCCAGAACTGAGCCCTGTGCCCCCCCCCCCCGGCTGGACACATCCCTCCAATCAGATGAATTTCCATTGGCAACTACTCTTTGGGTGCAATTTTTCAACCAGTTCCCTAGCCACCTAAATATCCTAGGCTGTTTCCGCACAGGTGGAAAATCGCACCACGGGGACGGTAAAAACACTGTCCCTGGGGCACTGTTCGCACAGCAGGTGCTGCTGCATCACAGCAGTGCCGTTCTGGGCCTGCCCAAGCGGCGCAAAGACGCCGCTTCCAAAGACGCCGCTTAAAGCTGGAGTCGTTCGCTACACGCACGGTGCGGAATCAAGACAGGCATGAGTGGCACCCGCTAAAGTTGTTCTTCGTGTGCGAGGGACTTACCTCGCCTTCCTGTACAGCTCTGGGTGGCTGGAAAGACACGGCCACACTGCCCTCTGACCCCCGGGGGTCGGAGGGCAGCATGGGCATGTCTTTCCAGCCGTCCGGAGTTGCACAGGAAGGCAAGGTAAGTCCCTCGCACACACCCTGGGCGGCTCCGTGCGGAGCCGCCCCTGCGGGCAGCGGCAGCATTGGGACTGCCCGCACAGGACCGTGCGAACAATCCTGACGCTCCACTGGCTTCATTTAAGCTGGTGGGAAGCCGCTGCCTCTGGTGGTGCAGAAACGGCCCTAGAGTCTAGTCTGCAGTGCTCCAGTTTACCCATGAGAACATCATGAGAAACGCTGTCAAAGCTTTACTGAAAAATAGTCTTGCCCATGGAATGACTCTCATCATACCTCTGAGTTGATTAAAGTCTGCCATACTATAAAATCTAATAGACGAGTATGGCTTTGAACTTCCTTGGTCCCCCAAAAGCAAAAAGAATTCTAGGACATGGTCACTTCTCCATAATGTCCCCTACCAACTCTTTCTTGTTGGCAATTGTTGCTGAGTATGGCTTAGCCCCGTGTAGCTTCCTCCACCATTTGAAAAAGGAAGTTGTCAGCCAGGCAGATCTAGAAATTGAATGACTGTGGACACATAGCAGAGTTTGTCTTCTAGCATACGTGAGGGAAACTGAAGTCACCCATAACTACCAGGTCGGGTACTATTATAATTTGGATACCTTGTGGTGATTACTATTATAATTTTTAAAAAATGAGTGGAAGTCTTTTGAGTAATCAATTAACACCCCACCTTCTCTTTTGGCTCAAGGCAGCTTCCAAAAAAAATTTAAACATTACAAGTCAAAACCAAATAGTATCTTTTTTTTAAAAAAAAAAAACCCAAATCTTCCCCAACCCAAAATACCTGATGTTCATTGAAAGCTCTGGTGAACAAGCAAACCGCCCAAGTCTCCAGTGAGGGGACTCCCTTCACCTTTCCAGGGAGTCCATGCCACATATTGAATTGGATCATAATTAATGAAGTTCCAACAGCACCCACTGGAATTCATTTAACATAGCCAAGGAGTCCCCTGTAGGGCCAGGAACTTTTTATTCACTACTGACAAATGTTGTGATATCTACTAATTAGCATTTGAAGGAGCAGAAATCTAAAAGGCAGAATGTCAACACTTTAAATTAAAACAAAATCCATATTTCAGTATGTAGTTTAAAAAGGACAGTCAAATAGATGGAAGCAATTATTACTTAGCAGTCTGCCACAATAGCAGTGCTACTGGTGGGCCAGAAATTCCTACTGACACATGTTGGATATCATTTAATGAATCCTGTTTCATTATGTTTTCAACTATATGTCGCATGAAAACCCAAGTAAATTGCTCTTACTATAGTGTCAAATGTAATCTCCAAACAGCTGAGGTAAAAAATGTTCTCAGCATTATTACCTTCTTTCAAATTTTTAAATGTTTCATATCATGAAGAATGGTGGCAAATGTTAAGGAAATTCAACTAAATGATTACTAGCACAACATTTTTTTTGTAAAAAAACCCCACATTACTTAGCAACAGAGGTCAATAAGTAGTAAGAATAAATGCAGAAGTGGCAGTATTGCTGTACTGGAGAAAAAGACTGTGAAGACAGATGATCGCTTAGGGGTTGTTTTGTCCAGAGAGATGGAATTGCTGCTTATGGTGGTGAACTTTGTATGCCATCCCACTTTGGCTTCTGATAGATTTCACTGCTTCAAAAACCAGCACAACCTGTTTTATCCAATGCAACAGTGGAACGAAGCAAAATGTATTTACAGTAAAGCCTTTTCCAAGCTACGTTCAAATTCTTTAAACAAATTATTGTCATTCTCTAGTCCAGTGATGGCGAACCTTTTCGAGACCAAGTGCCCAAATTGCAACCCAAAACCCATTTATTCACGCAAAGTGCCAACATAGCAATTTAATCTGAATACTGAGGTTTTAGTTTAGAAAAAACGGTTGGCTCTGAGGCGTGCGTTACTCGGGAGTAAGCTTGGTGGTAGTCAGTGGCTTTGTTTTGAAGCAACTGTGCAACTCTTCCAGCTTACTCCCAGGTAAAGGATCGCGCTTTAGTTCTTCGCATGAAAATCAGCGGGGTTTAACAGTGCTTAACAAGGTTACCTACACTGCTTCCCCAAAACTGGCTCTTAGGTTTAATGATAATAATCAAGCTCAGTGGCCCAGGCCAGCCTAGATTTGGGACTTATCTGTGCATGCCCACAGAGAGGGCTCTGAGTGCCACCTCTGGCACCCGTGCCATAGGTTCGTCACCACTGGACTAGTCCAAGCTTAGTAGATCCAGCCTATTGAACTGTAATAGCTCAGCAGCACCGTTCACAGAATCATTCATTAACACTTCCCTCTGTAAAGAGTGAAGGTCTCTATCATTGCACCCTGCAGGATAAAAAAGATACAGTCATCAGGATATTAGTCCTGATCTATTGGTGGGCCAGTTTGTACATTCAACAGAAGAGAGTAACACTGTAATTTTTCTTTCTTGAACTGGTTTATACTGGAAAGTGACAGAATGTTTGAATGCTCCCCCCCCCCCCGAAATTCCCTGCTGTTATCAGAGTACAGAAAATAAACCAGTCCTAGATACACAGAATGCCAGTCTATGAAGGTTGCTGCAACAACAGAATTGCAAGTAGCAATAAATAACTGCAGTCTTCCATTAGCTGAGAGACCTTCAGGATACATCTAACTTAAAGGCTGAGAAGCAACACAAGAGATTGGGCAAGGGGGAATAAGAGAAGGATTGAACAACCTCTGAATAACAGAAAGCATAAATTTCAGTTCCCCCTAGATTTCAAATGGACCAAACATATCATGTATGAGGATTATACTGACCCAGCTGCTTATATGTTGTCACTTCTCCAACCTCTGCATGCATAAAATTAAGAAAAGGGAAGGACTCAGCCTTCTGAAATGTTATTTGTCTTGATATAACCAGTGTTTGTTTCTGGAGAAGCAGACATAGACCAGACTATCATGTACCTGCATTTTGAGGTATTACAGGTTAAGGAAAGTTTAACCATATGTTGAACATTTAATCTTGTTTTAACAGTCCACTGATATCTTCAAGCAATCTTACAATTACATAACTTTGCCCTCTGAGAGTGACAGTTCAAGCTGTATAAACCAAGTCACTTCACTGCATCAATCTTTCACTGAGCAGTAAACTTCATACAGTATAAACTCGTGTATAAGCCGACTCATGTATAAGCCGAGGCACCTAATTTTACTAGCAAAACCTGGGGAAACGTATTGATTTGCGTATAGTATAAGCCGAAGGTTGGAAGCAGGAAGGCAGAGGCAGAGGCAGTGACTCCCCCTGATGTCATTGCCCAAATAAGGATCTCCCTCCATCTCCAGGCTGCCTGGGCTTCCTCAAACCCAGCCAAGTGGAGGGAGCAACAAACGACTTGTGCAGCTGCAGGGAGGTCGTCCCGGCCACGCCCCCAGCCTCAGCAGAGGCCTGAAGAGAAGGCTGGTAAGCAGGACTTGTGTATAAGCCGAGGGGGCATTTTTCAGCCTTAAAACAGGGCTGAAAAACTTGGCTTATATGCGAGTATATACGGTAATAGTTTTTTTAATATACTGTGATATAAAATAGGACAATGTACTCTCTACAATCAATGTGCCTAAACAAAGAGTGGGACCGCAGCTCAAGCTCCAGCTCACCAATGTCCTTTTGTCATATACACCCAGGAATCTGTCTGTGCAAACTGGACCTCTGAAATAGGTGTAGATGTGCACACACTAGGATTGTCGGGTTGAGCCTGGAAACTGGCAGAAAGGTTGGGGGGGTTGAGATATGTAGGGTGGAACAAGCATAATGGCATCTCTTTCGTGGGGGGGGGAATTCAAAAGCAATGGTGGTAGCTCAACGAATCATCAGAAACTCTATGGTAAAGCAACAGAGTTTCCACAAGTCCCAGAGTTATCACTGTTGCATCCACTTCCTTGGAAGTTACATCATCACCCACACTAATGGCAGTGAGCAAAAGGAGCTCAGGGTGGGCGATTCCCAGCCTAGCCAAAGGCTTGGCAGCCCTGCGACTCATGCATTAGTTCCAAAGACTGTATGTAGTTTGAGCATTGAGCTTGCTGCTATAATCTCATTCTTCCTTAAACATGCTCATTGTACATGACTGGAACACGTGTCACAGGCTTCAATCTTTCCTTTTCTTGACAATTTTACATGGTAAATACATGTGCAGTCATGCAAACGTATCTTTTAGCCAATATCAATGGAAATCAATAGTTGACTGTTGGCATGCAATTCCAAAGTCAGCAAGTGACGCTGTTGAAATAAGCAGCCTGGCTCTTTCCACAATGACAATAAAAATCACATTTAAGACACACTTTATGGAGAAAACACGCACTTGGTTACCTGATACTCAGTGTGGCCTGCGGATTGGTTTTTATAACAAGTTGCATAAACAACCAGCTAGAAGCATGCAGATGGACAGAAAATGGAATGCTTGGTTGGCTGCTTGCCATAGTTTATATGGTGCCTGATAATGTTTAATCAAATTCCAACGTGGGGCCTTTATCTAACATCACTGCATGCATACAGTTTGTCGCTTGCTATTTGGATCACGTCTCCGCAGGCTTAGGAATCATTTCAAAGTGATAACATTCAGAGCTATTTTTATTTCTCATCCTGTGAAAGGCAAGATTTCTATTGTCCCTCCCCTCCCCCCCAAAAAAACATATATATTATATTATTGGCCTTCAGTTGAACTCTCACACTACACTACCCGGAAGATTCATGTTATAGCAAAGAAAGAAGAAAATTTCCTGTTTATGAAAACTGAATTCATATGTATACAGATGTACTACCTAAGAGGCTGAATGTTTTAAGAAGGGAGGAAAAAATGTATATACAGGGTTACCATTAGTAAATCTGTTCTTAGAGTTCAAAAGGCCTTAAAACCCAAAAATAAACGGATAAAGGTGCGGGTAGTTAACCATTCATGACACTGCAAAGAAACATTTGTGTGTGTGTGTGAGCAGAGGGGGATTGTTGCAATATTTGCCACTCCACCATTTATAGCATTAACAGGATATATACTATGGATCACATTCCTCTCTCAACAACTGCCAATTTACTTTGCTTTACAAGGTATTACTCAAATTGGCGTCTATCGCAAAGCTGAAGCCTCAGGCAACGACAACCATAATATGGGCCTGTCACACAAAGATGCTTATAAAACTCTGAACCTTTACAGCTCAGCTTCAGTCTGACCCAGGTCAAGGTCTCTAAGGTCATCTGCCAGGGTCAACATCCATGGACATGCAATTACTTATGCTGAGAAGACATCAGTCCTATATGTTTACAGTTACTATGGGATAAATTGTTTAGTGGAACCAATCCTGAGAACAGTTCTGCATCATAATCCTGATGCAAGCCAGTAACCAGCGTGAATTCTTAAAAATGTACGGTGCCCAAGCAGAATAATACTCTTCTGCCCATTGAAGTAAATGGACTTAGAAGAATATAATTCTGCTTAGGATGGCACTGTTAATGCAATCCAATTGTTTTTCCTCACTATTCAAAAAAGTATGCTGCTTATCCTCACCAAATAACTATAGGCTGAGATTCTACCGCTGTTGCTCCATGTTATCATTGGTCACTAGTAATTGGGGGCAGAGGCGTAGCTCCAAGGGGATGGGGGGCGCAACACACCGGGCACGCACCCCTGCAGGGGTGTGGCGAGTGCGTTCCGGGGATGTGGTGAGGGTGTTCCGGGATGGAGGCGACATTGGCGTGGCAGGGGCGGAGGACGCACCAGTGCACTGGGTGCTTTTCCCGCTCGCTCCGTCCCTGATTGGGGCTGAAAGTCCATCAAATGATAACTCCTTTATAGAACACACATTAAGGGTGGGGTATTAGCAGTGAAAGAAACAAGTTGGAGGAACACTGAAGCTGCCCAGCAGGACCCAAAAGACTGACGGACTCTAGACATGGACGCTGCTTTGCAGATGCTCAGCAAAGGAATGAACACATGAGTTACAGTCTGGCCTTCATTTTCTTCTGATTCATAAACTACTTTAGGTTATCGCTTAAGGCATAAAACAGCTATCACCTGTTTGACTCCCCTCTGTGAAGGAAAATGAGAAGCAGTAATGAAGAATAACAGTGCAATCCAGATGGCGGGGAGCTGTGCTGTGTCCAGAAATGATGTAGTGAAGGCAGCGCCATGCCACCTCCAAAGGAGAGAAATTCAAAATCCCTTTTGCCACCTAAAAATCCCCATAGAAGAAACAGACTTATGCTGCATTCGTGCTGTAAATCTGAGGGCCACATTGGAGATGTTTCTGGCATGAAAGCCTGGTAGAAGCCATGGTATCCATGTTCAGATATTTGAAGGGATGTCATGTTGGTGAGGGAGCAAGTTTGTTTTCTGCTGCTCCAGAGACTAGGACCAGGAGTAATGGGTTCAAGGTGAAGGAAAAGAGATTCCACCTAAACATCAGGAAAAGCTTCCTGACACTAAGGGTTGTTCAACAATGGAATGCACTACTTCGGAGTGTAGTGGAGTCTCCTTCTTTGGAGGTTTATAAAGAGAAGCTGGATGGCCATCTGTGTGTAATATTGTTTGGCCTGGTGTACACTGCCCAGAGCCCTTTGGGGGTGGGCGGTCTAAAAATTAATTAATTAATTAATTAATTAATTAATTAATTAATCAGTTAATCAGTTAATCAATCAATCAATCTGCTAGGAGATTAAGCAGATTAATTAATCTGCTATGATTAATTAATTAATCTGCTAGGATTAATTAATCAGATTAATTAATCAGATTAATTAATCTGCTAGGATTAATTAATTAATCTGCTAGGAGTGCTTTGACTGTGTGTTCCGGCATTGCAGGGGGTTGGACTTGATGCCCCCTGGGGTCCCTTCCAACTCTATGATTCTATTCTATTCTAAAGTTGATTCCACCTCTTGGAATGCCCCCAGGTATATTAGCCTATAGCTTTAGGCTGGCATAGCTCTGTGGGATGCGGGATCTTCCAGGTCAGGTGCCATGTAGCTCCACAGCACCCACCCCATTCTTGTTTTGCTCACTTGGCCAACATAGGTGTCACCTATGCCAGCAGTGTGAGCAAATACACTGGCACAGCTCCACATCAGCTCAAAGAGCCCATTTGGCTTCCCCTATGGATTGGGCTACCCAACATTCAAGGACTTCTGGTAAGAGGATTGATGTTGTGTGGCTGCCTCTGCAAACTGCATAAAAGCTTTCAAGTTAGAATACCAGCTGGCAGGTGTAAATCCCCAGCTGAGTAACAACTCTGCACAGAGTGGTCAGTAGAACAGGGAAAAAAATGAATTGATCATCTGTGGATTTAGGAGTAGAAGAATAAGAAAATATACTTAATAATGAAAAGGGTGAAGTCTATCAGTCACAGGTAATTAAAAATGAATTAGTCATAGTAATTAAGAATTAATTTTACAATTGTTAACTAGAGAACAAGTAGTATCTCTTAAGGGTGTTTATACTCAGTGCAGAGAAAATTGGGAATCCTCCCTTTCACCTTGCTGCATGTACTTTTTGTGATTTTTCACTAAGTAAGTACTTTTTGTGTGTTTTTAAAGTCTTAATAATTAAAAAAAAAAGTTTAACCAGAAGAAGACGACAACGACATACAAGTTGGGTAGGAGCTAGCGTTACCAATCTCCAGGTGGGGCCTTCGTTCTCCTAGAACATAGGTGTCAAATTCGCGGCCCTCCAGATGTTCATGGACTACAGTTCCCATCATCCCCTGCCAGCATCATGCTGACAGGGGATGATGGGAACTGTAGTCCATGAACATCTGGAGTGCCGTAGGTTTGCCACCTATGACCTAGAACGACAAGAAATCTCCAGGCTACAGAGATCAGTTCCTCTGAAGAGAACAGCAGCTTTGGGGGTGCAACTTCAATGGTATCACATCCCTGCTGAGTTCCCGTCCTTCCTCATACTCCACCCTCCCCAGTCAACCACTCCCAAATCTCCAACAATTTCCCAAGCTGGACTTGGCAATTCTAGTGGGGACCACGCCCCCTCCTAAAAAAAAAATCAAAGACAAACTTTTATATGGAAAGAGCCCAAAGGATGTGATTATGGATATTTATGAGATGTGTAAAAACCACTTCCTGGGGAATTTTTACTAATTTTTATGTATTTTAACAGATGTTTTGAGTATGTCTTAAACATTCCTCATGTTTCATGTTATGCGAAATGCAGGGTTGCCTCTACCGTTCTACATGCAATTTTGAATGTAAGTAATAAAATATAATGTTAAATCAGGTGACATTCTGTTGAAACCTTTAACATATTCCTTCCATATGGGAGTGAAACTAGCAAGGACCACTATTCCATAACCCTAAATGCAACGCTGATAGCCACAGAATACACTTAAAATACATACCTCAACCAATAATTGTCTAAGCTTTCAAATGTCACGATGACGAACCCCAACAAATGACTGCACAAGACCAATTTCCAGCCAAGCCCTGTGAGTCTTTGCGCAGTGATTGTCCAACTCTCCCATACAGCCATTTTTTGCTTCTGCCATCTTTTTCACCACCTCCCAAAACTACCAATGTGGCCTGAGGTCTCAAAACCTTACCCACACAGCCTCTCACACACAAAAACCCCCAACGCCCTGGTAATACTCCCCATTGCCACCTGACTCTATCCAATGCCATCCCCCACCCCCAAACACTAACCCAGGCCCTGCTGACCACTGACAATAAGCTGACCACTGACAGTAAAGCCCCCCATTCCCCCTCCCACTGTTTACTGCCACCACCCCCAAACACCAAGCTAGGCCCTGCTGAGCAAGGGCAGTAAGCTGCCAATGCTTTGCAGGGTCCAGAAGAAGACCTTCATTCCCCCACCCGCCCACTCCCACCCCTCAACCACCAAGCCAGGCCCTGCAGAGCACCAGCCATGAGCTGCCGATGTTCCACAGGGCCTGGCAGAAATCTCCTATCCCCTCATCTGCTCACTCCCACACCCTAGGCAAGCTGGGCAGTGCCACTTTCCCACCCACTGCCCCCCTGCCCCAACCCAAAGCTCCCCAATGGCCCATCCACCCTCTCTCAGCCCCCAAGCAGAGTTTGAGCCCTCCCACTCTCCTGCCTGCACTCTCCCAGCACCCAAGCAGTGAGCTGGTCCTGGGTTGCCTCCCACTGTTTGACAGTCAGGCCTAAGCCTTTCCTTTCCACCATTCCCCACCCCAGGCTTCTCCTTTCCATCCTCCCCCCACCCAACAGCCCCATTCCTCCCCCCCCCCCCGACATCAGCCTTCCTCAATTACCAGACTTCTAGGACCAGACAATCATCAACAGGTAGGCAGAAAGCAGCTGGCCTGGGGGAGAGGGGCAGGAAAGGCACCAGTAAAGCCAATTGCTCGGGGAAATGCTTGCCTGCCTTTTCTAGAGCCCACTGTATTTTCCACCACAATGGACTTTGCTGCTAGTGATAAAATAATCTATTAGTGTGTACCTATGTAGAGTTACACCCTTCAAAACTCATTGACTTCACTGGGCTTAGAATGATGTAACCCTGAGCAGAACTGTACTATATATCATGCAAACTGAAGTGACCAGAGCCAAATCTCGGTCTTACAGTGGAGGTCCCAATAAGTCGCTGAAGTGAAATGAAGTCTAACATTCTTCTGGGATGACAAGATTTCTTTGGTAATGATGTTCCTATTTCCTCAAATATAGCATAATTCTAAAATAGATTATGGTGTTTTCTGCATGGCCTGGGATAAGGAGGTGAAACATCCTGGTTCGGCCATGACTTCCGCATGGCTTCCGGGCCTAAATCCGGCCAGCCCTGCAAGATTTCCTTTGTTCGGTGGCTTTCAAAAAACGATAAAACTGGAGGTTCTTTTTTAAAAGCCCAGGCCGATCCCACTCCCATGCAAACACCGCAGGAGACGGACCAGTTTATTTTCCCCACCTCGCCGCCTGCTCTCCCCGCACCACAGCTACAACCAATCAAAACATCAGAAAAACGGGAACGTTTGTGCATGAGCAGGAATCTACGTAACTACGTAAACGTAAACGCTCGTGTGAAAAATGAAAATAAACTGGGGGCTCGTGCATAATTCACTGGAGTTCTTCCTCCCGACCTGAACACGCTGATGGGGCAGCCATGCGAAGGGAGAAACCGAGATACAAACAACCCGGTATGTTTGATCCCGGTTTCCCCTCGGAATATTATGTCCGTGGGGAAAACGCCTATTTCTTGGCTGCCACTTAACCTCTCTAATGAAGGCAAGGGAAACTGTGAGCAGATGCACATAGTAGCCAGCACCTGTTACTGAAAAGAGATACTTTTGGGGGGGAGGGGCATGGATCCATAAGCTAGTTGGAAAACTTAACCCAGCATGAACCTCAGGTTGCCATCCCAAACAAACCCAAAGATTGTTTTAAATTTACGCTGAAGGGTACAGAGTGGGGAAGGGGCATCTACTGTTCACCAAGCTGCCCTTTCTTAGTGCATAGCAGCACACGATAAGTTTCACCTACCTATCCCAGGATATATTGGCCGTGCGGAAAGAAGCATGTGAGTCTTCTTTCACAGCACAGAAGACAGCAAAAGTTGAGTTGAGATAGAAGGTAATGCTTCCCAGCAAAGATTTCTTTCAGCACAGGTCCCAGCCAATAACTGGCCTGCAGATCCTGCTTGCATTCCATAAAGCTCCAGAAATCTGGAAGGAATGGAAAAAGCTTTCCCCAAATGTTTCCCCTTTAGCGCTTATTTATACATTTTATGCATCTCTCTAATAAGGCAGTAATAACTTTAAAGGTTTTCATTTTTTTTAAAATGTCAAAATTAAGGGCATGACAGAACACAGAAGAAGTGGGCACACACTTCATATCAAAAGGCCTCTAAGGAGGATAACGAAATAGTAGAAGAGATTGGAGGCATTTTTACTTAAGCATTTTTACCTGACTTGAGCTTCAGACTGCAAACCATCTCCTACATACATGGTGGCAAAGGTTTCATTTAAGTAAACATATATTAATTTTCATAAACATGTATTAGGAGGGATATTCACATGGTGCACAGTACAATAATCTGAAATATTTAGTTGGGTACAAGTCCATGCATATAGGACAGTGGCGGGCGCAGGCACTTCCAGAGGTTCTGGATTCAAGCATCAGCTCCCCGCCAGCATGGCCAATTGGCCATGCTGGCAGGGGGGGGGCTGATGGGAATTGTAGTCCATAACATCTGGAGTGCCAAAGGTTCGCCACCACGGATATAGGAGATGGTTTGCAGTCTGAAGCTCCAATGCCTATATGTTGTCACCTGTAGATCCCTGACTTCACTTCTTTCCCCCTCACCTCTTTATTTTTGTCTTTTCTGTGGATTTGCTTTTGATTAAATATACGAAGCATCAATTAAATGGAGCTTCAGAGAATTGAAGCAAAGTATCGATAAAGCATAATTTTTATGAATAATCCAAAGAATTTTTTTAAAACCCTCATAGTGGCCATGAAATGTTTGAAGGAGGTGAATGCAGACAAACATCATGGTAAAGGAGGGATCAAAGACATTATACAGCCTGAAAATCAATACAGCCCAGAAACCACACAACACCCCAATTCAGAAACCACACAACATCCCAAAGACATTATAATTGTACTGTATGGAAAAGGCCCTTGTGAGGTTGAAGGAGATTCAGTCAAGATACTGTGCTTCCTTCGCACAGAGTCCCAACTTCTTCAAAAAATACTGAGCTTCCTTTGCAATCTCCACTTCTTCAAAAGATCTATATGTGGCACTAATCTATCATATAAACAGTGGAAATCAGTCAAGGATCAGTCTTGATCCTGAACTGACTCACAGCATTCTCTGAGATGCCTCTGGGCAGGGACGGAGCGAGGGGGGAAAGCTCCCAGTGCACTGGTGTGTCCTCTGCCCCTGCCACATCCCTGTCCCACCCTGGAACGTCCCCGGAATGCCCTCGCCACACGGCCACAGAGGCGCGCACCTGGTGCGTCATGCCCCCCTGTCCCTTGGAGCTACGCTTCTGTCTCTGGATCTCCAAGCATGCACTGCATCTTTTAGAGTGCAGTTCCTGCCAGCCACAGATTCTAAGCTGCCTCACTGATTCAGGTGAGCTGAGTGGACAGTTAGTTCTGGCCTCAGTGGCTGGAGGTGCTTGTGCAAGCACTCTGGCCTCCTGTTCTTGGCTTGTTTGCGAACCAGTTCTGTCTCTGTTCAGTGCAGCTTCCGGCTGCTCTTAAGACTCAATCAGCCGGGGCTCTGGTGAGGCAGGGTCACTCTGCCAGAACTCCTCATCCAAGAAATCCTGGTTATTGGCTGATTCTTTAGGTCAGGAACTTTGCGCCTGATACTAGAGAACTACACCCCATCAGCCCCTACCAGCATGGCCAATTGGCCATGCTGGTAGGGGCTGATGGGAATTGTAGTTCCTGAACATCTGGAGAGCCGCAGGTTCCCTACCCCTGCTCTAGGTCCTCAGCTGGGAGATCAGTCCCCTGCCAGAAATACTTTTGGTGCTAGCCACAGACAATAAGAATTCCCCACCACCACCACCACCACACTGCAGTACCCACTGTAAAGTTGTGGCAGTGGAAGGATCCAACGAATGGCAAGGGAAAGAGAGTGTAATGGGGTGAAAAAGGGAGAGAGACAAAGATTGATAGAGGTGCGGGAGGGAGAAAGACAGAAGGGGTGACAGTAGGCACAGGAGAGACAGAAAGGCTGAGAGGGGCAAAAAGTAAGAAACAGAGTGGGTGAGGGAGAGAGAAGTGGTTGTAGGATAGAGGAATAAGCAAAGGTGCAGGAATGGAACAGCTGCTCTTGCAAGTTCCTTGTAGGTCCCTGATTATATACTGTTGTTCATATCTAGTCTGACATGACATGTCAATTTGATTCTTTTCTGTGCTTTGGAACTAGTTGTCATGGGCCCTTTTTAGCTAGATGGGAGTCTTTTAGTGGTGTCCATCTACCAGGTTTATTCCTCTTCAGTGAGGTTCCATGCGTTTTTAACTGTGGAAAGCAGATGCAAAGCAATATTTGCATATCTGGTTTTCAGAGCAGGTTGGCTGATTTGCTACCTTTTTTAAAAATGAAAAGCAGATCCTGCGCATCTGTTTCACATGCACGTGTCATTCTCACCCCAATATGTATGAACAGTTATTTGAAATATGCAATAAAATGAATTGTGTCTAGGGATGGGTTAATAAAAGTTTATTGATGCAGAATTCCAAAGGGGTAGTCATGTTAGACAGAAGGTGAGTGGAACCATAAAGACTAACAAAATTAACTCCAGCATCAGTTTTTGTGAGCCAAAGGCTCATTCCGCACATGCAGAATAATGCACTTTCAAACTGCTTTCAGTGCTCTTTGAAGCTGTGCGGAATAGCAAAATCCACTTGCAAACAGTTGTGAAAGCGGTTTGAAAATGCATTATTTTGCATGTGCGGAAGGGGCCAAAGCTTTTTGGGAAGTGCAGGCTTTCAGCCCCTGGATGCCACCACAGTTGGCCCCAAACTTGCACCACGCGTTTCATGGCACAAGTTTATTTCCCGTACAGGGTTTACCAGGGGCAGGAAGATTTCACGCTTTTCCTCCTACCTGTGCTGCTGGGGGACTCGACAGGAGGAGGCATGGGTGCAATACAGCCTCATCTTCCCTGGCTGTTACAGTCCTCCACCCAGAGGTGGGATGCAGCCTATTTGCACCTATTCAGTAGAACCGGTTGTTAAAATTTTCCTCGGTTTGGAGAACCGGTTGTTAATGATTAACTCCACTAGGGACAAGGGGGTAATCTCTGTCCCTGAGAACAACAAATCTCGTCAAGTGGGGGATGCAAAATTGCCCCCCAGGGCCGCCCGCGGCACCCCCATGGCACCCCCTACCCCCCACGGCGCCCACCCCCATACACTTACCTCCATTTCAGAGCGAGATAGGAATTGGCAGACAATCCCTAACTTAAGTCTCTTTTCTGCAGCCGATAGCTTTTGCCCTTAACAAAAATGACTGCAGTAATAAGCCAAGTAAAACCCTAAATAGCTTCTGCCCTTAACAAAAATGGCTGCAGTAAAAGCGACGAGATAGGTCTGAAAATTGTGGAGGTAGGTTTTAAAAGAAAATATGACCTTCTACTTTCAGTTAATTAGAGGCAAGTTCTGCCTCATGAGGGAGGGGGGTGGGCTTGAAAACTGGCAAAAGGGCTGGGAATGGGATGGAGCCAAGGGGTGGTGGTAGGGTGGGGAAGAGATTTAGCACTACATTATGCAAACAGCACACAAGCAGCTATTTATAAAGCTCAGAGATTAAGAATCTGAAGTTTACAAATTAATCTCATAGATGCTAGAATGTATTCAGCCATGAACAACTGAACCTGCAACGTTTTAATTAGTAGTTTTTTATATTATGCTATTAAATTGAGTTGCATAACTCCATTGTTTAGTTAAGACAATTATGCAGGTACATGTATGTGATTTTACAATATCATGTCTCTTAAAGTAAATTCATAGATAACTAAGGAGTACAAATGATATATTGTTCCAACCTCCAAGTGGTGGCTAGAGATCTCCTGGAATTGCAACTGATTTCCAAGCGCAGAGATCAGTTCACCAGGAGAAAATGGCAACTTTATATGGTAGATTCTTCATGGTATAGGTGTGGGGAAAGGTAGCTTGGATCCCTCAAGAGAAAGTGACAGTTAATCTATTTTCAGGTAATTTACAAAATATTTCAGCTGATCTGGTGCAAAAAAATCGCTGGCGGTGATTTGTGAAAGATTTACATGTTTAATACCCACTTGGAGCTGTTTCTCAGGCTAACAACCTACCTCATAGGGTTGGTGTGAAGACAAAATTAGGAAAGAGAGTTGGTGGGCAGAAGCCCATGTAGTGGAAATTATCTATTACAGTGGAAATTAACTTGTATTGTCGAAGGCTTTCACGAACGGATTCAACTGGTTGTGGTGGGTTTTCCGGGCTGTGTGGCTGTGGTCTGGTGGATCTTGTTCCTAATGTTTCGTCTGCATCTGTGGTTGGCATCTTCAGAGGTGTATTACAGAGGGAAGTCTGTTACACACTGTGTCCAGTGAGAAGGGAATGTTTTATTTTAAAAAGTTTATACCCCTGCCGCAGCACTGCCCACCCAACTCTGGAACACCCCGCCCTGGAACGCCCAGGCCACACCCCCACCGTGTCACGCCCAACCCGACCCCGTTGGCCCCACCACCATTGGAACCTGTTGTTAACATTTTTGAATCCCACCACTGGATTGGGCTGTAAGATATCTTTGTACTCAATTAGGGCTACAAAGGCAATGAACGGTTAAAACCGTTAACTAAAGATTTGGATTGTGATTTTTGGAGGATTAAATTAACAGTGTCAAATGTATAATTCTTGGTTAGAATCCAACTGATGCATTTATCAATATTAAAAAATATATTTTATTGCATTAGCTAAGGCTTTGATCCTGTGCTGAGAGACAAAATTAAATTAACTCCCCTTCTCTTTTTTGGACAGTTTGCCCAATGACTGGCACTGCAACGTGTCAGCATGAAAATCTTTACTATGTTGGGATTGTTTAGCTGCTTAAGCAGTTGGGGTGGGGGAATATGGATTGGTCTCCTCGCTTTCAGTGATGACAATGGAGAAACTTTTCTACAGATCCTTACACCAGGACTCCTCCAAAACAATATTTGTACTGCTTTTACAAATGATGCTGTGAAGAAGTGTTCTGGTTACTGTATCAGGCAGATTCACACTAATCTGACAAAGTGCTTTGATCTCTTGACATGGCATGCCTAAGTCATAAAGCAACAGACCTGTTGTCTTTGAGGGTTGTGAAACCTGGGTAATTTTCCATAGAGGAAGTAGCTTGCTAAAAAATGGCAAGGATACTATATAGTTGGGAACAAAGGAGTTTGAAAAGGAGATTTTGATCCAAGCTGGGAACGAGAGAGGAACTTTGGTCCCAGAGCTTAACAAGATATGTTTGGAACGGTGCTGTAGCAAAGAGCAATCTATATACATTAGAACGTTTTCTTATTTTCTTTTTTCCAATAAAATCTTTGAAAGACTCAGCAGTTATTGAGTATCTGGAAAAAGAACCCAGGATTCCTAAGAATCCCTCACTCCCTGGTATTTTGACAGATGCCAACTTCATTGAAGAGTGGCCAAAATAAAATAAAAATGGAAAGCATATTCTTATTTCTGTTTTTTTTTAAACAAAGTATGATCTATTTACCAGATTAAGCAAATTGAAATGGAAAATGGAGTAGTTGAAGAAGAAAGGGTAGAGCCAAAGGGGAGGGGCCAAATGGAAGGGATAGGATTAGAGGCAAAAGGGTCAATACCAAAGGTGTAAGGAGCCCAATTACATTCTATTGGCCAGGGCCCACATAAGCCTCGAACTGGCACTGCATTCAAACATCTTCCCCTTCTGCTGCTTATGTAAGGAATTCCATAGAAGCAGAAATAAAAGGCTTTTTGGGTGTAAAAGACCGTTTATTCAGACATCCTAGAAAGCTCACGTACACGCAGTGGCAGGAATAAGATCTCCCGCCAGAAGCACAGGTTATAACTCTGTCCATCCCATCCCCCCTCCCGGATTCCCATGGGAACGGAGGTCTCATCTCCCTCGCAGAGATAAGGTCTCCGCCGGAGAAGCTGGCCCATCGCCCGGGCTGTGGAATGTAGTCAAGGCCAGGCGGCTGACCCGCTCATCAACACCATTGAATCCTTTACAGCTTATAACTTTGAGCATAGATATAAATTCTATAGATGTACATTCTATCCACATGCTAAGGATTTTCCTCATCTGACCATCCAGTCCCTCACTCAGAGCCTTCTGGTCACTACCAGAAATTGGAGAGCTTCACCCACATCCATTCATCCACTCCAACTGAATAATAAATCTCTGTTCACTCAGCTCTCACTTCAACTGACTCTCTCCTCAGTTCAAACCAGACAATCACACAGATTAACCCCTTGGGCTCTGCATTCCACCTGCCCATATGCAGGAAAGGGGTGGAATTTGTCACAACTAACATCATACAAATGAGAAAAAATGGGGGGGAACCCCTCATATATATGTCATTAAAATGCGTTAAAAGTATAGGATTTCAAAAGTAGAAAACAGTACAGTAAGAGCAAGATACATACAATAAACAGTGGAATAGCCCACAATCTTGTTATAAACTCACTTCCATTATGCTACAATCTTATTCTGTAAAACAAATATTCTCCGGATCAATTCCTTTTTATACAGTTTACAGAATAACACAAGTGAGAGAGGCTTCTTGATCCCCTCAGGCAAGCCATTCCACAAAATTGAAGCCAGGATAGAGAATTTACATGTATGGCTGTTGATCTTACCCATTTGCAGGGTGGCATCTTCAGAAGGCTTTACTTTGATTAGGATGGCACTGAACGTCTAATTCCTAATGCAATGGGCAGAGAAAAGTTTGATCTTAGAATTCCCACTGGTTTTTGCAACACCAGTTGTAAAATTTCAATTCCAGTGAATTCCATTGTAGTATCTACCTTTTTTTCTTCTTTCAGATGTTAACATCTACAAATGGTATACAAATGTGGCTTTAAATAGAAGTCCAAAGTAGTCAAACAAGACAAGCAAAGCAGGACACAGTATGTCACCATAAAATATTAATACTAAATAAATAAATTTAAGAGTCAGATCAAACAGTACACTAATTGGAAGGTTCTTTCTTCTTGTGTAAACAAGGAGCACTTAATATATTAGGATCAAATATCTCAGTTACAGGATCCAGTTAAACTAAACTGATTTACCCAAATCAAGGATCTGCTCTTGAGATAATTTGTTCCACAGAGAAACACAATGGCCCTGCCTTTGATCTGAACTATAAATCAAACTTTCTCAAGTAAACTAGTAGAAAGATGTGTTTAAAAAGATGTGGTGTAAATTTAGAAGAAATTTAAACCATAAGGAGAAACTTTTTTAAAAAGCAAATCTACTGAAGAGCACTCTTTTAAGTGACAACTGTGACATCTTGATAACTTTAAAAAAGTAAATATATTTCTATAATGAAAAAGCATATGTTGAGAATGCCACAAAATCTTTTGAAAAACTCTTGTTATGTTTTGTTTAAAAAGTATTTATAAAAAGGTTACAATCCTCAAATTTCTCACATTGTAACTAGTCTTCTGTTAGAACAGCTGAAATCCATTTGAATTGATCAAATCTTAGATATTGATCAAATGTCATGTTCAGTGTGGAACTGAAATCTACTCAAATGAGCTGAATTTAACATTAACCTGTAGATTTTGGTGATCTCAGAAACTAAGATGTAATACAGTTCACTTTGCTCTATTTTAGTATGTACAGTGGAACCTCGGTTTTCGTTGGTAATCCGTCCGAAAAGAATCAATGAAAACTGAAACCAATGAAAACCGAGGCAAACTTTTCCATAGGAATCAATGTAAATCCAATTAATCCGTTTAGGCACTCCAAAAAACATACCAAAAACACATTTTTGGTGAATAAACATAGTGTTTAATGCTGAAAACAGTAACAAACAATAACACTAGGACCAGCTTCAGAGGCAGTGGACCAATGTCGCACCAGAAAGCTGTCCAAAGAGGTCTGTTTCTGACGCCTCTTTAAGATTTGTCTGAAATGGGACAAGACATTGTCATTAAACAAGCTGCAGACACGGCCTGCAACAGCTTTGTCCAGGGGATTTTTCTCCACAAACCCCTGCACCTTACTGCAAATCAATGAAAACCGAGACAAATTTTTCACTGAAAAAGATCGATGAAAACCGAAACTAATGAAAACTGAAGGCAATGAAAACCGAGGTTCCACTGTATTTGCCCACTTCCCAGAATCTCAGTAATGTGCACATGAGGAATTGATGCATACATGGTTTAACATACATGTGGCATCTTATGTATGATGCTGGATGCCCACAACAGACCCATTCTGCACTATATCTTTGGTATTATTCCATGTGTCAAATGGTAACACTATTTTGCTTGGCATGGCAGCTCCTTTGCTCTATGCCCAAAGCAAGAATACAGCCCTGAACTACTGGTGAACCTGGAGTGGTAAGGGCCAGCAGCTTGCCCAGTGACTGGCACTGCAATGTGTTTTAGCATGCAAGGCTGCCGCTCAGTTTGCTCAGTCTATAGAACAGGGATGGGAGGCCACTAACTCTCTGAAGAACAGAAGCCTCACATGCTTCTCTGGTGGGACCACCTCTTCACAGCCTTCTCTTTGGTTAGCACACTTACCACCTCACTGGTAGATGTTACTATTCATTGGGAACTTGGGCCAAAAGTTTAACCCTGACATGGAAGCTATAAGTTGGTATGAACATGTTGTATCAGGCTTTATGTCCAATGTTCACTTCAAAAAAAATAAGGGGTGGCAAAAAATGAAGACATTAGAACATACATCTTTATGCAAACATAGTCAGAGCTGCACATTGAAAGTGAAGTTGGGACACTAAACATGATGATACATGTCCACTATGTGTACAGAATTTCCACATGATTTTTCTCTTTCGGATATTATTTATATTAATAATATATTATGAGGTTAACTCTTTTGTTTATCAAATTGAATTTTTTCCCCTCAGAAACAAGATGCCGGCCTTACTTTCTTCAAAGGGTTAAGCATCTGAACTTCGTCATGTCAAGAAAGTCCAAATTCAACAGGGAAGAGAGATTTATTTTATATTATGCAGCAAGAGAAGGTTTTACGAAACGATTCAAAGGATTAGCTGTGCCATAGTAGCAGTTTCATAAAATTTATCATATCAGAAGTTGTGATTGCTCTTCAGAAACATATTTTTAAATACCCTCATGGGGACAAGACAAAAACCAGGTAATGAGGAACGAAACCTTGTTGTGCACTTGAGTTAATGGACCTCTTATAAATATTTAATTAAATTCAAATATATACATATCTCAGAATAAGTAAAATACATTCTCCAAGGTTTGAGAAATGACTATTAGGATTATCTAATTTAACACGTTTGAATCCTGCAGTCAGGATTATCTGAAGGGGTAATGGAAGTTCACTGGGCCAAATCAATCATTCCTGTAGCCCTCAGAAAGATGATTAATGGTGCAATCCTGTGCAGAGGTACCCCAGCCTAAGTCCATTGACGTTAAGGGGCTTACAGTAGAGTAATTCTGCACAGGATTGCACAGTTAGGGATTTAAATTGGCTCAGAATATTTTAACATTTTAATTGCACTGAAGCATACCCTAGTCACTGCTAACTGATCCCCAGTTTCAGTCCCTATGAAATGCTAGGAAACGAATGTAGTCTATTTTATTTGCTTTGTTGCAGGCACGTTTATTTTCCCAAAACAGAAACTTATTTAACATATTTCTGTGCGAATTAAAAAATCTGAACCTTTAAATTCCAGTGTCTCCATAGATAACAGCCCTAAAGACTCTGACTTAAAACAACAGAGCCTCTTATAAAGAATGACTCGCCGATCCAATTGCATGAAAATTTGAGCTGTCTGAAGTTTCAGGGGAGGACTCTGCCAGACAATCTTAGCCGAGTAATCATACAGCAATCAGTGATCACGGGATAGGTTTCTTGAGCATAAATCAACATGCTGCATTTGGAGTGAAAAGGATCCACAATTAGTTTTCATCACCTGCATGAATATTGTGCGCATGATATTAATATGCATTGCACTAAGCGCCACATTAATCCTTCTTCCCCATGTCAAGGTTATTCCTATGCCATAGCATTAGGTAGATGAGTAAATGAAAAACAAGCAGAACCAATGTGCTAATAACGAAGTATGCTGGTTAAATCAACAGCGATGGCAAACAAATAAAGTACACCATTTTTTTGCCTGCACTTCCCCAAAAGAATGCATAAACAGAGGCCTGCAGAACACTTCTGCCATTTCTTCTGCCATAGTATTTCTCCTAACTGAACGTTTTAATTCTAAAACTTTCCAAGTGAAATGCTATCACAGTTTACTGTATTTCTAAGATACTGCCCCTTTAATTCCATCTCTAGCCAACCTCTGTGGCATGGAATATCTAACAGACAGAATGCTGTTTAATTTACACCTGCTACGTGCTAGGAGTATAAAAAAGATCTATCAAAGGTACTGCGATATCTCTTTGACAGTGTCATGTTTTTCCTAGTGAAATGCTACTAGTCCAACAACAAAGCCTATTCCATCATTTTCCAGACGCGTAAGAGCTCAGTGGAGGAGACTCTATGTGAACATTATGGGCTACATTCATGTTAAATTTAACAAAACTCAAATTACTGTTTTTCAAATAATATATATTCCCTGTTACGGACATTTTCTCTCCCCCTCTCCTTCACATGTGTACACAAAAGCATAGTAGTATGTTCCCAGAATGATAATAATCTATTTCTCTCCTCACACTAGTGAGCTGCTGGTGACCCCAGCTGACCCAATTGAAATTGATTTTGTTGTTGAACTCCTGGCTGGTGCAAATTAATCTTAGATCCATACAAGATCAGGGAAGCAAGACACAGAGTAAAAAGACCTCAAGTGCAGAGAGGGAGGGGGAATTAGTTCTGGAGAAGGTATTTTAAGTTTGGAAAGATAAATGATTACAATGACTTGCTTTGATACGACATCTGTAGTAAAGGAGAAGAGAATGACAAGAGGAGGGAGGGGGAGAGAGAGAGAGAGAGAGAGAGAGAGAGAGGCTGTAATTTAATAGCCTAATTTCCTGCCGGGCCCCGTAGAAGTATCTGTCTGTTTCTGACAGCTGATGAAAATGCAGCACAATTTGATTTGCTCCCCAGTGTGGGACAAGTTTAGTCCTATCTGTTCTACAAGCCCCTTGGGCTACATTGGCTGTAGCAGAGAGACACTGTCTCTGGTCTCCAACTATCTTCATTCTAAATTCACTATTGTACACTATTTGTTTCCTAAATGGTATTCCCACCACCTTAACACTTTGATTTGTTTTTCCTGTTTTCAAATGCAACCTCTGGCCTTCACCTCTTAGAATCCACTTGACAGGCCACTTTTGAAGTCAAGGATCAAAAAGCATATATTTAGCTCCATTTCCTTTTAACCTTTCATTCCACTGTCTATTTTAAAACATTTGTAATTAACACTCCTAATCATAGCACTATACATTGAACATATATAGTTGGATCCAGAAAACCTTTTCACTAATTCTTGCCCAGTTCCTCTCTTCCATCCCACATCAATCCAACCCATAGAGAACAAAACCACCAAGATCAACAGATGTTATGTACTTACATTTATCATTTCTTCATGATAAGATTGCCAGGCCCAGCCTGACAACACGCAGAAGACCATGGAAGTGGGGACGTGTCAGTTCTGGGCAGGACGTAACTGGGAAAAAATGGCATTCAGGGCAAGCTCTCAAATGGAACCCCCAGTTGCCCCTGCCAAACTCCCACCATGAGTAAGCAGTGCTCTGCGGGGGGGCGGGGGGCGCCCGGAGGGATTTTTGCCTCCGGGCGCCATTTAGCCCCCGTACGCCTCTGCCAATAGGAAAGCGCAGACATTAGTCATGGGAAGAAAAATTCCTTCAGGGCTTCATAAAACCTAAGCTTCAATTTGCTTCAAATTTGGGAAGGCGTCTTTAGTATACATAGACTATCTGCATAATTTAATTGCTGTTAGCTTAAAAACACCTTCCCATGACCCCTGGATTCATTCTTTCGAGGAGATATTGTTCCAGGAAGTCAATAATAATAGTAATCATCATCAACAACAACATAACAATAACCATCAGCAACATAGCAATACCTGGGGACAGCAGGGTCGATGAAAAAGAACATGAGAAGGTCACTAACCAGTTGAGACCTGTCTGGCTTGGGAGACCCTTGTGGTAGAATGCTCTAACTCCAGCGTAGCTCTCAATGACGTTGAAACATCCTGGAATGGTAACAAAAAAAATCCAAGTTACCAAAAAAAATTGTCCTGAGTACCTGATCCAAAATTAAAATGGAATTTTTGTCCAATACAAATCCCTAGCAAAAAGTTGTAATATGGTAGATATCCATTGGCACCACCACTGGGAACCTTCAAGAATAACCATGAGTCTTATGCTATTATCAGTCCCTGGAAACCCACAGAGAACACCCTTTGGTCAGCAGCAACAGTATTTTTTAACAAGCAGTTTCAACTAGTTAAAAAAAATCAATCCAGCATTTTCTGTCTATTTGAAGTATATCAACAGAAACCAAGATCTGAGTATTTCTTTGAATTTAAACACAAATCAGCTCCATTATTTTGCATAAATAAATCACAGCTGACTTTTGGCAACCCCATAGTGTTTTCAAGGCAACAGACTTTTGGAAGTGCTTTGCCTCTGCATGGGCTGAGAGACTTCAGGAGGAACTGTGACTGGCCCAAGGTCACCCAGAAGGCTTGCTGTGGAGGAGCAGTGAATCAAACCTGGATCTCCAGATTAGAATCCACCAGTCATGCTGGCTCTCTTATTAGAGGTGTCACCCAATTAATGCTTATCATCCAAGGTTTGGGTCAAATGACTGATTAGTTAACCAATTAAATTTACATAAATTTGCATGCGCATAAATAACGTTCTGCTTGACAATAATATATATTCTTTATTATTTACTGGCATGGAACCAGTGGAAGAGTTCATGGAGGGTGTTAGTGGAAATGAATATTTCTCCATCTTGCCCTTTGCCAAACAGGTTGCTGTTTCCCTCAAAAATCCTCTTGGAAGATCAGGAGAGACTTGCAAGACGCCAAGACTGAAAGGGGAAGGTGCAGTGACACTGGGGGATCAGTGTAAGCTGTGAAGAGGGAGAAAGCAATGATTTCACTCAATTCTTCTGATCCTCAGATATGAACTTTGGGACAAACAGCAAGTTGTTTACAGGAGGAAACAATGGGAAAAGGTTTGCTGCATCAGTTCCTTTTGTCTAACTATAATTTATAATAGTCACTTAGTTTATAGAATCTGAAAGTTGATCAAAAATAAAGATGATCCTTAGTAATATCCCCCTGGGTCTATAATGGTGCCTTACAAGACAAGCTTCTCACAGGGTTACATTTTTTTCCAAAGTACATCAGTATCAACTATGTTATAGTAAGCAGTTGTCTATCGCCTACCCATAGAAATCTTATGTCCATACATGGCATTTTTCTTTGTGTAACGTGTAGAGATACAATTATATTTTCTGTACGGATTCACAGAACCAAAATTTTATGTTTGATGGACAGGAAAGAATATGGTTTGTGCTGCCATCTTGCCAGACTTGGTCTATTCCACTTTAAATGATAGGCTGGCAACTCTAAGTCTGTGTTCTACTCAATATATTTGTTTTATGTTTTTTAATGTTGTTATTTATAATACAGGAGGACTTAACAGTCAAGATTTGGATCCCACTTCTTCCTCCAAACAGCTTTAAAAAGCTATAAAAATGACAAATGAAATATCCAGGCAATATGACATCTGGGTTGCCTGAGATCTTTGAAGCAGAAATTCAGAAATAGAGCTCCCAGGTGAAACAGTATTTCCCACAGCAAGAAATTACTTATTTCAAGAGAAACATTTGCATGCACCTCGTGATTTTCACATCATTAAGACTCAGGGTCTGTAGTGTCTTGGGACTGTACCACTTCAAAATGTCCTGCATGTTATTAGTGTCCTTTGTGTCCAAGCTCCATAGCCTGGACATTATTTACTAAACCCCTAAATTATGTCAGTACATGGATTCCATCCCCACCCCCACCCTTCCCTGTCCTGTAGCAGCCTCTTGCTTTCCTTGAAACACTCCTGCTAAGGGACTGGATGCCCTCCAACATGATGCGCAGTATGAAAAATGCAGGGAGGGTGGGGGGATTCAGCAGGAGTCGCCCTCTCTCCTTTTTTGCCAGTGGTGCTACATTGTGCTAATGAAGGTTATGTTCACAGAACATTCCCCCCCCCCCCGCCACATAGCATCTCACTCTAGAGGTCCCTTGAAATACAGACACGGCAATTCAGGAGGTGCAGGGGCTGCTGGGGGAAGGCACAGTGGTGGGATCCAAAAATTTTAGTAACAGGTTCCCATGGTGGTAGGATTCAAACTGTGGCGTAGTGCCAATGGGGCTGGGCGGGGCATTCCAGGGGCGTGGCAAGGCATTCCGGGGGCAGGGCATTCCAGGGCGGGGCTGTGGCAAGGACGCAGCCGCTGCGCCGGTCCTTGGGCGGGAAACAAATGCACGCAGGCGCAGGCTGCCATGCACACCGGTGCACCTCCTGCAAGCCTGCTTCAAGTTCTGCGTGCTACTGCTGAGAGGAGGGGCGTAACTAAGGCAAAAATCACATGGCAAAATCACCAATTAGTAACCCCCTCTTTGCACACACAAATAATTAGTAACCTACTCTCGGGAACCTGTGAGAACCTGCTGGATCCCACCTCTGGGAAGGCAATGAAAACTTACTTTTCAGATTATGCTATTACTAGTTGTTATATTGTACATTTTCCCTAAACAATTCTTTTTACTTGACATGCTAGTTTTTGGTGTTCAGGATTCCAGGATGTGGTTGGAATACTGAAACATCCATAGGAAACCTCATGGATATGCTATATAGATTACCTATATAGTTTCATGATGGAAAGACGGCAGTTGAGTTCACACTCTGCTCACTGGATGCAAGCAGGGAGATAATAATTCAGTGACTTCTCTGGATACACCCCTGTGAATTCAGATACATCCAATTCGCACTGTAAAACTGCTCTCTTAAACCTGTCATGTGCTCTACCATTCATCTAAATCCAAGAAACTGTCACAGGATACTTGCTTTATGATAACTTTATGATAACAGGAAACACATACTGGGGCCTGTAAAACATTTGCAGGGTATAAACAATTACAATATATCAACCAGATTCAAATTCCCCCTATGAGATAACATACACTTTTAGAGGTTTGAGCAGACCATGATTTTATCCTTTAACTGAGTAGGGCTGAGAACCTCTGAGTGGGATCTGGAGAACCCTGGAATTACAACTGATCCCCAGACGGCAGAGATCAGTTGACCTGGAGAACATGGCTACTTTGGGGGTGGGCTTTGTATTCTGTTGAGATTTCTCCCCTCCCCAACCTCTTCCCTCCCAAGGCTTCAACTGCAAAATCTCCAGGAATTTCCCAACTTGGATTTGATAACCGTATTCTCAGTGGCTCACAATGTTGAAGATAATGAACATGTAAATTATTAATTTGCATACTTAGCAAAGGCTCATGGGTATGTTGTTAAAAAAAATTGAATTCATTTTTATTTTAAATTTCATATCCTGCCCATCCCAGAAGGGCTCAGGGTGGCAACAACATGTTAAACTTACATTACAGTTAAAAATTGTAATTTTAAAAAATGCTAGCCATAAATTAAAAGATAGCCCAAAGGCAGGACAATGCCTGCTAAAAGCCAATCATTTAAAATGCACACAGCCAGCAGGCCTGAGGTACTTGTGCCAGGCCTGGTAGCCGTGTGTGGCCTCACAGGGGGCATGACAGACAGGCCTAGTTGTCTAGAATGCCCCCATCCCCTGGGGTGCAAAAAATTAGACATCTCCTGAAAATAAGCCCTAACACATCTTTTAGAGTGGAAATTAATTAATTAATTGTTTAATCTTACATACCACCCTATCCCCGGAGGGCTCTGGGCAGTGTACAACAAAATCAAATCATAATACAGCTAAAAACAAACAAGATTAAACAATTAAACATCCATACAAATAAATTACCAATCCCTTTTTAAAAACAGCGGTTAAAATCAAATTCAAATGTCAAATTTCGGAAATTCAAAGGCACCCCGCAAACCCGCTGTTAAAAACCTCCTCAACGGGGAGCTGCTAGCTCCGTCAGTAAGATGTAAAGTATAGGCAGAGATGAGAACAGAAGGGGGCACCATTCAATGGCTGGTTACTCCAAAGGCCCGGTGGAACAACTCAGTCTTACAGGCCCTGCGGAATTCACCAAGGTCCCGCAGGGCCCGGACAGCTGGAGGAAGAGTGTTCCACCAGGCCAGGGCCAGGGCCGTACAGGCCCTGGTCCGCGTGGAGGCCAGCCGTATCATCGAGGGGCCGGGGACCACCAGCAGATTGGCCTCTGCTGAGCGCAGAGGCCGAGTAGGGACATATGGGGTAATGCGGCCCCAAAGGTACGAAGGTCCCAGGCCGTGTAAAGCCTTAAAGGTCAGAACCCATACCTTGAAGATGATTCGGAACTCGACTGGGAGCCAATGCAAGCGGCATAGTACAGGCTGGATGTGATCTTGGAAGGCGCCGCCTGCAAGCAATCGAGCCGCTGTATTTTGGACCAGTTGTAACTTCCGAATCAACTGCAGGGGAAGGCCCGTGTAGAGCGAGTTACAATAGTCTAACCTGGAGGTGACCGTTGCATGGATAACAGTGGCTAGGTCCGTCTGGGAGAGGAAGGGGGCCAGTCGCCGGGCCTGACGAAGATGGAAAAAAGCATCCCGGGTTGTAAGGGCCACCTGGGTCTCCATGGAAAGAGACGAATCCAGGTGGACCCCCAGGCTGCGGACAGAGGAGGTCGGCGCCAATGAGACCCCCTCCCACACCGGCGGCTAAAAATCCCCAACCACTCCCTCGTGGCCAAGCCAAAGAATCTCCGTCTTCGATGGATTCAGTTTTAACCTGCTCTGTTGCAACCAACCAGCAACCGCCTCCAAACAATGCTGTAGAGCTGCAGGGGCGGCGACCGCTCCCCCCTCCATCAACAGAATGAGCTGAGTGTCATCAGCGTACTGATGACAAGTCAGCCCAAAACTCCGTACCAGCTGAGCAAGGGGTCGCATGTAGATGTTAAATAACAGTGGGGATAACAATGCCCCTGAGGTACACCGCAATGAAGTGGGCACCTCCGGGAGGCCTGATCCCCACACCCGCACTTGCTGACTCTGGTCCCGGAGGAACGAGACAATCCATTTAAAGACAGTGCCCCGCACCCCGGAAACGGCCAGGCGGTGGGCCAAAAGATCGTGGTCGACCACATCAAACGCTGCGGTAAGGTCTAACAATACCAGCAGCGCCGATCCGCCTTGGTCAGGCTGAATACGGAACGTATCTGTGACAGCAACACTGACACTGACTCCATCCCATGCCCAGCACGGAAGCCGGACTGGAAGGGGTCGAAATATAAGACACTGACTAATATAAGACACTGAGTTATTTTGGGGAAAACATGGTACTTTAGTGAAACAGTGAAGGCTGGAGAAGCAGCCTGTTCCCTTCAGGCTGAAAATGGCCTGGTGGGAACTACATTTCCTATAAGACCTTGGGGCTTGCAAGGTCTCCTGGGAAATGTAGTTCCCACCAGGCCATTTTCAGTCTGAAGGGAACAGGCTGCTTCTCCAGCCTGCACTGTTTAATTAAGGTGACTGTGGGGGAGCGTCATGGAGGAGCAGGGGTGATTTTCCACCCCCCCCCCGGAATATCCCCAGTGAAACGTGCACCCCCCCACCCCCTGGAAGCTACACCTCTGGTTTGAGGAAATTTCCTTGTGCAGGCAGGAGAAAGTTCATGCCTGGGTAGATGTCCATTAAAAAAAAAACTTCACAAACTACACAAAAACTTCAAAAACTTCACAAACCCCTAGCATTGTCTGCAACACGCATAAATGCAGAACTCTGGGTTATTTCTTAATCACTAATGGGTACAAAATGCTAGCAATCAATATGGTATTCTCATTTGCTGATTTAACCAGTCAAAATAGGTTGCATTCATTTGGTAATGGACTAATTTTAAAGTTGTAATCAATATTGTAATTACAATATATAAGAAAGTAAAGAGGTAGTGGAGACCCTGATCATTTATTTCAAACCTCTTTCTGCCACTCTTGAGTATTTAGCCAAACAATTACAGCTCAGTTTTCACTCTGCACCACCTTGCCGTTTTTCTAAAAGTTTTTGAGCAAGCACACCAGCAAACTTATACTGGGGAAGAGTCCCAAAAAGTGTATCTAACACTTTATCATTTGATTTCCAGGTATAAAGGTATAAGGACAGACATACCTATGTCAAAGAAGAAGAGGTGGTTTTTATATCCCACTTTTTTCTACCAAAAGGCATCTCAAAGCAGCTTACAATTCCCCCACAACAGGCACCTTCAGGTGGGACTGAAAGAATTCAGCAGGCTGTGCATGATTCACGTGCAGTCCTTTTCTTTTTGTTTCACCAGCTGAGGCTAACATTGAAATGTGTGTACAAGGGAACAGGTATGTTGACATTATAAAACTACGCATGCCAACGTGACCACGTACCAATGCAGCCTCACGGAAAAAGATTTAAAATGACAAAAGAACATGGGCACGAAACTGCATGCAGGAAACACGTTAGAAAACACGTTAGAAAACAATTAGAAAACAGCTGCCTAGGCAGGGATACTGTGCGTACGCGTTTACGTGCTCACGTTAGCACGTTTTCTCGTGCAAAAAAAGAATTTAAAAGGTCCCGCCCTCAACATGGCACAATGGCCAATCAGGACAGACCCGCCAATCTGATTGCATGTTTGTGGGGAGTGTAACATTGTTTGAATCCACGATAGACATAGATGTCTTCACTGGAAACATGCTGCAGTGCGGAGGGAGAATCCGTGATGAAAAGGTGCCGATTCTTTTGAAACCTGAATGTATCTGCATTTAATTTCTCAGTGGGGATTCGATCTATGAATTGAACCAATGGGAGTTCGAGCATCCTACATTCGATGTGTAAAACAATTCAATCAACTAGGCAAATATGCAAGACACATACTAGCCCTTTTTGATGTGGTTTCTTCCCCCTTCAGTCAATTCAGAACAACTTTGCTAAAACCAACTGTCTATAATCTTCACAGTGCCCTTTTAAAATTACATTCCAACTTCCTATAACGTTTCACACAAAAAAATCAATATCCTTAAATCTGGGGCTCTTTGCTTCTGATGTGGGCTGCTATTTAATTTCTTACCCTTGCAGGATCAGCTTTTAACATCTCAATTTCAGTTTTGCTTCTCATTTACATGAAACAAACCCTCAAATGTGCACCATTTTCTTTTTTCTTGCACTGAGTTTTCCCTGCAAAACATATATCATTTGTGCATTGATAAATAAGCATTTTTCATGAAATATATACAAGATGTACACTGCACATATAGTTTGCATAAACAAAAAAAATCTCAATATCAGTAACAAAATTAGCAGGTCAAATCCATTCACAATTACAAGATATGGAAACAAAAGGAAAAGGGAATATTCATCCATCTGAGCTGTGATAATTGATCTTTTCAGATGTCATACTTACTGGGAGTCTGACCACCATGCATATCAGGAGCACATTTTACCCACAATGCTCCTGATACAGTCACCATGTTGTCTGAACATGACAAACAAATACACTCGCATGTGCACACAGCCTCAGTATGTGCAAACTAGAATCTTGAAAATCTAGTGGTCAATTTGGCATACAGAACCTATATGTACATGGAAAATGCATGTGTTGTCCCATTCAGATAACTTGGCAACTGTATCTGTTGGGAGAATCTATTCATAATTGGGAAGCTACTTGGTATGTGTGGCCACAATATTTAAAAGGCATTTTGTTTCATTATATGTACTGCATTTGTAATTAACCAAATTTGCAAGTTCTTATCATTATTTTAATGAAGCAAGTGAGTTCAGGAGCAGTATTGAAATGATAAACCGGTTACTTCACTGTGCACCCTGACTACGGAATCCAGCTTTGCCACAGACACTACAAAACAAACATTGCTGGTATAATCATGCTGTGGTATTATTGACTCCAGCAGTTCTGGATTAAATCCGCTGCTGTTCTCCTGTGCTACCTTTTTCAGTCTTTTATTTGTGTCCAGCAGAAGCAGTGTGCCTGAATAATTGTCAAGGTGCTGGCTAGCAAGTACTATGGCAAAATGTCACAGCATTCCTAAAAGAATAAATAACACAAACCTATGCATCTGCAATATTGTTTTACTTGAAAAGGTGCTACAGTATCAGTAGCTGTAGGCATTTCTGACAAAGCTTTGCAAAAGAAGAGTTTTGTGTGTGTGTACCTTTAAGGAGTCTCAGAGCAGTTTACAATCTCCTTCCCTTCCCCGCCCCACAACAGACACCCTGTGAGGTAGATGGGGCTGAAAGAATTCTGAGAGAACTGTGATTAGCCCAAGGTCACCCATCAGGTTTCATACGAAGGGGAGGGGAATAGAACCCAGTTTTCCAGATCAGAGTCTGCTGCTCATGTGGAAGAGTGGGGAATCAAACCCATTTCTCCAGATTAGAGTCCACTGCTCTTGATCACTATGCCACTATCTAAATGTTGGTCATTGTCTGTTTAAATATTATGCTGTTTAAATATCAGGAATCAGGGAGCTAAATTACATGCATGAGAACCTGCATACAGTGGAACCTCGGTTTTTGTTGTTGTCAGATTTCGTCGGTTTCGGTTTTCGTTGATTCTTTCCCCGAAAATGTTGTCTCGGTTTTCATCATTTACTTCAGTTTTCATTAGATTTTGTCGGCATGCGCACGCTAATTTTGCGACAACAAACGGTGACCCATGCAGTTCCATTGCTGTCCAGTGTTTGCCTCGGTTTTCACTGGTTTCGGATTTCGCCGAGGTTTCCCAGCCAGATTATCAACAAAAACCGAGGTTCCCCTGTACTTATTCTAGACAAGTCAGGAAGGGAAGGATGTGTTCATATAAACTTTAGTTCTTTATTTTACGTTTTTTTATATGATTACATTTCTCCCTCACATGCATAATATACACACACATGCAAGAACTCGCAAGGACTTGAAGGAGGTATCTTATTTCTCTCCCCTCCCCATTTCCTCTTTTCTTTCCTGAAGCCCACATAGTCTCTCCTCTTTTCCTGCTTCCTTCTCTCCTTTCTGCTGAACAGCCAGCCTAGAAATATCTGTCCCTCTGTCTTCAGATTTTTCACTCCCCCACCAGCAGCCTTTACCTAGGAAAACTGGCCCAGTTGCACAGCGCTTGCTACTGGGCCAGGCAGACTTGCATGGTAGGGAATCCTTAAGGACTGAGGGGAACACCTTACTTTCCCCTCTATCCTCCTCCCCACACTATTCATCCCCCTGGCAACGCCCATATCCTCTCCCTTTTGCCTGCCTCATTCTCTCCTTCTCAGTCATTTACCAACCTACCTTTTACCTACCTCCCGTCTTCAACTCTATTATTTATTTTCTCCATTCATGCTCTTCCTTCCTCCACAGTGTAGACTGAAGCATCTTACAATATTCTCTTCTTTTCCTTTTTTAATCCTCATAACAACTCTGCAAGATAACTTAAGCTAAAAGCATGCGAGTCCCCTAAAACCATCTAGGAAGCTTCATTAGGAGGATGGGGATTCAAACCTAGCTATCCCTGTCCTTACTCTAAAGCTTAACCATTACACTACACTGACTTTCATGAGGTGACTGCTGTAATCTGCCTCTAACCTTCAGCTAGATTTGCTAGTTATTCTCTTCATATATATCCTACCTTTTTCCACAGTGGGAACCAAAGCAGCTTACCTTATTCCCCTGTCCTCCTTTTTGCCCTCATGACAACCCAGTGGGGTAGGTTGCACTGAAATTACAACTGATCTCCACACAATAGAAATCTGTTCCCCTGGAGAAAATGGCCCCATCCGCACAAGCAAAATAATGCATTTTCAAACCACTTTCACAACTGTTTGCAAGTGGATTTTGCTATTCCGCACAGCTTCAAAGAGCACTGAAAGCAGTTTGAAAGTGCATTACTCTAAATGTGCGGAATGAGCCAATTACTGCTTTGGAGGGTGGACTGTATGTCATTATATCCAGCTGAGGTTTCTCCCTTCCTCAAACCCTTCCTTCCCCAGACTATCCCAAAATCTCCAAGTTTCACACCCTGGACTTGGAAACCCTACTGAGCCCTAGCCCGAAAAAGTTCTCCCTGAAAGGTCAACAAAGCCCTCTCCACCAGCCTCTTTACGCACAGAAACCCAGTCTGGAAAGCTGTGGTGCCTAACAGAAGCCACTGAGGGTTTCTGTTTGGTAAAGCTGCAGGAGCTCCTTGTATCATTTTGGGGGTTTTAAAACTATCCAATGTATTTTTTGTAGCTGTTACATTTTCTGCAAACATGAGGCCTTTTTCAGGTTTGTAGAAAGATCTGCCTTTTCTGTGCAAAGCTCCAGTTTAAGTATTCAAATATTTCACCAACTTCACTATTAGAATATAAAATGATGATATATGCAATCCAGAAACAAGTCTGTCAAATGTAAGTGCTTTTAAGACTTGTTGATTTCAAGAGGAATCCCTGGCCTTTGCAGAAAATAGTTTTGTGCAAAGCATGCCTAGCTTGTGTGAATGGGTTGCATCAAGGGATCACAGCCTTTACAACTTCCGTTCATCCCTTCTAAAAAGAAATCTCCTAAAATAGTGCACTACTTCTGCCTTTTCTGAGGCATATAATCCCAGGCGTCAATTGACCAGAATGCACTGACCAAACAAGATGTTTATGCTCTTGTTGCACCTCCAGTTTGTGCTGGTTTTCCATAATCATTGCAAGCTCTCAGTTGCTCATTTTTTCTTGAGATTTCGACCAGTTTTGTTGAAAGGCCATGTTTCTTTAATCATATGGAAATGCAGAATCAATTTGTTGATGGGGGACATCAAATGAAAGTGCTGTGCTTTATGCTCTATTGATCATTAAAAAAATATTTCTGCTGATGACACAAAGGTCCAGAGCAATTATAGCATTCTACAGGATTTCAACGTTTTAATCACTATTTCAAGATAAAGTGCATTTAAAAACTTCACTGGATTCCCACTGAGCCATAAAAGAAATACTACCAGCATGCTGCCTCTGCAAATCGGTGAAAGGGCAAACTATGAGATGTTGTTTTGCTGGTTCTTGGCTTTTGAACAAGTGCATTGGGTCTTGCATTTATAGCGAAGATTCTAGACATGGTTGGATTGTGAAGGGAAAGGAGGGATATTTAAAGCCAGCAATAGCAAGTAAAACACCCAGTGGTTGGGTAGGTTTTGTTTGTATAAGAAGGTAGGGAATCCACCATAGATGCTTCCTTGCATCTTCTAGTCACCTCTTTTTGCATTCACTGAGCAGGAAATGGATCAGACCCTTCTCATATACTCCACAGCAATAACAGGACCAACGAAACTGCTAACATAGCCTGGGAGTGCAGCCCCCAAGAAGATCTGTTACCCATTACTGCTAACAAATCTTTTAGTAAATAATCTATTGATGAAAAATGGGACTTATTCATGTATTTGTTTGTGGCTGCCAAATTGGTGATCAGTTTGTCTGAAGGTGATGGTCAAATTTCTTATAAAGTTCCTCAGGAAAATCTAAATGTAAACAGTTAAGACCATTGATTTTAATGGGAGTAGATATTCTGTAAAAGCTTCAGTTAACATTTAGGATGCTGCAGTCTTCCCTATGAATGAGTGTGCTAGATTCATGTACCATAATCCATTCTAGTGATTCTGGCAAAACCATTTCAGGATTAGTTGGCTGGTTTGGCAAAAATCCCAAACTCCTTCCCAGACTGGTTGGCCCCTTCCGCACACGCAAAATAATGTGTTTTCAAACCACTTTCACAACTGTTTGCAAGCGGATTTTGCCATTCCGCACAGCTTCAAAGAGCACTGAAAGCAGCTTGAAAGTGCATTATTCTGCATGTGCGGAATGAGCCATTGCCAGCTGCACAGTAGCTTTTGTGCTTACCAGCCATACTCGTTCCTTGAGCTGTTACCTAATGGACCAGGAGGATTCAGAAGGGGAAGAATGAGAAATGGAGCCCTGGAGCAGCATGGATATGCATACAAGAATGTGCAATGAGCCAGAAGTGGAAAAGGAGTTTTCAGCTGCATCCACCAGAACTGACAAGGCAGCAGTGGAGTGGTTTTATGCCAGTGTTTCCCTGTCATTCTTTGGGTGTTACATAACAAAATCCTGGTGACTTGGAGCATTCCCATCAAAGGTGACCACAGGGCCATTTCCTTCACTGAATCTTTCCATGGCTGTGAATTTTGTATTGACCTAGGGGTAGGGCAACAACAATTCCCATATTCCTTTGCAAAACTATGACATGCAACACATACACACATCCTGAACCAAACATCCCAGTAGCTATAATCAGAAAACATTAATGGGAACAATAAAAGGTAGGCTCTACTGTAAAACTAATTTATTTTTCAAGTAGTTAATGATACTTCTAAATTTGGTTATAGAGCAAGAAAGGCTGCCTATGCAGCAGTGCCATCATTTTGTGAGAGACAATGCACATTTGTGAAAGTCAGTCTGTTGTGGGCAGTTATGTAGCCATGCAGTGAAATCCAACAAATGGGTCAGCAAATAATTGATCTGATCATCACAACTGGTAACAAAATCACAAATGGCAAAATGTAATAGGAAACTACTGGAGTTTGGGCAACCTTAATTTACATGGTTTCCCCAAATGCAGACAGCAACCTCAAAAATGTTGTCCCAGGATTACCATAAAAAAATCCCCCCCTCTTTTTTTTTGTCTGGACAGCATGGACAAAAAACGGTATCAGAGGAGAAAGCGGCTTTTTCCTGTCATTTCCTGCCATTTCCTCCCACCCGAGTTAAAAGCTCTCACACCCAACGTAGAATGGTACTGCAGTGATTCTTCGTACCTGCAGTCATTTGCTGAAGGTTTCCCTGGGACATTTGCTCTACAGGTTTCACTGCTGGGCATATAGTTTTCCCTTTTTTTAAAAAAAATCATCGATGAGCTGTCTTAAAAGACACGTTATGTTATGAAAATTGGCATGGATTCTCGTACTGTGTGTGCTGTCAAAGACAGATGATCGACAAGGGTTTCACATGTGGTGAAAAAAAATCAAGAAGTATTAGAGATACATATGAAAACACAAAAAATACTTAATCTAAAATTTCTTTTTACTGCTAAAACTATGCTATTAGGCATTTTGCCTGAGAATCTTCCAAAGAAGCTTAATGAACTATGTTGCCATTTATCAACAGCTGCAAGGGTAATAGTTGCATCCCGTTGGAATACTGAAAGAGATCTTAACTCTGGGAAGATAGAGTTAGAGAGTATACTACCATGGCCAAATTGACAAATCTTGTAAACAGATGGCCAAAACAAGAGTTTGATGATAAATGGGAACTGAATTTCTTATTTGAGACTCAATGGACTATGCAAGAATAATAACAATAGCAATAATATTAATTTGTTATTGGCTAAGATATAAGTAACTGCTTACCAGAATTGGAATTAAAGTTTAGAAGGTAACCAATTTCAAAATGATGTAATGTTCTCTCTGAATGATATTAGTGTTGCAATTTTAAGATTCAATGTGCTATAGTTTATATATATGGTTTACGGGTAGCTGTATTTTATTTTTTTCCTATATTTTCTTTTCTGTTCTTGAATTATATTTGAGAAAAGTAATAAAACATTATTTTAATTTTTTTAAGGAGAAGCTATATATTGCCGGAGTTGGCTGGATGAGCTGAGTTTTTGGGTTGAAAAGGTACCCACCCAGCAGCAAAACCTGCAGAGCAAACGCCCCAGGGAAACCTTCAGCAAATGGCTGCAGGCATGGAGAATCACTGCAGCACCATAAACTGTTGGGCATGAGTGGCAGAAGAAACTGACAAGTGAGCTTTAACAGCCACACAGGAAAAATAAGATGTCTCATGAGCTCCACACAGCAAGCAGGAGATGACTTATTTCGGGTGTTGTGTGGTTTCCATGCTGTATGGTCGTGTTCTAGTAGCATTTTCTGCTGACGTTCCACCTGCATCTGTGGCTGGTATCTTCAGAGGATCTGATGGTAGTAAAGCAAGTGGAGTATGTACTATCAGAGCCTCACTACCATCAAATCCTCTGGAGATGCCAGCCACAGATGCAGGCGAAACGTCAGGAGAAAATGCTACTAGAATATGGCCATACAGCCTGGAAACCACACAGCACCCCAGTGATTCCGGCCGTGAAAGCCTTTGACAATACAATGACTATTTTCTTTGGTAAATTTCAGGTTCGGGCACCATTGACTCGGTAAAGTCAAATAGAGCCGATATCAATTGGCTCTATTCAGCTATCTACTGGAAATATTTTGGTTTTAAAAAATTGTGTCAGTTCTTTCCCCCTGCCTTCAGCAAGCCCGAGGGGGCTTGGGAAATGGCAGACAAGAGAGAATTGCCCCCACCAGTGTTTTTCCAATCCCAGAATTCTTGAAAAGCAGAGATGGGGCGGGGGGGAGCAATCCCAGGTGCAGGGGATATGGTCCCTCTTGCAAACAAGATCAGGCTGCCTTCTCCTCCCGCCCTGGTTTCCAAGGTCCGCAAGCCTTGGAAAGCTGGGTGGAGGGCATGATCCTGCTTGCAGAAGGGACCACACTCCCTCTCACAAGCAGAATTATGCTTCTTTCTCCCCTATCTCAAAGCCTCTCACTCCCTGCTTGTGAGGTCTGAAAGCTGATAAAGCTAAATCATATTCAGCTTTATTGGCCCCCCTGAATAGCCTGGGTTTTTTATTGATAAAGTAAAACCCCCAAAAAACCCGATAAGAGTTTGGGAAGGGGTCATTTAGATTTACCAAATCACCAAGCCCAGAGACAACTTACAGACATCTTAGGGGGGAAAGTCAGTAGTTTAGTGTCCTCAAAATAGTATGGCTTGAGATAAAGGCCATTTCTGCACAGCGGCAAAAGCGGATTACCACCGGCATAATCAATGCCGATGGAGGCTTGGGACCACTCACACGGTCTCGTGGAGCCTCCTCAGGTTCGTTTTGTTCACCTTACTTCTCCTCCCTGCGCAGCTCTGGACGGCTGGAGGGACACACCCACGCTGCCCTCTGACCTCTGGGGGTCAGAGGGCAGCGTGGGCGTGTCCCTCCAGCCATCCAGAGCTGCACAGGGAGGAGAGGCAAATAAACGGAACACCAGAGGGGCCAAAAGCTGGTGCGCTTCACACCACACGGAAGACGCTGCTTTTGAAAAAACAGAGACCGAGTTTCAAAAGTGGCAGTTTCCTGCCATTTTGGGAGGATTGGCACGGTGCTGCTGCATCGCCAGCTGTGCGAACAGTGCCCCAGGGATGGTGTTTTTACTGTCCCTAGGGTGCTGTTTTCTGCTGGTGCAAAAACAGCCAAAGTGTCCTGAGGAGGTCTTAGGGGGAAAGTTTTGCAGAGTTGTTTTTACCAAAGATGCCTTTTTTCCCATCCTCAGGACATCTTACTTGTGCTGTGCAGAGTGGACCATTGTTTGATTTCCTTATGGGTATAGCTTTTAACCCTGTGCTCATGATATAGAATAATAGTACTAACACAGATCTGTTTTGCCTCATCTAGGGCCTAATTCTGATCGAAGTGTCTGGATTGTACCATGTCAGTATGCAGATGGGAGTTTGACGGAATGCTTCATACACAGTAAAAGAATTTCTCAACAGAGAAAACAATGTCAGTAAGAAAGATGGATAGATCTAGTATGTTGTTAACTATATTAGAGGGGATAAAGAACAATCCACCACGCAGAATTTGATTCTCTTGTTCGTTTGTTTTTCAGATTCCTTTTAACAGTTCCTTTTAACTATTACTGTTTGGGACTTCAGAAGTAGCTTTCCAGTTATGTGAATGCTGAACTTAATAATACTGCGGTGACGGTTCCAACAGGTGCAATGACCTCTACATCTTTCACCAGGTCTCAGAACCAAATTCAAGATCACTATCGCTCTGGTTTGCTCTGTGACCAACTGTTCCAGTGTGCAGCTATTTAGGAATCTCATTTCCCAGCATCACTTCAATACATGTTTACCCATAGGTGTCAAACTCGCACCCCTCCAGATGTCATGGACTATAGTTCCCATCATTCCCGCCAGTAGTCCATAACTTCTGGAGGGCTGCAAGTTTGACACTATATGAGGGTACTTGAGGTCTCCCAGTATAGCAACATTGTCTGCTTTAGTCACCTATTTTATTCACATGTTAAAAGAGAAAAGGACACATCTTACATTTGCACTATCATTCCTGTAGTCTGACTTGTCTCAAATGAGAGGCTCTCCAGAATTCTCTTTGAGGCCCTTTCCGCACACGCAGAATAATGCATTTTCAAACCACTTTCACAACTGTTTGCAAGAGAATTTTGCTATTCCGCACAGCTTCAAAGAGCACTGAAAGCAGTTTGAAAGTGCATTATTCTGCATGTGCAGAAGGAGCCTGAGATTAGTTAAAAGCTGCCTCTTTGTTCAAGTGAAATGCATCTCTTTTGCACAGCTTTGGCATGTCCCAGAAAGATCCCCAGTGCCTAATAAATCTAAATCCTACCTCCCAGCACCACTTTCTCATCCATGCTTTGAGACCCCTGATCTCTGCCTATCTAACTGTCCCTGTGCATACAACCTGTAGCAGTTCTGAACATAATCCTGGCCTTTGAGTCTTGGTCTTTAACTTCCTGCTTAGTAACCTACATTTTTCCTCCAGCCCCACACAACTGCATTTCCCAGTGTCATTGGTGTTAATGGGAACCATGGCTGCTGATTTGTCCCCTGTGCATGAAATCCACAGCCTTTGTGCCTTTCTCTGTATTTCCAATAATCAAATCAACCACTACCAAAAGCCTACCTCCCCCTGACTCTAGAGGATTACAAGAGAACATTGCTTTGTCATCTAAGGAGGGAGTCCCTTCTAAGGCATCATATCCTTCCCCCTCAGCCTGATTCCCTGCAACCTTGAGACTCATATTCTCCACCACAGCAGAAGAGCTGTCAGCACAGGAACAAGATTGTCCTTGTGCGCCCCTGAAGGTTTTGTCCACAAACCTCTCTCTGCCCCTTAGCTTTTCAAGTTTGGCAACCCCAGCCTGAAGAGATTGAACCTGCTCCCTGAAAGCAGGAGTGTATCTACAGAAAAAGGTACCCAAGGCAAGAAATTGTGCTCTCCCCAATCCATCAGGTCTTCCGCATCTTGGAAGACCAGCGCTCTATCCCTTTAAACTGCAGATACTAGCTGGTCTACCTACTGTTAAGAACTTGTAGGGCTAACCTTCATGGAGGCCAGGTCTACTCATTAGGTTTAACCTCAGGCCAACCATCTCTCGGGAGAGTTTGTCTACCAACTATTTAAAAAAGTACTGGTAGACCTGGCCTCTGAAGCAGCCAGATCTACCCAATGCTTCCTAATGGTGAGTAGACTAACCCTCTGAGCAGAGGTGGCTTCCTGCTTGTCCAAGGGCAGCCTGGCAAGGAGTGCCCGGGTGTCACACCGTGGCTTGCCCCACCCTAAATACACCCTTGCATGAGAGCCACTTTGGATTTGACAGGTAATAGGTACACTTTGGAATCCATTTCCTGCTCTACAATGTTGCTTTGAGACTGGGAAGGCAGAAGAAACATTTATTAGCTAGACTGTGTGATTATAACATTCAGTCGCTGTTTTCAAGATATCAGTCATAACAGAGAGCTTTGTGCTCTGAATGCTGAAAACCTTTCCTCTCAAACAATGGCAGAAGCCCACATCTACAGAATGGGTTGTCTGTGTGACAAATTCTCTTTTTCAGGCCGGCTAATTTAATACATTCCAGAGTTCTCGCATATATGCTGCCTTGCTGATAGGATCTCCTCTCCCACTCACAGGTGAGCCTCCAGCCAACTTGAAAGGGTTCTTTTTCAAAAAGAACCGAGGGTGGGAAGTGATATACATTAAGTGGTTTTTATACCCTTGGAGTGATAGGTGAGGGGGGGTTGCACAGCAATTGCATGAACGACCACTCAGGTTGATGATCAGGCAATTATCCAAGCAAGCACTAAATTACAAAAACGATATTATAAGAGATACCATCATCAACCACACCCCTTAGGAAGCTGTGGAACTGCATCCTTATCTCACATGCACACAGCCCAATTGCAAAACTAAAATGCCTTGGAATGGGTGAAATCAGATCAGTCAAATCTTATTTTCTGTCCTCCACCTTCAGGTCATTCAACTCTTAATCAGCAAGCCAAAGTTAAATTAAGTAAACTTGGGCTACTTTAGTGGTACAAAGAGTAAAGGAAGCTAATACTTCTGAAGCAGACGGATGATTTAAAATGTTCTTTGAATCTTTGGAGAACTATGTCATGTGAATGAGAACTATGGTGCTTCTTTTATGTAGGAGTCCACCAACATCCAGGCTACCCCAATCTAGTCAGATCTTGGAAGTTAAGCAGGGTCAGGTCTGGTTACTACTTAAATGGGAGACCACCACGGAAGTCCAGGGTTGCTAATCAGAGGAAGGAAATGGCAGTGCTTTGGTACCTTTACGAAGAACATTTATGAAGACAGCATGAACATACTGAAGGGGCTAGCATTGAAATTGATTGGGCATGGCCTGGTGATGACACTGTTAGGCACAGTGACATCATGAGAGAGAATCTGGTGATGCCACATTGAATATTAAGTGTATTATTTTTATTTTATTTTATTTACTTCTCAATAGTAACCCAAATTGTCTTGTATTGTTCTCCTCTCCTCCATTTTATTCTCACAACACCCCGGGCCTTTCCCCACTTACCTTATTCCCTCCTATGCCACGCGCTGCTCTCAGCGCGCGGCATCCCTGGTGCACGCCCGGGCATCCCCACGACCCCGCGCTCTGTGCGTGGTCATTACAAGGCACCATTTAAAAGAGCGGCAGGGATGCCGTGCGCTGAGGGGACGCGACAGCGTCGGGGCGGCTGCGCTGTTGCCACCCCTGTCGTGGGGAGAGCCGGGGGACCCCGCGCTACTTTCGGAGAGTAGCGTGGGGCTTAAGGTAAGTGGAGAAAGGCCCCCTGTGAGGTTGGTTAGGCTGGGAGTGAGTAACTGGTTCAAGGTTACTGAGAAAGTATCCTTGGTAGAGTGGGGATCTGAATGGATTTCCCAGATCCTAGTCCAAAACTCTCACCACTACACCATGCTGGCTTCCAGGCATAATACCTCAGTGTAGTTGTGATTTTGAAGAATTGTGCTACTTAACAGAGGGCAGAAAATATGGAAATTCACTATATACAAAACGTAAACTATGCTCTGACCTGGATGGCCCAGGCTACCTCAATCTAGTCAGATCTTGGAAGCTAAGAAGGATCAGGCGTGGTTGCTACTTAGATGGGAGACCACCAAGGAAGTCCAGGGTTGCTAATCAGAGGAAGGAAATGGCAAACCACCTCTGAATATCTCTTGCCTGGAATCCCACAGGGTCACCATAAGTTGACCACAACTTGACAGCAATTTCTATGACCACCAAATGTAAACTGTAGTTGAGCATTTAGTGCTAGTTTATGAGCATCTGCGTACAATGTACATGTGCAGTAATCACCTCATGAAGGCAGGAGCATACCATCAATGGGGACATGGGGTTACCCATGTCTTCGGGTGCACAACTTTCGGTCATGTGGGGAGAGCTGGAGGCCCCCCCCCCACGTGACCGGCTTTGCCCCAGTCGCCCACTGCAGCACCCCACCCAGCCCCCCTTCTGGTCAGTTTCTGCCCTCCCCAGGCCATGGGAAGCACAGGAGCCAAGCTACAGGGAGGGGGCACCACAGCAGGTAGCGGTGCTCTGCCCTCCCAGGCGCCCTACAGCCCAGCTTCTGCCCTCCCAAGAGCTTGGGGAAAGCAGAAGCCAACTCCCTGGCCAGGGACGTGGGGCTCAGGGGGAATGCCCCAAGACCTGTCCCTGAGGGGGCAAGGGGCCCCACAGAGATGGAGTTGTCTCTGGGTGCTATTTGCCCCCATACGATTCTGCATGCAGACATGCACAAAAGTCTTCAATAAAGCGATTTATCCATATACCATAATAGCAGTTATTCACAAAAATAGTTTATTAATAATCATAATTTGTTTTTATTGGTTTTATCGCTGTTGCTTAGTCCTGTTTTACGGTTTTAGTTTTGAGCCGCCTCAAGCAGGTCTGGAGAAACAGCATAGACATCTTCTAACTAGGTAGATAATACTATGAGTTTGTTGAGTTAACTAGTATACGAATATTCTTCTCTGAAGAGATATTGCGGAACATAAGCTGAAGGGGTGGCGTGATTCAAAGCTGTTTGTAAAAAGAGGGAGAGGGAAATTAATCAATGCTTCACTTGCTACCTCAGGAAATTCCTAAGCTCTGCCTGCAAATCACTTCCCCTAACTTACAAATCGCTTAATATTAGGTGCATATGCGTGTAGTTATGGTGTAATGAAGATCCAGCACTTTCACATGTGCAGAGTATTTGCAATCTCATCATAAAGAGTATTAATTGTCCTTGGTAAAAATTCATTTATATCCTTCCAAAGATCTTATTCGATGTAGTGACACGTGATGGGGTTTAACACCCCTCCCCTCCAAAAAAACATTATGCCTTATCAGTCCATTAGCCTTAATCTCATATTCTGAGGACAAACATTTGACAGTTGTTATTCATTGGTGAGCAAAGGGCATTTGGCACATGTGCAGAGGCATCAATTCTTTCATAGGAAAATATAGGAAGCTAGCCTACAGTTAATGATTGCAAACAGATATCAGACTTGAGTGAAAGCAGGCACCAGTTGTTCTGTTCCTGCCCGCTCCTAAATGCCCTCAAGCAAATTTCTCACTGCAAATCGAGGAGCAACCTCCAAATGGTATAAATCTCACCCCAGTTTTGACACACACTTACCCCGATGACATTATAGAAACAAGAAAGAAACAGCCCAGAGAAACAAGACTATGGAACAGTGAGTTGAGAATGAGGTCAAGAAATAGTTACTTGACTTAGCTCAAGCCTCTTGTACATTCCCCTTCTTCATTTCCTCTGAGGTAATCTATATAAAATGGATTGCATGCTTTATCTCCATAATGAAAAGGGCTAGAGATGAGGTTATCAACCTTCAGTTGGGAACTAGAGTTCTCCCAGAATTGCATCTGATCTCCAGACTACCAAGATCAGTTCCCCTGGAGAAAATGGCAGCTTTGGAGATTCTGCTTTATGATGTCACATCCCTGCTGAGCCCCCTCCCCAGATTTTGCCTTCCCAATGCTTCAATTCCAAATTTCCAGAATTTTCTCAACCTAGAATTGGCTAGGAAGGCTTATCCATCTAATCTGTGATTAATCTGAGATTCTGTAATGGCCGAATGGAATAGCCTATTGCAGAATGAAAAACAGGTGAGATTGGTCATTATGTCCACCATGACTTCTCCTGTCAGACTGATAGCCTCCCCACCCACAACAGGCCAGCTGTGTCAGGTAGACCCTCTGATATCAAATCCTTGAATCAAGATTGGCCTCCATCCTACCCTTGCTCTGCTCCATGAAGTTGGGATGTACATGATATCAAGGTAGGGAACTACAGCTGATCCCAAAGAAAATGTCCCCCCTGTCTGATGACAGGTCTGCCTGGTATCACTGAAGACTCTCCTTGCTCTTCCCTCTGCCCTGAAGCTGAGCTGCTCTCTCTCCTGAAGAGTGTACCCCCCTCCCCACCTTCCCCACTGAGGTTAAGCTAACCTGAGGTGTGACAGAACGTGACCAGTCTGTATGGGTGCAGGGTCTCTTCTGATAGCACCGGAATGGTGCACGCTGCATTAAAACCAGTAGATTAAAAGATGTAAGAATGAAATGAATCCTATCCTTGAGTTGGATGTAAGATGCTAAAACACATTTTTTTTTACTCCAGCAATATCTATCCATCTCCCTTTTCTGACGGGGCAACTCAAAGGATTGCATGAATCATTACCCACATTCATCATCTTCATCTCCCTGACCTTAAAATTGTTTTGTGTTGTCATAAGCATGGTACTGCAGCATTAATGCACATCCCTCTGCAGCATTAATGCACATTCCTCCACGCCCAGACAATATCCCTGGGGGTGGGGGAGATCCACACATTGAATATTGCTCTACAATAATCATTGTGCTGGATTTTCCAGTCCTTATCAGCTGAAAATTTAAGTATTTAGAGGATGCCTATGTTGAGGAAATTCCTCTCATTAGTTCTGTCTCAACCCCCCCCCCCCATCCATAGTAACAGCCATTTTAAAAAAGCAATGGTACATTTTTCATATGGTTCATTAGCAAAATACTCAAGTTAAATAATATTTATCCTGTTCTCATAATCTGATTTCTGTATTTTGACAGTGAATGCTCAAGGTCACCCAGCTGGCGTGTGTTGCCAGATTGCTGCATTTACTTGTCAATGCTGTACAAGCCCAGAAGAATGTTGTGGGTGTTCGCAGATAGATAGATTCCTCATATTTCACATGTACATGTGAGTGCTGATGATCACACAATGGAGATAGAAACATTCACTGGGTTGTATCTAAGGAAAAGTGGTTAAAATTGATAGGTTAATCAAATAAAGGCTTAGCCAACCTCCTTTTCCTCACCAGGTTTGTGTAATATGCATTTTGAAAAAAAATGATGACAGATGAAAAGATGGGTAATTAATCAATTAAAAAATCAGTTGATTGACATCACATGTGCGTGATTTACACAATCAGTCTGTTTGGTTCCTTAGAAATGCAAATTATATACATAAACGTACGTATGTGGGAACTACCGCTTTATGTTCCTAAACCTCAAGATGCTTTCAGTCAAGGTACATATTGGGACACAAGCTGAATTTCAGTTGTTAAATGCAGACAAGATAGGATTCCATTCATTGTATCCCAGGAGCACTTCATCGGCAGGACATCAGGAAGATGGTACCCTTAATGTGTTTTTCTTCCACATGAATGGATATTTTGGCACGGCTGATGCCAAATATTCTGGGATCCATGGCCAGAATTGTCTACTCTGCAGAGAAGAAACTTGACGATCACAAACTAGTGTTTTGTCGTAAACACAGAGCTATGTTATTTGTGACTGTTTAAAAGTTCCTTTAATCCTTTCCTAATTCTTTTAAACAAACCTGCCCAAGCTTCTTTTGTTCAGAGGGACATCAAACAAACAAACAAACACAACTGCCTAATTAAAATTTGAGTCACAGCTCCTTTTTGTAGCAAATCTATGCATGACCATCTGGCCTTTGTTGTAACATGATCAGGGCAATGATGAACAGTGGAAATTAAATGCCTTAGAGAAAAATTTATCTGTGGAAGCATTTTCATTACAGCTTGTCTGTGGTGGTCTCTACTGTGCCTGTGCTTCCCTGCATACTTGACCCAGTACACACCAATCTGTGGGCTGAGTTGGTTGCACATTTGATGAACCAGCTGGTCTACACAATCGGGATGGTCAAGAAGCCGGATTGCTGATATAATTACTCTTATTCTTGATAGCCAGGAGTGATATTTGCACTGACACGACCATCTTGTTGAAACTCTGTAGCTGAGTGATTTCAGCACAGAGTTTTGAATTAGATCTGGGTTGAAATCTCCACTCAGCAGTGAAGCTGACCAGGTGTCTATAAACCACAATTTTTTCTCCAGCTAACCTACCCCACAGTGTTGTGATAGTACAGGGAGATTGCAAATGCCTTAGTGTAACCCCCATGCTCAGAATGGGTTGACTCAGAAAGGGGTGGAGAGTCAAAGCAACAGAAGGCTGCAGAGCTCATGTAGTTTGGAGGAGACAGGCTACCAGACTCAGACCTTGGTTTGTATAAGCCCGTAACACCTTGTTAAGGTAACTGCAATGTTGTTGGGAACTAGTGGGAAGGTAGTTGTTTATTTTTGCTATGTTGTAAATGTTGGAGTTTATTGTTTCAGGGTGTTTTTATGTTTGTAATGGGTGAGAGTTCTCCTGGAAACCTTCATCATGTTGAATCCTGTTCATCAAGTCCTTGGAGTCTTCAGGAGCCAACCCACTTGCAAAGAAGGATTGGACTTGGCAGTATCAGAAGACTGTAACTGGAAGTACTTGAAATGAAACCTGAACAGGACCTTGAAGTGTGATGTTAAATGTTGATGTTATATGTTATATGTTAAGAAAGTAAACCATTTTGTTTTTTAAAATTTGTTGTTGCAAACTCATTCCAAGTTCTGCCCCACAGAACCCACAGATAGAGGTTACATTAGCAGACCAGGTGCTCGGGAGCAGCAGCAGCAGGCCATTGCTTTCACATCCTGCACGTGAGCTCCCAAAGGCACCTGGTGGGCCACTGCGAGTAGCAGAGTGCTGGACTAGATGGACTCCGGTCTGATCCAGCCGGCTTGTTCTTATGTTCTGACAGTGAAAGTGGGGAGAGCCACAAGAAAACCTGAGTTTTTGAAGAAAGTTTGAATGAAAGTGTGATGGCCAAACAGAACATAACCATATAAACATTTATTTAGGGCCCTTCCTACAAGGAGCTCAGGTGTTCACGACTCCCACCTACTCCATTTTATTCTCACAACCACCATGCAAGTTAGGATAGGGTAAGAGGGAGGCACTGACCCAAGGTCACCTAGAACGTTTCATGGCACATGGGCATTTACCTAAATATGCATTTTCCTTTACTAATCCAACACTCTGAGCACTATAGCACTCTTTGGGTTGCATTGAATTAGGACAAAAGAAATAAATATCTGAAGAGAGTCTAACATAGACCCCTCAACAGCAAAGTACACTTTCCCCCCACTGCAAGGTTAATAGCAACTGGAGAAGGAGGAGATGATCAGATACTGGAAAAAGGTTTACATTTTCCCCCTCAGCATCATTTCTCTGATCAAATTTGAAATCCTCCATAGCTACTTGAAAAATAAAATTGAAAGTATCAAGAGATCCAATTCTGTCACATCAGTCACATCTGGATGGATGAGGGTGAACAAGCTGAAACTTACTGCTGGCAAGATAGAGGTTCTCTGGGTTAGCAGAAAGGCAGTTCAAGGACTTGATATCTCTCCTGGATTGAATAGGGATGTACTCCCCTTGAGAAACCTGGTTTCTAGCTTAGGAATGCTGCTTGAGACAGCAGTCGCCTGAAAAAAACTAGATGGCTGTGATGTTGCAGAATGCTTTTGCCCAGCTTCGGTTGGTGGGCCATCTGTGCAGATTCATGTCTCAGTTGGATTTAGCCACAGTGTTCCGTGTTTTGCAGCCTCATTCAAAGCCCTCGGTGGCAGGACACAGCACTGCCCAATTGTTTCCAAGTTGGCTTTACAGCAGTGAAGACAGCAAAAACTGCATGCAAGCTCTACCTCCAGGAATGCAATGGCCTGTATGCCCCCCCCCCCCCGTATTCAATCACCAGCGCAGCCCCTCCATGAGCCAGACTTCTGGGTTTTGAAGCGGTGGGCCTAAGAGGTGGGTAGCAGCACCTGCCTCGTCAATAAGTGTAAGCGCCCTGGAGAAGGCAAATATGTCAGTGCCAGGCTGCACTGCTCCCTCAAGCCCTTTTGGCCCCACCCTAGCTGGGACTGTTTGTTACATCTAGCCTTGACTACTACAATGCATTCTACTTGGGGCTATCCTTGAAGAGTGTTCAGAGTGCTTCAGCTAGTCAGAATACTGAGGCTAGACTGCTGGTTGGGGCTAGTTATTGGGAGATGATGATGATGATGATGATGATGATGATGATGATGATGATGATGATGATGATGATGATGATGATGATGATTAAATTCATATGACCCCCAATATACAGCAATTTCACTGGTTACCAATCCAATTCAAGGTGTCGGTTTTGTCTTTTAAAGACTTACATGGCTTGAGACCAGGATATCTGAAGGACCATCTTCTCCCATTGGTTCCTGCCTGGAAATTAAGTGGAAATTAAGTGCACAGGGAGAGGCCTTATAGTTCCACCAATCAAAGAACCTCATCTAGTGGACACATGAAAGAGGGCTTTTTGGTGGCAGCCCAACAGTCATGGAACAATCTCCCCAGAGGGGTGTTCCTGGTCTCCTCACTTTCAGTCTTTAGGTGGCTGTTGAAGAGGGTTTTATTTAAGACCATGTTAGACTTATTCAGTTTTTTAAATTTATTGGCTGTTGGTTTTGTGAGAGTTGTAGTCTGCTATGTATTTTTAATATTTTTGTTTTATTTACATTGTAAGCTGCAGAAAGATGGCTAATAAACGTCCAACTAGATAAATAGGCCCAAGCCTCCTGCACTAAGCCTGAGTAAGAGAGGTTGGGCAGTATCTTTAATTATATAAGTCAGTTTGCATGATGAATGTCAAATAATCAGATATAAGTATTACAGAATCGACATCTTATATTTCTTAATTTACATATTTATCCTCTGCTTTCCTTGTCAGAGGGGGCCCAAATTGTTCTCCCCTTTTTCATTTTATCTGCAGAGCAATCATCCTGTCAGGTGGGTTGAACTGAAAGTATGTGACTACCCAAGGTCACCAACAATTTTTCATGGCAGAGCTGAGATTTAAACCTGCGTCTCCCAGATTCTGGTTGGCTGCACTAACCACTATACCTCACTTGCTTATAAAAATACTTACTTTGGACTTCAGTTTGCTTTGATAAGATTTGGGGGGGAGTTTCATCATCGGACAAAAGTACTTGGTAATTCCTGAAAAATGAGTTTGTATCTGTTGTGTCTCTGTACAGTGAGATATACAGGCATACCGGGAATGCATTCCACCAATGTCAATGGGGAACTTGATGGAAGTTCCCTATTTCTGTATGGAACTAAGCTACCTGTGAGAGCTCCTCCTGCTGGTGGCCACCCAAACTGTGTGTCACCAATATAGTGTCTGCGTGGCCCTGCAGCCACGTGACTCACAGGGAACGCATCTCTGCAGGGTGGACCTGAGACTCCAGATGTTGGATCATATTCATCAGCCCCTGCCAGCATGGTCAATTGGCCGTGCTGGCAGGGGCTGATGGGAATTGTAGTCCATAACATCTGGAGTGCCAAAGGTTCGCCACCACTGCCCTATGGTGTACTCTAGTTTATTATTTCAGTGGAAGACATGTATAGAGACCTGGATAGAGAACTGGATCCATGTTTTTCATCATAAACACTATGCACAAAATCATCTTTAACATTTTTAACGAAGTAAGTTCTAATAATAAAAGAAGAGGATGAAGGACAATGACTAGGCAAAAGGATGCCTAGTTCAAACTGTTCAAATTGATGATAGAAGGTTAGTTGCTATTCACTGTGGCACTAGCTGTCACTGAACAGATCAAAGACACTATTGGATTCAGGAGTGCAGACTAGTACACAAACATAACCTTGTTCAGAGAGACACCTAATAATGTTATTTCTGAAACAAATAATTGTTCTATTCATGCAGGATAATATGAGCAGTGAAACAAATGTTTGTCAAATCAATTTTTAATTAAATTGGTATGAGTTACCATTTCAAAAATGGCCACACTGCCATCTGCCAAAGAAAAATGCTGAAATATTTCCAGCCAAGTTCTTCGAGCAAAACAGGGCACCTTTATCGTTATGACCCTTGTAAGAATCTGCCATTTTTTTAAAAAAAGCAGCATACAGAAGTACTGAAATTGTCACTACACAATTACAGAGTTTTGCATAAAATCTGAAGTACAGAATAAAACATCTTGGGCTTTCTTTTTAAAGAAAACATGCAAAGAATTTTCCATTTTAACCCCCCCCCCCCCTTTCAACTCTGCTCCATGACTATATGCTAGAAAGTGCTGATTACAGTAATATTCTCTTCAATGCAGTGTGGTTTAGTCTTGGGTTGCCAGTTTTTGAACTGGCTCCTATAACCACCCCCTCAAAAGCAATTTGATCTGCACCTATAAGAAAGTTGTGTTCCATGCCACAAAAAGCCTCACCTGCTGATTTTCGGCACATCAAAGCCCTGCTAAAGGGATGAGAATAGGCCAAGACTATGTTTTCCAATGGACAGTTGGCGATCCTAGCTTAGCATTAAAATATAATTTGGCTTACTAGGCTGTTGGTTCAAAAACCCAACCTCAGGAACAATGCCAGGGACAAAGAATGTGGGCATGGGGAGACTAAACTCAGTCTTCAGCTCCTAGAAAAGAATGTCATGTTTCATCTTGTCAAAGACCATTTGTATTAAATATTATTAAATACATCTTTTAAAATATAGTTCTGAGAGCTGTAGACAAGATTTGACAATTTGTATTTATATTTGATGTCAAATATATAAACAAGTCAAATACATATATTATTTATGTTATACATGTGTATCTGTGCCTTAACGAAAGGGCTCTCCAGACAACTTAAAATAAAGCAATTTATTAAAAAGCAATAGATAACTGAATATTAAGTGATTCTCTAGTTAGAACTAACTAAAATTATGCTGGGGGGCTCATTTCATAACAAGATTCTAGTCTCTCTCTCTCTCTCTCTCTCTCTCTCTCTCTCTCTCACACACACACACACACACACACACACACACACACACACTACCAAGTTTACAGCCTCTGCCATCAATCCAGGCTACCACCATAATGTGGCACATTTTTTCCAGAGCATATCATACAGATTGAAGGATTCTGCAAAAAGGTGGCAACCAAAGGATGTGTGATACATTCGCATTTCTGTTTTGGTGCTCATCGTTCCCTCACTCTACATCCAAACCTACCGGTAACTCTCACATTAGTGGCAGACAAATTAGTAGACCTAGACCACAGGTGTCAAACTCGCGCCCCTCCAGATGTTATGGACTACAGTTCCCATCATCCCCTGCCAGCATGATGCTGGGAGGGGATAATGGGAACTGTAGTCCATAACATCTGGAGGGGCGTGAGTTTGACACCTGTGACCTAGACAACGAAGGTTCCCCTTTAAAAAAATTCTTTCCCATTTTGTGCCTGTATGTGTGTGTCACTGTGATCCACAATGCAACAGAAAGCAGCTTGAGTCAGCCTACAACCATGCATACACACAACATTTGGTTTGTTTGCAGGATACCATAAAATTCCCTGTAAAGCACATCAGCAGTGACAAAAAAAAATGCAGACCAAAGTTCATATCCACAACAGCTTGCAAATCTATCAGTCACATTTTTGTCTTGCACTTCCTCCAAGGAGCTCAGAGTAGTGTTTTATCCTCACAACAGCCTTGTCAGGTAGAGGTTTGGCTCAGATTTCAAGACAGGGATGAACTGGGAGACAAATTTGCTAAACCAGTGCTAAGGGGGCAGCAGGGACTCACCGCGGCCACCATTTGCCACCAAGGAAGGGCGGAATGCTCCTCCTTCCCTTCCAGCTTGTCCGGGGGGGGGGCAGTCCCCTTGGGACGAGGTCAGCAAAGGCGAGCCTGCTGACTGGTGGGTGGCTGGCGTGAGGGCGCAGCGCCTCGGCGTCAGTCACCCATGCTGCCTCCTTGCTATATAAGGCGGGGGCTGGGGCTCGTGCAGGCCCTCTTTTGCCCCGCCGCTGAAATCATCTGGCTGCCCGGAGAAAGGTTTGTTTTCATCTCCCTCTCCCAGCTCCGGCTCCAGTCTCTCAGGGGCGGCGGGGGGGCAGAATTTGATTAGATGGACAGCCCATATGGATATGAGAACCATGCTTGCAAGTCACTGCTTACAACCCACGTTGTACAGAGGCAAAAATTAAGAAGCCACAGATTTATCACTGCTGCGCATCGCATTTGGGCGGAAAGTTGCAACCTGATGGAAATGGGAAAGATGCACTGTCATATTACAATATTGTAAGCTTCGCTCCACACTTGGTGATAGGTTTCTAGAACGACGACATTTGTAATGTCACTCAGTATGCTTGTAACCGAGACAGTGAGGAAAAACTAGCAGCCATAGTGCACAATGCAAACAATTTCTCTAGAGTGATTCCGTGGGGAGTCGTAATCATTTTTAGGGAACGAACTATTGAGCTGGAAAAAAAAACTCTTGATGAAAGCATGATTGCAGGAAATAAGGTGGCAGACTGCAGAAGGTGTAACAGAATGAGCAACAGACTACTTGCATACTCCGCCAGCTGGCAGGTTCTTGGAGTGTGAAGGCAGAGATTACACCAAATACTCATCCTGACAGTCCGAAACCACGCATGCCAAATGCATAACCCTCAGATCATTCCTCCTTGATGTTATGCACTAGCTGACAATTGTGGGGGGGGGGGGGGGGGGGAGGGTCATATTAATTATGCCACAAGAGAGCAATAGCATTTTAAGTGTAAGAACGATTCAAGGGAATGAACTATCATCTTGATTTAACACTATCTAATGTATAAGATTGCCAGTGCAATGAAATGAGATGAACACTTGATTTTTTGTTCAGCCAAGAATCAAGAGAGACAACGAGAAAAGAATGTCCATTGAGAGAATGGGAACTTCAGACTGTATAGGCATTAGAAAACCTCATTCTTCTCAGCTTACCTTTGCAGTGTGGTTGTTATCAAAGACAGGGAGAGACAGACAATCCAAATTACACAGGAAAAAGTGTACTGTACTCCTCCAGGTACATAACTTATGTCTCTTGCATGAATAGATAAGATGGCTGACAGCGCAATTCTAATTCTACACCTTTCAAAGCCCACTGGCTTCGATGGGTTTAGAAGGGTGTGGCTCTGCTTAGGATCATACTGCGAATGTGTATCAATTTTAACAAGAAAGCAGACAATACACACCCTGATCCAGAGCAATAGGGGCAACAGGCAGCTGAATAGGAAACTCACAGGGTAGGGATATATTTATGGAGCCATTTAAAAAAAATTAAAACCAAGATTGCTCAGGAGTATTGTTTATAATCAGCAATAAGAACTAGATCAGGGGTCTGCAACCTGTGGCTCTCCAGATGTTCATGGACTACAAATCCCATCAGCCTCTGCCAGCATGGCCAATTGGCAACCAAATCGGCCATGCTGGCAGGGGCTGATGGGAATTGTAGCCCATGAACATCTGGAGAGCCACAGGTTGCAGACCGCTGAACTAGATGTGCCCTAAGATTCCAACAGAACTCTGTTACTGCTTGCCAGTACCTCCTGATTGCTCTGCAGATAGAAAATTGGTGACTCTAACATCCCTTGGCATGGCTCTAGCCACATAGTGACCACACTAGAGTGGCAAATAGGGACAGGAGTTCAATGGAGGAAGGAGTGAAAGGACAGGCATGGGGCATTGGAAATGCACAGGGCTAGCACACCCAAGGCCAGCAGTTCAGTTTCCTTATGCAGGGAGCCTGAGGCAATTTAGCTGGACTCCCAAGCATAGCTGTTTTCTTCCTCAAACATCAGGATGGAATGATGGACCACTCATCTTGATGGATTACCCCATATGTCTATCATTTTAGCCAGCAAGCCTGATGTAGCATCTCCCCCCTGCACTGCCTTTTCCCATTCATCCCAGGAACCTTCACATATGTCTATTCCCACTTGCCCTCCCCATGCAAACTACATGTCTTACCAGATATTAGCAGTGATGTGGGAGAAGGGTTCACCTGGAGACCTTTCCCATTCCCCTTGCAATAACATTCGTTTGAGGACTACTCGCTTGGACCCTTCCTGCTATGAGCTGCACGCTGAGGACAACTAAGTAAAGAATAAGCCAGAGGAATGAGCTGAGCCTCATCAGTCAAACTCCAGTCAAAAAGGAAGAGGGCTGTGCAGAAATCTCCACATTGACTGAATAGCAACAGGGAACTAGAACCAAATCAGAAGAATGGGGTTGGCAGCAGCTCCCTCATTTGGAAAAGATATGGGTGCTTTTGCAAGCTGCACTGGTGGACCACAGAGCCACAGGGCAGAGCTGTCCCAATCACTGCACGCTCATGAGAGAGACAACTTTGCTGGTTATGCACTAGTTGAGCAGCTAGCAATGGTGCAGGTGATGATCTGGGATGACTAAGTGTAACCCCCATGCTCAGAATGGGTTGACCCAGAAAGGGGTGGAGACTCGAGGCTGCAGAGCTCATGTAGTTGGAAGAGACAAGGCTACCAGACTCGGACCTTGGTTGTATAAGCCCTTAACACCTTGTTAAGGTAACTGCAATATTGTTGGGAACTACTGGGAAGGTAGTTGTTTATTTTTGCTATGTTGTAAATGTTGGAGTTTATTGTTTCAGGGTTTCTTTTTGTGGTTGTAATAGGTGAGAGTTCTCCTGGAAACCTTCATCATGTTGAATCCTGTTCATCAAGCCCTTGGAGTCTTCAGGAGCCAACCCACTTGCAAAGAAGAATTGGACTTGGCAGTATCAGTAGACTGTAACTAGAAGGACTTGAAAATGCAACCTGAACAGGACCTTGGAGTGTGATGTTAAATGTTGATGTTTGATATTATATGTTAAGAAAGTAAACCATTTTGTTTTAAAACATGTGTTGTTGCAAACTAATTTTCAAGTTACAAAAGCTGATTTTGATTTTGCATGATTTTTGCAATACGTGTGTTTCACGTTCCCTTTCAGTTGCAATGATTTTATTAACTGATCAAAAAAATCAACTCACACCTTCTTTCACCCTCCCAAAGGGGGCCCAAGGTGGCTCAGATTGAATACCCTTATCTGATTTACCCAAGCAAAAGCTTGGTGGAATGGCTTCAGGCTAGCTGTGAGTCACAGAGCCTCTTCCATTAGCTAAGGCTCATTCCACACACGCAGAATAATGCACTTTCAAGCTGCTTTCAGGGCTCTTTGAAGCTGTGCGGAATGGCAAAAACAGTTGTGAAAGCAGCTTGAAAGTGCATTATTTTGCGTGTGCGGAATGAGCCTGAGAAAAAATTCCATTATCCAAAACAAATCCACTGTCTATTTTGCTATGACAGGACAGTCCAAAGGACACTGGCCTGGGAGTCTTGCTGAACAGGCCCGAGTAGAATTCTACATGATAGGCAAGTCGGCAACATTAGCTTTCACAACAACTAAGTAGAAAAGAGAGAGCGTGAAATCTCAAGTCAAGGAATGCTGAAATATATCCTAGTAAAGGGGAAAGTGAGTAGAGGTAAAAGTGGAATTGGGAGTTTGGGGGCGGGGGGGGGGGGCCTCTCTTTCCAAAATTGAAAATTAAAGTTAGATCAGTTTTCATCCACTTCAGGAAGAATCCTCTGTGACACAGATATTTGAACATGAACACAAGAGAAGGGATGGTCCAGAAATAAATCACTGGCGTTCCCGTTTCCCATAGCAGTCAGGAATGTGCAGGTGGTATCTGTCTGGTGAATGACCCTCCTGGCATGGATCATCAGACATCCGTACTCCTCCCACAGCAGGCTTATTTATAGCAGACTGAGATTGCCTGTAATATACAAGAAAGGCTTAAAGGAAATTGGGTAGATGGCTAGATAGGCAAGAAGCAACCTACAAAGAGAACTGAGACTATAAATACTTGAAGGAAGCAAAGTTATGGAGTGGGAACGATTATTGCCTCAGATGAAGAGTATTAGAACGGAGCTTCTCAAAACTTGTAGGATATCTTACAGATGGGAAATTAGTTTCAGGTCAATCGTGTCTATTCCCAGCATGTATATGTAGCACAGCAACTTTTAAGAGCAAGCAGCAGCAACGGTTCACCAGGTTCTGACCTATGCGATAGTAGAGGGGCGTAGGCTGAAGGCAAGGGGGGGAGCAACTTTGTTGAAGTCAACCAGCTCTGGGTCTGGTCGGTGTTTGGATGGGACGATCCCTGAGAATACCATAGATGCTATATTGCAGTGGTGGCGAACCTATGGCACGGGTGCCAGAGGTGGCACTCAAAGCCCTCTCTGTGGGCACGCACAAACTGAGTCATCCCCACCTCCCTCCCACACACACATCTAGGCTGGCCTGGGCCGCTGGGCTCGATTATTAGCATTAAACCTAACACCTAGTTTGGGGGAAGCAGTGTAGGTAACCCTGTTTAGCTCTGCTAAAACCTACTGATTTTCACACGAAGAACTAAAGCGTGATCCTTTACCTGGGAGTAAGCTTGGTTGCTGGCAATGGGGCTTGCTTCTAAGTAAACCCTCCTAGGGTAGTGATTCACCTGTTGGAAGAGTTGCACGGTTGCTTCAAAGCAAAGCCACTGACTACCACCAAGCTTACTCCCGAGTAACACACACCTCGGAGCCAACTTTTTTTTCTAAATTAAAACCTCAGTGTTCAGGTTAAATTGCCGTGTTGGCGCTTTGCGATAAATAAGTGGGTTTTTGGGTTGCAATTTGGGCACTCGGTCTCGAAAAGGTTCGCTATCATAGATGCTATATTGGCTCAATTAATCTGTAAATAAATATCTTCAGTGTGCTTCCCTCAGATGAAGAAGCTATGGTGATATTTCATGTGGAAAAATAAGAAATCTGTGTACAAATCCATTTGACAGCTTTAGCTGTTTTTAAGGAAACCTTGAATGGCAGAGAAATCCAGCGGCAAGTGGGTTAATTATCCTTCAGTTTGATAGCACTGGAGAGATCTTACAGTCACTAAGCAGAAGTATTGGAAAGAAAGGACGCAACAAGGCAGGATGAGGAATTATCCCGCTTGGTCCATAAGGCAAGTGGAAAGGAGGGCCAGCCTAATTCAAACCCCTTCATTAGTGATTCATTTGGACATGCTTCTTTGCAGTGTTGATACAAACCCAGAAAGACACAATCCATTTTACTAATGTTCATTTTCTTTGGACTGCACAGGACAGCCATTTCTTGATATGAACTGAACAGGGTTTGCACTGAGTTTATTAAAACAATGCCGGAGAAGAATTATATCCTCAGAAAGCTGAGCATTGGAGTAAAAAAGAGAAAAGGAGGGGGAGTTGAGGAAACAACGTAGACTTATGTGTCATCAACATTTGCCAGTAACTTTAGAGAAGGGCAGAGGACAAGAGGGTCAGTGTTCATAGGAGGCTCCAACATGAATCCTCTCAAATGGTCTTGATGACATCAGTTGCCAGGAATAGTAAAGGAGCAATGCAGCACAGAGAAGACATTAATAGGGAGGAAGCGGTTAGCTGTACTTTTTTTAAAAAAATGAAAAAAAAATCTACCCATTTCCCACTGAATTCACAGTCACACAAATGCCAGGCAGATATGTGACAAAAATCCCAGGCTGATTACAACCTCAGGCAAATTCTCAAGGTGGTCTTTCTCATCTCAAAATATTTTCCAGAGACATTTCCCTGTCAAATAAATCTTGCTCTCAGATTTCAAAAATGCTTCAAAATTTGATGGTCACAAGTTGCAAAAGGGTGAGAGCCAGCTTTCAACCGTCACGCAAAGTAGGAAACAATGCTAGTGTTCTGAACCTGATGAATGCAAGCACTGGTTGTACTGAAGCAGAAGATACATAGATATTATAGACAGGAGAGAAGGGTGTAGAGCATATGTCTCCAGAATAAGCCAGGCCCCCTGATTCATATTTAGTTCATTTCCCTTATTCACAGTTCATAAGTTTCAGAAGATGCATTACTGCCAGCAATCTGCATCTCCCTCACACATCTTCCTTGTAATGTCTAGCAAAAGAACTCTGCAATGTGATATCCCACCCCCACCCCCACCCCCACCCCCACCACACACAATCCAATTCATTACAAGAAACAGAGGCAGTTTCTGCACAGCCAATTACAGCGTTGTGCCGTTGGTGTTATTGGCAACACTGCAGCAACAGAGCGTCCATGGACAGGTAGTGCATCGGCTGAACCGCAGCGCTCCACACGACTGCACTTTGCAAACGGTGTTCTTTTTCCCCCAGGGCAGACGTCACGGGCGTTCGGCACCAGGATTGGCCAGTGTGGACTGCCATTGTGGGGGCCAAGATCTGCGACACCAATTTCCGGTGGGTGCTTTGCATGACGCTGGCTGCAGAACGCCATTTTTGAAAAGACATGGTCATTCAGCGATTTTCAAATACACCATTGTGGGGCCGCTGGAGCGTTGCTGCATTGCTGCAGCATCGTTTCTGCAGCGGCGTCTGTGCGAACTCCCCACTCATAATGCTGTTTTTACTGTCATTTTACCGGCTTTTTTGGCCTGCCCAGAAACGGCCAATGAGACACTGAATGCAACAAAGAATTTTGGCAGGGGAGGAAGGATGGGAACATCTTTGGGACAATTGGATGTGACTTGGGCTGAGATTCTGTTCCTCCTTTCTTGCAGGTATTGAAGCCTGTATGCAGTGGTGGGATCCAAAAATTTTAATAACAGGTTCCGATGGTGGTGGGATTCAACAGAGGTACCGCTGCACACACGCACCTCCAGTCCCTATTGGGCAGGGAGGTTGCTTTAGTAACCCCTTCTCGGCACTCAGAAAAAAATTAGTAACCACTTCTAGAGAAGTGGTGAGAACTGGTTGGATCCCACCTCTGCCTGTATGGGCTGGAACCTTAAGCCTTTTGTGAAATCCAAAAGGTTCTTGCCACTCAGCCCATGATACACAGACTGTGACCTTAATCGTGCAATCCAGAGGGGAGGGGCAAAATCCCTCAGGAGACGGTGTGACCCTGGTGTTGGCATCAGGGGCATTTATGCCACTTACCCTGACAGCAGGAAGCCATGCAGCAGCATGATGCCCAGACACCAAATGCAGCTGCAGTGCCAGCACTCCTCTGGTACAGAAGCCCATGCCAGTGCCAGAGGACATTACCAGGGCAGAGCTGACCTTAGTCAGCTTCCTGAGCCATTTTGGGCCAGGAACCAACCCCCCCCCCCCCATTTTTTGCTAGTGTCAACTTACACCAGCAAAATAACTGGTGCAGCCCATTGAGTTGCATATACCACTTGCTGAGGGAAAGGGGCAGCATCACTTTTTGTTTCTTGACCACAGCACAGCAAACCTCTGTCCCCAGCCACAACACAACTACCCCCCTCCCCCCACCACTTTAGTATTGAATTGTAAATGAGCTGGTGCACAGGATCTAGGACTAACCCAGAAGTTGTACATATTTATTTTTCTTTGCCTGTTTTTGTGTATTTAGTTGTTGTTGTACTTTTTTAAAAAATAAGCTGCTTAGAATCCCCAGTTGGGAGAAAAGCAGGATATGAATACCTAAACAGGAATATAAATAACATTATAATGCTACATTTCTTTTATTAGATAACAACAGAGAATCATGTCACTCAGGGATAACAAGTTAGCAACAGCTATATCTCTCTCTTAATATTTAGGTAGTAGATCTTCAGACTCTTGTCCATTATACATATCATTAACTGGGAATCTTGAGAGAGACTAGTAGTACAGAAGATCTTGAGAACTTGGTTGTCTCCAGGAAGAAAGAAGTTAAACCTCTTTTATGTATTGGATGCCTCTCAAGACAGCCTTGTTAACAACCAAGAGAACCGAGACACAAATTAGTGGAATAAGCAGCAATGGCAAAATTAACTAACTTTGTGAATAAGCCACCAATTAAAGAATTTCAAGATAAATAGAAAGCATATTATTTATATTATTCCAAACAAAAAAGGAAAAAAGGAAATGATGAATTGTAAAAGATATTGCTAAAATGATGTACATAAATTATCATTAACCATCATGATACATTAAACTGAAAAGGAAGTAGATAAACAATCACATTATGAAATAAAATAATGCCAACTCGATTTTTATTGTGTGAGAAAATTTCTAGAATTGTATAACCATAACCATCCCGTTAGGGTTTTTTTTAACCTATTGTGAATGTATATTATAGCCCAGTTCAACATCATTGGCAGGCTAATCAGATATTTCATATGGATTTCATGATTTTTATTAGATTACTACAATAAGCATAATTTGATGTTATGAAATCATTTTATATGGTTAATAGTAACCATGACTAGTAATTGTTAACTGGTTTTTAGGGAATGTTATATGCATACTTTTATCTTTCAGTCTTTAAAATTATGTTGATTATACTTTCATTTGTCTGTTCTGTGTATTCATATCTATATAAAATTTTTAAATATATAAAAAGACAGCCTTGCTAGCTATTTCCTCAGCAAAGAAAAAAATGTGTCACAATGTAACTACAGAAGAAAAGGCTCCCTCAGACTTTATAACAAAGAAAATGAGTCCAAAGAAGGATTTTTGGTGCATCATAACTGCTAGTTTGGACTGTTGTCATGCCTTTGTTTCTTATTTGCTATTGGAGGGGGGGGGCAGGAGTGGATGGCTTCATCCTTCATTCCAAATGCATGAGAAAATGCTCTCCTGGTTTCACATACTTTAGAGCCACCTCAGTGCACCTTGTGCTGTTGACCAACCAGAGCAGTAAAGCTGAGCTCAACAGCCACCTGTTGATAACAGCTACCTTTTCTACTATCTCTCTGCTCAAATTTCCTGTTACTCATTATCTGATCGCAGTTGCTCACCTCTTTCTTGTCTCTTGTCTCTCACGCCCTGGCTATGCTCTCCTGCTCACCCCTTTTTTTTTGGCTTTTAAAAAACAAGCAAACATTCTGCCTCCTCTCAATTTCCTGTTCTACCAAGAATTCCGTCTGCAGGATTAAGAGCAGGAGGAAGGGACCTTAGAAGAAACTAAAGTCAACAAAACCACCAGGCCTATATTTAGTAAGGTAATAAAGAGGAATGAGTCATCATCATGCAACTTGTGATTTAGTCCCTCTTGTGGCACTTAGAAAGCAAGAAACATGACGATTCATGTAGAAATGTTGGCCTAAGGGGGTTGAAGCAGAAACTGAGAACCAGGCGCCACAATGGTGGGGAGGGGAGGATCAACCCTCTGCAGCTACCTGTGGGGAAGATTTTGATAAACAGGGTCTCTAAAACCAGTGTTTTGGACCCGCTCAAGAGGAAATGGCCGTGATCTAAGCAATTCAGTCAGCACTAGATAAATGATCAAGAGATTACCTGTGCGTGCTTGAAATAATAACTACATTTGCCTCGATTTGTGAACTGCTTTTCAGATCTGGTGCTATTTTCTGACAGCAAATCCATTTGACTTTCTGCCATGCCATCAGCACTTAGAACTGAGAACATACAATGCTGAAATGTAGGTGCTCACAATTTATTGATAGTCATATTGGTTTGTTTTTAGCACAACAATCCAATGATTGAGGAGACACAACCAATTTTGTAAGAACACTGCTACCTTTTAAAGTGTCAACTGAATAAAAAGATGTAAAGCATAGACTGCATAAGTTTAAATAAATATATAAAATATATAAATTTATATATTTTTATATATTTATTTAAACTTATTATATATTTATTTAAATTTAATATACATTTATTTAAACTTAAACACACACACACACACACACACATATACTGCATGCAATGGGAGCTTGCAAGAGCAATGATTCTCCGAATATGTCTGTTTGCCATATTGTGTGAACAGGTGCAATACTCCTAATTTACTATGCATGTACAGCCTTGAGACAAATGAATACAATCTAGTGGTCTGGTCACTTGTGCAGAGGCTGTACATGCATGGTAAATAGGTACACTGACTCAGTTCATGCAGCATGACAACTGTGCATATCAGAAGGATCGTGGGTGATCCATACTCCCTTTGCATGCAGTTGTGAAGCTCCCAGTAAACATTATTGTAATGTTGGAAAAGCCCTACAATCTTTTTTCGAATAATAGTATTGAAAGAAGCAGTTATCTACAAATGGGACCATGATAAAGCCACACATGAAAATATCCCGGACAAATTCCCTATCCTTGATTGTTTCCAATCTTTGAGTGGAGCAGAACATACCATATAAATACTGTCCATCAAATGCTACATTCTCTTGACTCCAATAAATGGATGCCATTAAAATGGGTGGGGAAACTCACACCATGGGACTGAAGCAAGTCATATCCATTTTAGTACACCTTTTATTTTTTATTATATTATTTATCACATTCATACACATTTGTTTTCATTTCCACTGATTTTAAATGCAAAGTTCAGTGACTGGCAGAAAGTATAAATAATGGCCTATTTCCACACATGCACCAACTTCTCAGACCTTATGATATTTGAGATGGTTGGAGGCCTCAGGATGATTTTAAAGAAGAGAATTTAACACCAGACTACTCACTATCAAGATGTCAACACCTAAGGAAGGACCCAGTTTCCCAAGGGAGTTTGGCTAGCACTGTCGTCTAACACTGCAGGTTTCTCTGGAAATGTGATGAATAGGGTGGCCTGGACCATCAACCCATCCCTTTTTTGACCTCTTAAAAAAATTAGTTAGACTTGTCATTCAGGTAATTCAATCATCCCACCTAGATCCATTTCACCTTCCTCTTGCCTCTGGTTCTTTCTTTCTACCAACATCTCTCTCTCGCTCTCTCAGACTCTAGGATTGCTGCTTCACTGTTGCTCCTCCCTAAGACTAAGATTTACTTGTTACTTCCTCCACACCCTATTAAAGGACATGTTCAACAGTTTGGAGTCCATTGGATCAGGCAATGTGTGCAACTTGCCATTCTGCTTTTTATTTGGTCTCCCTTCTTTCCAAAGTTGACCTCCATGCTCCCCAAACCTATCCTTTCCCACACACACCAGCTGGGTGACCTTGGGCTAGTCACAGCTTCTCAAAGCTCTCTCAGCCCCACCCACCTCACAGGGTGTTTGTTGTGAGGGGGGAAGGCAAGGAGATTGCAAGCCCCTTTGAGTCTCCTGCAGGAGAGAAAGGGGGGATATAAATCCAAACTACTACTCTTTTTCCTCTTCTTCCTCTTCTTCTTCTCTTCCTCCTCCTCCTTCTCTCCAAGTGCAGCTCAGAAACTTCAGTCCTTACTGTCACAGACACTTCACTCTCCTAACTATTTGTGACAGGCTCAGGCAGCCTCCTAACTATGCTAGGCAGGTTTCCCCGTCTTTTCTATGAGTGAGCTGTTTTGACTGTAGCATATGAGGTGTTTTATGCTTGGGGTAGAAAATGTCAACAGAGAGAATTTTTTTCTCTTTCTCACATTACTAGAACCAGGGGGCATACATTGAAAATGCTGGGGCGGGGGGGGGGGGGGGGGGGGAGAGAGAGAATTAGGACTAATAAAAGGAAACATTTCTTCACGCAACGCGTGATTGGTGTTTGGAATATGCTGCCATGGGAGGTGGTGATGGCATTGGCCACTAACCTGGATAGCTTTAAAAGGGGCTTGGGCAGATTTATGGAGGAGAAGTCGATCTTTGGCTACCAATCTTGATCCTTCTTGAACTGAGATTGCAAACCCCTTAGCAGACCAGGTGCCTTAGCAGACCAGGTGCTCGGGAGCAGCAGCAGCAGCAGAAGGCCATTGCTTTCACATCCTGCCCATGAGCTCCCAAAGGCATCTGGTGGGCCACTGTGAGTAGCAGAGTGCTGGACTAGATGGACTCTGGTCTGATCCAGCAGGCTCTTTCTTATGTTCTTATGTATCTACTTACACAGTTTGGATCTACAAACACAGACCAAAGGTCCCTGGCCACAGGGATATGGAGGTGAATTTGTGTGTATCCCAAGATTTCCATGTAATAATGCATTCAAAATTGGAAGGTATTTTAGTTTTTCATTTAATTCCCCGCACACACCCTGGAGCCCAGTGAGCCTCACTCCCATTTTATTCTTGGCAGTTAGTAGATTCCCCAGGACTGCACAGTGGTGGTCTATAGTGGTTGGGGGAATCAGCAGAAGCTGGCCCTCTTAAGAAAACTTAAATTCCTTTAAGCCTCCAGAATGGGACTGCATACAAGCTACTGTGCACAGAAATGTTTTTTGTTAGGCACACTGATTAACCTTTCTGAAGATGCCCCTGTCACTTAGGTTATCTACTGAATTACTGCCACCTCACTGCCACTGGAAACAACTGTGAAAAACAGGCAGCAATGTGTGAAAATAACAATAAAGTTATCAATTGTCATGCAACAGATAAAGAATATAGAGGGGATTTGCTTCAGATTTGTTTGCTACATAATGTTTAAAGGCATATCCTTATTGCATGACAGACTGAATTCCTGTAGCAGATGTGAGGATCTGAGCCAGACTGATAGAGCTACAGCCATTGTTCATTTGGGGAGTTTTCATCTATTGCCCCAAACACTTAAAAGTCTGAGAATGTGTCCAAATTCATTGCCAGGATATCCCAGATAGAAATAAGGCAGTTATGCCCTTCTTCGTTAACTATGGTTCAACCTGCAAAGTGCTTAATTCAAATCAACCTTCATTAACACGGAAAATTAAATCTGATTGTTTGTGACTGACGTTTTCAAAATCCATGCATTTGCTGTCTCTATGATATGTGAGATAATAATTGATTCACATCATAAGGAGTGAGTGATCACCCGTTCTCTAATACTGACAGTTTTTCAATTTGAGGCAGTGTGCTGATAGCTTCCTATGTGACTCAATCTGGAAACTGAGGAGACTGCTCACAAGGATGTGCTTAAAACCAAACCAGGCAGTCCTATTAATATGGCTCTTTTAGAAAGAGAGCCAGGGCCTAGACTTCTGAAAAAGGTAAACACCTCATGATCTGGTCAATATCCCATATATTCTACCAGACATGATGGAGAGTATCCCAATCACTATCAGATACCAAAGGTACAGCTTAAAGAAAAAGTAGTTTAAAAGTGGAAGATTGTACACGTTCAAATTACCCTAGTCAAGCTTTCATCTTTTACTGTGTTGTTGTCATGCAGGAAATATTTTTATTCTCCAAGCGCAACAAAAAAATTTGGAGTTGTGACATTCTTATCATAAACAAAGGGAATAATCTGTCCAGTTAAGAATATTTAGGTCCAATAGATTTTTAAATCAGAGGGGCTTGATAGAGCTTTCCTGAAATGGAAACGCATATTAATTGTTCTATGAATAGTTATTTACTTCATCTACACCTCACCTCTCTTCCCAATGTGAACCTAAAGTGGGTTACACTCTTCCCCTCCCCTCCATTTGATCATCACAGCAATGCTGTGAGAGCCAGTGGACTCTAATCTGGAGGACCAGATTTTTTCCCCCTGCTCCTACACATGAAGACTGCAGGGTGACCTATGGCTAGTCACAGTTCTCTCAGAACTCTCTCAACCCCATCTACCTCACAAGGTGTCTGTTGTGGGTAGAAGAAGGGAAAGGAGTTGGGAAGCCACTTTGAGGCTCCCTACAGAAGAGTAAAGTGAGGTATAAATCCAAAGTGAGGTATAAATCCAAACTCCTCTTCTTCTTCTTCTGTCCCACTTTTCTCCCAGAGCCTAGTTCCGTGGTGGTGAACCGTTGGCACTCCAGATGTTATGGACTACAATTCCCATCAGCCCCTTCCAACATGGCCAATTGGCCATGCTGGAAGGGGCTGATGGGAATTGTAGTCCATAACATCTGGAGTGCCAACGGTTCACCACCACTGGCCTAGTCTGACACTTTAACCTCTGCACTCAACCATGAAGCATTTTGTGCAGTAGCTCTTTTTGACACAGAAATCATCTCATAAGAACATCATGGATACAGTCAGATCTTGTTCATATATTTGCCTGCGTCCTACGACTCCACTAAACAAAGTCAAAGGCTTCCTCCAACATGTGGAGCCTTCCTTCAACTAAGGTAGCTCTTCCTTTAATGGTGAAGTATTGCCCACAGCAATTATAGCATAGCAGTTACTTCCCCATGATTTCTTTCCACACTGCATCAGTATTGTTTGGTTGGAATAAACAAGAATCACACAGACAGATTCTTCCTCCCAGCTGAGCAATATTCACATGGAAAAGGGACCTATAGGTTGATAACCAGGGTGGATTCTTTTCCTTACCTAGGGTACAGGTTTGGACTACCAGTGTATTTTTAAAAGGTTTTACTTAGTGATTACAGATCAAAGAATGGAAATGTGTTTTCCAGTAAACACTTGGTAACAAAAATTCCTCCTGTAACTATGATGACTGTGAATGAGGCTGGATGTTTAAGGAAGTATAGGATAACTTAAAGCAAGGATAGCAATTTCTTCAGCTTCAGGGCTGACTCTTTGGGGGCTGGGCTCTCCCAGACATTATGGTACTGCTTTGCCATCACCCTACAAATACACTGCAGAGAGTTTGGTTCTCTTTGGAAATGCTGCAGCCCCATCTAGTGAGAAAGGCTGGCTTCGGTCCTGGAATCACTCCTTTGGCCTCACCACTGTGTTTTCTAGACCCAAATTTACCAGAACAATGTCAGAAGATGGCACAGGAAACCAATCTTTCTTCCTATTGGACTAGATATCCTTATTGATCTCAAAATTACATTCTGCACGTTGGCACTTTGTTATGGAGGGGGAGATAGCCTTGTTTTCATATAGAAAGTCTGCAGAGCCCATTTAAACTGATTACATAGTTCAGACTGTATTACCAAGATCCAGCTTGTTCTGTTCTGTTTTAGTTTCCTAGCCTGGGGTACAGCTAATAAATAAGTCATGCAGTGGTGGGGCAGGGGAAAGAATTGATAATTACGTAAGAAAGTCAAATCAATGTTAGGCTCATTCCGCACATGCAGAATAATGCACTTTCAAACTGCTTTCAGTACTCTTTGAAGCTGTGCGGAATAGCAAAATCCACTTGCAAACAGTTGTGAAAGTAGTTTGAAAACGCATTATTTGTGTGCGTAAGGGGCCTTACTGGCTTATGTGTGTGACTGGCTTAAGGTCACTAGCAATCATCCATGGCAGAGTGGCATTTAAATGTGGGTAACGCTCTAGCCACTACACACTTCTGGCAATGATATCTAGGGAAATTCAACAACAATAGAATCTGCTTGTGCTCTATTGGCTAGGGCCGTGGTGGCGAACCTTTGGCACTCCAGATGTTATGGACTACAATTCCCATCAGCCCCTGCCAGCATGCCCAATTGGCCATGCTGGCTGGGGGCTGATGGGAATTGTAGTCCATAACATCTGGAGTGCCAAAGGTTCGCCACCACTGCACTAGGGTGTCTATCGGTCACATTCTCTAGTGAAGCTGTGACTTTTTATTACTTGTATTAAACTCTGTTTTTCACTGTGTGACATACATTGCATATACACACGTATATGTGGCAAGCACAACTGTGAACACCAGAAGCAGCTGACCTTTACAAATACAGGAGCAGAAATGTCTTTAATTTGAAATGATCTAACTCTTGAACTTAAAACCCTTGATCTTAGAAACAACTACTCTTCAACTTATAATTGTTTTGAGTTCATATCACCCTGCCTTTAAATTATTCTCATATTTTTGCTTTTGGAAAGGAGAATGAATCACGGCACTCGTTCCAAGCATAATTAAATCATCCTGAAAGCACAGCAGCCTCTCAGACCCAGAAGCATTTCTTCACCACCAGAGTATTTCTTCCATTACACATCATCAGCTGACACAGTATTTTCCTCAAGCATCTAAGAATACTTGGTACTAACTGGCAGAAAGCTCACCTCACATTCCGAGTGCCCAGCCATGTGCAGTGAGGTCACTGGCCTCCGTTCACAAATTCTGGAGAGACATCTGAGGGAATTAAAGTAATCCCATCATAATTGACCTCTTCTGAGAGGTATTAAAAAGTACCCGAATGAGAACCAGCAAAAGCAGAAAGAGTTGCTTTACTTACAACACAATGCAAATCTGAGCAATTATCTTTAAAAATGCCTGCAGGCAACACCTCAAGTCACAATCTGGATGCTATTTTACATTTACGCGTAACTTAAAACATTTATGATCTTGTTTCATTCAAGTACAAACCAAATTCACTCATGGCCATTGGAGAGAAGGATGGTGTCATTCCAGTCCCTTCTACAAATCTGAATAAGGGACAAGACAGGACTTGCTGAGCGAAGTCAATTGGCCAGACTATTGTGGGGGGGGGGGGGGTATGGGGAAAGCCATAAAAGAGGATTCCTCATGAAGGCATTTTCTGGGTGTTGATGACTTAGCCACCCCCTTAAAGGCAACATTGGATTGACTGGTTGTTTCAGAGTCGAGCAGAAATTTCTGGGTCTCCTGTAACTGGAAGTATAAGGGACCATATTTTCACCTGTTTCGTTTTGTCACAGAAAACATAGGCCAACTGGATCTAATTGCTGAATTGATTAGCCCATAATTAGAGTTGGCAAGTACAGGGCAGTTGCTCCTGATAGGAAGGGAAAGTTGGGGATCACCCTTGGGGGAGTTGTCATAATACAGTGAAGGTCAGTTCCTGCAAAAACCCACCATTCACTGTATGGTGGGTGGGGTTCATAGGGAATATCCTTAATGCTGGGCAACATCAATAAAACCCTTATTTGTCCATGCAGCACACTGGGGGAAGAGAATGAATCTTGGTTCCTCTCAGCAGAATTCATAGCAAGCATGGGCAAACAATAACTGTTTACTGATTTTGGAGCAATGGTGGGCTCATTCCGCACATGCAGAATAATGCACTTTCAAACTGCTTTCGGTGCTCTTTGAAGCTGTGCGGAATGGCAAAATCCACTTGCAAACAGTTGTGAATGTGGTTTGAAAACGCATTATTTTGCGTGTGCGGAAGGGGCCGTGGAGTTGACAAACTGCATCCAATCCCCAAATAGCTTAAATCATTTAAAAAGCTGTTTAAATTGAACTCAAGTTTGGCTAACTTGTGCCTTGATTTGGGGACAGGTGGTGGGGATAAAAGCACAGAGGATGCAATAGAACTTCTATGGCATGGAATGGTATGGTCAGACCTTGAAAGCTAAGTAGAGCGGGTATTAGGATAAAAGGCCATCAAGGAAGAGTCTGCAGAGAAAGGCAATGGCAAAGCACCTCTGCTTATCACCTGCCTTGAAAGCTCCTTCCCATCCAAGCCCCCTCCCCCCGCCCACACACACACAAGCTGAAATGGCTGGGGAGTGGGGCTGGCTCAACTATATTCTGATGCATAGCCTAGTAGTCCTTATCTCTTTTTGTAATTATCCAAATCTTGTGGGGACACTGTAGAGGTCCTGAATCACTGTGAGGCTGCTGTGGTTAACTAGTCAAAAATGAACAAATTGAAACTTAATTTTGAAAGGACAGAGGTAATGCTGGTTGGAAGACAGAGACCTTAAAGGGCATTGTTCTCCCCACTTTTGGAATTCAACTGACCCTTGCTGACTCAGTTCAAAGCCTTGGGGTTATACTGGATCCAGCTTTATTACTGAAGAAGCCAGTAAATGCATCTGCAAAAAAGGCTTTCCAAGTCAGCCTAGCTTGTAAGATGGCCCCTTACCTTGATACAACTGACCTGGCCACTTAGATCCACACCACAGAAACATCAAGACTAAACTACTGCAATGCATTGTACATTGCTCTCCCCTCAGAATTCACTTGGAGACTCCATCTGGTCCAGACTGCTGCAGCTCAGCTTTTAACATGAGCGAGACAGAGAATGCATATTACTCCCACTCTGTAGAGATTCAATTGGCTGCCCATCTGTTACTGGGCTCAGTTTAAGGCACTGGCTTATAAAGCCCTTCATGGCCTTGGTTTGTCTTATTTATGGGACTACCTTTCCCCCTATACTCCACCACAGCAACTTTGTCCAAGTCAGCAGGGGCTTCTGTAGGGACCAATCGGCAAATAGGTAAAATCAACAATTGCCATACACATGCTATCTCCATTGTGGCTCCTACCTTATGGAATGGACTGCAGGAGTAAGTTAGGAAAGAGCCTATGTTCCTGGCTTTCCACAAACTATGCAAAACTAAACTATTTCGACTACACTTTCTGAACAGGTAATAGGATTGCACTGTACAAAATGGTTTTACAAACTTACTTTGATGCATGATTAAGGACTGTGGTCTATACTGTAGTATAGCATAATATAAGTAGGATCCTTTTAATGTAATTTTTGTATCTCTTAGGGTGTCATGTGAATACATGACACTCTTAGGGTGTCATGTGAACACTTTCAGTTCTATCTGGTGGTTCCAGACTTCTAAAATCCTACTGCATTGAATGTCTCATTTTGTTGATTGTAGTGACTCACTATGTGTACTCCATTTCAAGTCCCTGTTAGAAAGGTGGGCGGTGAGAACACCTCTGTCCCCAAGAAGAAGTTTTGCTCATCTTTAAACTCCAAAGAGTCACATGAAGTATCCCAACAGGGCAATTAATGCTCCTCTTCCCAATGCCACAGCCTCAGTCTACTGGGCTACTACAGTAATTACTTTTCAACAGAGAAACCGAACTCAATTCATTAAAAATGTCAGATCTAGTTTGGCCCTTAGATAGTTTGCCTGAACTGGAACTCCATTTCTACTTAGAATTTTGTTTTAGAACAGGGGTCTCCAACCTACAGCTCTCCAGATGTTCATGGACTACTATTCCCATCACTTCCCATCACTGGTCAGTTGGCAGAGCTAATATAAATCATAATCCATGAACATCTGGAGGGCCATAGGTTGCAGTCCCATTTTTATCATGACCCTCTATTGTCTTAGCCTGGTTTCTGCCTTACTTCTGTCTACTGAATGTTTACTGCCTTATCTCTGCCTCCTGAATGCTCACTACATAAGCAGGCCTGAGATTGTTTCCATGTACCAGTCTGCCCTTATCTCTGCAGCTGCGGGGAAAGGGTGGGGGTGGAAGCTGCAGTGTTTTCATCCCAGTTCTCACATCTGGGGAATGTGTGTGCACGTGAGTGTGTGAGTGTGAAACAGTACCTTCCCACTTTAAGGGAGGAAAGGACAGGTTGTGGACCTGATGTATCTATGCTGGGTGATACAATGCTTTCCTGTTTTAATGTATTCAGTTCTGACAATAGAAGTCAACAGCTTTCTTATGCTTGCCATTAATAAATGAGAATTCTGCTTTCAAAGTATTGATTCCTTCATTGAAAAGGTCTGAAAGTATGATAGTTTTAGACTAAATTTGTTATCAGTTATGCATACCGGCCACAGTCCAAATCTATAAGTGTGTTCAGTATAGTTTTGCTAGTTTGCATCTATCTAAAAGTTGTCAGGAGAGAACATTGTTTCTTTCCTGATACATGGATATTATATAATTTATTTGCTTAATCAGTATTACCATATTTGGTAGATTACTATACCAAAATCGAATGATCACCATATGTTGGGTATTCTGGGCTGCAGGAAAGATCAATAAGACTGAATAACAACATCATACTGTTTTAATGTTGATAATATTTATCTCCTGCCTTTCCCACATTTACCAGTATTCGGAAAACAAGACAACCTTCAAGGTGTCTAACAAATCATCAAATGAATGAGTGAAAGCAAGCTAGAGTAGACTGTCTATCCCTCACTGAGTCCAGTGGATACAAATTAGATTAAATGATATTACCTCATTGTGGACTAGCAGTTGAGCCTAGATTGCGAGCAGGGAATCAAGCAATGACCCCCCCCCCCCCCAATGTATCTACAATAGCTTCTCACTCTATACAATTTATATCAAATGCTGTAGAAATGACTGTCACTGGCATATTGGACTGACTGAATCAGCAGTACAACATATGGACACCTTTGGGATTCATATGCCATGCATTATGTGAATTCTCTGCATACATGACTTGTATTGCTGTGCCTTTTGATAAATTTTGACACTAATCTATAGTTGTTCCTTTTAGAGAATGTGTTGTGATGGAACTTCTGTGTTATCTGAATTCTGCCATGTAAATTACCATGTAGGTAGATGGGTCACAGGTATTGGACCCAACTTTGTCTGAAATCAGTGATATTTAATTCCACATCCTTTGCTTGCAACTGTTAGCTGCATGGTTAAGTGATGGATATGTGCTTTTGGCAGCTTCTACAAAACAATGTACGTGTTTTATACAAATGCTGATATTTGACAGATGAAATTAAGTGTACCTTTGACATCATGATAAAGAGTGGAATACACCACAAGAAGAGAAAACAAGACAGTTTTAAGAATGCATCTTCTTACCACCCAATAAGGACCACCATGTTATTAACATCATGACAGCAATTATCGCATGATGGTTCAGCAGTTCAACACTTTTATCACAACATAGCTCAGCACTAGATAGTTTTTATTTTTCATTTTCCAGCAGGCATTATTGGGAGGAAGGCTAATGCATGATGAAATTACCACTGCATCAATGGATTCTTAATAGATCATCTGGGTTCTTCATCCGACAACTGTGTATTAGTATCTCTAGAAGGCACACCTCTGCATTTATGAGCTCTGAAATCACAGCTTCTTATCTAAAATGGCCGATTATGCACAAGGTGTTTGCGGCGTGATGGAGGCAAATGTCTGCCATGGTGAGATTTTTTTGTACGGATGTTTTTCCTCCAGCCCTGTTTTTACTTTCCACTCTCTCTACAGAAAGCAAATCTACTTGTAGCATGATTTTAATTTTGCCCCAGACCTCTTCCCTTCGCCTGCAGCCAGCCCACCTAGTCTTACCCACCCCTCCCCCTCATGTTGCTTTGCAGGCTTCCCCCTCCTCCCTATTGCTGACTACTTCCCATTTCTATTGCCAATGGCCTCCCTGATCTTAGATATCTTTAGATTTTTAAAAAACAAACAAACATATCAATAGATTGATATATTGATACTAGTACTTTAAAAATGTAAAAAATAATAAGACTTGCCAATCAATTGAAACACCCAATTTTCCCCTGCAGTCAACAAACTGGGATGTCTCCAGCCTCATAGATTTATACACACTGTCCGCCCACCCCCGGACACAAGCAAAAAGCCATGGGTAATGCCTACTCCACTGCAAACAGGCCCATGGGAAATACTGCTGAACACACCGCAAAACAAAGACTCCACCAGTCAATTCTCTTTGAAGTCACAAGAACCTCACGGTGTATAATCAGCCAGTTAAAAATCAAGCCAACTGATATTCTATCGAGCTAACTAGGATGTATGCTCAGATTGTCAGGAAAGTACTATGGCAAAATGGAGACAACTGCAGGACATGATAAAGCTATTATGTCACATATCTAATAGTGATGGGTGGTACTCCTTATCAGCTCAAAAATTAATAAGTAGTCAACCCAAGGAGAAAAACAAAATTACGGAGTACAGGAAAAACCCCAAAGTTGACCCCAACCTTTATGCATATGGAGATATTGCCTCTCAAAACTTGTGAGAAAGTAAAGATTGGGGAGGGGCCAGGAAACAAGACAATTTACATGATAGGGTGGAGTGAGGTAGGGAAAACCAGGCAATTGGAAAAGTTGTGGAGGAGAAAGACAGTGTCCAGTCAGGAAGGTTGGTGAGAGTCAACTAAATAGAACAATCAAGGGTAGTAAATTTACTCACTACCTAGCTTCTGAGACCTCAAAAAGGGTTACCGTCATCTTCTTGCAGAGTAAGTCATAAAAAGGAAAGAATTGTGGGAATAATTCCACAGTTTAGGAAGATTCCTGAGCAGGAGAACTGTATGCTACAGGACTCATCCCTCTGATCATCTTACATCTTTCCTTGGAAGTTAAACCTGAAAATGGTCTGTGGTAATGTCAGTCCAATATTCTCCCACCAAAGGCTTTAATAGTATTTTTGACAGACTTCAAGGGATAAATCTATTTTACAAGCAAGTAAATAGTAAACACTTATGAACTATCCAGTTTCTTGACTTCAAATGCATTGTTTTGTGTATATCCTTTTTAAATGATTGCCACGTGCTTGTTGGGTATGGTAGAGAGTGTTGAACTAAGTTTGGGGAGACTCAGGTTCAAATTCCCACTCTACCATGATGTTCACTGTAGTGCAATCTCCCAAGCAGAGTTACCGTCTCAGGCTTGGCCATCCATCAAACAGTGACACTGAATTGCTTTCCAGATCCTTTTTAAGGCTCACTTGGGAATAGAGAGCAAAAGACTGGTGCAAAACCACTTTTCACACAAGCAATTCAGTTGAAATGCTGAAGCTGGCAACACAAACACAGCCACAATCCTTCCCTGTAAAGAGGAACTACAGTCTCCTGTGAGTTTGTAGCCCTGAAGCTATCATTCTTACAAGCAGTTACTTCCATATCATTCTGACCACGTGAGAGGTGTATATAGGAAGTCATTTGACAACATACTATATAATTGCTAAATAGTATTAGGCTAAACAAAATCATTCTACTAAAGGCTAAACAAAATCATTACAGATCTAAGCACAGATCTAAACCTAACCCTCCCCCCCCCCAACCTCCCCCTCCCCCGGTACTGAGCACTTGAAACGATCATTGCCAGACTCTGGGGTGGAGGTACAAGAGCTCTTTGGTGCATTCAATTTCCCAGCACTTTTATTACCCTGCGACTGCAATTCACTTTCCCATCCTGACTGATAGCTTTCCTGTCACCCATCTTTCCATGTTCCTGATACTTGACCTCATAGAATAATATATCTCAGAGTGTCATCTTTTATTCTGTGTCTGAGGCTTAAATAACTATCTCCCAGCTGGAGTTCTATGAAGTAAAACTGTTGCCGTATTTTTTTGAAAGGTTGCCGGCATTTTCTCTGAATGGAGGACACACTGAGAAAGCCACAACTTGGGATATTTTGAAAAGAAACCATTATCATTGTGTTCAGATTCACATGTGCTATTTTCTCAATGCCAAAGCAAGGCAGAGAAGTAATCATGAAGTGGCTTGTTTGGTCTCCCCTCCCCCACCCACCCGCCCCATGAAACTTAGCTCATTACAAAACGATACTCTAAAAAACCCTCTGCACCAAAACAGCATATTTTGTTGCTATGGCTACATATTCTGGGGAATAATGATAATCCAAAGGAAATTAAGCACTTTTAAGCCCCATTAATTTAAATGGGAAAGGCAGATACATGTATTTAGCTTTTGCATTGGAATCAATGGGACATAAAACTGCCCAAGATTTCACAAATATTTCAGATTGTTGCTGAGTGCTACTAATATTAGAAATGTCCTGACCTGGATAGCCCAAGCTAGCTTGATCTCATCAGTTCTCAGAAGCTAACCAGGGTCAACCCTGGCTAGTATTTGGATGGGACACCTCCAAGGAATACCAGGGTCATGATGCGGAGGCAGGCAAAGGCAAACCACCTCGGAATATCTCTTGCCTTGAAAATTCTGTGGGATTGCCATAAACCAGCTGTGACTTGAAGGCACTTTTCACTTCCACCAAAGTGCTGCAAAGGAAAGAAAACTGGACATATACAGCTGTGCTGGGAATCCAACCTGTATACTGGAACATGTCAACAGATTGTGAACCCTCCCCCTGACCATATTTTGATAGAACATAAAATAATATGGATAAAAGTACTTGTACCCTACTTTAGGATGGATGAAGCTCATCTAGACTAAGGAGACTTGTCCAAGGTAAGTGGCTCTAGACAGTGAAGTGGTGGGGTATATGCCATTTTCTATGTATTTTTAGTCATCCCTCTTTCAAAAAAAAAAGTCAAGGCATTATTCTCCTTTCCTCCCTTTTCTCCTCACAACAACTCTATGAGGCAGATTAAGTAGAGAGACAGAGTGGTCCAAGGTCAACTGGCAAACCTCCTGACTGAGCAGGGATTTAAATATGGGTTCCCTGGGTTCTAATTCATCACCTGAACTAACATACCACATATTAAGACATCACTAAATATCATTTGACTCACAATGCATAAGCTTCAAAACCCTACAAAAATGTAATGTAATGAATAGAACGTGCAAGCTCACTTTTGTACAACCCCAAAGGGTTTTGTGGGAGATGTTTCCCATGGAATGTATTTTGTTGCACCTCTTTTTATGGATTTCTATGCTCCCATAAAGTGAATTCACTCTAGACTTGCCTTTTTTCAAGCCTAGATACGAGTCCAGCAGCACCTTGGAGACCAGCAAGATATCCCACAAAGACACCTTTGACTCTCAAAAATTCATATGCTCACTAAGGAGCTACTGGACTTATATCTAGCTGATCTGCCACAGACCATCACAGCTACCTTCTGGAACTTTTTAAAAAATCTGCTACTGATAACAACCCCCAAATGAAACTTGACTGATACTATTTTCCCCTCCTCAGTTTCCCCCCTAGAGTTCAAGTGGTATGTGGAATGACCCCAGCATTACTTTCTGGAGGCTTATTCTGGGGTGATGGCAGAGGGATCCTGACCCGTATCATAACTTGCCTGATAAAGTAAGTGCGAAGCAGGGGAAATGAGAACTCTTTGAGATCATCTCCACATTGAAGCTGAATGTAGATCTCATCAACTTCCTATACTGTAAAAAGTGAGCAACCACTTATTCACTACAATGAGCAAACAGAATTTCGGTCTATGTCCAGTGGGAATTTCATACAATAAAATGACTTCAAAGTATCAAGCAACCACGTGCTAGAAACTGAATCAACCCATGTGAGTCAGAACTGAATCTTTCCTATCATCTCTCCAGTCATGTGGTCCTGAAGAGTCTGACAATGGGAATGATCTGGGGGGGGGGGGGGGGGTGTCTCAAGTTTTTGGAAAATGTGGTAAATATATATCATTTTTCCCTGAACAAGAAGAATTAGCTTAAAAATACGGAAAAACTCTTTAAATTTTTAAAAGAGGGCCATGCAAATAAAACGCATATGAAAGTTCTTGCTTGGTAAATTGCATTAGTCACATTGATTACTTACAAATCCCAAGGCCAGTCTGGGAACTGCTTAAGGTAGCTCATAAAATGACTTAACTTCAAGATATGAGTTTGCATTTGGGATGACAGCACATGTCACTAGTCTGGTGAATGCTGGAATAGAGATGGGGAGGTCTGAGGGCATTCTAGAGACAGAATTAGACTTTGCTGGTATCCTGAAGTCTTTAAAAGTATTTCAGAATATTGATAACACCTGCTCTTCTCTAAACCCTTTCAATCGACTGTATATATGAAACAAAAAGTTATTTGGCCCACACTAAACCAGCGTGAGATATATTATAAACAAAACTCAGAATGAACAGTGTAATGGACAAGCAATATATTCTCGTCTATGGCAGTAAACATTTAAAGAAACAGGATCAAAAGATTCCCAAGTACATTCAAACATCTTGACTGTGTCTCACATTTTTCCCTAAGTGGGAAAAATGCAAACATCTCATGCTGTCTGAAATTCAGCAAAGAAAAGTAAAGGTGTTTGGAAGTATGTTGGGAATCTTTTGGTTCTATTTCTTTAAAAGTTTAGTGCCAGAACCGAGCATATATTGTTTGCCCAGTAGTCCATTCAGAGCTTTGTTTATATCACACTAGTTTATATCACACTAGGCTGCATAATGCCCATATACATGCATACAGTTGATTGACTGGGAAGTCTAACAGTTGCAGTATAAGCTTGACTACTGGTTACCTGTACCTCCCCTAGCGGTTGTAATTACTGCTCTAAACCCTTATGGGCACTCCACCTCATGACACAAGCAGTGGCTAGGACAGGGGTAGGGAACCTGCGGCTCTCCAGATGTTCAGGAACTACAATTCCCATCAGCCCCTACCAGCATGGCCAATTGGCCATGCTGACAGAAAACTGATAAGGAATTATGAGTATCTGGAAAACGATTCTGAGCTAAGATTCCCTCCATTCCTACAGCTGCGAATGCTCGCAACGCAAACAGGTCAGCAAAGAAGGGGGAGTCTGTTGGTAACATTCCCTTCGGCCATGCCATATGAATGCTGACAAAACAATTCTCCTCCTTCAACTGTTGGAAGAAGCGTCTAAAGCATAGGAGGTACTGCACTAAGTCTGCACTGTGCAGAAAAGGCCACCCACAGAAATACTCTGGCACAATATCATGCACTTTTTGCCATGATGTCATACCGCTGGGGAAAAAGAGGATGCGCAAGCCGTGTCACAATCCCAGTCTTGCCCAATAAACGAATCAGTACTTTGAAAGCAGTATTCTTATTTATTGATTACAAGCATAGAAAATTTGATGACTTCTTATTGTCAGAACAGAATACAACAAAACAGGCAGAGCATTATATCCCCCACAGTGGCAACATCATTCCCATACCACTCCACTCCCCCTTGGGCAGGAAGACACACTCATACACATTCCTTGGACAGTGAGAACCTGGCATCCAAAACCTACCTCTGCTCCCAGCTGCAGAAACCATTAACAAGTGAGATAAGAGACAGGCTGGTACAAGCTGGAAATAGAGCAAACAATTCCCAAGGCCACCCTCTAAGAGTAGCCCCGAGGTACACATGGCAGGGTCCTGGCAAACATACTACAGGGTATTGTCGAAGGCTTTCATGGCTGGATTCAACTGGTTGTGGTGGGTTTTCCGGGCTGTGTGGCTGTGGTCTGGTAGATCTTATTCCTAACATTTCGCCTGCATCTGTGGCTGGCGTCTTCAGAGGTGTATCACAGAGGGAAGTCTGTTACACACTGTGTCTAGTGAGAAGGGAATGTTTTAGTGGGGTATATATTGTCCATGTCCCAGGGCGGGGAACCAATCAGTAAGTTTTTGAGTGGAACTGCTATGCAAAGGTGTGGTTGATAGTATTATATTGCGGGTGGGGTTTTTCAGTCCAGGGAGTGACTCACATTTGCATTCCCAGCACCAGCAGCAGTATTGGTGAATGCAAATCCTGTGTCTGGATGGAGTCCATTATCCATGAACTTAGCATGCCCTTGGCCTTTGATTCTGGTGTTTTTAAGTACTGATAGCCAAGCTTTGTTAATTCTCACGAGTCTCTTCTTTCTGTGATATAGCCCTGAAGATGACAGCCACAGATGCAGGCGAAACGTTAGGAACAAGATCTACCAGACCACAGCCACACAGCCTGGAAAACCCACCCCAACCACACTACAGGATAATGACAATCATATTCCATGATGACTACCAGCCACTTCAATCACTGCTACTTCTGGCAGCATTCCCATTCCCAATTTGAATTTTCCCTTACATTTTGAATTTCAGAGAAAATACCAGAATATAAATATGAAAATTTAATACATGAAGTTAAACTTCAGCAATAAGTCTTTCTCCGCATCAAATTCCAAAAGTATAATTTGAGTACATAAGATCTGAAATGTTACCAGAGCTGAAATTTGGGGGGAGGGGACATCATTTTGGTTCTGTGCTATATGTTTTAAAAAAAAAAAGCATTCACCGTTAGAATGTCACAAACCTTAAAGCTTCATTGAAAACTTCACCTTCCTATATATTTTACGATTGAATACAAATCTATTTTGGCAATCGTGGTATGGGCTCCTCTTCCTAATGGAGGCGAAATATCAAAGAAAATGCGGGCCAAAACAAATAACCGCTCAAACTAGATTCAATTACTGCAATCCGTTACCGATAAATACAGGCGGCAGAAAAACATGCCTGACAGGCATCTAAACTCCATCAGTTTTCAAAGGTAGATACTCCTTCCAAGCAGCTTTTTATTGCAGTTCAAGTTGAAAATATCTCCTTTGCCACATTTTAAAAAAGCGGTTTCCTGAAATAATTCCAGTACACCTTTTGGTTCATTCAATAATTCACATCCATAGTTTCAAGCATTATTGGAACTTTAAAGAGATGAGCAGCTGGGGTCTGTGGAAATGCATACTGAGACCAGAGAAGTAACACTCTTGCTGTGTTCCAAATACTGTGGGACTATTGTACACAGAGTTCTTGTTAGTATCCTATTGTATCTCAAAGGATTCTGGAAATAGGTCTACGGCCCTGTGAGGGTCATCAGGCTAACAGCAGATTTTTCTGCACAACACAAATAAAGTATCTTGAAAATGTTATAAAAAGAACCATTTTGGCTTTTTTTTGTCTGCATAGCACAGGAAAATTAAGGCCCTTTCATACCAGATTAAAAGCGGCCCTGGGCGTGCGCCCAGCCCCAGACGCCCGGACCACAACGGCTGCTGCAATGCAGCAGCGCCAACCTAACAGCTCCCCACTCCCCAGGGTGAAGATCGGGCAGCCCCTAAACAACAACCCTTTAAAGGGTTGTTGTTGAGGGGAAAGCGTCTTATGATAGAAAACATACTTGACAGGCATCTAAACTCCATCAGTTTGTTTTCTATCTGTCAAGTATGTTTTCTATCGTGGTTACGCATCTTCCACGAGGCTGCGCGTATTTCCCTTCCTTTCCCATGTACTTGCCTCTGGAGTGGTAAGCTAGATCTGCTGGCCTCTAAGTCCCTCCCTGGCTGTCCTCTGACCCTGGAGTGGAGGCCCGGCATGGGCAGACTGAGGCCAACAGGCTGGTACTCAGAAGAAGAGAGAAGCTCCCATCGCGGGCAGCCACCAAATCTGAGCCTCTCCGAGGAAGATCGCATCTGCATAGAGCCTCCGCCTCCATACAGTGATTCCTGCAGCGTGGGAAAAGACACTTATGCGACACGTCTTGAGGAAAGCTTGACCTAAGTGTTTTTGGTGACAACAGTTCTTTTTAAAAAAAATTATGTGAGCTATCTTTACAGCTACGGAAAAGGACCATCTTCCTGCCAGTAGGGGGAAGTTCTCTGGAGGTGCACATATCTGGAATAATCCAAAGAGACAGTAAAGAGATTGAAATGTAGGGATCAGGTGGGTAGTTCCATCCATCTTTACCAAAGCATGTGACAAAGAGGCCCAGCATGGTTGTCTTGGACTATATCTGACTTTAATGCTGTTGCTGAACTGAGCTGCCCCTTTCAAGTGTGCAACCCACACATCAAAACCATATTGATGCAACAGAGCAGGTGGCAAAACATACTGAAAACAAAACAAAATCTATTTCACATTCTCCCAGCATCAAGGAACAGTATTGACCCATATATACTAAAGATACTTTGCATGTCTAGTTTAGAAAGAAAATAGCTTTGGGATCTGATTATCAACGAAAGGGCAGTTTTTGAAAGGGCACCAATAGCATCCTATTCTCTGGTGACTTTATTATGTGAAGCACATCCTTTAAAACATGTTCTTACCCACCATGTGTCTGCTAGGGCCCCTGATTGTGACAATAACTGTTCCGCTGACACCGCTCTAATTAGGACTAAACTTTACCCACTGTGATTACCTGTCTCTCTGGTGAGACAAAGAGGAAAAACATGCTTAAATTACTGTTATCTCAACCTGCCCCCATCTGTTTGTTTCACTTACCATTATGTCATTGTTGGAATGATTTCTGAGCTCACAAATAACATGGTGTTTGTGTGCAACCAATACTTAATTTGTATAAAAGCGAAATGCTGGGAGTTCAGCTTGCCGAGGAGCCACACGTTGTGCTCTGGAAATGCTATCCACTGTTCCCAAATGCACAACGGCTGTGAGAGATAAAACACACTGACCTAATTTACAGGACTTCTTGTAAGGATTAGGAATATAATGTATGCAAAGTATCTTGAACATTTATAAAGTGCTATATGACCAGCTACTATTATTAATGTTAGCAAAACGCTCATTGTTATGACAGTTGCTTTGAGTGGGGAGATAGGACATGAATAACTGGGGAATTAGGAATAGACACACACATTCTTACAGCATCCTGCTCCATGTAGGCTGGATTGCCTACTGTGGGCATCAAGGTATGGTTTATTATTCCATCACAGTATTTTCCCTTTATATTAAATGGCAACTTTAAAAAAGGGGGGGGGATTCACTTCAAAGGTGAATGCTAAATCCTTTTCCTGACCCTGCTGACCTCAGCCATTGAGAATTAAGCTTCAGTCAAGCTGCACAGTTCCACCCTTTCATGTGCAATAGCCAAATCCTAGGTTGTTTCCGCACGGCCAAAAAACAGTGCCCCAGGGATGGGAAAAACCCAGTCCCTGGGGTGCTGTTTTCACAGGAGGCGCTACTGCATCGCAGCTCAGGCAGATCACCAGCTTCCCCTGCTTAAAATTTTTTTTTTAAGTGAAGTCTTCAAAAAAAAAAAAAAAAAGCGCGGTCGCGAGGAGCACTTCCAGGCCGGGGAAGATCTGCTTTCACACTCCCCTCTCCACTCCAGCATCACTCTGTGGGTTGGGAAGAACACACCAGCCTTGCCCTCTGACCCTGGAGGTCGAGACGGCAGTGTCTATCCTCAGAAAAGGACACACAAGAGAGGGGAGGGACCAAAAAAAATGGTAGGAGCGCTCTGATGAAGGAAGAAAAGTTGGGGCTTAACAAGCACTGCAGTGCAGCAGTCCCTGAACCATCCGGCATAAAGTTTGGTTTTAAGCTGCACAGCTATTACGGAAAAGGCGTTGCATTTCTTAAGAACCTTTTGCGTCTCCGGTCCACATCAATTTTACAATTATGGAAAGGGTGGGACTGTGGTGAGCATCTGCATCAAAACCACATTTTGAAACATATTATTACAAGATAATACATAATATGGGAGCTCCTCGGAATTGTCCTAAATAGCGGACCTATGCACAGGTTTTCCATTTTATGGAAAGAGTCTTATGCCGTATAATTACTAAGTAGTATATTTTAGCAGTGTGAACGCTTGATGGAAGTTCAGAGCATTTTAATCTGCGGAGAACGGTTTGATTCCCCAGCTCTGCGCCCTGAGCTATGGAGAAGCTATCTAGAAATTCAGATTAAGCCTGTACACTCCCACACGCCAGCTAAATTTGACCCTTGGGCTGATCACAGCTGGGAATCTCTCAAGCCCACCTACACGAAGGTCAGTGTTGTTTGTTGTGAGGGAAGAGGCGAGGAAGATTGTCAGCCCTTTGTGAGTCTCCTGCAGGGAAAGGGGATATAAATCAAACTCTTCTTCTTCTTTTATTTCTCATGCAATAGTCGGGTGGGATATAAACCAAGTCGCAAACAAAAATCTTTTTTTTTATTATTCAGGTAAATTGGATGCAAAAATATTGGAATTCCTAATATTCCGGAATTAAAGCCCATTATTCCATATGGGGAAGCTTTTTGGGTGGCTGGGGAGATATTTTTTTAATATACAGGCACCAAAATTGCAACAGCGTTTCAGGTCCATGTCATTTAAATACCCCTCAAAATTAAAGTAGATTGGACCAGGGGGTCCCATTCTATGGGCTCCTGAACAGAGTGCCCCAGCTGTCTTCCTTTATTTCTTACAGAGGGAAAAAGAAAAATGAAAATTATTTCCAGGCAAAAAGCATGCCTACAAGCAGCATTGCTAGTCAAACCATGCCTCCCATAGAAGAACCAACATAAGCCCAAAGGAACCACTGAAGAACCCAGTAATCCAGTAGAATAACAAGCCAATGTGATGAGCCAAACGGAATCAAAATCAAACCAGAGAATCGTTGCAGGAGAAATGGGGGGGGGGGGGTTTGCAAACCCAGCAGAACCAATTCCAGTGTGCAGAAGCCATGAATCCAGGGTCAGTCAGCGGACTAAATCCGTCGGTGAAATCCTGGCGACTGAGTTATCGGGTCTACCACTGGAATTGTAGGGCTTACTATGTTAACTCTGCATAGCATTGCAGTATTAATACACTGGATTGGAAAACTTCTCTTTCCTAAAGAAACTACTGAATTCTACCTTAGGTGTAAAGTAAAATTAAGTTTGATTTAAACCTGGCATGAAACCGGCTAAATTACCCATGAAAATGGCTAGGTGGTCAGTTTCATGTTCAAACTCTCTTCTGTTTTTGATACTGCAAGAAGTCATTTGCTATGGTTTTGCAAGTATTGCTTTACCCTGCTTCCATAGCCTGGCACTGAAGAGAAACAGTCGCCGGTCTTCAAACTCTGTGAGTATCTTCCCCGGCTGGCCCTCAGTTTTCACGCCTACAAACTGAGGACCGGCAACGCCACTGTCTAGTAGTAAAAGGAGCCCAGCCCACATAGTCCCACAATCCGATCCTAAGGTTTTACTACAAAAAAAAGGCCCGAGGTTATCAGTCTATGCATACAGTTCAGGGCTACCTATGACCGTGGTAAAAGCGTTCTTTAACAGATGTTATGGACTACAGTTCCCATCAGCCTTCACCGGCATGGCAATTTGTCATGCTGGCAGAGGCTGATGAAAGTAATCCTGCTTATCTGGAAAGTCTGGTTCTCCCTCACTGGCCTGTCACATCATATATAGGTTGTGAATAATGCCTGAAGCTAAGCTGGATCCAAAAATGAATCTGGTATGCTTGAGCAAAGAGTAGATGGGCACAATTCTACTGCCCTACCACAGGTCGTATCCACTGGTTTTGTTAGTATATGAGTAAGGTCCAGAGTACACTGGAAAGACATGTCCTGTTGCCCGAGGCAAATTGCTCAGCCAGTCATATTAGGCATGGTAGAACAAGGACTGTTTCTCTATCAGAGGCCCCCTTTCGCTGGTAAAAGCGGCCTGGGGACGGTAAAAAAAAGCCACCCCAAACGCCCGTTAACGCTGCTGCTGTAGCGCCGACCTGCTTTCCCCTTCCCTCAGAAGCGTCAGGCGGTCTCATGCAACTTCAAAGGCGGGGGCTGATTAAACACCTTTAAAGGGTGTTTTGAGAAATGGCCCTCTTGGGCGTGCTGAAACGGCAGGTTATGCTTCCTCTCTTACTTGCCTTTGTCCGTCATCGCCCTGCTGTCTTCCTAAGCCCGGCCCGCGTCCTCCGACCCCACCAGGTCGGAGGGCAGCGATAATGGCAGACAGCAGGGCGGCTGCCGGCGACTTTAAAACATTGAAATGAGAGAGATAGGGAAGAGGCGACTCCATGCGAAGCCGCCTCTCAGCCTCTGCTGGGGCCGCTCGCACGCTTAACGTCTGAACGGCATTACCTCCTGCCCGGCAGAATTCTTGCCGGTGATGAAACCGGAGGAACCTGTCGCGAGAAAAGACCAGGTATACAAATAAAAAAGAAGCGCCGCTAGAAAAACAGGCAAGAAAAACTTCTGGTGAAGTGGGACCCAAAGCTAGAGAAGGGCTATATTTTCCAGGCCTCATTTTAGCTCTAAGGTCTGACATTATACCTTGCAATCCCCAAGAAATTGTTGGAAATATATCAAGTTATGAACAGGAACATGTATATTTATAAACAAAAAGCTCCCCGAGGCATCTTTATAACTTGGTTTGCCCCATTAGAACAGCCATGCTCAGTGGGGAAACCACGAGCAGCTCTCAGTCAAGCAGACACATGCTTAACAAATATCTCCATTACTCGTAATCCATGAGTCTCCAAATGCTCATCAAAAGTTGCAAGACAGATCTCATTGGATGTACAAAATATATTGCAAGAGGGTCTATCTTACCCTTGTGCAGCAAGGGACAAAGAAGAACTGTTTTCAATTATTGTGGGCATCCAGAATTCAAAAGAAAGGGAGCCGACAGCAGCTTTGCTTTGTACATTCTAACATGGTAAGAAAAGGATATAGGACCATATGACATACCAGAAATTATGGTACATATCTTCCTGTTAGTGACCTGCATACATTGCAGGAAATGCAGGTAATCAATTCCCACATAAGCAGGTCATTACAGATCATTACATGTTAAGGTTTTAGTATATACAGTATGGGTTTCTGTTACAAGGAACCATTGAATCTTAATGCATTAAGAGACCTCTGATTATGCTAGTCTGGCAGAATGAGATAAATAAAACTAAACTCCCTCAACACATTCTGCATTATCAGTTGAGTTCAACTAATTGAGAAATCAAATAATATATATAGTATATAGTATAGTATATATAGTATAGTATATAGTATATTTTTTTAGCTTCCATGGTTTGCACAGTTGCTACTAAAATGCTGCTTAGAGTGAAATTTTGAGCAACACTGAGGATTGTTCGTCCTCAACCAAAATGTCCACGGAAGTCAATTTTATAAACCAGAATGTAAGTTTGTAGCAGAATTATGTACCATAAGACTTCACAAAGCATGGTCTAATGTGCTATGCTATTATAGATCAAACCCTGTCTTTTTACATACAAATGCAGCTGCACAAGTCAGGTACTGGCTAGGGCAGGCATATCTTGAAGCACCATGTTGCAAAGAAATCAAATTGGAATATTAAAGATTTAAAAAGTAGGTCAGTTGTAATAAATGCATTTTAAGTCATCCTAACTTTAAAATTAAATCCTAATATAAAATGGATGAATTTTCTGCTCTGTGCCAGTAACCACGGATTCACCCCAGTACTTTTGTTATGTTAAAATTCCTGTTCACACAGGGAAAAAAAAGGCTTATGTGTACATTTACATCAAAAAAGAGCATGAGAGGATCAGCAAAATTAAACCAGCTCTTAAATATTAATAGGGCATAAAGAACCTGGAAAGAGACTATAAGATTCCTGAAGAGCTACAAACCGTTGTTTTGGAAGGGGCTACAGAAAATCTTCAATTGCAGCTTAAAAGTTGGAGCTGTCAGATCAAAATCATCCATCAGCATCTGTCCATGTTAAATTATAGTAAGATATAGCAATTTTCTCCTTTGCATGTATAGCAATCATTTTTTCCTCTTCACAAGTAATGGGTTACAACTGAAAAACCACAGTTGCTTATGCCATGATGCCAGAGGCCAATATTAGGCACTATTTCTCAGTTAGTGCATACCTGAACAAATGGAAGAGACTGGCTTTTTCACTCACTCTCATCCAGTTCTTGTGCAGTCTGCCTGCTGCAGTCCCCTTTCCCCATTCCTACCTCATGACCTCCAATAGTAGGTGTTCACTTCTTTCTAAAATCCACTTGCAAATAGTTGTGAAAGCGGTTTGAAAACGCATTATTTTGTGTGTGCGGAAGGGGCCTTAGTCTTTGATGGTCAAAGGAGACCCCTCCTTTCATTATCACCACCAGAAAATTTAGTTTTATCCAACCTTATGCCTCTTCCTCTCAAAACACTTTTAGATTAGTGGGGTAAAGTCTCTCTTCCCAATGCAGCAGCAATCAGGAGTGAAAGCCAATGGTATTCTAGTAAATTGCTTTATAACCTGCTGCTGCTGCTGCTGCTGCTTCTGAAACATCTACATTATTAGGTGCTGCTCTGCAGTAATTTTGTAATTTATCAGGATCCACAATGAAAATATGTGGATTACCTCGACATATAAATGTACACAATATGAAACAGAAGACACCCACAGAACTATTATTGGAAAAAGGCAAGAGATTTTGAATACACAAGTTGCCCAGAGGTTTATGAAGTTAGAACAAATTGCAAGGTCACCTGTACCCACAATGCATTGCCTCTCTTCTCATGTGCAAATCCTCCTGCTGCAGTTTTGGTTTTAGGTGTCAAATATAATCTCTGCATTGGGTTAGAGCGAAATTAGGCAAGTCTGATAATCAGATCTGGTCTCTTCATGCATGTTTTGCAGATGATGCTACAAGATCAAGGATTTAATCTTATTAGTGAACAGACCATCCAAGGGAGAACATCTCTGGAAGAACGTTTATTTTGCCTCTCTTAACCTTACACAAAAATGCTACATCATATAGTCTGTTCAGACATTCAGTCATGACTCTAAGTAAAACAGTGTTGATACAGGTTTCTATGACCTAGGCCTACCTTGGCCATTATACACTGGTCTCAAATCCAGTCTTTGGAGTAGTTCTTGTTTGCTTGCTTGGCTTGCTTGGCTTTTAAATCACATCTTTTGGCTCAGAGTATGAGCTTTGGCAGCTCATAAAGTTTGCTTCAAAAGTAATATAAATATTATTGAATTTTTCTGTAACCTAGGTGGTACATCTCTCCTCTCTTCCTATCCAGCTTACTTGCTACTACACAGAAGCAAGAGGTGATGGGTAGCCAGTAAAGAGGAGGGAAGATTCTCCCTCTCGCCTTCCTCTCTGGTACGTATGTCAAGTATTCCAGGAGGTACATTGACCGTTGTGCACTGGGTGTTATAGATGATGGCTATCAAAGACACAGAGGAAGGGAAGAGGAAAAAGGGAGGCAAGTTGCCTAGCCCCCTTTTTCCCAATTCATGCAGCAGCACTACTTTTGGTGAAGGCAAAGACTAGATACATTTCAGGATGCTCTCGAGGAAGAAAATCACACTCCTCAGATAGAAATCCTTGTGCCCATGGAAACACTAGTCTGGATCGCAGCCAATGTATTACAAAAGGCTACAACAAACGGCACATGATAACCAAGTAATCTGAAAGGACCTGTAATGTGCATTCACACGCATGGTCAGGAGGCAATGCAGATCAGCTGGGAGTAGAAAGATGGAAGATTGGGCATGACAGCTCTGTTCTAAAGGATCATGGGGAACTCAGAGATCAATCGAGGCATCCTCAGCAATGAAGAAGAGATGGAGGGACACACTGCGTTGTTAGGCTGACTGCGGTCCAAATGAGCTTCCTTACAGAGCGTGAATCAAGATGACATGTAATCTGAACGGTAATGAAAATTTCATATTGCTTAGGGCTTTAGGCTCCTGTGTAGAAAGTCGTCATCTGGAAGACATTATCTCTCTTCTCCCAGAGTATTAAAACAGAAGTTTATGCAAAAGTCTGATCCACGTTTCTATAATTTCAACCCTTCCTGCTCAATAGGATGCTCCAGAATCCTGAAATGGAATCACACTGAGGCTCACCCCAATGCTGTATATCAGCCAATGTACATTTATTAGTGGGTACATTTATATGAATATGTACATATACAATGACTTTTATTCAACAATGTACATGTTGTCCACATGTTCTCCCAGCACACACTTCAGTCTTATGAGTGGAGAGTTGAAAGCTACAAAATGTAATAATACAGAGGCCCATAGAGACAAATTCACCCCTTCCCTCTGTGGGTCACACAGTGTTTTGAAGGTGTTTTCGGCTGCATGAGCATAGGGAAAAAGAAAGTCTGTATGGTCTAGTGTCCTCAAAATGTAGAGTTTTACAGCTCTTCATTCCAATATATTATCAGCAACAGATTATGTTGGATCTCTAAAAGTACTGAATTTGGCATGCTGCCACTGAAATTATTACCTTATCAACAATGTGAATATTCCAGTGTAAATTTTGAAACTATTCAAAATATAAACACATTTTGTTGGCAAGTATTCTCATTTGAAGACAAAATGCTCCTGGAAACCAACCTGAATCAGGAATGCAGTGGACCCAAATAGTCAAAGCATCAATTCCCTAAATTCAGTCCAGAGAGATTTCCTATGGCAGATTTTCAGGGCCTACTTCTGAAGTGAACCACTGTGAAGGTTTCTGTACTACCCTTCTTTGATGGAGATGTAAAGCTACCTAGCCTCCTTTTTTCTGGTTACATTCCTATTGCTGTTCAGTTTTTGGCTGTGGCAGAATGTCAAGTCTGGTTCAAGCTGCTCCAAGTTGGAAAAGAAGAACGGGAGGAGAACTGCCCACATACCAACTCCAGGGAATCTAAAATCACAGTTACTGACCAGCACAATAGCTAAGAGAATAGTTTTTTTTCAATTATAGCTTCTGGTAGAATGTCATGGCAGTTACACTGAGAAGCTTTTGAAATCAAATTGGTCGCTGACAACTGCCAAAAAAGAGAATTAGTGACATTTTAAAAGGCCGTAACACTATATAGTTAATTTCCATCCCACCTCCATTTTTCTTCTTTTCTCTCCCCACTGAATGGGGAACCTTCCCCTCCCCCAGACAAGCACCACTTCTGATTGATGAGCTAATAGTATTGGAGCCTTCATTCATGAAGTAGTGAATGCAAATATTTCAACTTATAATTTAGTCGAGCAACCAAGCAACTAACCTTTTCAAGAAGCAGATTGACAGGTTCTGCTATAAAGGGAGAGAATGAAATCTCTGCTGACACACATTGCCTTTGAAAATTTAGACAGACATGTCTCTGTGGAACATAAGGATGTGTACTATCACTAGGAAACAATTATAGCATTTGTCACAATTAAGTTAGGTTGTAAACATTACAAACATGCAATTTGGAAGACTTCTAATTTATGAAATTATGCATTCTGAGGAACAGGATAAGTAGACTTGGCTCTTTGTGAAAGATCTGCTTGTCTTTACAAAGTTACAGAAAGGACTGTGGAAACTGTACATTTGCAACCTCTTTCTGTTGTCAGTTTATAGCAATGAGAGCCTTTCAAACATTTGCAGTCTTCCATACAATACATCTTTTATCAAATCATCATTTTATAGTGATGTGTGACATAAAAACATATATCATTCCAGACTGACCATTTTTCACTATTAATGCTGCAGTTCCTATTTTTCTCCAACTATGAACTGAATTTAAAATCTGTGTCAACAAGAATGTACACTGAATCTGAAACTTCACTCTGCTTTTTTGACCCAAGGGTAAGAAGAAGAAGAAGAGTTTGGATTTATATCTCCCCCTTTCCCTCCTGCAGGAGACTCAAAGGGGCTTACAATCTCCTTGCCCTTCCCCCCTCACAACAAACACCCTGTGAGGTGGGTGGGGCTGAGAGAGCTCTGAGAAGCTGTGACTAGCCCAAGGTCACCCAGCTGGTGTGTGTGGAAGTGTACCGGCTAATCTGAATTCCCCAGATAAGCCTCCACAGCTCAGGCGGCAGAGCTGGGAATCAAACCCGGTTCCTCCAGATTAGAGACACGAGCTCTTAACCTCCTACGCCACTGCTGCTCCTAACACACATGACCAAAGTGAAAACTGAATGGCTCAGTGATGTCATTGCCACAACCATTCATGAAAAACCACTGAAGGGCCAACAAACAGGGCATAGAGACTATGCAGAGCTTTACTAAATCTACATGTGGAGGTTCCCTTTATTCATCTTGGCCCATTGATGGCCTACTGGTGGACCTTTCTGTCATGAATCTGTCTGATCCACTTTTAAAGACACTTGCCATCCACCTGTTTTCTTCCTTTCCTCCTTTTAACCATCCCAATCCTATTTGCACTGGAATTTTCAGTTTAGAATCGCAGGCTCCCAGAGGTGTGAGACATTGTGATGTAAGGTTAGAAAATCAGTGAACATGAAATCTCTAGAGAAAATCTCTATCAAGCCACTTTGGCATTTGTTCCCAAGTAAAACTGGCATTTCCAGCCTGAACACATACCATCATGGCCATAAAATAGATCTCCTAATTTAACATTCTGACAGTAATATCTCCCTCTAGGTCAGAATTTCTTTGCTGCACAATATCCTGCATCAGCAATTTCATCAGACAAGAGAATTGCAAACAATGGCATCCACCGGGAAAACAGCTTTTTATATCCTTCTCTGCAAGAACTATTTCTCTACCTTGCATTTATACATCCCTACCACAGCTGAAAGATGCAGAGATTCAATATTAGGATGTATGAATGTATTGTGCTTCCTTTCTTTATCTGGTTATTATTTTTTCACTGTTTCAGGCTCTCTTCCTTACAGGCTTATAATGTGTGTTTCCATCACTTTATTTTAATTCTTTCAGCCTTTGGGTTTTTTAATTCCATGAGAATTAAATAATTACATTAGCTACATATTTTTGAGACAAATGCAGATGGCCAACAACAAAAACCACTGCAACACATGTAAATAAACCTTTCCAAGATGCTTTATTTCCTCAAGTAAAATATTCAAAATAAGTGAACACTTAGGGGTGGGGGGGGGACTATGGTGTTCAACGTGTCTGATCCATGTGTACTGCAGTGAAATGGAGTGCATTTGTCGTTCATGAATAAATCAGAGCATCTCCATTCTCTGTGGCTTCAAAACACTGCTGTAGTGTAGAGGGCACAAGAGAGCTAGAGTTCTGGGTACTACTTCCCGGGGGGTACATTGCCATGCTACCCTTGCAACTGTGCCCTGGTCCTGTTTGGGCCAGAGTGCAATTAAAGGCTGGCAACTCCTGAACTCCATGTGGAACTTGGGAGGAGACCAGCCACGTGGAATTCTAGTGCAGGGTAAGGCACCTCACCGCAATCTCCACGTGGAGTTCAGAGGCTCCATCCCAAACTCCATGTGGAGTTTGAGTGTCGGGTGAGACACCCCACCCCAACTGCCACGTGGATATCTGAGCAGCCATTTGCTACCAGTCTGCAGTTTAAATCTGGCCCAAGTCTCGCTGAGGTTGGCAGCAAACTGAGCACACAGCTGGTCCTCCTCTACTTGTATACTTTTGGTTCCACTCCCAAGCTCCATCTCTAGTCAGGTGGAGCTTTGCGGCAGAGCCAACAGTATAAACATACAAGAGAACCAGCTGTGTGCTCAGTGTGAGCACACAGAAGTAAAGAATGTCCTAAATTGATAGTTAAAATTTCTGGAAATTTTGAATAAAACCCAGGGTGAACTCTGGGTACCACCCTCATCCCCCACAGTTGCACTACACCCCACTGGGGAGCGCAGTTGTGCATTGATGAGCAGGCCTTGCCCACCCTTAACCTGCAAATCGAGCCCCACCTCATCTCCACATGGTGGTCAGCTGTGAGGCCAGCCTGGCCCGTCCCACCCCCCCATTTCCACATGAGATTGGGCGTGAGGCCAACCATGTGGAGATCAGAGCAGCAAAGGCCCATGCTTCCAGTTTCGAAGATGCCTTGTTCAGCTCTTGTGAATGTGACTTGCTAACTACAATGGAATCAGGAAGTCTTAGCTAACTGAAACCCTACTGATAACAATAAGAATAATATACCAGTTACACATAGGCTTGATTCACTTGCTTTTTTTTTTGCTTTGTTAGCTTTGTCAAAGTCAAATGTTCACTTTGATGAACTGTTTGCCATGTCAGATGAGCAATACTTCATATAGTTTTCTGCCTCTGCATAATGGTTGTATTCAGCTGAGCAGCTGGTTACGCATTCGCAATAGTAACTAAACACAGCACTTAAAAAAATTAGTTAATCTGGATACATTCTACATAACATTAATTATATTTCCATAAACAGCATAAGAAGAATTTTAAAAGAATAAACTAAGCATGCAGAAACAGAAGCAATACTGTGTCCTGATACGAGTAATATTTGTGTTATCCAAAATAGTGACGAGCATGGACCAGAACCCAGAGAATTTAATACTTCTCTTGTATAACAATTTGCGTAAGACATGGTTAGGCAAGTTAAAATATTTTAATACATCAGAAAAGTATGGATCACTAACATATGGGATGCAATTAAAAACAGTTTAAGTAAACAGATGGAACAATTCTAGCAAATTCATAACAAAGGAATTTCACATACACACACACATATACTGAATTTACTGAGAAAAATAGACTTGTTAGTACAAAAATAAAGACAGCACAAGAAAAAGTTCTTGTACAAAATTACTGATTTTGTAAACAAGAAGGTAAGAGTTTTAAGGCTTTTGCCAAGAAAATGGCATTAAAATCAAGAAAACATTTTATACCAAAATGATAAACTAAACATAGAAAACTGTTTTTCTCACCACCACCACCTTTTTCATTCTCTCTCTCTCTTTCTTTTATCTCATCACTCACTTGGGATTTTACCCACACAAGACTGTGGGTGGGGGTGGTGGGTGGGTGGGGGTGGGTGGGTAAGTATGTACTATGTTGGGAGATGGCACTGTGAGTGATCGGGGGGGGGGGTTAAACTTCATAACTATGATAACATTAAAAAAGGATCCCAAATTCAGATGCTCAACTTTAAAAAAAAAAGAAAAGAAAAGAAAAGCCCTTTCAAATGGTACTATTAATAGTTTGGGCTAAATGCCACCCAAAATTGGCACCAAGCTTGTCACCCCTGTAAATTGCCAAATGTTTTTTATCACTTGCTACGGATTGCAAAAAGAAATGTGTATCATTTTGGTATCTGAGACCCTTTAAATATAACAGAAAATATATCAGAAAACATAATGATAGAATGGTACCAATTAGAGTCGGCAATTGCAAAGAAGAAGAAAAAAACCTCCTAACCCTTTAATAGAGGCTTAATGGGATGTTATTTACCAGGTGATGTTATTTATTTCCATGCCATGAAAAGATTCAGCTTCCCATTTTCACACATTGTGACTATTAAAGTGACAGGACATTTTTTTCTAGGTCGGTTGGCCATCCTAGCACCAATATTTCATATTTTTACCATTTGTGAAATGTGATCATTTATTCTGTATAATATAAAGGCCATCAACAGCTTCTGAAAAACTGAGATGTTGTTAAAAGGGATCTAAAGAAAAAAATATAAGTATAACAAATGTGGAATTAAGTGGATTAAGAGAATGTTGTCAGGCATAGTCAGGAATTAAGATAAATGAAGAAGAGATGGTTTTTACAACCTGCTTTTCTCTACTATAAGGAGTTTAAAAGTGGCTTACAATCGCCTACCTTCCTCTCCCTGTGACAGTCACCTTGGGAGGTAGGTAGGGCTGACAGAGTTCTGAAAGAACCATGACTAGCCCAAGGTCACCCAGCAGACTTCATGTGGGGGTGGGGAGAGGGAGCTGAATCTGGTTCTCCAGATCAGAGGCATATTCCGCATGGGCCAAAAACAGTGGTGTGAAAACGGTGAAAACTTTTTTATACCATTTTAAACCCTTTTACACTTTTTTCACACTGTTTCCACACCGATGTTTTTGGCCCATGCGGAATCTGCCAGAGTCTGCTGCTCATGTGGAAGAGCAGGGAATTAAACCCAGTTCTTCAGATTAGAATCTGCCACTGGGGACAATGAGTTAAATTATAGCATCAAGTTAGCATTTGCACAGTTTCAATGCAGAAAATATCTTAAAAGTGGGAGGAAAATAAATCCTGGAGATCATATGGTTATAGGTAATACGTCTTTGTTATACTCTGGAGTTTTAAAACTTGTAGGTTAAATTACAGAGCAGAAAATTCATAAATCTGTGGTATTATCAGTTTTAGTTAGTTTCTACGTTAAAAATGAGAACAAGACATACAGGATTCATAGACAAGTTATTAGTTAGTGTTAGAGTAAATATAGCAGCTTAGCAGAAATCACAACTAAGATTGTCACTGAGAAGTTGGCTACAAAAAGATACAGTTTCAATTAACTATAAAAAATTCAGATCAGATTGAAGAAAAAGTTACTGATTCATAGGTATACATTACAATGGCAAAATTGTTAATATAGTTAGAATAAGTTTTATTTCTTTTTGCTGCAAAAAGACGAGAAACTACTGAATCATCACTTGTCTCATTAATTGAAGTTGCAGTTCATTAATAGTATTTTTAAAATAATGTAAAATATTATTATCATTGTTACTATTATTAATACTATTATAAGATTTATATTTGTAATTTTTGTTTACAATCATTCCCATTTTAATTCCAAGACTCAAAAAGTAATTACAAAAGGAAAAAAAACTCAGAAAAAAGTTAATTACATTTAGGGTTGAAGCGTTAAACTGATATGTTGGATACAAATTTTATTTTTTCTTTAAAATTATCTCTTTTCCTTTAAGTGGAAATGAAGGGTGAAGCATTTTTCACAACCTTTAGAGATGTATGGCATAACACATATGAGTCAAGATGGGTTAAACAAAGCTAAGAGCAACCTTGCGTCATGGGTAAATATGTCCACTTAATCTGAGGAATGAGCAAGAGTTGAAGGTCAGTTTACACTTTCCAGCTAAGATTTACTGGGCCATAATTGCCCATTGATGTCACTGTTGAGAGTGTCATGTGTGTTTTTGGATATCATTCAGGTAAATGTTTGTCAGTTGGATAAAAGTGACTTTATTAGTTTTACTGTTACCTCTTCCCTTTTTCACTTGGAGGGGGTGGGGAGTAGTTTGTTTTTGGTCAGCCCCTTGTTCTGATCTCAATTTTGGTTGCTCTGATTATAGTTGCACCTGAGCACACAAAGTTTCAGCAACGGGGACAGTGATTTAATTGCAACCATATGAGCATGACTTAATGTAAATACAAGCCTAATTATCTAAATTCCTCTCCTGTGCACCTTGCTTAATTTAAGTGAAGCTCGACCAGGACTTTTCAGCAATAAAAAGTCACATTGTGAAAACTCCCAAATATAGATAACTTTTCCTCCACTACTACATGTTTTAAATGAATTTTGTGTTTGAACAATTTCTGAATAATGCTTTTTAAAAACTGATCTTTCTTTCACAGCATTAAAAGGTAATGCTACCCAGTTCTCAGACGTGTCTTCTTGCCACCATTTCAGTAAGCATAAAACATAGTGTAGCTTACCTCTGTTTGTTCATCTAGTGGTCCTCTGTCATGTACATGTCCCTCCCTCCTTCCCCGCTGTCTGGGCGGTGGCTCCTCACAGCAGCAAATGGAGTTCTGGAGGGAAGAAGTGTGCCCCTCCTCATATGCCTCAGGCAGCGAAAGCAGATAGTTCAGGCTGAGACTGGGGGAGGGGAGCACTTCAAGAGATTATTATTCCAATTATGCTTGGAGGGCCACTCCCACTACACAGTTTGGAATTCTGGAGTTGAAAAACGGGAATTTAAGTTGAACTGTACTGAAACTGTACTCTATTTTGTCAATCCAGATATCTTCCCCATATAAACTTTGCACAGCTACAGATAAATAGAAGAAACAACAAATAAATTTTGTTGCCACTAGAGCCATTCTTTTCCCATGAGCATCTTGTACTAACCAAGTTCATCTCTTATCAAACCAAATGTCTAGGTATTTAAAATATTTAAAATATCAGCTGGTGAGGACCCAAGGTGAGGATCCAAGAATCTTCTTCATATTGTGTTTATTAGAACAGTGACAAGACAGATGTTTGTGAGACCATACAGTTTTCCACAAGGCTTCCAAAGTTGGATCTTTTCTAATCTTAAATAAAAGAATGTTTAGCCCATAAAATGCATAACCTATATCACTGTGAGGGGAGAAATAACGAAAGATCCTCTAAGGCAATCACTGTGCTTAGTAGAGAAGAATATACCAGTTCTTCAATACTAGCTGTGTTTACTAGAATGCACTTCTTGCTTTATGCTCCATTCTCTGGATTATTACACAAATAATTTATGCTCTGGTCATTTTACAAGTATATTAGCTCATAGGAAAAGTTCAGTAGTCGTATTAGTGTTCCATGATACTGCTATAAAGAAATCCACCTGGGAGATTTAAATTTTATATTTTCAGCTGTGCTAATTATTCTCCCAGGGATTAATTAGGAGAATTTTTCTAGCTTTCCAAGAAGTTTATGTTCACATTCAGTCTGATATAAGAATCAATTTGAAGGGGGGTCTCTCTCTCTCTCTCTCTCTCTCTCTCTCTCTTGCTCGCTCGCTCGCTCGCTCGCTTTCACACACACAAGAACTCACAAACATTCACAAATACCCCCCAAATTTGTCTCTCACTTTTTAAATAAATCAATGGCTGAGAAAATACTCAAGTGTCACAGTTAACCTAAACAGTGTATTCAAACACACACACACACACACACACACAAGACATGTAAAAAGATATTTTCTGTTCCATTTGTTTTCTGCTTTCAGAGAAAGCTGGCAGGAATAATTATAGTTATACGATCAGGGAAAGAAGATTAACATGTTGGATGTCAGAAATGTTTGTGAAATGTTTCATTTAAGTGTATCGGGTTAAATGGAGAATGGGATGCTGTAAGTGCAATTTCTTCTGAAAGGCATCAAAAAACCCACCCTAATTTCTACTCAGTCATACTGAGGGTCTATTACAGCATTATGTGCTTGTGAAAGTAACTTGTTCTTGATTTCATTATTTTTTTAAAAAAAAAATTAAAAGCTGTGAGACGATGAAATTCAAAAACTGAAGGGCATTCAAATTCTTTTCTCACCAGCTGCTTTCTTCATCAAATGCTCCACCCTCCCACCAGCAGCTGCTTTCACTTTAGGGGTGCCAATTCCTCCCCCACCCCTTGCCAGTTCCCATTTCCTGCTGCCACTAGGAGCAGGAGTGAGAGAACTAAATTTTAATGGCTACTGGCCAGCAGCTTAACATCACTTATATGGGTTTTCCTCATAAGTGATGTTAAGCTGTGTGAATCCATTCTAGGAATCACTGGAGACTATGGTTTTCCATAGAGATGTCGGAAGTTCCTAGAGAGGTTTTCCCTGGATGTGATGTAATTCTATCCATGACGCCTGCCTTTTGCCACACTATGCCTGGCAACCCTATTTCCTCCTGCAGTTTCAAAAATTCTTACATTATTTGTTTGTATCCTGCCTTTCTGCCCTTACAAACATTACCAAGGCAGCTAATAATTTAAAACTCTCATAAATCTCACCACCCGCCCGATGAGTTTGTCATTGTTTATGTCATCATCTGATTTTAAGATGGAGGTTGAAGCTGATTGTTTGTTTTAGTAATCATGATATAATGTGATGATTTTATTGTTGTACACCCCCTCCCTCCCCTCCCTTGCATGCCACCCCTCCCCCTCCCTCCACTAGGGTGGGTGGGCCATGTCTGGATGCTGGGCCCCCTTTCCCTCCCCTCCCTTGCATGCCACCCGTCACTCCCTCTAGAGCCCTTTGGGGAAGGGGCGGTATATTAAATCTGATATATAAATAAATAAATAATAAAATCACATCTTAGATAAAATAGAGCAGCTGGATTGACTAGACAATTCAACTCAAACATCAACATTTTAGCATGGACTATTGCTGGCTGGAATTCCAAAAGATTATTTTCTTAAATTTGATTGTATACTTGTGGAGAAATTGTCTTTTTATTAGCTTTCTCCCAGCTTGTTTGTAGATGCTTTAGTTAAAGGTCACACCCCAATTGTAGGATATTTCCCTAAAGGCTAAAACTTCAACAACCCCTTTCAAGTATTTGCACCTGATAGCAATAATGACTTTGCACCAAATTGTCTCTGTTAATTGACGTTAGAGTGTGATTGGTCTGCTTATGCCACCTGACCAGTAGTTTCTGTATAACTGTCCTTTAATATTCAAAGGATCATCTCTCTCTCTCTCAACTTATCTGAACTTAACTTTTTTTCCTGCCCACTATCTTGGACATTTTGATGCTGTTAGACTCTGCCAGCCAGTGCTTATCAGCAATACTTTTTTGCTTTCGCTTTGCTTGCTTTTTGGAACAAAATCTATGCTACCAATGTTTTATGTTGTTATTTTAATCTTAGCTATTTTCTGATGTTGCTTGCCCCCACTCAACTGATTCTGTGTGGGTATTGCAAATGTTATCTATTGAGCATGTGCTGTACTCAATAAAGCTTTAAAAATATGTTTATTCAATTTTTTTGCCTGTGTGTGTGCTCCCCAAATCCTGATTGACGTTAAGAGATGGCTAGTTAGCTGTACCTCTCCAATACTGCTTCAAGAAACACGGACAACCAAAGGACCAAGAATAAAAAGTTATCTTTCTTTTCATCTACCAGGCTTCAAAGTCAAGAACAAGGGCAGATATCAAGGTAGTCTTTGCTTTTTAAATTAAGGAGACAAGAGAATCTTCCTTGCAATATCTTGAACCTTACAGGTCATTTGCACAGGCTATTCTAATGAATTTGAATCAGAAATCACTACTAAATAAAATTACATTTTAAAAGCATTAAAAGTAAACACACCAGCACCACCATTAAGTCAGTTTTAAAAAGAGTAAAACATACAAAACATAAAACAGCAGTTAAAACATTCATTTGGATGGAGGGATCTTTGAGTGAATGCCAAATGAAACACAGAAATCTTCTCCTGATTGTGGAAGATGGCCACAGAAGTCTCATATAGATGCTAAAGAGTATAGAAGGCTTGTGGCACCCCATATTCCAAAGGGCTAAGTAGTAGTCTCCCATCACCACTTTCTGAAACCTACCTTCCAGGTGGGTGGGAACAACCATAGACTGGTACCTCCTAATCCCAGTTTAGATAGGCAGTCCAGAAGAATACCTTGATTGATGTTCTTGAAAGCCACTGAGAGATCCAAGAGAATCAACAGAATCATGCTCCCTCTCTTCATCTCTCAGTGAAATCATCCACTAGGCCAGAGGTAGGGAACCTGCGGCTCGAGAGCCGCATGCGGCTCTTCTGCCCTTGCACTGCGGCTCCACGAGCCGAGCCGCCGGCTTCATCCTTGCCCGCCCTGCAGGCAGCAGGGCGGGCGCACCAATTGCCCTCGGCCGGCTGGGCCACGCCACGGGCTTCCCCTCTCGCCCGCCCCGTTGGAGCAGGGTGGGCGCTTTCCCGGCGGCCGGCAAGGCCGAGCCGCTGGCCCCATCCTTGCCCGCCCTGCAGGCAGCAGGGCGGGTGCATCCATGTGCTTCTCAGAATGAGTGGAGTAAAAGGTTAAAAAAAAAACCAATATATACAGTGTTATCTTTATTTTAAATGTCAAAAATTATTTGCGGCTCCAAGTGTTTTCTTTTCTCGTAGAAAACGGGTCCAAATGGCTCTTTGAGTGTTAAAGGTTCCCTACCCCTGCACTAGGCCAATCAAGTCAATTTCAGTTTCATAATCAGGTCTAAAACCAAGGGATCTAAATAATTTGTCTCATTAAGGAAAGCTTTTGAGTTATTTAGCCATCATCAGTTCAATGACCTTGCTCAAAAAATGGAATATTCAAGGCTAATTTATAATTATTAAGATATCCCAATGTGTGTTTGAAACTCCTCAAGGAAAAAAACATGGAGTGAGACTTTATGGAACAAAGCATCAAAGAGTGTGTCAAGTGTTAACACCAAGGGTCTTCTTCCCATTTGCTGGTCAATTTCAGCATACAATATTCTTCTCCTTGCCTCTAAGCATTTCCATACACTTTTCCATACCAAGCCTTCCTCATCTCACACCGCAAATGATTTATTTTCATTTATGAGCTCTGTTTCAGCATGACATCTTTCTAGGCCCATATTCTATTCAACTCTCTCTAGGCTCATATTCTATTCAACAGACACTCAAATGGCCCAAAGTAACACAACATGCACACATGAACTGGGAAGATGGTTGAGAAAAATGCTGAAGAGCATACAGCACCATTCACGTCAGCCAATGTAGGGGTGGGGATGGAGGTAAATCTCATGTACAGGAATTTTAATAGGAATATTTTTTGCATTAGATATAAGCCTTTGATAATAGCACTGAATTCTTCTCTGGAGACAAAAAAATTATTGTAATTAGCATGACAGGAAGTGGATGTATTCTGGGAAGGTTCTGTGCACCATTCTACCAAATGTTCAGTCATGCAAGAAGAAGGGGGAAGCATCCTTTGCCCTTTCTTTGTCTTTCATATTTGGGGGTAATGGGCAAATTGAGAAGCTAATCTCATTAGTACATGCTCAAATGAAGTTGAGATAAAGTTGGTTTTAATATTTGCTTTTTAAAGCTACGGAACAACTTTAACCTGATGGCACACAGAAAAATCTCCATGAAATACAATAATAAAAAGTACAAAACCCTTACAGTGTAATTGTATATAGTTACTTCGGTCTTAACCTACAGGACTGCACTGTTAAGACTATAGAACTATGCCCATTTTTTCTGAGCTACATCTCAGTAAGCATGCATAGGATTGGGTTGCAAATCCAAGGAAAGAATGTGGGGAGGCAGAGAGGCAATAATCACATCAGAAGTCCATTCTGATGGCAAAAATAGCTGGTCACAGCTTGGATTATTGAGTGCATATGCAAAGATACAGCAAGGGGACAGAACCTGGCATTGGACGGCCTACCTGTCTACCTTCTTAATAAGCACCTCTTCCCCAGCATGTCTGCTTGGGGGGAGGGGGGACCCATGGAGTGTCAAGTAAATGAGATCCCAGCTGAGCACTAGCCTCTATGTGATCCTCCCTTGCCACTAGGGAGTGTAGGCCAACTGGCGGCCCCCACCTGAGCCTGCAGCATAGTGGTTTGCCACAACCCCCAAGGCCCCTTATAGGGACACTGATCAATAAGGAGGCATGCACACAGTCACCAAGACTCCCCAAAGGATCTATCCCTATGCCCAGAACTGTGCTATAACAAACATCAAATATTACATGGAAATATGCATAACTTATACAGTCTACAGTAAAAAGGGGGAGTGAACAAGCTGCCACCAGAGAATTGAAAGGAGGCAGATGACAGCACAGGCCCACCTTTTATGTTTCCAGTGGACCCATGACTCCACCCACCACCAGACTGGCGCAAAGGGCTGTTTTTGCGCTGGCCAGCCCAATGGTTTCATGTGCCGGTACCATGTAACCAGTTCTGTTTGCCTACTCTGCCTTCCTTACCCTCCCAGACAGCAACCTGCGACTGCAGGTAAATCCAACTGTGTCTAAATATCTACTGGGTAGGAGTGTAAATGTGTGTAGTGCTTAATTACATGCCAGTTTAATGTGTGTTACGGAAGATCAAAGAACTTGAGTGGCCAGTAAATGTTACATTAAACTCTCATTACATAGTTTGATCTTTCTCTATTAGGGTTGGTCAATACTAAAAAAATTCGGTAAAATTCAGATTTGGGTATTTTGGGGCATAAAATTATTTGTATGCCCGAATCCGAATCATAGCCGATTCGGATATGCCCGAAAATTCGGGTAAATCCGAAAAATTCGGGTCCGTTTTATTATTTTTTTATTTTTTGTGTTTTTACACGTTTTGGCCTGCAGGGGGTGCAATTGTAAAGCTAGCAGCACTAAACTTTCAGGATACCATCTGGAGACTTTCCTGATGATTCTCCTGTTTGGTGCAGTTTGGTTCAGGGGGGGCAAAGTTATTGACCCTCAAAAAGGGTGCCCCATCCCCCATTGTTCTTAATGGAAGCTACCGTGAGATGGGGGTTACACTTTTGAAGGTCCATAACTTTGGACCCCCTGAACCAAACTTCACCAAACTTGGGGAGTATCATAGGGACAGTACTCTAAGGATACCTCCTGGAATTTTGGTGACGGTAGCCTTAAAAGTGCACCCCTCACAGTCACTCCAAAGAAATTTCCCCAGATTCTGTGCTCTGTAGTGGTTGGTTGGTTCCATAGAAGCCAATGGCTTTCTGTGGGAGGGCTGTGGAGTGCACATTTCTCATGGTAAACCCACAAAACTTTCAGGGTGTCTTCAGGAGAGTCTCTTCATGACACCATCCAGGTTTGGTGACCAAGGCTTCAAGGGGTTCAATGTTATGGGTAGGGTCCATCTCCCACTGCCCGCATAAGCAAAGTTCCTCAAACCTGGATGGTGTCATCCAAAGACACTCCTGAAGATACCCTCTGGAACATTTCAGACTGTACCTTGATAAATGTGCACCCACAGCCCTCCACCAGAATTTCGCCATTGACAGCAATGCAGACATCACTGCAGAAAAAATAATCTTAAGTAAATTCTTTGGGAGATTTCCTGCAGGGGCGCATTTTTAGATATATCAAAGCACCAAAATATCAGGGTATCATGAGGTGACTGTCCTGATGACACCCCCCAAGCTTGGTGCAGTTTGGTTTAGGGGGCCAAAGTTATGGACCCTCAAAATGGTAGCCACCATCTCCTTAGCTCTCATTGGAAACAATGGGGGATAGAGGCCCCCCTTTGAGGGTCCATAACTTTGGCTCCCCTGAACCAAACTGAACCGTCCTTGGGGGGTGTCATCAGGACAGTCTCCTGATGATACCCTGAAATTTGGTGGCACTAGCTTTAAAAATTCCGACCATGTTTCAATCGGGCCCTGCACATGAAGTCAGCTGGAGTGAGTGAGCGGTGAAACACACAAACCAGCATTTTTAAAGTTAGCGACACCAAAATTTCAGGGTATTATCAGGAGACTGTCCTGATGATACCCTCAAAGTTTGGGTGCAGTTTGCCCTAGGGGAGCTAAAGTTATGGGACTCTCAAAGGTGTAGCCCCCATCCCCTGTCAGTTCCCATTGGAAACAATGGGGGATAGTTGGTAACTTCTTTTGAGGGTCCATACCTGAACCAAACTGCACTAAACTTGGTGGGCAACATCCATCAGGACAGTCCACCTGATGATACCCTGATATATTTGGTGCCGATACATCTGTATCGCGCCCTCGTATAAGCCACTCCCCAGAAATTTGCCCAAGATTCTTTGTTCTGCAGTGACTTAGCTGTATTGCTGTCACCGGGGAATTTCTGGTAGAGGGCTGTGAGGTGCACATTTCTGAAGTTAGGAGTCATACAATCTTTGAAGGTAATCTTCAGGAGAGTTCCTGGATGAGACTATCCAGGTTTGGGGAAATTTTGCTTTCAGGGGGTTTTAATTCTATCGGACCTCAAAAGCAGGGCCCATCTCCCACTGCCCCCTCGAAGCAAAGTTCCCTGTAAACCCGGATGGTATCATCATCCAGAGACTCTCCTGAAGATACCCTGGAAAGTTTTGTGGGTTTGCCACAGCCTCTCTATCAGAAATTCCCTATTGACATAATGCAGCTAAGTCACTGCAAAACAAAGAATCTTGTGCAAATTTCTGGGGGTGCCTGCAGGGGGTGCATTTGTAGATGTGAGCCGGTATCATTATTTCAGTAGTCATCAGAGGACTGGTCCTGATGATTTCCTCCAAGTTTGGTGCAGTTTGGTTCAGGGGGGCCAAAGTTATGGACCCTCAAAAGGGTAGCCCTCATCTCCTTAGTTCCAATTGGAAAGAATGGGGAATAGGGACATCCCTTTTGGGGGTCCATAACTTTGGCCCCCCTAAACCAAACTGCACCAAACTTGGAGGGTATCATTAGGACAGTCTCCTGATGATACCCTGAAATTGTGGTGCTGATATGTTTAAAAATGCGCCCCCGGCAGGCCGAAACGTGAAAAAAACACCAAAAAATAAAAACGCAATTCGGCTGGTGATCCGAATCCCATGGATTCGGATCTGTTAGGATTCAGACAGCTCAGATTCGGACCCTGCTTGTCCGAATCTGTCCGAATCAGTACAGATTCGGTAAAAATTCGGATTTGGACTGTCCGAATCTCCAACCCTATTTTCTATGGAAGGCTGATCAGTTTTCTGCTTTCATGTAAACTAGCATACTGTGATATATTGAAGATGTAACACTGTATTTGACAGGCACTCAGTAAAATCTAAATAATAATGAGTTGGATCCAACCAGTTATTGTGCTGGTGAAAAAGAGAAGATGTCCCCTTGACAACTCAAAAAAATTGTGCTGAGGATCATGGGACTAGCAAGTTCAAAAGCCCTATTGGATGAGGACTGTAGTAAGGAGCAGAATCAGATAAAATCATAAGAAAAAAGGAGGCTGGATCCATCTCAGTGTTTCACTTCCATTATGGCTATCCTCAACCTAATCCAGTGGTATCAAAGTTGACATGCACACATTCTTTAAGCAATCCGAAAATGGGTTTCTCCAGTGAAATTAACAGAGAAGTTATGCAGAGGTGAATTAATTTTCAGAGATTCACTTCTGGAGATACATCCATTGATTCTTTTTATTATTATTTTTGTCTTTGGTTTTTTTTCATAGACAAATCAACACACACTGTTGTAATTTCATCCCTGGTAATTGTTCTATGTTACACACTATGGGGTGGTACTCTATCATGAAGACAGGAAGGTTTGGGGAAACACTGCCTAAATCTAAGCATGTACAGAATGATATTTTTCAGAACCTCCCTTCCTGCCCCCTTTCCCTTCCAATTTATTTGAAAAAAAATGCAATTTATTGAAAGAGACTCCAAATTCCTACAAAGAGGGATATAAATGGATTACCGGATTTTACAGAGAAACTGGGTAAAGATCAATTAAGAAAATTTCTTGTAACCATGATAGAAATAATGGATGGGAAAAACACTTCTGGGTGAGTGCATGAAGAACTATATGCAGACATTTTGTATGATTTCTTTTGTATGATTTCTTCCTCTTCCGTATTCAGCCATGAACTTGAGTGATTTAATCCACCCTCTAAGCAAATCTACCTTCCATTGGATGACATCCAAGTTCTTCAGTAGTATGTATCGTACTATTTGTAATTTGAGTGAGGGAGCCAACAAAAACATAACTGACAACCACACTATTTCATCAAATATAATGCACTGGACATTCCGGACACATCACTGAATGTATTAGTAGGATGAAGATTTTTTAAAACGGCAAGTAGAGGAGGAGAGGCAACCATAGGTATCAGATATTCACTGTGACTTATGTTCTCCATGTTAATGGATCTCACTTTCTGCTTCACTAGTTAATCAAAATATTCACACTACTGCTAGGTGATTCACCTTAGGAGATTCAGTTCACCCCTAAATTGTCAAAACAAAACAGGAGCGGGGACTGAAAGACCTATCATTACCCAGTTCAGATCTTGGCAGACATGAACTTAATTACAAAAATGGATAATTTTAAATAATCTTCCAACATTTCAGTTCTTCAGTGTGGCTACTGAAGAATGTTACTGCCTCTGGTCTTTTCTCTGCCTCGCCTTCCTCACCAGACTCCATTAATCTTATCTTTCACTGAAGTGACATTTTTGAGAATACGAAGAAAAGAAAGGGCATAAAAACTGATGCATTTTATTAGACCAAATAGTTCACTTAAAGTTGCAAGCTTTCAAACTGTATATGCCTTGGCATTTAAGGGCTTCATCTTATGTTATATTTACTATGCATACTGTACCTGAAGACACTCCCCCCCCACCCCCCAATAAGCTGCAATTCTACGAACACTTTTCTGGGAAGAAGTCCAGTAGAATAAAACTTACCTCTGATCAGACCTGCTCCCTTTATGTACCAAAGCCTGACAACTTTAAAATATAAGACTGTTATCTGTGGTTAAACAGGACATATGTGCTCCCCATTTGTCCTCTATTAAGAAAATATCAGGTTCCAAGATCTCAGTAAGGAACTTTTCTTCTCTAAGGTATTTTTTTCTGCCCCCAAAAGGAAAAAAAACTTTTCCAACCAACTGCTTTTATTAAAAGTAAAAAAATGGCAAGTGTAGTCATAACAGCTGTTTAATGAACAACAGACATTATATTTTTAATAGATCACAGTTCCCTGACCTGATTCTCATTTTCTTTAGTCAGATGGCAGCTGCTGGGAACACAGTTCTTAAGTGCTGTAGGAACTCTATTTGGATTGGGACTTTGGTTCAGGGGTAGAAGGGGATTCAGCCATCACCCCCATGCCATTTTCTTGTTATTTGTACCCAAATACCATATGATACAGACCATGAATTATTAATATCAAAAATTATAAAAATTATTAATAACACACAAAAACATTCATAGTGCAGTCTAAACATCTGTGTAAACATCACTCCTGAAATGTTTAAAGACCATGGTTGATTCCACAAAACAAATGTATCACAGGTTGCAGTCGGTATAAAGGAACCCGTTCTCCTTTTTCCCGTTCACATGTGTGCCATGCAGGCAGTGGCGTAGCACCAAGGGGATGGGGAGTGCATGATGCACCAGGCGCACGCCTGTGCAGGGGCGTGGCTGGGGCGTTCTGGGAGCATTCTGGGGCGGGGGCATGCAGGGGCGCAGGGCTCACGCGTGCCCTGAGTGCAGTTCCCCCTTGCTCTGCCCCTGCATGCAGGCAGTGATTGGAGCCCACGGAAAAAATCCGGGTTGCTTCCGCACCTTTGCATGGAGACACTCCTCTTTTTTAAAAAATTTCCTGCAACACATGTGTAGCTATGCAGGCATGCAGAAATGAACTGCAGAAAACTTGCATAATTTTCCTTCATTCACATCCAAAGGTGTGCATGCCTCTGCCTAGCTGCATGCTCTGAGCACCCCAAAAATGAAAAGGAAAGGAAACGTTTGTTATGAATCCATTACTGTACACATTTGGGTGAAATAGCACTCAGAGTCACTGCCAAGGGGGCAAAACGTGCTTGGGGGACATTTCGGAAATGGCAGGCTATCATGCTGTTGGCAGCTCAGCAGAAACGAAACTGACATGACGTAAAGCGGGAGAACTAATGGCACGGCGGGAAAAATAAAGCAGCTGGGCATCCAGGCCGTTCCCACAGAAGCGGGTTCAATACAGGATTTTTCAAAAAGATTGTGATTTTGGCGTATTTTGAAAAACCCGGGTTGAGGGAAATATAACGGATCAATCCCGCTTTGGGGAAGGAATTCATGCAAAGTTTTCCCCCAAATCGGGATATTTCCCTTTGTCAAACCATTATATTTCTACCATGTAGAATTTACTTTAGAGCGGAACTCCTAATCCTGTGAGAAGCTCTGACTCTTTCTAAAACTCCACCCACTCCCATCCCACAGGTTCTTTAAGGGATTAACATTTTAGAGTCTGCCTCTTCCTGCTGCTGAGATCTGTCACAGCTACTTTTTTAAACTGAGGGAATTTAAACCAATATTTTCAATTAAGATCTTTCTGCAGACTTATAGGATTTTACAAGTCTGCAGAATCCTCTTTTGGGGTCAGCGTGTCCCCTATCTGCAGATTTAGGTATCCACAAGCAAAGGGCAAACCTCAGAACTGAATATATAAATAAAATGTAGCTGAATGGATTATAATAGTATAAAGCTAACAGGCAATTAAACGCATAGCAGCATCATTGATTGTAAATTATTTCATAAACAATTTCAGAATCTGTAGGACCATTCCCTACCTCACATTATCTTTCAATAGTTTAGGGCAAAAAAAATCACAAGGAAGTAGGAAAGTCACACAAAAAACCCCACAATTTCACCATGGTTTTATGTATTTAGAAGGCATGGGACTCAGTTGCTACATTCAGACATCCCAAGCAAACCATTATACTCAAATAAGCCTCAAATAAGCCTCAAATGATCTGACTTTTATTTCCTTTCCTCTGGAGAACTGTTTTTTATTATACTACCTTTAGGTTTGTTTTTTTTTTAATTACATACTTTTTGTCTTCAGGCTAACAGAATTCTAATTCAAGTTCTAGAAGAATGTATATGTCAATTGCTATACAGTCCATTCACAGTCAAATCTGGGCTAATCTGGAGATCTATTAATTGGGCCTACACTGATTCTTCTGAGATTCTTCTGCAGCTTGGGGCGGGGTGTGTGTGTGTGCTGAAAAATCTGAAAACATAGAAAAATACCTTGAGGGGTTTAATTGTCTCCACATTTGAAGAGCCTTGCCTTGCAAGTGCAGAACTCACCAACCTCTTGTTGACACAGACCTCGGAGCCCCCCTTCCACTGGTGCATTTGGGGAAGTTCCCAGTCATGTGCCACCAGAACCTAGGCCATTTCACCCTTGTTTGCCAAGACAGCAGTGCTGTCCAGGGGCAATGGGACCTCCTCTATCCATCCTCACCCAGCCCAGCAGATCCTGTTGGCCTGCATGGCAGCTCCTATGTGACAAACTATGTGACAAACTTCATAGCTTTGCTGCTTCTGGGCTGCTGCTTCTGGATCCACCTTTCCACCATCAACTCTAGAGCCACCACCAAAGCCAGGAGGCCCTCAACAGCTACCACTGCTGTCAGGGCAGCTGTGGCTTTTGTCATTGTCACATCACCCAGGCCAGTTGTAGCTCCCAATATCCTTGGTGCCACTGGGCCTCCCCCTGCATTGCTGAAGTCACAGCTGAAATCAGGAGGCCCACTGCAGCTGAGTCCACTGTTGCCCCCAGTACCCTCTGCTGCCAGACCCACTTTCCACCATTGCTGGAACTACTGCCAAAGCCAGCTGTCCTTCTGTGGCTGCTACCAGGCCTTTTGTGGCATTCTTACTTGCTGGACCCACCTCTCCCGGCTCCCCACATCACTGCCAAGCTCCCTGCCTCCTCATTGCTGCCCCATATCCTTACAAGGTCCTTGTAGGTTCCTTCATTTCAACAGGTTTAATTTTCAAATAGATCTTTCTACAACCTTAAAGAGAGACACATGGTTTTGCAGAAAAAAACTTGAAATGTTAAAAAAAATACATTAGGATGATTAAATCTCCACAAATTATAAAAGGAACACCTGTTGCTTTTAGAAATGTATGCCTGCAGTGACCATCATTAGGCAAGTGCAACAGTATTGCCAAACCTTGTTTTGTGTCAGGCAGGAAAAGGCAGTGGGTGGTGGCAAGGACCTTTCTAGGGCTGGTTTGGTCACTGTTGAAGGACTCATTGGGGCTTGACCTGGCAACAACCACCAGACAAGTTGCTTTTATACCCTGTTTTCCCAAATATAAGACATCCCCTGAAAATAAGACGTAGTAGAGGTTTTGCTGAAGTGCGAAATATAAGGCATCCCCCGAAAGTAAGACGTAGCAAAGTTTTTGTTTGGAAGCATGCCGGGTGAACTGAACACAGAAAAATAAGACATCCCCTGAAAATAAGACATAGCGCATCTTTGGGAGCAAAAATTAATATAAGACACTGTCTTTTTTTCAGGGAAACACGGTAGTATATGAAATTGCTGTAATTCCCAAGTTTTGAAAGTAATATCAAAAATATCATCAACCCTACTAACGGCCAACTTGGAAATATATCAGCGTATGAGTAACTGGGTGATGAAATAGTTCACATTAATTTATAGTGTCCTTTATCATCCATTTGCTAATCAGTTGCCTTTTTTACTGTCTGGAGTACTGACAGTAGTTTTATGCTTGCAGCCCAAAAGCCTTTCTACGCTCACTGTCATGGCTTTCCCCCAGAGAATCCTGGGAATTGTAGTTTGGTGAGTTGCCAAGAATCTCTGCTTATTCTTGTGGATTACAACTCCTAAGGTATCTTGGAAGGAAAGAAGGGTTGTAAATTTAAGTCTGTTCTGAGGAAAATCATAGGAGAATTAGAGAACATTATTTGGCTTTGGATATTGGGAGGTGGGAGAATTTTCCCCTTGTGATCCCTGCCTTCACAGCAGCACTGCCTGCATGTGTACAGGCAACACACTGAAGGGAGGAGAACACCAGCAGCCTCACTGAGGCCAGGACAGTCAGTGGCAATGATGTGGAGGAGAAAGAAGCTTGGGGGAGGGAAGCCACAGTGGGCTCAGCAGCAGAGGCTAGGAGCTTCACTGGAACTTGATCAATGGCAATGGGGAGGGGGGTGATGGGATTCACCCCCCCCCATAAGTTTTGTGCGTCCCCACTTGTATGATACATTTAATTGAAGGAGGAAAATTGTACCAGAATAAGGATTCCAGTTCAAATTCTTGTATTGTACCTTTCCACAATACGGCATTTTAGCTGCAAATCCACCAGCACGTTAAATGTCCTCAAATATTGTACATGCCTTTGCACATGCCAATAAACTGGGACAGAAATCACTAAATAAATAAATATTTTGCTTTTAGTAGAACACTTAACACTAATCGTTACAAGTGGTATACTTGTGTCATTAGAGCAGCAATAAATCTATTCATTTTTAAGATGCCACAAGACTCTTTGTTATTTTAACAGTTTAATGAAGTGCATCAGCTGTTGCTAGTACAATAAAATTACAGTGCAATCCTAAATAGAATTATACCATTTTAAGTCCACTGAAGTCAGTGAGCGTGAGCTTAGAAAGCTGTTTAGGATTGAACTATTAGTCGGCTGTGAAATAAAAATAGAAAATAGCCCACAGGTGTAGCAATAGGAATATACACTTTTCTGAAACATGAATTAGAATTATATTAGGGTTCACACAGAAGCGGTTTCTAAGAAAGATAAAGGTTGTAAGAGACCTCTTGAAGTAAGAGAAACAATGGGATATAAATATTTTAATAAAGGAATAAATAACTATGCAGGCATTGAATGTGATTAGATCAGGGGTCTGCAACACGCAGCTCTGGGGCCGCATGCGGCTCTTTCAGCCTTATACTGCGGCTCCACATTGCCTGGAGGTCGGAGGGTAGCGTGAGCGTGTCCCTCCAGCCCTCCAGAGCAACGCTGGAAGGAAAGGTGAGGGCCGAACCTGAGGCAGCTTCATGTGTGAGACAGCCGCTTTTCATGTCCCCTCCACTCAGCTCTCCTTCCAGCACTGCTCTGGAGAGCTGGAGGGACACACCCACACTGCCCTCCGACCCCTGGATGGGGGTCGTGTGGGCATGTCCCTCCAGAGAAGCTGCCATCCCCCCTCTGCCATCCCCCCTCTGCTCTGGAGGGCTGGAGAGACACGCCCACACTGCCCTCCGACCCCTGGATGGGGGTCGTGTGGGCATGTCCCTCCAGAGAAGCTGCCAGCCCCCCTCTGCCATCCCCCCTCTGCAGCTGCCTGCTCCGTGGGGCAGAGGGGGTTTCCCTGCCTGGCGCCGCTGCCTCCCGCAGTGCGAGAGGCGGCAGCACCAGGCAGGCTGTGGCTGCCATCCCTCCTCTGCCCCACGGAGCAGGCGGCTGCCTGCTCTGTCGGGCAGAGGGGGTTTCCCTGCCCTGTGCCGCTGCCTCCCAGGCTGGAAGGAAAGGTGCGTGGAGGGGCCGAACCGGAGACGGCTCCGTGCGGAGCTGCCTCTCCAGCTCAGAAGATCTTCGGGGCCGTGGAAAATGGGTCCAAATGGCTCTTTGGGTGGTAAAGGTTGCCGGCCCCTGGATTAGATCATGGCATAACTGTGTTCAAATCACCTTTCTCAAGACGAGGTCAAAGTCAATGAACCAACTGAAGCTGGTCAAAGGTACAGCATGCCAGAGAGAAGATCTGACTCTCCAGTATAAATGCAGATCAAATATACCCTCATGGGAATAGGCTTACTCCTCAAATCATGATTTAGTGCAGAACTGACCAAGAGCACTTCTGTCTTGTCTGGGTTTCCGCACTGATTTACTGGTTCTTCCCTAGAGCATTTTGGATTTTGTGGGATTGTTCCAAGTTGTGGCTTAAACTCAACTTGGCTTTGGCACCGGCCTAATTCAGACATTAGCCTGCTTAAAATAATTTCTGCTCAGCACCTCTTAGTGAGGTCTCACATTATCTGAAAATCCCGTTACTTTGTCTATCTGGTCCACTGACATATGGTGTCTATATACCAATACCAGCTCCTATCACAGGTATGAAGATGCTGCACAAGGGTTTTGTTTGGGGTAAGGATGGGCATGTTAAAGAGATTTTCAAAGTACCGCAGAGGACTACCATAACAATTCACTTTTGGGCAGTCTGCACATGGAGGTTGTAATCTTTAAATGTTTGTTTGCTGGGCTGTTTCAGGACGACTACATAACAAAATGTGCATTTCAAATTATGGTGTTACTGTCTCCCACCTCTGCACTGCACCACAACCTATAGCTAATAAAGCCCATAATTGCAAACCATCTTAAATCTTAAGAATCCACACACCAGAGAAAAAGCAAATACTGACTTCAATCCTTTGTTACAAAATTTCCAATAACATCACTCAATCTTGTTAGAGTTGGTCTGTAAATTGGATTTTCAAGCTACAGAAGAAACTTATATGCAGTCTAAGCCTCCTTCTTCTTATCTTGGATCACCGGTGCTTACAATAATTTCAGCAGCATAATCTCTAAAAAGGCAGAGGTTTTGTAAATTAGCAACACTGCATCCTTCAAAATCCTGCCTTCAGATCATTTGTAGCCTTTATATGGAAGCAAAGGAAGGCAGCCTGGGGCCGGGATGGGAGAATAAAGGGGAAGAGATGTGGAAGAGGTAACATGTACTGGGTTGAATCAAAAACAACAATATACAAACTTCAGGCTTTGCCTGAAGCGCACAAAGTGTGATGTGAAAACTGATACCAGTTGTTTATTTTAATGAAAAGCCACTTAGGAAGGTTTGAAACAGAAGTCTGTGACTAAATAAGGCAATGACATTTTTATATCAAATTTCGACTGCCGATGAAATACTTCATTCTAGTTTTTATCACAAAAGCATTTTTTGGTGTGTTTTTTCTTTAACTTCTCAGAAAGTTGGAAGGTTTAGCCTTTGTTTTACTTATGTAAATTATTACCATTGTTTCATGCAGACCCATTATTTATCGTTGAAAAAATAGCACTGTCTACATTCTGTAGACAACCCTGCTATCAGAAGCACATTTTGTTAGACTCTTGGTTTAATTAAAGGGGAAAAAAACCTCTTCTTAGACTACTGATGCATTGTTAACGCATAACTTCATACCAGGGGCAGCCAGATCATTGGGATTCTATAGTACCAAATAGATAATATCAACAGGCCTCCTTCAAATTAATACACAGTCTCACTTCAGCGTTTATGAATGTTAGAAAAGCCCTTCTGGATCCAACCACGGCAGTATCCAGATGTCACATCTTTAAAACAAAAGTTGGTCCCAGCTATTGTTATATCTAAATGCAGATCACTAAAGAAATCAGAGTTGATCAGTAGGTACTACACTGGGATTTTAAATTACAGTTCGTTAACTGAAATCCATACTAACTGTGATTCCTTAAGTCTCTCCCCCTCCCCCCCACTGCAGCATCCTGTGACCCACAGAAGGGGCTCCTGAGGATTGAGGAACGCTCAGCAATGACATGGGCTGCGGTGAAGGAGCTGCAATGAGAGTGGTAAATTGCCAGAAATCATACCCTACATTATATTTATGTGTGAGCTCTAGCATAAACATTTTCGAATACACATTTCCTATGCTGTCCTTCAATGAAATCTTATCTTGTACACAGCAGCTTGGTTCTCTGTTCCCCTGTTTCTGGCTGATTATGCACAATGTGTCTGGTGCATGATGGGGGTGAATGTCCATCACGGCAAGATTTCTTGTATGGAGACATTTCCTCAAGCCCTGCTTTCACTTTCCATTCTTTCTGAGGCAAGCTAGACCATTTCTAGCATGATTTCAATTTCCTTTGCAGCCAGAGCACAGCAGATTTACCAGTGAGCACAGTTTTGACCTGGACATCTTCCCTCTACCCACCTCCAGCCTTCCTACTCCCTCATATTGCCTTCCCCCTTGCCCCTCCTTCTAAGCTGATGGCTGCTTCAAACTGAAAAGCTCACCAACACGGGCTTAGCCAAAACATCCCAACGTCTAATTCTTATATCGATACATTAAGATATCCACATAATAACAACAAGCCACTCTGTCCTTTAGTGGCAGCAGCCAAAGCAGGAAGTGTGTTTGTGTGTGTACATAGGGGGGGGAGAAGAGAGGTGAAGACAGTTTTTAGTAGAGGAGAGGTCTGTTTAGGAGAGGACCCTTCTTTATCAGCCTGTGCTGCAGTGAACTGCTTTTCCTCTTTCATTTGGGGGCAGGATTATTTTTGGAACAATAATATCAATATAAGTGGAATTTAAAGCCAGCGATCTTACCAGATGTAATGAGATCTATGCCTTTAAGGGTTACTTGATGGGTGGTGTTAAGGGAACCAGGCCCAGGAGAGTTCTCTGTAGAAAAGCTCCATGGCAGGAGTGAATGTCTCCTCATGTGCAAACAGAGAAACGTGAGGAGAGCCCACTACAAGTCACAACGCAGATAAGAGCCCTAAGGTAAGCATTACATGCATAACTGGCCATGATCTTCAAAGGCAGGAGCCAAATTCGAACAGGTAATCACTGTCCAATCAGTGATGTGATGTAGTAGCCAGTTTAACCTGCCTCCACTAAGAAACCAGACTGGACTCCTCTGCCAAATAAATATGTTTAAGTTAAATATGTTTAAGTTAGATGTTGCTTTCAATGGAACTATGAAACACATTATTTATTAATTTATTCAGACATTTGTACCTCAGTTTTCTCCCCAATGGAGATCTAAAGCGTTTTACATCATAGTTTCTGCATCTTCTTTTTTATCCTCACTGGCAGCTTAGGCTGAAAAAACTGACTGGCTAAAAGTCATTCCATGAGCTTTCATGTAGTGGGGATTTGAGCAAGATCGTAAGCATCAAACCAGCATAACTCCACTTTAGCTTGATTTTATTCTCCACGTTCAGTTTTATTTCATTGAAATCAGTAAGACTTACATGCTTGCCTTTTGGCTGGTTAATTCCCAGTGCTTTTTTCAGGGATTACATGGCAACACATCAAGTATTCACAAGTTCTTGTGTACCAATCAGTTGTGAATAGGGATGAGAGTTGGATCAGTACATGAATGATAGCTCATATCATGATGAAAAGGTTTTTTTTAATTAGCTGGGAACATTTACTACACACATGGTAAGAAGGGGCACACATGTCTGTTTTTATATGGTGAAACTAAATATCATGATTATGAATAATATTAACTCATTTTAGGCCAGTGCAAAGAAGAAAATAAGCTGTGGAGATTTTTTTTTAAAGAAACAGTAATTATACTTTACAGAAATAGACTGACTAGTTTCATTTTAACATCAATAGTAACATTATTGCACTTCTGTTGTAGCCAGTGATGGGACAGCCTATTATTTCAAAGTTTTCATATAGTCCACTAACAGTTGAGGAGAGTATGAGTTTCCACTGAAAGTACTCTTTAACTGAAAACCTAAGACAAAAGCTAAGTCAGCCTACTGGAAACCAGGTTTGTCTGGTCTGAGTAAAGGAAAGCAATGGAAGCATTTTCAGAACCCTATGAAATTTCTTGGCCCCAGGGCTTTCTTGGCTTCAGATTTCTGAGGAACATTCATCTGCACATGGTAAGAATCAAGACTCAAGTGATGTGGAGCTACCTCATGAGAAAATAAGCACAACATGTTTACATTACCATAAGCCTTTCCCACATATCGCTCTGAAGTAGGTAGCTCCAGAAGATCAGGCAGCTAATTTAGATGAAAATTACATTTTTTGGTTTCTATAGGCTTTGATGATCTGCTATCTTACCATTTTTTTAAAAAAAATTACAATTGCATTTTCAGCTCAAAGGAAGAAACAGAAACCCACTGACTTCTGGCTGCAGTCCACTGTAGCCAATTACAATGAAAAACAATTACAAAGTACTCCCCCATATTATTTTCCACCACATTTTGTTCCCATAAGTTTCAATAGCAGTACAGCCTATGAATTAAAGTTCAAGAAAACCTGAGGGTGGTTATCCTCAGCAACAAGCAAAAGCCAATATTACTCCAGCCAGGTCTGATCTGGCTAATTGTAGCTACCTCTGCTTGGATGAGAACAGTGTTGTACATGACAATTAGGCTTGAAATTCACCTAGTGACAGCAGGCAATCCTCTGCTTTCAATCCCCCACCCTTGATGATTTGAAGAGGTGGAAAAAGAAGGGGAAAATACCACCAATGGTGATGGCTCTAGGAGTTTCCCTCATCTCTATAGTAAAGATCATAGAGATTGGAGGGATTCCTACAGTGTCACCTAGAAGTGATGTCATCTTCTCCAAATGTCCACTCAGAAGTGACAGCACATCCTCTGTGATACTCTAGAAATGTCCAGTCTCTATAATCTTTACCATAGTGACTGGGAAAATTTCTAAAGCGTCATGAAGCATAGTAATGTCACATTCTCTGAAATTCTATCTTCGTCAGATGCTGCTCTCACAAAATCTTCTGACAATTTCTGGCATAAGGTTATCAATATCACTGTCCATCCATGCTAAGTTTGCAGGGATCATTTTCAATTATTGTCCCCCTGAAGCTCAGAGGTAGCAACTGACCATCCCTGCCACATAGTCTTGCACAGGAAGAAGAAACTTGTCAGGGAAGCCCAGAGATGTGTCTAGGGAAAATGTAGTCCAGGGCAAAAACTGTGTTTTTCGGGGTGGGGATGAGTGACCACCCTTCCCCACCACAACCAAAGAATGGTGAGCCCCTCCCCAAAGCCAGCAACCCCAAATCCCCCTCCTAACCTCCACGCCTGCCTCTCCCTGGCACTGGCGCAAGATGTGGCCAGTGGGTGCTGCGTGCTGCACTGGGATTCCCCACCGGGCAGGTTGGTGGGTGCGCAGTATTGGCGGCATCACCGGCGAGGGCAGCCCAGCAACAGCCCTGCAGTTGCAGCTGCCACTCCCCGCAGGCAGAGGAGTGTGGCCATGTGGGGGTGATTTTCCACTCCCACCCCCCATGACTAAATGGCATCCACCCACAGACATGTGACCCCACATTTCCCCTTGTGCGGTACACCACTGAAGAAGCCTGGCAGGAACTGGAAGGGTAGGCCTAAGTCAAGAAAATAGTATATAAGCAGAGACCAACCAAGTTTCTGATAAGCAAATGATCATTTATCATTTTAGGGGTTTGAAGGAATTCTCTTGAAGAAAATATTCTGTCCAACAGTTGCCCTCTATTTCCCCAGAAACAAACCACATTTTAGAAATAACAGTACAGTAGCACTATTACTGACTGCAGCCTAATTTAAACCTTAAATAATGAAGATTAGATTGTAGAAGAATTAGAAATAAAACATGTAGTAATACACTCAGCAAAAAGACTTGATCCTCTAGGCTTAATTAATGGTTTTCACTACCTCTGCACTCCCTCAGAATAAATTTTCTAGAATTGCTTCTGATTAACATCTTGGCAATGAAATGAGAAGACAGCCTTTCCCAATGCTTTTCCCAACAGCAGTACTGAACCAATAAAAGTGTTAATAAAAAAAATATATAAGAACCGAAGAGCAGCCATGTTGGATCAGATCGCTGATCCATCTAGTCTAGCATCCTGTTGCATATAGTAACCAATCAGATACACTTGGTAAGTTTCCCCTCCGGCACAAGAATATAGAAAGTTGCTACTTCTGAATATGGAGACTCCACTTATTCGTTGTGGCTAACAGCCACAGATGGATTTATTTGCTCTCCGTGAATTTGTCTAAACTGAGTTTAAATCTAATTAAAGAAGGAGTCTGCAAGTATGATGACTAGAACAGCCCTCTTGAGCATCCCGGTTCAGAGGGGTAAACTTTGGAGAAGTGGAGCTTAAGTCTCCCTCAAGATTTCTGGAAGAGGGGGCAACACTTCCACTAGGCTGTTATCAATGCCCCTGCTATGAAATACTTATATATTTCTTAAGTAAACTTCACCAATAACCCCCAGTTGCAGTAAAGCAAGGAACATCAGTTTTACAAAGTTTGAGACATCATACGGGAAAGCTCATTGCAGCTGGCAGACTATCGGTAAGGTCTAACCTTTCCTCAACTGGGTTCAGTTCTAAGGTCCCAACACCAAACTGGAAGGCATGCACAACCAATTTGATCATATGCATACTTCTTCATAATTAAACTCCGCTGGATTTAATGATATTTACTGCTGTCTAACTGTGCTCAGGATTGTAGTCATGAACCTGCTGATCACCACTGAACTCTCTCAAAAATAACTGGCAGCTACCAGCCTTGCAATAGGTTCATCTGTGTATTGTCAAAGGCTTTCACGGCTGAAGTTAACTGGCTGTTGTGGGTTTTCTGGGCTGAGTGATTGTGATCTGGTAGTTTTTGCTTCTAATATTTTGCCCACATCTATGGTTGGCAGAGGATGTCAGTGAGATATGTTTCTTTCAGCCATTTTATCCTCCATTTTATCACAACAACCCCATGGGATAGGTTAGGCTGAGAGCTCGCGACTGGCCCAAGGGCACCATGACAAAAGTGAAGATCTAAACCTACGTCTTCCAGATCCTAGTCCCACACCCCAACCATCACACTGGCTCTCATGCACAGAGGAGTTTGTGTAACCTCTAACTGTGGGTTCTGTGGGGCAGTACTTGGAATGAGTTGCAACAACAATTTTTAAACAACAAAATGGTTTACTTTTCTTTACAATTAACACTTTTAAAACATCAACATTTAACGTTACAATTCAAGGTCCTGTTCAGGTTGCATTTCAAGTCCTTCTATTTACAGTCTACTGATATTGCCAAGTCCAAATTCTTCTTTGCAAGTTGGCTGGCTCCTGAAGGGCTTGATGAACAGGTTGCAACATGATGAAGGTCTCCAGGAGAACTCTCACCCATTACAACCACAAAAGAAAACCCTGAAACAATAAACTCCAACATTTACAACATAGCAAAAACAACAACTACCTTCCCAGTAGTTCCCAACAATATTGCAATTACCTTAACAAGGTGTTAAGGGCTTATAGAAATCAAGGTCCGAGTCTGGTACCCTTGTCTTCTCCAAAGAGCTCTCTCCTGCAGCCTCTTGCTGCTCTGAGTCTCCACCCCTTACTGGGTCAACCCATTCTGGGCCAACCCATTCTGGGCATGGGGGTTACACTTGCATGTACCCACATATGGCCACTAGCTGATTCAGGAAGACAAGTACTATAGCACGGAATTAATCCATCTTGGTTGAGTATTATCTGGAAACATTTCACAAAAACTGTTAATAATACACATTCAACTATTTTTATAGATAAGACTGCATGACTGAAACTCCATTATGTGCAAATAGTCTTCATTTTCATGAAGAATTAGATGAATGCAGACAAGGATCATTGCTTCAAAAACTATTGGGGATGACATGTTTGCATCACACATTTGAATCTTATCTACACCAGGTAGTCACAAGTATAACACACACTGGATTTTTCTCTCTCAATAAAGATGTAATGTTCAATGAATATATGTAGGGAGTACATTGTGTGAGATGGATATAATAAATGTACCTTTTTTCAGCATATTGGTGTTATATATTGGTGTTATAATCATTCAGCAAACAAGAAAAAATTCATTGCCCCAGTACTCAGATAAATATATGAGACTACAGCATGGGGTTAACTAATTTGTTAAAAATAGCTGATCTACATCATCAATTATTGACTATGCTAATATTTAATAGAGTGGGCTGTGCTAGGTCTTCGTTTTAATAAATCTTCCTTGCTCTAAACCTGGACAGCAGCTTCCATCAGCCTTGTTTATTCTCATTTGCACCTATTGTGCTGATAAGTGCAAAGGCCCATCCTTGAGGTACCATAAGGCCACTACCAGGCTCACAAAGATGTTGCTCCCTACCAAAGGCATTCCTTCCCAAGCCCCATCCCACCATAAAACCAACAATTATCTGTTTTGGACATACCTTCCATCATACTGGATGGATCAGGGTGTTTGCCACTCATCCAGACTTATCATGAGCAACACACCCTATCCCTGCCAAACAAGGGGGTTAGCCTAGCTGAACATCTCTTGCCCCATCTGCTGACCATAAAATCTTGCAGGCCTTGATGTAGATCAGCAAAGTAAATATCACAACTGTCAGGAGATGGACACCATCATCCTAGTACAGGTGAGGCATATTGAACCTAATGGCTTGGAGGGAAACATATGCAGCAATGACAAGCCCTCCAGACTTACTCACCACCCCACTTTGTTCAAACCAGCACTCAAGGGTAGCCCAGCTGTATGGCAGGAAAGATCAAGGTAGAAAAAGGGGGGACAGTTGAGGCAGTGGGGACCTTAGAAGGAAAAGAAAAGGGCCAAATATCCTTTTTGTTCATTGAGGATCAACCACCTCACTCCCTTCTCTGCACAGAATGAAAATAAACAAAAAACTCCCACACTCCACCCAGCCATACAATTCATCACTCAGACATGATAGTAAGGTTTGTCTTCGCAGCTCTGAAGCTCCAGTTCTTTCTTTCTCTGGGCAGCAGACAGCAAAAGCATGCAAAGCAGGGGTGAGGCTGACTTATATGGCTTCTTCAATAAGCCTTCCCATCAGATGCCCACTAAATCAACCAGTCAATCACCATCTTGGGCCTTATTTGAAGAGGGATTGGGGGCAAATTAATCTCTGGGTTTACAGCCATGAATGCTTCTTTTCAGGATTTAATAACTGCCCCCTTTATAAAAGTAAATGGATATGGATGTATGGAATTCAACTATTACCTCAACTGTCACCACCAGCACTCCTCCAGTGTACACATACATTTGGCTAATGTCGCATAAACATAATTTCTGTAGCTTGGATTAGGCAATGAGATACCATGAGGAAGGGTTTGTAACACAAGGTTTTATTCGTCCGTCCTTCTTATAGCCTATGCTTCACTTTTCTCCCTACTCTGCCCCCTCTTTCAATATAGATTGTGAACTCTATAATGGGACAAACATCACACCACAATGAAATTTGGTACAGCTACTAAAACACAATCATCTACTCACAGTGACTCATATCTGGGCAATTTAAGGCACTCAGGAAACAGTAGCGGTTATATAACCGCTCCTAGCTTCTTATGCTTTGCTCAGTGGGCAAAAGGGAGGCCTTTCTAAGTCACTATTACCCTATCCACCTAACTTCCAATTACTTCAAGGCCCAAGATGTTCCTTTTCCAGCCTTTTCTGGACCCAGCAGACCAAAATACCAAAGTCTAAGGAAGTCCTTCTTTAGGGTTGCCAGCCTAGTACTGACTTGGTTTGAGTTTTTCAAAGACTTTTGAGTCTTTCACTGGGTCAAAAAGCAAAACACACTTTGTACTTTTAAACCCCCCTTTTTCCAATTAACTTGGTGCCAAAAAATCAGGACTCAAACCGTGTGTGTGTGTGTGTGTGTGTGTGTGTGTGTGTGTGTGTGTGTGTGTGTGTGTGTGTGTGTGTGTGTGTGTGTGTGAAAAACTGAATGACCGGGGGGGTCAAAAGACTCACACCTGGGGGGGTGTTTAAAAAGGTAACAACGATGCACATCCAGTTGTGATACAGAGGACAGGCTTCCTTTACTTTTGTTTAGGCTGACCAGACGTCCCGCTTTTGGCGGGACAGTCCCGCCTTCAAACAATTTGTCCCGCGTCCCGCGGGTTATTTCAATTGTCCCGATTTTTGGAAGGCTGCCACTCCTGTGGCTGTGCGCACATGCGCGCAGGCGTGCGTGCGGCCGCCCACTTACCCGCCTGTCCTGGTTCACAAAGGTGACCATCTGGTCACCTTACTTTTGTTCATGCCAAAAAGGTTATTTCATTTTGACAGTGGCATTTTTCAAGGTCAGATATGACCTATCTGAGTGTAGTTGTAAGTGTAGTTGTAAGCTGTTTTGGATCTCCATTAAGGAGAATGTATATCTAACTACCTGCCTAACTAAAATATTAATTCTTGAATCAAGTTTCCCAGAAAAAAGCAGGGCTGTTTTGTCCCCCATTTAGCTATTTCTGTATCCCAGCAGCATTCTTCACACATACATACACACTTATGCCACCATTTCCTGGCACTTTTCTACACCATCACATCACTAGACCAAAACATTTATGCACCTAAAGCCTAATAGACCTCAGCAGCTATGAAGAGATTTTTAACTGGCTACTCTGAGCTTACTGTCTTTGGATATAAACACCGCACATGGCAAAGGCTGAAAAAGAAAAGTGCCCCGAGGTCAGAAAACTGCAAAGATGTAGTTAAACCTAATTTTTTGGCACCAAGTTAATTGGAAAAAAGGGGTTTAAAAGTACAAAGTATGTTTTGCTTTTTAACCCAGTTGAATCAACAAGCCATTTCCTGCATTAATTTTCCAGCTAATGTAATTATATAGCCACAAGCTTTGGCTTCTGATCAGTTAAAAGATGTGGGGGGGGGGACCTGGAGCTCTAGCCTACCACATATTAATCATCACATCTGATAGAAAGAAACTGGCTTTATTGTGGTCCCTGGATTGCAAATCAAACCCTTAACCACAGCTGATGTAGCTGTGCTCTAGTCTTTTAAAATATACATATTTTTAAAGTACTTCTGTTATATGCTGATGCTGTGGCCAGATTACATGCATTGCTGCTCCCAAACAATACCCTACTGAAGCTTGGAACTATATATTCAAAATCTACCACTTTGTCTTGCAAAGGTGATCACTAATTTTAAGCTCTTCATATTAAAACAGATATATGGATCTACTAAAGCATAAGCGTCAAACTCGTGGCCCTCCAGATGTTATGGACTACAGTTCCCATCATCCCCTGCCAGCAGGATACTGGAAGGGGATGATGGGAACCGTAGTCCATAACATCTGGAAGGCCACGAGTTTGACACCTGTGTACTAAAGGATTACAGGCAGAACCTGCGAGTGCTAAGCCTGAATATGACATTGAGCATTTGGCCACATGGCTGCTTCACTCAGAGGTGGTAGAGGCCATAGGAATGGGCTTTATGGATTAGCTCCCAGACTTGGAGACTCAACCCCCTCAGCCAGTGGTGGAATTCAGCAGGTTCGCACCACTTCGGCAGAACCGGTTGTTAAAATGGTGCTTGTAAACAAACAGTTGTTAAATTGTTTGAATCCCACCACCGGAACCGGTTGTTAAATTATCTGAATCTCACCACTGCCCTCAGCCCCTTTAGACACAGAACCCCCAGGCAGGACCTACGTGAAGGGCTGAGCAGGAGCAATCCCTCCAGATGCTATTAAAGGGGAGGGGGCTAGAACATTTGTAAGTTCTCCTTATCCATTAAAGGTGATGACGGGTGAGCCGGAGATGCTGTGCCCAACATATTCAGAGGGCAATCAGCTGAAATGGGGTTACACTGAATTGGGGGGGGGGGTCACTTGACCAGTAATGAGAGATTCAGCTACCTCAGAGATTGAGGATAGTTGTGTTTCTACATGGATATTTTTCTTCATCACTGAAGTCTCATTGCCCCTCCTTGGTTCATTTTTATTGTTTAAGCCGAAGGAGATTTTTAAAAAATAGGCCAAGGCTGATGGTGCAAAATAGGTAAAATATATACTTTATTACTCAGATAAAAATTCCCTACACATTTCACCCTAGAGTCTTCATCAAGGAAATATGTTACTCTTGCAGTGGTTTTTCAAAGAATTTTTGCGAATTTTTATCTGTGAATTATTTTGTACCATCAGCCTTGGCTATATTTACAATCTCCTGTGGTTGGGACAGTCCTTTTATATCTCTTTGTTTAAGCCAAAGGCCATCTCCATTACAGCATTCACCATACTGTACATTCCAAACACCTTAGTAAGAATTCTTTCCAGTGTAAAACTGAAGAATAAAGTGAATCCAGGTTCCAATGTGAGCAGTAGCTTTAGAAGAGAGAAATGTTGAATCTTTTAAGTTGCATAAAAAAATCTTGTTTTCTTGTCCATATGTGTGACTGAGCGTGTGTGTGTGTATTCTCCAACAATCAAGTAGACTGAACCAGAAGTATCATTTAGAGTTATGGCAGTCATCAAGCCACAGAATCCTTAAATCAATGAAAAACATTCGGTGTACTTGAACTTCTGATTTTCAGTGCAGCAACAATGAAAGAGGCCACTTTGCAAGTTGAAGCATGACTGACTAGTGCCCTCAAAGAGGAAGCAACATGTATTGGTTAACAGGGCTGTACTGGTTAGCAATTTATTTTGCTTAGAATGCATCAGAGCTGTTTCTCATACACAGATGTATAAAGGAAGCATTCAAAACAGATCTGTGGGAGGTTCCCCCCTCTTCCAGTCAAAATGCATTAGTTTAATTGTTTTTTGTTGAATTTTCAGTCTTCTTCAAAGATGCAGAGCTTGTCAGCATATGTGATGTGGAAAAGAACATATTCTGGTGTCAAATGGTTCAACAGGTGCTGGAACATCATAGCCTTAGCATAGGATCTCAGTAAGAAACCATAACATGGAAGGGGCAAGATAAAATATCATTAAGATGTTATGAGAGATGATCCAACTATATGACATGTACTTTGCTCCTCCCACCGGGCAATATGTCATGAAGGTGTCCTAATTTAAAACTTGGCCATCCACTATATATCACAGCAGGTTTGCTGCAACAAGAATTAGGCTCTCACACAAACTAGATTTAATTAAAGCTTAGAATTTAAGTTTGGACGCAGGGAACAATTTCTTTAAAACCATATTCTTGGATTCATATATTATGGATAACAGAAGTTAGTTTAAAAACAGGATTCCCCCAGAAAAGCATGAAGAGTTAGCCACTGGTGGAAGAAACTGGCCAAAATCACTCACTCACTCACTCACTCACTCTCACACACACACACACACCAGTACACAGAAATGATCTGGGGGATCCTACTCTTTGATTTCAGTGATCATGAGACATGTAATTATAACATCACAATTCCATCAGTGACTGAACAACACTTTATGGAAATACATTCTTTTAACAGTATTAATTACATTACTGACATTGTTTATTTATCCGTTGTTTGTTTAACCAGAAGTCTTTGTTCACAAAATTGTCCAGACTGATTCAAAATGCACAACTTAAAAAAATGATACCTTGATCTTTCCCCTCACCCTTTCCTTCTTTTTTAAAACAGATTTACTGATAAATTTTAATTCCTATAGATGTAATGTGGTATTTTAAGTAAGACCAAGGGCACAGCTATGCACAGTGGCTCATTACACATGGAATGCCTACCTTGGAACACAATGAGCTTGAAGAGGGTTCTCCTCGCATTTCTCTGTTTACACTCGAGGAGGCACTCCCTCCTTTCTCTGGAGTTTTTCTGCAGACAGCTCTCCAGGCCTGGTTCTCTTAATTTTGTCCATCATATGATTCTTTAAGGCACAGGCCTCATTTCAGCCGGTAGTCAAGACTGCTGGCTTAGCCCTTTAAGCTGCACTTATGTGGACTTTACAGTTCCAAAAGTTACCCCCCCCCACCCACACACACACACAAATGAAAGAGGCAAAGCAATTTCCTGGACCTCAGGGTGCTAAACAAGGGGACCATCCTACAGCAGATATTCTCTCCTCCTCCTCTTCACAAAATACCTCCTGCTGCTGGTGCTGTTGCTGCTGTTGCCGGACAACAGAGGCTTGTTATTTTCAACCTCTTTTTATATCAATATCTCAAAATAGCAAGAGAATGAGAGGTTAGTGTTGTGTGAGTGACCTTCTTTTCTGTTACTTGAACCACAGGCAACATGGAAGGGTGGGTGAAGGGGAAGGCGTACATAGTGGTGTGAGGGAGATGGAAATCTGGCCCTGGACAGAAGGAAGATATTCAGGGCAAAGCTGTGTTCACTGACAAATCTGTCCTGCTTTGGCAGCAAAACAAATTAAAATTGTACTAGAAGTGGTCTCACTTGCTGCAGAGAGAATAGAAACTGAAAACAGGGCTTGAGGAAACAGGTTCGTACAAGAAATCTTGCTGCGACAGACATTCACCCTCATCATGCAGCAACGACACTGTGCATAATCGGCCAGTAAGGTTTTTTTCCCCCTCAAATGTGAGCATAAATACTCCAGGCACAAAGAACTTTTGGAAATTCCCCCAAATTCAGAAGTATCTTTTTGTGTGGTAAGAAATCTGGCCTCTAAGAAACAGAATCCTAAATTTTGCTTTAAATTTTGCTTAAATTTTGCTGAAACGTAGTTTAACATGTGTTGCAGTGGAAAGGATCTTTGAATCCTCACTGTTTTAATTCATTAAACATGAAAAAGCACTTTCAGTCCAGTATTTATCCAGGTAAAAACAACATAGTCTACATTTGTCTGCTTGTGAACTCATTAATAGCCACAACCCTTAGGTGTCAATAGCAACCCACATTCATTTACAAAGAAATACGGTCACCCTATAGCAGTGTGTTATACTAAATTTCTTGTGGTTTTGAATAGTTGCCATGCTAGTCAAGTAAAGGCCTGAGGCTTACAGGAAACATATCAACAAAACTTTCTTTACATTCCTTTAGGAATGGCATTCAAAATTACAGTTTAAGCTCCCCTTCCCTGTATATTACACTGAATAAAGGAAATTAAGTTGTCAAAAATAAGGCAAATGGCATGAATGAAATCCATTGAAACCAATAAGTGTTAAGAATGCAATGAAAGTGCTATTAAGTAAAAAAAATAGAAAAAGGTATGCTATTTTATACAATTTGACATCCTTTACAGAAACATGTTATATATCAGGGTGGTCTACTAGTTGTAATGAATTTGAATTGTATGTTGGAATAATTACTAGTTATTTATTTGCACATTTCCATGTATTGTCTTTTATTTTGCAATAAAATCAATTCCTTTGGATTTTAGGGTATTTGCATTTATCAGCAGGGACCCTAGTCTATGTTCCCAAGTATGGGAACATGGATTTTAGTAATGCAAGGGAAAGGATTCCTGGCTAGTTTCAAAGGCCTGTTTATGAATGTACTTAAGATCAAACTGCAAACAAAACAAAGAAGTAATGTATTTGTTGTGGTTACCCTTTTAATACTCCAGTATATCCAGTGTCACCAACAGAGGTCAAAAAGTTGTCCTTCAAGCAGAGATTTGTGCCATCAACACACATAGTTAGAAAGTAAACCAGTAGTTCTTTATAATCATGTAGGCATGATTCTATAGTCATTTGATATTTAGATTATTTTGCACTTGCAGAGATTTACACTTTTGCGGAATAACAGCATGTTATCTGAATCGCAGGTGAGATCATGCACACGCTGCCATCTCACCATGATTGTCTTATAAGAGCTTTAGAAAAAAATATCTTCCTCTAGGTCACTATCTCATAGAAGAGCAAAGTTCACCCTTGGAAAAAAGTTAACCTGACCTCGCTGCCAAACGTTGCTGCCAAAAGTCCTCATAATAAGCAGTATAAAGACTAATAGTGTTCTCTTGACTGTGGTTCGTTGTTGCTATTTTGGTCTGTGTGCCAGCACAATGTTAGCTGTGACCTGAGAATCATGCCTACATATTTTTTTCCAGTATGGGATGGTCACTTGATGGTCTTCAGCCATCTTCCCTATGAGGATGACTATGTCTTCTTCTGAAGCAGTGGTTCTCAAGCTGGGGGTGAGGACCCCTTTGGGGGTCGAACAACCCTTTCACAGGGGTCACCTAAGACTCTCTGCATCAGTGTTCTCCATCTGTAAAATGGATTAATGCTAGGGTTGGGGGTCACCACAACATGAGGAACTGTATTAAAAAGTTGCGGCATTAGGAAGGTTGAGAACCACTGTTCTGAAGCAAATCAGTGTTCAAGGATGTGGAGTGCAATTCTCAGAATTTCATTCTAAAGAACTTCAAATGATGCCGGGAATATAGTAGTTAATTCTACAATTCAGTACTCTCTTTTGTCCCAAACATTTCCAATTCAAGACTTCACACTACAAATTAGTGACTCCAGTGACCAGTATAAATTTAAGAGTGCCTTCAGGTCAGCTACTCTGGAGACACAACTCAATCATGCTTGAAGTTCCCATTCTAAATCTGTACACCATTAGTGATATTTAAAAGGTTTCATATTTCCAGCTAGCATTAGATGGGGAAAATAAATTATCAAGTTAACAGAATGATTTTTTTTTTTAAAAAAAAATGGTTCTGACTCAACTTTTGGCTTATATTATTCCCTAACTGCCGTAAATACAAACTCTGGGAGGATGCTAATTTGAACATAATTTGCTTATTCATCTTACAGATGGCATAGTTTCTAAATTCATGAAATCTGAGCAAGACTATATGCCCTACATGGAGTGTGATTTTCAAAGGTATATTGGTGAAAAATGCTTGAAATCTCTGATTCCTGGCTGATCTGTCTGACTCATAACCAATTCCATATGAAAAATGCTTTGTAATAAGACCCATAAACAGGTACAGTGCAAATTGTATCAGTAAAATTGCTTCCCCCGCCCCCCTCTTACAGTTGTAACACAGTGGGCTACCACAAGGTCTGAAAGAGCTTCAAGCACAAGAGAGGAATTCTGATCTTTAAAACTTTTCTAATTCCCACAGCACTGTTTGGAACAATGCAATAAAGTTTTCCTGTAATCTAAAATGTAGCACCCCAACCATGGGGTTGACACTGATCGGAAAATTCATTAATTCATTTGTCTAAAATATTTATCCTGATCAATTAAAATATTTCCTCTGATAAGTCTTTCTCCTGATCAATTTGCACTCAAGACAGCTTGCATCATCAAGTCAAGCTGACTACAACCTCCACTCAGCAGTGATCAAAAGCCCGTCAGAAAAGCTACTCTTCAGAGAGCCTCTGAAATCTGCAGAAATTCATTCCACAGCATAGAAGAAGCCACCAAGAAATCATGAGCCCAAGTACTGACCTCAGTGGAGGGATTACCTCCAATCCCTGGTCTAGTGATTGCAGCTGTTGCTGTCTGAGGGTGGACCTATTTTACACGAAACCCTTTCCCAGTAATACACACCACTCCATTTGCTGGGGTAATAAATTGGCCATAGCCATTTTATCGAGCAGAAGCGTGAGGCTAAGCATGGGTCTGGATCTAGTCATGCGGGTAACATGCTGAAGCTCCATAGGGTGGGTGCCCCGTACCTGAGCTTCGCTCTTCTGTGGGGCTCTGCCGGGCGGCCGCTCCTGGCAAGAGGGGTTCCCCCTTTGGCCCTGTTTGGCAGGGCGGATGCTGTTCCCAAGGGGAAGGCCTAGCTCCCTTCCCCTTGCCCTTCCAGATCAATACCCATGCATATTTGGTCATTGACTGTAAATAAAGTATTCTATTCAATACCCATGTGCCAAACCGCCACGAATTTAGGCTATGACAAAATGAGCATGCATTAACATAGAAAATTAGGGAGAGATGGGAGGGCAAATTGTCAGCCGGCGAGCACATGGCCCAGACAAAGGAGAGCGAGCTCTTTAGAAGCCTTGCTTCGCCCCTCTTTTTCCTCCAGTGACTCTAGCCCTCGCCAGGCATGGCTCCTCTTCCCTTTCCGCCCTCGCTTGGGCGCATTTGCTGGTTTCGCCTTCCCCCACCCCGAGCAGCAACCACGGCCCGGGTTAATTCCCCAGCCGTCTTTTCATGAGCATGTCTAGGTGGAAGTGATCCTGCAGATGTGAGAATCTCAGGTCACAAAGTGCTTTAAAGATTAAGACCAGCACCTGGAAAAGCTCTGCTTTAGCCATAGAATTTTTAAATAAATTCAAGTGAATCCTATGAGGTTGCTTCTGGCTTTTAATGAACGTGACATCAATATGTGAGCATGATGCTGGTGCACCAATCCCTTTGCAATTGCTCTTGGCAGTTGATGACTGCAGCTAGGTGACCCTAGTTGGCTCTGATCTATTCAGAACCTCTTCCCCAGCAGGATCCATGTTGCTTAAATTGCTTTGCACTCTTTTCCCCCTTTTCTATCTGTCTGTCTGTCTTTTCTTTTTCTTTTTTTTTGCTACCATGTTGCAGCCAATGTATGATGTTCTCATAGGTTTGAAGGCAAGAAACATTCAAAGGTGGTTTACCACTGCCTGTCTCTGCATAGCAATCCTGGTATTGCTTGGTGGTCTACCATCCAAACACTGAGCAGGGTCAACCCTGCCTAGCTGTTGAGATCTAATGGGACAGGGTTATCCACGTCAGACCCTGCTCAAAAAATTCCTCATGATGTTGTTACAAAAATTAGAACGTTTGGGTTGAAAATCTGGAAAAGATAACCTGAATAGGCTGAAAAAGGGGGAGGAAAAGATGAACTCTATGAGACAGAAGTTAAAGAAATCCAAAAAGAAAAAGGAGAATATTTTCAGGAGCTGTTTAGCGATAGTTCAGGAGAAGAGTAGAATGTATATTTATAAAATATCAACGTAATGTATCATTTACTCCAATATCCATAAGAACTGGCAAAGTTCACAATATGTAAGACATGCTAAAAACAAATTAAAATCATTCTTTTTTTCTTTTTTGTGTCATAGTTAATGTATTGTCAGACTGTAGTAACATATGGAACAATCAATAAAACATTTTGACACTCATGTCTTGCTCTCTTACATCTGGCCTGAAGCAGTGCTAATCTAATGCCGAGTCTGTTTTACATTATCTTCTCTTTACCTTACAAGGGTTTTGTTTTCCTGATGTTAGATGACAGAGAATGTTGACTTATAATGTGGTCCTTATAGCTATTGGCTGAAAAATTTTTCCTGTACATATTATTCATTGTTTAATGCCAACAAAAATTTTGGGCAAAATTAAGCACATTCAAGGCCCATTAACTTCAGTATGAAATATTTGATCATGTGCTTTTCAGTGCAGTCCTAAGTACAGTTACACCCTTCTCGATCCACTGAAGTCCATGAGCTTAGAAAGGTGTAACTTTGTTTAGGACTACCCCGTCATTTTACCTTTGAAAGGGATGGATTTTAAAAATGTCTTAACTTTGGCTGAACCATGCCTCCATTTCATGACTTCCGTTTTAGAAAAAGTTCTAACCATGACAGTCATATAACTAGGTCTAAATCTTATTACTGAAGCGAAGGAAGGAAGGAAGGAAGGAAGGAAGGAAGGAAGGAAGGAAAAGACTGATCCTCAACATCTAATGGCAGCAAAACCTTTCTTCAGATTCAGTTTTGCTGGGTGAATAACTTGAGTGTTTAAGCTTATTTCAGTGAAGGCCAGTTTTCAAAGTAAAACCCTAATGCGAATCATTTAAAGTATGTTATGTAAATAAGCAGTAAGTCCGACTGTGGTTTCAGCTCCAGGACTCTGTAATTTCCTTTGAAAGTCCCTCTTTCCCCCGCCTTTTCCTTTCCATAAAAAAGCCACTGTTTGGAGCTCAATGTAATCTCATTATGTCTAGTTGGCACTTCCTCCAGTGGAGGCAACAGCTGCATAACTCAGATAAACTTGAGAGAGGCTGAAAAGACATGATGTTGCTTGAGCCCGAGCAGACTGCTTGTAGCCGATGCTTTCTCTTGGCAGCGCTTGCGGCAGTTCAATCTCACCCCGGATCTTACAGTGTACAAATGCACTTAACAGACATTACAGGCAGCAGTATGAGCAAATCTCTTGGAGATGCAGTTAGACATGAAAAGACAGTTCTGCCAGCTTGTCACTGCTACATTGCATTAATAATGACGGAGCCTTGATTGGTGTCCAGAGCATCAAAGAAGTGAATGGGAAAAGTCGAATCAGGCACTCAAGTCCTAAACCTTTCGTATGTATCTTTAGTATGGCACACCCGAGCCGTGCATTTCTAACATCTGCTCCTAAATATTTTTCCTATAGTCCTATATGTCAACATAATAATAAAGTTTGTGATGTTAAGCTGATAAAGAGGTAGGCAAAACTTCTCATAAATAAAAATGTGTTTGTAAAGCCAAAATTTATTTTATACTGATGAACTGCCTGGGTGTTGGAAACAGGGCACTTCCTTGAGACACTAAAGGATGTGATAAAGATTCCAGATCACAGACTGTAAACTGGTCATCAATCAGCAAAGCAATTGCAAAATCTGTGCAATATGTTTGGTTTGTCAAGCTCCTGATAACCAAGCTGCAGCATTGAGCACCAGCTGAAGTTTCCAAGTTGTCTTCGAGGGAAGTCCCACATACAGAGCATTACAATAATCTACGCTCAAAATTACTGTTGCATGGATCCACGTGGCCAAATTGCCTGGGTCAAGGTAACTTCCATGCTAAATGATAGAAGCCAGTTTTTCTAGTTGAATTCACCTGTCCTCCAGCAATAATGGTGGAGTAAGTACAACTCCTTTACTCCAAACTCAATCAACAAAAGCCAGCAGAATGCCAACCTTTTGACACTTTTTCTACAGTAGCCAACCAGTACTGATAACTGTACAGACCACTCAATTTTGATTAACAAGACTGAGATGGCATTGAAAAGATAAATCCTCTCTTCCCTTCCTACATCACCCCAACCCACACTGGGGTTGGTACAAGCACAATTTCCCTTTCAAAGAGTAGCAGAGGCCTGTGATCCTTGTTAGTTTGTTCCTTTGTACAGAGCAATACCTGTTGTGGGGCCAGGACCGCGTCTCTGGTCCTACACAGCTGAATTAGTTTTAAGAAAAACTTAAAGTTAGAAAACACCCAAGAAACAGTTTTGAAACAGAAAATAAATTTACTGGACAGTGTAAATATCTGACCAGGGTGTCCCCTTTAGGGTAAGAGGCACACCCTTGATACAAAGGGACCAATTTTTATAGACACAAAAATACAGACGTCACACAATCATCATCATAAGATTTACGTACATAATCCATACCCCTTTCACGTGCTACAAGCATGTACTTTCAAATCCCATTGGATAGCTCCGTCTCGTTGTTACAATAAGACAGCCTCTTATTCTATGTGTATTCCATCTCCACACTGTGGAATACCTTTTCCACCATTGTCTCCACTGTTTGCCAGCATCTCTCCAAGAAACCTCTAAAGATCTCCTTAATCAGAGATGCTAGGCCAAGATTTGAAACTGGAACCTTCCATATACAAAGCATGGGACTTTCTATACGCAAAGCATGTTGAATTATATATCGGTAGTCATGGTAGACTATTGCAGAAAAACCAAACAGGACAGACATGGCTCCTTAAAGACTAACATTTGAGAAAGTGTGTCCTAGTTCAAAGCTTTGGCTGAGATTTAAAAAAATGTACTAGCCTTTCAGGCGCCATGTTTATTTTCACATGGCATGACATCAGAGCAGTGGACAGTCACAGAAATTTGTCAGTCAAAACACTGGAATTGCTAAAGACAAGAGGCGTGGAGCTAAAATATTCCTGGATGACTTCGAAGAAAAGGTATTTTTCTTAAAGTGATGAAAGGCATGCTGCATGAAGGGATAGCCCCCATTTTTTGGTCTCTGGCCTCTTCCTAGTCAGGGGTCTGCAACCTGTGGCTCTCCAGATGTTCATGGACTACAATTCCCATCAGTCTTTTAACATCTGGAGAGCCACAGGTTGCAGACCCCTGCCCTAGTTTGTCCTGTTTTTTGCCCTTAAAGGATGCCCTGTTAATATTTGGTGAGTATGATTTGCCTTCAGGGTTCAGTTCTTTTTCCCAGATTAAATCTCTGAATGGTGAATTTTAGTTGTAGTGTGCATGAAGGGAAATGTTTGCAAGAGCACTAAAGCACCATGGATTGCATAGCCTGCCATTTCACACTTTTCAGCTGCTGTGGTATGTTCTAAATTATTGTTAATACACTGTGGAATAACTTACGTTCCTGCGATATATGAATATTGCCTTATTTGTTTTGAAATCAGTGAAAGACACTCACTGAACCATAAATGAATACAGGATACAGTAAATTGAGTAGAAACTGCAGAACTGTGGAATAGAGGAGAGGATTGGATTATAAAGCTTTGGACTGAGCAATCTGTTGTTGCAGAATTTATCTTTAAATCACTGTTGAAGATGTTTTTATTCAGAAGGCCTGAGACTTGGGGAGATTGTTCATTCATCACGTAGCCTCGTGGTTTAGTGGCTAATGCATTGTTTTAAGACACTCAAACAGACCTTTGATTTACATTTGCCTCTTTTAAGGAATCTTCCCCCCCCCCATGGATAGGAGTAACTCCATTACCCCTTAAGCAAAAATGAAAATAAACTTGGCACACTTCATCTTGTACAAGTGGTAGCACGAGGGTTGCAGAAACACATCGAGCTTTAATATTCTTTTAAACAAAATAACAATGTACATATGGAACAATGAATTGTAAAACACATGGTTCACATATCATTAATGCTTTTGAAATTGCAGCGGATGAAATATCTTGTGCTACACCTCGCGCGTGTAGAAATGATAATGGGAACATGATTTCTTTCATTTATCATAAGTGGATAGTACGGAGTAATTTAATACTTCTACAAAGACAGTTGCTCATGTAGAAATCCTCTAGGGGAGCCAACCTAAAGTAATCCTTCATGTGAGAATTAGGGGTCTAAAAAGCATGTGAAATGTAGGAAGGACATGTTCACTTGCTTACAGACTAAAGAGCCAGAACTCTTTCAAAACAAAAGCTGACCAATTTACCTGGGGTCAATTTATTTTGCTATGGATTATTAAGACTTCCAGCTGTAATCTTGCGCCTGAAGAGTCCTTTGTGAGAACCTGATTCTGAATTACGACATTTATACAAATGGTATTATACAAGCTTCCATACTGATGTAAGAGGGAGGCATCAGAATCAAGAACTGCAATGGTCAGAGTTTACCATGTTTACAGTACTCCTCACAATTAAAACAGATTATTTCCTCATGTTGGCCTGACAGAACAGTGCAGCTAGCAAGGATTGCCAAGAATTTTTGAATTTTAGATTAGTGGTCAAAAGGTTCCTCTTTTTGCCATTCTATTGTTCACTTCCAACATCATTTAATACGTCAACTGCTATCAGCAAGCATGTTGTAAGCACCCTCAGAAAAAGTTCCATGTGAGATTTTAAGGTCATTTTGACCTGATAGAAATGTCAGATAGTAACAGTTCTGGTTTAGACTTCTTGAGGAAGAGTTTTTGAGAAGCCAGTGAGTGGCAACAACTTGAAGGTCTGAATTCAGAGCAACTAAGGGCTTTTTCAGACTTAAGAGCTGATTTCATGTTTTGTAATCTATTATAAGGTCAGGCCCATCTACAGTTTTAATACGTGTTATTGAAAAATGGAATTCAACACAGAGAAACATATTTTATTCATAGCACTACATTCAAGTGTCTTGCTAGATCTGACTGAACCAGTCAATGCTACAGCTGAAGCTGGACAAAAACAGTCTGAACCACTGCAGCCACCTGGTTTCCTAAGGTGACACATGTGTCAAGCAGCACTTCCAACGTGCGAACCTGGCTTGTCAGGTGTAAACACCAGGATTTCCTCCTAAGGAATTAAATATGCATGCATGCACGCACACACCCACACACTGCTTTTAGGCAAAATGCAGCAGAGGTTTTCTGTTGCAAATCCAGCATAAGCAATCATGCTAGGAAGCAAGAAACCGATAACTGAACTACTGGGGCCCCCAAGTGAGCACCAGCACATTTAAGGCGATGAACCATAAACCTAGTTCTGGGATTCCAAGATGCCTGGGATAGAGAGCTGTTTTGAAGTTTTGGAAAGCACTTTTGGAGGTGGAGCAAGGTCTGACATCACCATACCATGCCCAATCAGATGGCCAAGACCGAACGCTCTAACCAGACTTTGGAACAATACCTGAGATGCTACACCAACTATCACCAGGATAATTGGATTGATTTTTTACCCTATGCTGAAAATGCTTACAACAATGCAGTGCATAGCAGTACTGGCAAATCACCTTTTGAAACTGTCACTGGCCTTTTGAAACTGATCAATCCAACCCCTCCCTTTTCTCTTAGTCCACATGGTGAATTACTTTTGAAAGGGTAGAAGTAGAATAGGTTTGCCCAGCCATCACCTATCAATCCCAGGAAATTGGGGAGGGGGCATGGGGAAGGGGAGCATCATGTACAAAGGTGACATCACTTCTGAATACAAACTAGGAAGTGATATCACTTCAATACTCTAGGAACTTCCCCAATCTCTATGTTAAAGGCCATACGCATGTGTGTTGGATATTCAGCAGAGCAAGTATAGCACAGCTTTAATGATGCAACTTCAATACATGTTCATGTAGCTTTTAAGAAAAAAATTACTTTGCAAAACAGGGAAAAGATTGTAGAGAAGAAGAAAAACAACAACCTAACTCTTCTTTCTTGCTCTCTCTAAATCTGGTTGCAGCTCTAGTGTTCCTCTGTCTTTAGAATCTCCAATGTTCTCGCTCGCTCTTGTTGCAACAGCTCTCTATAACATTCTCTTCAACAGTTTCCTAGAAGTCTAACTTTAATGAAGAAGGGAATAGAAGTTTCTCTCCCAAGGCTCCACCTCTTTCAGTGGAGCTTTCCCCACTTACCTTAAGCCCCGCGCTACTCTCTGAAAGTAGCGCGGGGTCCCCCGGCACTTCCCACGACAGGGGCAGCAACAGCGCAGCTGCCCCGACACTGCCGCTGTCGCGCCCCCTCAGCGCGCGGCATCCCTGGCGCTCTTTTAAACGGCGCCTTGTGATGACCTCGCGCAGAGCCAGGGATGCCGTGCGCTGAGAGCAGCGCACAGCATAGGGGGGATTAAGGTAAATGGGGAAAGGCCCAGTGAGAAGAAATGAAAACACACCCAACTGGTTCTGTGCTAGCTTACTGTACTTAGCTTAACTTTTTTGCAATGAAAGGGGTGACACTTGCAAAAAAACAAAAAAATGTGACAACCAGATGTGGCATTGGGCGATTTCCCACTTAAAAAAAAATGGTGAGGCAAACCGGTCTCGTATGAATCGCAGCTTTTGAACGCGCAGCCGGTCTCCCCACTTCAGCTTGTACCTTAGGAAAGCTTCGCTGTCTGCCGCAGCTGCAAAGAAGCAGCACTAGCCACATCCACGTGTTCGCAGGTGATCGGCAGGGTGGATCTTTGTTCTGATTGGCTGGAGCGCAGCTCTGGAGGCTGAACTTTCCGGGCTTCGCCATTGCCCCGCGTGTCATCCAAAAGGCGCTGTTCCGAACAGCGCCAGAAATGACGCGTTCTGAGGGGGCATGAGAGCAGCAGAGTTGGGAGACTGCGTTGTCGTCGCCCCTGTAGTGGGGAGGGCCACTGGACCCCATGTTACTTGGGGAAAGTAGCGCGCACCAAACGGTGAGTGGGGAAACGGCCATTGCTGTGTCTGCCATGTCATCCCTCTTCCTGTTTTCTCCCACAGCAAGAGCAGTCATCAGCAGGAATGAACTGGCAAGGGTGGTAGGTTGCCACAGTAAGGAACATATTAAACATAAAGCTGAACAAGGTATGGCCGGTGTTCACTGACAAAAAATAGGTGCAAATTCTCTGGGCTTCATTCAAGCTTCCTGAGTGAGTCTTACTAGCTCTTTGGATCCATCCAAGCTGCTGGTGTCTTCAGACATTCCCACAAGCTAAGCTCAGTGACTATGAATGGAGAAAAGGTACAGTTTTCTTGTTAACAAAGAAAGAAATGTTAAAAGGAAGGGAAATAGCCCCTGTTTTTCCTGCTGTGCCTGCATGAGCTTTTTAAAACAACTAGCCCATCCATAATGGAGTAGGTGCAAGTCATAATAGGGTACCCACAGCCATGGAAAATTAGGCTCCTAATCCCCGGTTGCAAATTTCCAATCAATGAACAGTAAACTGGGGAATATGGTCATTTTTTATTTATTTCATAAACACAGCACTAAATTAAATGATTCCAGGGGGACAATTAGGAACAAGCCATATTACTTTTCTTCCCATGTAAAGCCTATTAAGCTTATTACACAAATTCCTTCAAGGCTTGAGGAGCAGAGCATACACTTGATAGACTAAGGAACTTTCCTCCCAAAGCTGTTTACCCTACTTTAATGAGGCTTGTGTGCTCAGAAAGTTTGATTAGCCTGATGGGGCTTTTTTCATAGCTTTCCCATTAGCAATTTTATCAGGAGATGAGAGCTACTAGTCACAGGCTAGCATAATCACTGACAGATACGAAGGCTGAGACGTTGCTTAAGCACAGGATTGGGAGTCAGGAGGCATGGGTGTAATTTCTGGAAATAGAACGCACAGAGTAAGCAAATCCTGGTGAGATATTCTCCAAATTGTACATTTAGAGAGCAGTACAATTGTAATTATAACCTCACAGAGACTAAGTGGATTGAGTTAGGAGGCAGTCCCTGAGGAGGGTTGCCTGTGGTGTGGCAGCTTCTGACTGGAACCAGGGTTGTGTTGATTTCTTAACTGGGGATGAAGCAATTAAAAGTTTAATGTGACCTGCCTCTTGCCTTTTCCAAGGGAATGGCATTTGAGCATTTGCACCATTCCCTATGGACTTCTGGTCACAGTTCAAAAGATTGGTTCCAGTTTACTAAACGTGAGGTCAGTTGGACCATCGCTACCTGCTAACTAAAAATGAAAGAAAAAAAGAATGTGGAAGGAATGATGAATGTAAAGGTGCTTTGTTGACTGGAGTCTGACACTTTTTTAAATGTCACAATTGTAACACAGACCTAATGTTTAAAGAAATGAGGGATTTAGGTTAGTAGAGCTTCCCATCAATGGACAAATTCATAATCAGGAGAATATTTCAAAATCACAAAAGCTACATAGTTATAGAAGCAAATTTTTTAAATCTAAAACATTCTTTCTGAATATTGCAGGAAAAACCCTAACAAAGTAATGAAACTTGAAACATTTTCACAAATGAAGAACTGTCCCATGGTTTTGTAAAAGAATCCAACTAGACGTAACTGTACAGATCCTTGACTAGAATTTCCCAATTTTTTTTAAAATGGGTAAAAGCAGAAGTTGTGGAAAGGAACAATTTGAATTGGGATCCTGATGTTGGATTAACTCACACGATACCTGTATGTTTTCCCAGTGTGGTCAGCAGAAGCTCAAGGAAGGGGTGATTGGGACTGGAGAAATAAATCATTCTCTTCACTTCATGATAACCACAATTCCAATACTTCTAATATGCTCTCAATGTGGTACCCATGGACACCATGGCTAGTTTATATGTTTCCAAATACTTTTCTCCTTCCTAAAGGCAAAAAACAAATATACAAGAACAAAGCACAAGGCATTATGTGTGTGTCTATTGGGAACATCCATTTGGAATCAGCTATATTTATCACAGGAAGATGCTTGGCTTGGACCACCCACTATTTTGTGATTGGCTTCTGTTCCCATGACAGCCATTTTGTGGTAGCCCTCACTACTTGTTCTCTGAATTCCAATAACGCCCACAGGCTCAACAAGGCTAGGGATTCCAGTAAGACAGGGTTGCACTTGGCTGTCACTGTTGTTCATTGAGTGGTCTTCTGTGCAGACACACACTGGGAACTGCACAGGTGCAAGGCAGCAACGGAGAAATGTTGCAAGCTTCCTACCTAGAGAGTGCTTCAACAGCCCCTTCAGCACTTGAGAGTGTTCCCTCCAAAAGTCACATACCCAATGGTGGAACACCCTCCCTTCAGTTCCATCTGCACTGCCAATACCATTCCCTAAAGTAAACCTTTAGCGAGGACCACTCAATGAACAACAGTTACAGGTAGTTATAGAAATACATCCAACCCTGTCCTTGTCTTTGCGGTTTCCATGCAGCCCCACAACGGGATTTTTTCAAGCCATATAACATATACACATCAGGTGGGTGTGTACTGTGATAATTAGAATTTAGAAACCACCTTTGGTAGAAGGCCTGAACTGGGCCTTAACCCCACCTTATCCTGAAATATCTTTAGAAATGGCTGCTCCATACTCAGAGCTGACAATTCATTCACCCTCCTGGCAGCCACTGCTGTCACTAAAACATACCTTCATGGACGAATAGGCCACAGGTGTAGTGACTAATGGTTCAAAAGGTCTATTTACCAAACACGCTAACACTGAAGATAGCAATCCTTGTGGAACAGCAGGTGTTGCTTTAGGCAGCAAGCGGGTCACCCAATGCCAGAATCCAGGATCCATTCCCATGCTGTGCCTCTGCTCCCTTGCCTGTATCCAGTAAACAAAGCTATGGCCAATTTTCTACCCAAATGAGAATGGTGTTGGTGTCTTTGTCTCACTGCATTCCCTCCTCAGCTTGCAAAACAAGTTCACTCCCTCAAAGAGAGGATCTTCCACCTTGTAATGCAACTCCTGTGACAGTACTGTGGATCATAGCCAAGAATAGTGTCTCATCACTGTGACCATTACCATAGTCTAGCCCAGTGGTGGTGAACCTACGGCACTCCAGATGTTCATGGACTACAATTCCCATCAGACCCTGCCAGCATGGCCAATTGTAGTCCATAAACATCTGGAGCGCCGTAGGTTCGCCACCACGGGTCTAGCCAGATGTCTCAGTTCCTGGCTTGGCAGCATTAATCTGCTGTTTCAACAGTTTTATTACTTCCACCTGCAACTCTTGAACAGCCCCTTTAAATTCGTCAGGCAATTCCCCAGTATGCTGGCCTAACTTCTGCCATGTATAAATCTGATACCCTGGCATGATAGCCGAGTAGTGGGCAACCTTCATACTCATGGCCCCTGCAATGTACATCTTCTACCCAAAAATATCAGTCTTTTCCCCTTCTTTGTCAACTGGGGTAGAATGTGTCTGTCCACACCCCTTAGGTTGCATTTCCTCAGTGATTAACTAAAAAGGCAGTGGATGTGTCTCCAAAAAAACAAAATCACCTTCCTTCATTCTGTAAAAGTTCTCTAATTTCTTTGTTACCACAGGTATAGACGCAGGCTTCTTTAGCATGGACACCAAGCCCTCCAATAATGGAAATGCCACAAATCCAGGTACCTCATTATACAAATGTTGCATTATGTTACCCTTTGGCTTATGCATCATAGTAGAAATGTCAGCGCCTAATTCCTTCACCATCCAGATCATCTGTTCTGCATAGAGCTGCAGCTCTTCTAAAGGTGATATCTTGGCTGACTCAGAGACCCATTCATCAGGAGAAGTGTCTGCCACTCTGTCAGAACTCTCATCTGACATGAAACTACTGCACTCCTCCATCTCAACATCAAACTCTAACTCTGTATCTGACTCCATCCTCCCCAGATCCAGCATTACTCCACCCTACAACTCAGGCCTCAGAACCATCTGTGAAACCAACGTGGCCAATCTATCCAACACTGAAAAGCTGGGAAAATCAACAGCTGCAGCAGATTCTGCCCCTAATTACTAGGTAAATGGCACTGAATTAGGGCCAGAAATGACACTCAAAATTACATGGCAGAAATGTATAGCTTTTCACACTAAAGCGAAGTCTTAAAAATGGCTCTGTGCAATTATCTCAAAAGCTTCTTCCCCCTTCATTTAGAGAAATATTCATAGCCTATCTTCTTTCTCATATAGAAAAGGAAGGGGGGATTGAAATTTAGAAAAGCTGAATAGACTTGAACATCTGTCTGTTATAGCTGTCCAATGATATCTATTCCCTTCCTAAGAAAGGGCAGAAAGAAATTAATCACAGGGATTTTTCTTTTTACATTCTGTAGATCAGCAAGCACTTCTTGAAATAGTGGTCATCTGGTTTTGTCATGGATGCATGCAGTTAGAGAGCAATAGAGATCACGATTAAAAAATTACAAAAACAAAAAAAATATTAACCCCAACAACAGAACTTTGGATTGATTTAGGATGGGAAGGAAGCAAATAATAAATTGTTCCATGGAACCCAGGTGAGGAGGCTGTGTAATGCTTCAGCTGCAAATGATGTATGCATCTACAAAGCAGATTACAGACACTAAAAAAGCACGCAGACCCGTTCTCAAGCCATGGCCACTAGTGGATGCCATAGAGGAATTGGTTAGGATTCTGTTCCCTATTGATTATTTCTAACTCCAGGCATTCTATTTGGGGGGATTTCCTTTGCAAGAGGATAAAAGCATTGAAATGAAAATTAAAAATACCTCATGACTTAATAGTAGTACGTCCAAATGGGCCTCCTTAACATTTTAGCTGACTTCATAAAAATGATCAAAGTCCAAAGATCAAGTCTTAATGCCTAAGAGAAATATATGCATATATGGAAATGTTTGCATTTTTTCCAGTAGTAACTTAAAGCATGGCTTACTCACAGTATCTGTTTGTGAACATAGGAATACAACTGTAGCTGCTGATCAATCTGTGTTTATCATAGTATATACAACCATTTGCTAATGTTCTCTCTTTCTATTATATTACATTCCCTACTCTGTTACATTTCAGTATGCCTAATGATGTGTTGAAAGTTTGATTTACTCTTAATTAGCAGTAGACTGATATAAAATTACAGATGAGTAATATTGCTTTTTCTATTGTTTTTTCCCTTGTAGTGCTCAAAAATGAAAGTGAGCAGGGCTGCCTAGAACCGCCATGGGCTGCTGTTCTTGCTCCATACCATGACCCAACCCAATCATCATATAGAACTACATCACGTCTTGTCCTGCTCCTTGGATACTCAGAGTGAGCAGAGTTCTCCACAGGTCCCCACCCCTAGCAGCCTTAAAAGGCAGAAGAAGAAGAAGAAGAAGAAGAAGAAGAAGAAGAAGAAGAAGAAGAAGAAGAAGAAGATGATGATGATGATGATGATGATGATGATGATGATGATGATGAAGAGGAGGAGGAGGAGGAGGAGGAGGAGGAGTTTGGATTTATATCCCCCCTGTCTCTCCTGTAGGAGACTCAAAGGGGCTTACAATCCCCTTGCCCTTCCCCCCTCACAACAAACATTCTGTGAGGTGGGTGGGGCTGAGACAGCTCCAAATAGCTGTGACTAGCCCAAGGTCACCCAACTGGCATGTGTGGGAGTGTACAGGCCAATCTGAATTCCCCAGATAAGCCTCCACAACTCAAGCGGCAGAGCTGGGAATCAAACCCAGTTCCTCCAGATCAGAGTGCACCTGCTCTTAGCCACTGCGCCACTGCTGAAGGAGGTGCCGTTATAGATGGAATATGTGGGTCCTGGCTAGCTCCTTCCCAAGTATCTTGCAATTTGACATCTATAGTTGAGCTACCAGCAAAGCAGTTGGCATTAGGGTTAATGCTAGGGGAATCCTCAATTTTTTTCTAAACTACAATCTCCAGGTGAAGCCTAGAGTTTTCCTGAACTGCAGCTGATCTCCAGAGCTCAGTTGCCCTTGAGGAAATGTCTGCTTTGGGGGGCAGAATCTATGGTATCAACCCTGGAGCTTCCTTCCCGAACTCTGCCCTCCTCAGGCACCAGTCCCTAAAACTGCAGAGATGTCACAAGTTGGCAACCCTAGTTGACATTGAAGTTGGTAAAGAAGGTGGAAATAAGTCTGCTTTTCCTAAAGCAGTTCCAACTCACTTCCAGTAGTCAAGTGATCACATATCCTCTAGGTCAGGGGTGGCAAACCTATGGCACTCCAGATGTTCCTGGACTACAATTCCCATCAGCCCCTGCCAGCATGACCAATTGGCCATGCTGGTAGGGACTGATGGGAATTGTAGTCCATGAACATCTGGAGTGCCATAGGTTGGCCATCCCTTCTCTAGGTTCTGAAAAGGAACACCCATTACAGGGAGGAAGCTTGACTTCGTCCTATGGAAGATGCCAAATGGTAGGCCATGGAATTATTTTTGTACCCTTAGTTTGCCTTTGCAAAAGCAATTTAAGTGGCCTCCACATGGAGACTAAATGAAATGCCCCCAAGGAAGCCCAAAACATAAGACCACAAACCTGAAAGCTGTTAACCATATTTGGGTCCTATTGAAATCAGTGAGTTGCAGCTATGGTAAATCCCATTGATTTCAAGTATGACTCCAGTCTGGGACCACAAAATAGGAAAATATTGAATGGAGAAAATGTCTTTACTATTTGACATCACAGTAAATTGTGTCAGTCTCTTTCTTGCCATGTGATTATGTTTCATTCTTTGGTACATAGCTGCAAATTCACAAATATTATCAAAAAAGAGAGTTTTTCAGACATAACTGATCTACAGACTTCAATATTTGTGCAATCACGAAGCGACCAAGTAGATATAATTGTAATCATTTTTATGGTACTTTATTCCCCATTGCAGATTTCTGTTTCACAGAGCACGTTTCACAGTGGTTGACTTGGTCTTTGCTCAGCCTTTCGAATGATCACAGTGGTTGAGCAAAGATTGTTTCACTGGTCTGAGTTAAATTATTGATCTCTTGGCAATCCGCAGTAACCTTCAATGAATATAATGGCATAATATATTGAGAATAGCAAAGCAGCAATGAAGGTGTGCTTCCAGAAATCAATTTTTGAACTTTTTGTTGGATTTATAATGTTTCTACTTCATAACTAGAGACCGCTATAGTGTCAGCAACTTCAGGATTAACTCCAGCATTTATTTATTCATTTATGAACCTTCTCCAGAGAACTTTCAGAATGGCTCATACAGTAAAACCAATACAGTAAAATCATTTTTAAAAACCTACAGTAGAGATCCATCATAATTAATCCTCAAAGAACAAATGAATAGCCCAAACAAAAATGAATTACATGTGCATCCTTCCTAGTTACCTATGATGAGTTTGGGATAAACTTTGTGACCAACCTAAATTTATTATGGAAATAGAGAATCACCTGAAATACTAAAACCGAGCTCCAGAGAGTCAGAAAAGAATGAAGCAATGGGGCAATAAATAACAGTTGGCCACACCAAAGTGTTATGGATACATTTTTCTACTATGTAGGTTCTAACACAAAGATCTAAAGACCTGGGTATAAGGAGGGAAAGTGTATATGAGTTATTGGTTAAGTAAACATACGTTGATTCTGCATAATAGACATATAATGGGTTGACAGATATCCCGGTTTGGGGGAGAACTTCACATGGGTCCCTTCCTCAAAGCGGGATTGACCTGCTATATTTTCCTCAACCCAGGTTTTTTTAAAAACCACCAAAATAGCAATCTTTTTGAAGTGGTTGAACTAGCTTCCGTGGGAATGGCACAGGCACCCAACTGCTTCATTTTTCCACAAACCACTGTCCATTCTCCCGCCTAACATCATGTCAGTTTAGTTTCTGCTGAATTGCCAACCGGTGTGACAGTCCAAAATTTCAGAAACATCCACCAAACACATTTTGTCCTCTTGGCAGCGACTGTGAGCATCTTTTCACCCAAATGTGTACAGAAATGGATTCACAACAAATGTTTTCTTTTCTTTTTTGGGTGCTAGGCACGCAGCTAGACATATGCACACCTTTGGATGTGGGCAGGACATATAGCTTTGCTATATGTGTCAAACCCCTAAACTTTTTTTCCCATGCTGTAGAAATGGGAGGGTGGTCCTGCTTGGGCTCCTGTTGTCGCTATAGATTCTTCACCAATCAGAAGCATTCCCTTAGCAGAGGGCGGGAGAGGGCGGAAGGAGGGATCTAGTCATGGAACAGCCAGTTAGAATGCAGGGAAAATGGAATGTTTGTGCCTGTGCGTTTGCATTGTAAAGCTTCATGCAAAGGAGCAGAAAGAAAACTGATTGTTTTCTTCACGGAAAACAGGCACCCACGCGAGTGACAAAAACGGAATAAAATAGATCCGGATTTAAAAATAGCGGATTTAACCTGTTATTATTATGCTGTGCGGAACTGACCTTAGAAAAGCATTGATAGCATATATGTTTTTGATCTTAAATACCAAGTCAGGTATCACAAAATCTGCCACAAGTCCCACATCCTGTTGCAAGACATGCCCAAAGCTTCTTTTTTTAGTAAAAGCCAGAAGATTCCAAAAAGAGAAATAGTCCTTTAACTAGTAAATCTGTATATTGCCATACAAATTATTTCCCTCTGAGCAGAATGCCATCACCTGCCATTTCCACAGTTTCAGGGAAAACTGAAGGCATACAGGAAAATGAGCAAACCCTTGGCACTTGCAGTTGCACTCATAAAATTCACCTGGTAGAGGACGATGCCAGAATGGGGAAGATGACAACATCGCTGTTTGGCTTCTGCTTAAATAGGTGTCTTGTGTGTTTTCCCCAAACTTCTTTGCTCCTTGAAAGTTAGTCCAATACTGCAAAGCAGGCCAGATGAAGGAACTTTCAAGTGCAACCGCTATGCCAGATTCTTTTGCACAGTCATTGCACATAAACCATTGACAGGAACAACTTCCTTACCCTTCGGCATTTCCCAACAACAGCAATCTGATTCATGATTTTACAGGCATCATTCTGGCACAAATACGTTCCTTTGCTGATGAAGCCACCGACTGAGCAATTCATTCCAGCAATGGGATGGTCTGACTTCTGTGGGCCATTTGAGGAATCTGCAAGCTCATTCTTCCGATATTGGCAAAATACTTAGTCATGCAGTCCTTATTTTGAAGGTTGGACTTCTGAATTCCAACACTGTCCCCCAGTGTGTGGTCTTTGCACTGTGCCCCTAAGATATTTATTACTTCCCCAGCTCAGTGTCCATAAGCAGGGAAGAGGCTGAGCAAGAATCAGCCCCTTGCCATCCTGTGTCACCAGCAAAGCAGTCCTGGTTTGAAATATCAGGAACCAATCTCCTCATAATAGAAGCAAATAATTTCCAGCCTTCTTATCCCACGACCATGACAGTCATATTTCCACCCATCAGGTAATGAAAGCAACTCTGTACTGGCCCCAATCCCTGTCAGCCATGGATGAGCAACAAGTCAGGATCCTGCATCTCAAGTGCCTCTTTCCTTGAGAGTGGCTCAAAGTCTTGCCTGTGCTTTTTCTCTTGCAGAAGAATTTATGCTGATCTTCAGCAGAGAGATCTACAGGGTAACTGTCTTGTGGCATTTTTGTAAAACTCCATCTGCTTAACCACACAAACCTTATACTGATTCAGACTATCAGTACTCAAAATCTTGCACATCACCTGATCCTTTCTTTTGGAGATGCCAGGGATTGACAGGCTAAGCTGATGATCTATCATTGAGTCATGGCCCCTCCCACTTGTCTATGTCACTTGGAAGGATTTTTAGAGCCCTCTTGATGGCACAAGGTGCCTTAGCTCAACCTTCAGAACTAGAAGAATATAGCACAGTAGTATACAAACCATATAAATAAGGCATAGGACAGGAAAATGCTGTAGTTGATACAAATAGAAGGAAGGGAATGAAAAAGAGATAGGGAGCAAGCCTAAACAGGTCTACTCAGAATTAAGTCTCATTTTATTCAATAGGGTGTACTTCCAAGAAAGTGTTCTTAGGATTGCAAGTATAGGATGCAAAATGATTCCCTCTTTATAAAGAATTAATAAAGCCATCTAAACAATTTTTATTTGCGAATTTCAAATGGACAGAGAAGTCGATCACCTAGTCACCCCAGGATTTATTATCAGGACTCCTTAATAGCAAGGTATACTCATGTCACAGTAATTCTGAACACAAGTTAGATACATTTATGCATTTTCCAGTCAATACAAAGTGACACATGTAGTGCCGTTGTTATAATTAACCAATCACATTTATCCAGTGTAACTCAATTTGTTTACCCAAGTGCTCATAAGAAGAGTAATTCTGAATATGACCAGTGGTCCATCTAGTCTGGCATACAAAATAAAGTGAATTCAAAAACAGAAAATGGGAAATTCATGGAATAAATCTCTAGTTGTCTCTACCTCCATGACAGCAGCAGTGGTGTAGTGGTTGAGAGCAGGTGCACTCTAATCTGGAGGAACTGGGTTTGATTACCTGCTCTGCTGCTTGAGCCATGGAGACTTATTTGGGGAATTCAAATTAGCCTGTGCACTCCCACACACGCCAGGTGGGTGACCTTGGGCTAGTCACAGCTCTGAGCTCTCTCAGCCCCACCTACCTCACAGGGTGTTTGTTATGGGGGAAGGGAAAGGAGTTTGTCAGCCCCTTTGAGTCTCCTTACAGGAGAGAAAGGGGGGGATATAAATCCACCTCTTCTTTTTCTTCCGCGGGACATTGAAATACCATGCGAACACTCCGCAGCCACAGACACTAATTCCCCATTCCAAAGTTATCTCAACTTAAAATGCCTTTTACTGTGCTGCTATACAGCATGATGATGTAATGATGAAGTGCAGTTCTTGTTATTGCATATGCTGCTGTTGCTGTAATCACTTACACCCTGCTGTTCTGCCTCTTGTCTCTTGGACCATCTTTTATTCATAGGGGAATAAATTATTATGGAATTAGTTAATCAATCTTGACACTTATCTGAAAGAATTAATCAATCAGTTCCAGGGTTGTTTACCAGGATGTTCTCTCCAAGGAACCAATAAATTATACATAAATACCTGACAGCAATTACAGGGAATGAGGTAGGGTTGCCAGACTCAATAGAAAACAGGACTCTTGTACCTTTAATTGCCCAGCTTTCTTCTGAGCCTGGCAACTCTGGAGGGGAGCCAGCAGATTCTTATGTGCAGACAGGAAACATCTCTGAATGGCCTGGCATCTCCCCATTCAAGAGCCCGCCTCTCTTCTCATGGAGCATCATCTCCATAGGCTGACATGCGGGATCTGCTGAGTCCAGGACAAAGTCATATGCTGCCATATCAGCGGGGACCTTCCTGGGTGTAGAACCTCCTGAACTCCAAAATAGCTCCAATCATATTGACCTCCTAACCATGTTGATGTTTTTGAGCACTCTTATGGAAATGAACTGTAGTGAAAATAGAGTAGAATTAGAGATATCCGCCTTTGTTGTTCTTAGTTTCAATGCAGAGCTGACCAGTACAACCCTCAATTTTTGCTGTGATTTGGATTGTCTATCCAAGTCATGGTGGAATTCCCTCTTTCTCTGCTTTCTCTCCCCCTCCTTCTTGCCTCCCACTTGTTTGTTGGCAATAGTGAGAGGCAGGCAGGAAGAGAGTCTCTCTCTCTCACTACCACCACCCCTGAACCAGCTGTACCCAAGATGCACAAGGAAACCTACAAATGTCATACACCAGGTGCCTGACATTAGATGTCATATACTATGTGGACACTGTTTGCTGTCTGAGGGTGGATCTCTTATGTGCGAGGTGCGGGGTGCGGGGTGGCCCCTTTACCAATAATACACACTACTCCAATGCTGGGGTAATAAACTGGCCAAAGCCATTTTATTGAGCAGAAGCGTGAGGTCTGGATCTGGTCATACGGGTAAAGTGCTACAGCTCAGCAGGGCGGGTGCCCCGTCCCACGCTTTGTTCTACTGTGGGGCTCTGCCGGGCAGATGCTCCTGGCCAGAGATGTTCCCCTTCGGACCGGTTCGGCGGGGGCGGTCGCCTCTTGCCGCTCCCAAGGGGAAGGCGTAGCTCCCTATCTCCTTTCCCCTTGCCCTTCCAGAGCCATACCCATGTGCCAAACCGCCAAGTATCTGGGCTATGACAAAATAAGCATGCATTAACATAGGGAGAGGTGGGTGGGCAAATTGTCAGCCGGCAAGCACGTGGCCTGGACAAAGGAGGGCAAGCCCCCTTTAAAGTCTCGGCTCGCCCCTCCTTTCTTCTGGTGCCGCTAGCCCTTATCTAGTGTGGCTCCCTCCCCCTTCTGCCCTTACTGAAGTGGCATCAGTTGGTCTCGCTTTTTCCCAACCCCGAGCAGCAACCGCGCCTCAGGGTGATTCACAGGCGTCTTTCTCAAGGTGTCTGACAGCACCTCAGGTGTTGTTAGGGAAAGAGGAGGGGAAAAGAGAGAAAACTTGTTTGTTCCCACCTGCCTGTCAGATACATGACTAGGAGACTCTGACCATCTAATAAGTACCAGAGCCAGAAGAGGTAAAAGAAGATGAAGGGGGCAACTTTCCAAGCTACTCCAAGCTCAAAATGGGGTCAAGGTATTTGCCAATTTTTTTGGAGCACAGTCCAGCATTCTTAAGACCCATTCCAATCAAGCCCGGAGGTCTTAACCAAAGCTGATTCACATAAAAACAGCATGCCATAAAGGAAGTAAATGGTGCTCTCAAAAAGTTTGATTTTGAGGTTGCTTTCATTCCCTCAGAATTCAGAATCAATGCAAACCAGTGTCTAGTCATCGCTAATACCTAACCTCTCTTCGTTTATCCTAAATCTTCAAACGCACTTTAAAATTTATAACTATTCCAAATTGCAACAGAAGCATTTCTGAGTTATGTTAATAAATAGGGCTATCAAAGGCTTTAAAAAGTCACCTCCCCGCCCTCCAAAAAACCAGGTACCTTCCCAAAGCACAGACTTGCAGCAGTGGGGAAGACAACAAAGCAAAGGTGAAGATAAAGGGAAGAAGCAAATGTGAGGAGTAACGACTTGGCATGTAGCCAACAAAACATGTGCAGCCAATGGTAACTTAGAACTGTTTCATTCACACAAAGATTACTGCCACGATCGTAGGCAATCAAAACAACATTGAATAGATCTATCATAAACAATTCATTGTAGAAATGTACCATAAACAATCCATGTATTATAAATATTCAGCAAACATTTTTCTATTTGTTTAATGTGCATCAATTATTAGGTGGCCTTGTGGTCCTTCTTCCCCTTCATCTCCTTGTGGTTGTTTGTGTGGCTGCCACTCTGCAAATAGTACCCCTTACCGAGGATCAGGTTCCTCTTTCCTTCCTCTTATGTTGATTTGTCAATATGTGGTAGTCTAACATTGCAATCCTAAACAAGGCTACATCCTTCTAAACTAATTTGCTTCAGTGGACTTCAAAGGGTATGGAAGCATGGAACTATTAGTGCTATATTTTGCACAGACCTTTCCGGGTACAGTGAAGAGTATAGCTTTGCATTATGATGAACAGTTGAGCTGGACACACATGCAATTATACTCATGGAAGTGGAACCATAGGATACATAATGTAGATGTATCTGGATGTGTCTGGACTTCATTTTCAAAACTGAGACATGCCTCCATGATTTCCTTCTTCCAAGACAGCAAGTGCTAGACTCTTAATGCTTCCAGCAGTTAAATTATTTTGTGCACCTGTTAGCAAACCACTTACTCCTGGGCCTGGCATAAGAATCTGCCTTTTCCCTCCTTAACCTTTTTTTTAAATTGTAGTATCTGCCTGACAAAGGGTTTGTATGAACTTGAAAGCCTGAACGATATTTTGTGTCATTTAGATTGGGTCTAATAAGAAATTATTACATAGATTTTCTTTCTTGAAGAGGGCATATGCCATTGCATTTATCAGCAGTGTCATATTATGGTAACTTTATGACAGTTTTGCAGCTTTGAGTGTCACTGAAAGCCAAACTACCGGTACTTTTTGTTTTTTTGTTGGACTAATTTGTTTTTGTTTTGTTTTTCTTTGGATCCTGCCACTTTTTTCACTCTATGTTACCCAACTCCCTTCCTTATTTCAGCCCCTATGGCACACCATTTTATCCATGCTGATCCCACAATCCCCAGCATAGCTTGGGGGTGGGGGAGGTAAAGGAGGACTTCCTCTTCCCTTTCTCACCAGCAGGAAAAGCTGGTTAGATCCAGCCCAAGTGTAGGCAGCCCTTCAAAATGAAAATCTGAAAGCAGACAGATTCTTTTTGTGATTTATTTCCGTAGCTTTCCATTTGAATCATCCATGTAGCTTTTCAAAGAAATAGTTCCAGGTTAAATACAGAAGTGTCTTATTTTGATTGTACAGTTCTCACAATAATATGAATATCAGAAAATTCAATTAATTGTAATGAGAAAAAGAAGGTGTTCAATGAAAGGCTTTCCGGACAAGGTGGGCAGAACGCTAAACACAAAGCCAATGTTGGCAGCAACCTTCACAAGACCACAGAATGTTAAGCAATGCCAGAATATTAGGCACATAGAAAACAAAGCTTCAGGGAAGCCCAATATTTTCTTCCAGAAATAAAAGGCCCTTGAGGTCTGCTGAATAGCCATATTTTCCAGTTTTTGCCTCAATATACACATTGTGAAAAGGAGAAACAGATTAGTGAGCAGTGTCCAAATCTCCCCCTAAAATAAATATTTTCTAAGAGGTTTTATGTCAGTTTTTCAATACAAGAGGACACTTTTCTAAGGGAATAGGAGTATAATGTATTTGCATTTGGTAAAGCAGGCCCAAAACTAGCCAAAGAATACCTAAACAGTGTTTTTTTGGCTATTTTTTCAGCTGAAAATTAAACAGAAAAATCTGACAATGCCAACAGTCCCACTCCCACCCCTCAAAAAAACCCTGGAAAAACCCAGCTTTTTACGGATTTTTCCAGAAATGCAGACAACAGCCTCTTAAGGGGAGAGGGCCTCCTTCAGCTGGGCTTCCACTACTAACGTTTCCCTGGGTTCTGCAGGGCTTCTGCACATCACAGTGGGTTCAGCAGGACTTCCCAAATGCCCCCCTTTCAATTTGTTCTTCAGAGATTCTCTTTTGACATAGGTTCTGCTTGGCTTTATCCCAGACTGTGCAGGCTTTTGCCATCTCAATTAGTTCTGCTGGGCTTGCACTGTCAGAATGTGCCTGGATTCCGCTGGGCATCTCCATGTTGCCCTGGCTTCTGTCAGGTTTGCAAAAGTGCCCTCTACCTTCCGTTTCCATTGCAGTGATTCTCCAGTGTGGCATAGGTTCTGCCAGATGGGTTTGGCTGGGCATCTGCTAATTTGGATGTGTTATCCTGGGATTGCAAAAGTACCTCCCCGCTCCCCTGTTTAGGATTGCTGTGCTGGGCTTCTATGGATTGCCTTTAGTTGTGAAAAAAAACCCTTTAAAAACCTTGCCAAAATGCTGGTATTCTGTGGCTTCTCAATGATTATGATGGACTTGCACTGCCAGAGTAGACCCTGGTTCTGCTGGGAATCTGCACGTTGCCCTGTGTTCTGTTGGCCCTCTGCTTGATTTCTTTTTGCTGTGATTCTCTGTTTTTACACTGTTTCTGTTAGGCTTTGCCACATTGATTAGTGGATCTGCTGGATTCCTGAGTTCTTACTGGGGTGAAAGGCGGGGGGAGGGAGAGGGAGTGAGTCAAAAAAAGAGACCAAAGGGGTTAAGAGGAGATCTGGCAACCCCACCTACATCACAGAATTGTCATGAGCATACAATTGAGGAGAGAAAAACCAGTATACCACACTGAGCTCCTTTTGGGAGCTGTGGGATTTGCTTTTGAAAAAGGAGATATAAAAGATCTCATCATGGAGAAGTTTCTGTTCTAGCAAGGTATGCCCTTTAAAAAGACACAATTGATGGGAGAGCTGGGAAGATCCACACCTCTTGTGAGCTAAAACAAGCCTCAGTGTTCTTCCATGCCCCAAAGCCTTTTGAGCTATCTACTATTACAGGCCTCTGTGTTTTTGGGTCAAGGAAATATCTGTGGAGATACAGGATATGGCAACTTTGGGTGGTGAACTCTACGGAATCACATCCTGAATGCTTTGCCTACCAAAACACCACCTTCCCCTCAAAAATTATCCAAGAATTTCCTAATTTGCCAGCCTCCAGGTGGAGCGTAGAGACTTCCATGAATTAAAACTAATCTCCAGACAACAGAAGTCAATTTCCCTGGAGAAAATGACTGCTTTGGATGGTGGACTCTACGGCATTATATCCTGTTGAGGCCTTCTCCTCTGAAAATCCACCTTCCCCATGCTCTATCCCTAACATCTCTAGCAATTTCCCAACCCACATTTGACTACCTTTTTCCCAAGCCAGACTTGGCAAGCCTAACTCCACTTCATCCCAACCCAGCACTAATTTCAGCAAGATAATTTTGATCCATTGTAGGCATTTCTTGGTAAAATGGCTGAACTATTGTAATAGCACTTCAACAGTATTTTACAAGACCTTGGAATAAAATGGAAGGGGTTTTTTGCATCAAGATTTTAAACCTTAGCTCTTAACATCGTTATTAGTTTCTAAGTACTCTGGAAACACACTTCTCATTTGATTGTACTGTTATTATGAATCTCTAGCTGAAAGCATTACCACTCCAAGAACTTCTACACCTCTATGCGAGTAATGTTATTCATTTTTTTTTGTTGTCGTTGCATGTCCTACTTCTATAAATCACAGGTAATACAGACATACTTACCATATAATTTGTTATGATAATGAAGGCATACACTAGTCAGCTATTACTGGTAAATAACCACGGATCCTTTCATCTCCTGTCAAGTATAGTGGCGTGGATTATGGCCAAAAAGCTGCTATCAACTCTCATTTCCTGGTGCAGACAAAGGTGCGGGAGAGGTGCCTGTCTAAGCTGATAGGTGACTGATCAAAGGGCCAAAAGCTGTCAGAACCCAGCAAAAGTTAGGATCCCAATTGCTCTTCAGTGACACCTCTGTCTTTGATCAGTGCATTTTGCACAGAGGAGTCTATTTATGTAAAAGAGTGAATGATCCAGGTCTGTAATCTGGAAAGGGGCAGAGTTACCATTTCAGATGGTCTGCTGGCTTTGGCAACCTAATTATTTGGCAGCAAAGAAAAAAAAATTCTGGGAAAAGATTAAGAAATTATTCCCATAAACATCCTGCCTCAGAGTCATCCCGGTAAAGTTTGTTTTCTCCCACCCTAGAGGAGACAAGTAAACAGGAACCAAACCCAGTTTGGAATGATACACAAGCTCTAAGTTAAATATGAAAAAAAAGTCAGATTTAAGAAAGGAAAAGGCACTGTATAGTTGCAAGGGAAATATATTTGGAGTGCTTTTAGATGTTGGTACAGTTCAACGTGCCTGTGAAACTTATACGAAGGCATTTGCAGGGTGTATTTTTTCTGGAGTTTTAAAAAATCAAATAATGAGTAATTCTGTTTTTAACATTTGTCACAAGTTGTAGTAAAAATAATTTTAGCAAGGCTAAATGCAGCCCATGGTGAGGCTACAAAAAGGTTACCTTCATTAAGGAATCAAGATGCTAAAGGACTTTAGACAAATATGGCAGAGATAGTCATCAAGTTGCAGCCCATTTATGGAGATTCCACTAGGTTTTCAGCACAAGAGACAGACAAAAGTGGTTTGCAATCACTGGCCTTTGCATAGCACCCCTGAACTTGTTGGTGGTATCTCATCAAAGTACTAACCAGGGCCAATCCTGCTCAGCTTTTGAGATCTGATGAAGTTGGATTAGCCCGTGGTGGCGAATCTTTGGCACTCCAGATGTTATGGACTACAATTCCCATCAGCCCCTGCCAGCATGGCCAATTGGCCATGCTGGCAGGGGCTGATGGGAATTGCAGTCCATAACATCTGGAGTGCCAAAGGTTTGCCACCACTGGACCTTAGCCCTCCAGGCCAGAGCTGTCAAATGAAAAACTAAACATTCAGTGACTCCAACCAGCAGAGCTATTTTGACACAGCCAAATGAGTTAGGAACCTCATAGTACTAATTGCTCTATTCATTTCAGTAAAGGACATACATAATGGATATACTGATAATACTGAACATTTCCCATCAACAATAATAGTCAGGGGGTATTTTGGGAGGGGGGAGTAGGTGGGTCACAGATTGCTGAACCAATAATTTCTTTCCTGCAAACTATGTCATGCCTGCTTCTGAAACAAAACGCTGGCAAACATATAAATACTGAAAGGGTAAAAAGTGGACAGAGCATAAATGAAAACAAATTGAGTGACCTCAAGTATTGTAGCTCACCAAAATGAAATCAATTGAGTCGCATCCTGAAATTGCAACCATTCCATGTGATATCATGATTAGAGTGTCAGATTAGAATCTGGTGCTGACATTTTAAGGATTCTCCCCTCTTGTCCTCTTTTATTTTTAAACTTTCTTCCTGGCAGGATTCTCCAGTAGAGTTTGAATCCTCACTCTACAATAGAAACTTACTGGGTGATCTTAAGCTAGTCACATCACAGGGTATTGTGGGGATAAAATGGAGGAGAGGTGAATGTTGTAAACCACTTTGAGACCCCACTAAGGAGAAAAGTAGGATAAATAAATTATTGTATATTACACAATTTCCATCTGATAGGATTCTTAGACTTCCACATAGCAAACTGTGGAACCAAAAAGTAAAAGATAGGTGGATGTTCACTAATCAACGTGCTTAATCCAGCTTAAAGTTATGGGCTGACGTGCAGATAACAGTTTTAGGATGTAGAATTTCAAGATAATATAGGTATATGTTCCAGGTGAATAGTCATATCTTATTCCAGAATGCCAAGATAGTGACTTCAAAGCATGTTGCACTCAAAATATCATCAATCTGCTAGTGGCTCAGAATTGTGAGCTCGTTTGTATTCTCAACCCATAATTCCTTATTCACATTCTATATTTTCCTAGAAGGGATATTATTCTCATTACGTAAAGTGGAAAGTAAAACATTGTGCAAAATTTTCAGATGCTCCCACCAGTGACCTTGCTATCTACAGGGTTACTCCCAGGCTATAGTCTTCATTGTTACTCATACTTCTATTCAGATGCCCTCAACTATTGACCTGGTTGCCGCCTTTGTTACTCACAGACAAGGTTTCCCCACCCACCCTAGACACTCCCCACACACCCTGGACAGATATATACTCCACTTGCTTTTCCAACATCAGATCCTCTGAAGATGCCAGCCACAGATGCAGGCGAAACGTCAGGAGAGAATGCTGCTAGAACATGGCCATACAGCCCGGAAACCACACAGCACCCAAGTGATTCTGGCCGTGAAAGCCTTCGACAATACATTGTGCAAAATCTATTATAAAAACACTTTTATAGGCTATTGATCAGGCTCTAATCAGGGGAAATTAGTCATTATGAAAATTGGAGAGAGAATAGTTATAAAAGAACTGAAAAGACTTAGAAGCAGGAACAGGTAGCCACAGTGGACAAATATTAATTTAGTTACTGGTGTTTTCCACACAGGAACAGGGTAAGGATGCAAAGACCCTAATAATGGTGGGGGATTCCACTCGCCCAGATCCTTTTACCTGTTAGACAATGTCAGGAGAAAAATTAAAAAGAAAAATAAGGCCTTGTCTACTGAAAGGAGGCTTTTACCATAGAGATTCCGGAGATTCCTAGAGATACCCAGAAATGGCTATGGTAGCTCTAGGAATTGCTAGAAACAATACTAAGGATGTTACAGGGCTCATGTCCAGCAGAGGGCAGGCATCACCATCAGCAGTTGCTCCATAACTACCTCTACTTTTGCACCAACTGGCTTTAGCCATTTCTTTTCCAGCTCATGCAGAGTGTAGGCCAGGAGTCGGCAACCTTTACCACATTTGGACCCGTTTTCCACGGCCCTGAAGATCTACCGAGCCGGAGAGGCGGCTCCCCAGGGAGCTGCCTCCGGTTCGGCCCCTGCACTCACCTTTCCTTCCAGCGCTGGGAGGCAGCGGTGCCAGACAGGGAAACCTCCTCTGCCCGACGGAGCAGGCAGCCGCCTGCTCCATGGGGCAGAGGGGGTATGGCAGCTGCAGGGATGGCAGAGGGGGGATGGTGGCTGCTCTGGAGAGGGAATAAGCCCGTACCCATGCTACCCTTAGACACCTGGGGATCGGGAGGGGCGGCGATGAGCATGTCCCTCAAGCTCTCCGGAAACTTGGCGCTGGAAGGAGAGGTGAGTGGAGGGGACGCAAAAAACAGCACCCTCACGGACAGAGCTGCCTCCAGTTCGACTCCTCCACTCACCTTTCAAGGGACATGCCCACGCTACCCTCCTACATCTAGGCAACACAGAGCGACAGTATAACGCTGAAAGAGCCGCATGCAGCTCTAGAGCCACAGGTTGCAGACCCCTAGTGTAGGCAATCTCAAACAGGCTCTCAGTCTTGGTCTGTTTATACACATTGAACTTCTGTTGATAGGTTTCCAGGGTGATATTTCATTTCTGAAAAATGTCAGTCTTGACATTATCATAATCAGTCACAACAATGGCATTAAATTCTCAATAGGAGGATAAAGCAGGACCCTCCAGGAAGGACCCCACCCTTACTGCCTTCTGTTGCTTGGGACAACCAGCAGCTGTGACCATCCATCTGATGAGTTTACATGCCATTCAAAGATGCCATCTTAGGGATTCTGAACAAGCTACCCACCAAGATGATGTGAAGACTTTGTCTTTGTAATCTCCTGGGCCCAGTGATTCTGAGCCACCTGCCGAAGTGTTGTATGAGAGGCCCTTGAACTGTGGTCAACTGCTCTTCAATTTGTGAATGGTTCATGGCTGATGCAGTTGAAGATGGGTTCCCTAACCCTGGTGCTGACATCTTAAGGATTTGCCCCTCTTGTCCTCTTTTATTTTTTAACTGAATCTTTCTTCCTGACAGGATTCTCCAGACCCCAGAATAGCTCCCACTTGGAACAAAAATCTATCTAATTTGGTGATCTCTCTGTTTTAGTTTTACCAATGTGTAGGTCTCTGGTACTTCCATCAGCCAATCATTAATTTTAGGAGGTGGTTGTTGTTTTTGTTTTATTTTCTGCTCTTAGAAGAATCATATGTAATCATATGTAAAGCTACTGCTTGAAGATTTTGACTATCAAGTTGCTATCAAGAGATCATTTTCATCAGATTTGCCCTAAAAAGGGGGCAAACTGTAAAGGCTGTTCCAAACCAGGATTGCCAAGGTGCAGCCAGCAACTCTGAGGAGGAGGAGGAGGAGGAGGAGGAGGAGTTTGGATTTATACCCCACCTTTTCTGTAAGGAGGGCCCACTTAAATAACTTCTGAGAAAAACCAGAGGTGACATTATTAGATGATCTAACTAGAGAACCTATCATGTCACTTCCACTTTTTACCAGAAGTGATATATAAGTGTGCCAGAGTGTTGCCAGGACACAATTCCTCTGTTTCCTCCCACCAGATTGCAGGCACTTGCAGACAACAAGTTGGGAGGCCTACCATTCCCAGCTCATATGTAAATATATATCTCCACTCTTTGTCATTTAAATCACTACCAGTATCTTTTGCCATCTCATAAGAAAGCTATTATCAGGCTTAAATACTACATAAAATTGTATTACATTATTGTATTACATTAATACATAAAATTGTAATACATAAAATTGTATTACATTAAATACTAAAATAAATTGTATGAAAATTAAAAGATAAGAGATTTCTTCACTCATATTTACAGATTTTCTCAAATTTTGTCATAGGCTGTAACACAAGCCCTTTCTGTAACATATCACCTAGATAACCTCTAATTTACAAATATTCAAAACCCTCAATACTAGCGCTATTGTGATTTTTAATGTTGTTATTGTCAGTACCTGGGTGTTTATTATCAAATACAGTTGCAGTTGCAATTAGTTGCAGTTCCCGTTTTTGTTTCACCAAGCATTTAGAATGTGATCCTTGTTAACAATCTTTTGGCTATTCTGTTGTTTTAATCATGATTTTAAATGTAGACTGTTTTTAGTGTGGTCATAACTAGTTGTTTAGGCTTCGATCTGAAGAAGAAGAAGAAGAAGAAGAAGAAGAAGAAGAAGAAGAAGAAGAGGAGCAGGAGCAGGAGCAGGAGCAGGAGAGGGACCAGGAGCAGGAGCAGGAGCAGGAGCAGAGTTTTGGATTTATATCCCCCTTTCTCTCTCATAGGAGACTCAAAGTGGCTTGCAATCTCCTTGCCCTTCCCCCCTCACAACAAACACCCTGTGAGGTAGGTGGGGCTGAGAGAGCTCCAAAAAGCTGTGACTAGCCCAAGGTCACCCAGCTGGCGTGTGTGGGAGTGCACAGGCTAATCTGAATTCCCCAGATAAGCCTCCACAGCTCAGGTGGCAGAGCGGGGAATCAAACCCGGTTCCTCCAGATTAGAATGCATCTGCTCTTAACCACTACGGCCCTGCTGCTCTCTCTCAAGTGTCCTCTCACTCATGATAAGCACTTCCAGTCATGTAAGAGGTGGCCTTTGATAATCCCTTCCCCTCACTTTCCCTTGTTATGTCCCTGGGGTCAACTGAGCCCCAGGAGCACAATTTTTGGAATAGACAAGTGGAACGCAAGAAGGTAACCGTTTATTATAGAGCAGATCTGTCTGTGCTGCAGAATCTCTAAAGCTATCCTTTCATTTCACGACTTGTATTGTTCATGATCCAAGGCTGTTAACTGCTTTGATTACTTTTTGCATAATAGCAGGAAATAGAAGTTGAGTAAATAAATATATTGAAGAACCACTGATTCTTACAGAACTCAGTGCAACTACTGCTTTCTAAATTAGGACTATGATAGTTGCACCCAGTATCCTTGGTTCAAATGACTTGTGGCTTTATGGATATCCTTGCCTGCCTTGAAATCATTTGTTTTCCATGCTTTAGTATGGAGCACTGTACAAGACAATCAAAAGACTAAACAACATTTCTATTTAAAAATTGCTCAACTGTGGAACATATTCTTCTGAAAGGATTATTCACTGAGTACTGTTCCACCTGGGAGGAACTCCTTGCAACTGAGAAAGTATAAGCAAAATCAAAATCAAACGCTGAGCAACTAAGCCTACTATTCACAGCCAAAAGTTACTGGCCTCTTTCCGAACTTGAAAAATCTGTGGTCTCTCAGGCTGTGCCAGGCCTAGAAATAACCAACGTTGCCTGTACAGCTGGCCAAAATATTCCGGAGGCTGATCAGTATACTGGATAAGGCCAAATGAGAAAGGTATCTCTGTGTGTGGTGGGACAAACAGTTGTGAACAGCTGGTAAATGGACTAGAATGAGAAATCAACAGACTGTGCAATGAGAGTGCCATCTAGAGGGGTCCGGAGATTATTAGTGTTCTGTGCTAGGTTCTGTACAGCTAACATTCCAAAAATAAGTAGCCGAACAGAGGCAAGAGAACACATATTTAAATAGCAAAAATATATATATATATATCTATGGAGGGTTCCAACCATGCCAAAACTGGCCACTTTGAGTTCTAAACAGCCTTCTCTCTTAATATTTCCAGCTCATCACGACCATCTGTAACATGCCATTCTTTTGTACCTGTGCAAATGGGCACAATAAAGCTAGATAAAAGGTGGGATGAAAGATTGTGATGTGATAATTTTGCTGTTGCCCCAGTGAGCAATTCCTGCAGATCTCAACTGGATCGTGAAGATTAAGGATGATTTCAGTGTACAAACAGCAGCAGTTTCTATAACAGCAACATACAGAAATAAATCACCATCCTAACTGTATGAACTGAGGCTGACTATGGTTTTACCCCAAAGAAGCAGCTCCCTTCCACTGTGGGAAAATATGAATTTGCTCTAAACACATGACTGGACACAAGAGCGTGTATCTGGGGACAACTGGAATTGGTTATATTGACAGCTGGATCTTGACCATCTTGTTTTGAAGTTAGAATTCATGTATGCGAAATAGCATCTGCATGAAAAACCTAAAGAAGCTACCACATCTGAGAAATCTCTTTGACAAGCATTTTCCTTGTCAAGGCAACTCTTCGGGGCTTTTATAAGCTTGAACAGCAAGCTTTAGCACTGAACTTGGGGAGCAACATAAACTTCTCAAACAGCTCTTATAGAAAGACACTCCAGAGCACTTCAGAATATCAGGGAAGGGGAAAAGCAAATAGCCATAATGGTGTGTTTATAGTCTGTGGAAAAATGCAGCCCTTGGAAACAAGTAGGAATCAATGGTTATCAGCCAGAAAAGTATTTCATTAACTACAGTAACTATAACTATACCAAAATATGTTGAACATGAAGGTTTCGTAATGACAGTAGAGTAGGGATTACCTCTGTAGCTATCTACACCTTGATGCCAGTGTGGATGCATTTAAAGTACATTATCAGTATATGCTGAATGTCACACTCTATTGTAACCCCAAGAAATGGAGCCTTGGACTACATAATAGGAGGTGGCTCAGTCCTCACTGGATCCCATTTAGATTCACAGGCACAGTAGTGGTGCCAGGCCTGGCTTGACAACCAATAGAAGATTGGGGGAGGGGGGAGGGAGATGGGCATGACTATCAAGGAAACTCAGAAGTGACATCACACCTCTCATGGAATCAGCCGAAACTGATGTCACTCTCAGATTTTTCCTGGAAGTTGACATTGTGCCAAAGGCCTGTCAACCTTTATTTTATTTAATTTTCTGGGACACTGGAAGCCTTAGGACAAAAACAATTAATTGCTTATTTATCTGTTTATTAAAAATTATTATGTCCCACCTTACCTTACAGACAGCTGAAAAATTAATCAACAAATATCATCCTGAAATAAATCCATATAACTATTTAGCAGCAACTCTCTCTTAAGCACTGAAGAAAATAATAACTCAAAAGTGTGGTTTACTATTAAATACATACTCAGATTAAAATGAACAGTTGCCCATGTGGGTAAGGATTAACTGAGAGGGCCCTGGGTCATGAATGACATGAAAGGAAATGAATGGAATATGGAAGCGTGTCAGTTAACTAGCACAACTGCCTCAAAATTAGCACAATTTGAACATGCCTACTTGGCCGAGTAAAGTAGCCACATTTTAATTTTTTATCCCTGTTCTTTCATGAGGCCATTGTATTATTCTCAACCCATTGTCCTCATTCATGTTCAGTGAGGAAAATACTATTTAGAACAAGAAGACATGGATCCAATCAGAGGCATAGCTGGGCCATAGTGCGCCCGGTGCGCACTCTGTGTTTTCCACGCCCCCCCCCCCTGCAGCGCCCTGCCCCCCCCCACATTTACTTTAGTTCAGCCTGGAAAAGTGGCCTGTTCCCTTCAGGTAGAAGGGCCTGGTGGGAACTACACTTCCCATGAGGCCTTGGGGCTTGCAAGGTCTCCTGGGAAGTGTAGGGTAGTTCCCACCAGGCCGTTTTCAACCTGAATGGGCCACTTCTCAAGCCTTCATTGTTTCAATAAGGTAAGTGTGGGGGCTGGGGGGCACCGTGGGGTGCCACGGGAGGGGGAGGTGCAATTTTCCAGGGGGGGAGGGATGCACCCGGTGCAATGCACACACTTCGGCCCACTGGTAGCTCTGCCTCTGAATCCAATATGTGGCTGCTAATGCGATTTTTTAAAAATCTAACCACTTTAAAATTATTGTGGGGGCAGAGTCATGATCAGACCCCACTGCAACAATACCAGGATATCTTGTCTCCCTCCCCCCCACCGTTTTCAAGAGCCTAAATAACAATGGGGGAGGTTGCTGAGACATATCAAAAGGTGCACAGGAGTGGGGGGACGAGTTTGCTTGTGGTTGCTGCCCCACAGGCCCTATCAGTATTTTCCTCTCAAATGGAATCAGCAGCCATGGGTTGGACCAGTCTGCTCCATACTCTCTGGAGCCTAATTTGAATGAGAGAAATCTCTGTGGTTTCAGGAGGGATAGGGTTTGATGCACTGTACTAGTTCTCTAGTCCTTCTCTCTTCTTTGCAGTTATTCATAGAGTTAACTGCCACTGCCTGTTTCTACCTTTCTCTTGCTTTTCTGTTTTGTTATTCTGAGTAAAGTCGCTTACGCCTCCTAAGCTTTAGCCAAGACGTTGTTGTCAATGGCTTTGTAAATAGTTGTTAAATACAACTTTCTTAATCTTGAATACGGGTGTTGTAGAGAAATTTCTCCACACTGGATTAATTCTCAGACTCTGCTATTTATTCCTAAAATGGAAGAATATCCTGCATCAGGTGAGTGCTGTGGTATTATCCCTAAAAAAGGATAGCTCTTCCCTCTCTTACACAACTGACCCATTTCCTCACTCATTTGTGGATCGCCAAAAATAAGTTGGCAGAATTTTGCATCATCAACCACAAAAACATGTTTTCCAGTACAGCCCTACGCAGAGTTATACCTTATAATTATAAAAGTGTAATTCTGCTTAGGACTGCACTGTTAACTCTCTGAAATATACACTGTGAACTGCCATTTCCACTCTCTTGGTCTGATTGACAAAAGATCCAGACAAACCCTTCAACTCCTGAACCATAGCTAACTTCACCTCATGATTCAGAGTCTCTGACTTCCACCGACTCATAACATCAGTTTCCAAACTGAAGTATTTCCCTTTGGGTTTTTTAAACTGTATGTCTTGATTTTCATATAATGCAGAAAGTGACAGAAAGGTGTGTAAGATACAAAAGAGAAGAGCAGCTACAAAGTCACACCTGTCAGTACAACTGCCAAAGAACCAGTCTCTGCAGAGTCACTCTAAAAAGTAACAGTGATGTGGTCTGTGAGACAGATAATTATTACTACATAGAGACAGTTGACATCTCAGAAGAATCCAGTAAAAAAATCAGCAATGTCATTATATCAGAAACAACATAATAGATTCCTGCCTAATTAAACATTTTCTGTGCCCTGAAACTGTAATTTTACTGATCAGTGACAGTTTTCTTCAATACAGATGCTCCATTTTCTCATCAAAGCAAAAACAGGTACTGGTAATCTTTCAAAACTTGGAGAAAAGATTTCAAGCGAGAAGAGGCAATGGCCTTTTACCTGCCACCCTTAGCAGAATACCTATAATCTCAGTGTTGCCCAAAGTCATTGATTCATTTTGTCAGCTCTTGACTGGCTCCATCCTCTGGAGAATTATTTATGCCACCTCACTGAAGAGAGTAACTTACCATAAGTACAAAATAGTGATAAACAACATTGAGCTCTGTGAAATATTCAACAATCAAAACTTTGAAGGAAAGACTTCTGAGGAAAACTGAGGGAATGACTGGAAACGTCCAACAAAATTAGATTAGATTCCCAAGAATAACATAACCTGCTAGGAATATGAATGAACAGTTCAGATGACTCGAACTCCTGTCTCTTCTGTTGGAAACCTTCATTGAGAATCAAATCTTGTTATATTCTATAACAAGCCAAACAATTGGCATCATCCTAAGCAGATCTACACAAAATCCTACTCAGATCTATTCAACAGAGCTTACTCCAAGAAAAAGTGTTCTTAGATTTGCACTGAAAATTGCTTAAATATTTTTTAAAAAATTTTATCCAGATAATATTTGCAAGACAAGGTTTTCAAAGCATATGCACCTATTATGGCTTTAGAAATATGCCAGTCAGCATAACTTAGACTTTTTTTATTATTAAGTTGCCCTATACACATCGTTCCTAACATTTTGTGCGATGCTTCATGTCTGTTCTTGCACTGTGGGAACTAACTGACTAACTCCTGGAGTCTAAACACAAGAAATACAGATTATTTTTAACATTATGTGGGTTTAGTTTTCAAAGGAGGAGGAAAAGAAATCTTATTTCTGTGTGCACAGGTGTGCTCAGACAGACTAGAAAATTGAAATCCAATTTTAAAAGGCAATATTGGAAACAATTTGAACAGGTTCTGATGTTGCCACGGCTGAAATAACAGGAGAAATGACTTGAGAGGTGATCTTTGCATTTTCAGTTCAATCTGTTCAACTGAAGCTCCAAAAATGGACTGGAGTGGAAAATACAAACTGCTTCTGTCATTTCAGCCATAACAACGCCAAAAATATTTCCAACAATATTGTTTGAATCAAACCTCATTTCAAAAAAAGCAGACCTACTCTACTTATTTAGCATAAAATCACTATGAGCTCCCTCTGCCATATAAAATTCATCCTTAGGATGAACTGCTTCAACATGCACAGTTAAACAGCAAAATTTAATTGGACTTCTTGTGACTATTTATAGATTAGATAGTTTCCTCATGCAGAGCAGGCATCCTAGTCTCAATCCATTACTGTCTTAAAATCTCTCTCTCTCTCGGACATATTCAGGAAAATTGAGGGAAGGGGAAAAGATAGCATCCTCTGAGGAGGAACAAACAGCAGACATAAGCAGACATTTAGCCAGCGATAAGAACATAAGAACATAAGAACATAAGAACAAGCCAGCTGGATCAGACCAAAGTCCATCTAGTCCAGCTCTCTGCTACTCGCAGTGGCCCACCAGGTGCCTTGGGGAGCTCACATGTAGGATGTGAACGCAATGGCCTTCTGCGGCTGTTGCTCCCGATCACCTGGTCTGTTAAGGCATTTGCAATCTCAGATCAAAGAGGATCAAGATTGGTAGCCATAAATCGACTTCTCCTCCATAAATCTGTCCAAGCCCCTTTTAAAGCTATCCAGGTTAGTGGCCATCACCACCTCCTGTGGCAGCATATTCCAAACACCAATCACACGTTGCGTGAAGAAGTGTTTCCTTTTATTAGTCCTAATTCTTCCCCCCAGCATTTTCAATGAATGCCCCCTGGTTCTAGTATTGTGAGAAAGAGAGAAAAATTTCTCTCTGTCAACATTTTCTACCCCATGCATAATTTTATAGACTTCAATCATATCCCCCCTTAGCCGCCTCCTCTCCAAACTAAAGAGTCCCAAACGCTGCAGCCTCTCCTCATAGGGAAGGTGCTCCAGTCCCTCAATCATCCTTGTTGCCCTTCTCTGCACTTTTTCTATCTCTCAATATCCTTTTTTTGAGATGCGGTGACCAGAACTGGACACAGTACTCAAGTCGCGGTCGCACCACTGCTTTATATAAGGGCATGACAATCTTTGCAGTTTTATTATCAACTCCTTTCCTAATTATCCCCAGCATAGAGTTTGCCTTTTTCACAGCTGCCATGCATTGAGTTGACGTTCCCATGGAACTATCAACTAAGACGCCCAAATCCCTTTCGACCCCTGTAGCGTGTATGTGAAGTTTGGATTTTTTGCCCCTATGTGCATCACTTTACATTTTGCTACATTGAACTGCATTTGCCATTTCTGAGCCCACTCACCTAATTTATCAAGGTCCGCTTGGAGCTCTTCGCAATCCTTTGTGGTTTTCACCACTCTACATAATTTGGTATCATCTGCAAACTTGGCCACCACGCTACCCACCCCTACTTCCAGGTCATTTATGAATAGGTTAAAGAGCACTGGTCCCAAAACGGATCCTTGGGGGACACCACTCCCGACATCTCTCCATTGTGAGAACTTCCCATTTACACCCACTCTTTGTTTCCTGTTTCTCAACCAGTTTTTAATCCATAGGAGGACTTCCCCTCTTATTCCTTCATTGCTGAGTTTTCTCAACAGTCTCTGGTGAGGAACTTTGTCAAAAGCCTTTTGAAAATCCAAGTAGACAATGTCCACCGGTTCACCCCTGTCCACATGCCTGTTTACACCCTCAAAGAACTCTAGTAAGTTTGTAAGACAGGATTTGCCTCTGCAAAAGCCATGCTGACTCTTTCTCAGCAGGTCTTGCTTTTCTACATGTTTTATAATTTTATCTTTAATGATAGGTCTCCCTCACCATAGTTTCCACACCCTAGCCACATGAGACTTATGTTCTTCATATTATGCTTCATAAAAACCTGTGCACATTCTAATTGTATTTGGTATTTGATTTTTTTTAACTCCAACTTGGCTTTTCCTTTAAGTATATTAAAAAGAAATTGCCCCAAGAATACAGTCTAGAGCAACAGGGGCCAAAGGGCCGGGTCGAAGCCTCATATAGGGTCCCGGTCGCCCCACCTGCTGACGCCCATAGTGGCTGTGGACACCGCCTGCTTTCCGCCTTTCTAAGGGGAGGCATGGCAGGGCCTCTTTGCAATGCCCATCCCGGGCAGCAATGGTGGGCCCCACTGATTTCAGGGCCGCTCTTTTTTGTGCAATGTTATACTGATATATCGATACAGTGCTGTAATGATAGATCAAGCAAATGATCTGAATTCCTAGCTTTCTTTTTTTAAAAGTAAGTCTCTAGTCCTTTCTTTGGTGCAGATATGCGGGGGAGAAAGGGACCCGCCCAAACACGGCACAGCAGCCAATCAGGAGAGACCAAAAACGGAGATCACTTTGTTGTGGGGATTTCCAGAACTACATGTCCTCACAGAATAAATCTGCAATGGGGAGGTTGAAACTTCGATGAAAAGGTGCAGTTTATTTTTAAACTTGGTTTAAACTATATTTAATTTAAAGTGGGGAATAGACCAAAGGCTTTTGAAAGCCGTACTGAAATGGATCTATTTTAGATTGTACCAGACAAGTGACCCCCAACATGGAGCCCACCAATGTTTGTCATAATCCCCATTTGCTTCTCCACAAGCCATCTCTTTGCTAAAACAAATCCTGACTTCACTCAAGGAGCTACTTCAGCAGAGTCTGACAAGTACCATTTGGAAATATTTGCCTCCACTAGAGGAAGATGTTAAGCTTGGTACCATCTACATTTTGTGAACACTTTCAGTGTTTGTTACTGAACCTAGCCATCCAAATGTCAGCCATTTTGTGATAAAACCCAACATTCTCTCACATAGTTGGTTAAAAATTTGAACAACTATTCCAAGAGCTCCATCAGAATGGGTACGATGGACAGTGTTCACCAGGAACCTGTACCAGGTGTACCAAAAGAATACAAGCAAGGAAGCGCCAGGCAGGCAAAACAGCAACTCAGCAAGGGACAGTTCTCAGCAAGGTAATCTGGCAAGGACAGAAAACTGCAGGGAAACCCCACTGCAAAGCGAACAGCTGAGGGGTAAGTGGTGCATACAGAAATGGTCAATAACTCTTAATCTGGAGAAAGTAGAAGGACGATGAGACTCAGAGAGTTAGTGAAATGTCGACTCTTTTTAAATCTCTTGTAACAGCTTAAACATCGCTGGAGCCATGTGTTACCTGCTTTCCGCTTTGGGATGAGTAAATACATCACACCAGTAGAATAGAAACCAGAGGGGGTGGGGAGAGAGAAAGATCAACCAAGACTTGAGCTACCCACTTTCTTCCTGAAGCCTAAATCAGCATGAAAGGTTATATTTGTTGCAATGCAGAAACTGATGGAAACAGCAAGAGTTTTAGCCGACCTGGCAGTTCCTGTAAATTGAAGGATTATATTTTGGTTCTGCAGATTTTGCTATGCAAACACAGGGTCTTTCCATGGATTTTGCAAGCTTTTAAAAAGACGAGTCAAGGGGTGTTCCCCAGGCATCAGCAAAGAAGAAAATGAAGAATACATTTCCTTCCATCTCAATGTCTCAGTGTGAAATGTGCTTGAATTAAGACAGGAGGCATCATATTGCCTTATCATCTTGGAGCAAGCAGCATAGTAGTTTTATTTAAAAGGATAAATGTAGGCTTGTAACACTTGAGAGAATCAAATCATTATCCTAACTGCATAAGAAACCCAAGTTTAAAATTAACCCTTTTGATTACCATAGCATCAGAATCTGAAAAAAGTAAATATTTTTCTCATTAAAATATCACTTTGCCCAATGGGAGGAACGCTCTGGTGATATGGTCCGTATGACCCACTTCAGTCAACACCCTGGTTGCAGCATTCGACAACAAGTGAAGTCTCCAAACACTTCGTGAGGGCAGCCCCACGTGATGCACATTGTAGTGATCTAATCTAGATGTAATCAGAACATGCACCATAGTGGAGGGATCTTTTCGGTCCTGGAAAGGCTGCAGTTGGCTAACAAATTGAAGATGGCAGAAGGCACTCCTGGTCACAGCTGCCACCTGCTTTTCCAGCAGTACGCCTGGGTCCAAGAGCACACCAAGACTATGGAACTGTTCCTTCGGAGTGTGGGTGCAACCCCATCCAGAACAGGTGACATCTTTTTTTAAAAGCACGCCATTGATCGTATGTTTGAGGTTCCTAAGAAACTTGCTCAGTTTCTCACTTAGAAGAGATGTAATGGAAGATGATTGAATTCACCTGGGGTGTGTTTAAACATGGGGCATTTGCACTGCTACCCTGTTTCCCCTAATATAAGACATCCCCGTAAAATAAGACATGGTAGAGGTTTTGCTGAAGTGCGAAATATAAGGCATCCCCCGAAAATAACACATAGCAAAGTTTTTGTTTGGAAGCATGCCCGACGAACAGAACAAAAATAAAAATAAGACATCCCCTGAAAATAAGACATCGCACATCTTTGGGAGCAAAAATTAATATAAGACACTGTCTTATATTCGGGGAAACACGGTAGGTACCCAGTGAGTGCACTGCACTCAGATTCACAGTTGCCATTTGTTCAGTAGGATAAAAAGTACAGTATTATGTCAAGCAATAAAACAGCACACTGGATTGTCTAAAAACAAAATGGAGCAAGAAAACTGCAGGCAGAGATTCTATAAAGTCAGCAATTGAATTCTGTGAACATTTATAGCCCTGGTAATAATCCTAAAGCAGTATCCAGCTCTTTAGAACTTCAGATGACAATTCACAGCACTGCCAAGAGTATTTCTGCCTGCATTAGGCTGACAGTTGATGTATTTGCCTCACCAAAGGTTTCCCTGAGAGCAAAGTCTATAAGAGAACAAATAAACAAACTTGCACAAAATATGTTTACATCAAGAATGAAATTATCCTATAATGTCAGAAATACATATTCATATTTTGCCTGTGCTTTAACATTTTAAAAAACTTGCAAACAGAGAAGGGGGTGTGCATGCATGCACAATTGCAGAGGCAATGTGAGCTGGACTTGGTTACATAGCTTATGCAACCAAAGAAGAAGAAAAGCACTCTTATTTCTGCACATGGGCCCAGATGGCAACCCACCTCTTGGTGTGAGACAGACAGTGTTTCATTACAAGTAGGTCAACTATTGCTTTGGCTGCAGCTACACAGAAACACAGGTATCTAAAAAATTCCGCACCTTCCTACTACAGTTCTTTTCCAATTATTTGTTTAATTTCTCTTTCAGAGACCCAAAAAGACTTTTAAAAAAAGAAGAAGCATGTCACAGATTAAACATTCATGGGACCTTGGGGATCCAGGGAGATTTGTTCAGTTTCTCAGTTGGAAAAGAAGTAATGAGGGACAATCTCCCTTAAATGGCAGTTTGTCGATAGTGCTGGCTTTCCCCTGCAGTTACAGCTGTACAGGAGCAAAGAGTTCGTTCTGAATTCACAATGGGCTCTACAGAGGCCTACTAATAAATCTTCCCATTAGCCAAAGCATTCTAGAACTTAATCCAGAATCCTCCATATTTATTTATTTTATTATTTATTTCACTCATATCCCATCTTTTTCCCCAGTGGGGACCCAAAGCAGCTTATATAATTCTCCTCTCCTCAATTACATCCACATCCTTTGGGATGAGAGTATGCAAATCATCTTGCAAGGATCCATGTCATAGTGAGAGTCTCCCAGATCCTAATCTGACCCTCCAACTACTATTATTGTGTGGTTCTTTGACAGTTACTCAGGTGTTTCCATGAAAAAAGGACCACTAATGGTATAAAGTCTTTAAGCCATTTTTGCATGTGCATAGAACTTATCATGGGGACTATTGGCAGCAAGGAAGTGAGCATACACTGGTACCACCGTGCATGGCTCGGGTGCGGCGGGGGGGGGAGCATATTTCATAACAACCTTCTATGAGCCAGCCAGAGACAGAACAGGATGCAAACTATAATCCACATTTAATTAGGATTGTTGTGGGGCCCAGGTCCTGTGGTTCACATGAGGTATTAGAAGTCTTACAATAAACATCCTAAAATGATATAAGAGCACTACTTATAACTTGGAGTGAGCCAAAAGCAGATAGTAAAAATAACTGATATTGAAAGCATCCTTATCATTATTCTGTAACAAAATTTAATTTTCAAAGAGCTATCTTTGCATACGCATCTCTACCACACAAAAAACAGGCATCCAAGTTTGAAACTTTTGAATTGTACTCTTGAGCTAAATTATTCACTATGAATTATTCATTCTGCTGTCCTGTATCCCAAATGCACACAGGCCTGTTCACACCCTGCTTGGGATATTATTTTCCTTCTTGCTATAGGCACCTTTTGATGACATGTCTTTCACAAATCTGACAAGCTAAATTTCCTCACTTCAGTAAACAGTGTGCAAAACATCACTCAGAATCCAGATCTATCACTCTTCAACCCATCCTTGACAACCAGATGAATTAGCAAATGTTCTGATTTTGTGTCATGATGGAATTTGTGTTGGCATTATATTTTGTACAATTCATCATATGTGATATTGGAATCTAACTAGCTTTCAGGTTGCAATATTCTTCCAGGGGCCTGATGCAGGCCACTGAACTGGTTTATATTTCATAAATAAACACAGAAAAATAGTAGCCTACAGCTGGACAATGTTTGGCAGCTGGGGTGAAAGAAATTGTGCATATGAAAAGCCATTTTTCTACAGAGCATTAAAAGATTGAAATCACCCAACCTCTTGGAAAATTGTTACCCACTGATCTTACATATGAATCTCAGTTTGTCAAGCAAGGAACACAAAAGTATCTGAGGGGGAAAATGTGTGTATATGTACACACACGGGCACGAAAGTTTGTGGCAGAAGGTTTACCATGGAAAGGAATTGGTGTGGGGGGTGGGGCAGAGATGGCCTTTGACTTTAAAAAAATTATTATTTCAATCCCATCCATATGTCTGTAACATATTACAATCATATTCATTACAATCATGTAATCTTACAATCATATTCATTACAATCTGTAACATATTACAATAATATTCATTACAATCATGTAACATATTCAATCCCATCCGTATGTCTGTAACATATTACAGAATAGAATAGAATAGAATAGAATAGAATCTTTATTGGCCAAGTGTGATTGGACACACAAGGAATTTGTCTCCGGTGCATATGCTCTCAGTGTACATAAAGAAAATACATTTGTCAAGAATCATAAGGTACAGCACTTAATGATTGTCATATAGGTCTACATTGTCATATAGACAACATTGCTTGTTGGACAAGAAGCTTTGGACTGCTTCTGCCATAAGTTGGCTACATGCCAATCACTGAAACAACACAAGACAGACATCAACAAATACCCTGGAACTGTTTAAAGAGAAAGAGCTAAAAGAGGGGAAAAACTCTCCAAACCACAAGAAGCAACATTTTTAGCTCTAATAAATAAATCCCATTGAGGTCTCATGGACTACACTGTGAAATCCTGGTGACTACACTGTGAAATTTTGGAGACTATACTGTGAAATCGTAAATGCCAACCATATTTAAGACTCACCAGTATTGTTGCAGTGGCTTAGCAACTCCAAAATGGCCACCAAAATTTCACAGTGTAGATCTCAATGGGATTTATTTATTGGAGCTTATGGTTGGCATTTTTGTGCCCAATGATAATTAATTGAAATTTTACAAAGTACTGTAAGCTGAATTGCTAGAATATATATATGAAAAGTGGGTTATACTGGGGAACTTTAATGGTTCAGTTGTATTTGAGGTAGACAAAAAAAATAGAGAAAACCAAAGGAAAGTTGAAACAAAACAAACTACCCAAATCATTTACAAACTTAATGCAGGAACTAGGTTTAGAAGTTTAAAAGATGTATGGAGAGAACAGGAAGGACAAGCTAATGAGTTTATTATTCATTAATTATTTTATTATCTATAACAACTCTAGAAGTTTTAAATAGAAACATTAGAATTGATAATAGGATAGAAGGGATAAGAATAAAAGGAGAAAACTATAAGCTTAGAGCATTTGCAGATGATTTGGTGTTATTCCTAGATAAACCACTAGAAAGAATTTGTCGACAGGGAAAAAAAGCAGATTTGAAAAACGAGCTGGTCTGAAAATTAATAAAATTAAAAACAAAAATGACACTGAAAAAAATTAATAAAAAATGAAGAATTAGAATTACAGCAAAAATCAGGATTTAATTCAACCGAACAAGAAAAATACCTAGGAATTGTAATGGAAAAAAGAAATAGCACACGCTTTCAAAATAATTATGAGAAAATATAGAAAGGAATCAGACAAGATATGGAAAAGAAGCAAAACAATTTTTCTGATGGGTAGAATTGCAAGAATAAAAATGAACGTCTTGCCTAAAATATTATTTTGGTTTCAAAATATTCCCATAATTCGTACAGACAAACCATTTCAACAATGATGGAAGAATGTGTTAAAATTCATTTGGTGTGGAAGAAAGCCCAGAATAACAATCTTATCATTAATAGATTATAAAGGGAGAGGAGGAGTGGCAGCACAGACTTAGAGACTTATTTCAAGGCATGTGCCAAAAAAGTATGACTAGAAGAATGGATCATACTTAGAAATGATAAAATATTGAAAATAGAAAGGTACAATAATAATAATAGTTGGCATGATTACTTGTGGCCTGAAATGAATAAGAGTTTTAAAAACTTTAGAAATCATTTTAACAGGAATGCCTTATTAAAAGTTTGGTTGAAGTATAAAAATAGAATTCATAATAGTACCCCAATGTGGCTATCAACATCAGAAACTTTACAAATAAAGGAAAACAGAGATTTAAAAACTGTTTAAGATATAGAGATATTATAGAGCGAATGGGTAAGGAAGTCGGACTGAAACCTAGGCTGATTCCACACAGTCTAAATATCCCAGGTTCAGCAAGGGAAACTTGGCCGATTTGGCCAAGAAGTTCGCACGGTTCCCGGTCTTAAAGTGGGTTTGTCCCATGATATTTCCCTCATCCCAGTTTTTTCAAAAAGCGCCACTAGAGACCAGATTCTAATACAAGAAAACCCATGTCATAGGTTCACTTATTTCCAGTGGACAGAATGCTTTAAAGTAGACAATTAAAAATGGAAATTTAGGCAAGATAGAATAATTTTTGAAAAAATATTATGTAAGGATAATGTAAAATTAATAGGGAATATATATATATATACACACACACACACCTGTAAGTGTTTAAAACTGAACAAGAAGAGGTTAAAGAAGTTAAGATTAAATGGGATGAGAATATTGGAAGAAATATTAATATGTATGGACTAAGCCCGTGGTGGCGAACCTTTGGCACTCCAGATGTTATAGACTACAATTCCCATCAGCCCCTGCCAGAATGGCCAATTGGCCATGCTGGCAGGGGCTGATGGGAATTGTAGTCCATAACATCTGGAGTGCCAAAGGTTCGCCACCACTGGACTAAGCTATGGAAAAATATTAACAAATTCACATTGAGCATGGACCTTAAAGAAATCTTCTATAAAAAGTTTCATAACTATCTTGGTGTAGTAGCATTGTCTAAGGTATTGTTCACAGATGTGCTGGAAATGTGAAGTAAGGTACTTTCACCAACGCTGGCAATGCAGGAAGGTATGAGAGTATTGGAAATCAATTCATGAAATAGTGCAGGAAATCATGAAGGTCAAATTTGAAACGACTCCAGAATCATATTTGTTGGAAATAAGTAGTAATGAAAAGATAAAACAAAATAATGTTCTGTTTCTCTGCTTGGTTACCACAGCAAGGATTGTTTTAGCAAAAAGCTGGAAACTACAAACAACTCCCACCAAAGAAAAGTGAATAGTTTTTTCTCACTGCACAGAAAAACTAAGACAGTCTGTGGAGTGCAGGTCTACCCAATGCTTTACAACGTGTGGTAAACCCATCTGGCTGATGTTGTAATTATTTTATAAATGTCCCACTCGGTAGAGAAGCTCCTTACGAAAGAAAAGAAATCTTCCTCATTTTTCTTTCAATTTTCCAACATTATTTGTCATGGCAGATATCTTTCCCTGCTCCTCCCACTTATAGTGGACAGAGAAGATTAGCTGCAAGAAAAGGAGATGAAAGCCAAACCAGCCCTCAGCTAATTCCCTCTGCTCTACCACAATGTCCTCCTTCCCAGAACAATGCTGGAATTCTACATGAGCAGCCTTGACATATTTGTCACCTGAGCAGTGTAATATGTAACTAGGCACTGACTATCATATCATGTTTAACTAGACACTAATTTATCATATCGTGTATCCAATGCTGAATCAGGCATCACAGAACAGATCAAAAAAATCCATACAGTGGGGTCAGGGACAGATGGGAGGTCTCCTACAAACCTGGGAGAAGTAGAAAAATCTGAAATCAAAAGTAGGGGGTACCCTCCCCCCCCCCCCCACAAAAATAGATCTATTGTAGTTTCAGGAAATGAATGCCAATTCAGATCTCATGAGACTATGCTATGATATCTCAGTTCCTGTCAGTGGGAGCAGGAGAGACTGAACAATCCAAAAGATGAGAGGAAAGGAAGGAGACACGAAGAAAGTGAGCGGAAGGGGAAGTCAGAAAAGTTTAGGATGTAGGATCATGGGAGAGAAGAAAAGAGTAGAGACTGGATGAGCCACCAGGGACAGCAGGGACACCAGCAGGGACACCAGGGACAGTAGATGATGGCGGAAGAGGTGGGTGGGTGGGTGGGTTGGAGAGAAGGAAGCAGAGAAAGGGGAGAAGTTGTGAGGGCTGCCAAAAGGAAGGAAACAGCAAGTAGTGTGGGGAGAAGGATCCAGAACAGGAGAGGAGAGGTGGCCCCTTTGTTTAAACTACGAGCAAATAGGTGACTGAAAGTTATATTTTTAAAAAATTCAACCCAAAAAATTCAGCCCTCTCACATTGAAGTTATGACCTTGTAGGTATGGTTCCCCAAGTCACAGATGATTTTTTTTTCATTCTGGTTAGTCAGGGTGCTTCAGAACTTTTCAGACAGAGGGTCCAGGAGCAGGCAGGGCAGATTTTAATTGTTGAGCCCAAGCCATACTGGGTGGTCAGCAATGAACTGGACACTAGGTTTGTAATGCTAAGGGCTAAAAATGTATAATTGTGCCAAGTCAAATCCAGGTAATCCAACAGTAGACTCATGCAAGTCAATCTACAATCTAGAAGTCATGCTATGTCAAATGTTAAAAAAATATTTGGTAAAAACAGAAACTATACAGCTGCAATCCTAAAAACAGTTTTTCTGGGAAGTAAGCCCCATTGAAAATAACAGCGAGAAGTAAGGAGGTTTTTTTAATCATTCACACAAGAGCAAATAAAACAGACTATTTATTTTGAATCTCTTTTGGCACTAGAACACTAACTCGTTTTCACTCCTTCAACTTTGCTTTAAAAAATTCCCTTTCAGTTTTCAACATTCATTCCCCTGTGCTCAGCTTTGATCAGTCAAATGCCAAACACAGTTCTTCTTTTGTCAAGAAAAACATTATATTTGTATTGTCCACAAATGTATTTAATCATTCTGCTGCCCAGTTTTGCTGCAATATTCTGTTATCTTTGGGTGCTTTGGGCTTTGAGGAATGGGAAATGCAAAATAAATTATAGGAGTGTGAAGGAGCTGTTGGTGTGATGATTGAATTAGCTGAGATATGTGCTATTCACCACGTGGCTTCCAATTTCTGTATTGCACCACATGGCCTGTGTCAGCAATTTTAGCTACTAGTGATGGGGAAGATATTTTTAGAAGGAACATAATGACACCCAGAAAGCCAAATACTTTTGTTGATTACTTAGAACCAGGTAAAGGAGAACATGAAAGCCAGTGTGGTGTAGCAGTTAAGCTGAGGGAAATCCGGATTCAATTCCCACTCTGCCATGGAAATTTACTGTGTGAGCTTGGCCCACTCGCTCACTCTTAGCCTGGGCATCCCTTGGAAGTATTTGGATGGGAGATTCTCCAAGGATTACCAGCACCGTGGTGTGGAGGCAGGCAATGGCAAATTAACTCTGAAGGTCTCTTCCCTTGAAAGCCCTATGGAGTTGCCATAAGTCAGTTGAGCCTTGATGGGAAGAAGATACCTAGAATTGGTCAAACAAATATTAATTTTAGCAAATCTGCTGATTTTTTTTCTGCATTAAGGACATTTAATGACAGCAATCAACAATTGCTAGTTTCTTCCCTATTTAATATTAAATAATGTTCTCCACAGAATCACAGTGGGTAATCCTGTGCCAATCAGTACCAGGTCTGCTCTATTCACAATTTAACACATTTCTTCTAGTGCAGGGGTAGGGAACCTGCGGCTCTCCAGATGTTCAGGAACTACAATTCCCATCAGCCCCTGCCAGCATGGCCAACTGTAGTCCTCTTTTGGCACTTTTTTCTTTAATTTTCAGCACTAGTCATTTTGAGTCTTTGCTATTTTCTGCCAGTAATGTAATATCATTGGCATATCTCCCTCCAATTTTTACTCTACCTTCTTCGAAATCTAATCCACTTTTCCTTACTATATGTTCTGCATACCAGTTGAAGAGATAGATAAATAAAGTATATCCTTGTCTATACCTTTGTGAATTGGAAACCGTTCTGTTTCTCCATATTCTGTCCTAACAGTAGCCTCTTGTCCAGAATACAGATTGTGAATCAAAGCAATCAAATGCTGTGGCATAGTCATTTCTCTTAAAACCAGCTTTTCATGATTCACAGTCAAAAACTTTGCTGTAATCTATGAAAGACAATCTGATTTTCTTCTGAAATTCTCTCATATGCTCCAGTAACCAACACACATTTGTGATATGTTCTCGAGTGCTTCTTCCTTTTCTGAATCCAGCTTGAACATACATGGTAACCGTCTTTATTTTAAAATGTTGAGCATCACTTTACTTATGCGAGAAATTAATGTGATGGTTCCATAGTTGCTGCATTCTTTGACCGCTTCTGCACGGCCCAAAAACAGCGCCCTAGAGATGGCAAAAATACTGTCCCTGGTGCACTGTTTGCACATCTGTTGCTGCTGCAGCACAGCAGCACAGTGCTCATCCCCCCCCCAAACAGTGCGAAAATGCTGTTTTTAAAACACACTCCATGAGCATGTTTATTGAGAAGCAGCATTTTTCCACCAGCGCAGTGCGAAGGGCACCAGCGTGACCGCACCGCTTTCAGCCACTGCCTGTTTGTGTGTGCTGTTTACCTTGTCTTCCCTCTGAGGCCCTGGAGGGAGAAGAGACATGCTCACACTGCCCTCCGACTCCCATGGGTCAGAGGACACTTCCTCCCTCTGGAGCCTTGGAGGGAAGACAAGGTAAACAACCTTTGCAGCAATTTCAGCGCCGCCGGCACAAGACCGTGCGAATGGTCTCGTACCCCCACTAGCATTAATTATGCCAGTGGACAGCTGCTTCTATCACTGTGCAGAAATGGCCTTTGACATCTTTTTTGGGAACTGGAATTTAAATTGACTGTCCAAGTCTGTGGCCCATTGTTTTGTTTTCCATATTTGTTGGCATATATTGGATCTCTCATATGCTCCTGGTGATTTGTTTCTCCCTACTGCTCTCAGTGCAGCTTTCACGTCACTTTCTAAGATTCTTCTTGGAAGAAATCTGTCAACTTTTCATCTCTTCTGGATAGTTCTTCAGTGTTTTATTCCACCTTTTCTTTATTTTGTTCTGTTGAGTTAATGTATTTCTGTGTTGATCTTTCATTATGCCGAACTGCACTTTAAATTTCCTCTTCATTTTTTTGGATTTTGTGGAACAGATCTCTTGTTCTTCCTTTTTTGTTGTTCTGCCCCCCAAGTGAATCTATTTTTGGTGCCCTGTGTTTGGCTAAGACAGAGTGGGGGAGACACAAGTTCTTACAATAGGTTTATTACTTAAGAGAAACAAGACCCTAACTCCTCCCTTGGTTCTATCCAAGGCAGAGTACTTGCTTGTCTTGAGCAGGTTTGAAGCTGTAGACTGTGTCTTCTCTTGGCTGCTTTCAAGAAAGTCTACCGTATCTTGCTACCTTTTAGTTCTTTCAGTCTTTTTCCAGTTCTAATTACTGTTAAACTTAACTTGTGCTCTATGGACCACCATATAATAATATGGACATCACGAATATTCCGGTTTCCAACTACCCTTAGCACCTCACTCTGACTAACTGACTAGAACGAAAACAGGGGATTGCTAGGTAAAGAAACTGCCTATTGGGAAATGTCTTAAAGGGACAGGGGCTAACTAAAATACCCTCCCTTAGAAGACTTAACAATGAACTAAAACCATGCTAACTATGGGGAAACTAAAGCTTAATGGGGAAATAACAAAAGCCTCTGTGGGGGCATGACATTTGTTGTTCTCGTCTATTTCTTTATATTGGTTATTATAATAATTATTTTTGTCTCCATGTGAGAGTTGCTAGAACACCGCGTTTAGAATTTTGATTCTCATCTATCTTTTGCAATTTTAAGAGTTTCCTCAGACATTCATAGAGGTTTTTCATTTCTTTTGGCTACTAGGAATAGTCTTTGTGCATTCTTCCCTGATAATATGTCTAGTTTCAGTTTTTCTGATTTAAATTCACTTGAACTTAGTAATGCAAATCTGTTCTTTACCAGCTCTTTGAACTCTTCCAGAATGTTCTTAAGTTATATTTTTGCCCTATGAATGTTATGGCATTTTTTCTATTTTTTAATTAATAATTCATGGTCTGTTCCACAGTCTTTCGGTTTTGAAATATAGTAAAATGAGGCCCACTAAAAACTAAGAAGCATATGTCATCAAAGATAGGAGTTCACTACAAGATTTTCAAGCTTTTGAAAATTTAAGTCATCCATTTTCAACCATTTTTTTGCACCTTGGAAATGGCATCACCCACATAATTTTTTTCCTTTGTGCCAAAGCAATAGAATATTTATCTCAGGAACAAAGTATTCTAGTGTCAAAAGTGACAAACGAAGAGCCATCATGCCAAGGTTAATTTTCACTGTTATCCACTGGGAATGATATAGACTATTATCTATTTGCTCAGCACCTTTTCCCCAATGTGCTGATTCAAAAACGTATCCACGTCGTGTCTAGCATACAATAGGGTGCCAAAGCACAAGTTAAACTTCTCTAAAACCTGCATTTCTACAAGAATTGAAATAAGAACAAATTGACATACTGTATTGGTAAGTAAAATCAATATAGAACGTCATCCCTCAGCTTCCAGTTTGACGAGAAACTTTATCTTGTGGATAAGAATCAGGGAAAGAAGGGTGCAAGCATTCAGGAACATCCATATGTGGGCAAATAGCACACCCTACATCCAGATATGAAACTATGATTAATTAGCTGGCAGATGGTTTTCATGGAAGCATGAATTTGTGGTTTACTAAAAGATGGACTCCATGTGCACTATTTAAATCTGATATTCAAGTCTGACTGATTTTCCCAAACAATGATCAAAATAAGATAAGTCAGATTAGGTTCCTTTCCACAAACATATCACAATCTGTTTTGATAGAAAAGGGATCCGGAATAGTCATTTGTTTCCACAGTTGACATTTGGTACACTCATTAAATTCCCTTGCTTAAGCTGATAAAAACAACCTGTTTTTTAAAAAAGAAAAAGAAGAAACCATCAAACCTTTATGATATATAAACAATCATTAGTGTTTTTTTAATTTACACAGAAAAATCATTCTGGATGCACTTGGTATAATAGTTCCTAGAAGTTATTGGGGGGGGGAAAGGGTTTCACCAGGAAAATTATATATAAAAATCAAACAAGTGATATGGAATGTTTTCATAGCCTCATTTTTTTAGGCAACTAGAATATCGTATCAAAAGACAGACTATTTACATTGAAAATGCGGAATCGCTTCTGGCTGCCTGGACCCAAAACTAAAGAGGGAAAAAATAACATGGATAATTTGATTTTAAAATTGCTCAGAATATGGTTGTATACTGTTTGATTGGAGAGAACAAACTGTCAGACAGAACCCATTATACAGTGGGATATGCATTTTGTGATAGCAGCTGTATTTTTATTTGTAAATGAGATAACCAAAGAAATCAATATAAAATGCAGTGCTTTCTTTATTTTCTTACCTCCTTCTCCAGGTATTTCAAACTCTTTATTTGTTTATCTTCAAAACTTTATGCCAAGAACAAGTCTCAGCTTCTCTCTGGGGTGAAAAAAGTGGGGGGAAAGCCAAATTTGATCTATTTATATATACTGATTTATACTCTTGTGCACTGATATCATTTTAGTAAAACATAAACTTAACACTACTTTATATGTTATAATATTGAATACAAGCACGTAAAATTTTCTAATTATACTGTGCTTCTTCTTTCAAGGGAATTTGTCTTAGAAAGTTAGGCTCACTTTTTTTCAGGAGTGTGTTCAGTTCAGCAAGTCTTGAAAGATTAGTATATCAATCTTCCTTTCTATAAATGGTTCTCTGCAGATTTGCTCAATATCCAGAATATCTTCACCAATTGGGGTATGTTTTTGTGGACTCTCAACAAATTATTTTTCAGAATCTATTCCACTTGTTTCCTCTTCACTCAATATTCTTCTCTGTTGGTTGTTTGCTTGGCAAAAATAAAAAATTCAGTTGGGCCTGAATGGTTGTCCCTGTGTCTTGGACATTCTTCTGAACTTTTCCATAGAATATAAGCAGATTTGAAACAAATTACTGCCTTATACTCTGCAGGACATTCTTTAACTGTTTTTTGATATTGGATTTTGATTGTTGAATTTCTTGTTTTAAACTCTTAAAATCTTCCTTCACTTTTAGTTCTGATTGGCCGATTTGGAGGGAAATTGACTGAAACCTTTTAATTATCTCCATTCCAGTAGGTAACTGCAGTGTTATCAAAGTAAATGGGGTTTTCCCCTTGTACAAAAAAAGTATGAAACATTTAGCGATAACTGTAATATAAAGTTATCAGCAAGTCTGGAGAGAATTTTTGTTTACTTTAAAAGACTGGAACAAGATAATAGCTGCTTCTGTTCCCGTTGTCAGCAAGGAACAATCCTGTTATGACAGCTACGAAGCTATCTTTAGTTGAATAATTATAAATTGCAGTTTAGCTTCACACTAAGCCTCCAACAATCATTCACCTTTATAGGAAGGTCTCTTGAATACTTGTAAATATTTTCAAACAAGCCTTATCTCCACCATACACAGTCATGTACCTTCACCAAGGAAGCAAATAAATCAGCTTACTTGTTACCAGCTCGCCAATTAAGTTCTTGTCAATTTTGAAAGCACATATGTCCAATAATCTTATATTTCCTGAATCAAAAAGTTTGTAATCCAATCGGTATGCTGAGCACTTTAGAACTATACACGTTCAGTCTGAGTCAAGAGAGTAATAACTCCAGTCCAAAAAAATGAAGCCAATCCTAAATCGAGTCAGTCAAAAGTGTTTTTAGGTCCACCTTTTCAAGTCATCCATTCAAACCTCACAACTGTGCAAGTCCAAACCACGCAAAATGAAAGTAACTCCAATTCAAGAGACAGAATAGATCTTAAACAAAGGCTGCTTCTGCACAGCCAAGGGAGAGAGCCTGCATCGGCATTAATCATGCCGATGCAGGCTCTGGGGCTGTTCACACAAACGGGCTGCCCAGATGTTGGAGCAGGCTCTGGACAGCTGTGCAGCCCCCTTGCCTGCTGCTGGCAGCCATCGCTCTGCTGTCGCTCTGAGGAGGCCAGGGGACACGCCCCCATGGCCAGAGCGATGGCTGCAGCTTTGGAGGCTAGGGGGTGTGTCCCCTGGGCTCTTCAGAGCGACGACAGCCAGCAGAAGGTAAGGAGGCGTTTGGGGCCGGGGAGGGGAATACGCTGGCTTCCACCCGCTGCCGTTTGCTTGGCAGTGGATGGAAGCCGGCGTTTGCAGAAAAACTCGCTCCCCAACTGAGTTTTGAAAACACCGTTTTGGAAGGAACAGAGAATCGATTTGGCAGCGGCGCCTGTGCAAAGGGTCCCCGCCAAAACTATGTTTTACTGGGCTGAAGGCGTTGCTTTCTGCCCAGGTGGAAACAGCCAAAGTCTCTCATGCCCTTACAAATCACCCCAAGAGTTTACTAACCATCGCATCCCATTGCCAAGCAGAGTTCCACTTTCAAAAGAGCAGGGGAAAAAATCAATTAATCAACTGTTCATTGTTGGGCATCCATCTAAGATGTTTTAAAGAAGCTTTCTTTGTTTTTCTTTGTATTCTTGTCTAATGTTTGAACTGCATCAAGTGAATTTCGAAATTCACTTGATGCAGTTCAAACATTAGACAAGAATACAAAGAAAAACAAAGAAAGCTTCTTCATTTAGTTGATAATTTTTTAATTCCTTCAGTACTTGGAAAACTTCGTAGCAGATCCGAAGAGACTTGAAAGAGAAAGAAAACGGGGGGGGGGGGAGAGATTGCTTTCACATCCTGCATGTGAGCTCCCAAAGGCACCTGGTGGGCCACTGCAAGTTAGCAGAGCTGGGCTAGATGGACTCTGGTCTGATCCAGCTGGCTTGTTCTTATGTTCTTATTGGAAAGAAAAAAAAGGGTGAAGAGGGCAGTCTCTTCTGCCAAAACAGCATGCCTATACTAATCCTGAATATTATCAGAACTAGTGGGTCAAAATAATCCAAACTAGTCCACCTGTTGAATTAAAAGGCACTCAAAGCATTGAGGAGGCAAGCGTTAGACCTAGTCTACTCTTTAACCAGCAATTTGTCCCTTTCAGAGAGTACAGCGGGGAGCTAGCAAAGCTCAGACCGAACAAGATGCCATGTCTTCCAGAACTCTGTAATAGCATATTCTTGAGTCTGTAATAACATATTTCCGAGTAGCCCATTTGTTTAGTGATTCCTAGCACTGCAGCACTTGAACCAACACTAAATTACAGATTGTATTTTTAGCAATTAGCGTTGATTATGCATGTACTCTTTGCAGTCTCTCCACCTCCAGCAAGTGCTCAATATATCAGAAACACACAATGAACATTCATTTTAACAAGACTGCTTCCAGGAAACATATCATTGGAAGTGAACTTTGAGGAGGACTGAAATTAGCAATGATTAAAAGGATCTTCCTCCCTGAAAAAAGAAAGAAAAAGAAAAACCCAGGCTTCTGAGCAAGAGCGCCACCTACTGGGCCAACAGCTAACAAGGTAAAACAGGAGCCTCCCAGAAAGAAGCCGTGGTATCCCAACTTGAAGCACTGGCAATTTGCCACCACCTATTTAAAAGAAAACAAATTGGCAAAAACTGTGGGATGAGAAGGAATAAGATCACCTTTAGTTATTGTTATTCTAGTGACAATGGGGAAAAGATTATGATGGTGCAGAACACCGTCTGGAGTATGAAATCTAAAGGTCACCACCTTTCAGTCCAGGAGCCTCAACATATTTTTCTATGCAGTGCAGTCGCAGAAAGGTGTGTGATTTAAGGGTAAATTATATCAAGAGAAATTAAGGACTGAGGCATCAATTATTACTATTATTTGTTGCTAGGAAAATGATGAGAGTCTTAGCAAAGCTCACATGCTGAAACACTGGCCTGCATAGGCCCCTTCCACACATGCAAAATAATGCACTTTCAATCTACTTTCAATGCACTTTGCAGCTGGATTTTATTGTGCGAAATTGCAAAATCCACTTTCAAACACCTGTGAAAGTGGATTGAAATTGCATTATTTTGTATGTGCAGAAGGGGCCTCAGAGTCAGGGACTTGTCTGCCAGAGGGACATGGGGAGTAACATTAGATCACATGTGGGTGCCCAGGGACAAAATCGCTCCCGCACCCTTCCTGTGGAGATGCCCCCCTACTAGGTACTCCCCCCTCCACTGGCTGAGCCAGGAGCCTGCTGCAGGCCCGCCGGGTGCCCCTCGGCCTGGCCCCCCCAGGCTGCCTGGGGCTGCCACCGCCCTCCTCTGCTGACTGAAGGAGCCAGCGGTTCTGGGCAGCCTAGCAGGGACCAGGGCTGGGTCAAGGAGCACCCAGTGGATCGCCTGCCACCCTCATAGCCAACTGGGCTGGGCCACCTGCCCCAGCACTGCTGTGCTCCTCCAGCCAGGAATGCAGCACTGCCATTTTGAAATGGCCTGCAACATGAGCCCTTAATCCATTATTCTGGGACAGCTCTAATTACAAAGAAGAAATATGTTCAGAAAGTCTTTCAATTGAATGTTGATTATAATGGATGGAGAAAATATAAGACCCTCAATTTTTAGTTTGCTTGCAAGTGTAGAAGTTTTTGTTTTTTTTTAAACAAATTTCCACTGGTGCCCAGTAGTGAAATAACACCACTAATGATCCATGTAAAATGCAAACATGATTAAATGTTGTGCTAGGGAAGAATTAGTATAACTTTTTTACTGTTTTAAGACCTCGCTTGTAGTTTTAGCTCAGTAGATGTGCAAGGGAAATGTAGCACAAAGGACATCTTTAAACGGTTGATGGGACTGCGTGACACTACCTGAAAAAATGAACATAGGTGGATGAAGCTGCTTGAAATGTGATTAAAACATTGCCCTCACACATCGGGGGGGGGGGGTGTGAGTAGGAAGGTTGCAAATCTGAAAAAGCTCAGTGTGTGTAATACCTTTTGCTGGGACAAAGCCATGTAACAATATATAAGTTTTCAAGCTTATCAGAACTCCTCGATGCACCAGATATTACAAAAAAAATGGAAAGAAGGGGGATCAGGTTTTTCAGATCATGATTTCAAGACCACATCATGCCAGCATATGGTTGGAGCTACTGTCAGGCAGAGTAGATTCAAACAGAGCAGTTTTCTAGTTACTGCAGGCCGGAGGCCATGTTGGCCTGCAGGCACCATGTCCATGTGGTCAGACAGTCATTGGCGGATTGTAATGTTAAGATAGTGCTATAAGAAGTGCGCTGCTGCCACACAGTTTTAATTCTGCTTCCACCTGATAGCAGGAGAGCAATGCAACAATAGCACTGGAAGGTCTTAAGAGTGGAATGGGCCACAGCATGCAGGCCAACATTCTCAGGATTACCTCAGGGGAAAAGCACAAGTTTTCCTAGTTTTTCTTCAGCACTGCAGCACCTGCAGACTGAAATGGTGAACGAAAACTTGAAATAAACAATGTGAAAGTCATGGCTACCAGATTTAAATCCACAGTAATGTTATTAAGTATCATTTACTAATGCAGAGGACAAATTATTGCCTTTGGAAGGACAACCAAAAATGAAAGACGAATTAACCAGAGTTGTACCTTGAGGTAAGGTAAAGTGTGCTGTCAAGACACAGCTCTACCTCGTAGGGTGTTCAAGGCAAAAGATGAGGAGAGGTGGTTTGCTATTGCCTTCCTCAGCACAGCATTCCATCTTCCTTGGTAATCTCCCATCTAAGCACTGGTCATGCTTAGCTTCCAAGATCTCATAATAACAAACTGATCTAAAATGGAAGGTTATTTACAGTGAGCTGCAGTTTGTCCTAGTTGATTGTTCGAAATGGGAAAGTATGTGTTTTTTTTAAAAAAACAACCCTATGCATACTTATTGTAGAAACTCCTTTTAAAAGCCAAACCATTCAAACAAGCAACATGGCGACCCTAAGCAGAGTTCCAACCTTCTAGATCCATTGAAGTCAGTGAGTTTAACAGGGTATAATAACTCTATTCAGAATTGCACTGCATTTATTTTGTGGTGGACAAGTGCTTTTTGTAGTTTAATCACTAGATGGCGCTGCCATTTGTCATTGATCCTTGGGCTGAGTCAGAGATGTACTTCTATGCTTACAGTGGGGTCAAGAAACTGAAAAATATTACTTCTGGCAACACATGTGCCCTTTTGCTCATTTATTGCCTTATTCTTTATTAAAATATGTACATGTTCTTCTTGCTGGCTCATGGTGGTTTTCATTTAATATGATAGTAAAGGGAATCCAAAAAAGTGACCTGTTTTTTCATCCTATCTAGGAACCAGTATAGGCCACAATGAATCTGTGTCAGTAACGTAAGGTGTTTGTATGCTTATGAATCAAGATTGATTATTATGATCCTGACCTTACACTAAGGACAGTTCCTTTCCCTCCAAAAATGAGAGGGGCAGGGAGTTTTGAAGGATTTATATTAATGAAAGATTGCAACTGAGGATGCAGCATTGATTGTAACTAGTTGCTTCTGTAAGCACATAATTATACCTATAGCGCATATAATGAAACTATCTATCATGTATTCCAAGCTAATTTTACAATAATAGGTAACACCCAATAATTGCATTAGAGTTGCCATCACTGCCTGGGAACCCGTGGAAAAGAAAGCACATGCTGACCCTTCTGAGTCTCCTCCACGGCAGCTAATGAGACAGAAACTTTGTATACTTTTCTTGCCATTTTCAGCAGAGCTTTGCCTTCAGAAAAATGGGGTCTTGAATAGAAGCCAAAGGGGGCATGGGGGGGGGGGAGTGCATCAATGCATTTGAGAAAATTAAAATATTGTATTTTTAAAAAATAAAAACCAAAATTAAAGCTATGCAATACCTTTTATTAATATTACAGAGTTTGCTCAAATGCTAGTTTTTCTTCCTCATGTAGGTCATCAAATAAAAGAGAGGGACAGCTTCGTTTGCATACAAGTTACAGTTATGTACAATCATATTTTAAAATGTATGACTTTGGGGAGGGAAGTGTTATATTCATGGTTGATTTCCTTTCAAGAAGAAGGAGAAGAAGAGTTTGGATTTATATCCCCCCTTTCTCTCCTGTGAGGAGACTCAAAGGGGCTGACAATCTCCTTGCCCTTCCCCCCTCACAACAAACACCCTGTGAGGTGGGTGGGACTGAGAGAGCTCTGAAGAACTGACTAGCCCAAGGTCATCCAGCAGTGTTGTACACAAGCTAACCTAGCTCACTAGATAAGCCTCCACAGCTCAAATGGCAGAGTGGGGAATAAAACCCGGTTCCCCAGATTAGAGTGCACCTGCTCTTAACCACTATACCACACTGGTTCTCAAGTATGTACTATAATAATACCAACCACAATAACATAGCCTAGTATGTAAGCGTTCCAGATCTTCAGAAGTCTTCATCAGACTGGATGTTAAATACCAAACAGAAAGTGGGAGCGGGGAAGAACAAGAGAAATGAAATCTCTCAGGGAGTATAAGAGTAAGATGTGCAGTTCAATCGTCAGCATGATGTTGACACAGAAGTCCAAGTGAGCTCAACTGGGCTTACTCACTAGTAAGTGCACTTAAGATTTCAGCCTTTCTATATTACACATGAAGAAAATAATTATATAATGGGGCACAGATGTACGCACCCTTGATTACAACAGAATAACAAAGCAATCCTCCATATATCTAGATAAAATATTCTCACTTTCAAGGCAAAAAAAGGAATGGATCTGCAATGGATCATCACGGATCTCTTGCTGCAGAAGCTTGTAATGGATCATAGGTCGACTCAGTGTCCCTTACCTTCTCTCCCTTGTTAGCCAGATCTAAAATCTAAGAAGCAGTCAATACCATAGGACAACAAAATGTTCCCAATTCTCCCCACTCATTAATTTATAATTAAGTCACTGTTCACACAGGAAAGGCCCATGTCCAGCTCTACCTGAGCAATACCACACCCACTGACATAGCCCTCAAGTTTTTAAAATGTATTTAATTCATTTACACCCCACCTTTCTCCCCAGTGGGCACCCAAAGCAGCTTACATCATTCTCCCCTCCTGAGGCTGGTGGGGACATTGCCCCCTTCATCTTAATGAATCAGTTGCCTGGGATGATCAAATATACATTTTTCACTTGCTAAAATTTATGACTTGCTAGCAGGCTTGTCTGTGATTTTACCTGTGGGAGGCACACAGATCTTTTCAAAACACCCTTTCAAACACTTTTCAAAAATCTTTCTTGGTGTCCACTGAAAGTTATGTTAAAATTGACATTGAATGTGAAAGCTTATGCTTATTATATGGTTGCTTGAACTGAAGACATAATATAGCTGAAATAATTTGTTCAAAAATATAAGATTGTACTTGTCTTGATATATAGATATTACAGAATAGTTTAATGGCAATTTATTGGTAGCAGATGACATACTGTTATGTTATGTGCTTGATTTTGCTGTAATAATATGAATGTGAATAAAGAAACTTCAAAAAAAAAGAAAGTTATGTTAAAATTAGATCTAGTCTTGAATTACAAGCATACACACATAATACTTTACCTACACAAATTCAACCTGGTTTATACTGCCTGCTGGAACAGAAGGAAAAAAAGTTGTGCCCAGGTTTAAATATCATAGCATTACCTGAAAACAAAAGTGTGTTGTCAGAATTGTCATTTCTCTCATTTTATTGCCCTTCTTCTCCATGGCCCCTTCCGCACACGCAAAATAACACGTTTTCAACCACTTTCACAACTGTTTGCAAGTGGATTTTGCCATTCCGCACAGCTTCAAAGAGTACTGAAAGCAGTTTGAAAATGCATTATTCTGCATGTGCGGAATGAGCCCAAGATTATCCTTCCCAGTTACTTTATAGATAATATAGAAAATGGCTCCCATCCAGACTACTGGTGTTCTGAGCACAATTATCAGATGCTAATCTGATGGTTTGAACTTTTCTTCTTGTGGCAGTTCTCTTTGTGAGTGAAATTACAACATGTGTTGACTCTGTCAGCGACCAACAACTCACACAAAATTATTGCTGTGCAAACGGCTTGTGCAAATGTCACATGAATTGGCCTCTGCTAATTTGCACAGAAGGAACAAAGGGAGAAATGGAATTCTGGAAAAAAAATATTAATACATATTGAATGCCAGTTATGTGTGGTGCCTTGTCACTAAAATTACCAATATTATGATTGATTTCTTGGTTCTATGAAAGAATGTGTGAGTTAGGAAGGAAGGAAGGAAGCAACATATTTCTTACCTCATTTGTAAGCTACCAGCAGAATAGCTTCTTGCAGCATGCCATCTGCAGCGTCCTGTAAAACCAACATCGATAGCTAAGCCAGAGTAAGGTCCTATACTTCTCAGTGACCAAGGCCTATGACAATGGGCCCATATGCACTATACTTTATCTGTCTGTCCTTTTAATAATATTTGAACACAACTTTAACAAGATGTAAGTAAGCTTGAGTGAAAATGGAGCACTCACCAATCTATAGGCATGAAGCTCTCGATATTTTTCTGACAAAGAAAACCCAGTAAAAATCTAAAATAAGTATGAGTGTGCTGAAATGTATCTCTGTCCCATTATGATCTTAATCTTCACACAACATACCCGTGAATAGACAGGATGCCCGCCTTCTTATCTGACCAGCCAACTGGTGATCCTGCCTAATCACTTGGCCTCCCAGAGAGTCAAGTCGTCTGGGAAATTGAGTGAAACAGCATGGGAATTAAAAAAAAAACGATAACTAAGATGAGTTTTTCCCCCCTCCAGAAGAAACCTTAACTGCAGATGGGGGAAGGGGTAATAAACTATCTTGAACTCTAGCTTAGAAAAAGTCAATAATTTATATCATTTTACTCAATAATTGCATGACTCGATATTTAGAAACTATCTGAAACACTAAGATACTGTCTACACAATTATTTTCCAGAATTTACTATATATTTGCATTATAAATTTGGGTTTGTATGACTTACAAAGTACCATGTCAACAGGCAGGTACTGTCTCAACATTTTAGTTTCCTCAGCTTCTCTTCTGAAATTCTGAACTGTCTAAAGGATTTCCTGAGATGTTTGCTGATAGCACAAAATGTCAGCAATTAAACCAAAGACAAGCCATGCTTATCCTTGCACATTTGAAGTGCTCGAAGAGTTACACATCTTGTGCTGTTAAACCAATGGTGGAATGACACATTATTTATTTAAATTTTATTTATTTATTTATACCCTGCCCTCCATTCTTAGACTGAAGGTAGCTAACAAAGCTGCAAGGGCACAAAAACATCACAAACATCCAGCAACACATTCAAAACAACCCACAACCCACATTTAAAATGTACCATTAGAAACAGTACACAGCTAAAACGTGCAATTCAGTTAAAAAGGCAGCCACATTTGCCTATCTTCCACCAAACACCCTTCGAAACAAAACCATCTTACATGCCTTCCTGAATGCAGCAAGTGAAGGTTCCTACTGCATCCACTCTGGTAGGATATTCCAGAGGAATAGACAAACTATCGAAGGAAGGAAGGAAGGAAGGAAGGAAGGAAGGAAGGAAGGAAGGAAGGAAGGAAGGAAGGAAGGAAGGAAGGAAGGAAGAGTGACCTGTTACCAAATAATCCTAAAGAGAGTACCACTAGAAGAAGAAGAATGTTCGAGGATGGAAACTATTAAAGTGAAGGCTACTGCTCAGAACATCAGCCCTAGATGTCTTCCCGCACCAATACTATACAGAAAAATTGGAATGATCATTTTGCTGTACCCCACAGCTCTTTTCAAATGTGCCTCCATATCAACCTGTAAGAAAAGCAGAAGCCTGGCATCAGGCTGTCTCAGTAACATCCCCATCATTGTCAACAGCCTCCCAGAGGGTGACAGAAGATCAGAGATGTGTCCTGGGGCAAGGTAGGGCATGTGAAAAGAAGCACAGCATAAAAACATCATAAAACATTGGGCAGCCTAAAATAATCCTCATGAAACACTCCTCAGGCTAGAAGTGGACTACAAAAATGTTAAGATAATTTGTAAATTATGTTTTATGTGACAGTATACCACCTTAAATCCTATAAGAAGGAAACATGGTATGCAATAAACAGAAAAAAATGACATTATTGCAAATGTCTGCCTTTACTATTATATGAATTTTAACAATCTGTATCCTGCCTTTCAACCCTAGCAGGGCTATTAAAGTAGTTAATAATTATACAAGAACATATAAGATTCATGCCCCTGTCCCACTCTTTCCTGCTGCCACTAGGCATTTGTTAGTTCCGTGCCCTTTGACCTACAAGACTCCACCCTTAAACTTGACATGAAGCTTGCAAAAGGACCACTCAGAAGCTTCATCCCCACCCACCCTCCAGGGCTACTTTTGCTTCCCAATTCATTCTGTGCAACTGGTAAAAGAACTGGACAGTGTGAATATGTATATACACAAAAAGCTAATTGCGCTGTATTGAACGCTGACGAAGGAATACAGTGACACAACTTGTTGAACAAGCCACAAATGAATCGATAAACAATTGAATTGATCACTGAAAAATCAGCTCCCTGTTTGAGCCCAGTAACAAGATGTAAGTAGAATGGACGAATGTTCAAGCATCCATAAAATGAACAGACTTCAGCCTTCAGTGACAGTACAGCTGTAGTTTTCTTTACAATTAAAACTACATTTTAAGGAGTAGAAAAAAATCATGATAGAAAATCTCAAATTTTCCTCCATTTATACCTTACCCCCTTTTTTCATGAGGAGGTAACTTTTAAACTGATAATTACAATCTCTAAAAGCATGCATAAGAAAGCTCATATCAAGAATAAAATTTTGTAGCTCTTAAAAATATAACTGGACTCAAACTTTTTTTTACAATCTCTGTTGTTAAATATTACTAACTTCATTTTGTAACTGAAGTTACCTTTTTTATCCCCCTCGCTCACCCAACCAGTATCAGAAATATTTACAGCACTTCATGCATGAAGCAGTCTTATTGCAGTAACATATTATCTCAGAAATGTGACGGACTGCAGAAGAAAAGTTAATTTTAAAGTGCAGGTTGATCTGAAACAAAGTATTGTTTGCATTCAGAGTGAGGCATAAAGATCTAGGACAGGAGAAGTCACCTCACTGGTGGTGGCATCCTGCATTCTGATTGACTTCATGGCTAGATGATACAGAGGGGAGAAGGTTAACTTCCTGACAGAACAATTTGAGAGGCTTTTGGATTTTAGCGCTCCTGGTGTTAAGAGCTATAGTGTCTTAACTGTGGTTAAAGCAAAACACCTCTGAGAGGAATAGTTCAGTCAAAGCATGTAACTGGTTCTACTAATATCACCCTGTGAGCTGGGTGAGTATGAGTGAAAGCAATAACATACACAGACTGAGAGAACTGGTGGAGGGGTTTAATCAGGGACCAATCTGAAGGGCCATAGATATAACCAGTGAGGAATATCTTCAAGTGTGGGGAAAATGTCTGGGTATCAGTTAACCTGGGGCATGGGGTTTTGCTTTGTGTTTCCTCAGTGAAGTTTTTTATGTTTTAATTGAGGGTTTTCTAACTGTGAGGGGTGAGTGAGGGTTCTGAGAACATGTACCAAGCCTGTTAGTACCCTGAGTGTGAATCAACCATTAGCCAGGACATCTTGAGTTTAAGGCACTGTACCATCTAAGAAACAACTATATGACTCCTATTTTAAAGCAAGGTTTGGGGTAATGTTTTATTTGTATTTTTTAGCTCTATTAACTAGAAGGAGATAACTATTAAGTTGAATAGAATAAGAATGCATGTGTAGAGTTGTTTGTGTTGGTGCAGCATTAACAATGTAATAATCTGCCATAGTTTACCTTGTAAATTCTATTGAGCATGCTCACTTCCTTTACAGCTGCAGCAAAGAAAGTCCTTTGCCTTGTTAGAACTGGAATCAGATTCCACTCCTGAAGAATGGAAAATATAAGGGTGGCTGCAAAACTCATGGGGGAATGCTATGTCCTCCTCATTAGAAGAGTAATGCCAGCTCCCCCTCATAGAGGGAATCCCCCAGCTGGGCCAGGTTCTCTGAGGTTGGGATAACCACTACAGAGGGCCAGATCTAGCCATCCCAAGAGCAGCTTACAGAGTCAGGCCCAGCTTTCAGTGGCTATGGCCATCTTTAGAATGGCCTGAGGCATCCTCTGCCACCATGGTGCAGCCCACGAGCCACTCGCAGCATCTACAGCCAGGTCTGACAGCTGCCCAGGTTTTTTGTGGGGATTTAAAATTGTGGGGATTTAACCCCCACCTCTAGAAAAATCTGTTAGAGGTGAGTGTGTCCCCTATTTGTGGATTTAAGTATCTGCAGGCAGGAAGAAAACTTCAGAATTAGATCTATAGATAGACAAAATAAATCAGCATGATCCATATGCCAGCTGAAAAGCACCCCCACAAGTTGATATTGGTAACATCAAAGGGAAGAAAAAGGACTTGGTTCACAATCCTATGCTTGTTCAAGGGACAGCCCCACTACCAATGGCATCAAGAGCCCTGACTAACTGTCACCATATAGTTACGCTCTGCCTCTACAGCCACATCGGTCTCAGTAAAGAAATGCAAATCACAAATCAAGATGCAAAGCATGCAACAACTGTACACCATCCCCATGCCTGATTATACACACTGTGCAAAAGGAGCTCTGGATGATAACAATGAACAGCCAAGGCCAGCTATCAAGAAGAAAAAGCAACCCTTGTCTCCTCTCAGAATCTTTACTGGAGGTAATCTGTTGAAGGAATTGACATGAACGCACACCAGGATTTACTACCCCAGTGGAGTTGCTTAAAAAGAGCATCTGTTCAACTAAGCAAAGTGCATCTCACTACCATGCCTCAGAGCATAAGTCACAAAAATCCTCTTGCACTGACTTTTAAAAACTCCAGAGTGTTCAGAACACCACAGTTATAAAGAATCTCTTTCTCCCCACCTGCTCTTCTGTAATATGGCGCAATGGCATACTTGCTCGAAAACTTTCCATGTCTCCCACTCAAGAGTTACAGCTTAGTCTCCACGGAAATAATTTTTTTGTTAGCCACCAACCCGTAACACAAGGAATCTCCCATCCTGCACTAAAGAATGTAATATTTCTGGGTTCACAGAGAGAGTAACAGAAAGAGAATTGGCTCAAAACAACTTTAATATGCACATCAACTGAAGGCCAAATTACACATAACATTTGTCACATCCTCCACAAGGATTGGCAGCCATATGCCAGCTTCTTCTTCTGGATAACGGATTCTGATTGGGATCATAGCATGAAGGGAACATATTTAAACAAAAATTCTATCACTATATCTTCATGGTTAACTATTGTACAAGAAAAGTAATGTACAAAATAAAAATAAATTGAATATACAAAAATTACAGAGTATTAATTAGGGGTGTGCACCCCAATTTTTTTCAGTATTTTTGGGTTTGGCTTTAATAGACCCCATATTTTCAAAAGAACCCCCGAAAAGCTGAATCCCCGTATCAGCAGGGGGATTATTTGGCTTTTTTCCCTAAATTTTTTTGGATCCATTAAACCTGAAAAATTCTGGCGTTTATTTTCAGGAGCAAAAAACCTAAAATACCTTAACACATCTCTTTAGTCATTCTGGAGGTTTAGTATTTTTTAGTCGCAAGTCTCAATACTGGTTCTTCAACAATATTTAATGGGTTCTCCATTGATGGTCACATTTCTTCTTGATTGCCCATTTTATCTCTCCGCTGACTGAAATTAGAATCGGTGCCTTCCAAAAACTCTGGCGAACACCTTAGATTACCACTTATGCCATGACGGTTACACTGCAGTAAGTTCTCATTGACTGTCTGAGTCACATAAAATCTACCGGTTCAGAAAAGACTCAACTGCACGCCTTCCAAGAATTAACTTAGAAGGTCAGCATCCAATGAACGTGAACACTGCTTATAATTGCTGAATATGGATGTGATGATCATCTTCACATGTTACGATCAATATGTAAAGGATAGCAAGATCAAGAGGTGGAGAAAGCCTAAGGGAACTGGATCAGCGTATGTGTACTAACAAACATGTTTAAAGTTGAAACCTGGACTTTTAGAAACTAATTGTATCTCTGTTCAGTTGAGAAAAATATAGCACACTGATTCCAAAGGTAATTTTCTACCAAGGCACTTTCATTCTGCTGGTAGAATTTTCTGCTTCTTCCACTGCAGCCCATTAGGCTCCTAAAATGTTGCTCCTGGGAGACAGTGTTGACAACATGGCTCCTGTTGGGTACATATTCCTCCTTGCACTCCAGTGTTAAAACCAGCTATATTTCTCTCTATTTTTGTATTTGGTCATTAAACAGTTACTAAATCTTACTGCAACCAGGAGGAGTAGAGTATAGCACTAAGTGGAATGGCAGTCTCCAGAAGAAGCCATGCTCTCCCTTCTCTGTAGCTATTAGCTCATTTTTCAGGCCTTTTCAGTGATTTCTCCATGTGTTTTAGTTACAAAAAGAATCTATCACATTAATATTTCTTGAAGAAAAATTATGCTTTCTTAGATTGATCTAATTTAGGGGATTTGATGTTTGATCCTATTCAGAGTCTGCCAGATCATCAGGGTTGTACAGAACCTATAGGGCCACCACAGGGGGCCTCAACAAGTCTCACACTTCAGAGGGGAATGGGATTAATAGCACACTAGGTCTTCTGCCCATACTCCCCATACTCTTTCCTGTAGTCTAGTGGCCTGCTGCCCTAGGGGCATGGGTCCACTCATGACCCTGGGCACACACCTTTCGGTCACATGACGAAACATGACAAAAGGCATGTGCCCCAACTGCACATCACTGAGCCCCACCCACCCCACGTCCCTGCAGGCTATCTCCTGCCATCCCCAGATGGCCTGCAGGAAGGTAGGGCATGGGGCACACGCCCCCCATTCTCAGGGGCACCAAGCCCTGCCTTTGAGCGTGGGTGTGCAGTCCCACACCCAAGCCTTCCACCTCCCTGCAGGCCGGCTTTCAAAAGCCGGCCTGCACAGAGGCTGGGGGCATGGCTCTGCAACCCCTAAGCCATGCCCCTGAACCATGTCCAGCTTTCAAAAGCCGCTCCTGAGCCACACCCCTACGTGCAGGAGTGGCCCTGCCTGAAGCTCCACCCCCATGCAGGGGAGACACTCAAAGAAGGAGTTCCCCCCAGGCATCATTCCCTCCCCATATACCTCTGCTGTAGCCATTAGCTAGCAGGAGAGCTAGGATGTGTCCTCCAAAACCTTAGCCCCTGGTTCTTATGAGGAAGATTTGGGCTTGGATTGGAAAATGTGCCACACTCACATTGATATGTGTCACTGGACCACAAAGGTTAAGAACAAGATAACCCCAGAAGCTGTATGGATGATGAAGAAAAGGTCTGCACTGGAATGAGCAATTGATGACAACTGCTAGTGGAAGACAACCTCTGGATGAAGCCCACTAGTAGCATTAATATTTATACAGCTGTTTCAGTGTCCACAGATGTGAACTTGTCTTAAACAACAGCTTTTTGAAGTAAGCCAGTTTTATTATACTCATATTACAGATGGGAGCACACCTAACAGGTCTGTGGCAAAGCAAGATTGGCATAACGAGTCTCTTGCATCCCATCTTCTTATCTTTGCTACTGTCCAATACCACCAATCACCTGTTTTTCAATCACGAAAAATTCAAAATCTTTAATACCTTGCTGTTTGGAAAATCAGGTGAATTGCCTTTTGTGTTTGTTTTCTATGCTCTTTGTATTATGTCTGGCTGGCTAGTCTTTCATTACTGGAGATTAAGCTAACTGATCAACCAAAGAAAAGTTATTACGCAGTTACAAAAATATGTAATAGGAAAAAAATTGGAATTAATTGGAAAAGTCTGCATTGCAATCTCAGCCTGAGAGTTAAAATAATGTTAAGCGCACAAACACACTGATCAATACTCTCAGGAAATCCTTTTCTTAGATGCAGATCACAGGAATTCCCGCTCTGAAACAATACATCTGTGGTCATTGTTGTTCATGGTATTGCACACCTGGCAAAGAAGTGGCAAAACTGGAGTGGGCAGTATTTTGGGGTGCAATCATTAGTTTATTTTCTGGGTTGGGATTAGTGTGGAAATCAAAAACAGCTGTGGAATGCTGATTGCCCTCTGATATGAAAGACCCGCCTGAACTTAAGCAACAGCAGCACTGACACTGATGCCAAAAACAGGCTGAATATTGAACCAACATTGATATACTTATGAATACCATTTTCGAGTACGTTTTCTAGCACATCAAAATGCTCCGAAACATAAAGTGCTATTTACAGTGAAGCGATAATGAATATTCCCCAAATAATGATAATAAATAATGTGAAAGTGTGTCACACTGCATGAGCCGCATAAACGTGGCCAAATGAATAATTCTGAGAAATATACTTGATCAATCCTTGGCTGTTGTTTTTACTGCTTGAGAAATGAATGCCAGCGAACTATAATTTTCTCCGTAGATTCAGGGCACAATCCACCAGCAAATTCTTCAGAATATGCCCTTAGAATGAATGAGAGTTTTTCAATGGGGCTGATGCAGGATCTGTTTTGGAAGCATTATGTTCTAACATTTATTTTGCAATTTGAGTATGCTCACAGCAGGGCCGGAGCGAGGGGGAACTGCACCCGGGGCATGGGTGCGCCCTGCTCCCTGCCATGCCCTCGCCACACCCCGGAATGCCCCTGCCACGCCCCCGCACAGGCACGTGTCTGGTGCATCCCGCACACACACACCTCCGTAGCGCTATGCTACTGGCTCACAAACACTGTATTTGAAGTAAGCCAGTTTTATGCATTATGCATGGAGCACTTTCTGTGGCACTTCTGCAGTCTCTTCGCAGTGGAACTCCTTGTGTTTCCCTGTTTAAACACAAGGAGGAACCCCACTCTTCTATGCAGCCACAATTTCGCTCGCAGCTGCCTGCCCCCACTCAAAGGCCAAGATATTACCCTTTAAAGGCAATATGGAGGTTACTTATATCAATATATTAATACATCGATACTGTTGAGCCTGCTACTCATTGTTATTGCATTTTTAGGGGAAAGCCATCTGTGGATTCCTGAGGGGAGACAAATGGTCTCCCTCTCCACTCCTCTCAGGGATCCATGACTGTTTTTTTTCCTAAAAATGCAAAAGCAACGAAAAGCTGCCTCAACAATATTGATATAAGCAATATCAGTAGTACCTTTAAAGGGCTTTAAAGAAACAAAACAGGCAACTTTCATCTTGCTTTTTGACTACACAGTCTCCCTACTCTTGCATACTGCACAATACCCATTATTTCCGCTGATGCAATTCTAATGGCATCAGTACAAGAACCTCTGCCCCGCAGGAACCATATCCTGACTACAGAGCAAAAGAAGAAGAGTAGAAGAAGAGTTTGGATTTGTATCCCCCCTTTCTAACCTGCAGGGAGACTCTAAGGGGCTTACAATCTCCTTTCCCTTCCCCCCCCCCCCATAACAAACACCCTGTGAGGTAGGTGGGGCTGAGAGAGTTCCAAAGGTCACCCAGCTGGTGTGTGTTGGAGTGCACAAGCTAATCTGGTTCCCCAAATAAGCCTCCACAGCTCAAGTGGCAGAGCAGGGAATCAAACCCGGTTTTTCAGATTAGAGTGCACCTGCTCTTAACCACTACACCAACAAGTAATAACATAGAGTATTGCCAAAGGCTTTCACAGCTTGAAGTAACTGCCTGTTGTGGATTTTCTGGGCTGTGTGGCTGTGGTCTGGTAGTTTTTGCTCATAATATTTCACCCATCTCCATAGCTGGCATCTTCAGAGCCATGCCATGGTAAGACATGTTTCTCTTTTTTTCCGCAATGAGACTGATCTCTTTCCTCAGATGATCATTCAATCTGGCTTTGCTTTTTAAAAATGTTATTCATTGCAATATTAATTCCCAAAAATCTTTGCCAAGAAAACAAGAGACTGATAAATCAAGACCCATTCATTTCAATGAGCTGGGGAAAGAACACCATTTTGTACAGCCTGTTTTCAAAGGGCTATCAATGTCTCCTAGCTCCCCACAATTTGATATCTGTGTATATATGCAGTTGCACACATGTCTGGGTAAAAAATTGTTGTGAACTTTAAGTTTAAAAGAAGCTCCTTTGGATAAATGCCCAAATGAAGGAAATTACCACCTTTAAAAAGGAGGCTGGACACAAAAGAATTTAAAGTGAGCCATCTTCAAATACAGCTCTTTATGTTCGATCTGCTTTTGTAAATATTAGTAAAGTTTTGTTTATGGAAGCAGGTGGTTCTTCAAATACCCTGATTCCAGGCTGTTCAAGGTTTAAAACAAACATTGAACTCTGTTTAAAACAATCATTGAGCTCTGAAACAAATTGGCTGTCAGTGTAGCACTTCAAAAGCTGGTGAGGAATGTTTTCTTAACTTCAACAATCTCACTGCTTCATTTTTTGAAATTTCCAACCTTCAAAGTCAACCCTATAATGGATATAATGCAGTAATCTAGATAGTCTGATAGCCATTAACAGACACTGATTGCTATAAGAAGCATTTGAGTAGTAAGTTTCATCTCAAAATGTCAAATATTATTTTTCATTTTAAGAAAACACCTTTAAACAGGTGAAGGTGACAGTGACATAAGACTCAGTGGCAAAAAAGTGTAGTAGATATGAGAAAAGGTACGCAATCAAATACATTCAACTCGGACTTACACTGATGCCTTTTAGGTGCCAGCGTTAGACAATGGGTCAGATTCAAGGATATGTGAGAGGAAAGGAAAATGCACTTACTATAGTTCCGGTTGAATAAGCAGCAGTACAATGATGTAGTGCTCTCATGTAATTTTAACAAAACAAAATGTGCATATGATGCAATGGAGTATACAATTGATTATGAATAGGGTTTCATTTAATTTTGTTTTGAAATTGTATCAGAAGAAACACCTTGTGCTGTGTCTTGTTTACCTGCCAATGTGAAAATATTGTTGCTTTCACTTACTGCAAACAGAAAAGGAGAAGTAATTTCAGGACCTCAGCTTGCACATGCAGGCACTTGTACACACACAAATCTCCCTTGGGGACCAGCCTGGTTTTGTTTTCCTCAGCTTTTAATGTTCTCTAAAACCTCTTATTGTTTTAGTCTTGTAATGAATTTTAAAATACGTTACAAACTGCTTTTAACCTGTGAATGAACTACAGCTGAAATGCTGTAAATAAATGCTGAGGAGAGGGCATACACGGTGTGTGTAAGGTGTGTGTGTGTGCACATCAAAACCAAAAAAGGGCACTATTTCAAACTTCATTTGAGGGAACAAAGAGAAGGAGTGAAAGAGAATGATTCATCAATGTCCAAGAGCATGTACTCAGGTAAATTCAGAAGTATGCAGCAAAAAGCATGCTTTCAGGTAGTTTTCATGTTATTGTTTTTCTCTCTCACACAGAAATAATTGTAGTCTTGCCAGCACAGGACCTACACTGTTACCTTTTTTAGTATTCTGCATCAAAGGGATTTGTATATTTGGCATACTGGGCTTGTATATTTGGCATACTGGCCTTTCTCGTTATTTGTGAAGCTCACAACAGTGTGTAGAATCACACATGTTCTAAGATGTGGGAGGGAACACAATCCCCTGCCCTGCAACATTTGCACAGCTGATTCATATGATTATTTATTTATTTCTTCCCCTTAACTCATTCCTCATTCCACAACAATAGCTGCCATGCATGCTGAAAGAATGACATCACACCTGAGCTCCTCCAGGCTCCTTTGAAAGAAATGTGTTGCTGTGCCCACTAAATCCTGTTCTGGTATTGTGGAATGGTGCATCCAAGTTCTCTAGCTGGGAGCTAGTTAGTGGCAAAGCTTAAATTTTATATTGTTCCACTTAGCAATTGAGGGCTAAATTATTAATATTTTACACTGTGGTTAAGAGAAAAATAAGTTGTTTGTTTTATTAAGTATCATTTTAGATAAGCTATGTATTCTGGAAGTAAAACATACTAAGATATATCTAGATTGTCAGTACAAATTCTACCATCTTAAATTGGTATTGACCTGCTGAAACTGCAACTTTCACAGTAATCAAGTCAACTGATCAGAGTCCACGTGAATACCTTTTTTTTCAGTTCTACCTTGTATGTTGTTCCCTTCTCCATCTGGATTAATTACATGTGCTTTAAGCAAGCTAGTTAGTCAGGATTTCCCTGAGTGCTAAATTATGTTGGGATTTGCAACCTTACATTTACCTATATAATTTGCACCAAGTCCTTTTGATACTCATAACTGATTTGCAAATGCTAATCTTCTGTATTCTCTTGATCTAATCAAGCTGATTACACTTTGCATTGTACCTCTGCATCTTGACTCCAACTGGCCTTTCTTGGTAATACCCCTTCTACCTTCTGATCTGGATATGCTCGAATCCCCACGGTCAATTAATCGCGTGATACTCACTCAAAATATCCAGGTTTCAGGAAGAACTCCCCACTGCCTGATCGCCGAACATGGATTCATCCTGGTTCTGGCACTCCCGCTCCCCCTTACCACGTGTTTTTTAAGAACCTGCATGAAAGTGCACCTTTAAAACAAACATGCACCAAATCCATATCCATGAGGAGGATCGGGGTTTCAATCTAGATTTAATTTCCCGCCTTTAGCAGTGACATGGAGCTTTCCAGCCAATCAGAGCACAGTGTTTTGTTTCACGCCGGCAGAGGCTACGTGGAAGTGTGGCTGCGTGGAACATGATTTCTGCACCAACTGTTAACTAAAAGTAGACTTTTGTGCTAGTGTAGCTGTGTGGGTAAAGTGTTCCGAAGCCGCACATAAACGTAACTTAGCACGAAAAACAGCTACTGTCTTATCTACGTGTGCATGTGGTGATGTGGTGTAGCTGTGCAAAAAAAGGTTTTTTAAAAATCCCACCCCAACACAGCGCAGCAGCCAATCAGGATGAGGAAGAAAGAGCCACTGAGCAGATCACACAATCGTGGGGAGTGCTGCAGTGTTTGAAAGTGTGATAGGCATGGATGTCCTCATCACACACATGCTGCAGTGGACAGGGTGAAACTGTGATGAAAAGATGCCGTTTCTGTTGAAGCCTAGTTGTATCTGGATTTAATTTCTTAGTGGGGATTCAACCTATAAGGACTGATAGATGTTCATTCTTTTTAGATCTGATGATGTGAGCTTTGACTCATGGAAGCATATACCCTGAGAAATGTTAGTCTCTAAGTTACCAATGGTCTTTAATATTTTACTTTTTTCTGTATTTGAGAACAGAAACCTACTCAAGGACCTATAAAATGCCTGTTGTTTTATTTTAATTGAACATATTAATAAGAGTCGGTACTTGTTTTACCAAACTTTTATTTTCACACTCACACTGACCACAACAGGGAGTCAGTTAGGAATTCTCATAATAGATGATAATTTGCCATTCACTTTTTGTCACTAGAACTTATAAACTCTTGGAGCTTGGGTAACCAACATTGGGTAACCAACATTTTCTGTGGTCCTGCACCCACCTCTAGATAGAGACTTGTTTCACCTGAGGTAAAGTTGAGAGGAACCAAAAGCCTTTAACCCAATCTGTGTCCAATGATGGATACAAAATCTATCTAGTTTTGGGGGAAATGGATGAATTAATTGGGAGACTTTGTCCAACAATTGCCAAGCTTGCTATGCTCTGCAGATCTAAATCCAAATCCAAAAACCTTTATTAGGCATAAAAACTCTGCAGATCTAATTGTGTAACTTCAGGAGAAGAAGGTTCACCCAAGGTGGCGCAGAAATCTCCTTTAGTAAATTTCTCCTGATCAATAAGCCATGGAATGCAGCTTTGCCATCTCATCAAAGGCAAGTGTATGCAAGCTTGCAGGTAAATAATATTCTGTAAATAATAAATCCGCAGCTTTGTGAAGCATGCTGAAGACCTATCCCATTCTTTTCTCTACACCTGAGCTTGAAGTGAATCTTAGGCTAAACTGTTGAGACATCAGGGAAGAGAATGATTATTTTCCCCAGCCCTCAGCATTTATCAGAATTTATTTCTAACACCAACAATGCACACAAATGATGGCATTAATATTGTATGCAGCACACCACAAGCAGAGAGAAGGTTCACTGCAAAAGATGCTGGAAGAGCTAACAGGTGCAAAAATTGCAATCCATGACTCAGGTTACACATATCAGAAAAAGGCAACCATCCCTCCAAGCTCACTTCCTCAAGTCACTGATCCATTTGATCTGGAGGAAAATCCCTTCTTATGTTCAAATATGAGCAATCACGAGGCCCGCAAAATCCATCTTAAACACTTTAAGTGCTAACACAGACAAACAAAAATCTATAATAGGTAGACGTTGTTTAACAAAGAAGCATAGAGCTAAATGACTTCAGGCAGAAAGAAGAAGTTAGGCACAATGTAATCATCATAAAAGCATGATGATCACCAGTAATTCTGAGACTGAAACCATGGAAATGAGCACCATTCAAACTTGTACAATTCCAGTTCCATAACCCTCCCCAAGAAAATGCCTGCAGCTTAAACTCCATTTAAAGCTCTCACAAATAAAATAGCCTTGCAGCACCACCCTTGCCTCCTAAGGGAGTCCATTCCACAACCTGCAAGCTGCTACCAAAAAGGATGTGGCCAATCTTAACACTGCCTTAAGTGGAAGAACAGCAAGGATGTGTCATCTAAGTTTACCTGCAGTTACTCCATCACCACTCAGTCAGTCACTTTATCCAGCAACAGTCACGTAGCTGCAATTGGAACAGAGGGGCACCGCACCCCGGGTGGATGCCATTAGGGACATATGGGGATGGGAAATCGCCCCCACACCCCTCCCCCTTCCACCCTTGCCCTATCCCAGAGCAGCCTGCTGGTGTGGCAGGAGCGGAAACCACAAAGTTCCTCTTTCCACCCACCCCATTGAGGCCTCTGCAGGAGTTGGGGCTCACAAGGTCCTTTGGGAAGAGTAGTCCTCCCCCAGATACACACCCACTTACCTTAGTTCAGCCAGCTGCAAAGAGTAGCCGGCTGAAAAAGCAGACTGGTGGGAAAGATACTTCCCAGGAGACCTTACAAGCCCCCCCCCCCCCCCCGGGAGGCCTCTGCATGGGGGGCTGGGCCGGGCGCCATTTTGCCCCATGCTCCATCCCCCCCCCACGCCACTGTCCAGTGTCCGGGCGCAGCCATGTCTCCGCCACATCCAGCAATGACATAACTACTACTTCTCCAGTTTTAAATGTTAACAATTACTTATACATTTTTCCTATTAAATTCATGTCATCTTTACACAATCATTCTTCAAAAATAGCTTTATCTTCTCTGAAACCCTCTTTTTGTTATCTTCCTTGAAGCATTTTGTTAATTGAAAATAGGTAAACCAATGACATACTTTCCCCAGACTGTAATCTGGTCTCTGGGTTTCAATTTCACTTCCTTACCCTTCCTCTTTATGATATTATCTCTATACCTTTGCCAATTTCTTTCATCACTATTTTCTTTTATTTGTAAGGCTTCCATTCTTGTCAACTACATTGGGGTACTGTTATGAAATTTATCTTTAAATTTCAACCAAACTCTTATTAATACATTAATGATAACATGGTTTTTGAAATTTTTAAAGTTTTTTTCTATTTGGGGGGGCCCTAAGTAGTCATGCCAGCTTTTATTGTTATTATGGCCTTCTATTTTTAGAAGTTTATCATTTCAAAGCACAATCTGCTCTTTTAGCCAAACTATAGCACATTCCTCATAATAAGTTTTGTGATCTGGAATTGTCATCCCTCCTCTCTCTTTAGCATCTATTAGTGATAAGTATTTTATTCTGGATCTTCTTTCACACCAGATGAATTTCACCAAACTTTTCCTCCATCAATGAAAAGGCTTAACTGTCAGAATTATGGGAATGTGTTGAAATAAGTATAATATTTTAGGTATTAATATTTTAGGCATTATGTCCTAAATCTATATATATAAAAATCTATCAGTTCGTTTTTCTGCTGACAGGTAATCTCCCAAACTACTGGACCGATTGCTTTGAAATTTTCACACAACGTCGCATTCACGTGCAGCCAGGTTTTCATACTGTTTCCACACCTCCTGTTGTGTACATGTCACAACTGTGCCAGTTATTGTGTACATGCTACACCTGTGACAGTTGGAACCACAGTTCTGTTCCGCAACAGCGCCATCTGCTGGCCCTCAAAGCCACACCCTCTGATACAAGGGAACCAACCATGCCTTCCTTGAAAACCACTGCCTTAATAGGGTGAAAGGGATGGGAAGCGGGGCTATCTGTATGGCCCACCCACCCGTAAGCGGAGGAAAGGGGAAGGTGAGGGAGTGGGTCCAGGGAGTTTTGCTGGACCAAACGCTCTGAAATTTGAACACAACGTAGCTCATGCCTCCCAGCGTGTTTTACGCTAGATAATTCACCTGCAAGGGAAGGGAGTGAAAGGGACAGGACAGCCCATCTGGACATGGCCCACCCACCCTAGCAGAGGAAGGGGAACGTTAGGGAGGGACCTGCAGTGTTGCCATGCAAGGGAACGGGAGAGAGGGAGGGGAGCGAGGGGCCCCTTGCATCTCCCCTCCCTTGCAATCATTGTGCATTGACACATGTTCAAACCGTTCGCTTCCCCTTTTCTTCCTTTTCCGCTTCACCCGACTCAGCCACAGCAAAGCGTGGCCAGGCCCGCTAGTATTTTACTATATTAGTTAAGTTAAATCCTGATTTCTGTTGCAGCTGTAATTCTTCACTTAATGTCATATTTTAAGTATCATTTTTATTTACCTTGAGACCAGCTAATTTCCAAATCTATTTACTTTCTCTTTCAGGATATTAATCTTATCTATTGGTTTATCTAAGAACAGTGCCAGGTTGTCTGTGTACACTCTTAGTTTATAATTTTCTCCTTTAATTTTATCCCTTCTATCCTCTCATCTTTTCCAATATCTCTGTTTAATACTTCCAAAACCATTATAAATAATGAAGGAGATAGAGGGCATTCTTGCCTGGTTCCTTTTTAAACAGCAAACAATTCTGTTAAGTTGCCATTAATCAGAAGAAGAGTTTGACTTTATACGTGTCCCTCCTTTCTCTCCTGTATGGACTCAAAGGGGCTTAAAAAATCCTTTCCAGTCCTCTCTACGCAGCAGACACCTTGTGAGGTAGGTGGGGCTGAGAGTTCTAAAGAACTGAGACTAGCCTAAGGTTACCCAGCAAGAATGTAGAAATGCAGAAGCAAATCTAGTTCACCAGCTAAGACTCCACCACTCACGTGGAGGAGTGGGGAATCAAACCTGGTTCTTCAGATTAGAGTCCACCTGCTCTTAACCACTACACCACGCTGGCTCTCCAGAGATTCCTGCAATACATAAGCTTTTACATGCCCAGCCTGTCAGAATGAGAGAGACCTTGCTCATACATGGGTGGATCCAACCATCCTTCAAGGAACCTTCATCCAGCCTAAACAGCCTTTCTCCAATGTATGTGGCTCTTCTTCCAAAGGCTAGAGGAAAACTTTGCTCAGTAAAACCAGATGCGAGAGGTAAGATCCACCCCACTGAATTAATATGTATCACTTTCACTGTTCTCTTATTTGCCTGTTGGCATTAAAATTTAGGGCCTCATTTCTGACATGCCAAACCATTTTGTGTCCGTCATATCTGAGTTCAAATGGCCTTTATAATCCACCAAACCAAACAAATCACCAGATTACAGCAGTGGATTGTAAATAGCACGTGATCTCTCTCTCTTGCTCTCCTTGCTTCTTTCTTTCCTTATCCCTTAAAAGATACTTGATACGTACAATTTGAGCAGTTGATTGTTTATACCATTGCTTAAGAAATATAAGAACTGAAACAAATTTTGCAAATGCTAATATAATTTTAGGGTCCCTTTTACTTCCTAAAAAGACATAGATAATCGAGGCCAATCAATTGAAAGAGGAGTAATACAACGCAGTCGAAGAACCTCATAAAGTGGCCATTCCAATAACATATGTGCTAGAGATTCCACCAAACCAGAGGCACACATTTTCTTTCTGAATAAGGTTACCTTTCATAACCATATGAATTTAATCTGGCAAAGATAAAAGCTCTTAAAAGGCATGGAATAGAAAAAAAACAAATGGATGATAGCAAACGTCTTGGGGAAAGAATACCAAAAAAACTGAGATAAGCCAGCATAATGAGCTCAAGTCACTGTGCTAGCATAATCAATCTTTTTAATGTTTTTATTACAGTAAAAGCCTCTGAATTCCCAAGGTCACTAATCATATCTGATGATAAACCAATCAGCGACAATTTCTCATCAAGAGGTTTTTTTTTCACAGGAGGTACTATAAAAATCTTGCTTTAAAAGATCTAAGCATCCCTCTACACTACAGAACAACTTAAGCCATAGCTTTAAAAGCATTTGCTTCTTTCTATCCCTCCTCTTAAATTGTTCACTTAAATCCTTAAATAAGGACTGTTGTAAAGTACTAAACTGAATATCAACAGACAGATTCACATGCACACACATGGTTTTTCATTTATTTTAATATAAAAGCAGTGTGTTTACTGGCTTCATTCAGGGTTAAACTCCAGCAGGCTTAAGAAAAGACTATAAAATTTGATTGACTTAAATTCTTTGGTAGATAGATTTTCTCCTCATCCTTTTATGTCCATATATCTGCAGAAGACAATAAAGGGTTTATTTTCCTCCAGCCAGTGAGTGCACTGAATAGTGCTACAGATTGAATTAAGTAAACTGAAAATACATCAGTTTTGGAACTGATAAACTTCTACCTCTACCTCTGATCAATGCATATGTAATAACTACAACATCTGAACTCAGTCACGTGGACTAGAAAATCAGTATGGGGCATCCCTTTAATCTTCATGGATAAGGGAAGCAATTGACAGGACGCTTTGGTCCAGCCACACCCCTCCTCCTTCCTGGTAGTGTGGGGGGTGATTTTTCCACCCCACATGAATCCCATGGGGGCGCCCAGGGCATTTGTCTCGGATGTCCCTGTGGCAGCTATGCCACTGCCCCCGCTTAACATCCCAGTCATTCTCTTATTTTGGAGACTGAAGTGTAGCTACCAAAATACCACTAGCTCGTCATAAAAGAGTAACTTCAAATGCTTGGAGTAAGCATTCACACAAACAAAAACACTATTGTTACCTGCATTGTTATTACCATTGGCAACTATGACAAGAGTCAAGAAAGAATGGCTTGTAATTCTTACCTATAAATAGATAAAAGTAAAACGTGTTTTGAAACCTTGAAGTGGAAAACTAGCATATGGTGTAGCTCCCTGGGTCTGGGCCCTCATATTCACCAGGATAACCCTTCTTCCTCGGTCTCCCAACAACCACCAGACAGCAGGGGTGACTTCTAAGAGTCTGATTTGATCCTTTCCTCTCTGCAGATGAACTACAGCTTATCATTGGGATGCTCCTTTGCTCCACCCCCCCTCCACTGTCAGGTAGGTAGGTTAGGCTGAGTGTGTGTGACTGGTCCAAAGTCACCTGGCAAGCTTCCATGTCAGAGCAGGAATTCAAACCTGGGTCTGCCAAACTGTATTCCAGCACTCTAATCACTGTACCACTTTGGCTGTCACAGATTCACCTCCAGGAAACATCCCAGAACTGTCCACTTGTACATAAGAATCTTACCTGATAAGTCTTACTGCAAATCTCAAGAGTAGAGTTGCTCCAACAAAAAAAAATGCTGAATATCTTTCCAATTTTTTTTCAAATAACTAGACTGTGCTCGAAGCAAACTTTAATAACAGCATTAAACAGAAAAATTATTTAAAAGCAGATCTTTTATGTAAAACAATTTACTTTAAGAAGATCTTGTTGTGTTAACAGCACACCAACTACATTATGCTCCAGCACTGCTGTTTTGTGTTGCAATTAAGTGCTGATCACATTACATGAGAGATTATACTATCCTATTTACAGTAAATAGCTTAAAGTCAAGGGGAAACAGGAAAGGCTCTATTCATGAATGATTTACACTCAGCTTCTTCTGAAGGTTTTGCATTATTCAAATAACAAGAAATTGTGTCTAGAATACTAACAACATCTTGTAATTGACTATATGCAGTAGGAAGAACATTGACTCCCCAAATTGTCATTTAATATCCTGGAGCATCTCAGAAGAAATTCTCCTACTTGGCTTGCCGCTCTTCAAATGTATTTTTATTATGACTGTAGCAAACTGGGATGCAAATGAAAGAAAATATGCAATTATGCGAAACTGCTTGCATCTAATAGGGCTGAGAACAGAGCTGAAGAATTTCTCTTTTTCTAGAATCAGACAAAGGCCAATTCACAACTTATTTAGTTGGGCAAACCTTTCCAATAACCAGATCCAGGAGCATCAAGGAAGAATCACCAAGCAGATAAACTAAAGACTGGTGTTGCACTGGCTTGAGGGGAAATTAATAGAATACCTTTGAATGCATCCTACAAGCCATACAGTTGCCTTTGCAGTTTTCTTATGAATTTGTCTCTGTCTCTTGAGTAAAAAAAATATTTTATCTCTCAGTAAATGTAGTTTGTCTCTGAGTAAAATATGTATTTCATTAAAAATGTATGATCTACCTTTCTGTTAGATCAAGGTGTTTCCAATCCCAACCAAAAAGTCAGAAAAACAGAGTTAGAAACACCATCACAAAAAAGACAAATAGAACTCCAAGTTCTACTTTACTTTTTTAACAAATAGCACAAACTACAATCCCACTCTGGAGACAAATCCCAGACTATTTGTTGGGTCTAGTAAATCTCTCCAAGTGTCTTTCCCCATATCCATAGATTCTACTCTTGGAATCTAATTTCTGAATTTTCAGGTATAGCTAGAGGATATTCAGTGAGCATACAACTGATGACCAGAGGCGTACGGGGTCCAAACGACACCCGAAGACAAAGTCTCCTCTGGGCACCACCACAGGAGCCCCGCCCAATGCACGTCCTTGCTGCAGGGAGCCTGAAATACCCCAGCCCCACCCACCTGCGGAACATGCGAAGTTGGGCGTCCCTCTGCCCCACTCCCCTGGTCTGCCTGGAGATCAGGGATGTGTCCCTGTCATGCTGCTTTTAGCAGGCCCAGACCTGCCTTGAACTATCTTTTCAAGTTGTGGTGAGCATTTCCACAATAACTTGAAAAGATAGTTCAAGGCAGGACTGGGCCTGCTAAAAGCAGGGGGACGGGGCCACATCCCTGATCTCCAAGGTCAGTGCCTTGGACTATGTTTTCAAGTTATAGTGATCATTTCAACAACATACCCATGACCCTTTGCTAAATATGCAAATTGGTAATCTGCATATTTAGCAAAGGCTCATGGGTATGTTGAAATGATCACCATAACTTGAAAACATAGTTCAAGGCAGTAACCCATCCCCACTTGCTTTAATTCTGCCAGCAGCCAGCTGAAAAAGCACCCTGCTCCAGCTAGGCTGTTTCAGCTCCATTCTTTGTCAGAGTTGCCTCCCTTGGAGAGGCTAACTCTCTGGTTATGTGTGCCTGGAGACATGGGTTACCCCATGTCCCCAGGTAGACATGCCACTGCTGGTGACCTTGTAAAGCCATTATTCTCCACTAGGTAGTATTCCATAGAAACAGCCAAAATGACTAGAATTCAATTTTATTAAGACTCCCTTTGCAGCAGTCCACTGTGGTCTTTTAGGTCAGCTAAGAACAAGAATATCCTTTTAATTCTTGGATCCATGGGCACAGGTCACAGCTGCATCATGTGATGACTGTGTTGTCTCAGAATCATGAAATAAGAACTCCTTTTCTTCAACACTAATGCTGTCTGTCTTAAAATGCTTTTGCTCAAGGGATCAACTTTCCAGGCTTTTGCAGAAAACCCAGTAAATAAAGAGCTCTCATGGATCAAATCTCTCCCATACATACCATTACACACCACGTACCCTAAGAAAGAAGAAAACCTGTGAATTAAAAAAGCTACACATTTTCCACATACACAGAGAGAGAGAGACAAACTATACACACTCTTCTACATAATTGCATAGTGGCACCTATTATTTTTAGCAATTATTTTATTGTATTGTCTCTCAGCAATTCGTGGTAGAATTACAAAGGGTTGGATCGAAACAGTTTTTTCCACTAGTGAAAAAAAAAAGAGAAAATAATCCTTTCGGATCACCTGCAGGGGTATATGTTTGATATCACAGAACCTGCATGTTGGGTTGCCAGAAGGCTTCAATAAAAATACTGGATTTGATTAAAAATGTCAACTTCCCCCCAATCTCTCTCTCTCTCTCTCTCTCTCTCTCTCTCTCTCTCTCTCTCTCTCTCTCTCTATATATATATATATATATATATATATATATATATATATAGAGAGAGAGAGAGAGAGAGAGAGAGAGATCACTATCTATATTACATTTCATATACTACATTAGATTGTGTCACTTTTTGTCAATTTTTAGCCCATAAATATTTAGTTCAGAACACGTAAATATAATTTTGCCTCGCTGCCAAAGGGTATAGTTGCTAAGAGCCTAGCAAAAAGATGTTCTTCCCCTTTAACAGAGGTTTAATAGAACGTTATTTACCTTCCTAACATGAAAAGCATCAAGTGTTCATTTCTGTGCATTTTAGAAGTCCTACCAAGAAGGGAAGAGAGTGCTGCTGGAACTTGATTGTTGGCTAGTAAGCATAATTCTACCACTGGCACAACACAAAAGATAATAGAACAGAGACAGTAGTTTAAAGTGCCATTTAACAATAGTTAAGCAAATCAAATCCAATAATTGTTTTGTACCACCTGTTAAGAAACCAACATCCAGAGTTCCTGTTGGGCCTGACTCTGTGGCCGTTTCTGCACGGCTACGCTAGGGGTTGGGTTGGTGTACATGACGCTGACCCGACCCCCCCGGGACCGTTCGGACGAACAGTCCCGGTTACGAACAGGAAGACGGCGCTGCAGAGCGTCGTCATCTGATCGACCTACCTTCTCTGCGACCATCCGGCACGTTGCTGAGGCCAGGGGACACGCCCCCCCTTCCCTGCGCGACCGCTCCAGAGTCGCAGGGCAGGGAGGGTGTGTCCCCAGGGCTCGGTGACGCACCAGACGGTCGCAGAGAAGGTAGGTCGATCGGGCAAAGGGGGGAGGGATGGCACCTTCCAGCCGCTGCCGTTTGCAAGGGAAGCGAGGTGGGAAAATGGCGGCTTCGCACTGCTGGGGAGGCGCGAGGGTGGCGCGGCTGTGAAGCAGCTGCACCCCCCATGTGAACAGCTCCCTGGGGATGGCGTTTTTGCCCTCCCCCCTGTGCCTGGATTCTTTGGCACAGGACATCACTGATTATGAAAGGGAAGGGTCATGGGGAGTGGCATGGGGGACTGAGTGAACTGGCACCTCTCACTGACACATATTTACACATATTCACACACATGCACAACTTATTCCACTAGCAGGACCATGCATAAGGGCAGTTATTTTTAGCTTTGTTAACAAAAGATGGGGCAGTGTCCCCCGAGCAGACTTAGTTGGCACATATCTGGTACCAATAAATTTGGCGCTTTGAAACAAGAGACCTGTCATGCAGATCTCTTATTAAATATGCGACTTCAGGACTTGGGACTTGCTCTCACATAACTGAGTATAGAGTGCAAGTGGCTCAAGAGAAGTAGAAGGGAGATAACAAGAGAGTACTCCAGTTTGTCAGCTGATTGCAGAATATATCTAATTGTACACTGAGTAATGCAAATTTTAAAATTGGAAAATATATCTATTTAGACAGTGCAGCAGACCTTCCTTTGGCATATGAGTAAGCTCTGGCCAAGCTGTAGATAATATAACAAAACTTTCGGCAGGCTGAACCAGGGTGCATTTACTCAAGGTAAATCCCACTGAGTTCCTGGGTTTTACTCCCATATAAATGTGCATAGGATTGCAGCCTTAAACCGAAGCAGGGGAGGCTATTATACTCCAAGTCAGGGAAAATTGTTGTAGGGATTTGGGAGCAAAGGGCTTCACCAAGACATGTTTTGTGAAGGAGAGAATGAAAGTTTTCTTGCTGAAATTTTAAGCTTTATCTATCAAATATGAATGAAGTAGCAAAAACCAAGAAATGGTGTAAAACAGCGGTACTCGCACTGCAGTTTCAAGAGGGCCACAGTACAACAAAAAAAGCCAAAAAAATTCAAAAGAATCAAAAAAGTTATGAGAAATTGGAGAGAAGTTTGGCTATGGTTAAAAGTCAGCTTCTTGTTTTGGTGATGACAACCTGGGTTATGCCTTTATTTATATAATACAACACTTTTGTAATAGCTTTAATAAAGTTATGAAAAACTATGAAGGTTTATGATAAGGTTTCGAATGGCAATAATTAGGAAATATGGTCACTAATACAAATAATTTGGGGGGCCTGCCTTGTAGCACTAGGTTTATCTTTATTTTAATGTCTTTTAAGGAAATGTCTCATACACAGTTATTCTAGGGCCGTGGTGGCGAACCTTTGGCACTCCAGATGTTATGGACTACAATTTCCATCAGCCCCTGCCGGAGTGCCAAAGGCCGTTTCCGCACGGGTGAAATATGGCGGCCTGGGGACAGCAAAAACGCCATCCCCAGGCCGCCATTCGCACAAGGGGGCACAGCTGCATCACAGCCACGCCGCCCTCGCGCCGCCCGACCAGCACAAAGCCCGCGTTTCCCAAGTGCGCTGGGAAGCGCACTTTTGTGGAAACGCCGGCTTGAAGCCGCTGCCATGCAAACGGCAGCGGCTTCAAGGCGCCTTCCCCCCCCACTCCCTCCCTGCACTTACCTTGTCCCCAGGTCTCCGGCGCATCGCCGAGGCCTGGGGACACGCCCCCCTGCCCTGCGACGCAGGAGGAGGTGCGCAGGGCCGGGGGGAAGTGTCCTCAGGCCTCGGCGACGTGCGGGAGGCCCAGGGACATGCCGGATCGGCCGGGCGACGGCGCTCTGCGGCGCCGTCATCACGGCTCTTTCTGGGACCGTTCATGCGAACGGTCCCAGCGTCGTCGGGTCAGCGTCGAGTACGCCGACCCAGCCGCTTCCGCCTCCATGCGGAAACGGCCAAAGATTCACCACTACTGTTCTAGGGAATCATCGGTCACGGGAAAACTGAAAAGAAAAGTGGCTGATCAAATTTTACAATCTTAACAGAAAACATCTTTGTAAAATACTGTAAAAGAAATTCACTTAGTATTCACCTGTCACATAACATAATTGTTCATATCTGCAATCATTTAAATCCTCAAGAGCAGAACACAAACCTAGTTTTGCTTACTGTGACTAAAATATACCCAAATTAAAACAAAATAGCAAGATATTTCTAGAGTGACACCAAGCCCTTTGCTTCACTTAGCTAAGTGGTCTGGAAAGCAGAGGCGTTTCTCTGTTTACCTGGCCTGCTGGAGCCTTGAGCTCTGTAACTAGCAATGTGGGGAAAGCAAATAGGTTCAGGTTTAAATGAATCAATGATCTACAAAGTGATGGAGTAACACCACACCAGGTTTACAAAGTTATCTCATTTTTTTACTGCTCAACAATCACTTACTGTCAACTGAACCTAAAAGACCCATCACAGTAGGTGACCTAACAGAACATGGAAAATGATCACAGCTAGATTTCCCTACAATATTATTTGATAGAGTACAACAAAAAGCAATAAATATATTGTGCCGATACTGTTATTAATATTAACAGTAGCACTAATACTAGTAGTAATACCGGTAGTAGCCAAAACGAATGCATTCTGTATACCTGTTGATTGGGTATAACAAAAAAAACAAAACACAACTATTACACACCTGAAAAATTCAAGGCAAAGCTGTACCTAATATCACAGAAAACAAAGAACTTAGTTATATAATGAAATAGTATTAATGTTTCAATACTACCATGGCTTCCCTCAAAGAATCCTGGGAACTGTAGTTTGATGAGGCTGTTGAAATTGCTTTGTTAGTTGCAGATATTGATACTGATACTGTTAGATATTGGCCAGGAAATAAAACCTTTTCTCCATGGAGTTCCACATGTTTTTTTAGCCCATAACGTTCATTTCCTGCCTGAAAACATTTTATTTGCATGCTGTTCACAAGCAATTAAATGGTTTTCTGGAAGCGATTCTTTTGCGGAAGCGTTTTCACTTACTGTGTGGATCTCTTTAAAACATTTCCCAAGCCACTCTGCAGTCTGCAAACTTTTTCGTTAGTGTCGGTTTTTTTGAGCTTGCGCCGGTCATTTCATGTTGTATTAACTTTTTTTTAATATCAGGGAGGTCATCATGTCTACATAGCTCTGTAGACACAACTCCTAGAGAATCACAGCACGAGGCTTTGAAGCCTCATAAGCATTGAATCTAAGAAGTTTTAAAAATGGAATAACCACAAAATGGCAGTCAAGAAGCATTTTCAAGGGGGTGAGTGTGAACAAAGGGTTTTTCAAAAAAATGTTTACAAAATGTTTATAAAACATTTTCAGGGGCTTGTGCAGAAAGAGCTATTGATACAGTTCAAGTGGGCTTATAAAGGAAAACTTCAAGATCAAAATGCTTTACTCCAGTGACGTAGGTATAGATTTTTATGGGGGGTTCGGGGGCCACGCCCCCACCCAACCCTGGGGGTGTGGCCATGCCTCCCCAAGCCATGCCCATGGCCTCAGTGCTTATAAAAAGCAGCTCTCTGAGGCAAGGGATGGCAGACTCATGTGACCTGCCCCCCCACTGGCTGGGCTACCCAGATGAGAGCTGACAGTCCCTTCTCTCTCCCCTCCAGGCAGAGGGGTAGCTAGGGAAAATGGAGCCCAGTGCAAAATCTGAGGTTGTGCACATACCCCCATGGGCGGATGCTGTGACGCTGGAATCCACCCCCAAACAGCATCACTTTCAATTGTATTTAAATTAGGAAGCCCAGAATCCATTTTAAAGGGAGAATCTGGGGTTCCCAGTAAAAATAACATTGAAAGTGATGGTGTTTTGGGGTGGATTCTCCCCCACCCTGAAACAGCATCACTTTCAATGTTTGAACTGGGGACTTCAGATTCTCACTTTAAATCCATGCCGAAGGGGGTGGATTTAAAAAGAGACTCTGGGGAAATTTATGGGGTGCCTGCTGTCAGGGGTACAATTGTTAAGCTAGCAGCACCAAACGTTCAGGGTATCTTTAGGAGACTCTCCTGATGATACCACCCAGGTTTGATGAAGTTTGTTTCAGGGGGTCCAAAGTTATGGACTCTTAGTGTAGCCCCATCTTCTATTAGCTCCCATTGGAAACATTGGGGGATGGAGGCACACCCTTTGGGAGTCCGTAACTTTGGACCCCCTGAACCAACCTTCACCAAACCTGGCTGGTATCAGCAGCAGACTATCCTGATGATACCACTTAGGTTTAGTGAAGTTTGATTTAGGAGGTCCAAAGATATGGACCCTCAAAAGGGTAGCCCCATCTACTATTAGCTCCCATTGGAAACAATGGAGGAGGGGCACCCCATTTGGGGGTCCATAACTTTGGACCCCTGAACGAAACTTCACCAAACTTGGCTGGTATAATCAGGAGTGTCACCTGATGATAGCATGAAATTTTGGTGCTGTTAGCCTAAAAACTGCACCCTCTGCAGGCCAAAAACCACTTTAAAATGCAAAAACCCACAAACGGGGGGCAGAGCTTCGGACATGCAACGGGGGGGGGGGTTTTGAACCCAAGAACCCCCCCCTTACCTGCGCCCCTAACTTACTCTCTTTTTTGGAATAGGCATAATTGAATCTGGGTCTCACTCTAAAAGGGGTTTGGATCAATTCTATCCCTCCAGTGATTCAGTTCTTCAAGCCAGTACCAACTCCCCCTTTCAAAGTAGAGGAGGGAGCTTGTTGAGTACAGGACAGGATGTCGATGATTTTCTCAGTGGTCGCAGAGGCATCCAATGCCATTAACAGTAACCCTAAAATGAATGGAAGGACTAAACAAAATAAACTAGTAGCAATATTAAAACCAAAATAGAAGCAAATACCAGCTAAAACATCAATCTCTCTCTGAGTTTCTCCCAGCACAAATTTTCCACCTTGCTACCCACTGTATCTTTGCCTCTTCGTGGTACCACAATCAGTTTTCTAACCATACAGGTTAGTCAGGCAGAACTGTATCAAGATAGCCAGATTCACAATGCCATGTTTGCCACAAATTGATGAGGGTAGCTTTAATATAAGGGTCCATCAAATCAAATGTCTACCAGGACCTCCTAGCAGTGATTTTTGAGAGAGAGAAGCACTTTGAGTCACTGTGAATCAAATCACCTCACATCTGCCATTCAGACAGAGAACATGTCAGCCACTAATCTAGTTGAAATGGATTCCTAGGATCCACATGGCTGGCACAGCAGCTCTAGCTGATCAATGGTTCTAGCACAGAACCACTGCGAGTCACATCAAGTTTTGTGCTAAAAATGACCCCTTTTAAAATATATTTTGTTCTGCTTCTTCTTTGAGCTGCTGTGACAATAGCTGTGAGGAAACTAACTCCAACATCTATTGAAAAAAGTGAGCTTTTTTTTAACTGAACAAAAAAACACAGTGAGCATTATATATACAGAACACATAGTGTAAATTCACCGTCCACACAGTGGCAAGAACACTTCAAGGAGATATTATTATTATTCCCATCTTCTCAGACACAGGGATGGAGTGGATGCTAGTGTTCATACCATACTGAGGGTAGGAAAGTAGGGCAAAAACTTTCCACTATAAGGCAGCAGTATTGGTGCAGGTCTACTAAAATCTGCAGTACTACTCTAGTGTAACACTCAACCAGGGTTTAATTAACTGCAATTTTTAAAGCAGCTGATAGTAAACCTTTCAAGATTTTAAATATTTTTAGCCTACTGCTTCTGGAATGTTTAAAAAATGTTATCTAAGTCTTATCTTTAACCTTTATGCTGTTATGGTCACTGCTGTTTGGGTAATATAACTTATTCTGAACTGATTCATTTGCCTTCAACAGTTTCCCACACTAAGATAAATCGAGCATTATCTTCCAGTGTTTGTACAAGGAGGTGGTAACATATATAGAGCCAGGGACAAGGCTAGGTACTTTATTTGGAAGCTAGATATACTTTAGAGATTATCTGTGTTGTTTACCTGTCTGGCAGATGGACATACCACAGGGCTGATAATCTTGCCATGGAAAATATCACAATACACTCAAGACCTTTTTTTTGTGAAATTTCCTCCAACACTCATTGCAAAGTTACATTTTTTAATATACTGTGGTTGATTTTTCCTCACTGTGTATTGCTTTACACACCCAGAGAATTTGCAGTCATTTCAGTCTCCTCATTTAAAATGCTTTCCCCTCTATTATGTTACTTTGAACATATGGCAAGTTCAACAACACAAAGGAAAGCCTAGCTTGTTAACATATCGTCCCCTCCAGGGGTTTTGACGAATTTCCTCATGTTATGTTGCCAAGGACCTATACACAGGAATCACAGTTTGTCTAATTTTGCTACACAGTGCCACAACACTTTGAACCAGATTAGCATACCATACAACAAACCTGTTTCTGATTCCTAATCACTACTGCCATTGTATGCCATGTAATGTACTGCCCATCTAAAAGGAATTTATATTGCTTCCCACTAGGAGAATATGATTTCTGCTAAACCCCAGGATGTTTTATTTACATCATTCAGCATCGTTGTGCAGTATATTTAATGACAATGGAAATGCTATTAAGGCACAAAACGGAATGCCTGAACAGTTCAAATCATTGAAAAGAGTTCATATTCCAAGTTCCTACCTCAGCCCTAATGTTAGATCATACTGTAAGACAAGTATCAATGTGTCAGTATGTTTAAGATGGTAGCTTTCAGTGGTGGCCTGCATCCAGAGGAAGAGTCCACAGAAGGAGTTGATGGAGCAAACTGTTCCTCGTCTTTTCTTCTCTCAACAGTTTGCCCCAAAGCTCCTCTCAGAGGAAGTGGCTTCCAAGCAAAATGTACCATAGGACAGGGGCCACAACAGCAGCAAGGAATTGGGTGAAATCGCCCAAATCTTTCTCACTCCCAACCCTCAGAATTTTTTTTGAAAAACAGTATGTGCTTGTGTAACCCCTATGTTCAGAATGGGTTGACCCAGAAAGGGGTGGAGACTCAAAGCAGCAGGAGGCTGTAAAAACTCATGAAGTTGGAGGAAGCAAGGCTACCAGGCTGGGATCTTGATTTATTTCTTTATGAGCTCTTAACACCTTGTTTAAGGGCTTTCTGTGTATATAGTTGATGGGAGTTCTTTTGGGGATCTTCATCACCTTGAATCCAGTTCACCAAGCCTCTGAAGTCTTCATAAGCCAACCACCAACAGGAAGAATTGGACTTGGCATTACAAGACTGTAAATAGAAGGACTTGAAATGCAACTCAACAGAACTGTGAAGTGTTAATGTTAAATGTTAATGTTTAATAAGTGATATTTGTTAAGAAAAGTAAACCATTTTGTTTTAAATTTAGTTGTTGCAACTCCTTCCAAGTTCTGCCCCACAGAACCCACAGTTAGAGGTTACACTTGGGGATGAGGAAGGCAGGGAAAGATCCACTCTAGCAAAAGCTTCAGAAACAAAGATGGCTTCCACATGGCACTTGTCTGGTTTCTCTGTTGTTGGTGTGGCTGCAGATGAAGAGCAGAAGTAATGGGGGTTCCACGTGGCAGATTTCCGTTGTTTCTCTTCCCCAGTAGCATCCACTCCCCTATGGGCCACTGGGGTATTTTGCAATTTTAAAAATATTTTTAAAAGTGCTAGGATATGCTATACTGCTGTTACTATGATACATCAATAGAATGATATTCTAGTGTCTTTAAATTAAAAAAAGCTCAATAGTAAGTAAAATGGCAGCTGAAGATTCTGGTGTGCTAGTTGCCCTTAGAACTCCCAAGTCACACAGAAGAAGGGTTGCTCTCCTTAGACAAAAAGTTTGCTCCATCACAGCCTGGCAACAGAAGTACTAGAAGACTAACAAATGATTACTTTTGCCCAAGGGAGTTATAGAAAATACTTCCTTTGCCATACAAGCCTGTATCTGAGAAAGGGAGTGGGGAAGAGACATGAAAGTTCACTTGCAAGCGGTGTTGAAATGAGCATTGTCAAACCCTGTCAAGCTACATACCAGACGGCCCATCTGGACATGACAGAGTAACCTCCTTCAGTGTCATTCGCAACACTCTTTTGATTACATGTATGTTCTAAGCCAATAGACGTATCCTCCATGAATTTGCCTAATCTCTTTTTATAGCGAATTAAACTAATGGCTCTCACTAAATTATGTGATAGAGAATGCTTGTTTCTGTCTACAATACCCACAGCACAAAAGGAAAGGGGGGCAGAAAGGGAAGTGGCAAACCAGCATATTCAGGTACTGACTCTCCAATAAGATAACTGTGCAGGTTCTCAAGCAATCAGAAGATGCTACTGTATCTGCAGATAGCAGTATTTGCTAAATTCAGCCCTCAATTTTCCATCCAATCCAAAGGTATCTGCCACCCTGTAATCTTCACGTCAACCATGACTATCAATTTGCTATAATTCTGCGGCAATGAAAAGAACTAACAAACAAAAACAGCGTTGCTGTGCATTTTCCATTTAGAAACACAAAGGAAGATCAATATTCATGGGCAAATTTAATATTCAAAGCTGAATAACACTGTAATGGATTTAATCCCTCAGCATTAAGGCAGCAAGCTAATGAGGGCATTAAACCATTAACAATAATGCTAACGTATTATGAAGATTCAGAATGAAAGGAATTCAGAAGCACAGGAGAAGCTGATGGAAGGGCAGGTAAACCTTAGATGACACAGTCAAGACACTTACTAGTACAGATTGCTAGTTACAACCCCCCTCCCCATTATTATAGTATGCCAATGGTGGGGTGTGTGAAGGGAGAGAGCTGACAAAAACCTACAAGGAAGTGTTGGTTGGTAGTAGAAAATGGTGCAGCGCCTGAGAATTAGCATGTGGCTATTTCACATGTCCTGTATTTACACAAGAGACTTCCCTTAGCACGGGGACAAAGGCAGAAAGAAATGTGACCAGAGACAGATCAAATATGTATCTCTTCAAAATAATATATACAGAGTTCTGAAGTATTTGCTCAGATATATTGCAAAATGAAAAGGCTGTTCATAAGTTATTCTGGAGGGTAAACCTAAAAAGCAAGCTGCAATCAAATTTGAATTTCTTTAAAAGACAGAGAAGACACAGATGATACGAAATGCGCTGGACTGAGACTAAGTTTTCACTCTGTTGTAATTGAATGAGCGTGGATCAGTTCTTCCGTTCAGTCAACTACATCCCAGCATCTTCCAGTCCAGCTGATTAATTCAATAACTTCAAAGAATAAATATTAAAAGTAATGGAAAGCAATAAGGTTTTGTGTATATAATTACAGCAGTTGAAAGGCCTTCGCTCTTACTCTGTCTCCTTTCCTTACATAAAATCTTACTTTTAGTGATGGAGATCAGTAGAAATCACATTATACACACTACCCTGCTCACAAATGGCAGAACTTTGCAAGTGCTTAGCAATTTAAATAGTTTTGCCTTGTTCACCCAAGGCCCTGATGTGAAATCAGTATTATACTGGAAAACAAGTGTTCTAGACGCCAAATTAATCTAGATGTTATTGGGTTGAGCCAGTGGGTAAAATACCAGACTAGAATCTAGGAGACCTGGGTTCAATGCCCAATTCTGCCATGAAGTTCACTGGCTGACCAGTCAATGGTCTATTCCAAACAACTCAAATAAAATGTTTTGAGGCAGGAAATACAATATTTCCTCCATGCAGTTTGGCAATATTTTTAGCCCAACATGTTTTATTTCCTGCCTCAAAACACTTTATTTGCATGCTGTTTCCTGGCAATTATTTCTATGAAAACGTTTTGAAAACGTTTTCACTTGCTGTGTGATCTCTTTTCCCACACCTCCCAAACTTCCTCATCAGTGTCATTTTTTGAGCTTGCATGAGCCCTCACACTGTATTTCCATCTTTTTTTAACATTTCAGGGCGTTATGTCTTCAAAGCTATGAAATTGGGGAGGGAGTGTTGAAAACATTTTGCAAAAAATTTCAATGGCTGTTACATACATAGATACATAGTTTATTTATGGTCATTGACCAGCAAGATCCAAAAGAATTAAAATCATAAAATTTACAGATATTACAAATATATAGATTAAAACAGTTAACAAAATACAGATAATAGACCTCAGGAACTCAGAACATCAGCTCAAGATAATGAGTGGAAGGTCAGTCTAATAATAATTAATAATAAGGATTAGCTGGCTGTTACCACACGGCCAAAAAATAGTGCCCCAGGGAGAGGAAAAAACCCAGTCCCTGTGGTGCTGTTTGCACAGGAGGTGCTGCTGCATCGCAGCAGCGCCATCCTGGCTCCCCCCAAGCGGCATGAAGGTGCCGCTTTTAAACCTCGCTCAATGAGCAAGGTTTTTTAAAATTGGTGTCTTCAAGCTGGTGAGGTGCGAACCGCACCAGCGGGAAGACACCGCTTTCCCCCTCCCCTCCCCTCTTCTTCCAGCATTGCTCTGGAGGGCTGGAGGGACACGCCCATGCTGCCCTCCGACTCCTGGAGGTTGGAGGGTAGCATGGGCATGTCCCTCCAGCCCTCCAGAGCAACACTGAAAGGAGAGGTGAGTGGAGGGGACCGAAGGAGAGGCAGAAACAGCTGGGGAGAAAGTTGGGGTTGCTCGCACACTACAATGGTCTGATGGGCAGGGGCAATGTTAAGCTCTCACTGTTCACCTGGGGTTTTACCCCATTGGTGCTGCGAAGGAAACAAGGCACTCTGCTTGAATCCTGTGAATTATTTTAGAAATTGAAATACACCTTGGATCCTGTTGATTCACATAAGCAGCATGCTTTTACCACCCTACACTGTCATTCTGGAATTTGAGGTATTCTAGGGCAGCACTTAACAAAATCTTCCGAATTCACAGAGCTGTTCAGTATTAACCACGTCAAAACTATTTGTGTCTGACTTCAGTACCCAAGCCCAGTGTTTCACATTCCAATGCATGAGTGGATGGGGCAGAATCCAGAGGTTCCGCTGCAGGGTCTGGCAAATGATGACCAGAACAGTGCATTCAATGTCGTGGCCTCTGTGCAGTCCCAAATGGGACTGCGCTTGTGCAGGCCAGCTGTGGAGCACTTTAGTTAGCGTTTTAAAGAACTTTTAGCCATTAGATGAGTGCTCCCCTCCTCCCGGCACAAGCCTGGGCTATCTACCCTTCAGAACGTGAGCTGGGAGGAGGGATGCACTCTCTTCCCTCCAGATCTCTTTTCACCATCATGTGGAACGGTTGTGTTTTCTGCTAGCTGAGATTAGTCACTTGCTATTCACACTTTTTAAACCATCAGGTATAGTCAGAGTGTTTCAGTTTTGATTTCATTAGTTTCAATGATCAGAGCAGACTTTTTGTGTGTGTGATTTTGTTTTGAAATTCAGTTTAGCTTATGTCCTGGCCTTCCAGACTCACAGGGAGTCAGGTTACAGCTGCTAGCAGGCACAGAGAGGGAGAAAGCAGCCTTACTTTGAGTCCTGAGGAACAGGTTCCACACAGGTCTGGGAAGAGGCAGTCCAGGGGCAAAGTTAGATCAGGTCTGAGTTCTGAATCTGCAAGCAGAGCTGTTTTGCCAGTGCTCATCCTCTGAAGACTCCTGACTGGCTGACTGAGCCCACAATTGTTTAATTCTGAGAAGTCACTGCACCACCTCACTGAGGTAAGGTGGCACTGGCAAAAGCCTGCCATTTGTGCAGCTGCTTTTCCTCTGTGTCTGCTGAAGGGAGAGGGCTGTGAAGCACAAAGCCACTCTATGTGCCAGAGCACTATAGCCAGAAGCTTTAGACACTGAGCCTTCCATCGCCACTGCTGGCCGCTCCCCAGGGCAGACCTCCATGCCTCCAAAGAAGCCTCATATGAAGATAAGGCACTTGACAAGAAGAAGAAGAAGAAGAAGAAGAAGAAGAAGAAGAAGAAGAAGAAGAAGAAGAAGAAGAAGAAGAAGAAGAAGAAGAAGAAGAAGAAGAAGAAGACGACGACGACGACGACGACGACGACGACGACGACGACGACGACGACGACGACGACGACGACGACGACGACGACGACGACTTTATTTACGGTCAATGACTGTGTCTTCTTTCCAGAACACTTTGCCCTTGCTCCCCCTAAAGGCTCCTCTGCCATATCGGTGGGCAACCTCTTGCAGAAGGGAATCAACCACCACATCTCCCCTCCAGTCTCCCTTCCAACAGAGGAACTGACTGGCAAGAATTGGGAAAGGGCACTTCTCTGACGAAACCAACTCTTTCCCAGCCATCATGGAAAGATCAACCTCCTCCTTCAGGGAGAGGAGTGGCGACACTCATGAGTTCCGTCACCTTTACTGGGAAACCTTCAATACCCCTCCTTAGAGATAACCTGATGGAAGGGAGCTCCCTCCCAGTTTCCCACAGCAGCCCCTTAAGGTGCAGAACTACATGCCTCCATCCCCTGGGGTCTAGCAATATACTACGCCCTATATGGGCATTCCGCAATGGCTGATGGTAGAAGGATTGACCATCTTTTGAGTATATTGCAATGGTGCAATATATTTGCAATGCAGTGCTTGACCAGTCTCGCTTGAGCCTTCCCTCTTTGCAATCTGCCCCACAGACAATCCCATATGCCTCAGAGTCAGAGAACGACTCGAAAGGAGGCTTCACTCTGGATGCTGACACCCTTGGGACTGTGACACAATGTTTGGCCTCATCTGAGTCCCAAAATCAATACGTGGATCAGCTCATTACCATGGCCAAAACTCTCAGTATCGAGTACGTCCATGAGACCCTCAGAGATCTAGAGCCAGTATTGGATACTGCTGCGGAGTCTGATACTTCCCAAGTGAAACTGCCTCTCATAGATGACATCATCAAAATAGATGATGTCAGGCTACTCCTACCATCCCCCCCTTGCCTAACTTCCTAGTAGTTAAGGCACTACTGACTAATCGGGCGCTGTTGTGGCTCCACCAGAGAAAGAGGGAAGGAAATGGGATGCCCTGGGGCAGCACATTTACTCAGTGGGAGTAATGGTGCTCCACGTAGCTAATGATGCCATGATGGGGTGTTATCAGTATTATATCAGTATTATCAGTATTATTATAGGGCCAATGGGCCCAGTCCATGGATAGTTCCTGGGGGGAATGCTTATCCATTACAACTCATACAGGCAGAGAGGCTTAAGCTTGCAAATCACAAATGTATGTGGCAAAGTATGTCACAGATGGCTCCACCTAGGGTTCTCAACCTTCTTAATGCTGCGACCCTTTAATACAGTTCCTCATGTTGTGGTGACCCCCAACCATAAAATTGGTATATATAAAATATAAAAAGACCATTTCCCAACGGTCTTAGGCGGCCCCAGTGAAAGGGTTGTTTGACCCCTAAAGGGGTCACGACCCACATGTTGAGAACAGCTGACTTAGGTGGTCACCTGTAGTATAATTATGTACCACCATGCTTGGCTGTGCTCTTCTACCCTGCCACAAAATGTGAAAGCCTAGGTCGAAGACTCACCCATCAACCAGAAACAGTTGTTTCACGAAACAACAGATGATGTTTTCATGGTCTCTGCAAAGACAAGCTCACTGCAAAATCCCCAGGGATTTTTCAGCCTGCTCAGGGAAATACCTTCTTGTCACACTTGAGGTATGGTTCTACCTCAAGGTATTACCCTGGTAAACAATACAGGTCTGGTTCCTACATTCAGTCCAGGTTGATCCCAATATCTTAAGCCCAAATACCAGCCCAGGGCAGGGGTGAGAAAGGGAGTAGCTCCCCAGAATGCTCTGCATCAACAGGCAAGAAGCCCCCGGCTTATCTAGTGACCTCTACATATCCTGTTGACAATTTGCAATGTGGCAATCGTTTGTTTCAGATTCTGCATAATTGATTGCTGTGTTATTCAGATAAATGGGTGTTTTCTGTTATTGGAAATGGTTACTCTTTAAGTTCTTTCTCTGCCTCCTTTTTCTTAGCAGCACTGCTAATCTGAAAGCCACAAGCTTTCAACCACTTCAACCATGTCACCATGTTGGTTTTAACTTGAAATGCCAGGGAATGAATAAGGGACCACCTAAATACATGTGCCCTATCCCTGAGCCACAGTTCCTTCGCTGGTTACGATTATACAGACCTATCTGTTATTATTTGGCTTTTCTTCCTTTGCTGAGGCATAAAAAACAAAACTATGCTGTTTCCGTTATAAGATACAAAATAGACCAGCATGTGTGTATGCACTCAGATTTTGGTGCATGCATGTGTACTGATTCAGCATAAATACTGATTCAAAATTATGTAATATATGTTGACAATTAAATTATGTTTTGCTCAAATAACACAAGTCTGTGCAATCGAAACAAAGCTTAACTTTCTTTGAAGGGCAGACAAGGACTTCCCAGAAAGCGTGGAAGAGGAAAAACTGTTATTCTTGAGAGGACTTGGCTGAGGACTTGAGTTACAGGCATTACCCTTTCAAACCACCCACACAGTATAAGTCACCAGCATGTCCTTATCACATCCACAAGTGAGTAATAGCTTGTCTTGGCTGCAACTCGGTGCTGTTTTGACTGTGTAAAGGTACTGCCATAATGCTGATTGCCTCAATACAAGCAGAAAAGAACTCCCCCCCCCCTTGTTGTGGCTAGCAGAAAATATCATGAGCCGTTCCATTGCCTGAACCTTTTCTCTCTTTTTTGGGCTAATAACAAAAAATGTTGTTCTTAAGGATTTCTAGTTATCATGAACAGTGGTCATTCGCATAACCTTGGAGAGAACAGAATCATGGGATTGAACTATACATTATAAGCAGACACATATATCATAGCCTGACCTTTCTATGTTGGAGGAATATTGGAGGAAACTGCTTTGGTGAGGGATGATTGGGCAAGCAGGCATGGTGAGGGGCAAGAAGGTTCTTAATCCTCTTCCCAGATGCTATTTTTTTTGCTCAAAACCATCCCTATGATCTCTCTCTCTCTCTCTCTCTGTGTGTGTGTGTGTGTGTCTGTCTGTCTGTCTGTCTGTCTGTCTGTCTCATACACACACACACCAGCCTCATATGAAGGTATCTGATAGCATTTGCCTTCATAAACATATATTTGGAAATGGCATGAGAGTCACTGGGGGGGAAGTGATTTCTCTAATGCCATTCTACACAGTCCTTAAGTCAATGGCCTAAGAAGAAGTGAATTGAACTCCCTTTAAGCAACATTTAAAGAAATAAAAAAACCCTACAGAATCCACACACCCCCCCAGAAAATCCCCCCAATATGTACCTTGGGGTGGCTGTCAGGGACGCATGTTTTAAGCCAGCAGCACCAAAATTGCTGGGTATCTTCAGGAGACTCTCCTGATGATACCACCCAAGCTTGGTGAAATTTGATTCAGGGGGTGCAATGTTATGGACCCTCAAAGGGTAGCTCCCATCTCATATTAGGTCCCATTGGAAACAATGGGGGTGGGTGCATCCTCTTTGGGGGTCCATAAAATTGGACCCTCTGAACCAAACTTCACCAAACCTGGGTCGTATCATCAGTGGAGTCTTCTGAAGATACCCTGAAACGTTGGTGCAGCTAGCTTTAAAAATGCGCCCCCTACAGGCAGGAACCCAAAAACCACCAGAAAATTACCAACCCCCCCCCCCCGAATTATTTGTTATACCCGAATAGATTTTGATATAACCAATATGATATTCATTTTTGGGGGGCATACCGATAATTTTATGCCCAAATAAACTCAAATCCAAATTTAACCAAATATTTTTGGTATTGCTCAACTATAGTCCTTATTTCAAACAGGTTCCATGTAGCATTTCTGAACATTTAAAGTTCATGAAGACAGTGGTGTTTGAACTCATTACACTTGAGATAATTCACTATCTATGCCAATAAAGGCTTGCTTCCAGAGATAATTCACTAACCACTTACACTAGGATCATTCTGTATACTTAAAAAAACTACAACAGAATCTCATCCTTTTAATGGCTATATCAGATTAAACAGAACTGAATAATCTGTAGTTCCTTGATATGTGTTGGAGAGAGGAAAGAAAAACTGTGAAATGATTTTTCATTTCCAATACTTTTTTGGTTAGAGTGCAGCCACATTGCATCCATTTAAGTACTACTAAAATAAACATTTTTTTAAAGCGTGGCTTCATTTCATCCTCTTACATGGAAAGTGGACAAACTGTTGGACCAGAGGGCTTGTGCTACTCTTCAACCATATCAGCTGCTTATAAAAGTCTGCATCTCTATCAGTTGGCAGTATAGCATAGTGCTCTCTCCTGTGCCAACCTATCTGCTGTGGTGTGGTTTTCTCCCAGCCCTCATGGTAAGGGCTTTCCATCTGCTACACATCATGGTAAATTTGTTGTAAATATTTCTCAGTAAAGTAATTCAACTAAAAAGGCCACCTCTAACAATAACACGATGAAAAGGGGTGATAGCACCTCTGGGTGTCAGACAGTATGACAAAGGGAGGTGTGACAACAGCCGTTTCCATCTCGTCCAAAGGCTACTGTTTTCCAAAGAGTTTGCTTTTTAAAGGCAGCAGCCTGCATGTTAGCGGTGTTCTTGCACTGTTAAGCTTTCTCAAGCTTTTCTTTTTACTGGATATTTTTCAAGGAAGAGAAATATTGTAGCAGTGATAACAGGCTGACTGGCATTTTATAAACTATATATATTGAGTTCTTGTGCCTGAAGATGTTTGATACAGTTTCCCCAGATGAAGGACCCTGTGTGTTAAATTTGTTGGACTCTGAACTCTTTGAATGCATCTCTCTCTCTCCCTCTCTTTCTCTCTCTCTCTCTTTGAATCTCAAATAACTGCAGCTCTGTGCCCTTCAGCAGAACGTTCTTATGTGCTGTGATCCGTTTGAGAGACTGCAGACAAGCACTACTTACCAACGCTTGCCAATACTTCAAAAGAAATCTGCAAAATAATTTATTACACTCTGATTAGTTATAAGCTAATGTGATAGAATTCTCATTAGGCAAGTCATAAAGGGAAGGAGTCATTTTTTGAACAGAAATCTTTTCAAAGATCAGTTTTCATTTACAAGCATTTCCAGCACCACTACAGGGATTGATGAGTTGCTGTTTCATTTGGTTGTTTCTCCCCCCACCCCACCCCCACCTTTCTTAACACAATCATGTTTTATATAATCTAAACAAAAGTGTTAAATCTGAACCTTCTTATTCAGGATTTTATATACCTGCTCTTAAAGGAGTTGCACTATGAGAGAGATTTGATATTTTATGAAATGGCACTCAGTAATGGCACTTCAGTAGTTCAATAAGGGCTTTTTATTATTTATAGAAGAAATTTGCTGAGACAGTGGAACTTCTTTAAGTGTTCATTTTTGACGTAGGTTATTGTTCTACATAATGAAGGAAATCTTCCAGCATGCTGCTGTTCGTTTGTTTTCAGCTCCCTGAAAGGTAGAGGCAAGCGAAACACTGAAATTGTAATAGAAAGGGCAGTGACACATAACGTTTAAAAGAACAGATTTGGTCAATGCAGATAATAGCTGGCATGTTCAGCTGCTGTCTTGGGATACCTGTTCAGCTGTTCTCTCTTCCTCCTGCTGGGTAGGCTTAGAGGAAAGATCAACAGCTCCCTGTCCTCTTCCTGAGCTCTACTCTCCAACCTTCTCTGGGTGCAATTTCAGGGGGTATAGTTCTTTCAAATGGGCTTTTATTCGAGTGACATTGTTCCTTGTCCTTCACTATATGCCATTGTTGTAGAATTCATTCCATGTTCCTCTTTTAGTTCACATACCTAATACCACTCTACATCCAGAATTGCAATGAGCTAACTTGGAATCATCTCTTCTAGAGAAAGGTGCCCATATACGCTCAGTCAAATACACAGAGGAGTGCGAGAAGTAAAGCGCAGCTGAGAACTACGGCTTCTCCCACCCACCCTCCCTACCTTGTTTTTCGACCTTGTAGTGTTGCCCTATTGTTTGTTGGGCTTTGTTGTTATTTACATTCATCTGTCACAACCTGGTGGGTTGCACATGTCATGTGGGGGGGCAGAAAAATTCTCTCCCCTCCCTTCTCCCCCTGCCCCCCCCCCGTGGCAGCCCCCTCTGTGGCACACCACCCCACTTACTTTTATGAATGGAGCAGGCTGGAAGCCTGCCTGCGTTGCCTGGGCCTGGTGGGAACTACATTTCCCAGGGGCTCCTGGGAAATGTAGTTCCCACCAAGCCCAGGCTACGAAAGCAGGCTTCGGGCCTTCTTCTCCAGCCTGATCCTTTCCTAAAAGTAAGTGGGGTGGGTTGCGCAGGGGGGCGCCATGGGGGGGACAGGGGGTGCCGCAGGGGACACCGTGGGGGCAGGGGGGGCAGGGAGGCGCAAAAGCCGGAGTGTGCACCGGGCGCACTCTGGTCTAGCTAAGCCTCTGATCGGGTTGGGGGGAAGGTTGTTACTGTGGGATAACAGACGTGCTGCCCAGTGCCGGATCCATCCCTTATGCAGTGCCTCTGCTTCCTTCAGCCAGCATATCAATAAACAGGCTGTGGCCAAATTTTATTCCACACAAGGTGGTTGTCTGTGTTGTCTTTCTGCACCCTCGAGCTCATTCTCCCCTCCTCAGGAAGCAGCATCTCAAACTCTGGATCGACTTTCCTAGCCATTGTTGCAAATGGTAACTGATAGTGTGAAGGTATGATTTTAAATTTTAACAAGTGATAGTTAAATAATAATAATGTAAGTTGCCTCTTGCCCTATACTAAATCGTTGTGATTTCTGTGTGTATATATGTGTTAAGTATCATCAAGTCACTTTGGACACATGGTGAACCTATGAATTAATTCCTCCAAAAGTCCTAACATTAACAGCGGCCCTTTCCATACAAGAAACTTATAGCATTTGGGAGGCTATAAAGAAAACATTTTCTCTGTGGAGTTCCATGTTGTTTCTGCCCCCCACCCCACCCCTTTGGTTCCAAAAATGTTTCCCAGCAGTTTTTTCTCCCCCCTCTGAGTTTTTTCTCCCCCCTTTTTTCACATCCCTCATCTTTCTCCTTTTCCCCTCACCTCTTTATTTTCAGCATTGGGGGTGGGGGGGGGTTACTGTTTGAATCTATGAAGCACTGATTAAATGGAGTTACAGAGAATCAAGGTACAGAATCAATGAAGCATCATGTCTACAAATAACTCCCCAAATTTTTAAAAATACCTTCATGTCAGCCATGAAAAGCTTGGAGAGGGTGAGTGACAGTGGCGTAGCGCCAAGGGGATGGGAGGGGTGCATGACGCACCAAGTGCACGCCCATGCAGGGGCGTGGCGAGGACGTTCTAGGGGCATGGCGGAGCAAGGGGCGGACAGAGGCATGGCAGGGGTGCGGGGCGCACATGTGCCCCAGGTGCAGTTCCCCTTTGCTCCGTCCCTAGTAAGTGAGGACAAACATCATGGTAAAGGAGGGGGTATCAAAAACATTTTTGAAATGTTCTATGTGGCTTGTGCAGAAAGGACCAGCTTTGATCTGGTCTTGCAGTCTGAGGGCCATGGCTTCCTTTATTGAGTCAATCCACCTCATGTTGGGTCTTCCTTTTTCCTATTGCTTTCCACTTCTCCTAGCATTACTGTCTTTTCCAGTGAGTCTTGACTTCTTCTAATGTGACCAAAGCACAACAGCCTCAGTTTAGGCATTTCAGCTTCTAGGAACAGTTTATGCTTGATTTCATCTAGAACATACTGAATTGTCTTTTTCCCAGTTCACATAATCCAGGAAACTCTCCTTCAACACTACATTTCAAATTTCTTCCTGTCAGCTTTCTTCACTGTCCAACTTTCACACGTACATAGGGGAATACTATGGCATGAATTAACTTGGTCTTGGTCGCCAGTGATATATTCTTAACCTTAAGAAACTTTTCGAGTTACTTCATGGCTCCCCTTCCCACTCTCAGTCTGGGTAGCTGAGTTCTAAAGGTAAAATAGTGTTATTGCTTTTCTGACTGTCATTCTGATCCCTTCAGGTAGGCAGAAAATGCCCTGACAAGTCCCTCAGCATCTCTTGACACAAACTTAGAAACCACAAAATACATAATCTCTGACATATACACGTACAAACATTGTGTTCGTGAGTGACCCTTTCTGCACTGGATGTGAACATTCTCGCTGCAGAAAGGTTACATTTATCAACCAACTTGTATTAATTAGGCTGATTGAAGTCCTCTTAACTAAGTTTGTCTAGATTAAATCAATTTGAAATAAAAATTTGCTTCATATTTTCTCATTACCTGGTAACTAGCAGATCTAAAGAAAAGCTGATCTAAGGAAAGTGATCTGATAATTTAAGGGAAACATAAAACACATGAGTGGATGTGGAAGGAGATATATTGGCAGATATGCCAGCCATCCTTGAGCACTCAAGCTGATTAATTGGCAATAAACTATGTCATAAGACCATGTTATGTTCAGAATTTGTCTTGAGAATGTTAAGATAAAAAGCTATCTGAAAAGAAGTTACCTGAAACAAAACAAAAACAGTGTGTAAAAGCACTGAAAAGCTGCCACTCCATTGGCAGTTTTAACAGTGGACTTAACTATTTCAACCTTATGTCAGAACCACTGCACACAGTGATTTGACAGACTTGATTAGACGTATTAACATAAATAGTATTTTCATTAATTGCAATAGTGCAGATAACTATAGTTCTTCTTTAGCTGAATTTACTTTCTGTAACACCTTTGTCTTCAAGATTCCTATTCATAAAATACATTTGCTGGTCCCTTTATTGACCAATAGCACAAATGAAAATAATCTGTAAGCAGCTTAATTTAGCAGTATTGCATAAATTTAAAGTGGTAGCACAACTAACATACCACATGACTTTACAGTACTTTTTATTATATATTAGAGGTTTTACTCACTGATGGAGTACAATCATTCAGTAATACTTAGAATGATTTATGATCTTTCTCATTCTTAATAGCACTTTGTGTAAAAAAAACATAATTGATATTCATTCTTTAAATAATGCTTCAGAAGCACAGTTTTGTTAAATGGAAAGCCAAAGATGGGAATCTTTTAAATACTTAGTTCCAATCATTTATCATTCAGAATGGTGAAGACATCATTTATGCAGGAGTAGTGAACACTGAGAAACTAGCAACAACCAGAAATACTTTCAGATCAAAATTATTTTCTGACTGCCTAAATGTTAGCATTTTCAGCAACTGACTGGAAAAGGTCCATCCAGATTTTGAGTAGCTATACTGAACATACAAGAGAATTTCAAAAGAAAATCAGTTTCTATTTCAAAGATTATAGCAGAGCTTTTCACAGTGTGGATCATGAAAAGCTATGGCTGGTTTAAAAGAAATGGGTGGGCCCCAGCATCTGATTGTTTTGATGCACAGCAACCGAGTGCCCAAATTGCAGCCCAAAACCCATTTATTTATTGCAAAGTGCCAACATGGCAATTTAACCTGAATACTAAGGTTTTAGTTTAGAAAAAACGGTTGGCTCCGTGGCATGTGTTACTCAGGAGTAAGCTTGGTGGCAGTTGGTGGCTTTGCTTTGAAGCAACCGTGCAACTACTTCCAACGGGTGAATCACAAACCTAGGAGGGTTTACTCAGAAGCAAGCCCCATTGCTAGCAACTGAGCTTACTCCCAGGTAAAGATCGTGCTTTAGTTCTTCGCATGAAAATCAGTGGGGTTTAACAGCGCTTAACAGGGTTACTTACACTGCTTCCCCAAAACTAGGTCTTAGGTTTAATGCTAATAATCAAGCCCAACAGCCCAGGCCAGCCTAGATGTGGGGGGGGCACTCTGTGCGTGCCCACAGAGAGGGCTCTGAGTGCCACCTCTGGCACCTGTGTCATAGGTTTGCCACCAGTGAACTAGAGGCTACTGTTAGGGCAGAATATGGAGAAACAGAAAGGTTTTCAGTTGGCAAAGGTATCAGATAAAGATGTAGTTTATCTTTCTGGCTCTTCAATCTATATGCAGAACATTTCATAAGGAAAGATGGATTAGATGTAGATGAAGGTGGAGTGAAAACTGAGGGGAGAAAAATTAACAGTTTGAGATATGCTGATGATACTACTTTACAGGCAGAAAATAGGAAAGACCTGAAACAGCTACTAGTGAAATTTCAAGCAGAAGGTGCCAAAGCAAGGACAGCTGCTGAACATCAAGAAGACAAGAGTAATGAGTAGGCCAAAGTTATAAACTGTTATTAGGACAAATTCTTTGGAGTGATACATCGCTCCAAAGGACATTGGAAAGATGAACATGAAGTGGAAAGGGAAATGAAGAAAGCTGACAGGAAGAAAGTAGACTTATCTAAAATATGGTATTGGAGGAGAGTTTTCCAGAGAAAGGGGGACCACTAAAAAAAACCTGAACTAAAACCTGAACTAGAAACTAAAATGGCTAAACTGAGGCTACTATATTTTGGTCATCTTAGGAGAAGGCAAGAATCACTAAGACCCATCATGAGGTGGATTGACTCAATAAGCCATGGACCCCAGTCTGCAAGGCTGTTAATGTTAGGAAGCTTTAGAGAACATTGATCAATAGGATCATCATGAGTCCAAAGTGACTTGACAGCACTTAACCAGTTGGGAAGCTAAAATGGGGACATCCGGAGACATTTGACCTGGGCACACCACAGTTAAGTCATGTGGGGGCCACACCCCTCCCCCTTGGCCCGACCCTGCCCCAACAGACTGCTACCAACAGAGCCGGCTGAAAGATCAGTCTGTTGGGGAGGTGCCAGACCAAGGAGGGAAGGAGGCCCAGCCCTGCCAGGCTGCCTAAGACCACCCCAGCACCAAAGGTAAGTGGGGCATGGGGGAGGGGGCGCGACCTGGCCCAGCAGAAACCCTCCCTCTCTCCTCCCCCACCCCAAAAGCCCAGCCGGGCCTGCAGGGGCCCAGCAGAAGCCCTCCTTCCCTCCTCCCCCACCCCAAAAGCCCAGCTGGGATCCGTGGATCACAGGATCCATGGGCAGACCCAGCTCTCCTTGCCCCCCGCCCCCCAATTACCTTTGAAATGACCTGGTGCAAAAAAATTATTGTTTGGTCATGGTGGGGGAGGGTGGTTGCCTACTGGGGCGGGGGCGGCGCAAAACTCAAATTCTGCCACAGGCTCCATTCTTCCTAGCTATGCCTCTGCATTTAACACACACTCATGTTGCTTCTGCATAGCCCATTTAGACTGGCATGGGGCCAGTAAAAACGCCGTTATGGGGGGAAGATCGCACAGCGGTGTTCCCCCCCACGGCGTCATGGGGGCATGTCCTCTTATAAGGTAAGAATTATAAGAATTATAAAGTAAGAGGGATCTGTGCCGGCGTGCCTATGTGAACATGGCCCCATGGGCCACTGGGGCACCAGGGCCATTCACAGGGCATCGTGTGAACGGCCCTGGGGGGCGCACCGGTGTCAACTACGCTGGTGCACCCTCGTTCATGAGGCCATGCAGAAACAACCTCAGAGAAAGACATGATTCAGTCTAAAACCGCTTCCCAAGAGTGATTATTCTCCATGCTAGTTTCACAGCAAGAGCAAATGCAGTTGCAGTGAAGCATCTACACAGTTTCCTCTACACTTTCTTACCTCACCCCCACCCTACCCCTACCCTCCTCCATATAAGTTTTTTTTCAATTTTTAAAAAATTACAGGCAGTACTTATGGGAAAATTGTACAATGATCTATTGCTACAGTCTATTGGTACTTTCCAGCCCATTTCATAGGGTTACTTATCCAAACTCTGCAATACTCTTGTAAGATCTTAGCAACATCATCACAAAACCAGATCTAACTGCTTGTGATTCTGATTACTGTTCTAGTAGTGTCACCACATCAGCAATATCATCATCTCACTCAGGGTACCCGTCTTCATAGTGCACCTGGGAGGTGTGTCAGGCCACCTGGGAGGTTTGTCCAGACAAACATCCCTGGTGTCCGGACCTGGTGTCCGGACAAACCTCCCAGGTGGCTGGACACACCTCCCAGGTGTCCGGACAAACCTCCCAGGTGGCTGGACACACCTCCCAGGTGGCCAGACAAACCTCCCAGGTGGCCGGACAAGCCTCCCAGGTGGCCGGACACACCTCCCAGGTGTCCGGACACACCTCCCAGGTGGCCAGACACACCTCCCAGGTTTCCGGACACACCTCCCAGGTGGCCAGACACGCCTCCCAGGTGGCCGGACACGCCTCCCAGGTGTCCAGACGAACCTCCCACGTGTCTGGACACACCTCCCAGGTGGCGAGACAAACCTCCCAGGTGGCCGGACAAGGCTCCCAGGTGGCCAGAAAAACATCCCTGGTGTACGGACCTGGTGTCCGGACAAACATTCCTGGTGTCCGGACAAACATGCCTGTTGTCCGGACAGACCTCCCAGGTGTCCGCTCAGACCTCCCAGGTGGCCGGACAAACCTCCCAGGTGGCCGGACACGCCTCCTAGGTGGCTGGACAAACCTACAAGGTGGCCGGACAAGCCTCCCAGGAGTCCGGACACACCTCCCAGGTGGCCAGACAAACCTCCCAGGTGGCCGGACACGCCTCCCAGGTGGTTGGACATGCCTCCCAGGTGTCCGGACACACCTCCCAGGTGGCCGGAGAAGCCTCCCAGGTGGCAGGACACACCTCCCAGGTGGTCGGACACGCCTCCCAGGTGGCCGGACACGCCTCCCAGGTGGGCTGACACGCCTCCCAGGTGGCCAGACACGCCTCCCAGGTGGCCGTACACACCTCCCAGGTGGCCTGACACATCTCCAAGGTTGCCGTACAGGCCTCCCAGGTGGCCGGACACACCTCCAAGGTGGCCGGACACGCCTCCCAGGTGGCCGGACACGCCTCGCAGTTGGCCAGGCACGCCTCCCAGGTGGCAGGACACGCCTCCCAGTTGGGCAGACACACCTCCCAGGTGGCCGGACACGCCTCCAAGGTGTCCGGATAGACCTCCCAGGTGACCAGACAAACATCCCTGGTGTCCGGACCTGTTGTCAGGACAGACCACCCAGGTCTCCGGACAGACCTCCCAGGTGTCCGGACAGACCACCCAGGTGTCCGGACACAAGTCCCAGGTGTCTGGACACACCTCCCAGGTGGCCGGACATACCTCCCAGGTGGCCGGCCAAACCTCCCAGGTGGCTGGACAAACCTCCAAGGTGGCCGGACACACCTCCCAGGTGGCCGTACACGCCTCCCAGGTGGCCGGACACTTCTTCCCAGGTGGCCGGACACGCCTCCCACGTGGCCGGACACGCCTCCCAGTTCACCAAACACGCCTCCCGGGTCGCCGGACACTCCTCCCAGGTGGGCTGACACGCCTCCCAGGTGGCCAGACACACCACCCAGGTGTCCGGACGCGCCTCCCAGGTAGCAGGACACGCCTCCCAGGTGGCCGTACACGCCTCCCAGGTGGCCGGACACGCTTCCCAGGTGGCCGGACACGCCTCCCAGTTCACCAAACACGCCTCCCGGGTCGCCGGACACTCCTCCCAGGTGGGCTGACACGCCTCCCAGGTGGCCGGACACGCCACCCAGGTGGCCGGACACGCCACCCAGGTGGCCCCACAAACCTCCCAGGTGGCCGGACAAGCCTCCCAGGTGGCCGGACAGACCTCCCAGGTGGCCGGACACACCTCCCAGGTGTCCGGACACACAACCCAGGTGGCCGGAAACGCCTCCCAGGTGGCCGGACACGCCTCCCAGGTGGCCGGACACGCCTCCCAAATAGCCGGACACGCCACCCAGGTGTCTGGACAAACCTCCCAAATGGCCAGACACACCACCCAGGTGGCCGGACAAACCTCCCAGGTGGCCGGACAAACCTCCCAGGTGGCCTGACACACCTCCCAGGTGGCTGGACAAACCTCTCAGGTGGCCGGACAAACTTCCCAGGTGGCCGGACACGCCTCCCAGGTAGCCGGACACACCTCGCAGGGGGCCGGACACGCCTCCCAGGTGGCCGGACACGCCTCCCAGGTTGCCGGACACGCTTCCCAGTTAAGGTGGTCTCCGACCGCGGGCCCCAATTCATTTCAAAGTTCTGGAAAGCTTTTCTGGGTTTGTTGGGGGCCGCCCCGGCAATTGCCGCCCCCTACCACGTTCAAAGTGACGGTGAGTCAGAGAGAACGAACAGAACCCTGGAGCAGTATTTACGTTGTTACACCAACTACCACCAAGACAATTGGTGCGAGTTAATTCCGTTTGCAGAATACGCCTATAATAATGCGGTTCATAGCAGTACAAAAAAAAACCCCTTCGAAATTGTGTCTGGTCGATCCTTCCCTCCGTTGTCGCAACTACCTGCGGAAGCGTTGAATCCTCCGGAGTTTCAACAATGGATTTCATCTCTGGCCGAGGGGTGGAAAATGGTCCAGACCGCCTACAGCAGGCTAAAGACTCCCAAAAACTTCAAGCTGATAAGCACCGCTCGGATTTCCCTTTACGCAGGGCTTCTGGGTGTATTTGTCTACCAAAAATCTCAGAGACGTGCATAAATTTTCAAAACTGGGCAAAAGATTCGTGGGACCTTTTCAGATTACTAAAGTGATTAATGATGTCACTGCCCGATTGGACTTGCCTAATTCTCTAAGTAATATCCATCCTGTCTTCCATTCCAGTTTGCTCAAGGAGGCTCCCGTTTCCAATGCCTGGCACGACCCGCCGGAGAGACCCCCACCGACTATAATTGATGGCCACAAGCATTACGAAATTGACGCCATCCTGGACTCTCGCTTTAATCGCAAACGCTTGCAATATTTAGTCTCTTGGGTGGGATATTCCTCTGGGTATAATCAATGGGTTTATTCCGAAAATATTGACGCCCCTGCCCTCATTTCTGCTTTCCATCGCACCTTTCCGCACAAACCTGGGGGGGAGAAGTCTTTTTTAAGGGAGGCAGAGTGTAAAGGATTCAATGGTGTTGATGAGCGGGACAGCCGCCTGGCCTTGACTGCATTCCATAACCCGGGCGATGGGCCAGCATCTGCGGCGGAGACCTTATCTCTGCGAGAGAGATGAGAACTCCGTTCCCATGGGAATCCGGGAGGGGGGATGGGATGGACAGAGTTATAACCTGTGCTTCTGGCGGGAGACTTTATTCCTGCCACGTCGTGTACGTGAGCTTTCTAGGATGTCTGAATAAGCGGTCTTTTACACCAAAAAAGCCTTTTATTTCTCCTTCTATGGAATTCCTTACACCTCCCAGGTAGCCGGACACACCTCCCAGGTGGCCGGACACGCCTCCCAGGTGGCCGGACACGCTTCCCAGGTGGCCAGACACACCTCCCAGGTGGCCGGACACACCTCCCAGATTTCTGGACACGCCTCCCAGGTGGCCAGACATGCCTCCCAGGTGGCCTGACACACCTCCCAGGTGTCCGCACAGACCTCCCAGGTGTCCGCACAGACCTGCCAGGTGTCCGGACAAACCTCCCAGGTGGCCGGACACGCCTTCCAGGTGGCCGGACACGCCTTCCAGGTGGCCGGACACACCACCCAGGTGTCCGGACACGTCTCCCAGGTGGCCGGACACACCTCCCAGGGAGCCAGACACGCCACCCAGGTGGCTGGACACGCCTCCCAGGTGGCCAAACACGCCTCCCAAGTTGCCGGACACGCCTCCCAGGTGGCCGGACAAACCTCCCAGGTGGCCGGACAAACCTCCCAGGTGGCCGGACAAGCCTCCCAGGTGGCCGGACACACCTCCCAGGTTTCCGGCAAACCTCCCAGGTGGCCGGACAAACCTCCCAGGTGTCCGGACACACCTCCCAGGTGGCCGGACAAACCTTGCAGGTGTCCGGACAAACCTCCCAGGTGTCCGGAAAAACCTCCCAGGTGTCCCAGGAGCCCGGACACGCTTCCCAGGAGGCCTGACAAGGTGGCCGGACAAGCCTCCCAGGTGGCAGGACACGCCTCCCAGGTGGCCGGACACGCCGCCCAGGTAGGCTGACACGCCTCCCAGGTGGCCGGAAACGCCGCCCAGGTAGCCGGACACGCCTCCCAGGTGGCCGGACACGCCTCCCAGGTGGCCAGAAACACCACCCAGGTGTCCGCACAGACCTCCCAGGTGGCCGGACAAACCTCCCAGGTGGCCCGGACAGGCCTCCCAGGTGGGCTGACACGCCTCCCAGGTGGCCGGACACACCGCCCAGGTAGCGGGACACGCCTCCCAGGTGGCCGGACACGCCTCCCAGGTGGCCAGCCACGTTTCCCAGGTGGCCGGACACGCCTCCCAGGTGGCGGGAAATACCTCCCAGATAGCTGGACAAGCCACCCAGGTGGCCGGACACACCACCCAGGTGTCCGGACACGTCTCCCAGGTGGCCGGACAAACCTTGCAGGTGTCCTGAAAAACCTCCCAGGTGTCCGGAAACACCTCCCAGGTGTCCCAGGAGCCCGTACACGCTTCCCAGGAGGCCGGACAAACCTCCAAGGTGGGCGGACAAGCCTCCCAGGTGGCCGGACACACCTCCAAGGTGGCCGGACACACCTCCCAGGTGGCCGGACACGCCTCCCAGGTGGCGGGAAATACCTCCCAGATAGCTGGACAAGCCTCCCAGGTGGCCGGACACAGCTGCCTGGTGTCCGGACAAGCCAGCCAGGTGGCCGGACACACCACCCAGGTGTCCGGACACGTCTCCCAGGTGGCCGGACAAACCTTGCAGGTGTCCGGAAAAACCTCCCAGGTGTCCGGAAACACCTCCCAGGTGTCCCAGGAGCCAGGCCACGCTTCCCAGGAGGCCGGACAAAACTCCAAGGTGGCCGGACAAGCGTCCCAGGTGGCCGGACACGCCTCCCAGGTGGCCGGACACACCTCCCAGGTGGCCGGACACACCTCCCAGGTTTCCGGCCAAGCCTCCCAGGTTGCCGGACAAACCTCCCATGTGTCCGGACACACCTCCCAGGTGGCCGGAGAAACCTCCCAGGTGTCCAGACATACCTGCCAGGTGTACGGACAGACCTCCCAGGTGTCCAGACAAACATCCCTGGTGTCCGGACTAACATGCCTGTTGCCGGACAGACCTCCCAGGTGTACGGACAGACCTCCCAGATGTCCGCACAGACCTCCCAGGTGGCCAGACAAACCTCCCAGGTGGCCGGACACGCCTCCCAGGTGGCCGGACACGCCTCCCAGGTGGCCGGACACGCCTCCCAGGTGGCCGGACACGCCTCTTAGGTGGCCGGACAAACCTCCAAGGTGGCCGGACAAGCCTCCCAGGAGTCCGGACACACCTCCCAGGTGGCCTGACAAACCTCCCAGGTGGCCGGACACGCCTCCCAGGTGGTTGGACATGCCTCCCAGGTGGCCTGACACACCTCCCAGGTGGATGGACATGCCTCCCAGGTGGCCAGACACACCTCCCAGGTGGCCGGACAAACCTCCCAGGTGGCCGGACACGCCTCCCAGGTGGCCGGACACGCCTCCCAGGTGGCCGGACACGCCGCCCAGGTGGCCGGACACGCCTCCCGGGTGGCCGGACAAGCCTCCCGGGTGGCCGGACAAGCCTCCCGGGTGGCCGGACACGCCTCCCGGGTGGCCGGACACGCTTCCCAGGTGGCCTGACACGCCTCCCAGGTGGCGGGAAATACCTCCCAGATAGCTGGTCAAGCCTCCCAGGTTGCCGGGCACAACTGCCTGGTGTCCGGACAAGCCACCCAGGTGGCCGGACACACCACCCAGGTGGTTGGACATGCCTCCCAGGTGGCCGGACACGCCTCCCAGGTGGCCAGACACACCACCCAGGTGTCCGCACAGACCTCCCAGGTGGCCAGACAAACCTCCCAGGTGGCCCGGACACGCCTCCCAGGTGGGCTGACACGCCTCCCAGGTGGCCGGACATGCCGCCCAGGTAGCGGGACACGCCTCCCAGGTGGCCGGACACGCCGCCCAGGTGGCCGGACACGCTTCCCAGGTGGCCGGACACGCCTCCCAGGTGGCAGGAAATACCTCCCAGATAGCTGTACAAGCCTCCCAGGTTGCCGGACACAGCTGCCTGGTGTCCGGACAAGCCACCCAGGTGGCCGGACACACCACCCAGGTGTCCGGACACGTCTCCCAGGTGGCCGGACACACCTCCCAGGCAGCCGGACACGCCACCCAGGTGTCCGGACACGCCTCCCAGGTGGCCGGACACGCCTCCCAAGTTGCCGGACACGCCTCCCAGGTGGCCGGACAAACCTCCCAGGTGGCCGGACAAACCTCCCAGGTGTCCGGACAAACCTCCCAGGTGTCCGGACACACCTCCCAGGTGGCCGGACAAACCTTGCAGGTGTCCAGAAAAACCTCCCAGGTGTCCGGAAACACCTCCCAGGTGTCCCAGGAGCCCAGACACGCTTCCCAGGAGGGCGGACCAACCTCCAAGGTGGCCGGACAAGCCTCCCAAGTGGCCGGACACACCTCCAAGGTGGCCGGACACACCTCCCAGGTGGCCGGACACATCTCCCAGGTTTCCGGCCAAACCTCCCAGGTTGCGGGACAAACCTCACATGTGTCCGGACACACCTCCCAGGTGGCCGGACATACCTGCGAGGTGTCTGGACAGACCTCCCAGGTGTCCAGACAAACATCCCTGGTGTCCAGACCTGGTGTCCGGACAAACATCCCTGGTGTCCGGACAAACATGCCTGTTGTCCGGACAGACCTCCCAGGTGTCCGGACAGACCTCCCAGGTGCCCGCAAAGACCTCCCAGGTGGCCAGACAAACCTCCCAGGTGGCCGTAAACGCCTCCCAGGTGGCCGGACACGCCTCCCAGGTAGCCGGACACGCCTCCCAAGTTGCCGGACATGCCTCCCAGGTGGCCGGACAAACCTCCAAGGTGGCCGGACAAGCCTCCCAGGTGGCCGGACACACCTCCCAGGTTTCCGGCAAACCTCCCAGGTGGCCGGACACACCTTCCAGGTGTCCGGACACACCTCCCAGGTGGCCGGACAAACCTTGCAGGTTTCCGGACAAACCTCCCAGGTGTCCGGACACACCTCCCAGGTGTCCCAGGAGCCCGGACACGCTTCCCAGGAGGCCGGACAAACCTCCAAGGTGGCCGGAGAAGCCTCCCAGGTGGCCGGACACACCTCCCAGGTGTCCAGACACGCCTCCCATGTGGCCGGACACACCTCCCAGGTGTCCGGACACACCTCCCAGGTGGCCAGACATGCTTCCCAGGAGCCCGGACACGCTTCCCAGGTGGCCAGACAAACCTCCAAGGTGGCCGGACAAGTCTCCCAGGTGGCCGGACACACCTCCCAGGTGTCTGGACACACCTCCCAGGTGGCGGGGCAAACCTCCCAGGTGGCCGGACACACCTCTCAGGTGGCCAGACATACCTCCAAGGTTGCCGAACACACCTCCCAGGTGTCCGGACAAACCGCCCAGGAGGACGGACAAACGTCCCAGGTGGCCGGACACACCTCCAAGGTGTCTGGACAAACCTCCCAGGTGGCGGGACAAACCTCCCAGGTCACCGGACAAACCTCCCAGGTGTCCGGACAAACCTCCCAAGTGGCCGGACACACCTCCAAGGTGGCCTGACACACCTCCCAGGTGGCCGGACACACCTCCCAGGTGGTCGGACATACCTCCCAGGTGGCCGGACACACCTCCCAGGTGGCCGGACAAACCTCCCAGGTGGCCTGACACCCCCAAGGTGTCTGGACACGCCTCCCAGGTAGCCGGACACGTTTCCCAGGTGACCGGATAAGTTTCCCAGGTGGCCGGACACGCCTCCCAAGTGGCCGGACACGCCTCCCAGGTGGCCGGACACGCCTCCCAGGTGGCCGGACACGCCTCCCAGGTGGCCGGACACACCTCCCAGGTGGCCGGACACGCCTCCCAGGTGGCCGGACACGCCTCCCAGGTGTCCGGACAGGCCTCCCATGTGTCCGGACAAACCTCCCAGGTGTCCGGACAGATCTCCCAGGTGTCCGGACAGACCTCCCACGTGTCCGGACAGACCTCCCAGGTGTCTGGACAAACATCCCAGGTGTCCGGACAGACCTCCCAGGTGTCCGGACAGACCTCTCTAGGTGTCCGGACAGTCCTCTTTAGGTGTCTGGACAGACCTCCCAGGTGTCCGGACAGACCTCTCTAGGTGTCCGGACAAACCTCCCAGGTGTCCGGACAAACCTCCCAGGTGTCCGGACAGACCTCCCAGGTGTCCGGACAGACCTCACTGGTGTCCGGATAAACATCCCTGGTGTCCAGACAGACCTTTCAGGTGTCCGGACAAACCGCCCAGGTGTCCGGACAGACCTCCCAGGTGTCCGGACAAACCTCCCAGGTGTCCGGACAAACATCCCTGGTGTCCGGACAAACATCCCAGGTGTCCGGAAAAACCTCCCTGGTGTCCGGACAGACCTCCCAGGTGTCCGGACAGACCTTCCAGGTGTCTGAACAAACCTGCCAGGTGTCCGGACAATTCTTCCAGGTGTCCAGACAAACCTCCCAGGTGTCCGGACAAACCTCCCAGGTCAATGCAATAAGTCTTTATTGGCGTATACACGATAGTTCCAGTTAAAAAATAGTTCCAGTTAAAACATAGTTCCAGTTAAAAAATACAGTTCCAGTTAAAAAGTGAATAGTAAAAAACTTTGCGTTTGTCATACATTCTGTTTACAAACTTCTGACAAAAACTATAAGGCAACAATGAAAATCCTGACAATTTAAAAGCATAACTACTTTATCTGATTCAGTGTAATCAACCATAGGGTCTATAGCCTGGGATAGCAGGCTGGATCGGAGTTCTTGGTATAATATGCAGTTCAGGAGAATGTCCGGGATGGAATCCAGCTGTCCTATGCTACAGGTACAGAACCTCTTATCGCTTGGAAGACCTTTAAGTCTTCCTCTATGTAGCGGAGATGGCATGATGTTAAATCTAGCCAGCATATAGGCTCTCCTGTGTATAGGATTTGTGAGCGCTGTGATATAATAGGCTGGGTATCCCTGAGTGAAAGGAATTGACATATTTGTTGGTGAACAAGATTTATTTGCCAAGCTCTGCAGTTGTTGATAGTCCATTGCTAACAGCCTCTCTTTAATGAGGTCAAAAGTTTCCAGTAAAGGTTAGCATATTGAAGGAGTCGCTGTCATAACCCAGTTCCCCGATCTTTGCTGTAACTATTGTGCACCATTTTGAATGGTGGAGTTCACTCAAGGTAAGTTGGGTCAATGAGTTTCTGGAGCTTCGGTAGTGAATATTTAACCAGAATTTTATAATGATTAGCCAAATAGTGGCCTCTATAGAATATTGGCCAGATTCTAAACATAAGACTGCATATGGGATGCAGTTTGGCACGCCAAATAATTTGTGCAAGAATTTGGAGTGGAATGATTTGATAATGCTGTTATTCGGAATTAGCCAAACAGGAGCTCCATAGAGTAGCTGTGCTCAAGGCCGTGGAAAAGGTAATCACAAATACCGTTGAATCATAAATACAGTAGAATTCAGTGTGTCTTGAGTGTTGTGGCTAGGCCTTCACTAAATACCATGCTGCAGAGAAACCTATATGCTCTATGATCACTTGGCATACAGGGGAGAAACCTTTTGCAGCATTCTTCTGTGTAATCATTTTAATCACAGGCTGAAGAATGAATGTATTCGGCTAGTCCCCCCCTCCCCCGCAAATATGTACAGTGGCTATGTATACGTGAACTGTTTTTATGATTCTGCCAATGACGCTGTGCTCAAGGCAGTTAAAATCTCTAGTGGAAGGTTTTTTTTTCATTTGCAATGTAGTCTGTTAGTTATCCTGGATTAGAATATATAATTAGCAGTGCACTGATTGTATTACTTATACAATGGCATCAGTGGTCATGATGAGCATGGTCTGAAGAATGCCAGTCCATGCTGTAAGAGGTTTGTATTCCTAAGGCTTGGTGAGACAACAGAGTGGGGTGGATTATGCGTTCTGACCTAATATTTCATTCAGGGAGAGGACCAGGAGGTGAGGGCAGAGGCTTAATGTGTAAGTGTGACTGTTTTCTAGATAATAGGTTAAGAGTGGTTTTGTATTTCATTTCTGTCTGGCCAGTACCTCTAGAGAAACGCTGCATGCCTGGGTTGCCTCAGCTTCTGTCGTGCGCATTGTTGGGGGTTTTGGTGTAGGAGCAAGCGAGTAAGTGAGGGAGCAGAGTCACCGTGGGAGAGGCAGAGCATGTCGTCTGCGTTGAGAACCAGGTCCTGCCTGCAGCCCCAGCATCCACTAGATGGTGCTGTTTTTTTGGGAAAGGACATTTTACCTGGCACAGGTGAGATATGCGAGGCATGTGAGGAGGTGAAAACACGCTCGGATGAGAGAGCAATGTTGTCTGAAAATTTCAAAGCATTTGGCCCAGTAGTTTCGGAGACCAACGATAAGAAACAAACGGACACTTTGCTTTTTATTTATATAGATTTGCCCTAAAGATGTTTCTCCTGAAGTCTACTAATTTAAGTTTTTGCCTAAGATGATGATACACATTTTGATGGACAAATTCTATTAACCAGAAGTCAAGTAGGGAAGGACTTGATTTTACTAAAGACACAAGAATGGCTTCTGAACTGATGGAGTTAGTGAAGTGCACTAGCGATACACCTATTCATAATATAAACAGACCTCTGCAACAAATTTTTTTACAAAATCTTACGCCAAGATAGAAATTGAATGAATTTATTCTAGGCATGCACTCATTTTCCCCTAACTTACAGACCAGTCCAGTGCATGTTTGTTCCACTGCATCTCAAACGTGGGCCTCAGCCCCATAGAGCAGACTCCTAAATACAGACAGACTTCATCTGTAATATATTTGCATGAGGGCTGTAAATCAGAATTTTAAAGAGGGATTTTTTTTCTACAGTTTCACATGTTTTTGGTACACAGGTCTCTAAATGAGTGGTATTTAACACAATTTCTGGGGTCCCTTCTGCACAGTCCAATAAACACAGATTAAGGATGGTTTAAAGCCCATTTTGGGGGGGAACTTGGCATGGATCTTGCCCTTAAAGTGAGTCTGCCCCATGTTATTTCCCCAAAACGGGGTTTTCTAGAGTCTTTTAAAACACCCCAGACTGCAGTCACTTGCAAGCGAATGGCCAGGCAGCAGAGGCTTTATTCGGCTGTGCTTTCCTTTTTTAATTTCCCATCTTACATCTGTGTAGATAGGCAGGGGCAAAGAGTCATATCGTGGTGTTGTGAGATGTCAGCATGGCTGTGGGGATTAATTTGTGCTTGCATGCATAGTTACGCATCGGTGGGAGGTAAATTTTAAAAAATAGACAAACCTCTGTGCAAAGGCGCAAAAGCAACCCGCATTGTTTCTGTGGGCTCCAATCCATGGATGCATACGAATGAGATAACAGGAAAGTGGATTACTTTATCCTGACTGCAACCCGCTATACACTTGCTGTGCCTGTTTCTAACTTGTTTGATGTTTCGTGAATTTTTATTTTTCCTTTTATTACCTTTTTTAGTTTGGTTTGGTTGTCCTCTGTAGATCCTGGTTTGTTTGGCAGAAAAGTGAACCTATAAATATTTTAAGAAGAAGAATTGGTTTTTATATCCTGATCTTTTCTACCATAAGGGTTTCTCAGAGTGATTTATAATCACCTTTCCTTTCAGCAGTGGCGTAGTGGTTAAGAGCAAGTGCATTCTAATCTGGAGGAACCGGGTTTGATTCCCCGCTTGGCCGCCTGAGCTGTGGAGGCTTATCTGGGGAATTCAGATTAGGTTGAGCACTCCCACACATGCCAGCTGGGTGACCTTGGACTAGTCACAGCTTTTCGGAGCTCTCTCAGCCCCACCCACCTCACAGGGTGTTTGTTGTGAGGGGGGAAGGGCAAGGAGATTGTAAGCCCCTTTGAGTCTCCTACAGGAGAGAAAGGGGGGATATAAATCCAAACTCTTCTTCTTCTCTCCCCACAACATGGACCTTGTGAGGTAGTTGGGGCTGAGAGAGATCTGAGAGAACTGTGACCAATCTAGAGTGGTTCTCTAGATTACAATCTGACACTCTTAACTACTATACCACGCTAAATAATAAAATAAGATAAAATAAAATAAAATAAATATGATGAGCTGAACAGTCAAGATCTGAATACTATTTTGGACTTTTCCCCTCCTTGGAAATTTTCAGAGTAAGAGCATAGAATTCATTTGTCTTGTTTGACTTGGGAAGTGGTACCATTAGACTAGACTACTATTGACAGTCAGCTTCAAGTGCCCAGAGTGAGGGTTAGCAATCTCACTTTTTTTCTAAGGGACTGCACAGGTCTCATCCAAGAGAAATGAAGAGGGTTAAGTGCACCTGTCTCTTCTTCCTCTCTGCCCAATGTTCCCTCCTGGCTCCCAGTGGCTGGAGAGAGCTCCAACTCTATCCTAGACTCCCTAAACCAGCCCTTATGATGCTTCCACCTACTGTTCCCCACCACCACCTCCCACAAGGCTGCAATTTCCCACAGGAAGTGGATTTTTTAGGGACCACACTCATGTCTACTTCATCAGAGGATTAGTAAGGCAACTGTCCCTCAGAATGTTCTCACTGTAGCTTATTACAGTGCAAAGCAGCTTGTGAAATGCTTAGAGACCTTTCGTATGGATGTCTAATTTAAACTTAATATAATTTCTTTTCCCACTACGCCATCAACTTTAAAATTACAGGCCTTTCCCCTTTGTAATGATACCCGGGCCTGGCTCTCAATAACATTCTGGTGCCTGCTCCATGGCTCAGTAGATAACAGGAAAAACAACCCGCAGACACGGCAGACACCATATGAACTGAAAAGAATGTTACAGTGGCAACAATTCATATTTTGGATGTGACTTCTGACATAATTGCCAAAAAAGTTAGTCACCATTAGCTTAGATCATATGTGAAATTGCAAGCTGTCCATGAGAACTAGAGAAGAAAAACACAAACATCCCCACACACAAACTGAAGCATTTAACACAGCCCAGAAACCACACAACACCCCAGTGATTCCGGCCATGAAAGCCTTCGACAAAGAAGCGGCCCCTGACTTACCGGGGCTGCCATTGCCGCCGGGGAAAGGGTAGCGCATCGGCGTCCCTCTCGCCATGCCCCCTCTGGGCAGCGCGTATCCAGGGGCTGTTCCACCCAGACGCAGGGCGGTGCAGCCCATTGGTGGTTAAGGCTGGCACAGGACGCAAGGTCCTGACATCAGCCTCTAGTGACACCCACCTCCTTATAAGCCAGGGCAGGCCACGTGTAGGCCCGCTTTGCCTGGCTCCCTTGTGAACGTCCTGCCCACCCTCCCTTTATTTTCTGGTGTTGGTTTTTGGGGTTGGTGGTTTTAATGTGTTGTTTGCGCATGGGGGACTGATCCTTTGCTAGGGTTAGCTGCTTGCTAACCAGTTTGGGAACCTTCTTACAAGGTTTGGGGTGGAGCAAGCCAGGGATCTTAATGCCCAGGCGTGGGCTGAGTTGGCTTGCGCCCCACAGTAAATGGGGAAAATCTTCAGGCAGCGGCCCATCGCCCATCTGAAATTTCCCCTCATTGCTGCCAGGTATTGGTCATGGTTTATTTTTCCTCAAACAGGCGGGTTTTGGGGGACAGCCTTCATGGCTGCCCGACACTGGGATAAGACCCCCATGCTGCGCCTTATGCTCTCTATTCTGTCAAGCCAATAAATTCATGGCTATGGTCAATTTTTATACCACAAATAAAGTATTTATGTGTTTTATTATAAACTGCTAAGTGTTCTGTCACACACAGTGAACATTCTCTCCCTCTGGTGGCAATACATTGATGTATTTAATCCCACAACATCAGTATCATTCTTTAAAATGAGAATTTAGAAAGTTCTAGAACACTAGAACAAACACTTCATTTATGCTAAAGTTTATGATTCTAGCATGGATGGAAGGGGGGCCTGGAATAGTCCCATTTTGTCAGATCTTGGATGCTAAGCAGGATTGATACTTGGATGGGAGATCACCAAGGAAACCCTGGAGAGGAAGGCAATGATAAACCACCTCTGTGTCTCAATTACCTTAAAAGCCCTTTGCTGGGGTTGCCATAAGTTGGCTGAACATGTAACTGTCTAGCAGCCTGAGTAGTTATACGTAGCCCAATTACATCAGAGCTTGGAAGCTAAGCAAGGTCAGACATTGTTAGTGCTGGACAGGGAGACTAACAGTGGTTGCTAAGCAGAGGAAGGCAGTGGCAAACCATCTCTGCTTATCTCTTGCTGTGAAAACTCCATGGTCCTGGGAACACCACGGGTATGTTGTGTCCTGATGGCACCCAATTATTATGATCGTTATAAGAGTCTACAGAGGCCACAAGGTGTCATCTAAACTCATGTGGTTTGAATCAATGCCTAAAGATGACACAAAAAATTACACTGGAAAGTCAATTACTCCTTCTTCCAGACACTTTCTGGTTTTCATCTTTTAATCTTAATTAGCCTTCATCTCCTTTTAATGCCTTGGAGCATTATCAGATACTTGACCTTGACCGGATGATCTTAGTTACTTCCATAGACAGTCTAGCATTTTAGTTTAGTTTAGTTTTGGGTGCCTGTGAACACTTCAGTGACATTAAAACCTTCCTTTAAGATTGATAGAATGTTTTCTTTTATGCGGCATTTGGTTTTCAGAAGCATATTTTGTGATTAATGTTGGCTGTCTAGTTTTATGGACTTCTTAATATAAAATCTGACTCAAGAAACATTAAATACAGGAATAATGTGGGGAAATAATGCATTACAAAGCATACTAAGCATATGCATTCTTGTTCTTATAGCATATATGTCCACATTTTAATTTACCTTCTGATTTTCGGGTTCTGTCAAATCAGGTGCATAACGTGGCAAATTTTACAAAGGAAGTTGTCACCAGCGGCGTTCAGATTATCTCTTCAAGGTGATTATATCCTAATGACTGACTCGAATAAAAGGTATTACTGTTGTTTTGGGATATTCAAGGTAAGGGACTATAGAGAGTGTAGAGACCACACTTGTACAAAAGCATCAATTACTCTGCCGATAAACAGGACCCCCCCCCCCCCCCGGATTTCCAGTTACACAGAATAAGCTTTATGAATGTGCATTGTATGAAGAGGCATATCTGAGGGACATGGTGCCCAGAGACAACTCACTCTCTGAATGCCCCCCCCCCCGCACAGGCTGTATTCATGCATCTCCAATACAGGGGGCAGGGCCAGCCTGGCACTAGCCTCCCCACCTACATCAGAGGCCCCACAGGGCCTCCAATAAAGGTGGGGAGAGCAAGCTTGACTGCAGCCTGCGCCCAGCTCAGATCCTGGCAGGATCCGAGCTTGGCACAGGCTGCAGCCACCCCCTCCCCACTTCCACTAGAGGTCCCACGGGGCTTCCGATAAAGGTGGGGAGAGCAAGCCCATTGCAGCCTGCGCCCAGTTTGTATGCATCTAGTCTCCATGCCAGTGCTCAACTAAAGTTGCATGTTTCTCTCCCCACCCCTTTTCATTCACCCATACAGATGTGTTCATTGAAACTGGAGTTGGAATGTGGCTGAGAGACAGAGCATCTGATGTACATGCAGAGGATCATGCTTGAATCCCTGGCATTGCCAGTTGAAATAACCAGATAGTGAACCAGTGGGTCATGGGGAACCACTACCATCACAGAAGACAAAACCAACCTTATAATGACTATGTTAGCTTCAAATAATTTTAGCCAAACATCCTAGCTATATCGTTCACTTTACACCAGTACAACTACTTCTACAGTGAAATCCTACACAGAGTTATTCTTCAAGTTATACCCAAAGTTCTATGTCCATTGAATTTGGGTTTAGAAGGATGTAGATCTACTCTGGATTGTGCTGCTGTGGTTCTACCAGAACAGACCAACTATGTTTTGGAGATGTACAGGAAGAATGCAGAATCAAACATGCAACAAAATTTGTCATTGTATTGCCTAAGCAATCTACATAAAAACCACATGCACAGGATTAAAAGATAGTTCAAACATTACTTTCTAAAATCAGTGCATGAGATTGGCAACAGGCCTCTGCCTAGCATTTGCCCCTCCCCAATCCCTTCATCATGAGCACAGGTAAACGTCTTAATTGTCAGATGACCGTACCAAGCATAGTGGTATAGAAAAGTATGTTGGAACAGCAAGCGTTTTCAGTATTTACTTGCAATTAGAAATAATAATATTGACCTACTGACACTGGGATGCCTTTAATACAGTACAATCTTTACTACTCTTTCTTTTTTCAGCATCTTGGTTTTTTTTTTATGTTGAACAACCAAGGGTTACAAGCTGCTGGATAAAAAGCAGGAATGTGCGCATCATTACCTCTGTCCTGATTCTGGTACAAAATGGATAAATCAGTTCTACTCTACTTTTAAGTTTAATCAACCATAACAAATTTTAAACAATGTATTTTGTTTTTGTTGGATTTTTTTGAAAAATCATCACAAGTCTCTCATAGCTAAATCTGTGTAGAAGAGAAAACAAAGAGAATGATTGGTTGCTGGTTTTACCATGGAAACATGGTTTGACCCCTTCCCTTCAAAGGGCTGCTGCAGATGTTTATTGGGGAAAATGGATGCCCATAGAAGTGACTTCAAAAGTGCTTCCAGTTCTCACACCTGGTGGAGCAGTTCTCATAACTGGTAGAGCAACATATTATATGTAGATCATTACTCCTTTTCACACATTTTTTGTTTGCTAATTTATTAAACAGCAAGCAGTTGCTAGGAGAGGACCTCTTTCTCATCACACTGTTTTCATATCAAAAATTGCAACTACAAGCTGTTCTTATTCCCCATCTTGTGACTCACACATGGGATAGAACCAACTAGAACAGTGGTTCTCAACCTGTGGGTCAGGACCCCTTTGGGGGGTCAAACGACCCTTTCACAGGGGTCGCCTAAGACTCTCTGCATCAGTGATCTCCATCTGTAAAATGGATAAATGTTAAGGTTGGGGGTCACCACAACACGAGGAACTGTATTAAAGGATTGCGGCATTAGGAAGGTTGAGAACCACTGAACTAGAAGCACGCCCCACACCATGAAGATAATATAAGAATTATATTATAGACTGACTAATGAATGTACATTGATATTAGTTGAAATGGGATTGCTTCCCCACAAAATATCTCAGGAATTGTGGTTTTGTGAAGGCACTGAGAATTCTCTCAAAGATTTCTGCTCCTCTCCCCCCAAACTGCTGTTCTGATGGATGACAGGTAGAAAGAGGGATTGGTAGCCAGTAACAGCATAATCCTGAAGAGAATTACTCCCTTCTAAATCCATTGGAGTCAACAGGATTAAACTGATGTATTTCTGTTGAGGAATGCACTGGAAATTGCTGCAAAGCAAATTCAGCTCAGTATTTTTAGCATACGAATAACCTTTGTGTTCCATTTTTAGAAAAAAAGAGTAAGCACTTTAGTATTAAAGCAATTTTATTATCAACCTCTTTGGGTTGGCTAATTAACTATATACATAATTATGCCATAATTAAAGAATAAAAGAAATTGTGTGCTGCAGCCCATTTTCATTTTTTCTTATTTTTCCCAAATGTGATAATAAAAATTAAGTTCCAACAGTAACTGCTTCAAAATAAGCATCACTGCCTGCATTTCTTTGAGGAGCAACGGGACACTTTACCAAATGGGGAAAGAGACAATATTTGTTTCATCTTTTATTTTAAATGTTGTGACCTTTTGAATGTTTTCTAGATGAAAAAGACCTGGTGGTATCAACTGCATATCTTCACCTAATAATTTCATACACTGGCTTTGATGGTTGCTATTGACCTTCAAAAATCTTTTATTGCATTATATCCATAAGTTTGTTTTAGTATCTCCGCTTGGTCTAATTATCTGGATTATTCTATACGGTTCCCTACAGGGAAATATACTGCTGAAGTCTGAGTTTTTAAACACTAATTAAAAAATCATTAGCCTGTGAATTAATTTCCACTCTTTGTATTTTCCTGTCCCTCCTGATAGCCATCTGAATTTGATAAGCAATCTAGTTGTTGCCATGCAAAGATCCTGAACTACCCTTTAATTATGGTTGTGTCATTCCCATACCAACATAGGGTACCATGATTGAAATAAGCCCTTACCTCAGAGCATGAAATGCGCTTTCATCACGGTATCTACTAAAAATTTTTTCCCCTGTCCTTGGAATCAAAAGGAGGCACCCTGTAATAGTGATATAGATACATTGCCTTCTCCCCCCCTCCACCTCCTGCCACATACACAGTCTTGTTTTGCATCTTCTAGCTTCAGAAGAACAACCTCTGTTCAGCAGCTGCACCCAGGTCCTGGAGACATTCCACCAATGACAGGTATCTCCTACCTCATGGGTACCCAAGGGTCTCCAGCTTTACACGGAAAGAGGTTCTTCCAACTCCCCATTTTTGTGTTGAAAGAACTGCACGAAACAGGTGCCTGGGAAACTATATCACATGTGTCTAAGTAATAAAGAAGACCTACTTCTCTAAAATATGAAAATTCTTGCCTTTCTGGAAAATGTCTGATATTCTAATATTCTGATACAAATTCCTTCCATGAAATGCTGAATAATCAAAGGGGAGTCTTGGTTTCTTTACAATATGGAGCTTTTCCACACAAATCATTTACTTTGCATCCTGCCAGCAAATGCTATTTTTTCCCATGGACTTCTACACAACACACACACACACACACACACACACACACACACACACACACACACACACACACACACACACACACGGTTTGGTTCCAGAAACACTTCCAATTAACTTTTTTTCCTGCTGTTTTCACAAACCCTTTAACTCTAATGTGCCTGATCCATTTCTAGCATCCCTTAAACATGTGATCACAATGATCTGTTATTTCTCCTTCCTGACAAGCCCCCAGCCCTTATCCATGCCCCTGTGTAGTTAGTTGTCCAACTGTCCCTTCAGCCATTTTCTTCCACTCCTCTGCCATTTTCAGGAGGGAGCAGATCAAGTTTGTTAATTTCACATAGAACTCCCAATTAACATTCAGGCAGAGGTAAATCAAGGCAGGATCAATTGGATCATCTTTTTCAATTTCTCACGTAACATTTTCTTCCTCTTGCCCATCCTCTCTTTCAGCCATCTTCTCTTTCCCTTAGTCAGTCATTTCCCCCCCTCACACCTTCCGTCAACCTCTCTCTCCCTTTATCCTCTCCTTGATTAAAAAAAAAATCAAAATTAGATTATTGATATAGTGCTGGTGCAAATGGACAATTGAGTGCTAAGCTATTTTCAGGGTGGATCAGACCAATGTTATCAATTTCACATAGAATATTCCTTCCTCCTGGAGCAGCCCATCCTCCCTTTTAGCCATTTTCTCTTTCCCATGAGCAGCCATTTCCTTTCTCTTCTCCTCCCCTTGCATTTAAAAAAAATTAAGTGAGACTATTGATAGAGTGCTGGTACAAATGGACAAGTGAGTGCTGTTAACTTTGCTGAAGTAAAAGACTAGGATGGTAAAGATCCAAGCCTTTTTTTCCTCAAGGACTTGGTCTCTGGGGTTTAGGGAGAAAGTAAAGATTTGCCTAATGATGGATTGTGCCTTAGGCTGTGGTGCAATGTGGTGGATTGCACCAGCTTGAGTGCGAACTTTTCCAAATTCAAAGGGGCTGAATGGAATGCACTGAATGTACTTGCAATGAAGTGATTCTCCAACATGCAATAAAATGGTGCTTGACTAGCAGTGCAGATCAGAGAATCTTGAAGAAGAATGAAAAGGGATCAGTTGCAGTGACTGGTCACATGCACGCATCAGCAATAATGCAATAGGTTACATCATCAGTAGGGCAACAGTGCCAAAAAGAAAAAAGGGTAATCATTCCCATTGTCATGACTGATGTGATTTCCCTTCCCCCCCCCCCCCCCAACAAACTGCCTCCTATGGAGACAAGATGAAAAAGATTAAACTGAACCAAAATAACATCTGGAAGGGAGGCATGAGGACAAAATTTGTGGGAAATGATTGAATCAACAACACCTAAAATATTGGGCAAATGCAGAATGAGAAAAAGGCAATGGATAGATTAATTTCAATCTTGCATAGCCTATTTTTTTTAAAAGGAAAAGAAGACTTGAATTCCTGTGTTTCACTGGTGTGAAGGGGCTGTGGTCCAGTGGAAGGGCATGCAGTCCCTGGAATCTCCAGTTAAAAAGACCAAGAGTAGGTGATGTGAAAGACCTCAGCCTGAGACCCTGGAGAGCCACTGCCAATCTGAGTGTACAGTGCCTAGTGGTGGATCACGCCTCAGGTTGTGAGTACACAGCACTGACCACAACTGACTGATGTTCTTATTCAGTATAAGGAAACTTCATGTGTTTATGGATGTTTTAAATTTCTCAAGGGGGAATGCCTTCTCAAGATCTTCTCCCCATTAAAGATTGAGTAATCTGTATTAAGCAATTCTAGACATGCATTCCTGGTTAAAGATAAAAGTAGTCCCTCTGTGAAAGCACCAAATCATTTCTTACCCATGGGGTGATTTCACATCACAGTGCACACAGGATGGTATACCACGGCCGTCCCCAGTCATCTACACTTTGCCCCCCAGCAGCTGGGTACTCATTTTACCAACCCCAGAAGGATGGAAGGCTGAGTCAACCTTGAGCTGACCACTTGAAACTGACTTCCATCAGGATCAAACTCAGCTTGTGAGCAGTAATGCACCATGGCATTCTTGATTAAGAACACATGGACTACCCTGCTAATTTTTGTGTGAATCCCAACACTAGATTATTCATTGCAAACAGGCCAGTGGTCCACAGTCTACCTATTATTGTTAAAACACCACTATTCACTACATTCTCCTACCCAAATGTAGGTATTCTCATTGTTAAAATTTATTCTGTCTTGAAATGGAACAACAGAAGTATCAGCGGTTCTACATACTTCAACATTATCCTATGGTGTCTTTAATATATCTACTTTTCTGGGATTTTTTTTAAAAAAATACAATTAAAATCACTATTACCACTTGTAGGGTCATAGCTGAATAGTAAAGCACATGCTTTGCATATCGATGATCCCAGGTTCAATCCCTGACATCGCCAGAAAGAAGGATCAGTTAGTAGATGATATGAAAGACCTCTCTGTGAGGCCCTGAAGAACCACTGACACTCAGAGTAGACAATACTAACAGTGGCAGCAAGGGTGAAGGCAGTGGTGGGATCCAAAATTTTTAGTAACAGGTTCCCATGGTGGTGGGATTCAAACTGTGGCATAGCGCCAATGGGGCTGGGCGGAGCACGACGGGGGCATGGCCAGGCATTCCTGGGGCGGGGCATTCCTGGGCAGGGCTGTGGCAAGGACACAGCCGCTGCGCCGGCCCTTGGGCGAGAAACGAATGCACGCAGGTGCAGGCTGCCATGCACGCCGGTGACCTCCTGCTAGACTGCTTCAAGTTCTGCACGCTACTGCTGAGAGGAGGGGCGTAACTAAGGCAAAAATCACGTGGCAAAATCACCCATTAGAAACCCCCTCTCGGCACACACAAATAATTAGTAACCTACTCTCGGGAACCTGTGAGAACCTGCTGGATCCCACCTCTGGATGAAGGCCCTCAAGAGCAGCTTCGTGTGCTCATTTGCATTCATGCAACTGCACCTTCTCTCCTCTTAAGCAGTTTCCTGTTCAAAGTGCATCTCACATGTCACCACAGAACCCAGTTCAGATACTACTGACACCAACTTACACTTGCAAGAATACCATGCAAATTGTGAACCAAGAAAATAGAATAATGTTTAAAGGAGCCTGGTGTACGTTTCAGTAAAAGAGATCTTCACATTAAGGCGCACCGTCTTCATAACAGTTTGTCTGCTTTTGCAATTAGAAAATTTCCACGGGCAGCTAGATTGACTGTGAAAATGGCAGAGGGAGCTAGAGTCATTTAAAATGTTCAGGAAGTATCAAAATTCTAAACATTCAGCTTTAAAAGAAAAAAATGAAGTGATTCAGATTACATCGAATTTACCATCTCTGACAAACAGATGTCAGTCAACATGCTTCCCACCCCACATTCTCACACTTAGATATTCTGAAGTGGCCTGTGATGCTTTTTTAATCAATTCAGTGGTTTGTTGACTGTATAAGTCCCTTTGATGAGGAAAAGTCATAATTTTGCTTCCCACACATAGCTGTTATCACAATGCTAAGAAGCTTCTACATGAATGGTAAAGTACAAAGGAGAATACTCTTGTGTGCCTCCCAACTACACCAGTGCAAGATCTGAAAAATTACCTGTAGTAAAATCAAACATGGAGTCAATTTATATAGGAACATTGCAGTGCAGAAGTAAAGTTCCCTAATTTATTCAAGAGTCATGTCAAATCGTTTGAAGTCATTGTAGTGGTGTACGAATTTTCAGATTTTAACTTCTCCTTTGTCCTTACATAGAAGTAAGCCCTATTAATCCACATGAGACTTTCTTCAGATAAACCTGTATAAACTTGTTCTGTCAGACAGTTTAAAGGCTGAAGTTGAAAAAATGTCAACAGGTAGCCTATTTGAATGTCTTCACATACCTAAAGTTGCCATTGTTTGTCAGGATCAGACTAGCAACCCTAGTTGAGCGTATGTGACGTACAGAAGGTCACCCATCAAGATTACATATCAGACTGGGAGGGGGTCCAACCTGAGTTTTCCAAATCCTAATCCACCAGTCTAGCCTCTACACCACAAAGGACTTCCTTCTATGCTTTTTTTAAAAGACAGATTATTCACTCCTCCTCACTGTTTTCTGCTTGGAAGATAATCTAAAGGTCATGTGCATCTTTGAAGAGGAGATGATTACAGCTGACACAAGTCAATATGACCTGCACAAAGGAAGGAGCAGAATGCATGCCCTGTTGAAGACAAATAATAATCCAACAGTAAAACTCAATGAATGAGAAATTGATTGTCTTTTGTCTCTTCATACAAGATGTAGCTTTAGAAAAAAATGGGATTTTGAAGGAATTGTCTTAGAACTAAATAACTGTGTGGCCCAGGACAAATCAATTAAACCTGTCGTCTTCCAACTGCTATGCCAAAATAAATAGTTTAAGGATTGATGATTTTTGTGTGTTGGCATTGAAGGAAAAAAGGCACAGCAAGGATTTACTGGTGTCTCTGTGCTTTGGGCTCCTAATCAATAAAAAAATCATTGACTTTCTCACGAACACTAGTCTGATATTGAGATTTTCATAGCAAGGACATTCATTCCAGTTTGGATACTATAATAAATCAACATAGAATTAAGAAAATACAAAGAAATTGCTAAAAAGTCTAATCCCTACCATCTAAAGCAACTTGCTCTTTGACTGGCTATATTGTTTATTGTCTGATGGTCCATGAAAAGTACCAACTAACCTCCTACATTTTAGGAATGAGATAAAACTTGGAGGGTTTCCCAGGAGCTTGGGTACAGGGATATATCAGGAATATACCACCCCCAAATCTGCAAAACAGAGAATTCTTTGTTTTAATTCATTCATCTTTCCCTCTTTTTTCAGTTATAAAAATTATTATTTTTACAACACAGATATAACAATTAATAACTTTAACATTTATATACAGAACTATGACTTACATTTCTAATAATTCATTTATATACTAGGTTTCATTACAGTGATTTCACAATAACTCTTATTTTCACCTAAATTTAGTTGTCAGAAAAGCTTCTTTTAAAATATCTCTTTTTAAAATTTTCCTTTTTGCTTTGATTCTCATCTGAGTTTCCAGCCATACATGTGTAAAAGAATCTTCATTTTTCCTGAAATTCCAGTCTTGGTCTATTATATATATAGGATGTTAGACTTGCTATGACACCATATTCTGTTAATTTATTTTCCCATTCTTTCAGAGTTGGACATTTGCCTGCTTTCTAGTTTGCTGAAAATATTACTCTTGCTGCTGTTACCATATATTTGAATAACTCACTATATATTTTTGGCATATTACTGTATAATATTTTCAATAACATATGGGATGGACTGCATAGTAAAATAGATGACTAAAAGGGCAAGTCAGTCAGTGGAACAAGGTGCTACCACAACAGAGTTGTGGGGGAGGACTTACTAGCAATGGGAAAACACCCTGATTGGATAAGCTGACCTGTATTCTCGATTGGTGGAGCAACCAGCTGACTCAGAGAAGGAGGAGGTATCTCTTTGAGAGGAAACATTTTGTCAGTTTTTGGATTTGGATTCCTGCCAGTTAACATCAAGTCCCTTAACTGCAAGTGTTAAGTAGGAGGGAGATGTATATGAAGTAGGTAGCTAATAGTGTCAAGGCTGTATGTGTACTATGTGGAAGGGTTCCAGTCTTTAGCCAGTAACATCTGAACCATCTTAATGGCCCAATCCACATAGGCCAATTAAAATGAGTTGAGGCCCTTTTAAAAAGTGTTTGGGAGGAGTTCCCTCAGAACTAGCCCCCCAAATGCTACTAACCCATTTTAGTGGCCAGAACCCAGGTTTAATGAAACTCGCTAATTCTGCGACTTTCCTCCTTAAACCTGGGTTGCAAACGCTTCCTGCTTACCTGTGCCCACCCCTCCTTCCCTCCACCATTATGGTGGATTCCCCAGGTAGCCACCATTAGAAGGGATACTCTGGTAGGCAGCTAAATTGCCATGTGTAATGGGGTGCTTATATTCAAGGGTGAGGGAGAGATATTATCCCACCACTAGCCACCAATTGTAATGGGACGGGTGGCCTACAATCAAGGTTCCCACTAAAATGACCAGTGGGGTTTCCTTGGCCACCCAAAATATACCAGACTAGTGTTCAGGGATCTTCTTTTTACTCTGCTGCCACCATTAAAGAGAAGGAACTAGGAATCCCAAAACTGCTGCTGGCTGCCAAATATATAAAGGATCCCACCTCACATTCGCTGTGGTCTGAGGGGAATGTCCTTCAGAGTCCCATATACAAAAATGGAGGGAACTCAAAATTGGCTGGGATTCTAGTCTCTCAGACAGGCACTCTTCAACCTCTCACACACAAATGCAGGCTGGCACGAGGGTAACTTGAACACAACAAATTAAATTTATTTTAAAAACAAAAGGCTTCTTAAACTGGCTCAGAGAGGTACTAACGCTTGATGGTTTCAGAGAAGCCTATTTTGACAAGGGTGGGAATTGGAGATTTTTAACTCAGGGGAAGCCAGAATAGGGTCAGGGGTTCCAGTAATCAGGGGGCATGGGAGGTATAGTGGTAAAAGAAGGTATTGGAACAGAAGAGATCAGATATGCAGTCAGGTTCTTCCGATTTTCATCCCATCCTTAAATATGACAGTGGAGCAACAAGGAGTTTATGCCCTTCACAGACACAGATGTTGTGCAATGCCAATATCATCAGTAATAAGACCACTACGCTGCAAAATAATATGAAAATGTTCCCTGATTTTCATTATTATGACACTCCCACTACTAGTCAAATGCTCTATGCTAAACCATTTATCTGGGAAAATAAGAAAGCCATAATTCAAAACCAGCAGACGCGGGACAATGGTGCCTCGGGCTGTGCAGTCAGATTTAGCCAAATCAAAAATGTATTGTCAAAGGCTTTCATGGCTGGAATCACTGAGGTGCTGTGTGGTTTCCGGGCTGTATGGCCATGTTCTAGCAGCATTCTGGCAAAACGTCATGCAGGCGAAACGTCATGCAGGTGAAACACATGCAGGCGAAATGTCAGGAGAGAATGCTGCTAGAACATGGCCATACAGCCCGGAAATCACACAGCACCTCAAATCAAAAATAACTCACCCACCCACCCTCACCCAAAGAAGCCATTCTGGCTTTTTAAAGGTTTATTTTCCACGGAGTGGGGGGCAGTTGTCTGGATGAAGCTGAATACCAGGGACCAACAAAAAAAAAGCCAACAGAGTTCCAGATGAAGCTGAAAAACTGGTGCTGAAAAGGGAGATGGAAAGGGAGATGCAGCAATGCTGAGTGCAGGGGTCAGTTCAGCCAGTCTCTGCACCCAGCTCTCCCTCCATGGAAACCCAAGTGGGCTTCCAAGGTGGCAAGCCAGCCAGAGAATATGTGTACAGGTTTCAAATCACCATATACGTGCACACAACTATCTCCCCAGCCTCCAGTGTCTATATGGGCAGGTTTCAAATGCAGCGAACCAGCCAGGAGAGTTGTGTGCAAGATTCGGCTTTTCTGAAAATTTCCAGATTTCTAAAAGCTGAACCCCCCAAAATGCAGAGAAAATAGTGGACAACCCTAATAGTGTTGGAATATTCAGCCTTGTTTGCATGCAGTGGCAGCAGAAGCAAAAGGGAATTCTGGGAAGCTGCACGAACATTCTAAAGGTGACAGTTAAAAACCGTTGGTAGTGTTCTGTTCCCTCACTGCCTCACTCACTAGCTGACTTACTGCCTCACTAGCTTGCTTGTCTGACTGCCTGACTAAGTGAAAAGATGTTCTCTGTGCTTTGTAAACCAAATGCTATGTAAAAGTGCTCTGACAAAGATATTGTATCGCAACCAAACTGTAACAAACTATGAGCCATGCACGTAACTATATATTTGTGATACTTAGTTAGTGTGTATATACTGTATATGTTTTCTCTCTCAGTTAAAGTAAAGTTCTGCTTATGTTTATGTTTATGAACTTCTGAGGTAAAACGGCTGGTCTTTTGAGAGATAACTATTCCAATTTATTGTGCCGCACAATACACATTTCTGCTCGTTACTTTGCTTGACAGGATTATATATTCTAAATATACCTGTTGCCCTTCAAATAGTGCCCTTACTACACCTGGTATTCAAATATGTTACTTTGCCTCAAGGCATTAGTTAATTGATTTGAAAGAGACTAAACTCAGGCAGTCTGGGAAGTGGAGCAGTAAGGCATAGCCTGCTCACTAGACAATTAAATTTGGGAGAACAAAAGGCAAAGAGCAGACCTGGGCACAATGCATATTCATATAACACTGGTAAAGGCATGGGATCAATGTAAACAGAAATTGGGATTAGAAAGTTCTCCCTGCATGTCCATGCTGTATCATAACGAATTTGCAGTGGCATTTAAAGCAAGTAACTTTAAATATGGGAGAGTCTGGGAATGGCAAGTATACCCGACTTCCTTAAAAACTGAGCTATTACATTCTTTTCAGAGCTTCAACTTAAAGGTGGTGATTTCTGCCTCCCTGGCAACTGTGGATGTTTGTCTGGCTACCTTAAAAGTACCCTAATTACACTTATGCAGCATTTTAAAACAAAAGTGCTCAATTTTCTTCAGAAATCTTGAAGACAACTTGATTATCAGACAACAGCAAGAAGAACCTGAACACAAACCATTATGCCAACAGGAAGAGCAGCTAGCTCATCACCCCTCCACTTATTGCCAGACCTCTTCCTGACTGATCAGATCCTATTTGTTGTAAAATTAGGCATCTGTTCAGCATGCTAGACATGCTTAGATGTAAAAAAAATAGGAACATTCCTTTTTTATTTTCTTTTTTGCTATAGAGTAAACTGGAAGGATACAAATATGGAGGCAGAGAAGTCCTTTGCCATTTTGTAGACTGAGCCACAAGAATTCAATTTAAAAGTGACATATTTTGCTGCTCTTTGCTAGGTGCCTTAATGAACAGAGCAAATATATGTAACCTTCTCCCAGCACCTCCTGGATAATATATGGACCTCAGAGAACTATATGCCATGGTATGGAATGGCCTATATAAAGGAGTAGACAATGTACAAAATTGCTTATTCAAGCTGTATTGAATCAGTTAAATGTGCCATTTGACGAAACTGGGGATGGCCAGCTGCTTGTGAGTTAACTGTCATACAACACTAGGGATAGTACATTGGTTGCCTATTTGCTTCTGCACTGTTCAAAGGGTAGTTGTTACCTAACTTCACAGTTTGGCTGCTGATCTTTGAACTATCTTTGAACTATCGTTCACTGAAGGAGCAGCAGTAGCGTAGTGGTTAAGAGCAGGTGCATTCTAATCTGGAAGAACCGGGTTTGATCCCCCACTCTGCCGCCTGAGCTGTGGAGGCTTATCTGGGGAATTCAGATTAGCCTGTGCACTCCCACACATGCCAGCTGGGTGACCTTGGGCTAGTCACAGCTTTTCGGAGCTCTCTCAGCCCCACCCACCTCACAGGGTGTTTGTTGTGAGGGGGGAAGGGCAAGGAGATTGTAAGCCCCTTTGAGTCTCCTACAGGAGAGAAAGGGGGGATATAAATCCAAACTCCTCCTCCTCATCTTCTTCTTCACACAACCCTCATCACTTTCTTTCGTGTTCTAGTTTTGTGCTCTGTGTGTATGTGTGTGTGTGCGTGTGTGTGTGCGTGTGTGTGTGTGTGCGTGTGTGCGCTATTCCTTTCATTCAGCATATGTGAGCCATTTTCTTTTGTGAGCCATTTTCCCCCATAGCATGATCTGGACCACTGCAGTATGGATTCCAGTATTCTGGAAAGCTCTTTCTCAGAAAGTCCAAAAAGTCATTTTCTTACTGCCCTTCAAGAAACCAATGCAAGACATTAGAAGAGCAAGGAGGGGGATCAGAAAAGGGTCTGATGTCTCTAGGTATAATTGTATTTAATGTCTCTAGATATAATTGTATTTAAACTGCTCCTTGTTGGGGTGGAACTTGCGCAGGGGGGAGTTTGTAGTTTTGTATTCTCAAAATAGGACGGTTCAAGCAGAAAATAAGGTACCTTGAGAAGGTCTTGGAGGGAAAGCTGTGTGCAATTCCTCCCCAAGATGCCTTTTTTTTTTGCATTCTCAGGACATCTTATTGTGCTGTGTAGAATGGATCACCGTCTCATCAGTGTTAACAGTATAATTCTAAGAGTTTAACCCTTCAAACTATTCCATCACCACACCAAAAAAAATTAAAAGGGGGGCAATTATGTTCTGAACGATTTGATTTTTTTCCAGCAAAAAATGAATGTGAACTAGCTCTAACACAAACTTGCTAATGAAGCTTTTAGTGTCATTCTAACAACTGTCCTGTGTTTCATATGCCTCCAAAAAATTTTGTAGCAGAAGGAGAAATGCACCATTAATTTTGGTGCCCTGTGAGTTTTCATTAGTCTAAAATAAAAGGGAAAAATCAGAGCTCTTTATAGTAGCTGAGCATGACAGAACAAATGTCATACTACAACAGAACATACTCATTATTAGCTAGATTCTATTTTGAAAATCCTTATTCACAAGCATAAAAATCACTTATTCATTTGCATGGTCACTAATAATTTAATGAATTGGAAACATTCAATGGCCTGTATAACATATTTCCTATGAATACTGTAGTGAATTTACTTCATGTATAAACCACTGGAGATTAAAATGCGCAGCCTATGAAGAAAGACAGAAAGTGTTGTCAGATTTGTTTTTTTAGTTTAGATTCAAGGTGACAAATAAGAAATCACATGGCAAAAGTTCATACAAGTATACATGTTATTGAGAAATTTTCTCCTGCTTCAATAATAATATGGAAGGAGGGGTGTCATCCAATGATACTGATTCTAAAAGGTCTATAACACTCACAAAATAGCACTTGGTTAACTTGAGGAATTAGCTACTACAGGGTCTGATGATGTGCACCACTTTAAGGCTACAATCCTATTTGCACTTACTAAGAATCAAATCCTTTATCTAAAGTTTAGATAGTTTAGAATCTAAGCTATTACTTCCAGAGGTCGCAACAGGGGCGCAGGGTGTGTGCATGCCCCGGGCAGAGTTTCCCCTCGCTCCGCCCCTGGATTGGGGCACAGCTAATGGCTGGATACCATGATCCATCAGCATGAGGCACTGAAGGTTATGGACATTACCCAAGTTCTCTTCTGACCCTAGGAAAGTTTATTCTAGGGCCTGAAGGTCTGCATGGACAAACAAGTATATGGGTCCAGAGGCTTCAGTGGAGAGAGGGAAGGGGACAAGAAAGCCCTTCCTGACTCTACTCTAAGATTGCAGGAGAAAAGGAAGTTGGAACATATTCCCAGTCCTTGTGCTCTGCTCGGATAGAATTAAAAATTTAGAGACAATACTTTATAAAATATAAGGAATTGGTAACTTGTTGAGTTGCTGTAAGTTTATATGACCTCAGTTTTAGAAGAAGGCTTAGCAGCTGTTGTAAATGGTCTTCGTTTCTGTTCATATTAAAATAATTTGGAGCTATTCCTTATTCTGGTATTCTTTAACTATGGATTTGTAAATAATTCACTGACAGATCATAGGATCTAACCTATTATTTTCATGCTGTGCTTGAAAGATTCCTACAGGTATCTGACTGTCCAGTCCTGGAAGCAGAGTGCTGAATCCTTAGTTTAACCCAGCAGGTATTCCCAGCTTGTACTTGCTGTAAGTAAACACCAGTGTAACAAGACAACTGCTCTCTTAACTTCAGTACTCCCATCCAGTATACAAATTGTACTACTGGGCTGTTAGGAGAATCGCTGAGGTAATATATGTGAAACACTTCAAAGACTTGAAATGTGCTATATAAATGCTAAAGATGATTATTTACTCCATAATCTCCAAAAGAAAATAGTCTAACCCCTTTCCTCTCCCTCAAGCCATAATACTCCAAGTGTAACGAATAAATCATTATGAAGCCACACAGTGTTTTAAATAATTAAAAACATAAGTCTGGAGAGCACCAATAGCAAAAGCATTCACAGACCAAAGAACATATGCTGAGCATGACTAAACCACTTGTAATCTAACCTATTAAATGACAAGCAGGAATGACTTTCATCTTCTGCGTTTCTAGCAAATGTATGCACAGAGCAAATGTCCAAGAGAAAATTTACTTTTAAAGAAAAAAAAATTGAACACATTAATGTCAACACATGTTAATAATTCTTGTCACCCAGCTTCTCCTGGTGGTAAATTATGTAACTAAAGCCAATAACAGTTTAATTAGCTGGTATCTGTTCAACAGCTTGCACATATCACTGACAACTGGACCAGATGGACCACTGAAATTCCATCCTCCCCTTTCAATCATTTTTCTTCTTCTTCTGGATACCCCCCCCCCAAAAAAAAACTAATGTAGACTTCACATGACACATTTTGTGTAATGATTCCCCAAAGTCACCACAGATACTGCTGCCTTATACGGTAAACACTTTTTTTTCAAAACCTAAGAGCCTTGCTGGATTACAATAAGAATCTACTTAATTCAGCATCCAGTTTCCAGAAGTGATCAGCTGGATTCTTGCAAGGAAATTATAAACGGAGCATGAAAGCAACATGTGTTCCTTTTGTGCTTGGAGACACACTTGATAAACTACTGGTTTTGATATTTGCAAATGGATGGTGTCATTGACCTCTCCCCCTTCTTCTCAGAAGACTAGAGGAGCAACTTGACACCAGTCCCTTCCAGCACCATCATCTATTCTATACAAGATGCAGACAAGATGCCTTAAGAATGTTTGAGTGCAGCCATGAAATGTCCAAAATGTCCTCCAAAATGCTAGACCTGGAGGACAGAGGACCCCCAGGAACAGGATGAGGGGAGAGTTGTGAGCTGCATCAGGAGGAGACAATTAGCAAAAATAACCTCCTTACATTTGAGAAAATAATCTATAGGATCCAAACCGACATTAAGAGAGGAGCTACAGCACACCTGGTGGCGAACCAATGGCACTCCAGATGTTCATGAACTACAATTCCCATCAGCCCCTGCCAGCATGGCCAATTGGCCATGCTGACAGCAGCTGATGGGAATTGTAGTTCATGAACACCTGAAGTGCCATAGGTTCGCCACCATGGGCTTAGAGCATCTGCTTGACATGCAGAAGGTCCCAGGTTCAACCCCTGTCGTCTACAGCTTTAAAAAGAATCAGGTAGTAGATGATGTGAAAGTCCTAGGCTTGCAATCCTGGATAGCCACTGCCAATTAGAGTAGACAATGCTGATTCTGACCAATGGCCTGATTCAATGTAAGGTAGCTTCATCTGTTATGTGTGTATCATTTTTGTTAGATTCCTGGGAAAATCAATTATTTTGTGTGTGTGGGGGGGGGGGAAATACCCCAGCACGCACCAGATGAAGGATATTCCCCCTTCTTGAAAATAAATAACAGAGTCTGCAAATTTATCCAGCATGGAGAAATTCCTGTACTGCACACACATTAAAGATCAAGAAAGCTGTGTTTAATAACTATTTACAAAGTCACTGAAAAACACCATCTTGGCTAAGGCTTAGGATGCTTCAACAACTTTACCTCAGTACAACAAAACAGTAAAAGATGAGAGAAGGGCAGAAAGAGGCAATGGCAGTTAACTGCATGAATAACTGTAAAGAAGGGAAGGGCTGATTCCATAGGAAACAAACAACCAATGCATCAAACCCTCTGTCTCCTGAAACCATAGAGGTTTTTATCATTCAAATTAGGGTTTCCAGCAAAAAACAGTACAAGTCACCACAAGACAAACTGCAGTCTATTTATGAAGCAACAGTCAACTAAAATGCCACAGTTTTATAATCCCTCTATCACCAACTCAGTTTAACTTGAGTGAGAAAATGCAACACAATTTTGCCCAACAAACATCAAAACAGATAACTCAGGAGTCAAAACCAAGCATGTTGCTTGTTGTAATCTTGGTACCTCATACTAGTTACATTTTTAAAATCACATTAAAAACGGGGGCTATTAAGCATCCTGTTCTCACTTCCTGAACCAAGAAGTTCTTACCATAAAGTAGCCCCTCTGCTCCTATCCAGACTCTCATCAGCACAATAGTCTGTCTCAATCGATCTTCTCAAAGACAGCTGAGAGGTCTACAAAGCCTTTCTCTTTGGGGGTTGCCCATATCCACTTAGAATCTAATTCAAAACATCACCCTGGCCCATGCCCTCTCTCCAAAACCTAATTGCCTGCAGAATCTGTTTTCTTTTCTCCCTCCCCCACCCGAGCTATTACTATACCTCATGCTGTAATGACACCTTTCCTCCCCGCTGGCTATTGCTAACAGAGCCTGTTGGGATGTAATAGTCTGGAGAGAAAGCAGTTTGGACTAATGGGCACCAACTGCCACTTTATTAATAATATTACTCATGTTTACTGTGTTTGCATCTGGGGACCAATTGAGAGCAAGAACCACTGAGTCAGGCACTGCTCCAGAAAGCAGTCAGTCTAAAGAGACAACAAAATGCCCAGTAGGGTAGGGATCGCAGGCCATAACATGCAAGAGATGAAATAATTGCAACTGTGTCCGTCAGTAATTGCTATGCAAACGGCAGAGAAGATACTCAAGCTGTTAGTAGAACTGACTTGGAACAGGATTTAGCTAACAAGTACCTTCTTTTCATTATGGAGAACAGGGCTTAGAACTTAGAGCATCCACACTTTGACTGGGGGAGGCAGATCTCTTGGGAAAAGTGAGATCAGATGTGTCCCGGGATTTCAGATGTAATGTATCCTGTCTAGTCACATTTTGCCACCATAACTTCATTGTTCACCTTCAAAGTTCACCTTCAACACAGCAACATCCCCCAGTTGCCTTTAAAAATGCTGGGACGTAAACATAATTTTGCTTAACTGGTTCTCCATAACAGTGCTATATAGCCATTCCAATTTGTTATCTTGCTCGCTGATTGGCTGGGGACACGCAATGAGACAGAAGAAAAATGGGACCAGAGAAAAGCATTTTGTAGCTCCCAAAATTCCCTTTCACCTTGTAAATTTTCCTTGGCAAAAAATTCCATGTTGTCCTTAATTTCTAATTTGGCTAGATCAAGAAGGCTCTTGTCTTTCTGCCATTTCAAAACTTTGCAAGACAGAATTGTTCAGCAGAACATTGATATAGGTAAAAGGGCAGTAGTATAATGGAACAGTTCAGGAAGGGTCTTTCATAAAAAGAACGAAACTGTGGTCTTTATCATGGTTCTTAGTCCTCTATCCATTTGGTGCAGGGTGGCAGCAGTCCTTATCTGGGAGTCTTTATCCTTCAGGGCAATCCCCATCCCAACAATTGCCAACATTGATTGTGTGGGACTGGTGTGGGACATGGTGGAGAGTTTGGCCATTCTTCTGATGTACTGGACACCTATAACAGCAGCAGCTACCCTTCTGAACTTGCTGGAGGTGGTGTTGGACTGGACCTTGAGGTTCTCGAGGTTGATAGTGGCTAAGTACTTCATCGCCCATGTCGACTTGACCTAGTGTCATTCATGGCAGCACTAGGGCTCTCCCTGGTTAGAACAGGTCTTAAACATCAAGCAGGCCACACACTGGACCTGATTTGGGGAATGAAGGTGGATGGGGATCTGATCTCTACAGATAGAGTGCCATGATCAGACCACTTTGTCCTGAAGGCCCAACTGGGGGTCCAAGCCCCACCCCGTGTAGTTGAAAAACAGATTTACACTCACCCATGGAGATGTATAAATCCTTTTGGTTTCTGGAATGCTCTACGGGATCTGAGCTGAGCTGATAGAAGGCTAGCATGTCCATCTTACTAAGGCCATCAACGAGATCGCTCTTCAACTTCCTCTCTACACCGGTCAAAATCCAGTTCCCTGGTTCACTGGGAAGCTGAGGATGATAAAACAAGAGCTGAAATGACTAGAACAAAATTGGCTTTGAACTTGGAATGATGCTGCAATACCAGCCTATAGGACATTGATGAGTTCCTATGTGATGGCTCTGAAGACCACTTAAAATAATTTTTTACAGCCTCCATTGCATCCACTAGTTCACTCCCAGCTCAATTATTTAGGGTAATTCAGTCACTCACATCCCTCTCTGAGAAACCAAAAAATCTTAGGAATTTGACACTTAGTTGTGAGACTTTTGCAAGCTTCTTTTTTGCAGATAAGGTCTTGTTGCTCCACTATGACCTCCCCTCCAACATTGATACAGAAAGTAAACTGGAGGCAACTTGGATGTCTTCAGGTCCAATATTGGATCACTTCATTCTGCTCTCCCAAGCTGAAGTGGACAAAGCATTTGCAATTGTGAAGCCAACAACTAGCCACTTAGATACATGCCTCTCATGGCCGGTCAAGGTATTCTCGCTCCTGCTGGAGATTATCAATTTGTCTTTAGAGACAGGGCCTTTCCCCAGGGGACTGAAGGAGACAGTAGTGAAGCCGCTCTAGCCAGGTACCACACAGTTTTAAACTTATCGTTTCTGGAAAAGGGAGTTGAGAGAGTGGTGGGATGAGACTTTGGTACTGGAGCCTTTTCCAGCTTGGCCACGGGATTAAGACCATGCTTGTCACCCTCACAGATGATCTTCAGCATCAACTGGATAGAGGTGAATTGGTGCTGCTGTTAATGTTAGATCTGACAGCAGCATTTGTTATGATCAACCTTGACTTTTTGACCCACCATCTCACCATTTCCAGTATTCGATGAATGGCGCTACAGTGGCTGACCTCATTTCTCTAGGACAAGGGACAAAGGGTGGGGCTAGGAGAATAGTTGTCCTTTTGCTGTCCTGCAGATTGTGGGGTGCTGCAGGGGGCAATTCTTCTCCAATGTTATTTAACATCAGTATGCGACCGCTTGCCCAGCTGGTCCACAGCTTCAAACTAGGGACAGTTTCAAACTAGGCACAGTCCAGAGCTTCAAACTAGGCACAGTTGTCCAAGGAATGGGCACATCCAGACTGGATTACTGTAGTTCTCTCTATACTGGGCTTTCCTTGAGATAGATTCAGAAACTGCAATTGGTCCAGAATGCAATGGCAAGGATTCTTACAAGAACCCCATGATACCTGTGCTTCACCAGATGCATTAATTACCAGTTGAATTCTGAATCAGATTCAAGGTCCTGGTATTAACCTTTAAAGTCCTCAACAGTCTGGGACCCTCATATCTATTGGACTGCATCTCCCAGTACCACCCCTCAAAAGGCACTACACTTTTCCAGAAGTAAACTTATAGAGATCCCTGGCCCAAAAGAGATTCAACTGGTCTAAACCAGGTGAGGGCTTTTTTGGCCCTGGTTTCTGCCTGGTGGAACTCTCTGCCACCTGAGACCAGAGCCCTGTGGGAAGTAGTATGCTTCCCCAGGACCTGCAAGGCACAGATGTTCTACTAGGTCTATGGTGGAGGCAGTCAGTTCTATCAACTTCCTGGCCTCCCCTTCTCTTCCCCTTCCCTCCCTTCTATCCTCCCTCTTCCTTTCCCCTTTCTCCTTATTCCTTTTTCCCTTCCCTTCCCTTTTTCCCTTCCATTCCCTTCTTTCCTTTCCTTCCCTTTGTTTTTCTCCTTCCCTTTTTCTCCTTCCCTTCCTTTACCATTCTTTTTTACAGAATAAATTGTGCTTAGGGGGTGGATGGGCTACATTTGAATTATCAGACTATATTCCCGTCTGGGAAATTATCAGACTATATTATCAGACTTCATTCATTCATTCATTCATTCATTCATTCATTCATTCATTCATTCATTCATTCATTCTTTCAACTTTTATACCGCCCCATCCCCGAAGAGCTCTGGGCGGTGCACAACAGTCACATATAAAGATAAAACAACTAAAACCTTTAAAAGCAGCGATAAAAATGAAGACTAATGAATAAAAGTGGCGTCCAGCAACCCCATTTTTTAGAAATCCTCTCTGGGAAAATTCCCATCTGGGAAAAAGAACGTAGAATGAAGGAGTTGATTTTTTACATATGTACAACTTCAATCATTTATTGAATAGTTTGAGCCATTATTGAGCCAGTTTGAGCCCCTCTCCCTCCCCTCCCTTGCATGCCACCCTCACTCTCTCCCCTTCCCTTGCATGCCACCCCTCCCCTCCCTCCCCGCCTCCTCCCTCTGTTAGTGTGGGTGGGTCATGTCCCGATGCTGGGTCCCCTCCCCCTCCTAGTCTGATGCAAAAAAACAAATACAAGCAATGCCTAGAAAATAAATTAGACAAATTGTCCCAAGGACCAAAGTAGTATAAGTACTGCTTTACGGTATTACATTAACTATGTTTGTATTTTGAATTATGAGTGTTGACAGATTGTAAACCGCCTTGAATTATGAGTATTGATAGATTGTAAACCGCCTTGAGACTGACCTTTGGCCAGGGTAAGGCAGGGTATAAATCAAATAAAAGTAAAGTAAAAGGTAGGCCATGCTGAAAGATCAATATGAAAATACATTAAATGAACAGGGCAAAATAAAGAAAAGGTGGGAACAATACACTGACTCCTTTCAATAAGAAGCTTTTGAAGAAGAATCTACAGTAATGGATTTTTACAGTAATAGATTATTAAACATAATTAAATGATCAGAATTTAAATGGATATTAAACAGCAGCAGAAGTATTCATCTTCACCATTCTTCAAAAGTCATTTTATGATCAGAGAAAGCCTGCTTCGTTTCATTACTTGAAGCATAATGTGGCAGAGGAAGTTGCCTGACACATTTTTCTGGACACAGGAAGCCAGGATATATATGTGTGCTCTGATTAAGATACTGTGCAAAACAGGAATCTTGGTGCACGCCCTTCAAGTTTTCATTTTACACAGTAGCCTGCTTATGCATACTGATAGCCTGTGGGGAGGGTGGGGTGATGTGGTGAAAATTGTCACAATCTGCACATGTGCTGTACAGGTAAGTCAGAATGTGGAATAGAGTCAACCCATAGAATAATGCTATAGAACAGAATATTTTATCAGCTTTTCCCAGCAAGTAAACATAGGAAAATATATATGCAACGAAATACAACATCCAGGGTACAACCCATTAGATATATGTGTTAAGCGGAATTGGTAGTCAGGGTAAAGGGTTTCCTAGCTGAGCTCAGAAGCACATGCATACACATAATAAGATGCCATTCTGCAACTAGCTAGGATCCAAAGGGTGCTAATGATAAGACAACAGAATGTGTGACTGAGCAGATATACATACAAATTCTCATTACACTAAATATGCCCTTCTAGCATTTTGTGGATTAGAAATTATTTTCTACATGTTTCTGCATATGAAAATTGGCTCAAACTTCCTAATCGTATTAGCACCTTTATTGAGGCTGTACTCTAATTTCTAAATTACTAGTCATTGGCTATTCTAAATATCGCACAGCTTTCATTACATCCAGAAACAATCTTCTATAAGGGAAAGGAAGCTCATCTCTAATTATCGTAAGGAATGGAAGCATACAGTTGTATTTGGAAGCTGTGTTGATAGGTTCAGAAGGTGTCATCCACACAGAAACTATTCATATACTAGACTTAAACTAGATGCAAGCCTGAATTTCTGTCAGTGTATTTATTTTACTTTTTTAATTCTCCTTGCTTATCTCTTCTTGGCTGCTGTTCCTCCATACGATCGCCCACAGAGCTAGGAAATCAAAATAGATTTCTTTGGTTGTGTGTCTTTATTTTCAAATTAAATTACAATCCTGCTTCCTTGTCATCCTCTGATGTGTAGGAGGCCCACACAGGCACAGTGGACCTCAGGACTGCAGTCTCTCAGACAGCAACATCCTCAAAATATAGTTTATAACTCTTATTTGTCTATGATTTGATTTTGATTCCGCCCTTTCCCGACCAGAGTCCTCTCTGCAGGTGATAAGTGGCAGCTGCATGAATAAATGGACTTCATTGAAAAGCACTTCAGTTATACAAAGTTATACTTTCTGTTTATAACGATCCATTCACACATGCATGGCTTCTCTAGGTGCTGCAGATATCAAGTCCAAGCTCAAAGTTCATCTGGCAAATAGTATCTCATAGTTGGTTTGTTAAAAAGCCACATTATTTGTAATATTATTGCTAATAGCCAAGCCATGCAAGCACTCAGCTCCGAATCACTTCAATTTATTTAGATATTTGTACCCTGCTTTTCTCCCCCATGGGGAACCGAAGTGGCTTAAATCATTCTCCTCTCCTTCAGTTAATCCTCGCAACAACCTTGTAAGGTAGGTTAGGACAAGAGCAACTAGATCAAGGTAACCCAAAGAGCTCCTATGACAGAATGGGCAATACATACTCAGATCCTAGTCTGATACTCTAACCACTACACCATATTGCCTTTCAAAGACATCATTGTTTATCCATTTTGAATAGTATTCCAAGTGAATCAAATAATGGCATGGATTCTGACTGGCCCATCCACTATGACAAAGCTAAAATGTATCCTGCTACAAACAGCTTGGTTAACCCCATTTACTTTGCTTTGGCTGCTCTTCTAGAACCAGAACTTCTTTTTAAAAATGACTAACTTTGTAATCATTTCCTTTGGTCATATCATGAGAAAAAAGATTCACTGGAAAAGACAACAGTGCTGGGAAAAAATCAAGGTTGACAGTGAAGAGCTACAGGAGAATTTTCTACAAATCAGGCATTTAAGAACTTTTGCTCACTATTTGAATGCTCTATTCCCTCCAGTCACAAGCCTGGGCTAGCTGCTCTTCCCACCCAGGATCATGTGACCAGGGTAAGGGATGCACTCCTTCCCTCTAGATCTCCTTTCGCCACCATGGGGAGCTACTACTTGAATGAGATGACAATCCACAGTGGGAAAGGTGGGAGGGATGTGTGCCTGCACAGAAGACTACTAGATAAAAAAATAGTTGTTGTGAGCAAAGCTGTTTTTCATCCTTATGCGTCTGTGCAGTCCACATGGGAGAATGATAAGCTTACCTGCTGTGGAGGTGATTGTGGTGCTGTCAGCGAACCACAGATTGCAATACAGTTTGATCCACAGTCTTCTCAGCCCTAATATGGATGTTCACAGCGTAATGCTTGATAAATGATAATGGAGTAGACCACATCACTGCTTTACAGATGTCATTAAGGTCCACATGATATTTAAAAGACAGCCAGGGCCCTTGTGACAATTAAGCAAGGATGACAAATTAAGCAAGGAACCTTAGCCTTGCGGTAAGCCAACTGAATAGCAGATATCAACCGAGATAAGATGAGAATGGTGACAACGCTTCTTGGGTCCTCTGAAGCAGACAAACAAGGCAGAGTCCTTCCTAAAGCACTTAGTTCTGTCTATGTAGGTAGAAAGAGCCCTGTACGCATCCAGGGAGAGAATAGCCCTGTCTTCACTAGACTGAGGGTCCTTATAGTATTGGGTGGGTTCTTCATCATGATGTTGTTTCTCTACACCTCATGCCCTGGCTCCTCTCTCCCTGACTGGTTGGTCAGAGGAGGTTTTGGCTGTATTGATTGCTTCCAGGAAGCTCTCGACCAGGAAGTCCTTATTCTCATGGCTTTTCTCATTTTCTCATGCCTTTTGTCCTTGGAAAGCCACTGGTCTAGCCAACTCTTCTATTGAGGTGCATTTGGCAGCAATATCATGATGGGATTGGCATCCACTCACTGTTTTCACTTCCTCTCTTGAAGAGGTTTCTCAAAAGGGTCAAATACGTGTTCCTACCTGTTAACCTCCCATTCCTCAGAGGAGCCTGACCTTGCTCCTATCCTATCTTATCTATGCGTCTTTTGAACCCATGTCTGGTGAGGTTTTAATCCTGCAAACCAGCCTTCCTAGTGGCCATTACCTTTGCACGCAGAGTCAGTGATTTGGGGGCCCTATGCCTTGACCTTCCATTCATGCAGTTTTTTCCAGACAAGGTGATCTTAAAGCCTAGCCTTGAACCTTGAAATGGCATTCCAGTTTCATCTCTCACAGGATGTAGACCTTCCAGTAAAGAACAATGGGATCACTGCCCAGGGGAGTGCCTTCTCTCAGCCCACTTCATTCGGTTCTTCTCCAGGCAAAGTGACCAGAGGCGTGTTGGAGGCAACTCCTTTCTGGAAGGGGGTGACTGCTGAAACAGCAGGGGAACCTTTTCCCTTCACTGATTTGAGGAAATTATCCTGCACCCAGGTGATCAGGGAGCCTTAGGGGAAGAGCATCACCCTTCAACAAGGGATGAGATGCTATCTGATGGAGCTGTAGCCAAATGCTTGTCTTCCTTTTAGCCTTTTTAAGTGATACCAACCAATAAAGCCTTTATTGGCATAGTAAACAATAAAATAAATACAGCAAGAGAAAACTGGTAAAAAAATGGCTACACAGAGCAAAGAATAAAATGTTAAGTAAAAAATTGCTGCTAGCTTTGACAGTTTCCAAGAGGAAGTCTGCCACTAACACACAGAAGGAAGGATCTGGATTATTCAGCAAGTAGTGTAATCTACATAAATCAGGGAGATCAGTTGAGGATAAGAGAGTAAGATTCACGTACTTGGATCTGATTTGCTTGAATCTGGAACAGTATAATAACTGGTGGGTCAAAGATTTGACTAAGCCAGCATTACATGGGCACAATCTATTACACTTTTCTTGATTGTTAAATCTATCTTGTAACAAGGCAGAGGACATAATATTAAACCTGGCAAGCATTATAGCTCTCCTTTGAGTGGGGTTTATTAAACAATGCAGTTAGTGAACCAAGTGGCCCTGTTCAAATGGAATTGAAAAATACGGGGGGTGGGGTGCAAGTTTTCTTGGCTGCAGTGACTAAAGTGGGGAACTCTCTGTCCAATAATTGACCTTTAAATTTTTTATAAGTATCTAAGTAGGACAAGGAACAGAGTGAATCTACTGGCAGTCCTATAGAAGCCATTTTCTTTTCCAACATGGAAAACCAGGGGTTGGCATAGATATTGGAGAGAAAGCAATGGACCAGGGAATTGCAATCCGAAAGTGAATCAGTAGCCAGAATCTAAAAGCCCTCAGCCAAGTGACTGATTCCAGAGAGCTTTGACCTAGCTATAGGCAAAGAGCTGCAAAAGACGTACAATTTGGACCGAGGCATGGTCCAGAGGTGATTTTCCTTTACAAAAGCCTATTTGTCCAGGTGATACCAAGACCTGCCTTGGGAAGCGGACAGTGGTAGAGGTCAAAGTCTCGGCATCCCAGGATGGCCTTTCCCCCCACCCCCACCCAGCCTTTAGTTGAACGGCCCTTTGCTTACAAAACTTGCTTGAAAAACGGCTGAAAGCTTTGCAAGACTTAGTCAGCACATGGCTCTGCCAGAGCACATACTCGGCGTGGTCATCAGATATCAATAAGACAGAGTTGCAAGAGCAGAAAGACTTGGAAGGCACCATTTTACCTCCGCACGAGGTGGTGCAGATAGCTTCAAAGGACAAAACGAAAAATAAATTAAAAAAACTACTCTGACTATTGGAACTATATATGAAAATAAAAATAAAACACACAAGCCAAAAAAAAGTCATCCAAAACAACTTCTCGGGCCAAGCTCAGCTAGCAGCTAGGCCAGGGGTAGGGAACCTGCGGCTCTCCAGATGTTCAGGAACTACAATTCCCATCAGCCCCTACCAGCATGGCCAATTGGCCATGCTGACAGAGGCTGATGGGAATTGTAGTTCCTGAACATCTGGAGAGCCGCAGGTTCCCTACCCCTGAGCTAGGCAAAAACACACCTCAGTAGTGAAGAGAGATCAGGAGGGAGTGCGTCCTCCCCCCTGGTCACCTGATCTTGGGTGGGAAGAACAGTTAGCCCAGGCTCATGACTGGGGGAAGGGGAGCACTCAGTTAATGATTAAGAGCTTTTAAATGATAACTAAAATGCTCTACAGCTGGCCTGTGCAAGCACAGTCCCACCTGGGGCTGCAGAGGCCACGATGATTAACTTTATAGTTTTACTCAGTGCTAAAACATAGAGTTTCAGGTGATTCCTATAGCTCAGGGGCCTGCAACCTGCGGCTTTCCAGATGTTCATGGTCTACAATTCCCATCAGCCCCTGCCAGCATGGCCAATTGGCCATGCTGGCAGGGGCTGATGGGATTTGTGGTCCATGAACATCTGGAGAGCCGCAGGTTGCAGACCCCTGCTATAGCTACTCTATCCCACTTCTGGATTTTCCTGGAAATTACATAGCAATGTAACTGACGTTGTACACCCTCATTTGCATTACAGTTCTTGTTGTCAATAGATTGCCTACTTTAGCTTAAGAAATTCCTGAAGATTTGGGGGGGCAGTGCCTGTGGAGGGCAAAATTTGGGAGTGGAAAGGGATCAGAGGGAACGTGATACAATAGGGTCAGTTCTCCATAGCTGCCATTTCCTCCAAGATAACTAACCTAAGTTAAATGCATAGCTAAATGCTGGAACACTGGGAGTAAACTCCATTGTGTATAGAATTCTGAGTTAGAAGCACATAGGATTGAACAGTCAATCACTTAATGTGCATTAGCTCAGTGGAGATTTGAACCCAATCAACTCTAGTAACACTGGCTCTCAAGCTATATCTGGGCCTTCTGAGTTTATATGTTAAATTGATCTCTTTTAAGCTGAGAGCACCTTTGTCCATATTTGTAATTTGCCCTTGATCTGTAATTGCTCCCCACTGTATTTTTTCAGTTCCGTTTATTTTTAGACTGAACACTACTCTCAGCAAAGACCTATTTGCAAAGAGCCAGGTTTCTTAAGTACAAAATCTTTATTGCAACTTACTATGTCCATGGAGGAATTTAAAAAAAGAAAAAGAATTAATACTTTTATCCTTGCAATCTACCAGTCTGCCAGGGTATTGAGTCATGAAGATAAATTGTTAAAGGTTCCTTAATACACAATATCAGGAAAATATCAGTGAAAATTAAAAGCATAACAGGTGATCTGTCTGTGTTAGTTTTCAACCTACTGAATGGATTTTTAATTAATCTTTCTAAAAATAGCATTGCTAAACAGAGCAAGAGTTCCCCCCCCCCCCAAAGATGAACATTTAATGGGCATTGCTCATTGCTTGTTGAAGGGATGGGGACTTCTTAACATTTTATGAGCCAGGTATAAATCATTTTGTTCTTCATAATTATTTCTCTCCTAAATATTTTATCTTTTAAAACCAGGTATGACCAAAATTTATTTATTTTATTTATTTATTAGTTAGATTTTTATACCGCCCTATCCCAAAATTATACCCTTTAATTTCGTCACCCAATAAACTGCTTTTAAATATTTCACAGGTACTAGGTTTTTATTGCAAGCCATCTTGTAGCACATTGGAAATTATGTGGATTCCCACAGGGAGTTATCATTACTATTACTCAGCCATTAATGAAAGATCCATGGACAACAAAGCAAATCGGAATTCTAGCTACATAATCATAATGTGTGTGTGTGTGTGTGTGTGTACATGCGTGTTTGTAAAGTTCCATTAAGTCACAGTCAACTTATGATGTCCCCATCAAGGGACTTTCAAGGCAAGTGAGAAGCAAAGGGAATTTGGCATTGCCTTCCTCTATAGCACAGGTGTCAAACTCGCGGCCCTCCAGATGTTATGGACTACAGTTCCCATCATCCCCTGCCAGCATGATGTTGGCAGGGGATGATGGGAACTATAGTCCATAACATCTGGAGGGCCACGAGTTTGACACCTGTGCTCTACAGGATCTTCTTCAGTGGTCTCCCATCCAAATACTGACTCTGCTTAGCTTCTGAGTTCTGAGGAGATTAGGCTATACCATGCTGTTTTTTCTCCCATCTGCTGAGGTAGCGCCAATTAATTATTCTTTTACCCCTAAGGATATCATAACAACTTTCCTGCACAGAACAATAAACAAGCTACTTCTCTGGCTACTTCTCAATAAGATACAAACAATACAAATACAAACCAACAAGATCTGGAAGTGCAGAAATCATTCCAGTTTTAATGGCTAACAGAAAATATATCACAGTGTGTTCACACAAGCAAAGTCAATTGCCTATTGACTGTAATAACTAGTGCTTACTCGCTTGTGTAAATGAGCCATTCACAGATTGTATTGTTGAAAGCTTTCACAGATGGAATCAACTAGCTGTTGTGAGTTTTCCAGACTGTGTGGCTGTGCCTGGTAGTTCTTGCTCCTAATGTTTCACCTACATTCATGGCTGGCATCTTCCACACCATGCCATGGGGAGAAACATATCTTAGTGTGACTTGCCTCTGATCTAAGCCTGGCTAAGGCCAAGCTCAGACTAAGCATGGGGGCTGTTGGCTCTAGCTTTATACTATTGGGTCTAGGTAAAGCTTGGGGGCAGACCCAATGGTATAAAGTTAGAATTGACAGCACATGTGCTCAATCTGATGGATGAAGCTCAAGATGGATGCTGGAAGCCCGCAGCTTAATGCTGGACTCAAACCTCACTGAGGCCAGGCTCAAATGAGCCCTTGCCGCTACTGACCTCCATATGGAGACAGAGACGTAGCTCCAAGGGGGCAGGAGGTGGGGGCGAGGGCAGGGGACGGGGACGGAGAGGTGCGCGACACACCTGGCGCGCCTCCCTGTGGGGGTGTGGCAGGGCATTCTGGGATGTGGCATGGCGTTCTGGGGTGTGGCATGGCGTTCTGGAGCAGAGGACGCACCAGTGCACCGGGTGCTTTTCCCCCTTGCTATGCCTCTGTATGGAGATCGTGGGGTGTGGTGAGCCAGCTGGTAAGAAATATTCCTCCCTGCCCCATGTCAGAAGCTCGTTGGGGCAAAAAATCTTGTCCCGACATCTTCCTCCCTGTGGTGCGCCAAGAGAGGAAGTGCATCAGGGCAAGGTTTCTTATCCCAACATGCTTCCTCTTGCCCCACCTGTGATTCTCACTTTCCCTGTGGAAAGTGAGAGAACTCCTGGTGCAACTTTTACGCCCGAGCAGGGCAAGGGCGGAGCAGAGCTGGCGGTGGGAAATCGGCCTGTGTGAACTTTCCTATACTAATCTCTGAATTTTTCAACACCTTAATGTGATTTGTATGAAGAAAGGCTTATAAGAATAAACTCTAGTGCATATGTGCAATCCCATGCAACAAGTTTTTTTTTCTCTTTTTCATCTACATTATACAAAGAAGGGGGGGGGAATCTGCCTCATTATGTCTTTTGAAACATATCCTATAGAAATGTTATTATTTACTGAGAATGAATATCATGCTGTCCTCTATTATTTAATACACTTTAGAGCAAAGTTGCTTTTATCTAAAACTATACCCAAACATGTGTCACTGCAGATTCGGGACTGGAGATTTTATTTGTGAAACCTAAAGGCCTCCCTTCCTGTTGTGCTGCTTACCCTATATCTGAACTTCCATGAAGCTCCCCTTAGATCAGCAAGGCTACGTGACCCCACCCTCACCTCACCAAATTAGAAGATCAAGTATATAAAACATCAATACTTCTCAATATCATAAATCTGAGTTAGTGCAGCCTATGACCTTTGCATAAGGTGCCTGAACTATGTGGAAGTGAATGCATTAACTGCATTGAGCTAATTTCTCCATAAATGGCTGTGACACTTGATAAATTTACAGCATTGGGAGGAGAACACATGACTTTAGGTTCCTGTGCCTAAACAGCAAGATACCTCAGAAAACAAGATTTGTGACTTCAAGATGTTGTGTATGTGGTTATACATCAAAAGGAAATAATGCAGCATTCAGTAAAATGAAGAATTTATCTATATAAATCAATATTCTTCTGCTCTACAAAGGCAATTTGGAAAAGTGCCCAGGAAAATTAGAGAGGGCTGACTATTAACAGAAGCTGAAGAGCTTCTGTTTTCATTTTTTTAATTCATTGAAACATTCATATTTCACTTCAATGAAGCACCTTACAAAAGTAACCCAATGCAGGTAATAAGAAAACCAGATTCATTATGAAAATACAAAAATCTGAAAACCAGCAATAGAACAGCAATCTAAACATCATAGAGCAAAGCAGCATTATCATCTTGTTTATGATGATGCAGTCTTGTACATAAGTCTGTTGTCAACAGACAAATAGTCTATGGTGCATTCCTCACAGGGCAAATATCACAGCTGTAGGATGAGATACAAACCTGGGGGGGGGGGGGCTTCACACAGGTCCCATCCTCAAAATGACTCTGTCCCATTTTATTTCCCTCAACCCAGGTTTAATCTTTCCCTTTAATTTCATCCTATTATTATTACACTTGCATACATGGCGGACAGCAGTATGCCCTTAGTGTTTAACATAATTCATCTTCAGTTTCTAAAAAAAAAAAAGCCTTTTGTAGATAACACAATTAGTTTAAGTCTAATTGTATAATTAGCCCATGCCTATTTGCATAATAATATTTTATTACAAAGTATAATTACAGTTTAATAAGAGAGAAGCTAGGCAACATTCTAAACAGTGCCACAATAAAATTCAGTTCAGAACACTGAATGTAACATAAGTTAAATATCTCTTAAGTACCTTTCTCCTGAAAAACTTGTACACGATGATTACATCTAAGAATTTAGAGTACGAGGTTTCATTTTGAACATGGTCATTGTGGAAAAACAGTTTTCACCAAGAATGCCAGAACAAGCAATACTCTTGATTGATTTCTCTGCAGTACTTTGTGAAATGGGAAGGACACTATGACTCAGATCTAGAGGAGAGCCTATACTTTCCAAATAGTGGCAGCTCAAAGTGTAAATGCAGATCTGCCTCAGCATTTCACCACTGAACCATAAGTCAAGTGGAACTGTGCAGAGGCTTTCTAAGTGGAAAAATCTAATAAACTAAGGACTACTTTATTGAACAATATTGATTGCATTTTATTTGAAAGAAGAGGCTACCTTCCGATTGGAAGTCATGTAATCAACTCAATCTTCCCTTCAGTGTTAATAAATATTTGACTTCTGAACTCTGGATACTTTTATAACAGTTTCATTCCCTGCATCGACCTTCAAGGCAAATACAATGACCTTTTGAGTCTGCCATTGATTAGTTCATGTGTTCATTAATGGCTGGATTCACACCAAAGCTGTCTAGTTCTATCCCTTAGAAGCATCATTTAAATCTATGGTGTGGGTATGAAATATTTAAGGGGAGGCTTCAAAGAATAAGATGGTTTGAGATTCACAGGAAATAAACCCTGTAGTTTAAGTCCACACAACTATTTTTTAAAATTATTGCTCTTAAGCTATGACCATTCAAATGAATGAAAAAAATCAATAAGAAAAGTAATATTCCCACAAGGCTTTTACATTTTGTTACCCTTGACTAGCATTCTCAGCCAGAATTTTGTCAATTTCAACTCTACAACTGGGTCCTATCAAGTAACCAACACTGGAGGCTGAAAAACCAATGCAATCCTTATTCAGCGACACACTATACATGTTCTATGCAATTCTGCTAAACTCCACCAATATCCACTGTTAGCAGGATAGAATCTGGGAGTGAATCCAAGGTCAACATGAAATTCCCAAAACCACAGGGCACTACGAGCCCAGGGCTTTCCCATAAGCATTGTGAGCTCTCCCGCAGTCTCTTCCAAACATGTGCAGGCAGCCACACTTCCTGCATTCGGATTGGCTGTCGCCCAATCCCCCCCCCCCCACGCTTTCAATACTTTTATTCATTTTTAAAACAGAACGCAGGCAGGCACTGAGAATCGGTGCCCTCATCCTCACCGTCCCCCCGTCTAAAATCCTTGCTGGTGTGAGAGAATCGCTGGCTTCCTCCCTGCAAACTCCTAGTGCGTGCAAGATAATTGCTGGCTGCCCCTTCTTTAAACTCCTCGCACATGTGAGAGAATCGCCGTCCCACCCCCCACCCCCCGCAAACTCCTTGCGTGTTGGGGGAGGAGAGTGGGAAGTCTCTTGTTTGGTGGGGAGGGCATGCCACTTTTCTCCCTCCAGTTTCTCCCTCTGGGAGAAAATGGCCCCATTTCTGCTATCGAGGAGTTTTACACGGCAGTGGAAGTCACCGGAGCAACCAAGGGGCATTTCAAAAGAACCTCAACCTTTGCGGTTCTGGAAATCTGCAGAGCAAAGCCAATGCCGCAGGGGGGCGCCAGGCAAAAACGTGGCAGACACGCAGCAGAGCTGGGAGCAGAGCAGAACTCCTGATTGCACCAGGGCATTCCCATTGCCAACAGAGGAGCAATTTCACCTTGCAAAACCAACCTTTGAAGAACTTTTTAAAAAAGAAGTCTTGAGCAGAAATAGGGCATCCTAAGGATGTCTCGAGAAAAAACTTTGCAGAGTGCCTTCCCAGGATGCCTTTTTTTTTTGCGTCCTCAGGACTTCTTATTTTAGCTGTGCCAAATGGACTGTAGACTGGCCAATTGAAGACTACTGCCCTTGATTTTGAAACCCTGTGCTGTTCTATGTTCTGTGGTGTTAAAAGCCAAAGAAGGAATTCTCTTTACATATTGCTCAGGAAGAAGACAACTCTTTACAGTGCTCAACATTCTTATTTCGAAGGGTCTACCCTTCAGATAAATGTCCACTGATCCATTTTAAACTAACTGCATTTACAGGTAATAATTAAATTATCTCACATTTCAACACACAGATTTCCTAGTTATGATTGACTGACATGTGTGCAATATGCATACATATAGTGACTCCTGATGACAAGGATTCATGTCAGCTGTATAGAACAGATGGTCTTTGAAACCAGACGGCTTCATAGATTTACATATTCATTAGATAAGAGCACTTATTTCTCAGCTTAGAGAAATTAAAGGACTGAGGGGCAGGCATCAATCTGTGGAATATGAAACAAAATGTTTGTGATGTAAAAACAGACAACATAGAAATCTTCTGATATATGATAACATGATCCATTTGTGTTTCAACACAATCATGGCATTTTACTTAAGCAACGTGTTCTAGCATTTGCAATACAGGTTTTTTTACAAGAATTAAAAGCCTGAAGCACATTGCTAGACTGTTAGCCTTCTTCTCAATCACTAACTCTTCATAGGCAATAAATGCAGTCTAGAGTAATCAAACTGTTCTCATAGAATCTAATAGATTCTAATAGAATCAAAATTCAGGCCTTGCTTTATTTTGAAAAAAAGATAAAAACAGAATTTATCATAGTAAAAGGTTACACTTTGAGCTGGAGGTTCCAGTGTGGTGCCCAAGGGTGCCATGGTGCCTGCCAACAGTTTTCCTGTTATATGCCAAGTGTTTTAGAAGTGGGTGGAGCCAGATAAGCTCCTATCCAGCAGGATTTCTGAATGCCCATTGGAGATCTGATTGGCTCTGCACTTTAAGATAACATTCTTCCTCAGTGTATTTTTAAAATTTACTCCTCTTGTCTTCCTCTGAGTTAGTTGGTTCTATTCCCCATGGTGCCCATTTTGTTTCCTTCCTCCCACAGCCATTTTGTTTCCTTCCTCCCACACTGCATCAGAATTTCAAAGGCACTCAAAGGAGCAGCAGTGGCATAGTGGTTAAAAGCAGGTGCATTCTAATCTGGAGGAACCAGGTTTGATTCCCCGCTCTGCCGACTGAGCTGTGGAGGCTTATCTGGGGAATTCAGATTAGCCTGTGCACTCCCACACACACCAGCTGGGTGACCTTGGGCTAGTCACAGCTTCTCAGAGCTCTCTCAGCCCCACCTACCTCACAGGGTGTTTGTTGTGGGGGGGGGGGGAAGAGAAAGGAGATTGTCAGCCCCTTTGAGTCTCCTACAGGAAAGAAAGGGGGGATATAAATCCAAACTCTTCTTCTTCTCAAAAAGGTGGGGACTCCTGGTCTAGATCATATCCCAGGGCCTCATTAAAGTATACCTTCCTGTAGCCACATACCTCCACAAGCTTGGCTGCTTCTGAGTCAAGAAAGCTTCAGTAACAACATAAAAGCATTTAGACATCACTCAACTGTAATTATTATAGCTCAATACTAGCCACTGAACACCACCCCCATCACTCCTTCATTAGACCTGTTCACAAGGTTCAACGAACAAGTGTACATCTGTTCATAGGATACAGGCAATGTGCGTTCACTTCCCAAATGAATCCAGGTACCTGAACCTGGATAAATGTGCAGTTTCAATCACATATTCAGCTATTCATGCACTTAATGTAACATGAGAATTACTAAAATGGACAAATAGAGAAAAATCTAGTTTTTAGATTTAGTTTTTAGACACTGTACATAGATTGTATGTGAGTTCTTTGTTATCTTGTGAACAGGACTATGGTCTCTCTTCACATGCCTGGGCTTGTGATCTTTTTTCTTTGCAACCTGTAGAACCTACCCTCTTATCTCTCTATACTACTGTGTCCCGGGGTACAAAGTACTCCAACCCCATTTTCCCTCTTCCCCTCCCATAGGGCTCTTTTCAGCTCTGTTTTCCAGTTACCTCCATTTTTGCCTGTTTACTCATCTCAGAAAACTCTCTGCATACCCAGCCATTTCTTCTCTCAGAGGAATCCATCCCACATACTCCCTATTTTCCTCAGAAGGTTCCTAGCCTTCATAATATCTTCCTGGAAAACATCTGTCCCTAGTTTTGCCTTTTTGGGGTTGTTAAAATTGTGTTGGTAAAAGTAGTTAGCCTGAGGTCAGAGAACTGTTTGGAAACATCTTGCCAGCTGCATAATTTTTAGCTGTGTTTCTGTCTTTCTGTTTGCAGATATAAAACCTGAGCATGGACAGAGGCATGAGCTCTTACCACATAGCACATGGCCACTGGGGGGATCAGCCACTGAATCTAGAACAGCAGTTCTCAACCTGTGGGTCGAGACCCCTTTGGGGGTCGAACGACCCTTTCACAGGGGTCGCCTAAGACTCTCTGCATCAGTGTTCTCCATCTGTAAAATAGATAAATGTTAGGGTTGGGGGTCACCACAGCATGAGGAACTGTATTAAAGGGTCGCAGCATTAGAAAGGTTGAGAACCACTGATCTAGAACCTGTTCAAGATGTGTTTGGGTTCCCCCACCCACCTTTGTTTATTATTTGTCTTTTTCATTTAAATTGTTGTTTATTTAAATTATGTACTTTTGTAAGGTGCTTCAGGTCCCTATTAGTTATTTACATAAATCAATAATAAATAGCCATTTGTCAAAGTTGAGTTCCCTTCCACTATCTCTAGGAGTCACATTTCTAGGAATGGATTGACTGCATCTCTTTTGTGCGTGCGCATATAAATGCATGCACATGGACAGTAAAACATGATATTGAGAGTTCTTTGTTCAGCATTTCCAAGTACCTTCCCTTTAGGAGTAGGAGATGCACGGGACTTTGTTGTGGCTTGGAACCATGGTATAATGGGGTGGGGAGCCAGGGTGGAGGCGGGGTCACGATGTTGCAGAAAAGATTATGATACACTGACAGAATAGCCTTCCTTAGTAAGCTAATAGTTGTGTCTGTCAATAGTCTTTAGTGTGAAAATGTTGTGAGTGTGTCTCTGTGAAATGCTGGCAGAAGGAACAGTTTGCTCTGCATCATCTCTCAGTTATGTTGTTGTTCCTTTACTGCTTCTGATTTTCCCGTCCTAATGTCTATTCCTTGTTCGTGAGTTCAACTACAATAGATCAGAAGGTGTTCCCTCTCCTGGCAATTCATACTGGAGAAAGAATCTCAGATGCTGCTGATCATCAATCTGGCTGACTATAACAGATGGGCAAGACTGGGTGTCAACACCATCGTGTACCTTTGAATGCAGTGAGAAGCAAAACAATGCAGAGATGGTGATGTCTTTGAAAAAATACAGCCTGTACTCCTTCTGCCTCCTCTTCAATTCTGTTGTCACCATAGCTGATTCAACACTGCATTCTCTCCCGCCAAGGTCAAGGGGTCTTTGCTGTCCTAAGATGCAAATAAGGAGAAGCCAAATGGTGCTCTTCTTTTGAAAATAAAAAAGCTATGTTGCTGTTGGGAAGCTCAAACATTTTCTCTTGAGATGGATCCAGCCACTCATTTCAGACAAGTTTGAATTCTTCCTCCAATTTACATGTTTCTTCCACCAACAGAGGGAGTCCCTTTAAACTGGAAAAATGTCCTTTAGGCTGGGGGCAGGATTCATACTTTCTTGAGCAGCTCTCTAGATCCACCTAGTATTCGGCTGTAGTCTGCCACCATGTTACAATTGTTCAGGAGCAGCTGCACAACTGAAATATTGTTTCCTGCTGTGCTTAACATTTTTATTATTATTTATCCCAGTCCAAGCAGCATTTGCAGGTTAGCGTCAGCTACTGCCCCTATAATGAAGTTCACTTTCATGGTAAGCACAACACAGATCTTAAATTCCACACAGGTTTGTCCCAAAACAACATATTTTGTCCAAAATTGTGAACTGTCCAAAAACAACATGTTTTGTCAGAGAATCTAGTAGAGCTAGAGTATTTTTCCTGTTTCCTGAGAGAGAGAGAGAGAGAGAGAGAGAGAGAGAGAGAGAGGAGAGAGAGGAGAGAGAGAGAATTTTATTTTGAGAAGTAGAAAAAAGAAGCCCAAATATGCCAATTTCTTAACAAGGACACTAGAAACATAAAGCAACAGAAACTTCATTGTCTTGTGCTTCCAGGTGGCATTGCTTCTTAAGGGCTTTTGCAGGCATGGCAAAGGTAATTGTATATCATTGCATCCCCCAGTTTCCTCCAATCATAGAACAAGGAAGTCATATCTTTGTGCTGTAGTATAGCTATTCCGTCATCACAGTGATGAAAGGATGAAGAATGAAAAGATGGTATTGGGTGCAGTCCGCCCGTGCCCACATGGGCCAAAACCAGCATCCCTGGAATGGTAAAAACACAGTTCCAGGGGCGCTGTTCATGCGGCTGCTGCCTCTGCAATGAGGCAGCGCTGCCCCTCCCCCCCCCCACTGGGACAGAAACAGCGTTTCCCAACTGGCACCATGCAAACGGCACAGGGTTGGAGACACTGGGCCTTTCCCCACTTACCGTAAGCCCTGCGCTACTTGAGGAGAGTAGCGCAGGGTTCCTCCTCCCTCCCCAAGGCAGGGGCGGCCACAGCGCAGCCGCCCCGACGCTGCCGCTGTCGCGCCCCCTTAGCGCGCGGCATCCCAGGCGCTCTTCCGAACGGCGCCTTTTGACGACCCCGCACAGAGCGAAGGGAGTGGGGGAAGGGAGTGGGGAAAGGCCCACTGTCTTTCGGCACCTCCATTTTCCCCCACACTTACCTTCTCACCCTGTGGAGCTCTGCAGGGACAGGGAGGCACACCCACGCTGCCCTCCGACCCTGGTCAGAGGGCAGCGTGGGTGTGCCTCCCTGCCCCTGCAGAGCTCCACAGGGAGAGAAGGTAAGTGTGGGGAAAGAAAATGGAGGCGCCTCTGCACGGAGATGCCTCTGTGGACCACAACCATTCTGAGGCCACTTGCACCTCAGTGTGCAAATGGCCCTGGGGCTCCACTGGCATCATATTCCTCTGTAGGGGCCCGTGTGGAATCCGTTTTGGTTACAACATCGGTAAATACAAGAGATAACAAGAGAACAGTGGGTAGTTAACAGTTTGGGACATTGGTACTTTACATCAATAATTTAAAGGCTTTCTCCCTCAAAACCTGTCCATTTGGGAAGCATATTCAGCTACATCAGTTTGGTAGAAATAGTGAAAATGGCATGATAACCCAATCATAGCAATTCAGATATTTTCTAAAAATGTGACATTTGCAATAGCTGTACACTGCTTCCAGATGTCCACTAATAGGCTGAGCCTCTACATTTACTAATCCCCAGGAGCCCAATTATCAGTTTTACAGAACAATAACAATTGTGCTGATTTTGAAGAATTTATTGCAGATGCAAAAACACTATAGAGATCAATATATTTTCCTGCTCTGAAAGGACACAGAAATCTTCAGTCCAATTACTAGACTTAACGTTTTTTTCCACAACAAAACAGAGGGACTTATGGCAAACTTCCTTAAACAGCATTTTTCACGGGCAGGAAATCATTTAGGTTCACCTTAATTGCACACAAGCTGAAGGGGAACAGTGATGGGAAGAGAGGGAAGGAAGGCCAGGAACAATATCCATTACCAGCTGAGATCGCCAAAGAAAGTTCTGTAGAAAATTGCTTGTTCACAAAAATGACCAGCTAAGCCTCAGAAAATAAAGTGCAGAGCAAATTTCAAGTCTGTAGCTGCAAAAATAGAGTATTTAAAATACTGCAGGGGAGGGGGGATTGATCATGGGAGCCATTTCCCCCTCTCTTTCTCCCCGTCTATTTGAAATGGAACAATCTTTGCAGAGTGCTTTAAAACACAGGTAATAATAAAGTGATTTGGAAATGGCAAAGGTATCACCAATCAAATCAATAATCTGCAGCTGGATTTACTGAAGAAACTTGCTCCAACACCTCTTTTTTTTGGCTACTTTTTAACTTGGTCAATTACAAGCTGTCCAGTCATTCACAGGTGAAGGACACATAAAGAAAGACAGCCCAGTACAGTCATCACTATACTGTCAGATATAAACCAGAAGCACATAGTCAGTACAGAAACAAAATGCACACTGGTTCATTTTGCACATCGCCAGCATTTTCTCCTGGTCAGGTCAACAAATATATCTACCTCTTTTTTTTCACTTTCCATGATAAATGTACACCTGCCACAGGAATCTCTTGATAACTAATTTGTTTGTACTGGGTTAAAAAATAGCCTCTGGCCTCTTTTCTTCTAATTTCCACTAATTTTTCCTCATTTTTTACAGCATACTGACAATGGATTTCATTTATAGGTAACAAAACAACCAAAGAGTTTCAAGTTTGCTTGTGAACATGCTGGGAGGAAAGTGCCCAATCTCATCAGATTTCCAAGATGGCGCCCGGAGCAGTCCGGCAGCTCAGTGCTCCAGTAGTTAGAATTTTTTAGGACCTGGGAAGGGTCAGGTGTGAGTTTTCTTTCCACTATCTTGGGGTTTATTAGTATTAGTTAGTATTAGTAATGGCAACATTAGAATCCTAATTGGGTCGGGTTGCAATGGCCCAACTTATCTGTGGAAGGCATCTCCAGCCAGTTTTGGATCTGACAAACGGCAGCGCAGATGATGCAGTTTTGAGCCGAGAGATGCCGCGGAGACTCCTGGACATGCCAGGTGAGGTGGGTCAGAGGCAAAGACCCCTCAGCAATGCCAGATTGAGACCACTGCTGGCTGGGCAGACCTGGACGGAGCTGCCTGCGAGCATGTGAGTGCACCATGCAGACAATGTTTGTTCCGACCTTGGAGGAGCCTGGATGGTGGGAGGCCTGTGGCAGGGGCCCCCATACAATGCGAGGAGCCACCCATGTAGGGTTTGGGACACAGCAGCGGTGACAGGGACTGGTGGAAGGGGCCCCCAAACACAACAGCGGCAGCGGGGATCTATGGTGAGGGCCCCAAACAACTTCCAAGAAACTCTTACTACTTATTGGTTTTGGTGGGTTTTCCAGGCTGTGTGGCAGTGGTCTGGTGGATCTTGTTCCTAATGTTTTGCCTGCATCTGTTGCTGGCATCTTCAGAGGTGTATCACAGAAGGATGTCTTACTTACTCTTATTCAAAAACAGAAGCTGGGCATGCCGGCAAAAACATGGTGGAGGCAGAGGCAGATCCGTGATAATACGCCGAACCTGAGTGCCCTCAGAGTCCAATGGACATTGTTCTTCAATTAACTAGAAAACTAGGGTGTTGATACAATTAATTCTGGGGTTAAATCGGATTAGTTAGTGGAATATCTGATGTAGAGTGCTTTATTGTGGTTGTTGATTCTTTTGCCACGATGATGATTTTTAGGCTGTTTTTAGGCAAGGTATAGGTTTTTGGTAGGGAATTGTATTATTGGTTAGAGTAGGTAGTATTGTTAAATCTTAGACTGTGTTATTCCAGATTTTTGATAGGAAACCTCTATCTGGTTTTTCAAAGGTTGTATTATACTAACCTTGCTATAATATGATTTTTGTTGTCTTCTTGTTGGGTTTTTTACTATTCATCATTATGTTATTATATGGAGGTGCAGTTATTATGTGATGTGATATTAGGTTGTTGCTTTGCTGACATGTTATGTGATGATGTTATTATTGAGGATTGGGATGTTATATTATGTTGTTAGGATACTTTGATACTGTTATATTAAGAACTGATATGATGTTACGATGTTGATTATGTTTTGTTATGAGGGTCTGTTATAATATGTTATTATGTTGATTACGCTTGAGTATTGTTGATATTGAAATATTGTCCATGGTTTATTGATTTGCTGTTTATTGCTGATGTTGCTGATGTTATGACTACTGTTATATATATTGTATTGTTATATTGTTGTGCACTGCCCTGAGCCCTTCGACGGAGGGCGGTATAGAAATTAAACATTCCATTCCATCTTGGAAACTAAGCAGCAGCAGTACCACACAACACAAATAAAATATCTTCGGGACATTTTAAAAAGTGTTTTGGGATTGAATTCCACACAGGTTTTTCCCCAAAACATGTGGAAGACATTTTATTTCTCCTGCAAGCATTTTATTTCAGAAACTCTAAACTAGCAATTTTTTTCCTGAAGTCGCTTTCAAAATGTTTCCGGATTGCTGTGTGGAGAGCAGGAAACGTTTTATTATCTCCCTCCTCCACCCTAGAAGCTCTTACTTTCATTTTCATCCCTGGCTCATGCTGCCATTTTCTGCTACTTCGGGATTCTCCATGTTCCCACCATTTGTAGAAGGTTCCCATGGAGATTTCCTCTGCTTGCAGCTCATCTGCCCACAATTTCCATGTGAAAAGTACAAGAATAAAGTTAGTTGTCACTGCCAATTCGGCACGTGTTGTTTTTCTTTCTTTTTATTTTTTGAGGGAGGTGTCTCCAAAGCTATGACGACATGATATGAAAATTAGCAATATGCGCATATTTTGAGTCATTTTGAAGACACCTCCCTCAAAACAAGGGGGGGTGATGGAGGTATACTTCTAGCCCAGATAATTTTTAATGAATATTCTTAGGCTGAATGTTATTTTTGCTATTTTTATGTCCTTGGATTCACTTTTAAGATGTGTTTTATGTTCCTGTTTTTATTATTTTATTGTACTCATTTGTACTGCATTGTTTTTACTTTGAGAGTCACCTTTAGCACATTTCTGGAGAGGTGGCATACCCATTTTCTATGTTTTTTTTCTTTTAGAAAGCATACTTGCTTATACTCTTTTCTGCCTTCATAAATCATTTTTCCTTTCAAATGTACATGTCTAAGGATGTTCACACACAATTCTGACTTTGCACACAAAAAAAGAGGAAATCGCCATCTATAATCATTCTTTTGAATCGTATGAATAGAGCATTTAAAACGATACACACTGTATGACTCTGTCACTTTCTCTGGCCAGTCCACACTCAAAGCACCCAACATTTTCATGTTTTGTGCACAAGCACCCCTGAGGGCCCAGGAAAAACTGAATATTTGGATGTGCCGTGACTGTCTGCAAAGAACAAGGGAGAAAAGTAGGGGAGGAAGTGAGAGGGCAAAGTACAGTCTCTCACATCACATCTTCCAGCTATTTTTTTCCAGGCACTCAGCCTTACTCCCTAATGATTTTTACATCAAAGTTCACTCCTGTGAACCCTTAAAATCCAATTGGAATGGAAGAACAGATAAGGCATGAACTAGTGCAAAAGGCCTCTAAATCATAGCTGTTCAGAAAGATTTCTCTACAGTCACTGGGAAAGTCCCCCTCCTACACCATAACTAGAAGACGTGTGAATTTAGACCCCTCTAAAATGTGCTGGAGTTCACAAGTTCAGTTGTGTTTTAAATTTACAGTTCACCCAGATCCATAGATTTCCAGGCAGGTAACAACATTTCCTCATTCCATTTATTGTTGCAGCCCTCCTGAGATGGGCCATTAGTCTTCTCATTATGAAGAACTTAGAGGGAACACAGTGGCATGCCTAGGAACACCAAAGAACTCCACTGTTGCACCTAAGCTTTCCAAGGCTTAGTCTATTTCTCCAATTGGCTCATTAAAAACAAAAAAAGCTAAAACAGAGGAGACATTGTTCATGAACTTTATGTACTCGGTTACTGGGAAATCACGTGAGCTATGCCGCGGTTCCAAGATTTCAGTTCTTTAAAAGTCTTACATGCTATCTTACAATATCAACACTCACATCTGAATTCTGACAACCCCAGATCAATTTTGCAAACAGCTGAAATAAATTGGCATTTCCTCAGACTGATACAGACTTCAGTGAATGCTGAATATGACCTTTAGATGACTGTTGACTTTCACAATGTATCTCTGAGTTTTCAACCACCCGTGAAATCTGTGTGGAACTTTCAACATGCACCTGTGAATGTCAGCATTCACTGCAAGATATACACAGCAGCATCGCCACACACTGGAAACTCCTGATGCCCTTCAGTTGTACGTTGCTGATTTGCTCTAATCTTACTGTGGGATTTGACAGGTAGACATGTTATGGCTTCTCCATTTCTCATAGGTTTAGTTCCTGTGATGTCACACATGACATTGGTTTGGCAACTGAAGTGAAGTGAAGTGAAGTCTGTGAAGACCTTAAAACCAGAATTTGTACAGATGCTGAGTGACAGCTGCTAAATCATGTCAGCATTGCTTGCAAGCCATACAATTTGTAGGTGAAGACCAGTTGGGGGCTTTCAGAACCTTGTCAGAACTGCAGTCCAAAATGACTGGCAGAACTTGCTTCTTAGGTATGTGAACGTCTTTGCAAATGAACCTTTACTACACAATAAAATATGTTAGCAGGAAAAAATATACTTTACAAATAAATGTGAGTGACAGATGGTTTATTTGTAGTCTGTGTTCCAGTATCCCATAAGTGCCACATTTTTTGCAAATGCTTCTGCTTCCTTATGGTCCTTCTTTTTTTCATGTCCAGTTACAAGAACTTGGATAACATTTCCACACACAGAAACCACAGTACATTATCTCCCATACAGTGTGACCAGACTAAAAGGGGAAAAAAATGTTGGAGATGACTGAGTAATTTGAAGATAGAAAACTCATCTGTGTGCTTGATAGGTAGCACAGTTTGGAACCAGTGCCAAATGGAGCTCAAAGATATATTATTGGAGGTATTTTTCACTTCATTTAAAACACTGGGAAAGGTTATCTAATGAACGCGAAGTGGGAGACTGGAAGAAACCACAAGGAAGGGATAAATGGCTGAGAAATTTCCCTACTACCAACCAACACCCACCCACCCACCCCAAAAATACTGTAGGTAGGCACCTAGCAGTTTGAGCAGAGAAATATCCAGTCTTTCCTTTTCCTTAACAGATGTTTAACTTCACTCAGCATTCAATGCCTCCCTGAGGGTAATCAGCATAGCCAACAGGAACGCCATCTGGAAGGAATGTCATGAATGTTCCTGCCCTCCAAGGTCCCATCCACAAGTGAAAGTCAGCCCCTTATAGGTATCATTTTTCTCAGCAATGTCTTCGTGATGGAGGAACTTCTGAGGGCTTTTTTAAAGTGATCTACCACCACTTACCTATCTCAACTCTGAATAGAATTGTTGTAGTGCTATTGTGCACCCATAAAGGAAAGAACAAGAACAGGGGGGCAAGAAGTCACCTCAGTAGCAGGAACAATCACACTCTAAGAGTCAATACCAAGTCATTGAGGTCACATGTGGAAGGGAAAAGTCATAATAAAGAGAAAGAGAAGCATGAAGAAAACTACCATGGATGGAAGCTATGTCACCAATACACACGTCAGCATTCCTAGCAGCGATGAAGGCAATGAAGAGAATTATTTCCCTGCGAAAGTAACCTTTGTTTCCTGACTTTTTTTAAAAAAAATCTTTTCATATTTTTTGGCAATTACGAAGGTACTCCTCAGTTTCCAGAAACACATCCGAACCATACATGGCTCCCCCTTTGCAGATTTTTTATCTGAACAGGGGATCAAACTTGGCTGTTAAATATGCCCATTAATAACAGTATTTGTATTCTGCCCTTCTTCTGATGAATTTGGGACAGAGCAAATACGGATCTTTATCCTCAAAACAAATCTGTCAGGAGATCTGAGGTGAGAGACTAAGTGATCTTTAGTCACCTGATAAGCTTCATGGCTGACTGGAGATTCAAATGCAGGCCCGGGGTTGATATCCCCCCACTAGGGTAGTGTATTCCCCTCCCCTGGGCCCCACCTTTCCACTGCCGATTAGCAGGCTGACAGTGGAATTCACCTGAAGTGTTTAGAGGATTACACCAGTGTCTCAGCATCCTTGCTGGCTACAATGATATTACTACACACATTGGAAGTCACATCATACTAGCAGTGCAGAGATGCTCTGGTTTTTGGGTAAAAACTAAATGGCTTCTATCATAGAGTTTTTTCCCAAATAACAGAGCATCCCTGTGCCATCAGTGATGTGATGACATAATTTCCAGCGTTCACCAGAAGTGACATCACTGCATTGCCGATTATAAAACCAATATTTGTATCCTAGGGTTTTAGGAAACTGTAATGACTACCTGGGTGTAGAAGAGTTACGTGTAGCTTGTTACTACATTGGGATCTGAGTAGAGCAGTTGTTAGGAGATTTAAAGGGGTAAGTCAGAGGTCTGAAACATGCTAACTTTCTCTGCACCAGAATCATCAGTTTTGTAAGAACATAAGAACATAAGAACAAGCCAACTGGATCAGACCAGAGTCCATCTAGTCCAGCTCTCTGCTACTCGCAGTGGCCCACCAGGTGCCTTTGGGAGCTCACATGCAGGATGTGAAAGCAATGGCCTTCTGCGGCTGTTGCTCCCGATCACCTGGTCTGTTAAGGCATTTGCGATCTCAGATCAAAGAGGATCAGGATTGGTAGCCATAAATCGACTTCTCCTCCATAAATCTGTCCAAGCCTCATTTAAAGCTATCCAGGTTAGTGGCCATCACCACCTCCTGTGGTGATGTAAGCAATATTGTAAGCAATAAACATAGCTGCAACCAGTAAACTTGAGCAGTAAACATAGTTGCAACCAGTACTGGTTGTAGTGCAACAAATCAGATTACCAGATCTTTCAGTCATTTGCCAATAGAAGGAGCCTTTCCATTCCTTGTCAGGAAAGAAAGAGACTGATCTCCATAGTTAATGATACAATTGATTTTAGTTACTCTTACACTACTTGGGCTTCTGTTTAAGAGTCTATCTGGTATTGGAGCCAAAACGTGCTTTTCTCTTTTGGGGAGGATGAGAAACCGTAGCATTGCTTGAAAATATGGCACTTGTACAATCAGATTATTTATTTATTTAGTACAGTTTTACACACACACACACACACACACACACACACACACACACACACACACACACACACACACACACACACACACACACACACACACTCTTTCCCCCCAGGTACTCAGGGTAGAGTACTCGATTCTCTCCCTTCCTCTGTTTTGCCCTCACAACACCCAACTGAAGTAGGTTAGGATGAGGGAGAGTGGCTAGCCCAAGATCACCCAGCAAGCTCCCATGATAGAGTAGAAATATGAACCTCGGTCTCCCAGGTCCCAGTCTCACACTTTTACCACTGGCTGTGGTTTGTTAGGTTATGTTTATCTCCACCATCAAGGAATCTTTTAGTTTTCCAAATGAATTCAGAGTAGACCAGTAACCGTGCCATCTACCTCTACCTCTATTCAACTGTATTATAGGGCTGGCATGCTGAATACATGCGAGAGCTCCTAATGCTTAATTTCTAAAAAAGAGCTGGAAGTACATTTTGCCTGAAAAATGATTTGTTCGTTTAACCTTGGAGATGTGGGGGGAGGGTATATGCTTAAATGAATGTGTAGATACCAGGTTCTGAGTCTTTCGAGGAACCAACAGTCATTACTATTAAGGTGACTTTCTGTTGCATCTCAGGAGGAGGCAAGGGAAGATGGATGAGGGGAGCAGAACAGACATATGCCCGGACTCCATTGTCATCTGGAACTGTGAGGATGTTAAAGAAACAGGACAATTTTCTGGGTTGCCACCTAGCTACTGTTCTCACTAGTGAATTATTACAAAGTTATTTGGCTTCCAGCCCATCTTTTCCACGTATCCAACCCTAAACCCAAAACTAAACGTAAGTATTCAAAATGTATTAAACTGTCAGCCGGGGGGGGGGGGGGGGGGGGACTGCAGTGTAGTGCTTTCTTATAATTTTTTAAATTATATTGTAGAAATATTTAACAAAAGCAGATAAACAACATCCTAAAAATTATTCAAAGCTATCCTTTTGTCACAAAAACATCAAAGGGTTGTATCTAATGCAGCGGTTCTCAACCTGGGGGTCGCGACCCCTTTGGGGTCGAATGACCCTTTCACAGGGGTTGCCTAAGACCATCGGGAAAACTGTCTTTTTATATTTTATATATACCAACTTTATAGTTGGGGGTCACCACAACATGAGGAAATGTATTAGGCAGTATTAGGAAGGTTGAGAACCACTGATCTAATGTTTTATAGCACTAACTTGCCATGTGTTTTTTTTTAAATAACTGGAGCTTGTACCTGGGACCTTCTGTGTGCCAAGGTAATGCTCTATCATTGAGCAATAGCCCCTCCGCCTATTTAAATGTAAGTCAGTGGAGTAACTTGATTCACAGGCTGATAGGCCCATCCGTTCCTAAGCAGAGTTGCAGCCTTCTAGGCCCTTTGACTTCAATGCACTTTTAAGGGTATAACTCTGCTTAGAGTAGCACTGTAAGGAAGATAGGCACAGTTGCAACATCCTACAAGCACTAGTGCATGTCCATTAAATGTTCCATCATTTTGAAGGTGAATCTTTATCCCTCAACTGCAATGTACACACATTAGGAAGCATGTTTGTGGGCTATGATCAACAGAAACCAATACATTACTACTCTTCCTTTGAGTAATCTACAAGGTTTTGGAAAGTTGCTTGTATAGTCAAGGTATCTGCTGTTTAAAATGGGGAGGGAGTTAGGAGTCAAAATCCCCTTTAGGAGCCTTAAAGTCCATAGTCACGTAGCATAATTTCACTTCTGCAGTTGGACTATCATATGGTTCCTGCACCAGATAAGAGAAAGGAAAGAGGGATGCAAGGGAGGGTTGGTAGGTTGTAGGATCTCAAGACATCATTATACTCCTTTGACATCACTGGGAATGAAGGAGCATGGAGCAGTTGGCTGTTGTGGGTTTTCCAGGCTGCGTTGCAGTGGTCTGGTAGTTTTTGCTCCTGGTGTTTCATCTGCATCTGTGGCTGGTACCTGAACCATGAAGAGAAACATATCTTCTCACGACATGCCTTTGAGGATGCCAGCCATAGATGCAGGTGAAACACTGGAAACAAAAACTACCAGACCACAGCAACACAACCTGGAAAACCACAACACCCAGTGGATTGCAGCTGTGAAAGCCTTCGACAATACATGAAGCACTTTTTAATTATTTTGAACTCAATGCCAACTGACCCCGATTCCTTAGAAGAGGGCCCTGTTTGAACTCAAGATGGAGGATTGTTCCACATCTTTGCTTGGGAAAAACCATTTGTAAAAGAGGGGACCACCTTGTTTTACTCTCATTGACAGGGATCCTGCAAATGTAAATTGTTTTCTTCAGGTTTAGAATACTAAATCAGGGGTTTTTTGTTTCAATTATAACATAACCTCTTAACTCAGAGAGGGCAGCGTTGATTAACCAGGACTGGAAATGTTACAGTTCTATGCACAATGACAGAATTTAATGTACACCCAATGAAGCCATTAGGACAGTAGTAAAATGCCCTTTTTGTACACTTCAGAAAGCTTTCGGTTCATTAGAATTCTTGCACTTGCCAAAGAAAAATTAAGGGTCAGAAACAACCATGTGTAGCAGTTAAGTCTAAAAGCAATTGTACAAATCGTGATAAAATAATGCTTGGAAGATTTCTTTCAAAAGAAGTCTTAAAATATACAGCAGATATTTATTCCTCTAACCCCTGCTGTGGTGGCCTTTTTCATATGAAGGCTAATTTAAATGTACAATTTAGGGAAATTTTTATAGTGAGAATAGTAATAATGAGAGTTGATGGAAGCCCTGCTCTTAACTGACCATATTTCTCTAAGGTTATTAAATATTTCAAAGCCTAGTACAGAGATTTCAAGGATCTCCCCCCCCCCCTTTTGGCTCATTAGAATCCATTCAAGCTGGGCAAAGCAAACTTATTCCCACCATATACTATTTGTGGCTTCTGCAGGCTCATGCTTTTAGTAACTCTGAGTAGTAACATTTGTCCTTTCACTAGGAACACGTGTTCATGAAGCACTAAAAAAATCAACTACTTTATGTGTTTCCCCTATTGAAACACTTCTAAAATCACAGTAGGATTCTACTTTTCATTATTATGAATGCACTATTCTCTATATCATTTGGTACAGGATTCTGCTCTAAAATTAAGCAATTGGGTATGATGCAGCAAAGCTAAATAATGTTAAGACTCAGTGATGTAATAGCTGGGATGATCAGATGTGTTTAAATTAGGAATCACCAACCTTATTGAACACATGAACATTTTTAGAATTTTCAGAACAGGGAGCGGATACCCCAACAAAATAGATGCCAGAAGGGCTGGATTCAAGCATGAAACCATGGGAGGTTTATCAAAATGTTAACGCATTTCAGGCCAAGAATCCTCCTATGCTGGAGAAGCTGTTTCCAAATGGGTGCTCTCTGCAGATACAAAGATGATGACCCCAGTGCTCAGTTGAAGCGCCTACAATTCCAGTGTAATGGAGAAAAGCCATGATCAGCTTTTTGCTTTGGGGAAGATACATTTGAGAAGAAGCAAGGAGGTACTGAAAAACATATCAGTTGGCATGGCACCCTCAGGCACTGTATTGGGATCTACTGGGCTAGTCTGGGCCTCTCTGTGATTGCCATTGGAGCTGCATGCAGATAGCTGACCTAAACTACATGCACTGTGGGCATGCTGTCAAAAAAAAAAGAAACATCTCCTACTTGCCATAATGTCTAGGAGCAATCACCATGCCCACATTAGCATCAACATGTTATGAGTTTACTCACCTCCACTAGCGGCAGAGAGTAGGAAAATGTGCCATAAAAATCCTCATAAGTGAACTTTTTCAGTACAATCGTTTATGACAACACAGATCCAGTATGAGAGCAGGAAGATTTGCTCTCGTTCTGAATAGCCCACGTAACGTTATACAGCCAAATCCAGTTCCTGATGTCATGTTTCTTCTCCTATTTTGTTACATGATGATGTCACAAAACTTACTGAGAATAGTAGTTGTATTCTTTGACTTCACTTGAATGCCACCATCTCTGTTCCCAGGCTTGTCTCTGAAAAACTCACTGGTAGGTGAATTTTTTAACATTTATAATCACTACTCACTAGTTTTTTCACCCATCCTTTCTTTGTAATCTGGATATCAAGTTTGATTAGGTACTGTGCATTGCTGTTATTCTGATGACAATGTGCATGTCACAGTCTACTACAATGTGTCTGGGTATCTGCAAGATAGCATACAATCAACTCAGTTACATTACATACAATGAAAGACAGCAGGACTTTCCAATCATGCATTCTCAGGGGTTTTGCATGCAGCAGAGAAAGGAGAGCATAAAAGAATCCTATTGGGAGAGCCAAAGCCTGCAATCTTTGGCTCTCCCAATGGAATGAGTCACCCAGGAGTTGTAAAGAACAACTCTCAATCCTTGAAACTCTGCAGGTCTTGGTGAAGCTCAAGAAAAACACAAGGGAGTTTCTGCTCCTTCCAGTGTCTTCACAGGTGCATCATCTGGTAGAATTTCCAATTTCTTACTGGAGAGAATGAAGAAATTGGAGAGAATGAAGCGCAGCTTTCTTGCACTACTATTGGCCCTTCCCAAAACTGTCCTTGGTGCTGGCATGCTATAAAGCAACAGCAAAGCAGGAGAGCCACACATGCGGGTCTGCTGTTGTCATGTCATTTGTGCCTGATATTCCTGGAATTGCCAGGAATCACTTAGAACTTTCATCATCACAAAGCATGGGTTCTGTCATGCCCCCACAGAAGCTTTTGTTATTTCCCCATTAAGCTTTAGGGCATTTTCCCACTTACCTTTTGCTGTGCTCAAGTAGCGCGGGGTCCCCCGCGCCTCCCCACTACAGGGGTGGCGACAACGCAGCCATCCCAACGCTGCTGCTGTCGCGCCCCCTCAGCGCACGTCATTGCAGGCACTCTTTGCAACGGTGCCTTTTGATGACCCCGCGCTCGTGGGGAAGCCAGGGAGCACGCCACAAATGATGCGCGCTGAGAGAAGCACGCAAGGCGGAGGTGAGGTAAGTGGGAAAAGTTTCCCCATAGTTAGCATGGTTTTAGTTCATTGTTAAGTTTTTTAAGGGAGGGTATTTTAGTTAGCCCCTGCCCCTTTAAGACATTTCCCAATAGACAGTTTCCTTTCTTTACCCAGCAATCCCCTGTTTTAGTTCTAGCCAGTCAGTCAGAGTGAGGTGCTAATGGTAGTTGGAGACTGGAATATTCGTGACATACATATTAATATACGGTGGTCCAAAAAGCACAAGTTAACAAAGACTAAAAGGAAAAAAAAGACACAATGGACTTTCTTGAAAGCAGCCAAGAGAAGACACAGTCTACAGCTTCAAACCTGCTCAAGACAAGCAAGTACTCTGATTAGATAGACCAAGGAGTTAGGGTCTTGATTCTCTCAAGTAATAAACCTATTGTAAGAACTGTTGAACCTGGCTTGTGTCTCCCCCACAGTGTCCTAGCCAAATACAGGGCACCAAAAATAGATTCACTTGGGGGGTAGAACAGGTCCCACCAGTGAACTCTGATCCCATCCATTTGCAAAGGCTCCCAAAGTATATCTAAAAGATAGGGGAAACTAGCTATGCTGTGAAACTGTTTTTTAAAAATGTTATTTCCAATGAAAAAGGAGACAGGCAAATGAAAAGATCTGCCAAGAGTGTAAATGTTCTTCACTTCCTCCTCCAACCACCACCAGGGGAGCAGCGTTGCTGGCATCTGTACACTCAGGCCATTTGCACTTCAGGCTGGAAAGCCGCTGCTTGAAAAACCGACAGCCGTGCTGTTTTCATCCATCTCATAAAAAGCACAGCAGCATCTCAGCACTCCCATGAGTTGTGGTAATGCTGCTCTATGAATGTCAGTCTGCCAGTGATAAGTGATACAGGAACTCTCTCCAAAAACAAGAAAGGACGGAGGAGGCTGTGAAGCAGCAAAGAATCTGCAGAAAATGTGATCGATAAAGCACTTTTTAAACCATTTTATCCTTAGCATACTGATACTCTTTTTATTTATCGTTTCTGTCATATTGACACTGTTCCCTTTCTGTTCCATCTGACATGTTCTGATACACAGCTTACGAAGAGGGCTGGAGCAGCTTTTTTGCCATTTAATCAAAGAAAATGATACAGAGAATAAATAGTTGGTGTAGATTTGCAGGCAGTTAAGTACCAGTGCATAGATCATATGGGTCGGGACTCAGTGGCAGGCCATGCATGCAGAAAATCCAGGGTTGGGTCCCCAGCATCCCTGGTTCAAAGAATCAAAACATGAACTCTGCCTGTATCAAAAGAAAACCAACCTGAAAGATCAAGCAGTCAAACATCACCATTTGGTCAGAGCATGACACTTGAATCAACATCTTGTGTCCTGCTAGATCAGACAGATGTGTAAGTTGTCAGAGGGGAACTTCTATATCAAAGGGAAAAGGTGATGAAAAGTCTACAAGCGCTTTCTCCATTTCAAAGTGTTCTGGCCTGGGCCTTTCACAGCTAGTCCAAATGGAGGCGGGGAGCCAACCCCTGCAAAATAGCATGGACAAAGAGAGAAAGAATGATGCACACAGAGAGAAACAGTCATGTTGGATCCTTTGAATCATAATGTCAAACAAAGGATTCCAACTATAGTTCCATCTCTGTCCTCTTGAGACTTTACTTCTAATAAAGCCTAATGCTTTTATTGGTGTGGTCTGCTGTATGCTCGGTTAAGCTGCCAAAGGGGGGATTAATTCCAGGTTCCCAGATGTGGGATAGGAGGATTGAAAAACTCAGAGTCCATAACAACCTGAGACCCTGGAGAGCTACTGTCAGTAAGAATAGATAATAGCATATGTTCAGCCATTCCAAATTTGCCACTGATTTTATCAGTCTTCTATCCATCTTTGATTCTTTTCTGTGTCTTTCTGTATGATACATATTTGCTGTATTCACTTTTTACATCTTTTGTGCTCATGATATGGGAGAATTTTGCTTGGAAGGAATCAGGGCCGGAGCGAGGGGGAACTGCGCCCAGGGCATGCATGTGCCCTGTGCCCCTGCCACGCCCCTGTCCGCCCCGCCCCACCACACCATACCATGCCCCTGCACCGGTGCATGCCCAGTGCATCACGCATGCACGCACCCACCCACCCACCCACCCCCGCTGCCTTCTTGGCGTTACGTCACGGGAAGGAATCACCTTTCTGAAATTCAGTTTGTTAGTTCTTGGATGAGAGACCGCTTGAGAACCTTTTATACACTATCATGAATTTCATGATGGAAGAAAGAGCAGCTATAAATCTATATCTATAAATGCAAAATACCACTGACTGACTTACTGACTGACTCATGCACAGAACTCAAAAACCACCGAACCTACAATGTTGAAATTTGGCACACTGGTTCATTATGTGGTTTAGGTGCTCACTAAGAAAGGATTTTTCAAAATATTCAGTTTTACTTGAGTTATTACACATTTACTGTTTTAACTGCTCATCTCTGGCCATCTGCGCGAACATTCTAAGGGCAAACCAGCCCCTCAGTCCACAGACATGCTGCACGAACATTCTAAGGGTGACAGTTAAACACCACTAGCTTCAACAAACAGGCTGCAAAAAAGCATGGTGAATGTCACCCCGAAGTTAACAAACAGGCTGTGAAAAAGTACTCCTCCACCTACCCTCACATTAACAATACTGCTACAGCCAAACACAATCAAAACAGATTACAAGCCACACGATCACCTTGGACTACTAAACTTTTGTCGGGTTTTGCATATGGACATCAGATTGATTACTGTGCAGACAAGTTTACTGCTCTCGGCCTCCGATCACCCTGTGCTTGGTGTCGTGCTCTGAAGTGGCGGGATGAGTCCCCAGGAATGTGCTGCAGTGGCGGTACAGTCCAGCTCCCTGCCCTTCAACCCTACCCTGAACCTCTTCACAGCCTTCTCACTCATCAGCATCCAATGGCAGAACACTTCCCTCCTGCATCCCGAAAATACAACAGCTGAAAGAGAGCAATAAAACATTGCATTAGGAAAAGACAACTACAGGAAGCTGATGCAAAATATGCAAAAACAAACCCATCAGTCTACAGACAGGCTGTGAGGAAATATGCTGCATGTCACCCCAAAGTTCACAAACAGGCTGTAAAGAAGTATGTTGAATGTCACCCCGAAATTCATACAGAGCCTGTGATGAAGTATGCGTAGTGAAGAACGGGTGCCCTGCTAGTATAATAATTAAGCCAAATACTTAAAAGCATGAACCCTGAGAAATTATAAAGCATTCTAAATAAATTGAGGATACACCTTACAATACAACCTCCCGTTAGCCTTAATTATTCTTTTCTCCCATTAAATAATAAAACACATATTTATTTAATAAAATAAATTCCATTTTAAATGCTGAAAAATGTGAAACTCAGCAGTAGAAATATCTGACTTTATCAGGTTAAGTATCTTGGCCCATCCAATAGTTTCTTTAAAATGGATAAATGTTTGTTTGTTTTTTGGCTGCATGGTACATACGAAAGGCTTTGAACAATCTGCAGATATGGTAGATTTCAAAAGATATATTTGGCATGTTATCATAGATTAATTGCTGGCAGGGCAATCCAAAGTGGGGGCCACTCCTACACATGAAACCTGCTGGGTGACCTAGCACCAGTCACAGTTCTGAGTTCTCTTATGACTCTCTAAGTCGCACCTACCTCACAAAGTGTCTGCTGTGGAGAGAGAAAGGGAATAAGTTTGTAAGCCACTTTGAGACTCCTCACGAGAGAGAAAAGCAGGGTATAAATCCAAACTCTTATAGCTTATCATTGCCATATTGCATATGTGAAAGCTCAGTTTTAGGCAAACTGAGAGGATTCTAGTATTGAACACATCTCTGTGGATGTTTCTGCATCTCTTATAGCAGACAGGAATTTGTGACTCACTATAAAACTGATGAAGTTTTTTGCTCTTCTGTGTCATTTCTACTATGTTGCATCATTGAGCATCATTGTGGGAAGGAGCTGTGTAAGCAGATCTACTGATGCCTCTGCATTCAGCATGAACTTCAACCTTGGTTTCCATAAGGAAAAGTTATTTGTTGATAAGATTTACAGCTTCAGTCTTCCGTCTGCTGTTTCTGAGCTTGCCAACTATCCGGCAGCTTAAGCACACAAACACATCACTCCTTCATTAGTTAAATCGAACTGCAGCTGACTTTGCTGGAGACTAATTTAACGCTTTAGGTACTTCATCTTAGTTTACCATAATCTGGGCACTATGACCTGTTAGATCTGGGCTCTATAACCTGTTAAGATTTATTTTCATTTAAATAAATCTGGTAATTTAGCAGAATGTACAAAGGCTATTGAGAGCAGCAAAGCCCATCTAATCTCTGTGTGTACCAGGAACAAAATTGCTTGGAGCCTTTCATCCATTCAAACTAATATACTTCATTTATCGTAGGAACTTTTCTGGATAAAATAAATATACTTGTTCTGGTGGGTTTTCCGGGCTGTGTGGCCATGGTCTGGTGCATCCACCAGACCACGGCCGCACAGCCCGGAAAACCCACCAGAACCAGTTGAATCAGGCCGTGAAATCCTTCAAGAATAAATATAATTTTCTAATCTAGTCTAACTATGTAGGATGGAGAGAGATAGAAGACCTGCATCTTGCCCTCATGGTGGCAAGATGAAGAAGTGTGAAGAGAAGTTGTAAAAGGTAGAAGGAAGGAAGCTTCACTGAGAGGTGCAATCTACACATCAATCGTGTCAGAGCAGTAGTGTCAGAGCAGTAGAAAAAGGATGTCTTGATCCTTCTATCTTTCTGACTCTCTAGTCAAGTCCCCCTCTAAAGTCTGAGGTCCGAAGCACAAAATCCTTCACTTCCCATATTGCCATGGTCTCGCCAAGGGAGGGGGAAACAGGATGAGTGCAAAGTTTGTAAATGATGTTTGTCTCCTGGAACAGGCACAAAACCTAGAAGATACTTTCGCATTGATCCCTTCCAACTGGCAGATGGGCACAGCTGCTTATATAATTCTCTCAGCTTCCTGACCATTTGCTCTGCATGCTGAAACAGTCTCCTCGGTATCCCTTTCCACATCTGATTCCCTCTCAATCCCTTTGTGCATATTAGGACTAAAATATATTAACTATACTGAAGGTTATTAGGAAAATGTTATATTCAGGTCCCTCTTTGAAGTATATCAGCCATGAGGCTTGATACAGACAGGCAGGCAGGCAGGCAGGCAGGCGGATGGGTGGGTGGGTGGATAGATAGATTTAAATTAGATTTAGATTAGATTTAGATGAGATCGGGCGCATTCAGGGTGGTATGGCCGTAGATTAGATTTAGAGAAGATATTTTGGTCAGTATATATGGTTGTATGGTTGTTGTTGTTTTGTTCTTTCTTTTTTGTTCTGACTTCTGCTATAGCAAAATCAGATACCATTTTGTGAAACATGGTCATGCTAGAAGTATCTGGGCCATGGAAATGACTGCAGGAACTTTCTGGGCTTCCCTGAGGCACCTTCTGAGTAACAGAGGAAGCGACACTCCAGTCTAAAATACAGGAAATGCCATCCTTCAACCTGCTGCCTCTTCCTGCTGTTAACTTATTCTGACTGCTACTTCAGAACTATCCCCACTTACTCAAACATGCTGAGCCCTACCCAGCGCTGTTGTGGTACAGCCCATCCACCCACCACTGCCTTCTGTTCCATTCCACCTGCTCTTGCTGCCCAGTGTATTTGCCCACTCCCCAGCACCAGCTGTCCTCTGCTTCACCGAGTATGCACAATGCTGCCCTGGTGGCATTTACACTGTTCAGGGTTCATGCCCAGAGGGAAGTTATTTCCAAAATCCTGGCACTGCTGCATGGCAATAGTGGGTGCATGCCCTTCCACACCTTCTCAATTGTTTGAAGTTGGCATGGGCACTAGAAAAGATCAGAGGGCTGAGGGAAGCCTTGTAAAAAGTGGTTTCCCTTCCTCTTTTTTTAATGGCTATTTCTATTTAATGGAGTTCCAGATATTCAGAAATTCTGGATTGTTTAAATTTTGAATTCAGGTTTTAGTGCTACTGCGCATCCCTAGTTATTAGACTGATAAACTTCAGTCACCAGATTAAAACAACTATGCTTTTACATTATGTGATTTTTACTAGCCTATGCCTTCACTATTTTAAAAACTCTTACTGGCTTGGATTCTTCTATTGCAGGGGTCTGCAATCTGTGGCTCTCCAGATGTTCATGGACTACAGTTCCCATCAGCCCCTGCCAGCATGGCAAAATGGGGTTGGCCATGCTGGCAGGGGCTGATGGGAATTGTAGTCCATGAACATCTGGAGAGCCGCAGGTTGCAGACCCCTGTTCTATTGCATTTTAGTGGTGCCGATACATTCCTTGCACAAAAAGCCTTCAATCAGGCTTGTACTAGAGGAGTTTGTTGATGGAATGTAAAGGAAGGATCCAACACATCTTTCTAACAAATTCTCTTAAAGGTGTTTATAATATTGCTACTTTCTTGTTGGCTTTATATTTTTAAATACTGTGAGCCATGACAAACGTTTTTCAGTTAAAATATATCAAATACTTGTTACAACATTGAAAAAAACATAGGAATAAATTTCTAAAGCATAATAAAAATTATCCAGATCCTATAAATTTATCTGTTTTGACACTGATAATTATTTCTCTGGAGCTTCTGATAATATGTATGTTTTGTTAATAGAGCAATCCTCAAAATACAATTAAACCCATCATATATTGATGAATGTTCTAAATTTTTCCAATATGCTGTTAAAGCCATTTTAACAGCAATAAACAAATTTAACAGTAATTCCATATCCTGCCCTTCAATAACCTCTTTTAAATAGCCTAATTATTTTATACCCCAAACATATGTTGTACTTCAACATTCTGTTAAAAAAAACACAACAAAAATTTTCCAAAAATTTAACTTTACAATACTTTCCAAAATACTGGATTGTCAGCAAATGAATCTAAATAAGTGAAATCCTGAATAGAGTTATACCTTTCTATATACATTAAAATCAATAGGCTAAAAAGGGTCTAATTTAGGATTGTGATGCATATCTCCAAGAGGGTTCTATACAACAAACTTATGAAAAGAAAGATATAATTCAAAAAGCACTTTAATGCAATTATTTTTTGCATCCATAGAAACCAATTTTTGGATGAACCTTGGATATCAAACATCTTTAATGGAGAAGTACGGAAGACAGAAAATATTAACACACAATACTTTATGTAGGGATGACTTTAAAGAGGGATTTTGAACATCAGCTCTAAATATGAAAAGTGCAATGCAAGAAGTACAATGATTTAAAGTTAGTCTTCTCTTGCAGCATTGTAACTATTCATAAGAATCATGTGTACAAAAAAATATATCCCTTTTTCAGTGTGCGAAAATAGTAAATATGTAACCCTGAAAACAATCCTGAGTCAGGAGCCATATTTTTAGATCATCTCCATGACTTCTCCAGCCATATGCTATCAGAGGCTGTAGAAGGGAAGCTATATTTGATATTAAAACTGAGAAATGAATATTAGGCAACAGAATACCTGATTCACAGAGAAGGGGCCGCAATTCCCCAGGGTGCTAAACACTTCCTTGCCAATATTTTTATTATTTGGCTTCCTGAGGGATCATCAAAGTTCAGACTATGATTAATGATCCAGTTTTTCAGAAGAATAACTCAGCTTCTAGGACCATCCAGGTATCAGCCTTATGATACAGAATTCCCTGGAAACTTGTTGTGATGGATTGCAGGACAACCATAGTGGGTTAAACAGTTTTATTTACAGTTCAGACTAAGTGCTAATCGAACAGTGAACATCTAAGCGAAGCTGTTGGTTTGAACTCCTCCACGTTTAAGCTACAAGTGCTTTTCCACAGGTCCCTTAACTTCGCCCACCAATTCAATCTCCTTAAAAACGGAATTTAACTCCGCCCATCAATTCAATCACCACAAAATCTAAAGACAAACGAGGCAAGGCTCATCAGCCATCTGCTCACTTTTGTTAATTAGGGTTGCCACCCTGATTATTTATTTATGGATCCAAGAAGGGCTATCAAGCCCTGCCTGACCCTTTATTAAACCAGGTCAAGATGGTATTCCGGGCAGATAACCAAATCACCGCAGGATGACATTTCTCATATTTCCCCATACTTTTCAGCTTGGTTAATACTGACCATGTTTACAGTACAATCCTAAGGATTCACATCAATGGGCTTATATCTGAGTAATGAGGACAGGATTGCACTGTTGGAGTTCTTCCTTCCTTCCAACCACCTACCTATACACCCATCCCCAAAATTCAAACCTCCAACAGGATTCAAAGTTTCTAGCTGGGATCTCATCTTCAATCATCAGATTTCTTCCCAGACTAGGATAAGTATATCTTTGCTGCCCATTATTTTCCCTTTATTTTCCAGACCGCACTGCATCACAGACCACACAGAGACTTTGGTCCTGCTATTTAGGCCTCACGCCTGGAAGGTTGGGCATCTCTGCTCCAACAGACCCACTTCTCTGCCCTATTTACCCATTTGGCCCACATGCCATGGGCTCAGAGTCAACTAGTCAGGAGTCCTCTGATGAGGAGCACTGGCAGGATGACCCCACTGTGCTGGAGCCCCAATCAACTGGACCTCAAGTACAGCCGGAAGACTCACAGGACGCAGATAGAGCTGGTCCAAGTCAAGAGTTGAAAGTCAGAGTGCTTGCAGAAACACCTCCAGCCCTGTGGCCCAGCTCACCTGAGTCTGTGATGCAACTGAGAATCCGTACCTGACAGGAACTGCACTCTAAAAAGCACAGAGCACACTTGGAGAGAGAATGCTGTGAGTCAGCTCGGGATCAAGACTGAGCCACAGCACAGACCTATAACAGCTCTGGGAGGTGGACGCTGCAGGAGCAACATTGTTGAAAGCCGGACAGCCTTCTGCCCCACCTGCTCACAGACATGGAACTCACTCAGACTGGATTGCCTGACCTGACCTGACCTACCTTTGACCATGGACTGCCTCTTCCAGGACCTGTTCCTCTGGACTCAATGTAAGGCTGTTTTCTCCCTCTCTTGCATTTGTGCCTGCTAGCAGCTGTAGCCTGATTCCCCATGAGCCAGGCTAGGACACCACATTTACACCTTTACCTCAAAGATAACTCTTGCTCCAAATTGAAGCAGCTTTGCTGGATTTTTCAGTTATTGTTGCTATGTTGTCAGTTAGGATAAGGAATGAATTCTCTACATAAACTCCATATATTCCTTTTAAATCTTTAGATCAGATCTCTGTCACCCTTTTCCTACTTAAAACTTGCTACTCTCCTCTTCGTTCAGTGAAAGATCCAAATTTTCTGCTCCCTGAACAAACAAGTAAGCAAATTCCCCACTGCAGTGTGTACGAATGTACATGTGTTTGTGGAGGTGTGGTATGAAACACACACACACACTGAAATATCTGAGATGCCTTATACTTTGCACTTTATTACCTGGCCCTATCCTATTTTCAAGTGCTGCACACTTACAAACCTCCTGGAGAACACAGTTCTATCCAATTTCTTTCCCATTATTTCCAATAATTCTATCCAATTTCATGGCTGTCCATCACAGACCTGTTCTTGAAGATGACTAAACATAGTCAATGTCAAATGGAAGCAAAAGATGGAGATAGTTTCAACTGCAGGAAAAGTGTCTGATTTCACAAGTGATTCTGTCACATTAGCAAATGAAATCGTTTTACACTGCACAAATAGGATAAAACTTTGAAATAAGTTGACCCTTTATGTAGGAAAAATAAACACAAATAATGGAAAGAAACCTTTATTTTTATAAGAGAATCACAGACATTTTTACTGCTGCATGATTTTGACAACAACGTCTGTGGATTGCTTCTTGGGCTTGCTGTATTTCATTGAGTCTCTAAGCCTGTGCAGACTTGCCAATGCTCAGTGCAAATCAGTATTGTACTTTGCTGTCTCCCAGGATGCTCTCAGTCGTCTATTTTCAACAAAACCTTTCTTAGCTTCTCTTGTGTCCTATACATCCTTCAATATATTTGCTACATTATTTATGTTTGCAATCTATCGATAGCCTCCAGTAACTCAAGAGCGGCAGAGCAAAGAACAGCAATAAATGAGCAGGTAAAGATCATTAATAATGATGGGGAAGACCTTCAGAACATCTGTATATCTCTTGACAATCAATGTTGCAAAACTGATTTACAGTGCGGAATAAAATTATTCACTGTCATTTAATTGTCTTGTTACTCTATATCAGACAATAATCCTACCAGTGTATCACAAACTCTTCCACTTGTTTTCGACAGATAGGTTTGGTTCCTCTTTTGTCTGCTGAACCTTTCTTCATTTGACCTGCAACATGTTTTCAGCTGTCACATGCAACAGAAGCATTACAATACTCAACAGTCAGCTAAAATGGGTTTGGGTATGTGACAATTCTTCCTTACTTTTGTTGTGAGGGGAGCAGGAATAATTACCTCCAGTAACTGGTTCAATATGTCCTTGCTCCAATTTAAATTCTTGTCTTTACAAAACTGTTAGACAAACTATGGTAATGTTGCAGAATTTTTTTTAAACAAACTTCATTCAAATTTATGCAGAAAAACAATACAATAATGTCATATTTCCATGTGTTGCTGAAACGTAGAAATAGTCTCATGTGATTAAAGTGAGAAATAATCACTTTCTAACATAGCCGCCTTATAGCAGAATGAAATTTGTCTCCTACAATGACATGATGTGACCAGTCCCCAATCACATTGTCAATGTAGCACTGATTGGATCAGAATTTACATATGTTGAAATATTAGGTAATTGAGAAATGATCTGTCTGTAGACATACAGTGTGTAATACATTTTATAGTAAAAAAGAAACTCTACTTCTACACAATCATAAAAACCATAGGAGCTCTGTCCTGTATGATTTGTCAGAACAAAAATATAATATTCTTCAGTGTACAAGCAAAATGTGCTGAAATTGGATGCCAGTAGCTATGGGAATGTTTGCAGCTTCCAATCACACATTCTGTATCTGAACTGTGGATCAGCTTATTTTCACATGATAAGGATTTTGGTATAAATGCTGCCCTAAGTTAATTTTTTGTTTTATGGTGGAGATATCCACAGATCTTTGCTTATCCCTCCGGGTATGCTTCATGCAGGAGAGACTGAATTCATCTGGATTTAATATTGTATATTTTTAAATCAGAGTTTCTGCTGGAGCGTGCGTAAAGTGACTCCATCTTGGGATGCGATATGAAACTGATGTGAGACTTCATCATGAAAGAAAACAAGATTAATTCAGCGGGTCCAAGATGGGTTTATCACCACACTAGTTCCCACGACTTGGATCCTAAGGTGTCATTCCACTAGCAGCTCCTTGGATGGAATGGCTTTTCCATCTCTGGAAGTTGCTTTTCTAGAGTGAATCATGGTATAAAGAAATTGGTGTTTTGAATGAATCTTACATTTTAGGATAGAGTAAACAGACCTGTTTGCCCTGACTGGATAACCCAGGTTAGAAGTTGAGCAGGGTAGACCCTGGTCTGTATTTGGATGGGAGTCTACCAAGGAATACCAGGGCTGCGGTGCAGAGGAAGAAACTGGTAAACCTCCCCTGAAGATCTCTTGCTTTGAAAACTCCATGGGATCACCATAAGTGTGACTTGACAGCACACACAAAATAATGACGTGTTCAGTTCTAGAACAGTAAACTCCACTTAAATATTTTATCATTGAAAAGCTGTTTTCCCCATATTTGGTTTACTATCCATTTATTTGCTTATTTAGAACATTTCATCCATAGATATAATACATAATCATAACTGTATGACTGCCACTGAGAAGGCTCTCTCTCTTAGGTACCCATCAAATGAACTTCTTTGATTGATGGGGCAATCAGGGTCATCTCCTTATGATCTAAATTCTCCTGATCAGGAACATATGGGAGAAGACGGCACTTTGGTCATGATCTATGCCGGGCTTTAAAAGCCAAAAATAACACCTAGAAGTTAGACTCGGGAGCAGATTAGCCAATGTATTTTTATTATTGGAAGGAGTAATAGTTCAGATCCTAAGGCTCACAGCAAATCAAATTTGTTCAGTGGAATGGCAAGACAGAGGTAATATCTACTCTCATCGTACCAATTCAACTTTGGCCGCATTTCTCAACACATGCCAGATTTGTATGTGGAAATGTGCATTTGCTATAAGCCATCCTGGTTCTCTTGTGAGAAAGAAAACAGAGATAAATAACCCATCCCTCTGAAAACAGTGCAGACTAGATAACTAGCATTAGTTCAGAGGCACATTCAGAGGCATATTCCATCCATATATGATTTATTTGCATCATTACTTACAGTATTTATTTTTTATTCCATTAATTGGAGTATTTATTCCACAGAAATGCCCAAGATCACCCTTCTGACTCTTGATACAAGAGATATACATACAGAAGCCTGCTTTCAAGTACAGCTCTGTTTAGCAGGCTCCAGGTGATGGCGTCTTTGGTAACAAGCTGTTACTAACATTATGTTTTAGATTTAGGTATGCTTCCATCTTTGAACTCTGATGGCATTCATAATTACTGTTTTGTAAGGTTCTGTATAAGGTTATTTTGTTCTCTGTAAATTACAGGTGTCACTCTGACCTATGGCTGTTTATTTAGTTGATCTAAAGCAATTTTGTTCAAAAGATGGCTAATGGCCTAGCTTTTTGACCCCTTTCACGCTGTCCTTCTATTTCCACTGGACTACACTAATAAATGGGTTCAGGGAGCACCATCTAATTGGTTCCATGGCCAGGAAAACAGAATATTCTGTGACCTGAATTCAAAACAGATCATACCTCAACTTTCATGATGAGTTGCCAACATTTTCCCCTCAATGTGTTCAGCTAGCTGGCACAAACAGAGATGGCCCCTTTTGTGGCACCCATATTGTCCATGAAACTGAAGCACTGACAGCTTCGATTATGGGATTAGGCATCACACAGAGAATTCTGAAAAAGTGAGGTGTGCTCGAGAGCTGCCCAGCTGCCTTTATGCTACCCTTTAATTGACGTGATTACAGCCACCTGTGAGTCATGTATTGATGCTCTTTGTTCAGGGGTTGCTGTTGAGTTGGCCGTGCACAAACACTCCCTGCTGAACCAGGAAATTGGGTCCACAGGATAGAATCTAACAAGGATTTGTGAAAAGGCTAAGCAGGCCCATTTAAACAGCTAGCTTTTCATTGGAATATTAAATTAACATGTAAAATGACTGTCGTGTCGGCCACTGTTTAATGAGTCCTCGACAATGGGACTGCCACTTATTCTTGCTTTACATATATACAGGTCCTACAATGCTTGGTGCTTCTCCCACAATGGTTAAGGCAAGTGGATTTTGCATTAATTGGACATACTGAACAAAGTTTATTGTTGCTAACACCAATGTGTATCCTTACATTCCCAGAACCATAAATCTCCTTAAGCACACCCGAAGCTTTTTGTAATCAGCCACCCCATGTTGATACATTAAACCCACACAAACATAATGTGAAGTCCAGACACAAGGTCCATTAAAGAAAAGATTACTGCACACAAGCAAAATTGCCATGTGGATTTAGTTCATTAAGTTAAATGAATATGGTAGAGGCTTAAGTGGATGGTGGAAGTTAGAATTAATGCTGATTGGCAGGAGAGAGATGGCGGGGGGGGGGGTCCTCCTCCACCATAGATGATCTATGTGTTGGTGTCATTGTTGTATGGTTATTAAGGATCTTGAGAGTCTCTTTTCGGTTCAAAGCACGAGCTCAACTACCCCTTCCCTGGGTGAAAAACAACTTACTACACACCACCAAAATATACACTCAGAATTTCCCTCCAAACAGTTGGTTGCTGCATAGCATTAGCCACCACTATCCTGCCAGTCTTAACCTCCTACCTGCAAAACTGAAATAATGCTGGCCCAGTTTGCTGGGCTTATATAACAAAATGCCGATTATGTAGATAGTACTGGTAGAGGATGGACTTGCAGCGCTAGTATTATTTTGTTGTGGTATTTATTATTGTGGTGTGGGTGGGTGGGTGGGTGGGTTGGTTTTATATACCGCCCACCCCCAGAGGGCTCTGGGTGGTATACAACATAAAAGAAAAACACAACATACAGGAAGAGCACAATCAGAACTGCAAATATAAAAATAAATATGGCTCCATAACATTAAATAACTAAAACCAGGTAAATATAGCGTACGATAATAAACTGCATCCAACAATTTTTTTAAAAACCCAAGAGGGGAACAGAGGCCCCATAGATGCAATATAAGTTCAAAATAAGTTCATATTTTACTACATGGTCTGTATTTTTCCAAAATGATACAAACTGAATTTATTCAAACAGCAAATTTCCACTGGAAGCTGCACTGAAGCTAAGTATGTGCCCCTATGCATGCTGGGCAGGGCCAGCATGTTGCCACAGCAACATCAGCACTGAAGAGACTCAGAGGCTGGGAGTCAATCCCTATGGCAGTTCAAACTGGTACCCTGTTTCCCCGAAAATAAGACAGTGTCTTATATTAATTTTCGCTCCCAAAGATGCGCTATGTCTTATTTTCAGGGGATGACTCATTTTTCTGTGTTCTGTTTGTCGGGCATGCTTCCAAACAAAAAGTTTGCTACGTCTTACTTTCGGGGGATGCCTTATATTTCGCACTTCAGCAAAACCTCTACTACATCTTATTTTCTGGGGATGTCTTATATTCGGGGAAACAGGGTAAACAGCCAGCAAAGTCCAAACACAGACATGACATGCCAGTGGGAGAGTCCAGGAAGCGGAGTCAAGCAAGCCAGATAGTCAAATTCCAAGAATCATAGACACCTGAAGGGAATAGCCAAGGATCAAGGTCATTACAAGCCTGTCTGAAGTCAAAGCAGAGTCTAGAAACAGAGCAGTGGCGTGCAAGCAGCAACAGGGAAACAGCACACTGCATCCACAGCCTCAGCTTTTACTGCAGTTCATTATATTCATCTGGGCTGCTTGCTCGGGAAGGCTGCTGCAAAGACTCAGGACAGTGCTGGCCTTGCAAACACACTGAGCGTCTTCTCTCCTTCAAAGCCAATCTCAGCTTTTGCTGGCAACGCTGTGTCCTGTCTGGAGAATCAGAACTGCTGGCATCTTGCCCAGTACTCCTGATAAGCTCCAAGCTGGAAGCCTGTAAATCTTCCTGCTCTGTTGACACAGCTGGTGCGGTTCTGTGAGACTCAACCAAGTCTTCATCTGACAGAAGTCAGCAGCAGCAGCAGCAGCAGCAGCAGGGAGGGGTGCCATAACAGTGCCCAACTTTAATCATGTGAATATCAAACTGAACTATACAAAAAGTTACAATATGATACATGTCATCCATGGTAAGTCACTCAGGACTCTAAATAGGACAAAGATACAAGCAAAACCCATATGAACATGTTGGCTGTTATATAGTAGTAGCTAAAGGTATCTGGGTATCTGGTTCAAATATTGCCTCTGCTATGAACTCCCACAGTAGGCTTAGACAACGCATTCTTTCCCAATTTTACCCCTTACCTACAATAATAATGCTGGCTTATTTTATGGGATTGTTGTATGGATTTCACAAAGGTAATCTTCATGAAGTGCTTTTAACACTGTAAGCGCTACCAAATTGCTAAGTATTAGTATTTAAAATAATTCATAAAAATTAAACATGGAATCACAAGAATGAAAGTTCTGCTTCTTAACATGAAGCTATAGCAAGAACATGCAGTATTAAGATAGACTACAATGATACTCAAAATGCTATTCTGAGGCAAGCCCTCAGGAGGAAATATGAGGCTTGAGCTGATATGATATTTTGGGAATGGCTGCAAATGGACCCCTGGGACTGAGGGAGGACATGATAATAATCAAATCAGTCAGATGCTGAGTGATTGCAGCTGAGCTGAAGTTTCACAACCAAACCAATTCATATCAAGAGGAACGGACTCAAACACAATTGGCCACAATCCTACTCAGAATCAAGTATGCTCCAGTTCATAGATTTTAATAGTGTTATAATACAGCTTCTCTGAGAGATTGGAAAGCACAACTATTTTGAGTGGTTTACTCAGGTTTAGTCTATGACAGGTATCATCAGATCAGGTCTGTTTTCACTTGATGAATTTGTTAATTTATGAAGTTTAACATTTGCATTTAATATGTGCAGTTGGTAGCAGGGACGTAGGTATAGATTTTTTTATGGGGGGTTCGGGGTGGGGCCACACACCCCACCCGCCCCTAAGGCATGGCCACGCCTGCCCAAGCCCCGCCCCCGGCCTAGTGTTTATAAAAGCAGCTCTCCAAGACCGGGGACGGCAGACTCCCCCGCCCTGCCCCCCCACCCCCACCAGCTGGGCTCCCAGCTGGCAGTTCCTTCTGCCCTCCCCTCTGGGCAGAGGCATAGAGGGAAAATGGAGCCCGGTGCAAAATCTGAGTTGTGCTGCAACACTTGCTGTGCTGCAACACTTGCAAAGAGATACTCAGCATGCCGGCATAGTACTCACAAAAGCTACATACCTCTGGCATTCACATTAAGCGTGATAGCTGCCTTATATGTGTAGCAGTCCAGTTTAAAGTTAATTAAGTTATAGATTGCCTTTCAACTGAAAAGTGCCACAGTATTTTACAACTAGTGCTGCCAGTTACCCATTGTATATGGGAGACCTTCCACCCACAGCAGCCTTTGTCTACTACAGGCATGGCAGCCAGGGATAGAAACATGAACTAAAAACCTCTGTCACTGCAACAGTGTTACTTCACATCCAAGAGAAACCCAGTGTAAAGGATTCAATGGTGTTGATGAGAAGGGCAGCCGCCTGGCCTGGGGGGGGGGTTACACCAAAGAGCCTTTTATTTCTGCTTCTATGGAATTCCTTACACCCAGAAGTGATCGCATGCTTCTCTAGGAATTGATGGAAACTCAATGGTAAAACTGTAGAGTTTCTAGCAATTCCTAGAAAGGCATGGCATTCATTACTTCTGGTTTTCCATGGAACTGATAAAATGCTGTTGCCATGATGACGTCCCCATGTCCCTACCACCTCCACCTCCTGGCAACCCTGTTTACAATGCAATGAAAGACAACAAAAACCTGTGAAAACCCTTAAAATACAATAAACTTCAGTCAAAATACAGTGAATGTCAATAAATTACGGTAAAATGTATAAAGGTCAGTTTTCTAATAGTGCCACTCCTGATGCCACACCATTTCCTATTGAGTGACATGAAAGACCCTTCAGTGAAGGCACATCTTCAAGTCCATCCTAGCTCAGTGTTGGCAACCAGTGGAAGATGCTGAGGGTAAAGATGTGAATTCAGCATTGTGCTAACATGACAACTTTGCATCTGACGAAAACCCAAAAGTCACCCCATGTCACCCCATGCTCTGACATCACATCTGAGTTCATACAGAAAGTGATGTTGCTGCATCTGTGTAACAAAAAAATCCCCCCTCCCAGTTTTGCTGTCCTGCTCCAGTGAGCAGTAGGAGGAGTGGTGAGGCCCAAGGTGGGAGGTCTCCCACTACACCAAGTCCTCCTCCCAGGTTTCCAGAAGCAGACTGGTTGCCAAAGAAGATTGCTTGGCACCCCCTCAAGCTGAGCTCAAGTCCTCTGGGAAAAGGCTTTTGCTGCAACCAGCATGACATTTAAATCAGATCTCACTGCTGCAAAGAACATACACATCAGCAAACAGCGTTGGAAAAATTAAATTCATATAGTATATTATATAAACTTTGTTAGCTCTTGAGTGGAATGAGGAATTACAGATATTTGCTTGCTTTTTTTCAAGCGTGAAAAGACAACAGGGAAGTCTTATAAGAAGCATCTTGACAGGTGCAGCAGAAGTGCCCCATGGGGTGGGGGGAGCACAAAGGGATAAAGGGAATCAGACAGGGGAAATCATGCATCACTAGCCTGCTCCTTGCACAAAAGAAATTCAGCAAAATGAAATACACTGACATTTGCGATAAGCACTTGAAGATATTCCCCACCACCACAGAAGTGAATGGTTGTGATTTATTATTATTATTATTATTATTATTATTATTATTATTATTATTACAACTACTACTACCACAGCACCAACAACTACTACTACTACTACTACTCATCATCATCATCATCATCATCATCATCATCATCATCATCATCATTGGGTGGGGGGGGGGGGGGGTGGGGGGGGGGGGGGGTGGGGGGGGGGGGGGGTGGGGGGGGGGGGGGGTGGGGGGGGGGGGGGGTGGGGGGGGGGGGGGGTGGGGGGGGGGGGGGGTGGGGGGGGGGGGGGGTGGGGGGGGGGGGGGGTGGGGGGGGGGGGGGGTGGGGGGGGGGGGGGGTGGGGGGGGGGGGGGGTGGGGGGGGGGGGGGGTGGGGGGGGGGGGGGGTGGGGGGGGGGGGGGGTGGGGGGGGGGGGGGGTGGGGGGGGGGGGGGGTGGGGGGGGGGGGGGGTGGGGGGGGGGGGGGGTGGGGGGGGGGGGGGGTGGGGGGGGGGGGGGGTGGGGGGGGGGGGGGGTGGGGGGGGGGGGGGGTGGGGGGGGGGGGGGGTGGGGGGGGGGGGGGGTGGGGGGGGGGGGGGGTGGGGGGGGGGGGGGGTGGGGGGGGGGGGGGGTGGGGGGGGGGGGGGGTGGGGGGGGGGGGGGGTGGGGGGGGGGGGGGGTGGGGGGGGGGGGGGGTGGGGGGGGGGGGGGGTGGGGGGGGGGGGGGGTGGGGGGGGGGGGGGGTGGGGGGGGGGGGGGGTGGGGGGGGGGGGGGGTGGGGGGGGGGGGGGGTGGGGGGGGGGGGGGGTGGGGGGGGGGGGGGGTGGGGGGGGGGGGGGGTGGGGGGGGGGGGGGGTGGGGGGGGGGGGGGGTGGGGGGGGGGGGGGGTGGGGGGGGGGGGGGGTGGGGGGGGGGGGGGGTGGGGGGGGGGGGGGGTGGGGGGGGGGGGGGGTGGGGGGGGGGGGGGGTGGGGGGGGGGGGGGGTGGGGGGGGGGGGGGGTGGGGGGGGGGGGGGGTGGGGGGGGGGGGGGGTGGGGGGGGGGGGGGGTGGGGGGGGGGGGGGGTGGGGGGGGGGGGGGGTGGGGGGGGGGGGGGGTGGGGGGGGGGGGGGGTGGGGGGGGGGGGGGGTGGGGGGGGGGGGGGGTGGGGGGGGGGGGGGGTGGGGGGGGGGGGGGGTGGGGGGGGGGGGGGGTGGGGGGGGGGGGGGGTGGGGGGGGGGGGGGGTGGGGGGGGGGGGGGGTGGGGGGGGGGGGGGGTGGGGGGGGGGGGGGGTGGGGGGGGGGGGGGGTGGGGGGGGGGGGGGGTGGGGGGGGGGGGGGGTGGGGGGGGGGGGGGGTGGGGGGGGGGGGGGGTGGGGGGGGGGGGGGGTGGGGGGGGGGGGGGGTGGGGGGGGGGGGGGGTGGGGGGGGGGGGGGGTGGGGGGGGGGGGGGGTGGGGGGGGGGGGGGGTGGGGGGGGGGGGGGGTGGGGGGGGGGGGGGGTGGGGGGGGGGGGGGGTGGGGGGGGGGGGGGGTGGGGGGGGGGGGGGGTGGGGGGGGGGGGGGGTGGGGGGGGGGGGGGGTGGGGGGGGGGGGGGGTGGGGGGGGGGGGGGGTGGGGGGGGGGGGGGGTGGGGGGGGGGGGGGGTGGGGGGGGGGGGGGGTGGGGGGGGGGGGGGGTGGGGGGGGGGGGGGGTGGGGGGGGGGGGGGGTGGGGGGGGGGGGGGGTGGGGGGGGGGGGGGGTGGGGGGGGGGGGGGGTGGGGGGGGGGGGGGGTGGGGGGGGGGGGGGGTGGGGGGGGGGGGGGGTGGGGGGGGGGGGGGGTGGGGGGGGGGGGGGGTGGGGGGGGGGGGGGGTGGGGGGGGGGGGGGGTGGGGGGGGGGGGGGGTGGGGGGGGGGGGGGGTGGGGGGGGGGGGGGGTGGGGGGGGGGGGGGGTGGGGGGGGGGGGGGGTGGGGGGGGGGGGGGGTGGGGGGGGGGGGGGGTGGGGGGGGGGGGGGGTGGGGGGGGGGGGGGGTGGGGGGGGGGGGGGGTGGGGGGGGGGGGGGGTGGGGGGGGGGGGGGGTGGGGGGGGGGGGGGGTGGGGGGGGGGGGGGGTGGGGGGGGGGGGGGGTGGGGGGGGGGGGGGGTGGGGGGGGGGGGGGGTGGGGGGGGGGGGGGGTGGGGGGGGGGGGGGGTGGGGGGGGGGGGGGGTGGGGGGGGGGGGGGGTGGGGGGGGGGGGGGGTGGGGGGGGGGGGGGGTGGGGGGGGGGGGGGGTGGGGGGGGGGGGGGGTGGGGGGGGGGGGGGGTGGGGGGGGGGGGGGGTGGGGGGGGGGGGGGGTGGGGGGGGGGGGGGGTGGGGGGGGGGGGGGGTGGGGGGGGGGGGGGGTGGGGGGGGGGGGGGGTGGGGGGGGGGGGGGGTGGGGGGGGGGGGGGGTGGGGGGGGGGGGGGGTGGGGGGGGGGGGGGGTGGGGGGGGGGGGGGGTGGGGGGGGGGGGGGGTGGGGGGGGGGGGGGGTGGGGGGGGGGGGGGGTGGGGGGGGGGGGGGGTGGGGGGGGGGGGGGGTGGGGGGGGGGGGGGGTGGGGGGGGGGGGGGGTGGGGGGGGGGGGGGGTGGGGGGGGGGGGGGGTGGGGGGGGGGGGGGGTGGGGGGGGGGGGGGGTGGGGGGGGGGGGGGGTGGGGGGGGGGGGGGGTGGGGGGGGGGGGGGGTGGGGGGGGGGGGGGGTGGGGGGGGGGGGGGGTGGGGGGGGGGGGGGGTGGGGGGGGGGGGGGGTGGGGGGGGGGGGGGGTGGGGGGGGGGGGGGGTGGGGGGGGGGGGGGGTGGGGGGGGGGGGGGGTGGGGGGGGGGGGGGGTGGGGGGGGGGGGGGGTGGGGGGGGGGGGGGGTGGGGGGGGGGGGGGGTGGGGGGGGGGGGGGGTGGGGGGGGGGGGGGGTGGGGGGGGGGGGGGGTGGGGGGGGGGGGGGGTGGGGGGGGGGGGGGGTGGGGGGGGGGGGGGGTGGGGGGGGGGGGGGGTGGGGGGGGGGGGGGGTGGGGGGGGGGGGGGGTGGGGGGGGGGGGGGGTGGGGGGGGGGGGGGGTGGGGGGGGGGGGGGGTGGGGGGGGGGGGGGGTGGGGGGGGGGGGGGGTGGGGGGGGGGGGGGGTGGGGGGGGGGGGGGGTGGGGGGGGGGGGGGGTGGGGGGGGGGGGGGGTGGGGGGGGGGGGGGGTGGGGGGGGGGGGGGGTGGGGGGGGGGGGGGGTGGGGGGGGGGGGGGGTGGGGGGGGGGGGGGGTGGGGGGGGGGGGGGGTGGGGGGGGGGGGGGGTGGGGGGGGGGGGGGGTGGGGGGGGGGGGGGGTGGGGGGGGGGGGGGGTGGGGGGGGGGGGGGGTGGGGGGGGGGGGGGGTGGGGGGGGGGGGGGGTGGGGGGGGGGGGGGGTGGGGGGGGGGGGGGGTGGGGGGGGGGGGGGGTGGGGGGGGGGGGGGGTGGGGGGGGGGGGGGGTGGGGGGGGGGGGGGGTGGGGGGGGGGGGGGGTGGGGGGGGGGGGGGGTGGGGGGGGGGGGGGGTGGGGGGGGGGGGGGGTGGGGGGGGGGGGGGGTGGGGGGGGGGGGGGGTGGGGGGGGGGGGGGGTGGGGGGGGGGGGGGGTGGGGGGGGGGGGGGGTGGGGGGGGGGGGGGGTGGGGGGGGGGGGGGGTGGGGGGGGGGGGGGGTGGGGGGGGGGGGGGGTGGGGGGGGGGGGGGGTGGGGGGGGGGGGGGGTGGGGGGGGGGGGGGGTGGGGGGGGGGGGGGGTGGGGGGGGGGGGGGGTGGGGGGGGGGGGGGGTGGGGGGGGGGGGGGGTGGGGGGGGGGGGGGGTGGGGGGGGGGGGGGGTGGGGGGGGGGGGGGGTGGGGGGGGGGGGGGGTGGGGGGGGGGGGGGGTGGGGGGGGGGGGGGGTGGGGGGGGGGGGGGGTGGGGGGGGGGGGGGGTGGGGGGGGGGGGGGGTGGGGGGGGGGGGGGGTGGGGGGGGGGGGGGGTGGGGGGGGGGGGGGGTGGGGGGGGGGGGGGGTGGGGGGGGGGGGGGGTGGGGGGGGGGGGGGGTGGGGGGGGGGGGGGGTGGGGGGGGGGGGGGGTGGGGGGGGGGGGGGGTGGGGGGGGGGGGGGGTGGGGGGGGGGGGGGGTGGGGGGGGGGGGGGGTGGGGGGGGGGGGGGGTGGGGGGGGGGGGGGGTGGGGGGGGGGGGGGGTGGGGGGGGGGGGGGGTGGGGGGGGGGGGGGGTGGGGGGGGGGGGGGGTGGGGGGGGGGGGGGGTGGGGGGGGGGGGGGGTGGGGGGGGGGGGGGGTGGGGGGGGGGGGGGGTGGGGGGGGGGGGGGGTGGGGGGGGGGGGGGGTGGGGGGGGGGGGGGGTGGGGGGGGGGGGGGGTGGGGGGGGGGGGGGGTGGGGGGGGGGGGGGGTGGGGGGGGGGGGGGGTGGGGGGGGGGGGGGGTGGGGGGGGGGGGGGGTGGGGGGGGGGGGGGGTGGGGGGGGGGGGGGGTGGGGGGGGGGGGGGGTGGGGGGGGGGGGGGGTGGGGGGGGGGGGGGGTGGGGGGGGGGGGGGGTGGGGGGGGGGGGGGGTGGGGGGGGGGGGGGGTGGGGGGGGGGGGGGGTGGGGGGGGGGGGGGGTGGGGGGGGGGGGGGGTGGGGGGGGGGGGGGGTGGGGGGGGGGGGGGGTGGGGGGGGGGGGGGGTGGGGGGGGGGGGGGGTGGGGGGGGGGGGGGGTGGGGGGGGGGGGGGGTGGGGGGGGGGGGGGGTGGGGGGGGGGGGGGGTGGGGGGGGGGGGGGGTGGGGGGGGGGGGGGGTGGGGGGGGGGGGGGGTGGGGGGGGGGGGGGGTGGGGGGGGGGGGGGGTGGGGGGGGGGGGGGGTGGGGGGGGGGGGGGGTGGGGGGGGGGGGGGGTGGGGGGGGGGGGGGGTGGGGGGGGGGGGGGGTGGGGGGGGGGGGGGGTGGGGGGGGGGGGGGGTGGGGGGGGGGGGGGGTGGGGGGGGGGGGGGGTGGGGGGGGGGGGGGGTGGGGGGGGGGGGGGGTGGGGGGGGGGGGGGGTGGGGGGGGGGGGGGGTGGGGGGGGGGGGGGGTGGGGGGGGGGGGGGGTGGGGGGGGGGGGGGGTGGGGGGGGGGGGGGGTGGGGGGGGGGGGGGGTGGGGGGGGGGGGGGGTGGGGGGGGGGGGGGGTGGGGGGGGGGGGGGGTGGGGGGGGGGGGGGGTGGGGGGGGGGGGGGGTGGGGGGGGGGGGGGGTGGGGGGGGGGGGGGGTGGGGGGGGGGGGGGGTGGGGGGGGGGGGGGGTGGGGGGGGGGGGGGGTGGGGGGGGGGGGGGGTGGGGGGGGGGGGGGGTGGGGGGGGGGGGGGGTGGGGGGGGGGGGGGGTGGGGGGGGGGGGGGGTGGGGGGGGGGGGGGGTGGGGGGGGGGGGGGGTGGGGGGGGGGGGGGGTGGGGGGGGGGGGGGGTGGGGGGGGGGGGGGGTGGGGGGGGGGGGGGGTGGGGGGGGGGGGGGGTGGGGGGGGGGGGGGGTGGGGGGGGGGGGGGGTGGGGGGGGGGGGGGGTGGGGGGGGGGGGGGGTGGGGGGGGGGGGGGGTGGGGGGGGGGGGGGGTGGGGGGGGGGGGGGGTGGGGGGGGGGGGGGGTGGGGGGGGGGGGGGGTGGGGGGGGGGGGGGGTGGGGGGGGGGGGGGGTGGGGGGGGGGGGGGGTGGGGGGGGGGGGGGGTGGGGGGGGGGGGGGGTGGGGGGGGGGGGGGGTGGGGGGGGGGGGGGGTGGGGGGGGGGGGGGGTGGGGGGGGGGGGGGGTGGGGGGGGGGGGGGGTGGGGGGGGGGGGGGGTGGGGGGGGGGGGGGGTGGGGGGGGGGGGGGGTGGGGGGGGGGGGGGGTGGGGGGGGGGGGGGGTGGGGGGGGGGGGGGGTGGGGGGGGGGGGGGGTGGGGGGGGGGGGGGGTGGGGGGGGGGGGGGGTGGGGGGGGGGGGGGGTGGGGGGGGGGGGGGGTGGGGGGGGGGGGGGGTGGGGGGGGGGGGGGGTGGGGGGGGGGGGGGGTGGGGGGGGGGGGGGGTGGGGGGGGGGGGGGGTGGGGGGGGGGGGGGGTGGGGGGGGGGGGGGGTGGGGGGGGGGGGGGGTGGGGGGGGGGGGGGGTGGGGGGGGGGGGGGGTGGGGGGGGGGGGGGGTGGGGGGGGGGGGGGGTGGGGGGGGGGGGGGGTGGGGGGGGGGGGGGGTGGGGGGGGGGGGGGGTGGGGGGGGGGGGGGGTGGGGGGGGGGGGGGGTGGGGGGGGGGGGGGGTGGGGGGGGGGGGGGGTGGGGGGGGGGGGGGGTGGGGGGGGGGGGGGGTGGGGGGGGGGGGGGGTGGGGGGGGGGGGGGGTGGGGGGGGGGGGGGGTGGGGGGGGGGGGGGGTGGGGGGGGGGGGGGGTGGGGGGGGGGGGGGGTGGGGGGGGGGGGGGGTGGGGGGGGGGGGGGGTGGGGGGGGGGGGGGGTGGGGGGGGGGGGGGGTGGGGGGGGGGGGGGGTGGGGGGGGGGGGGGGTGGGGGGGGGGGGGGGTGGGGGGGGGGGGGGGTGGGGGGGGGGGGGGGTGGGGGGGGGGGGGGGTGGGGGGGGGGGGGGGTGGGGGGGGGGGGGGGTGGGGGGGGGGGGGGGTGGGGGGGGGGGGGGGTGGGGGGGGGGGGGGGTGGGGGGGGGGGGGGGTGGGGGGGGGGGGGGGTGGGGGGGGGGGGGGGTGGGGGGGGGGGGGGGTGGGGGGGGGGGGGGGTGGGGGGGGGGGGGGGTGGGGGGGGGGGGGGGTGGGGGGGGGGGGGGGTGGGGGGGGGGGGGGGTGGGGGGGGGGGGGGGTGGGGGGGGGGGGGGGTGGGGGGGGGGGGGGGTGGGGGGGGGGGGGGGTGGGGGGGGGGGGGGGTGGGGGGGGGGGGGGGTGGGGGGGGGGGGGGGTGGGGGGGGGGGGGGGTGGGGGGGGGGGGGGGTGGGGGGGGGGGGGGGTGGGGGGGGGGGGGGGTGGGGGGGGGGGGGGGTGGGGGGGGGGGGGGGTGGGGGGGGGGGGGGGTGGGGGGGGGGGGGGGTGGGGGGGGGGGGGGGTGGGGGGGGGGGGGGGTGGGGGGGGGGGGGGGTGGGGGGGGGGGGGGGTGGGGGGGGGGGGGGGTGGGGGGGGGGGGGGGTGGGGGGGGGGGGGGGTGGGGGGGGGGGGGGGTGGGGGGGGGGGGGGGTGGGGGGGGGGGGGGGTGGGGGGGGGGGGGGGTGGGGGGGGGGGGGGGTGGGGGGGGGGGGGGGTGGGGGGGGGGGGGGGTGGGGGGGGGGGGGGGTGGGGGGGGGGGGGGGTGGGGGGGGGGGGGGGTGGGGGGGGGGGGGGGTGGGGGGGGGGGGGGGTGGGGGGGGGGGGGGGTGGGGGGGGGGGGGGGTGGGGGGGGGGGGGGGTGGGGGGGGGGGGGGGTGGGGGGGGGGGGGGGTGGGGGGGGGGGGGGGTGGGGGGGGGGGGGGGTGGGGGGGGGGGGGGGTGGGGGGGGGGGGGGGTGGGGGGGGGGGGGGGTGGGGGGGGGGGGGGGTGGGGGGGGGGGGGGGTGGGGGGGGGGGGGGGTGGGGGGGGGGGGGGGTGGGGGGGGGGGGGGGTGGGGGGGGGGGGGGGTGGGGGGGGGGGGGGGTGGGGGGGGGGGGGGGTGGGGGGGGGGGGGGGTGGGGGGGGGGGGGGGTGGGGGGGGGGGGGGGTGGGGGGGGGGGGGGGTGGGGGGGGGGGGGGGTGGGGGGGGGGGGGGGTGGGGGGGGGGGGGGGTGGGGGGGGGGGGGGGTGGGGGGGGGGGGGGGTGGGGGGGGGGGGGGGTGGGGGGGGGGGGGGGTGGGGGGGGGGGGGGGTGGGGGGGGGGGGGGGTGGGGGGGGGGGGGGGTGGGGGGGGGGGGGGGTGGGGGGGGGGGGGGGTGGGGGGGGGGGGGGGTGGGGGGGGGGGGGGGTGGGGGGGGGGGGGGGTGGGGGGGGGGGGGGGTGGGGGGGGGGGGGGGTGGGGGGGGGGGGGGGTGGGGGGGGGGGGGGGTGGGGGGGGGGGGGGGTGGGGGGGGGGGGGGGTGGGGGGGGGGGGGGGTGGGGGGGGGGGGGGGTGGGGGGGGGGGGGGGTGGGGGGGGGGGGGGGTGGGGGGGGGGGGGGGTGGGGGGGGGGGGGGGTGGGGGGGGGGGGGGGTGGGGGGGGGGGGGGGTGGGGGGGGGGGGGGGTGGGGGGGGGGGGGGGTGGGGGGGGGGGGGGGTGGGGGGGGGGGGGGGTGGGGGGGGGGGGGGGTGGGGGGGGGGGGGGGTGGGGGGGGGGGGGGGTGGGGGGGGGGGGGGGTGGGGGGGGGGGGGGGTGGGGGGGGGGGGGGGTGGGGGGGGGGGGGGGTGGGGGGGGGGGGGGGTGGGGGGGGGGGGGGGTGGGGGGGGGGGGGGGTGGGGGGGGGGGGGGGTGGGGGGGGGGGGGGGTGGGGGGGGGGGGGGGTGGGGGGGGGGGGGGGTGGGGGGGGGGGGGGGTGGGGGGGGGGGGGGGTGGGGGGGGGGGGGGGTGGGGGGGGGGGGGGGTGGGGGGGGGGGGGGGTGGGGGGGGGGGGGGGTGGGGGGGGGGGGGGGTGGGGGGGGGGGGGGGTGGGGGGGGGGGGGGGTGGGGGGGGGGGGGGGTGGGGGGGGGGGGGGGTGGGGGGGGGGGGGGGTGGGGGGGGGGGGGGGTGGGGGGGGGGGGGGGTGGGGGGGGGGGGGGGTGGGGGGGGGGGGGGGTGGGGGGGGGGGGGGGTGGGGGGGGGGGGGGGTGGGGGGGGGGGGGGGTGGGGGGGGGGGGGGGTGGGGGGGGGGGGGGGTGGGGGGGGGGGGGGGTGGGGGGGGGGGGGGGTGGGGGGGGGGGGGGGTGGGGGGGGGGGGGGGTGGGGGGGGGGGGGGGTGGGGGGGGGGGGGGGTGGGGGGGGGGGGGGGTGGGGGGGGGGGGGGGTGGGGGGGGGGGGGGGTGGGGGGGGGGGGGGGTGGGGGGGGGGGGGGGTGGGGGGGGGGGGGGGTGGGGGGGGGGGGGGGTGGGGGGGGGGGGGGGTGGGGGGGGGGGGGGGTGGGGGGGGGGGGGGGTGGGGGGGGGGGGGGGTGGGGGGGGGGGGGGGTGGGGGGGGGGGGGGGTGGGGGGGGGGGGGGGTGGGGGGGGGGGGGGGTGGGGGGGGGGGGGGGTGGGGGGGGGGGGGGGTGGGGGGGGGGGGGGGTGGGGGGGGGGGGGGGTGGGGGGGGGGGGGGGTGGGGGGGGGGGGGGGTGGGGGGGGGGGGGGGTGGGGGGGGGGGGGGGTGGGGGGGGGGGGGGGTGGGGGGGGGGGGGGGTGGGGGGGGGGGGGGGTGGGGGGGGGGGGGGGTGGGGGGGGGGGGGGGTGGGGGGGGGGGGGGGTGGGGGGGGGGGGGGGTGGGGGGGGGGGGGGGTGGGGGGGGGGGGGGGTGGGGGGGGGGGGGGGTGGGGGGGGGGGGGGGTGGGGGGGGGGGGGGGTGGGGGGGGGGGGGGGTGGGGGGGGGGGGGGGTGGGGGGGGGGGGGGGTGGGGGGGGGGGGGGGTGGGGGGGGGGGGGGGTGGGGGGGGGGGGGGGTGGGGGGGGGGGGGGGTGGGGGGGGGGGGGGGTGGGGGGGGGGGGGGGTGGGGGGGGGGGGGGGTGGGGGGGGGGGGGGGTGGGGGGGGGGGGGGGTGGGGGGGGGGGGGGGTGGGGGGGGGGGGGGGTGGGGGGGGGGGGGGGTGGGGGGGGGGGGGGGTGGGGGGGGGGGGGGGTGGGGGGGGGGGGGGGTGGGGGGGGGGGGGGGTGGGGGGGGGGGGGGGTGGGGGGGGGGGGGGGTGGGGGGGGGGGGGGGTGGGGGGGGGGGGGGGTGGGGGGGGGGGGGGGTGGGGGGGGGGGGGGGTGGGGGGGGGGGGGGGTGGGGGGGGGGGGGGGTGGGGGGGGGGGGGGGTGGGGGGGGGGGGGGGTGGGGGGGGGGGGGGGTGGGGGGGGGGGGGGGTGGGGGGGGGGGGGGGTGGGGGGGGGGGGGGGTGGGGGGGGGGGGGGGTGGGGGGGGGGGGGGGTGGGGGGGGGGGGGGGTGGGGGGGGGGGGGGGTGGGGGGGGGGGGGGGTGGGGGGGGGGGGGGGTGGGGGGGGGGGGGGGTGGGGGGGGGGGGGGGTGGGGGGGGGGGGGGGTGGGGGGGGGGGGGGGTGGGGGGGGGGGGGGGTGGGGGGGGGGGGGGGTGGGGGGGGGGGGGGGTGGGGGGGGGGGGGGGTGGGGGGGGGGGGGGGTGGGGGGGGGGGGGGGTGGGGGGGGGGGGGGGTGGGGGGGGGGGGGGGTGGGGGGGGGGGGGGGTGGGGGGGGGGGGGGGTGGGGGGGGGGGGGGGTGGGGGGGGGGGGGGGTGGGGGGGGGGGGGGGTGGGGGGGGGGGGGGGTGGGGGGGGGGGGGGGTGGGGGGGGGGGGGGGTGGGGGGGGGGGGGGGTGGGGGGGGGGGGGGGTGGGGGGGGGGGGGGGTGGGGGGGGGGGGGGGTGGGGGGGGGGGGGGGTGGGGGGGGGGGGGGGTGGGGGGGGGGGGGGGTGGGGGGGGGGGGGGGTGGGGGGGGGGGGGGGTGGGGGGGGGGGGGGGTGGGGGGGGGGGGGGGTGGGGGGGGGGGGGGGTGGGGGGGGGGGGGGGTGGGGGGGGGGGGGGGTGGGGGGGGGGGGGGGTGGGGGGGGGGGGGGGTGGGGGGGGGGGGGGGTGGGGGGGGGGGGGGGTGGGGGGGGGGGGGGGTGGGGGGGGGGGGGGGTGGGGGGGGGGGGGGGTGGGGGGGGGGGGGGGTGGGGGGGGGGGGGGGTGGGGGGGGGGGGGGGTGGGGGGGGGGGGGGGTGGGGGGGGGGGGGGGTGGGGGGGGGGGGGGGTGGGGGGGGGGGGGGGTGGGGGGGGGGGGGGGTGGGGGGGGGGGGGGGTGGGGGGGGGGGGGGGTGGGGGGGGGGGGGGGTGGGGGGGGGGGGGGGTGGGGGGGGGGGGGGGTGGGGGGGGGGGGGGGTGGGGGGGGGGGGGGGTGGGGGGGGGGGGGGGTGGGGGGGGGGGGGGGTGGGGGGGGGGGGGGGTGGGGGGGGGGGGGGGTGGGGGGGGGGGGGGGTGGGGGGGGGGGGGGGTGGGGGGGGGGGGGGGTGGGGGGGGGGGGGGGTGGGGGGGGGGGGGGGTGGGGGGGGGGGGGGGTGGGGGGGGGGGGGGGTGGGGGGGGGGGGGGGTGGGGGGGGGGGGGGGTGGGGGGGGGGGGGGGTGGGGGGGGGGGGGGGTGGGGGGGGGGGGGGGTGGGGGGGGGGGGGGGTGGGGGGGGGGGGGGGTGGGGGGGGGGGGGGGTGGGGGGGGGGGGGGGTGGGGGGGGGGGGGGGTGGGGGGGGGGGGGGGTGGGGGGGGGGGGGGGTGGGGGGGGGGGGGGGTGGGGGGGGGGGGGGGTGGGGGGGGGGGGGGGTGGGGGGGGGGGGGGGTGGGGGGGGGGGGGGGTGGGGGGGGGGGGGGGTGGGGGGGGGGGGGGGTGGGGGGGGGGGGGGGTGGGGGGGGGGGGGGGTGGGGGGGGGGGGGGGTGGGGGGGGGGGGGGGTGGGGGGGGGGGGGGGTGGGGGGGGGGGGGGGTGGGGGGGGGGGGGGGTGGGGGGGGGGGGGGGTGGGGGGGGGGGGGGGTGGGGGGGGGGGGGGGTGGGGGGGGGGGGGGGTGGGGGGGGGGGGGGGTGGGGGGGGGGGGGGGTGGGGGGGGGGGGGGGTGGGGGGGGGGGGGGGTGGGGGGGGGGGGGGGTGGGGGGGGGGGGGGGTGGGGGGGGGGGGGGGTGGGGGGGGGGGGGGGTGGGGGGGGGGGGGGGTGGGGGGGGGGGGGGGTGGGGGGGGGGGGGGGTGGGGGGGGGGGGGGGTGGGGGGGGGGGGGGGTGGGGGGGGGGGGGGGTGGGGGGGGGGGGGGGTGGGGGGGGGGGGGGGTGGGGGGGGGGGGGGGTGGGGGGGGGGGGGGGTGGGGGGGGGGGGGGGTGGGGGGGGGGGGGGGTGGGGGGGGGGGGGGGTGGGGGGGGGGGGGGGTGGGGGGGGGGGGGGGTGGGGGGGGGGGGGGGTGGGGGGGGGGGGGGGTGGGGGGGGGGGGGGGTGGGGGGGGGGGGGGGTGGGGGGGGGGGGGGGTGGGGGGGGGGGGGGGTGGGGGGGGGGGGGGGTGGGGGGGGGGGGGGGTGGGGGGGGGGGGGGGTGGGGGGGGGGGGGGGTGGGGGGGGGGGGGGGTGGGGGGGGGGGGGGGTGGGGGGGGGGGGGGGTGGGGGGGGGGGGGGGTGGGGGGGGGGGGGGGTGGGGGGGGGGGGGGGTGGGGGGGGGGGGGGGTGGGGGGGGGGGGGGGTGGGGGGGGGGGGGGGTGGGGGGGGGGGGGGGTGGGGGGGGGGGGGGGTGGGGGGGGGGGGGGGTGGGGGGGGGGGGGGGTGGGGGGGGGGGGGGGTGGGGGGGGGGGGGGGTGGGGGGGGGGGGGGGTGGGGGGGGGGGGGGGTGGGGGGGGGGGGGGGTGGGGGGGGGGGGGGGTGGGGGGGGGGGGGGGTGGGGGGGGGGGGGGGTGGGGGGGGGGGGGGGTGGGGGGGGGGGGGGGTGGGGGGGGGGGGGGGTGGGGGGGGGGGGGGGTGGGGGGGGGGGGGGGTGGGGGGGGGGGGGGGTGGGGGGGGGGGGGGGTGGGGGGGGGGGGGGGTGGGGGGGGGGGGGGGTGGGGGGGGGGGGGGGTGGGGGGGGGGGGGGGTGGGGGGGGGGGGGGGTGGGGGGGGGGGGGGGTGGGGGGGGGGGGGGGTGGGGGGGGGGGGGGGTGGGGGGGGGGGGGGGTGGGGGGGGGGGGGGGTGGGGGGGGGGGGGGGTGGGGGGGGGGGGGGGTGGGGGGGGGGGGGGGTGGGGGGGGGGGGGGGTGGGGGGGGGGGGGGGTGGGGGGGGGGGGGGGTGGGGGGGGGGGGGGGTGGGGGGGGGGGGGGGTGGGGGGGGGGGGGGGTGGGGGGGGGGGGGGGTGGGGGGGGGGGGGGGTGGGGGGGGGGGGGGGTGGGGGGGGGGGGGGGTGGGGGGGGGGGGGGGTGGGGGGGGGGGGGGGTGGGGGGGGGGGGGGGTGGGGGGGGGGGGGGGTGGGGGGGGGGGGGGGTGGGGGGGGGGGGGGGTGGGGGGGGGGGGGGGTGGGGGGGGGGGGGGGTGGGGGGGGGGGGGGGTGGGGGGGGGGGGGGGTGGGGGGGGGGGGGGGTGGGGGGGGGGGGGGGTGGGGGGGGGGGGGGGTGGGGGGGGGGGGGGGTGGGGGGGGGGGGGGGTGGGGGGGGGGGGGGGTGGGGGGGGGGGGGGGTGGGGGGGGGGGGGGGTGGGGGGGGGGGGGGGTGGGGGGGGGGGGGGGTGGGGGGGGGGGGGGGTGGGGGGGGGGGGGGGTGGGGGGGGGGGGGGGTGGGGGGGGGGGGGGGTGGGGGGGGGGGGGGGTGGGGGGGGGGGGGGGTGGGGGGGGGGGGGGGTGGGGGGGGGGGGGGGTGGGGGGGGGGGGGGGTGGGGGGGGGGGGGGGTGGGGGGGGGGGGGGGTGGGGGGGGGGGGGGGTGGGGGGGGGGGGGGGTGGGGGGGGGGGGGGGTGGGGGGGGGGGGGGGTGGGGGGGGGGGGGGGTGGGGGGGGGGGGGGGTGGGGGGGGGGGGGGGTGGGGGGGGGGGGGGGTGGGGGGGGGGGGGGGTGGGGGGGGGGGGGGGTGGGGGGGGGGGGGGGTGGGGGGGGGGGGGGGTGGGGGGGGGGGGGGGTGGGGGGGGGGGGGGGTGGGGGGGGGGGGGGGTGGGGGGGGGGGGGGGTGGGGGGGGGGGGGGGTGGGGGGGGGGGGGGGTGGGGGGGGGGGGGGGTGGGGGGGGGGGGGGGTGGGGGGGGGGGGGGGTGGGGGGGGGGGGGGGTGGGGGGGGGGGGGGGTGGGGGGGGGGGGGGGTGGGGGGGGGGGGGGGTGGGGGGGGGGGGGGGTGGGGGGGGGGGGGGGTGGGGGGGGGGGGGGGTGGGGGGGGGGGGGGGTGGGGGGGGGGGGGGGTGGGGGGGGGGGGGGGTGGGGGGGGGGGGGGGTGGGGGGGGGGGGGGGTGGGGGGGGGGGGGGGTGGGGGGGGGGGGGGGTGGGGGGGGGGGGGGGTGGGGGGGGGGGGGGGTGGGGGGGGGGGGGGGTGGGGGGGGGGGGGGGTGGGGGGGGGGGGGGGTGGGGGGGGGGGGGGGTGGGGGGGGGGGGGGGTGGGGGGGGGGGGGGGTGGGGGGGGGGGGGGGTGGGGGGGGGGGGGGGTGGGGGGGGGGGGGGGTGGGGGGGGGGGGGGGTGGGGGGGGGGGGGGGTGGGGGGGGGGGGGGGTGGGGGGGGGGGGGGGTGGGGGGGGGGGGGGGTGGGGGGGGGGGGGGGTGGGGGGGGGGGGGGGTGGGGGGGGGGGGGGGTGGGGGGGGGGGGGGGTGGGGGGGGGGGGGGGTGGGGGGGGGGGGGGGTGGGGGGGGGGGGGGGTGGGGGGGGGGGGGGGTGGGGGGGGGGGGGGGTGGGGGGGGGGGGGGGTGGGGGGGGGGGGGGGTGGGGGGGGGGGGGGGTGGGGGGGGGGGGGGGTGGGGGGGGGGGGGGGTGGGGGGGGGGGGGGGTGGGGGGGGGGGGGGGTGGGGGGGGGGGGGGGTGGGGGGGGGGGGGGGTGGGGGGGGGGGGGGGTGGGGGGGGGGGGGGGTGGGGGGGGGGGGGGGTGGGGGGGGGGGGGGGTGGGGGGGGGGGGGGGTGGGGGGGGGGGGGGGTGGGGGGGGGGGGGGGTGGGGGGGGGGGGGGGTGGGGGGGGGGGGGGGTGGGGGGGGGGGGGGGTGGGGGGGGGGGGGGGTGGGGGGGGGGGGGGGTGGGGGGGGGGGGGGGTGGGGGGGGGGGGGGGTGGGGGGGGGGGGGGGTGGGGGGGGGGGGGGGTGGGGGGGGGGGGGGGTGGGGGGGGGGGGGGGTGGGGGGGGGGGGGGGTGGGGGGGGGGGGGGGTGGGGGGGGGGGGGGGTGGGGGGGGGGGGGGGTGGGGGGGGGGGGGGGTGGGGGGGGGGGGGGGTGGGGGGGGGGGGGGGTGGGGGGGGGGGGGGGTGGGGGGGGGGGGGGGTGGGGGGGGGGGGGGGTGGGGGGGGGGGGGGGTGGGGGGGGGGGGGGGTGGGGGGGGGGGGGGGTGGGGGGGGGGGGGGGTGGGGGGGGGGGGGGGTGGGGGGGGGGGGGGGTGGGGGGGGGGGGGGGTGGGGGGGGGGGGGGGGGGGGGGGGGGGGGGGTGGGGGGCGGGGGGGGAAAGTTGGTGTGTGGGGGGGGGGGGGGTGGGGGGGGGTGGCGGCCCCGGGGGGGAGGGGGGGGGGGGGGGGGGGGGGGGGGGTGGGATCCCAGAGACCGAGGTGCGAAACCACCCAATCCAAGATGGCTTACGCCTCCAGGAGAACTATCTGTTCCATCTATGGAACTTTTCTTATACCATATTCTGATCTTTCTTGTATATATTCTGGACTATACATTATGCTTGAGAAAAATCTCACCTTTGTACCAATGCTATTTCTTTTTTTAAACCTCAGCTATGGCTTTGCTTGTTGAAGTTCCATTATTTATGATGATGATCATAAAAAGTTAACAAAAAAGAAAATATCAATACTTTTTATTATACAGCTACCATTAAAGTTTTAAATGTATTTTAAATTAATGTTATGCTGAAGATCCGGGTATTAGTGAACATGTATTGCTTCCTGGAGATTTCCTGATTTTGGGGTGTTGCAGAGACAGAAACAGAGCAAATGAATCAAATTGACACTAGTGATAACCCATTCAATCACCTGTCCTAAAGTTGACCTCAGATTGCTTTTCATCACAGCTGTTTGGGAGAAAAGAGCATTCACCTTCACAGTATGACAGGAAGTGTCAGGTAAACGGGAATTTATGTGCAGCAATGTATCAAAAAAACAAAAGCTACAGGCAAATGTTTTGCCTTTTGATCTTTCTTCTCTCTAGCTTGGTCTGAGGCTTCTACTTAATCCCAAGCCTAAAACAAATTCAGCAAATTACTCTACACATTTTTAAAATGATTTCAAAGAAAAACTAGCAGAAACATCTCCAAGTTCCACCACAAACATAATTACATTACTTGAATGATCAAAGAGTTCAGTTCACATTTGGGTTGTACAAAAACTGTGGTCCAATCTAGATGTCACACTTATGTCATCATGGAACATGATGGCACGAAAGTAAAAAAAGAATAAAGAAGGAAATTATGTAGAAACCTAAACATAGCATCTGGCAGATTATATGTGATCAGCATGAAGAAACCCAAAGGCATAGCAACACACTGATATCTACATAAAAACTCCAATCATCACCCAGGACAAAAAAGGAGCACAATAAAAACTTTTGTAGGTCATGCAAAATGAATCTGTGAACCCCATCTCCTTCACGATGAACTGAATCAACTAAATTGGGCTCTACAGGCTAATGGTTACTCTACTACACACATCAGAAGAGCTGCAAGACCAAGAACAAACCTCAGGAACAAAGGTAAACAGTCACCTAATGGGAAAGTGTTCTTATTATACATCAAGGTACCATACTGACAAAATAGGAAAACTGATAAAGAAACATAACCTACAAACAATCTGCAGACCAACTGAGAAAATTCAACAAATGCTACATCTGGCAAAGCATAAGAGGGATCCTCTAACTTCTGCAGGAGTCTACTGTGTACCGTATAGCTGTGGACAAGTCTATATAGAGACCACCAAACACAGTGCTCAGACACGAATCAAAGAACATGAAAGGCACTGCAGACTAATTCAGCCAGAAAAATCAGCAATAGCAGAACACATGACAAACCAATATTATTTGAAAATACAGAAATTCTGGACCACTCTGACAACCACTATGTCAGACTACACAGAGAAGCCATTGAAATCCACAAGCACACGGACAATTTCAACAGAAAGGAAGAAACCATAAAAATGAACAAAATTTGACTACCAGTAGTGGAAAAACACTAGAATCAAGTCAGTGACTAATGAACACCACCCAGACCCAGGATGTCTCCAGGAAGTAAGCAATCAAAGGGCTTGTGAACACCACCCAGAGAAAGGATGTCTCTAGGCAGTAAACAATCAAAGGGCTCAAAAGGCCAGGCTACTACTATGCAGATGCCCTCACTAATTGATTATGCTATCTTCACGGTTACTCACATGCTAAATGGGCGGATCCCACCCAACACATGCAAATCAAGCTTGCTAACTGCACCCTTTACACTTGTTAAACAGGCAAATGGCTCTTTCTCCCACCCTGGACATTCCACAGGTATATATACTCCACTTGCTTTACTGCCATCAGATCCTCTGAAGACGCCAGCCACAGATGCAGGTGAAACATCAGGAGAAAATGCTACTAGAACACAGCCATACAGCCCAGAAATCACACAACACCCCATTGTTTATCTTGCTCCTTTCAACAAGTGCACTAGAAGGTGAACCAAAACTTTAGATGGAAAGAGACTATAAGAGTATTATGTGCTCATTTAGGTTAATAAGCTGGACTCTAAATGTCTTGTTGAAATGAAAGTTAAATATTTCTACCTACCATTATTTGAGGTTTGCTTGATGTTAAGAAGAGAGTTTTGTCAAATATAGGAAAATACATTTCCATCCAGTTGTGCCCAGCAGCCGCCTAGGCATGCCCGAGCAGCCATTAATCCAGTTTGGGGTTGACACACATCAAGTCAACTATTCAGAAAAACTGTTCAGATGCATCCAAATGATTTTGGATACATTATTTGCATGATTCCATTGATTTCTTGCACTGTTAAACTTCTTGTGTCGCTCTTGCCCCCACCTCTTGTCTGCTGCTGCATCTGGCTCTCAATGTTAAAAAGGGGTCAAAACACTTTAAAATTTGAGATTTTGGGGGTTTAGACTTAATTATTTAGTGTATTGGTGTCTGCTCATGGAATTAACTGGCTGTTGAGAGTTGTCCAGGCTATTTGGCTGTGGTCTGGTAGTTTTTGCGCCTAACATTTCACCTGTATCTATGGCTGGCATCTTCAGAGGCATGTCACAGAAAGATGTGTTTCTCTTTGTGACGCAGGTTAAGGTGGTAACAAACCCCTCTTGTCTGAGGCCAAGGGAAGGCACTTCAACCAAATTAGGCCCTGTTTCATGATGGTTGGAACTGATTAATCTGAAACCAATACAGGAGATTTCCTAGTCTTTTGATCAAAGTTGTTTTATCTGGAAATGCCAGGGTAAGAACAATCTTCATGCAAACATAGGATCTACAATACCACAGTCCTTTCCAGTTGATTTCTTTTTTTGAGAATTTGGATAAACAAGCTTAAATCTTTCTCTCTTTTTTTTTGGTTAGGCTAGCCGGCTACTTGGACTAATCGGTAAGGGGAAAGTTTTATAGGATGATCGCTTACTGAGAAGTCTCATAAAACCCCCAAATTTTCACAGCATCCCTAGCCATGACACAAATAGATTCACGGTGCAATATTAAAGCAGGATGTGTACGCACTAAAAATGGTAAAATGCTCCTCTGATAATTTTTCCCACTCTATAATTAGCAATAAAAAATCAGCCATTTCCTAAGCATTATGCAGGTCATAAATTGTGAAGCCCGCAGATTGGTGATTAAGAAAACAATTCTGAGCTAAGCAAAGAATATATTTAATTCCTATTTTAAAAATGTATTATGAACTGTCTTTAAATGATTTACACTTCCGAGAAAGCTTTGCTTTGTTCCTTCCCTTTTGTATGAATCATAGATCAAGGTAGTATATAGATACCTCGAGGATAATAGGACTGATCTATGTCTAAGGATTTAGTATACATCAAAAACATTTGTATTCTTTGAGCTGCATCTCCAAATGGGGTTATCTTATCCCTTCCAGTGTTGAAATCTCCACTGTTAAATTCAATCCAAATAGAACCTACTGTCATGATGTAATGTAAACTATCCGAAGACCAGACCCACTATACCTATTAACACACATATACAAACAATTGTTGCTGGGATCACATTTACTTGAAGCCTCTCTGCCCCACCATACTAGCCTGTTATGGTGCCTACAAGGATTGTTACAGTATTAGGGTGTCACAGCATTAGTGACTGGTTGATGCACACCCCTCAAAACACTGGACATAAAGAGCGGGATATTTGTAACACTTGTAAGCCACAGTTTTGCATACCAATGATCACCAGGTATCACTATCCATCCCCTTTGTTCCCCCCATTCTACACACATAGGCTTACATATTGCAAATTGAGCCAGAAGAGTGTATGTTCTTTGGGTTACAGAAAAACGTGAAGGACATGACTGCCCTACAATAAGGTATTAGCTGTTCACAATATTCCTCAGCAGTCACAGCTTGTGCTCTAGAGACAAGAAGCATCCACTCAGCCACACAAAGGTTTTAGGGTTCTAGACACCCTAGAGAAGAAGCCACTTTTTAGAACACTGAAAATGCACGAAACTTAGCAGTTTCTGCTAGCACTAGGCAAGTATCTTGATTGTTGTCCTCATAAACTGCCCAAATGACTGCAATGCAAATCCCTGACAACACCATCAGTATGTATAAACCCAGAGATTGGAAATACACAAAAACAGAAACATGTATTTATTGCTAGGAAATTATTAACACGAGGTTTACTGACCATCAGAAAAGGGGGGAGGACGGTATTGCAAAAGCTGGGTAAAAAGAGAGTTACTCTGCTCCCACCCTGACATGGAAAGGGGCAAGGCTCAGGCAGGCCACATCATTTCCCAAAATCTTATTTTTCCTGAAGTTGGGGTCCCATGTCTGAGAGGCAGATGGGTGAACACCACAGCTGCCAGGGATACAGTATAACAGCCAAAGAAATGCGTTTGTTCCAAGGCCAAGAATTCCAACTGAATTCTGCCTGAGTGAATTTAAATCTCCTAGGAATCATAGGGAAATTCTGTTCAATAGAGGAAAGCAATGGGCAAATCTTCTAGTGATTTGAAACAATCATTTTCTTCTTTGTCAAGGTTTATAAGAAGTCAATCCAGGCTATACCCTTTTCAGGATAAAGTTGACAGGAAATGTGTGCATTCATATGACAAATCTTTCTGTGTTGAAATGCTCCGCTGGGTCCTAGTGCCTGCCTTTCCCCCTTCCAATTTTCTGGCAGCACTTAAAAAACTTATTTAAATGCCGCTTCCATCGAAACCATTATTATATGGGAAACACAGCACTTTGTTAAAATAGCATTTTAACAAAGTCTATTAGCATGACCTGCCTATTTCCTCAGGTGCAACTTTTAAAAAGGCAGGTCTCGCTAATAGACTTCCAGAGAAATATAAATGCTATTTTAACAAAGTGCTATGTTTCTCATTGCATATAATAATAGTTTTGATGGAAGTGGCAATTAAATAAGCTTTTAAAATGCTGCCAGAGAATTGGACTTCTTGACAAGTGGAGAACGCATGACCACATTGTCATCTTTATCCTGAAAAGGGTATAGCTATGGCAGAACAGATGAACTGCTTAGCAACAGAAAAACATTTAAAGGGAACAGGGAATCACAGAAAAGGGTCACCAAAAAGGCAGAATCCTGACAACAAATGGAAATTTTTGTGACTCAGTCAGAAGCCCACAAAAGAAGAAACAGCTTTTGTAAGATGGCTGTTGGAGTGGTTGGATCTCTCAAAAGGAAAACTGACAATTGAGGGGCAGGGACACAGAAGGGTGGCCATTGGTGATGGTGTGAGGACACTTCCGCAGAAAACCCAAATATAACATCAGTTCTCTCTAGGAATCACCCAAAATTTTATGGTTTTGCTATAGAGTTCCTGGCAACCTCTAGAAATGACTGACATTTGTTCCTGGTTTTCTGCAGAAATGATATCATGCCACTGTTTCTACAGTCATTTTTTTTTAATTATCCCACTGGGGGAGCTTACAACCCTTGATATTATGATAAATGTCTTGCCTAGGTTTGCCAGGCCTGGCCAGGCAACTAGTAGGAGACTGGGGCAGCATAGACTTCAGCAAGTGACCCTTGGATAACAGCATAACATCACTCCAGGAATTGTCCCAAAGCCTATACTCAAATAATCCCCCATGTTCCTGCCACCCTGGTCTTCTGCTGTTTGCAACCCTAGCCGAGACATATACTGTAATGTCCAGTTTTACTTTGAGCTCCTTTTCCTTCCATTTCTTCTTGAACTTTCAATTTTCTTGCTGAATACCTTGTTTTGTACAATAAATGCATTCAAATGCATCCAAGTGATACACTCCTAGAAAGTATGTCCAGTGTGGAAAAAACCACACTTTCCTCAAATAAAAAAGGAAGTGAGAACTTAGCACATTGTTCCAGTTTAAACAGGAATGTCTTACAATCCATCAGGAGGAGGGAAATAGTTCACCAGGGTGTTTTCCTGCGCACCAGTGTTCAGCACTAAGGGAAAAAAGCATCTGTTAAATGGTTTTGAACAGTAGCATCTACTCACTTAAACAAAAACGGTTCTTGAGATGAAATGAAAAGTTTCATTTTGGAGGTTTTGGCATCTGCATCTGCTAAATGATTTATTTCTAAGACATTAGCTGAATATTACAGAGGGAAAAGAGTGTTTGACCTCAGGCAAGCTAGTTGAGACACAAGCATGTTCCTGGTTGAATGTTCCTTTTTAAATTTTTCATGAACTTCTCCCAGCAGGGTCTCCCTTTAAGCTCTGAAAAGAAGGAAAGCCTTAACATCCTTAATGGCTTCAGCCCAGCTATGGGGGAAATACCTATTTTCCCTCCCATGCCCTTCTTAATTCAGCATAAGAATGTCAAATAGGTCTAAGAACTATCCGTTGCAAAACAATCTTTTTTTTTTACCAGATCAGTGTTATAGTAAATGCTTAATTATTTATTACTAATGCTTGTTGTGGCTCTAGTGATATCTAAAGCCTCAACCCACCCACCCACCCCCCGAAGGTTAATGAGGGTGTCTTTTTGTTAGACTTGCTAAATATAGAACACTTAGTGTGGTCCCTTTGCTTTCTCCCTTCTCATTTCTAACCCCTCTGATGTCTGCAGGTTTAATTATAAAGACTTATGGTTGGTATCAGTTTTTTCGGTATTTATACTTGGCCAGGAAGGCTGTGGGGCAATCTGTAATATGTTAGAACTGGAGACAGGTAGAAGCAAAGGAGAGGTTATTTAGACAGAACTGTTTCCATAGGCTGATCATTTAAAACTACAGAATTTTGCTTTGAATGGAATGGAAGGCTGAGTTCATAAGCAAATTTTGCAGCTCATGGAAAGCTATGTCGTTATCTGGAATGACATGCCTGAAATACCGATAGACATTATGTGAAGGGAATGATCACTGACTCTAATCCACTTTACTGGACAAGGACCATTTTGGCTCTTTTGACTTCAAGCTGTGATCATCATCGGTGCATTTGCCTAAAGACAGGTACCCTCTGTCCCCGGGCCCCACTGATCTGGTCACGTGGGGGTGCAAAATCGTCCTCCCATATGACCAAGAAGACAGTAAAGGCAGCAGTCTTTTGCTTATTATCTTTTGGTGCCCTTGGCCCCGCCCATATCATCATTGACATGGGTGAGGCCAAGGAAGCCAGAGGACCCCTCAAACCTCGCCCCCTCCCGGCTGCTGGCTCCCCCTCAAGACCCACCCCCCTCCCAGCTGCTGGCTCTGAGCAGGCAGCCAGCAGCCCCTTCTGCCCTCCCCTCTGGGGAGAACAGAAGCAACTGGAAGGGTCCGTTCTGGGGCCTTTGCTTTTATAAGCTCAGGGGGCATGTTTTAGGCTACCACTGGTATATATAGCCCCAGTACTGCCAGTTGCAATGGAATTTAGAAAGATTCTCCAGGTTCTCCAAAGAATCAATTCCAGGTCTGTTCATGTTTATATAGTTGCCAGAATTCATGTTCATGTTTGTATAGTTGCCAGAATTACAGCTGATTTTCAGGCTTCAAAGATCAGTTCTCCTGGAGAAAATGGCTACTTTGGAGGGTGGCCTTTACGGCATTATACTTCATTGAAGTCCCTTCCCAGGAAATATCCAGAAATTTCCCAAGTTGCAGTTGGCAAGTCTAGTTTCAAACCACTTGAAACTATGCAGCTGAGATGCCCCTTTAAGCCCCGCTCTCTCCCACAGACTCAGGCTGAGAGGCTGTGCCATCCCTGCTACAGGAACAAGAACAATCAGATTCAAAATGTAAAATGACCAGATTGGCTTCTCAAAATCAATGCATTTATACATGCATCCCAAGGACACCTTCCTGCCTATGAAAAACGAATTCATCAGTTAATACTAATTTAGATTCCACCCTCCAAAGTAGCCATTTCCTCCTTGGGAACTGATTCCTGCAGCCTCTTCGAGATTATTTCACCTCAGGGCGTTCTTTCGCACCCGCAGAGCGCCTTGATCATTTAACTTACATGGCTGTTCCTTTGGGCCTGTCTTCTGACTTTGAGGGCCACCGGTACCAGGTGCCGCCGTCCAAACCTCAGCAATTCTGCCCAAGGCTCAGGGGCCGACTGGCCCAGACTCCTTATTAGCTATGGCTGTTTGTGTCAGCTCACTTACTGTCTTGCCCTGCATTGATTTCTGGTATGGATTGGTGCAATGGATAACATAGTCCCCTCCTAGTGAAGGGAGTGAGCAAACCAGGGGCTGCTCACTTTACTTGCTCCAGGGCTATTTTCACTTCCTAAACTGCTCCTGTTCAGGCTCCATCTACAAGCTTCAAAATTACCGCCGTTGGTTGTTCGGCGTTTTTTTCCAAATGCATGTAGATAACGGGTTTATAACACGTACCGCCTAGGCATTATGGCCTACCCAGAAAATACGAAATATGTCTGTGTAAATCTATCAAAAAAACTGAATGACTAAATACATAAAGAGGGCAGGAACAACACAACTGGAGTACGGTAAATAGTTAAACCTGATTTTATGAGCCTTTTGGTCCCAGGGGGTTGATATTGCCACAATGTGAAGTATGTTCCTTGGCAATGCTCTATAAGTTGGTATATTACATTTATACAAAAGTTTATTTTCTCTTCTTATTGATTACAGACAAGCCAGGCTGAAATTTAAGCAATTCATCATGATCTTACCACTAACTGATCTCCTAACAATCTTGTTACAAGAAAGATGGAAACATATTTTTAATAGTGATGTCATAGTTTACAAGAAAGTAAAGGTTTGGAATCCATGCCCTATAAAGAGAGCCTTTGGGAACTCTTTGGCAAAGAGAACGTTGAGGGGTGACATGGTAGCCATGTCTAAATATTTGAAGGGATGTCATGTTGAAAAGGGAGCAAGCTTGTTTTCTGCTGCTCCAGAGACTAGGACAAGGAATAATGGGTTCAAGGGGCAGGAAAAGAGATTCCATCTAAACATCAGAAAAACTTCCTGACAGTAAGGGCTGTTCGATAGTGGAATGCACTACCTCGCAGTGTGGCGGAGTCTCCTTCTTTGGAGGTTTTTAAAGAGAGGCTAGATGGCCATCTGTCAGGGGTGCTCTGATTGTCTGTTCCTGCATGGCAGGGGGTTGGACTTGATGGCCCTTGTTGTCTCTTCCAACTCTATGATTCTAAATGAGCAACTAGCATCTAGAAAAGCCATGTTAAGCCAGTCTTCGTAAAAAATATACTGTACTTCTGTTGATGCATAATGATATAACACAAAATGGATGACTTGATACATGAATCTTAACCTGTACCTCTAGCTGCCCTCTTCTCATTACTCAAAGATCTACATCTTAAACTGGCTGATATTTTTGGAATGATGTTCGTGAACCAGCAGATTCAGGAGGAAATTAGAGTTAAAGGTTGAATGCCCACCTCTGATCAAGGAATATAGAGCAATATACTTTGTTCCTTCCATGGCATTGTCCTAAAAGATGATGAGATTCTATTGAAGCTTTTCTTTTAAGTGATACTATAATAATTCCAGAAGATTGGATTTGATTTGGGGGATTTAATCAGACTGATAAAATTCTCATGACCAAAATTCAAATGATTGTTTTCTCCAAACAAATTAAATAGGTCTGCATTCTAATTTCCCTTTATATTACAGTTTAAACAGATGTGTGATAACAAGAAATTATGTGGAAATGAAAGTTCATGAACAAACGGCTTAGTTTTCATCTTCTGAATAAAATACAGACAATTCTCTGCAAGAACAACTGATATTAGAGAAAGGTATTTTTACAACTTTTTATTTATTACATTATTAACAATCTACCTTTCTCACTGGGTCTCAAGGCAGACTATATAGAGTAAATCAATGTTATCAATAGGATGAGACATCTAAAAAGCATTCTAATATGACTAGGGTCCTTTCTACACAAATCTTTTAAAATGTTTTGAATCAGGAAATAAAACGTTTTCCCCATGGAGTTCCATATTGCTTTTACTCCGTTTGGTTCCCAAAATATTTTATTTGCGGCCTCAAAATGTTTTAAATGAATGTCCTTTTAAAACGATTCTTTGGTCAAAACTTTTCAAAACATCTTCAGTTGCCTGTGCAACCTATTTATGATGTTTTCAACACTTCTGTGCCGTTCCCGAACTTCCTCCTTGATGCCGTTTTCTGAGCTCACTCCATTCCCATTCACCTGTTTATTTGCACGATTTCTGTTTGTTTGTTTGTTTGTTTTTGGGGGGTAATCTTTGAATCATTGAGTATACAAGGCATAGAGAATCACATCACGAGACTGCAAAGTCCTGAAGCACTGATTCTACATAGTCAAAAAAATGGGGGGAATCATGTAATGGCGGCCACAGATCATTTTGAGCGGGTGAGTACAGACATACATCGTGGTAAAGGGGAAGTTGAAAACACTTTAGAAACATTTTAGGTGGTTTGTATGGAAAGGGCTACTGGTTATAAAAATCTGAAATATAGCATAAGTATTAAACATGACTAGTGGGAACCTGCAAGGATTTTCTCCCACCCTGGACATTCTACAGGTATATATACTCCACTTGCTTTACTACCATCAGATCCTCTGAAGATGCCAGCCACAGATGCAGGCGAAATGTCAGGAGAAAATGCTACTAGAACATGTCCATACAGCCCAGAAACCACACAACACCCCGCTGATTCCGGCTGTGAAAGCCTTCGACAATACACTGACTTGCAGGAGGTTTCTAATTTTCCCCTCCCCCCACTATTTCCTCTTTCTCTTTCCTGAAAGCTTCCATAGCCTCTCCGCTTTCCTGTTTCTTTCTCTTCATCCACATTTGAGTTCAAAAGAGGGAATTTGCAAACACAAGGTTTGTTTTTAAAAGTGGAAGGTCTACCCCAATGAATTGGATAGAAGGAACCATAGGCTCTGTCAAAACAAATGTAACTGGACTTTCAAAATGTTTTGACAAAATATCTCACTAAAGACTCCTGAGTAAATCCAGCAATTGTGGGATGAGATTATGGATCCTCTTACGGATTAAAAAATGGTTAATTGACGGGAAACAAAGGCTAGGAAGAAATGGGCAGTTTTCATAATGGGCAGTATGCAAGGCAGTCCAACTAAGACAATTTCTGAATACGTATTTTGACCTCGTTCCACAAATGCTCTGGAAGTTCGTGCATTTACAGCAGCGCAGTGACCAAGTCTGCGGTATTTTAATACGAAACATTGTCAACGGCGGAAACCGGGCGTCACCGGCGAAGAGCTCCGTGAGGATCCTGCCAAACAATTGAATTAGTGAGCAACAATAACGCCGGTAGAGGAAGTTCGAAAGTTGGCACGGGCAACGCGGCGTTATTGAGTATCGGAAAAAACCCAAATTTCGCGATGAAGGCTAAACGAAACTCGTTTAGATCATGAGGGAAAGAAAACTTGAGGTTGTAAAGATAACTCAACCCAGTGTGCAGCAGCAGAGAAGAAGGCAAACTCTGTGCTGGGAATTATTAGGAAAGGGGCAGAAAATATAATGGCAAATACTATAATGCCCCAGATAGATCTATGGTGCAGCCTCATCTGGAACGGTGTGCACTTCTGGTTGCCATAACTCAAAAATAATATTGCAGACCTGCAAAAAAAATACTGAAGAGAACAACCACAATTATTAGGAGGTTGCAATGCTTCTCCTACCTGGAAAGACTAAAGAGTTCAAGACTGAACTCTTTCTAAACTGAGAAAAGAGATAATGAGGACTTGGTAGAGGATGCAAAACATCAGAGCATGGAGCTTACTTCAGGGGAATGGGGGCGTGCCGTAACTGAGAGCAACGTGCTCTGGGGGTGGAAAATCCCTCCGCTGGTAATCTCTCACCTCCCACTTCACTTATACACACTTTATCTTTATTTAGCGCAGCAGGCTTGAGAAGCGGTGCCTTGCTCCTTCAGGCTGAATTGGAGGGCATCCAATAAAGCTGATGGTCAGTAGATTCAAGACATACGGGCCTGGGTGCTGCAGTTTATTTCTCGGCAGAGGGACGGATTAACGAATTCACTACCATAGTGATGATCGCGGTGCGATAAAAGGGCCAAAGATAGGATTAGAAAGAACTCCATGAAGGGATGGCGTTTATCAGTGACTACTAGCTATGGTGATGGGAACCTCCTGACTTGGTGGCAGTAAACCTCTGAATACCAGTGCCAGTGTGGACACAGTGTGTAACAGACTTCCCTCTGTGATACACCTCTGATGATGCCAGCCACAGATGAAGGCAAAATGTTCGGAACAAGATCCACCAGACCATGGCCACACAGCCCGGAAAACCAACCACAACCAGTTGAATCCGGCTGTGAAAGTCTTTGACAGTTCTCCTTGAAGTTGCGGGAACTTCACCATGAGTAATCAGTCTGTAATTCTTTAATGATATCTTGTAACAAGCTTTCAGGGCTGATTTTATGAATTCTATTATTCATTATAATAATGTGTTCTTATAGACACAAAAATATTGTTGTCAGTTCAGACAAATAGTGTATACATTTATAAAAGCTTATGCAAGTATGTGCCCTACAGGTTTATAATTGTGGTTGTGTATATCAAATGATTCTTCAGTCCCTATGCACAAGGGTAGAAACATCCCAGGTATAATTCTGTCACTTTTAAAGCGGCATATTTAGTAGGAGGCTTCGAAAATGTGTGACATAACCTTAGCCTCTGGTTGATATAAAAAATCGGGCAGGATTTCCAGTGTATTTAATACCCAGATAGTTCTTTGGCCTTCTTATGCACATATATACAAATTTGGTTAATTTATATCAGTTATGGGACCTGAGATTCCCTGGTGCCAAAAAAACAAAGATTGGGAAGAGAAGCAAAGACATTCCAGTGTAACAAGTTTGTTACACCTGATCTTCCCCCACTTAGACTTCCCATAGCAGCCCATTATGATCTCTGAAGTGCAAAATCAACTTGAAGTTGCGTGGACAAAATGCCATATACGTAAAATAAGTAAAAGAGGAGCCTGCGTACCATCATCTCCGGTGCCAAGCAGGATCATGCTAAAAAAAAGCGCAAGGTGGACCCGTACAAAGTCTATAAATAATAAGAGTACTGTTAATGCTAATTTTCAGCCTTTCTGGTACAAGCCTAATTTTCAGAAATTATATTTTCCAACCATTCTACCATTTTAAGATCCCATCAAATACGCAATAAAGTAGTCTAATTTTAATTTAAATTCCAGCCTTATGGTGGTTCTTACAAAAGCAGTGTTTTAAGTGTGATTCTAATTATCTTTTCTGCTATGGTTCATTTGCACAAATTCCTCAGAAGAGGACTAGAAAACAAATTCTGATATGCATACTGATCCAGTCTGAAAGGCTCAGTCCCTCCCAAATTTCAATGTCTATTTATATCCGGTTGTATCATATTTTCTAACATTTTCTTTCATTAATTGCTGCATTTGTGTAGAACATACTGTCAAGTCACACAATAATAGGTTCTTAACATAGATAAAATAAGAAACGCTACTACGAAAAAGACTAGAGAATAGTGACAAAAAACTGTTGGGTTTAGCAGCCGGCACTTGAGAAAGAAAAGTAACTTGTACAGTGACCTGTAGAAAATGCATAAAGTACTTAGATTTTCAGCACAAAGGCCTCCTGCCTCAATGCAAGCACTTTCCAAGTGCTATGAATGAATCAATACTTCCCTGCGTAGCCATGACAACCATACAGCACAGTAATCTAAACATGCACAGTATACACAGTATTGATTTTTCAGTGTCGGACAATAAGGCCCCTTTAGTGTCTAAACATGGTTGAAAAGAGCTTCTTGTTGAAGCAGAATCCAGTAAACCGGTGAGGTGATATTGGAGAAGGCAGAAAAACACAAAGAATTCACCCCCAACTACAGAAATACCTTCCAGTGAGAGCTTGCACTCGGATAATTAAGACAAACAACCGTTGAAGTCATGTTCATTAGGATTCCTTGTTATTTTAAAACAGCCAATTAGCTATGGTCAGGAAAAATGCCTATCCTTGGCCTTTTTTATTGTTAGCATCTGACTCAATACAAGGTAACTCCAGTTATAACGCAGATAATAGAGTGCTATAATGATGTTTAATAATAACTGTTTGGTGACCTCCACACCAGAGAACAGTATGAGCCTCTGCCCTTAGGGAAGAAATTACTTGATTAAAGACATAAATACACACTGCAAGCAGCTCAAGGAGGGCCTTAACAAAGTAGTATAGGTGATCACCTGAGAATAGGAACAGAAGAAAACAGGAGAGGCTACAAATGGTTGGAGTAAATTACTCAACTCCCCAGCCTCATCAATAAGGCTGCGTAAGTTACATTAGCAATGAGAAAGCTGAAAAACTCAAGGAATTCAAGCAAATCAAGGTTGATGGCATATTAGATGAACACATCCTGGGAACAAAGGCATTTAAAACTATCTTAAATTTCCAAAACACAGAGCTTGTTCGTTTCTAACCCCTGTGACAAGGGACACAGAAAGGATCACCCACTTAGACAAGCATTTCACCCAACAGCATTTGGTTTTGCGTCGTTTTCCTGATCCTTCTTAAATATCAACCCTCATTTAAATGTACCAGTATAATTTAAGTTTTTTATTTGGAGCGCTCGAAAACCTGAGCAGCATTTACATGAGGGGCTCCGCACAGTTTTGCTTTTCTGGAGTTGTTAAGATAGCCCAGCCTGATCTTGTCAGATTTCAGAAGCTAAGCAGGGTCAGTCCTAGCAAGTATTTGGATGGGAGACCTCCAAGTAACCCCAGGGTTGTGATGTGGAGGCACGCAATGGCAAGCTTCCTCTGAACGTCTCTTGCCTGGAAAACTTTACAGGGTCATTCTAAGTCAGTTGTTACTTGACAACTTTAATCTGCTTTAAAACAGAGGGTCAAGAAACTAATGCTATAGTACAGGGGTCTGCAACCTGCGGCTCTCCAGATGTTCATGGACTACAATTCTCATCATCCCCTGCCACCATGGCCAATTGGCAGGGGCTGATGGGGATTGTAGTCCATGAACATCTGGAAAGCCGCAGGTTGCAGACCCCTGTACTATAGAAATCCAAGTGTGAATATTCCTACATGTCAGGAAAGAATGATCCCAGAAAGTTTTGCAGCACTGTACTTGCCAGAGAAGAGAAGCCAGGCAAGAGTGAGTAATAAGTAATAGACAGTGAAGAACTAGTCCAGCCATCAACAGCCATGCTCAGTTGCTGTCAACGAGATTCTGGTTTTACTGTTAAGAAAAGTGAATGGCATAATCCAATACTTAAGAAATCATAAGAATGAAAAGAAGCATTTGAATGTAACAAGCTAAAAAAACCTACATGTATTACTAAGGAAAGCTGCAGAATAAAATCGACATTTCACTATTGCGTATCAAAATTATCATGCTTGTATTGTGCATCATTTCACAATATTGGTCCCTGGAAAGCAGGAGCATCAGTGATATATAGGACTACTTGCCCCGCAGCCCCAGCTTCATTCTGCAAGTGTGAGAGACGTCACTGCAAAGATCAGCAAATAAAAATTATTACTGTTACAGGAAAATCTGTAGCTTGAATGCCAAATGGTAAATGTACGGTTACTGTAGCCATTTACTGTTTTGTGATAATTTTCTCATGCTGATATAATGAGCCATAATTGCAGTTACTGGAGAATAAATTCCTCTAACTTTGCCACATGCTTCATAATGCACAGGAGATTAATGTTAATTGCCCGTGACATCTGGACACCTGGTCGTCTTTTTGTTGGTCTGGTTTTTTAAAAAAATTTAAAATGTGACCTGTTTTATAATTACATGTATCTTTCCAGATTTCAGCAAATGATCCAACTTTTTCCAACAAATGATAGCTAATGCAAACAAAAAATTACCATATATCTTTTTATTTGGGTGCTGTGTGGTTTCCGGGCTGTATGGCCGTGTTCTAGCAGCATTCTCTCCTGACGTTTCACCTGCATCTGTGGCTGGCATCTTCAGAGGATCTTTTTATTTGTTAAAGGGACCATCTGCCCTTTAGGACCCCATATTTCGGGGCCACTTTGTCGATCAGCTCTTGGTCATTGCTCCCTCTTTATATTAGTGGAGTCTTTTTCAGTGCTGATGAAGAAGCTAATGAAAATCTCTTCCTCCCTCAGAGGCGTAGATACAATGGGAACATTTGGGATGGCTCGCCCCAGGCGCCGCCATTGCAGTCATGGGGGGCATTGTCAGGGGTGTGTCGGGGGCATGCAGGCATTTAGTTGCCCAGGCGCAGATCCCCCTCCCTTCGTCACTGGTTTTGACTCATATATAAAGACCAAATTATAGTGGACACTGTTTGTGTCATCAAAATATGAATCCATTGATATGGTAAGGCAAAGAAGAGGGATCTAAGAAGTTCTAAACCTTTAGGCCCATCTTCATATGGCTTCAGGTTCCTCTTCTCAGATTTTTTGCAATTCCTTTTTCCCCTCTTGTCGGGTCATTCATGCATATATCAACGATATATTTAATTCTGAATATGCCCACAGAATAAGAATAAAAAAATCCACAAAGTAAGACCTGGGCAAACCCAGAAGAACCCCTAGAATCCCAGCAAGTGAAGGCTTTTACATTTTGTTTGATATTCCCTCACTCCCTATTTGTGTGTTTATCTGTTTATTGTTTTATTTAATTTAATCCCACTGGAGAGGCTGGGTCTGCCCTTGCAGATCCAAAAACAAAAAACACCAACTGAGGTAAACTTTATCATCAGGGTAAAGAAGATTTTTTAAAATACTTTACCGAGAGGAGAAAGCAGCAGTGGAAGGTTGAGCGGAAGGCAGCTGTCAGAGGGCCTGGGAGAGGAAAGAGATGCATCACAATGAGCAGGGCTGGCAGAGAGGATGGAGAAAAGTCAAATACAACACTTGGAACCATAAACTGGGTGTCAGAGGAGAGATGATGATGAAGCAAAAATTGCAACCTTTGTGATATTTGCTTCAAGCTTTTGGTTATTGCCACCCCTGGCTGTCAGCTGATAGACAAGGAGGAGGAGGAGGAGGAGTTTGGATTTATATCCCCCTTTTCTCTCCTGCAGGAGACTCAAAGGGGCTTACAATCTCCTTGCCCTTCCCCCCTCACAACAAACACCCTGTGAGGTGGGTGGGGCTGAGAGAGCTCCGAGAAGCTGTGACTAGCCCAAGGTCACCCAGCTGGTGTGTGTGGGAGTGTACAGGCTAATCTGAATTCCCCAGATAAGCCTCCACAGCTCAGGCGGCAGAGCGGAGAATCAAACACTGTTCTCCAGATTAGATATACGAGCTCTTAACCTCCTACGCCACTGCTGCTCTGAGATAGATCTGAGATAAATCTGAGATAGATTTCCACTCATTAGACAGCTTTGTCAGGGGCCACAGGCTCAACTGATTGGGCAACTGGCTGGTAGGAGGGATGGGGAAGGAAGAGGAATAGGTGTCTGAGGGAGGGATAGAAGAGATAGAAAATGGTGATTAGTGAGTGGTGGGAGAAGAGCCTCATTCCAGTGGGGCGGGCAGGGTATAAATTAAATAAATAAATAAGAATTTGGGCATGGGCAGATGGCATTTCCTTGTTCTGCAAATGTGTTTCACTTGTACACATAAGTATTTGTCAATATAATATAGCATTGCATGTGCCTTATGAAGTTGTCTATGACTCAGAGAACTTCAGTACACAAGTAATTTGATAAAACTTTTGTTTCACTGTAATCATTATTAAACTGCTGCAGTGAAAACATGACTACTGTTCTGGAATTGTTTTTATTTGGTTTGCCACTCTCAGAATTTTGACCACCTCAGAATTTTGACCATCACAACCGAATTTTGACCATCACAACAGAAGCAACCTCAGAGGATGATATAGGAACAATATCTGGGTATGAGAAAGCAATGCGTATGCATAATGGCCCCTGCCATTGAAAGCCACTGAAAGCCACTTTCGGGACAGAGTTTTAGATTCTGAATTCCTACCAGGTTGCTCAGTTGGGACATAATGAATCCTTTGTCTAAGAGACCTCCTAGTGTTACAGAGTGTGCAATGAGTGATCCCCAGTGCAAGCTAAAAAGATAAGCATCTGAAAAATCTTTGCAAAAACACAGCCAACAGGGCTACCGTACTTGTGTGTGTGTGTGTGTGTGTGTGTGTGTGTGTGTGTGTGTGTGTGTGTGTGTGTGTGTTTGCAGTGTGCAGAACATTCAATAATAATTTTGCATGCTTGGTGGGCAGTAGAGTATTAAAGATTATGGCTCTGTTGCTAGCTGAAGTGAGACTTCAGTACCTACAGATCCTAAACCTATGGAATATGCATCTGAGAGAACATTTCATAGAATACAAAATCAGAGTAGAGATCAAAACTCAGATGTCTACAGTGACTGCCAAGAAGTAAGCTGGCCTGCAAGCTGTTCTACAACTTCAAACAATTGAATCTTTGGCCAGCTAGCCTGCCTTCCACCCTGATACTTAAGTTTATTACATTTTGGAAAACCTGCCCTGTGTATTAAAAAGTTATTAACTTCAACAGAGTCTCAACCCAATTAGCCACAAGAATAGAAAATCTGCACAATCAATGGTAAATTAAATGGGAGATGTATATTTTTCTATGGCAATTCTCTAATCTTTAATAGTTAAAGGAACTCAATCCATCATGAGGAATTTTATGATATGTTTTATGTTCCTACACAATCTCCACTGAAGTTCATGAAGGCCAGCAATTTGTACGTCTATTTTATAATAATGTTGGGATTCTCAAGTATCTAATGAAGGTATTGCATACATTCTACAATTAGATATATTCTATAATTAGCAACACTATGTAGTAATTCAGCAACACATATTTTATATTTCTCTATATTTGAATACTTATATGCCTGATTTGAAAAGAATGCCCTGAAATTTGGGCCAGTCATGGCACAGGGTGGGCACTTTGATATACCTGGAATCTAGAATGTTTCGAGAGATATGGATACACTGGTCTTTTTTTGAACATTCATGCAATCTAACTATCTCAGTGATGCTGTGTGGTTTCCGGGCTGCATGGCCGTGTTCTAGCAGCATTCTCTCCTGACATTTTGCCTGCATCTGTGGTGGCATCTTCAGAGGATGCCAGCCACAGTTCCTCTGAAGAGGATGCCAGCCTTCAGTTCCTCTGAAGATGCCAGCCACAGATGCAGGCGAAACGTCAGGAGAGAATGCTGCTAGAACACGGCCATACAGCCCGGAAACCACACAGCACCCCAGTGATTCCGGCGGTGAAAGCCTTCGACAATATATCTCAGTGATGTTTTACAAAAAGACATTACAGCACTAGCTATACACCTGGGGTCAATGGCAGTCTGACATATTTATTTTTAACATACATCGGATTTTATTATCTGAAGCATTATGCAGCCATTCCCAACACGTTATAGAGACAAAGATCTCTTGGGAGGATTCATATAGAATGTCTAGCATGACTAAAACAAAGCAGATTTTAGACAGCACTAATAAGAGGTTATTTTCATTTTCTACACTGAATTAATACTACATGTAGCACTGGGGTTGGGGATCTGGTTTCCATCCAAACAAAACTGATATAGCAGCTTGGCTTCAAAAGTATGTCCATCTGTTAGTAAACTTGTGATCAAATTATCCTTACTGTTTTATCCCATTAACACCACAAGACATTACTTTCCCAAATGGCACAAAACAATAAAAAATACAGGGCCAAAGTAAGATTTATATAGAAATACTGGTTTATACTATGATACAAAGGACCCTTAAAAGTAATTTACACTCAAATTATCAGAAAGCAATAACAGCCACGTGTGTGTGAAATTAAACCGACCTAATGTACATCTCATTCACAATGATTCAGTTGATAAAGAACAGAACAGTTCTCAAAAATTCTTACAGAAAATTTTATATACATAGGATGGCTCTCATATATTTACACAGAATGACTGAGGAACAGCCAATGTGTTACAGGAGACAACTTGCTAATAAATAATGGAAACATGGTTGGTCAGCTGCACCGCAGGCAACACTACTACTTACAATCATCCTGTCTTCCAGGAATATTAATCAGTTGTCACAAGCAATCCAGAGACACAGCCTGTCACTCCAGAGATTTCAATGAACTTGGAAGGATGCTTAGACTTGCATCATAAGACTCCTTGCCCACTTCCATATGACAAAGATGTCAGGATTAGTAAAATGGCTGACAGAAACAAAATGGATGAATATATGTTCAGCTTCTCAGTCCAGCAGAAAGCATCATAAAGTTAAAGGTTATGTAAAGTTCAAGTGACAGGTAGGCTTCAGTAAAAAGCAGGCTTAGACCTTTGAAGCGGATTGGTGGAAAGTTATGGGACCAATCGGGCCTTGTTGCTTATGCTATGATAATGTATCCACCGAATGCAGACATTCGTCTAAGCTGGAGTTAAAAAAAAAAAAAAACCTTTATATGTAACCTCCGGTTATGCATCTCGCATATTGTTCTTCGTGTAATTGTTTCGGTCTGAAGAGAAAGCTGTGTGCTTAGAAAGATGTGTGCTGTATATAGATTTGAAGTGTTCTGTATAATTAGAGTAGTTTATATTAGTAGTCTTGCATATCTTGCAACTTATTAAGAACTGCAGTCTTCCCAGCGGAAAGAAGAACATGTTTGAAGAGTGTTTATTTCCATGAGTGAAGAAGGTTCCTGTTGTGTGCAAGAAGACTACACCACTCTCTTTGCCACAAGTTCTACCGTTGCATTAAATTACCTCTGCCGACAAAAGAGACACGGCAAAAATAAAAGTTTTACTCTGGTGACACTTTTAAGACCAGCAAAGACTTATTCTTGGAACAAGCTTTCGTGTGCATACAACTTCTTTAGATACCTGACAAAGACAACTAAACAATCAGTCATACAAAACACTTTTCTATATTGTTCGGCTTTGTAAAGCCTCTGGAAAAACAATCACATGGGGCCAATCCTGACATCCTCAAGAAGGTCATGCTTCCGAAAGACAGCATACTCCAGATAGTTAACAAGCTGTTGCATTTTACACTGTAACTGTTCATGTCTTCAAGGGCAGCCCCACATAGGCCATGTTATAGTAGCGCAGACTTGAGGTCACTGCCATATGGACAAGCATGATCACATTGGCTGAATCAGTGCAAGGGACCAGGTTCCATGCCACATGAAAATGGAAACCGCTTAGCAGCTGAATTAACCCTGTTCAGAAGCAGTGGCAGTCTAACATACAAGGACTCATAACTCCTAAACTGCTCACTGAGTAGGAAAACTCCAACTAAGTGCAGTGTCCTCCAAAACATCAGCCTTTTCAGCCAGCATCACCTCTGTCTTTGCTTCAGCAGTATGTACCACCTGCAAGAAGTTGCTTGCATCAGGGAAACTCCACTATTAACAGAAGACAACTCTTTGTCTTCAGGGCACCACAAGATCCTTTGCTGTTTTTGTTCTAGCTATGAAGGTGAATATGTGAAATTATCCTTCTCTGGTTTTCTTCAGCATTAAATATTAAATCTACATGAACAAGCATGTTATAAATTCAGATTTTTCTAGGTGCCAATCAAACAATCAGCTCAAGCACAATGTCTGACAAAAGAATAATTCAATGTTTTGTGTGTTTCAACAATAAGGGCCAATTTTATAGTCTCATTTAAAAAAATAACAGTGCTAGTCTTGTATTACAAGCAACAGAGAGCTTGTCTTGGAATATTTATGATTTACCGCTAGAAGTTAAGTTTTGAGCAATACAATTTTGTCTGGATTGACAGAACCATAACTCAACTACCACTGGCTACTTTACAAACCAAACCCTATTATAAAGCCCCTTAGGTGGCTCATCCAAGAATGTAAATAGATAAAGCTGGAAAAGAAGAGTTTATTTTAATGCCCTCTTCAAAGTTGACTTAATCAGAGTGCAAGCTCTATCTCTGCATTCACATTGCCACATTTTTCTTCTGAATTAATCAGGGAAAAATAATAAATAATGAAACAAATTTCAATGCAGGCAGACTGACTAGTCCTAATTAATCATTCTCTTTCCCCAAAAGAGCTATTTAAGGTGGCATCTTTTCAATCTTGAAGCCTTTCCCAGGTCTGGATTGCAAAGATCTGTTCTGCTAATGGTGGTGCATTCCTCCAGCATAAGTTACCCTCCCTTGATGCAAGAACCTCTTCTACTAGGGCTTTTTGGATCAGAGAAAAGTGCCTTGCTCCAGAGGAAGACACCAACATTCATGGAACTGAACCACAGGAGCTGGTCAGTGGTGGGATTCAGCCTATTCGCACCTATTTGGCAGAACCGGTAGCTAATTTTTTGTCTAGTTCACAGAATGGTTGTAATTCCACCACTAAGTCCTTTCTGAACCAGTTGTTAAATTATTTGAATCCTACCACTGGAGCTGGTCCCAGGAATATTTCTGCATACATTTCATGCACCATAATACCTCTTGGGTTTACTAGAACAGAACCTCTTCAAATGCAATGTTACTGTGCCAATAAACCATACCAGATACAGATAACACACAGGTCTCAAGCAGCATCTCTGATTGTGATGTGGAGTCAAACAGTGCAATGTCTTGTTTACCACAAGTTTCAACATCAACACAAAACTTCCAGGGAAAGTTATCTGAGACCATTTCTGCACGACTCAATTATACCAGGTTACAACTGGTATGTTACAACATGGGTCTGTTTTATCCTGGTTTCTTCCTTCGCATGGCTGCCCGTTTCTGTGAAGGAATCGAGTGAAAACCAGGAGGAAATACTCCAGTTTGTTTTACACGACCCAGGTTTTTTTGTATTTACACCACAAGTGTATTCGTGCACAAACATCTCCTGTGTCCCACATTCTGACTGGCTGTTGTTTTGGGGCAGCAGTGGGGGGAAATGAAGCCTCCCCTTTCCCCAGTTCTGGATGATGCCCAGTGCAGGCCTCAACATGGCAAGAGACAGCAAAAAACAATGGGGCATAGCATCACATCACATTACATTCCCACTCAAGTTCTCATATTTTTGTGGAAAAAAGAGACTCTCTCCTCCTCCGTGTTATGCCCACTAACATTTGGCCCAAAGTGCACATTTCCCTAGCTATGTGTTCTGAGCAACCAGTATATGTACAGAAAAGAAAACAGGGACATTTTGGGACTCCACTCCTGATTAACCCAGGCGAAATGGCACCCGATCGGTACCATAAGCAGAAAATGTGCTTGGGGGAATGTTTCGGGAAGGGTGGGTTGCAACAGTCGGCAGCTCAGCAGAGTCAAAAACTGACAATTTTGTATGCCCAGGCTTGAGAGAAATTTAAGAAAGATGCTGTCAGGCTAGAAAAAATTACCAGTGCAATGTCACAAACACCAGCATTTAAACTAAACCACTATCACCTATTCAGTGGAAACATATTCCAGTCTAAGCACATTGACTTGAACTTAGGCAGTAGTGACTCTGCAGAGGATTGAACTATAGGTGTATAGTAGGGCTGGCAAATCCCTAGTGGGAATGGGAAATACCCTGCCCCAGTGGTGGGATTCAGAAGGTTCGCACCACTTCGGCAGAACCGGTTGTTAAATGGCCGAAAGCTTGTAAACAAGCACCCAGTTGTTAGCAATTATTTTGAATCCCCATCACTGGTAACTATGTTACAAAATTATTTGAACTCCTGGACTATTGCTCCTGCCCCCCACGTCCCACTGCCCTAAGCAATGGCAGAAGAATTTTTTTTAAAAGCAGCCTCGTGTACTTGCCAGAAGTTGATACAGGAAGTGACATGGGTAGCTCTAGGAATCACTGGCAAACACAGAGTTTCTAGAAATGTCTAGAACTCACTTCTGGTTTTACCATAGGGCTTCCAGTGATTTCTGAAGCTACCATGGTCATGTCTCTTATCACCTTCTGGCAATTACATGAAGTTATATATATATTTTAAAAAATTCTTGCAAGGCTGTCATCCCTCGCAACCATTGTAATATTAGCACAGAACTAACACTACATGTTCATTGGTCTGAGGATCCAGTATAAGTAAGCTGTTGGGTGAATAAGCTCTTCTAGCTGCCAGCATCCCCTTTTAAATCAGGTCTCCATTTTTGTTTTGAATTTCACTTGGAAGGAAAGGCTTAACCTAGCTGTGTATCCTTACATGGAAAGAAAATGCTACCTATTTTTTAATAATAAACCCAAAAAACACCCTAACAAATTTCTCTCTCTGCCACAGTTGGTTTCTCGCTATTAGAGTTTCAGTTTTACCTAGACATCAGATAGCCTTGGTAGTATCAGCTGTTTCCATTCCACAGACCCCCCCCCTCATTTAGTAGCCACACCTTTGTTGCACAAGCTGCCAAGAGAAGGAATTAAATGAAACCAGAGTCACCTTCTATTTACAGCCACAAGGAAAAGTAATTAAATTTAATGGAAACTGCAGCTTCTAAATAAAGGCACCAAGAACTTCCACTCCTACACAACAGGGAGTGAGACTACATACAAGGAGCTAAATTAATCCCTGGTATCACTCCATTGTCATCACTGGGCTTACCAACATTCATGAGGTCTTTAGTGGCTGTGCTCTCTTCCTTCTGGCTACGTAATGAAGTTTTGAAGAGCTCTACTTTTCACATTCTATAATAAGCAGGCAATGTTAATTCAGGACAAAACGCTACAGAGCAGCCTAATGATGGGCCCTGCAAAGGTTACATTTCCTCACAGACAGCTTTTACCTTGTCACCTGCTTAGGGTGGACAAATGACAGAGGCCAAAGTATTCACAGCTAGATTTCCTGACTAAGCTTAATGAGGAGAGAGGGAAAAAGCAGCTACCAGAGGAATTAAATCTTCTCATTTCCCAACCAATACAATCAGGCAAGAGACATTTTCCATATGCTAGGAAAGCTCAGATATGCTCCTCCAGGAAATTAAACTAACTATTTTGTTGAATCTCCAGCAGAAGATGCAATTAAAATTAGATTAAAAACAACCCCCAAAAAGCCCAAGGCATTCTCACTTCTGAAAGAATTCATGTCTGACTGCCAGAATAAACCTGAAGAGAAAACAGGCCCTCTGTTTCTATAGAGACTTATCTGTACCATTATTGTTATTATTTAGCTATCATCAGAAACAATTCTGCAAATAAAAAGGTTTCTGCTCATAACATGGAATTAGGAGAAGGGGGACAGATTGGGTAGATTATTAAATTACTGCAATGAAAATAAGTGCAATAATTGCAATGAAAATAAACGCACTCCATACACACACACAAATATGCTATCTGCATTGGCCTATAAGTATTTAATAGAATAGGTTTTCTGTAAAGGGATTCTGAATGTCCTATCTATTGTAACCTACTTATCTTTGGCCACATCAATCTTCATTGGAGACCTAGGAAATAATATATGACAGCATCCTGTGGCTTAACATGAAATTGTTTGAACAAATTAACAAACCTTTAATCTTAACACAACTTTCTATCATTTAAGGATAAATAATAGTGAACATATAGTGAGTGTATATATATATATACAGCACAACTCAATTGTACAAAATCTTTAGTGCTTTTTAAAGAAAAAGCGCTCAGAACTGTTGCCACCACTAACAGTGTCCAATAATGAAATAATAGCAAGGAAGTCCAACTATTAATAAAGCAGGGCTTCTTTCTTTCATCTGGCCTTCTGCATCTGATGTAGCTGCTGCAGGTCTTTCCTCAATCTGGGCCTGTAAAAATAAGTACTTCTCTCAATTGAGCTGTAGGCCTTCCTTCTACTGCAGGCCAGATCAACTCAGGAGGATTACCTAATTAAGAACCTAATACACCCTCCCAATACATTGGGAACATTCTAATATATTTTTTCTTTCTTATTGGGCCCAACACATACCTGTAAAAAATAAGTAATTCTCTCAATTGAGCTGTAGGCCTTCCTTCTACTGCAGGCCAGATCAACTGAGGAGGGTAGAGCTCTTGCAGTTGGCAATAAGTAAGCAAGCTTACCAACTGCACATGCTCAGTGAGCTCTTATCCCCTGGGCCCTAAGATCCAAACAAAACAAAAATGGCATGGGTTACAACCGTGCTCAGGTCTTGCAAACTGAGGCCTGTGGCTTCTTTTATAAAATACATCCTTATAAAATACATACAAGCTGCAGAGTTGAATGCAGGATTCAGCTGAGCCAACCACATGGGTTTCAGAGGCAGTGGGGGAGAGTTGCATGCAGGGATCAGCTGTGTGCATGGATTGGCAGAGCTGACCTTGCATGCAACTCTGCTGGCTTGGCTGTGAATAGCTGAAATTTGACATGCTTCGGGGGGGGGGGGGGGGTTGACTGAAAAAAACTCTAAAAAAAGCCAAAAGGGTTTCTCAATCCAGCTATATCCAAATGCACAGCCAGATCCTTAAAACTCTCCTCCAGCATCACATTTCAAAGGAATCTACTTTCTTCCTGTGAGTTTTCATCATTGTCCTACTTTCAAACCCATACACAGTAATAGGAAATACTATGACAGGAATTAACTTGAACTTAGTAGCCACCCAGGCTCCTACCAGTAGGCTTAGGTATCAGTTGCACTTCCATAACTCACTCAGCACAGGGCTATACTTGAGACTGCTCTGGAAACTTCAACTGGTGCAAAATACAGGTGCCCAAGTCCTGACTGAGAAACTGTGGAGAGCCCATATCCAACCTGTGTTCCATAAGCTGCACTGGCTCCAGGCTCAAGATTCTGGTGCTAACCTTTAAAGCCGTAAACAGTCTGGGACCATCATACCTGCAAGACCTCCTCTCCCAATACACCTCCGAAAGAGCTTTGTGCTTAGCAAATAACAATTTGCTGGTGGAGACTGAAGACTATCTGGCTGTCCTCTACGTGGCCTGGTGGAATGCCGTATCAAATGAGACCAGGCCTGTTGGATCTTTCACAACTCCACAGGGCCAGTAAGACGGAGTTGTTCCATCAGGACTATAGTTGAGAACAGAGATAGTTTCTTGTCATCATTTGCTGACCTCCCTTCCAGAGGTGGGATCCAACCAGTTCTCACCACTTCTCTAGAAGTGGTTACTAATTTTTTCTGAGTGCTGAGAAGGGGTTACTAAAGCAACCTCTCTGCCCAATAGGAACTGGAGGTGCGTGTGTGTTTGAATCCCACCACCATCAGAACCTGTTATTAATTTTTTTGGATCCCACCACTGCTCCCTTCCCCTCACTTTCCCTGAAGTTGCTGGCCAATTTTGAGATTTCAAGTTTTATTTTGTGATTAGTTGTTACTGCCACAAATTTGACAGACAAATGCACATGCAAATTCTTTTATTATTGTCTATTCATAATAACAGCCAGCCATGTAATTTGTTTTGCTGTGATATTTGATTTAGATCAGGGTCATTTGGGGGCTCAGGTAGAATCTTTGCTAGGGACCCCATGGTGGCTCTTAGCAGTGCTGTGTTGCTGGGGGCCAGCAGATCCTGCAAGAACTGCCGAAGGAGGAAAAACAGGGTCTTCAGTGGGAGGGGAGAATCAGTGAAAATCTCTATCCCTTTTTCTGAAGAGGGAAATGCAGCTCCTTCTTTGGAACTCAGAGCTTGGATACCAAGCCCATACCTTCACATGTTTCATCCACAACCCACCAGACTTTACCCCAATCTAACCATTTAAATCCTGGCCCTGCTCCAGACCAGCCTAATTACTCCAGTGCCTGTAGCTTCAGTCCTAAGCGACTGAACGCTGCTCTTGCCAGGCCTTTCCCTACCCACTGGCACTGTTCAAGTAGCCAGTATTGTTGGAATTGAGTTTTTGCAGCCCTGCTTCTGTGAGCTTAGGAAGTCCTTCCCACACATTATGCCTCTCACAGATTTAGTCTCACTTAAGGCGATAGCTAATTTGCATGAGCAGTTATTGGTGCATGTCTGAGCTAATAACATCCAGTCTCACTAGGACTGCTAGATAAAGCATTCAAAAATTAGGTCTGACCTGCTTTCTTCCCTGAAATGGCAAATCTCAAGGTTTCCCTCCTGATGTTTATTTCTAAATACAGAATGCATGCACAGAACGCACTGGATATATACTACTACAACCTACATAATCTGGATTAAATGGAAGGGGCCCCTTCTTTTGTGGTCTGCGTCCACATATTCATATGCCTATTCATGAAATCTGGGTTTGGTTTTTTTTAAAATTGTATTCCCTCCCCCTTCCCTGCTACATATATATCCACAACTGCTGTAATTAGGTCTAATTACACTATTAATTGAACTCATGCATGATTGTGTCACCAGAATGTGTACTGTGTAACGATGTACAATTACATAATTACCTCACATAATGGCATTAGGGTACAAAGTTCTTAATATATTATGAGAGGAAGTGTGTGGGGGTGCAAAGAAAAAAAAAGATTTGTTCCTATTCAGAATAAAATGTCAGTCCACAATGTTGACAGACCTCCATGTATAGATGATGGGCAGAATGTAATACAGTTTCAAATGCCTTATGAGTTCTAAAGCCTCTCAAGGAATTAATTATTGTCCATTAAAATGCCCCTTTGCTGCTTCTCCATATGCTATGTACATGGCTGCTTCAGAGTTTCATTTTTCTTCAGGGTATCTCTAAGCTACCCAGCAACTCAGTAAGAGGAATCTGAAGACCATTCAGGAAACTGCTTAAGATGACAGCTCAAAGATACTCTGATCTAGAGTATGACAAACTTTTGTAACATCCCACAAATGGTGCAGTGGTATAAACCAAGCACAAGAAGGAGGAGGAGGAGGGGGGCTGAGAGAGCTCTGAAGAACTGTGACTAGCCCAAGATCACCCAGCAGGAATGTAGGAGTGCTGAAACACATCTGGTTCACCAGACAAACCTTTGCAACTCAGGTGGAGGAGTGGGGAATCATATCCGGTTCTCCAGATTAGAATCCACCCGCTCTTGACTCCACTATCTCAAACCTATTTTCATCACTTTTTTACCACCTAAAAGGTGGAGGCAGCAGAAGCAGATAATCCAAATAGAACAAGAATTTTGGATTTGTACTCTGCTTTTTTCAGCTATAATTTTGGATTTATACCCCGCTCTTCACAAATCAACTGACAAACTTCTTTCCTTCCTCTCCCCACAACAGACATTTTGTGAGGCAGGTGGGGCTGAAAGAGTACCCTCAGAACTGAGATTAGCTCAAGGTCACCAAGTAGGAGTAGAGTAACAAATCCAGTTCACCCGATAAGAGTCTGCTGCATATGTGGAGGAGTGGGAAATCAAACCCAGTTCTCCAGATTAGAATCCACCACTCTTAACCACTACACCACCCTATCTCTTGGCTCACAGGTTGAAAACATGACTAATTGGAACACAATCACTGACCTGGACTCTCTGGGGATACCAAAATGCATCCCACACTAGTATGCAAAAAAATGCCCCCTGTCCTAAAGTTGTTAGTCCAAGTGTCAAATCCCCTTTGGAGCAGCAGTGGCGTAGGAGGTTAAGAGCTCGTATATCTAATCTGGAGGAACTGGGTTTGATTCCCAGCTCTGCCGCCTGAGCTGTGGAGGCTTATCTGGGGAATTCAGATTAGCCTGTACACTCCCACACACGCCAGCTGGGCGACCATGGGCTAGTCACAGCTTCTCAGAGCTCTCTCAGCCCAACCTACCTCACAGGGTGTTTGTTGTGAGGGGGGAAGGGCAAGGAGATTGTAAGCCCCTTTGAGTCTCCTGCAGGAGAGAAAGGGGGGATATAAATCCAAACTCTTCTTCTTCTTCTTGCTTTGCTTTGCAAAAAGCTATTCTTCAAGGCATCCCCCTCCCAGACATGAACCTTTAATGTGGGGGTTCCGCTGCAAGTGAACAGTGGAGGTATAATCAGTGGTGGGATTCAAACAATTTAACAACTGGCTGTTTACAAGCACCATTTTAACAACCAGTTCTGCCAAAGTGGAGCAAACCTGCTGAATCCCACCACTGGATATAATAGTGAAATGCTTTAGCTGTCTAAGGTTCTTTCTCTGGATTTCTTCCTTTCAAACGTTTTTGTCTTGTTTTTGCACAAATCACCACCTGCGATCCTAAGAGGCTGGAATGCACAAAGCTCCCCAGATGTTCAGACAGTGGAGAGTGCTGTGCCATCTTTGGGCCTTACCTTGCTGCTCTGTTTTGTAGGGAGGCAGTCTGGCATTGCCACCTTCTGACTGCCAGCTTCCATGTTTGACTAACATGGAGTCATTAGTGGCATGCCATTCTATGGCTGCTAGTTTTGCATATGTTCACAGCTCCTCGGGATCGTATTTTGTTTTTTGACATTTCTATTCTCTGCTAAAAGAGCACAGTTAGCCATCCATGTCTGTGTCGCACTGGTGCCAGTAATGAACTGTTGTTAGTTGCCAGGCTGAACTGGAAGTACCATATTTTGTGCCTGAGAAAATGTCTCATCTAGACAGTAAATTTATTTCAACTGTTGTGTAAAGGTTGCTTATGTGTCACAAGCAAATATAGATATGGTTTGTGGCATGATTTATTTTGCGAATGCTGCATTTCTTTTATTTACCTTTTTTCATATCTAGGTTTCTAGGAAATTGTTTACACTTCGTTGAGGTCACTGTTATATCTTGCCCACAGCTGTCAACTCTGACAGTGACTCATTTTATTTGAAAAGGTATATCCAGTCTTCCTATTAAAAACATTATTCATGGACATTTACAAATAGACATTTTAAACTAACAAGACAAATAGCTAAAGCCCTGCTGATAACAAAGCAGATGATCAGACTCTGTCATAAAAACAACAATGAAGGAGGGAAAACCAGCCTTAAAATTTAATAATGGGAACAATCAGCACTATGTCAGGAGATTTAATTTAGAATTCCGCCAAGAATGTTAGCAAATGTTCTCCGGAATAAAACACTTTTAGCAGACCAGGTGCTAGGGAGCAGAAGAAGAAGAAGGCCACTGCTTTCACATCCTGCATGTGAGCTCCCAAAGGCCCCTGGTGGGCCACTGCGAGTAGCAGAGTGCTGGACTAGATGGACTCTGGCCTGATCCACCAGGCTTGTTCTTATGTTCTTATGATCTCTGAAATGTCAATAGGTTTCTTGGGACAGGGAGTAAGTATCAAAGTTTGGGGGCCAAAAATTCATGTCTCCCTTCACAAAGCAGGGTAGTGGCATCTCATCTTAAGTGATGGGCAGGTTCAGAAGAGCATAATAAAGAAGAATGCAGATTCACATCAGGTATCCACCTAGTCCACCTTTCCAATAATGGCCAACCAATTATCTCTAGGAAACCTAATGAGCAACACTGGAGGACATAGGTCATCTCCTGTTAGCATGTTCTCAGTATTCAGAATTCTAAAGTTATACTGGTTTTGTACATGGAGGCTTCCTTTAGCTACTAATCACATATAAACCCATCATCCATTAACTCATCTAAATCTTTTTTAAAAGCCATCACTGAACTGATCCATTACCACCCTCGCAGTTAGATAGATTTGAAGGCTTTCTGACACCTCTAGGGCAGTGATGGCGAACCTTTTTGAGACCAAGTGCCCAAATTGCAACCCAAAACCCACTTATTTATCGCAAAGTGCCAACACGGCAATTTAACCTGAATACAGAGGTTTTCGTTTAGAAAAAATGGTTGGCTCCGAGGTGTGCGTTACTCAGAAGTAAGCTTGGTGGTAGTCGGTGGCTTTGCTTTGAAGCAACCGTGCAACTCTTCCAATGGATGAATCACGACCCTAGGAGGGTTTACTCAGAAGCAAGCCCCATTGCCAGCAACCGAGCTTACTCCCAGGTAAAGGATCACGCTTTAGTTCTTCACAGGAAAATCAGTGGGGTTTAACAGCACTTAACAGGGTTACCTACACTGCTTCCCCAAAACTAGGTCTTAGGTTTAATGCTAATAATTGAGCCCAGCGGCCCAGGCCAGCCTAGATGTGTGGGGGGGGGGGCACTGTTTGTGTGTGCCCACAGAGTGGGCTCTGAGTGCCCCACCACTGCTCTAGGAGATTTTCCTGTTGATGTGACTGGTGCTTCTGTTGATGCCCTAAAAATGACCTGGGCTGCAATCATTCCCATGTGCCCTTTCTCAAGTATTACAGCCCAGGTATCCCCTTGATGTACTGAGGGATTGTGAACAACAAAAAGACAAGAGAGACAGCTAGAATAACAATAGAGGAAGACTTGGGACAAATCCAATGAGACATACTCCATGCAGTGATAGCAGCAAAGAAACAACACTTTTCCACTACAATTTTATCTAGAAAGCATAGACTAGCAAAGCTGCTATGGCTGATTAGAGGCTCGTTGGGGTTTGGCCTTCAAGAGGAAGTGACTGTTTTACTCAATATTTGGCAAATAAAATCTCTTCCTACTGTTTTGATTTGGACTCTACATTAGCAGTGAGAGGGTCAGATGGTGTCAGGGTTTCAACTTTGACAGTGGTTTCAAGTTCTTCACAGTTTATTCAGCCTATCCAGCTACTACTAGGGTTGGTAAATGGGAAAAAAATTCAGCCCCGGTTCGGATTCGGGTCCAGTTCGGATGTATGGATCCCCTCCATCCGAGCCTGCCAAGCTCGGATACACTCGAATTTCCGAGATTCTCAGGTTCGTTTTTATTTTTTTGCTGTTTTTCCCTGTTTTGGCCTGCAGGGGGCGCATTTTTAAAGGTATCAGCATGAAAATTGCAGGGTATCTTTGGAATACTGTTCTGATCATTCATCCCAAGTTTGGTGCAGTTTGGTTCAGGGGGACCCAAGTTATGGATCCTCAAAGATAGCCCCTATATTCCATTGTTTTCAATGGGAGCCAATGGAATGTAGGGGCTATCTTTGAGAGTCCATAACTTGGGCCCCCCTAAACCAAAATGCACCAAACTTGGGGTGCATGATCAGAACAGTATTCAGAAGATACTCTGCAATTTTCATGCCGATACCTTTAAAAATGCGCCCCCTTCAGGCACCCCAGGATGTTTGCCCAAGATTCTGTGGTTTGCATTGCATTTTTTCAATTGCTTTCAATGGGGGAATTCCTGGGGTGCCTGCAGGGGGCGCATTTTTAAAGATATCATCACCAAACTTTTAGGGTGTCTTCAAGACACTATTCTGATCATGCACCCCATGTTTGGTGCAGTTTGGTTCAGGGGCCCAAGTTATGGACCCTCTAACAGGTGGTCCTTATCACCCATTGACTCCCATTGAAACTGTGTACATAAGAACATAAGAACATAAGAACTAGCCCCTGCTGGATCAGACCAGAGTCCATCTAGTCCAGCACTCTGCTACTGGCAGGTGGCCCACCAGGTGCCTTTTGGGAGCTTCACATGCAGAATGTGAAAGCGAACTGGCCTTCTGCTGCTGCTGCTCCTGAGCACCTGGTCTCGCTAAGGCATCAGGGTTCTACATCTCCAATGGGATGCCCACAGCATTTGCCCCTCCCACGAAAACTTTTTTTAGCCAAAGCTGGCTGGTTCCTTTCTAGGAGACTCACGCCAGCAGTCGCCTACAGAAAATAAGTGCCCCCACCCAGAGCAAGACACACGCGAAGAGCTCCTCAATAATATCTCCAGCACTGAGGCAGCTGGGCATAACTGCAAGCCCCATTGAAATTTATGGTGGGGGAAAAATAATTTTTCCCACCATAGAACTTGAAGGGGCTTACTGTGTCTCACCATTGCTCCTACACACTGAAGCCTGCTCAATCACTGGACACTGTGTAATAGACTTCTCTCTGTGATACACCTCTGAAGATGCCAGCCACAGATGCAGGCAAAATGTTAGGAACAAGATCTATCAGACCACGGCCACACAGCCCGGAAAACCCTACAAACCTCCACCTCTTAAAATGAAGCCACCAGCAATACACTTCTGCCGGGGACACAACTGACTCTGCTACTAAGCATGATGCCACGCAGTCACCACATCAATACTGCAGGAGCCAGCACAAAGGAAGCAACAATTTGGAAAACCACTTATACTGAAAATATCACAGTGCAACACAGATTTCAAAATTTCTGATTTCAACATTCCTTGGCCTGATCACAGAACTCTCTCCATTCCACCAACTTTTAAGGTGTCTGTAGGGACTCAGTCTGATGGACTCTGGTCTGATCCAGTAGGCTAGTTCTTATGTTCTTATGTTCTTAACTAGTCCAGCACTCTGTTACTCACAGTGGCTCACCAGGTGCCTTTGGGAGCTCACAGGCAGACTGTGAAAGCAATGGCCTTCTGCTGCTGGTCTGCTAAGGCATTTGCAATCTCATATCAGGGAGGATCAAGAAGATTGGTAGCCATAGATCGACTTCTCCTCCATAAATCTGTCCAAACCCCTTTTAAAGCTATCCAGGAGAGTGGCCAATGCCATCACCATCTCCTGTGGCAGCATATTCCAAACACCAATCACAGGTTGAGTGAAGAAGTGTTTCCTTTTATTTGGCCTAATTCTTCCCCCACCCATTATCCAAGGCAGGGGAGTCCAAGCAAAAAATAATAATGAAATACAGGTCTTCTTTATCCCATCTGTTCTTCTGCAGGGGGGGCAATGCAAACAAGGGAGGTTGAGGGAGATTCTTAGGGCAAGGTTGGTTAGAACCAGAGAAGGGGGGGGGGGTCTTTGATTGTGTATTGATTTTTTTACAATACTTTTGCAGCACTTTAACTTCCAGCCTTTTTCTTTCAGCAGTACATGGAGAAATCCTCTGGACAGTGGGTAAGTGGGGTATCTTTTTTACTGGGGATTGGTTGGGAAACTGGGTGGGAAGGGTGGCATAGGTGGGTGGGTGCTTACACTTGTGTGTGTGTGTGTGTGTGGGCTTGGACGCTGCAGGGCTGGCAAGGGTGCCGAGGGAGGGTGATTGGGGGCTTGAGCCCCCATCCACCCTCCCTCGCCCCGCTAGCCAGCCCCTCCCCTTCCCCCAAAGTCGTCCCAGGGGCTTCCAAGCCCCGATCCGCACGCACACACAACTTGTGTGTGCGTGCAGATCAGGGGCTTGAAGGCTGCAGGGCTGGCAAGGGTGCCGAGGGAGGGTGATTGGGGGCTTGAGCCCCCATCCACCCTCCCTCGCCCCGCTGGCCGCCTCCTCCCCTTCCTTAAAGTCGCTTCTGCGTTTCTCCAAGACTCGACCCCGGGCACGCTATCACACAAGTTGTGTGTGCGTGCAGATCAGGGGCTTGAAGGCTGCAGGGCTGGCAAGGGTGCCGAGGGAGGGTGATTGGGGGCTTGAGCCCCCATCCACCCCCCCCCCCCCCCCCGGCCCGCCCCCCCCCCTCCCCCCCCCCAGTCAGCTCTTCATGGCCTCCCAAGCCTCGATTCACAAGACTGCACACACAACTTGTGTGTGCGTGCAGATCAGGGGCTTGAAGGCTGCAGGGCTGGCAAGGGTGCCGAGGGAGGGTGATTGGGGGCTTGAGCCCCCATCCACCCTCCCTCGCCCCGCTGGCCAGCCCCTCCCCTTCCCCCAAAGTCGCCCCTGCGGCCTCCAAGCCCCGATCCGCACGCACACACAACTTGTGTGTGCGTGCAGATCAGGGGCTTGGACGCTGCAGGGCTGGCAAGGGTGCCGAGGGAGGGTGATTGGGGGCTTGAGCCCCCATCCACCCTCCCTCGCCCCGCTGGCCAGCCCCTCCCCTTCCCCCAAAGTCGCCCCTGGGGCTTCCAAGCCCCAATCCGCGCGCACGCACACAACTTGTGTGTGCGTGCAGATGGGGTTTGAAGGCTGCAGGGCTGGCAAGGGTGCCGAGGGAGGGTGATTGGGGGCTTGAGCCCCCATCCACCCTCCCTCGCCCCGTTAGCCAGCCCCTCCCCTTCCCCCAAAGTCGCCCCTGGGGCTTTCATGCCCCGATCCGCGCGCACACACAAGTTGTGTGTGCGTGCAGATCAGGGGCTTGGAAGGGAGCAGTTTCGGCTGGGGTGGTGGGTGGGAGGCGCGCCGCTGCCGGAGGGAGTGGGTGGGTGGTTGTTTGTCGCCCCCCCCCCCGCCTGGCAATCCTTCCGTATGGAAGGAAGCGACTGGGGAGGGTGCAGCCGCCTGCCGCTTTAAAGTTTTTTCCCCCGGCTGGCTCGGAAGAGCCGCGGCTCGGGTGGTGTTCGGATCGAGCATAGTTCAAGGGGGCAGGATCGGACCCTTGCCTGTCTAAAACACTCCGAACTAGCGGATCTCGGGCCGAACTGCAGTTCGGCCGGATCCGATCCGCCAACTCTAGCTACTACAACCATTGTCTGAGGTCCTGCTTTGCTTCATCTTCTGCAATTAAGCAGGAAGGAACCCAGCAGAGAATTTTCTCAGTAGTGGCACCAAACTCTGGAATACACTTCCCGTGGTATCTTCTCTGACCCCTTCTTTTGCCATCTTCTGTCAATGGCTGGAGACTTTCTGTTCATTTGGCATCTCTTCCTTCCTGCCCAATGTATTAATTGTTGTTTTTATATTTTTTGTATGTGTATTTTAGCTCTGGTTTAAATTCTTTTAATGGTGTTTTTCTGTTGGTTTTAATGGTTTTTAAGATGTGATTTTATTAAGTGGTGTTTTTTTGTTTATTAGCTTTTTCAGTGAGCTTTATGAAAACAGAAAGGCGAGGAATTTTGTAAAATAAAATCTAAGTCGGTGGTTGTTACCACATCTTGCGGCAGCAAATTGTGTACATTAAAACATGCATTATATTCAGCAGTAATTCCCACGTTTTTTCGACAGAGGTCATACCCAGATTCTGCTACTGTATACTTGTAACTGATGATGCCGTAGACAAACTCTGGGACCTCATACAGTAGCTGTGTTTTTATGTGACAGCGGGTTTTGGGCTTTGTAACACATCATCTGAGTTCAGCCACAGCACTTCAACATGTGTGTACAATATGATTAAAAGCCAAACCTATTTTAACACCTGATAATATGCATTTCCTGATTTAGAAACAATTGTTCTTTAAACAATGTGCAATTACCATCCCAATTCATATTCATGAGCAAGAAAGAAAAATTAAACTTTTCCTGGAATGTAAACTATAACTATTCTTCATGCTTATGATTGCATTTCAAAGGTAATTAAAGATCTTGAAGTGTGTGAAGAAATTCACAAATACTACACTTTCCCTCTCATCAGTCTTAAATATATGCATACACAAGGAAAATATTTCTGCCTTTTAACAAGCTCCAACGAAAGGACTAGGAGCACCAACAGTAACAAAATCACCTTGGCATTTAAAACCAAACTTTGCTTCCTACGTTTCACAACTGTGATAAAGGCACAACCGTTTTTTGTTGTGTATCACTGGAGTTATAATTTTCTCCAGGGGGTGGTTTTTGTTTTTATGTAATCTTAGATCATTCTGATAAGTCAGTTCCTAGTTTTGAGAAGGCCAGGGGGGCAGAGTGCCATTTACGAGAATGCTTGTTATAAAATGAACATGAAAAATTATAAATGATGCTTGCTTGGTAAATTTATTGGCAGATATAATTACGATCTCAATGCACTACAGCCATGTAAATCACCACCCTCTAACTCCAGCAGCAAAATAATTAAAAAAGCCAATGTAAGCCTTCACTGTACCCTCCCCAGAAATGTATGTCTTATTTCATCACCGGTTATTGTATATTTTATATACACACGCATACAAAACCACATGCTAAATGTACCAGCATTTGCACAAGCATAAAATGTACAATATGGTGGAACCTAAAAGTAGCCTGGCCTCTCTCAGATTACAGGTATTGACTTGATAAAAGTGACATGCTCCGTATCTGAGCTATGATCCTTCATACCCCACCTAGTCCTAAAAGAAAGATTAGAACCAGCTCCGCTAAATTCAGCGGATGATTTCTCTTGCATTTACAACACTATGATTTTTTTTTAGTTTCCATCTTTGTGGAAATGATATTGGGCAGACCAACCCAAAGACATCCAGATTAAGAGGCCTTGGACACACACAGCTTACGATCTTGTTTAGTAATATATAGGGCCTTAATTACAAATTCCTCATTTTTGCCTTTGGTGGTAGCTAAAACGAGAATGAAATTTAAGTTCACAATTAACTCAGTGATCACAGGTCCACTTGTACAAATAGAATGTATTGTAAATATTAGGGAAATGATTTTTTTTAATGTGACAGTGGAATAAAGTAAAAAAAAAGTGTGGAAACTTTTCCAGTGTGGCACCTCTGAAGCATATTAATTAAAGTCTCTGAAGTCTAGTTTTTTTAGGAGTGTTTAAAGTTACTATTTCCTTCTTGTCAGTAAAACTGACATTTAGTAGTGCCTTCTCCCTCTGGCTCCCCCTGTGAATGTCTTCTGGCATTCTAAAGCTATTAACACAGCTCTGTATTTTCAGTGTTTTTATAGAAGGTTTGAGAGCAGAACGATCACGATTATAATTTTACATTCCTGTTTGTTTTACCACTAGGGTGATAGCATGATTAAAACAGTAAATGTCAATTTGTTCCTCCAGTATATTATGTCTACATTCTACTGGGCCATTCGTCACAAATATGCTTGATTTTATTGCCCTTTTTAAGGTTTAAATTACTACTACTCAGAAATAGCAGAGGAAGCATTAACAAAGACTGAATACTTCACTGTTAATTTGGTGTGTGTTTTTTAAGAGAAGCAATGTATGTGCTACTCATTGCTGCAATACCCACTCCACAAATTAATATTTATCCTAATGGCATTCTTTTGAGATAAATACAGGCCAATTATGCACAGCACAAATAAGACGTCCTGGGGACGGTCTTTAAAAAAGCTGCCTCCTAATTTTTTGTTCGAACAGCATAGAAAAAAAGACATCAGAGAAGAAAGAGGCTTTTTTCCCTTGCCTGCCATTTCCTCCCGCCCAAGTTTAAGTTCTTGCGCCTGACAGTTGTGTTGCAGGGATTCTCTGTGCGTGTAGCTATTTGCTTAAGGTTTCCCCAGGACGTTTGTCCTGCAGGCTCCACTGCTGGGTGCCTTTTCAGCCCCAAAAGTACATGGTTGTACTCATCCTGCCAATTCCAACAACATATAGTTCCCCCCCTTTTATTTTTGAGGAGCTGACTTCAAAGACACAAACACACACATATTAGAAATTCCCATGTGCATGTGTTTGTGTCTTCAAAGACAGCTCCTCAAAAATAAAAAAGGGGAGAAACTATACATATTGACAGAATCAGCAGGATGAGTACAACAGTGTACTTTTGGAGCTGAAAAGGCACCCAGCAGTGGAGCTGGTTCTGGAGGCTAAATTTAGGCTGCTAGGTAACAGGTTGAAATCCAGGACCCCCAAGGTGGCATTCTCAGAAATGCTACCTGTTCCATGCGCAGGGCCAGCTAGGCAAGTGGAGATAAAGGGTCTCAAAGTGTGGATGAGAAGGTGGTGTAAGGCAGAAGTGAGGAAAATTCCCGCACCTGAACCATGCTTCTTACGAGGTGAATCCGAGGAACTAGCAAAGATAGTGGTAGACAAGGAAGAAGTTCTGGACGCCATTGATAAACTAAATGCCACCAAATCCCTTGGCCCAGATTGCATTCATCCAAGAGTTCTTAAAGAGCTCAAGCATGAAATTGCTGATGTTCTCACTTTAATATGCAACTTATCCCTGAAATCAGCCTCCATCCCTGAAGACTGGAAGATGGCCAATGTCACACCAATTTTTAAGAAAGGATGTAGGGGGGGACCCAGGAAATTACAGGACAGTCAGTTTGACATCTGTTCCTGGTAAATTAGTAGAGTCTATCATTAAAGATAAAATTATTAAACATGTAGAAAAGCAAGACCTGCTGAGGAAGAGTCAGCATGGCTTTTGCAGAGGCAAGTCCTGTCTTACAAACTTACTAGAGTTCTTTGAGGGTGTAAACAAGCATGTGGATAAGGGGGAACCAGTGGACATTGACTACTTGGATTTCCAAAAGGCTTTTGACAAAGTTCCTCACCAAAGACTATTGAGGAAACTCAGCAATGAAGAAATAAGAGGGGAAGTCCTCCTATGGATTGACAACTGGTTGAGAAACAGGAAGCAAAGGGTGGGTGTAAATGGGAAGTTCTCACAATGGAGTGGTGTCCCCCAAGGATCCGTTTAGGGACCAGTGCTCTTTAACCTATTCATAAATGACCTGGAAGTAGGGGTGGGTAGCGAGGTGGCCAAGTTTGTGGATGATACCAAATTATGTAGGTGGTGAGGACCACAAAGGATTGCGAAGAGCTCCAAGAGGACCTATATAAATTTAGGTGAGTGGGCTAAGAAATGGCAAATGCAGTTCAATGCAGCAAAATGTAAAGTGATGCATATAAAAAAATCCAAACTTCACATACATGCTACAGGGGTCAGCGCTATCAGCCACATACCAGGAAAGGAATTTGGGCATCTTAGTTGATAGTTCCATAGGAATGTCGACTCAATGCATGGCAGCTGTGAAAATGGCAAACTCTATGCTGGGGATAATTGGAAAGGAGTTGATAATAAAACTGCAAAGATTGTCATGCCTTTATATAAAGCAGTGGTGCGACCGCACTTGGAGTACTGTGTTCAGTTCTGGTTGCCACATTGACTACATTGACCATACAATTGCTAAAAATTCACAGGGCACATTTTTTCACAATTAATATTTTTTTTAAATCACTGGTTATAAAACTAGTGAGCATTTTCCAGATTTTGTCCTCCTTAAAATGCTTTGCCTTCACTAGAAAGACATTTTTTCATCTCTCTACTCTAATTAAGCCATTTATAGAGCAAATGACAATATCAAAAAATTGATATATTTTTAACAAATGAGGGCGAGCAAAGTCACATTACACATGGCAGAAACAATCTGTAATGCTTCTCCATAAATAAACATCTCTAAACGACGATGCCCAAAAGCTATTTCTAAAAAGTCCACTTACTGATAGTGTGGGTTTAAATGAAATAAGGAACATTGTCAGGAGCAGGAATCTGAACTTAACAACTTTAATAATAGGCTTTATATTAATGAACCTAATAATTATTGAAAAGGGTAGCCAGCCAAAGAAAACCCTATCTGCCACATCCTCTCAGAAACGAAAACCCCTGACAGTTCCCTTAAATGAAGTTTTTGCATTACTGATTCATACCAACCACGAAAGTTATGGACTTCTCTGTTGGGACTATAATTCCATCAAATCATGTCAAGAATGGGAGGCACCAAAGATTTCTCAGAATTACTGGAGTTAGCCCAAGAAAGTATAATTAAGAATAAGAGGACTAAACTAAAAAGAAGTTTCTAGGCCAGTGATGGCGAAACCTTTTTGAGACTGAGTGCCCAAATTGCAACCCAAAACCCACTAATTTATCGCAAAGTGCCAATGCGGCAATTTAACTTGAATAACCCCCTCGAGCAGGGGCCAGCCTGCTGTAGCCTCCAGCAAGTCCCACATGCATAGCTCTGTGCCTCTCTAGCATCTCTGCTGCCTCTGCCCACCCCCCGGGCAGCAGCCACCTGGAGCACAGGCACCAGGCCCACCAGCTGAGTCCTCCCTGCTCACTGAGGTGCATGCACATCAAGTCCAGCGGCCCAGGCCAGCCTAGATGTGTGTGTGTGGGGGGCAATTTCCCTTCCACATGACGAACTCTGTGTGCACGTGCCCACAGAGAGGGCTCTGAGTGCCACCTCTGGCACCCGTGCCATAGGTTTGCCACCACTGGTCTAGGCTGTCCAGAAACATGCATTTTACTGAATCCTATACATTACTATATCCTTTGTAAAAAAAATCCTGTGTTTTCCTAGGCACAACTGGTATACTGGTAGCATAACTACACGTCTAAGATGACCCATGAAAGATTTAATGAAAATCAGCTTTGTGGGGAGGTTGATCTAGGATGGAAAGTGTTTATCTATTTACAAAAGTTATATCCCACCTTTCTGCCCCCTCAAGGATCACCAAGGCAGCTAACAATTTTAAACATACATGATAATATATTTAAGACCATTAATATTAATGCACATTAATGAAACAAAAACGGAATACTGAATGCACAGAAGTAATACATGGAGTAACATTGGATGGGATGGAGGGATCACTGAGGGAATGGCAGAGGAACCAACGAAGTCTTTACCTGCTAGTGAAAGATGGCACCAGAAGGGAGACAGATAAATCTCTCTGAGGAGAGAGTTCCAAAGCTTTGGTGCCATGACCAAATCCCTCTCTCAGGTTGACACCTGCCTAATCTCAAAAGACAGAAGCACCTAAAACAGTGCCTTCAAAGTGACCATAGTGGGCAGATAGGTTCATAAGGGAGTAGGCTGTCCTTTATGTATACAGGGCTTTGAGGGTCATGACCAATACTTTGAACTGTGACCATAAAAAAACTGGGAGCCAGTGTAGATGGAGCAAGATTGGAGTGATATAGTCCCTACAACCCTGTATTCAATCAATATCCTGGCTGTAGCATTTCGTACCAACTGAAGTTTCCCAAGACTTTTCAAGGGCAGTCCCACATAGAGTGCATTGCAATAATCTAATCTAGATATTAAGCTTGAGCAATATCGAAGAAATTCAGGAAATTTTGGATTCAGCTTGATTCGGCTGTAAAATTAGTGGTGTGGCTGAATTAGTTGAATCCCGTATTCAATATACCCGAATATATTCGAGTATACCGAAAACTTCGGTTTTGTTAGCATTTTTTGTCATTTTAAGCATTTCTTCATTTTTTGGCCTGTAGGGGACACATTTTTAAGCTAGTGGTACCAACATTTCAGACTCTCCTGATATCACCCAGGTTTGATGAAGATTGGAGGTCCAAAGTTGTGGACCCACAAAGGGGGTGCTCCCATCCCCCACTGTTTCCATTGGGAGCTAATAGGAGATGGGGGCTACCCCTTTGAGAGTCCAAAACTTTAGACCCCATGAACAAACTTCACTAAACCTGGCTGGCATGATCAGCAGAGTCTCTAAAAGATATCCTGAAAATTTGGTGCCTGTATCTTTAAAAATGTGCACCCCACAGACACCCCCAGAAATTCCCCTTTGGCTGCAATGAAGCCACTTCAGAGCACAAAATCTCCCAGCTCTTCAACAAGTTCTGTGGTGGCACCAAAGGGCAAAAGGCAGGCAGGACCCATGCCCATTATGGGCAAAGATGTTGTGACACCTGCGTGGCATCATGACATCATCAGGCGGGGCAGGTCGGGAGCGTTGATAAGGCCTCACCAGCCCTGGGCTCCTCCTTTTTGAGCATGGTGCCAATGAGTTTCCTGCCCACCGCAATGAGTTTCCCTTTTGGTCAATATTAATGCATTGTTGTCTTAGCCAGGCCGACGAGTTGCACATGGGACTGATCTGATGGTAAGGGGAGCTGGGGAGCTATCCTCTTTGGTGGTACCTCTTAAAGAAGTTTGAGGTGAAGCAAACCACGAGTCAGGACTCCCAGGTGAGGGGTACTGAGGCTTGCGCCTCTTAAGCAGTAAAATGGTTCTTCAGCTTGAGGCTTCCACCCAGCTGAGTTCCACTATTGCTGCGCTAAACAGATCTCCAGCAGGAGGCCTTCTGCCCAGCTGAGGTCCACGATTGCTGCACAAGGTTAACTGTTCCCTCCAACAGATTGGAGGAAGACTTCACTTGGGAACAGCACTTGGGCTGCCTAGTGTACAGATCAGATCCCAGGCTGAGCCTCACGCTTCTTTGCTTCCTTGTCAATAAATCAATTCGGCTATGGCCAAAAAATGTTACCCCACAGACAAGAGTATTTGTGTCATTATTGTGGTTTGCGGAACTCTGAGCAGTACCGGTCCTGCTCTTGGGTGGATATAATGATGATGATGATGATTATAATAATAATAAAACTACTGTCACCTTTGTAATCCATCCTACCTTGAGATAAGAACACAACAACAATAATATCAGTTGCAATTTATGTTTACTTACATAAAGCAGTACAGATTAATTTAGGGATCTCTAGATTCTCCAGTCTAAACTCAAAGTTATTCCTTTTAGGATTAGAGCAGTCTTACAGGTGAACATCTCTCATCCCTCTGGAATGTGTGACAAGGCCCATCTTATTTCTGAAGCTATACTAGGGAGTGAAGCCACAGTTGCTCTGACCCTCAGGAAGAACCTCCAAAACACAGCAGCAAATGCAAAACAAGCCAGCCTACATTTCTGTATCCTGAATGTTGCTGCTGAACAACTGTGACTTCAAAATGTAGTAACTCCAGCCAAAGCAGCATGAAGTTTACAGCTTGTGTGTTTTCAAATTCTCATTTGAAAGGGAAGTGGGGATTGCCAGGGTGTCCACTATACTGAAGAAATATTACTAATGCAGGATCATTCATGTGACAACACATTTGGGCATGCAGGGTCAAGATTTCAATACAAACTCTCTCACTGAAATGGCATGGCTCTCTTAAAGTCATACATAAATCACCCTGGAGGCTGCTAGAGTTCCTTATATTTACACAGGCTGAAGGCCTGAATCAACAACAGCTGCAAAGGGAAATATAGTGAGACAGGAAAAGAAATAAGAAATGACTGCCAGCAACCTGTAAGGAGAATTGAGCTGGCTGAGACGCTCGCCATTCATCTCTCCATTCCCAGCTGCCCCAGTAGTCTGCCCCAAATGGTTCAGGTCTACCTTTCCCCCCTTATTTTGGAAGACGGTGGCTATAGCCAAATACTGTGTTCAGAGTTTATCAGTAGTTGACATGACTAAAATGCTTGCATTAGAAGGTGATGGTCTTTTTAACCATCTGTATAGATGAGTTGATTTTATTTTTTAAATTTGTAACATAAAAATCAAAAGACCGAGAACTTTTCATTGGTTTACTGCCAGGAACTTGATTATGCAATCTGAGTGACATAGATGCAAGTTTCTCAAAACAGCCTAATTATCAATAATTTCAAAACAAAAACAAAACCTATAGTTACATATGTAATGTTGCACTCCAGTGACCACACTGCAAATTATATAGGAGATCTGTGGCTAGATCTCCCGTCATATTTAGGCTGAGGGTTTTTGAGGCATCCACTGAATGTGGGAAGAAGCTACAAAATGGATCACAGTAGCAGCACCTGGCAGAGAAAGTTTAAGGCTCCCCCATCCCCAATTTAAATCACCCTGAAGGTACTATAATCCTAACAGAGCAATTAAATCTTCTCTCCTGGCACCACTGCTCCTAGCAAATCCAAATCCCCCTGCAGTTCCTTTAAATAAAAATAAAAGTGTCATTAGATCAAATAATGGATCTACTTGACCAAAAATTAGCATATGTCACAAGTCTTCACAGGTATTCTACCTGAAATAAGCTTATCACTGTCATCACTAGAAGCTTCCTTTAAATCAAGGCTAGATCTCCCGTCATATTTAGGCTGAGGGTTTTTGAGGCTTCAAGCCTTCAAGTAAGCACAGCAGGGATTCACTGGGGGCTGTGTGTGTGTGTGTGTTAGGGTATATAATACTTATTTTCAAACACTGTCAGGTTAAATTAGTCCAGTGGCAAGTACAGAACTGCTCATGAACACACATCAGACATCGTTTTGAAGTCCTGATGGAGCAAACCATTGAAAATCCCAGACAAGTTTCTCTATATTAAATAAGGAGAGTGCTATTAAGGAAAACAAACAGTGGTTGAAAGCAAATTGTGGTATTATTAAACAGGAATCAAAAGGCATACATAAGAGCTCATTTCATTTCGTCAAGGGATGGAACAAGTTGTTCTGAAAAGTTTAGCAAGTCTCATTAAAACTTTTAGCTTTCTTCAAAATTCCTCAGCGTCTCTCCACAGGAGGGCCTTCAAGATTCATCCTGAAACTTGCTTTGGGTGATATCCAGTGACAATCCAGAACTGTGATACACTTTACTGAGAAATTTCATAGTTTATGCAATTCTCTTGACTTCTTTCAGATCTCTTGAGATTTTTTGCTTGAGGAAATTTTGATTTAGGTGAAATTTCAGTGGGAACTGTATTTCCAGCTCAGGATTCAAGGACTACAGGGAAGTTATAGCTTATTCTGAACTGGAGGAACTTAGAGTGCAAATTCCTATAATTCTGAAATATTTATTGCATCATAAGGCAGGTCTTTCCCCCAATAGATAGTCTTTATCCCCTCCTTTTCCAAAGAGAAGCAAATAACGCTTGAGAACAAACAGAAAATGGTGAAAGGAAAGGTCCACTAAACTTGACCAGTTTACCTACAGACTTCATCAATAACTGAAAATAAAACTGTTCAGCTTGCTTGAGAACATAACATCCTCCTATGAGCATGATATTCTTAGTTTCCTCTGTTGAACTCAATCCCATAATCCCCAGCATAAAAAGTTAGCTGAAGAATGTGGGGTGTGTAGCTGCCTCTATCTTTCAGGTGAGTTCCAGTGGCAGGGGGGAACTATAACTTGCAGGCTTCCTGGTAGGAAATAGCACTTCTGAGCATACTGAGGACTCCCATCTACTTATGGGTGAAGCCAGTGTGTATCTCCTATCTACCAAGTTCTGCCTGGATCCGTTAAACTCCCCCTCTTCTCAATAGTAATTTTTTCCCCCACCAAAGAACTGGAAGAGAGGAGAGAACTCTTTTTTTCTCTCATAAAGATTGGAACGCCTTTTTTTTTACCCTGGGAACTTTTCATAAAGCTGTGGTGGGGATGGATCACAAGCTAGGGTGGTCCACCACTCATCAGAAGTCTCTTATTTCTGTCCTTTCTCAAACAGAAGCAGATTGTGAGACAGACAACAGACAAGTTATCAGCATTGGTTCTGTGAAGCTGGAGACTGCTGTATGCCCATTTTTGACATTATATAGCACTTACAAGTGTAAGAAAAGGCTCCCCAGTCTGACATCAGCTTTGGCTAAAGCACAGTTCCCCCCCTCCCCTGGGCTTTAGGTTATTAGACCCAAATGCATTGCTGCAGAAGTTTCAAATGGAGCAGACAAAAGGCCAAGCAATGAATATAAAAAGAATAATCTCAACTTGATACCTGGCAAAAAAAGGGGGCTATTTTGTGGCTGTTGATTTCACAAATCATTAAACATTACAGCAAATATAGAGAGAACGTTTCCTGCCCGGTTTTGAAATGTAATGTCATAGGGTAACATTGTAATGTTCCTTGTGAGTGGTCATTAGATTGAGCATTACACAGGAGGCTAGTGCATAATTGGTCCTGTAGTGTCATCCTCAGATCACAGATGCAGCTGGTTATAGCTCCAGGGGCAAAAACCGCAAGTACTTACTTTGATTGCTGTCAAAGGTCTTATCTGTGTCCAGATTATTCATTCCTTTTTTTTATTGGCAAAGGCAAGCTACAGTGAATCACCTCCGAGGAAGGTGAACCACATTTTTATTTAAAGAGACAGGGAGAATATTTTCTTCAAATAAGAATAGTCATCACTGCAAACTTCAGGGCATAACAGACTACCTGCCCTGAAATTCATAGTGTGGCCCCTGGCTGAAGATTTCTCTTTAGCCTTTACAAGATGTAGACAAAGAAACTGTGGAAGGCTGTTTCTCAGATTGCCTTCTGTCTAGCCTAAGATGGCTGAAGTACTTTAGCAGAAGAGTTTGAGAAGAGTTTGGATTTATATCCCTCCTTTCTCTCTTGCAGGAGATTCAAAGGGGCTGACAATCTCCTTGCCCTTCCCCCCTCACAACAAACACCCTGTGAGGTAGGTGAGGCTGAGAGAGTTCTGAGAAGCTGTGAATAGCCCAAGGTCACCCAGCTGCCGTGTGTGTGGGAGTGTACAGGCTAATCTGAATTCCCCAGATAAGCCTCCACAGCTCAGGCGGCAGAGCTGGGAATCAAACCCGGTTCCTCCAGATTAGATACACGAGCTCTTAACCTCCTACGCCACTGCTGCTCCTGAAGGTCAGACTGCCAGCTCTATCACTGAGAAGGTAACAGTTTTAAGTTTGGATGTTATGCTCAGTGCAAAGAAGGAAGTAGAAACAGGAAAAACAGATGGTCGCATCACAACATTTACTACACAGACTGTGTTTATGAGGTGGTTTGTCATTGCCTTCCCAAGTTGTCTGCATTTTACCTCCAGCAATCTGGGTACTCATTTTACCAACCCTGGAAGGATTGAAAGCTGAGTCAACCTTAAGCTGGGTACCTGAAACTGACTTCCATTGCGATTAAAGTCAGGTCATGAGTAGAGCTTTGACTGCAGCACTGCAGCTTACCACTCTGCCCGCAGTCATCATGTGATATAGGCCAATGCTTTCCAAAAGATAGGAGGCAGACTCTTGTGATACCTTACCAGGTTGGCAAAAAATGGGAAGCAGGATGGAAAGGGGGGGGTGTCCATTTTGAGAGCTTACAAAAATGGAATGTTGTGGGGGGGAGGCTCAGGGGAATGTCCTGTAGACCCCCGTTTGCTAAAACTTCCATTCCAGTGGTTTTCTAACAGTGTTATTTTCTAAGTGAGTTCTAGGGAATCCTGAGGTCCTTTGGAAGCTTCTCAACAGTTCCTCAATGTAAAGATCATAAACCACACATTTCCCCCCCTGAAATAGAATTGGCCTGTTACAAACACCAAAACTGGAGATAAGGTTTGATCTACACAGCACTCAGAAATCAAGTGAGGCAACAGAGAGGGCCAGTATGCTAAGACAGTGCTGCATTTGAATCGTGCATCTTAGAATGCCTCTGAATCCTCCAGAACAGTGATTTTCAAATTTTTTTAATTTGTGGAGCACTGTGAAACATATTAATTTTTTTCCAATGCACTTTGTGCCCAAAATATATATATAATTAAACTATGAATAAAAGTAACAAAGTTCAGAAAGCTATTACCCTTGTTTTGACCAATTAAGTGTGGTTGTAAGAAACATGACCTTGATGTTTTGACAACTTTTTCAATGTTGAGATATATAGGAGACAAACACACCTTCATTTTATTTTCAATGTATTGGAATCTTTCTCCTTTTTTGCACGTAATTTTCAGGTAGTGAAGATAACCCTAATTCACATAGGTATGATGCAGGAAACTGTATCAAAATGATCAGTTTTTATTAGCTATTGAAGGATATTGAAATCCAAAAATTCAAAAATTTACAATAGACATCTCTTCATGTTTCATTTTTGGTATGTGATCTGCTCCCGGCCCAATGCTTCTCACCTTGCTGGTCCTGAATATGTGGCTTGGGTGGGGGGAGGGTGCAAAGGGGTGGGGTGGGGTGGGTGAAAAGGTTAAGTTTACGGTGGGGGAGGGTTGGAAGGTGTGGCTTGTGGGGGAGGATGGAAAGGTGAGGTTTAGAGTGGGGGAACCAGGAGCGTTTTGGCAGGCCAGCAGAGCAGCGGGTGCTAAGTTCTGCTGCTCGGCCAGCTGGAATGGGCTGTTGGAGATGGGAGGCTGGGAGAGTTCTGGTGGGGTGGCAGAGCAGCATGCACCAAGGTGGCACTGCTCTGCCAGTCAGAATGGGCTGTTGGGGATGGGGAGAACCGGGAGGGTGCTAGTGGGCCAGTGAAACAGTATGCATCAAGGCACCACTGCTTCACTAGTTGGGATCGTCTGTTGGGGATCGTAGGCCGGGAGGGTTTTGGCAGGCTGTTGGAGCAGTGGATGGCAAGGTGGCCACTGCTTCACCAGCCGGGATTAGGTGTTGGGGGTCATAGGCCAGGAGAGTTTTGGCAGGCTGGTGGAGCAATGGGTAGCAAGGTGGCACTGCTCTGCCAACTGAACTGGGCTGTTAAGGGTGGGGGACCACTGGCTGGGTTGTTGGGGATTGTGGGAGGGTGGGGGAAGGGGGGGTGTTGGGGGGCTGGCAAAACTGGGCTCGCTCCTGGTTCAGGGGATGGCAGGCAGGGGAGTGGATCCAATGCTGTTCGCTGATTGGTGGAGGGTTCATCATCACAGCATTCCATCACTTAGACAATTATAGGTTGGAAAATAAAAGTTTAATTTCTCTTCCAGAGTTTTCAAATGCTCAACAATGATAGGTTTTATCTTTAATATGGGTTTTATGTAGCAAAGAATATTTCAAAATTACCATCTTTAGCTCTTTTTCAAAATTGCTACCTTCTCTGAAATGCAATTAGCTTATCTCTTGAAGTTAGAATATTTTAATTTTACCTTGCATACTTGTATTAAGGTTATTGAGATGCATAAATATTTCTGTAAAATATTCTAGTGTGAAAAATCCAGAATTCACAATGCAGGCACTTAAAAAAAATTGTTTTCTCTTTCTCAAAAAATGCAAAAATCTCTTTTTGGAATTCATGTACATGACACTTTCCCCATCAATAACCATCTCACTTGTATGTATAAAATTACATTTCTGTACAATGAATTCGTATTAATACAAATATTCCTAAATAAACAAAATAAATGGGATCTACTTTAAATGAACTTATTCATTTCAACAGCTTAGTCCTGAACATTAATTCAATTCCTAATGTATTTGGAAAGGAGGGCCTATCTGTGTAGAAAGCAGTGAGTTATAATGACATTGGGATCTTGCTGAACTCATTTGAATCCTTTCCTTAAAGATGTGTTTTGTAAAATGTATTTTTACCATAGCAGGAACCATTGCTTCATTTGACATTTTTTCAACACACACAACGGGAAAGGCTGATGTTCAATTCTGGTCAAAGAAAAGCCAAACTTTAAATAACTGCCACAATATTGCCAATTAGGTCTTATTTTAACTTTACTGACATTTGTTGTTATTGTTTTTGAAGAAACCTCATTTTCAGATTCACAGTTGTCAGCATTGAGCTTCCTCTTTACAAATGTATTGATTTTGAAGAGGTGCTAGATGTCACAAAAATAAGAATGCCATCTTTTGAAATCCGGTTTCAATGTTTAATGCTTATAATGTTTATATTTTTAAATTATTTATATTATTGTACTGTTTTTATATGTTTTTTTTTACTTGTAAGCCGCCCTGAGTCCTTTGGAAGATTGGTGGGGAAAGAAAGAAAGAAAGAAAGAAAGAAAGAAAGAAAGAAGAAAGAAAGAAAGAAAGAAAGAAAGAAAGAAAGAAAGAAAGAAAGAAAGAAAGAAAGAAAGAAAGAAAGAAAGAAAGAAAGAAAGAAAGAAAGAAAGACAGACAGACAGACAGACAGACAGACAGACAGACAGACAGACAGACAGACAGACAGAGTTCAGTCATTCACAGTGAACCACTCACAGAAAGCGGGGAACACAGGTGCGCCTCGTCAGGGAGGGCTACAAAGAAAATAGTGACTGGGAGAAACACAAAGTCGGGAAACAGGCAAAGGCCACACCCAAGAGTGACCATCCCAGCCAGGTCCCCCATTCCAGAGAGACGGGAAAGCAGGCCCAGCTCCCTGCTAGGAGGCGCATGCCTCCCTGCTCTCCTCCCTACTAGTTCACCTTTTGCCTTTCACACACTTCCTCCTCTCACCCCTGTACCCTCTCTTTCTTTGTCCCACCGCTCCGCCACTCACACATATTCCCTGAGCCTTGCCTCTAAAATACATACCCACAACAGGTTGTGTCACAACTAGCCACCTCTTGCAGTGCACTAATGTACCACAGTGCACCATTTGAGAACCACTACTCTAGAAACACATAAGGGTTTCTTGGAGGGAAGAAAATCTGAACCACTGCTTTGCTCCATAGAAACCTAGAAAAAGCCCACAACAAGGAATCCCCACAACCGGGACATTTATGCTAGATTGCTTGTCCAGTAGCCATCTTTAAATCGTTAGCAAGGGTTCAGCTGACCTGGAGAAAAGGTTTCTTGTTAAACAGACTAAGCCTCAGAGAGTGGGTAGTGAAGGAAGGGCAGATGGTATTTAGTGGTTGATCACAAAGTAAAAGCTGAGGTACACACATGTTCAAAACACAAGATTTCTAAGACAGCGTCTTTGTAAAGAGCCTATTTTTAACAAACGCAAGAAAATTCGTCTGCAAATTCTCCGTGTTTTGTATCTTACAGTGATCAGATCTATTTTACAATTTCAGTATCTTATTCATATAACATAAAGCTTCAGGGGGTTTGCATTGTATAATTGTGCAGCTTATTATACAAAACTAGTACCATGTAGACTAATAAAGAAGGAGTTGTTTTAATCACTTTAACATTCCCAGTTTCCTTCTTGCTAATTTTTTTGCCTTCTTAAAATTAAGAAGCTGAGTGCGCAGTAGCTGATTCCCAGAAACCACAGGGTATGGAGCTGACTAGGTTATAAAACATTCTTATCTTTCCTTCTTCCTCTCTTTTCCCAGAAATTCACAGCAAGTTGCAAAAATTTTCACCAGTCATCTTCTCCTCACATTAGCCATTCTCATTTCTAGTAGCACAAAGCTCTAAAGATGTCTGGGAGGAGGAGGAGGAGGAGTTCGGATTTATATCCCACCTTTCTCTCCTGTAAGGAGACTCAGGATGGCGTTACTCTCCCTCACTAGTAACGCCACAGTCCCAAGTAGAATTGGGATCCTGAAGCTCTTTAAGAGACAGTTCCCTGCAAGTCCTGTGCAACTGTGGGCAAAGTGACTTGGTTCTCCTAATGTTTAATTTGAACATTTGAATCAAACATGAAATGTGTGGACCAGCTCTATGGCACTACAGCACAAGTAAACAAGAATGCATGCACTAGATCAGATGCCACCCAAGTACTGAGCCTCATAGCATACGTTACATTTGTTATAGTAACCTTACATTATAATAATCATGAAAGTTCAACATACCTGGCAGACATACACTTACCATTGCAGGCATGTGTCTGAAAACCTTTGGGAGACTCACAGTGGGGCAGTGGCGCACCCCATATCCCCGGGCGTTGTGGTCACTGTGGTCATGTGGGGGGCGCCAAAATGTCCCCCCACACATGCTGATTCAGCAAGCCCTAGCAAGCCCGGCACTGAGGCAGCCGACTGCTGCCGGTGCCTGTCATAGCACCGCCCACTCTGGACGGTGGCCCAGAGTGTCCGGGGCGGGGGAGAAATCCCACTGTGCTCCCAGGAGCAGGACTGAAGAGTTCCGCCTCCCCTCCCTCTGACCCAGCGTATCTTATTCTCCCTTAAGTTAAGTCACCTGCCATTACTAACAAGCCTTCTCCCCAGCGCAGACAGCCGCCGGCAGGCACAGGAGAAGGGAAGCCGAACCAGGAGCCCAGCAGCAATACAACTGATGATGATGCTGGCATTTTTTTGGTAAATCTTCTGATGGGGGTGATTTGTGAGAGATTTACATGCATAAAAGTTAATTTCCACTTGCACTGGCTTGGAGCTGTTTCTCAGGCTAACAACCTTCCTCACAGGGTTGGCATGAGGACAAAATTAGGAAAGAGAGTTGGTGGGGAGAGAGCCATGTATGTTTTGCTGGGGGTGGGAGGTGTTTTGTGAGGTAGTGCAAAAAATCATTGTTTGGTCGTGGTGGGGGAGGGGGGCCGCCCATACTGGGGGCCCCCGCCAAACTCAGATTTTGTCCCCAGGCTCCAGTTTTCCTAGATACACCTCTGCAGTGGGGACAAATGAATTGCAGCAGATAAGCAAAGGATTAAGCACCATTCCTCTAACCGTTGTTTTCTACTGAATCTCACCCTCTCCCAAATCGGATTGCCGGCTCCAGAGTGGTAAATTCCAGGATATTTGAGGTGGAGCTTGGGGAGGGCAAGGTCTGGGCAGGGGAAGTATCTCAGCACAGCATAATGCCATACAATCCGCCTTCCAAAGAAGCCATTTTCTCCAGACGAGTGGATCGATGCCACCTGGAGATCAACTGTAATTCTAGCACATAGGTGTCAAACTTGCGGCCCTCCAGATGTTATGGACTACAGTTCTCATCATCCCTTGCCAGAATGATGTCTGGCAGGGGATGATGGGAACTGTAGTCTACCACATTTGGAGGGCCGCGAATTTGACACCTGTGTTCTAGCAGATCTCCAGGCCCCACCTGGAGGCTGCCAACCTAGAACTCCTTTTTCCAAGAAGCAGCAGTTGGAAGGTTCATATACATACATGTATTTGTAAATGATATTTCGTTTGACTTCATTTGCCATTAGAACATAGCCCATAGGAAGTTGATCGTTAAGGCTGTGAAAAACACATGGATTTAGGCAAAAAAATACCAACAAGAGTGAAAAGGAAAAACATTATGACTGTCAGAGAGGCCACTATCTAAATCACTCCCGTATCTAAAAATGTCATCTGGAAAAGGTAAGGTCCTCTATTATTTCAAGACATTCATATTGTCAAGATGCTCCCATATCCAGCCTCTGAAAGAATTAGTTAGGAATCCATAGCAACCAAACTTGACCTCATCTAATGAAATTACATCTAATCTAATTGTATGAAGCAAAGTAAACATTTTAAAACAGACTTTCTAAAAATGGTTTAATATAAGAAATGGAAACATAGGACTGCTCTAGTCAGGAATCACGTCAGCGTGGTGAACTGAAGGCCCGTTTCTCTGGCAAGACATCATTCCCAATCTCATATGTTTATTTATTTGTGAATTTCTGGGCTGCCATTCTGACTGACAACAGGCCTCTGAGGCAATCCATGATAAAAGAAAATTAAGAAACCATGAATATAATTTTGAAAGGGCAGTTGTAACTGACACGTGTGCTGGAGGAAGAGGGATACAAAACATCCTATGCCCAGTTGTTACCCCAGCTGTTTCTCTTCAGAGGTTCTACAACCGTCATGGAAATAATAGGCCCTTCCCCCTCTCCCTTTCAAATCCAGATGTACACTACCTAGCAACCAGATCATATGTCCCTGGGATTTTCTAGCTAGGGGACAGAGATTCTTACACAGGTAGCTGCTCTCTGCTGTGCCCAGTTCTTCTCAGCAGCAATATCTGGTGAAGGAGAAGAGATACTGATATTGTCTCTCCCATCCTTCCATATTACATGGTACATCCTAAAACAGTGGTGGCGAACCTATGGCATGGGTGCCAGAGGTGGCACTCAGAGCCCTCTCTGTGGGCACACACAAATAGAGTCACCCCCACCCTCCCACACACATCTAGACTGGCCTGGGCTGCTGGGCTCAATTATTAGCATTAAACCTAAGACCTGAGCCCTCCGGGGATAGGGCGGTATAACAAGTTTAATAAATAAATAAATAATAGTTTTGAGGAAGCAGTGTAGGTTACCCTGTTAAGTCCTGTTAAACCCCACTGATTTTCATGCGAAGAACTAAAGTGTGATCCTTTTCCTGGGATTAAGCTTGGTTGCTGGCAATGGGGCTTGTTCCGAGTAAACCCTCTTAGGGTTATGATTCACCTGTTGGAAGAGTTGACAGTTGCTTCAAAGCAAAGCCACTGACTACCACCAAATTACTCCTGAGTAACGCACGCCTCAGAGCCAAACGTTTTTTCTAAACTAAAACCTCAGTATTCAGGTTAAATTGCCGTGTTGGCACTTCGCGATAAATAAGTGGGTTTTGGGTTGCAATTTGGGCACTCGGTCTCGAAAAGGTTCGCCATCACTGTCCTACAAAGTCCACTTTCCTAAGCTTCTGTTTCTGGGTTTGTTTTTCTATTTACATCTTTCCCTTCCTCTTAGAAATATCTCTAATTCCCACTCACACACTATTCAGGACTATACCACTGTTAGCTTAAACACGAGGCAGCCATTGGTTCATCAGTGTCTCATGAGGTCTCACAAAAGGGAGTTTTACCTAGCAATAACTACCTAATTCTTTGAACAGGCATGGCAGGGAAAGTTGCAGAAAACTTTAGGGCAAAAATATGCTAGAGCCCCATACACCTTCTTCACCTAATAGAATCTGACTTCTAAACTGAGCTCAATGTTGCCCTGGTTTTTGCCCTCACTCTAGCATTTTCATTGCTTTTGTTGCATAGGGCAAGGCAGAGGCTTGAGATACCCACTGAAGTACCTTACCTAATATTCAGAAAGTTGCAAGTCAGTCCTGAATGAGAGACTACAAGTCTGCCTTAGCACATTTGCTGAATTAATCAAGCTTTAAAAGCCAGTAACCATAACCCTTTGGGAAATCACGGGAAGAGAATTTCTTCCTCTGGGTGAACCTACCAGTCCAAATGTTATCCCCATTAACCACAGAAATTTAAACACAAGTTAGGAAGAAAGTTAACAACCTCTAGGCTGTCATGGTAAATTTCTTCATTGAGTTATAGCCACAATTGTCCTGGGATGTTGTAGGAAATTTAAGCTTATTTTGGAGTGAGATGACTGCCATTTGAAGCTGCGAGCCCCCCCTTTTTTTTAACGGAGTATTCAACAGATAAGATTATAGATAAAAAGCTGACCTTTCTTGGCATTGCCCCCCAAAAAGGTTACTGTTTTACTAAATGTTCTGCACATTATAATAAATCACCTTAATTGATCATGCTTTTCAAAGCATTTTGCAGTTAAAATAAGTAGACCCATTAATATAAAGGCAACACTGTTCAAGTACCTCAACCTTTTTTTTATTTAAGCAAAAAAGGGCAACATTTTGAAAAACCGAGTCTTTGCCCCTTAATTAAATGATCCGAACACTTGTTTTGACATGCATTATACAGACATATCTGAACTTTCTCCAAGAAACTCAGCCCCCCCCCCCCCTTATGGCTAGGTAAAAGGTGAAAGGTCTGTAGAGGAACACTGACATCTTGTGACCAGAACAGGAAACAACTCCTCAGGCTCAATTTAATGCCTGTACATGTAATAGTTCATAACAAACCTAGAATCTAGTACCACACAACCAACTGTAGTAACTATTTAGAATTACAAACCTCAGGGAAATCACCAAATTTGCAGAAAAAAATCCAATTTGTAAAATAATAAAAATCAGGGCCTAAAAAATCCCAAACTGTTACAGGTGAAGTCTACGCAATTCAATCCACACACCAGAATTAAGAGGGCATGGTTCCCAACACTTTAGCAGTTCCCGTGACATCCAAGAGGTGGTGATGATGGAGCCGTGAAGCAGAGCCACAGCTGCAGCAAGGGGGGAAATGAAGCAGGAGCCAGCCATAGGAGGAGGGTGGAGCTGGCAGAAATGAAGAAGAACAATAGGGCTGGGTGGGAGATGCAGATTTCCCTCTCCTACCAGTGCTCTTTTAAACGTTCAGGATCCATTACAGGGCACTGGGGATGTGGGGAAGATGACGTGAAGCTGTTTTATACTGCGTCAGACCCATAGTCCATCAACAGTCAGACCCATAGTCCATCAACATCAGTATTGTATACTCAGACTGGCAGCAACTCTCTGGGTTCTCAGGCAGGGGTCTTTCACACCAGCTACAGGCAGATCCTTTAATAGAAGACTGCAGGGACTGAAGCTGGGACTTTCTGCACGCCAAGGAAAACTCCACCTCTGAGAAACAGCCGCTCGCCATGTAGGACTCAACTTTCCAGGAGACCCAGCCACATGCATGGAGTGTAAATTGTCACATGTTCACATCAATGGACATAATAAGGTTGGTAGACACAGAGTGCCTCAGGCAGACCAAGTCTCTTGGGAATTAGAAACTTCCTGTTCAACCTCCTGCCATGAGGCAGGCCCACTCATCTTTCAGGCTCTCACTGGTCACTAGAGAGCCTAAAAAGATAGATGGTACACCAATGAACAGGTGCCCACACAGAAACAAAACAAGACTATGTGTGCAGGTGAAGTGGGAAAGACTAGACTCTCACCTGACTTGAAGGAAAATATCTTGCTTACTCCAAACTGGGTAGGCCCTACACAAAACCCATATTCACATACACACACACAAATACACATATTACCCCATAAATATTATTGTGACACAAATTCACACCACCCAGTATATGAACATGAGAAGCTACTTTGTACTAAGAAAGCGGACTGATCTACCCAGATCAATGTTACTTGCCATCATTGAGAGTGATGTTTCAGGATATTAAGCAGAGAAAGACCTTCCCTTGAACAAGAATAGAAAGTGTAATCTTTCACATATAAAATTCTCAATCACTTTCACATACATAGAATACAAAGGGTTGTGTTCAGTGGTGACCTTCCATTCATAGGAATTTTCTGCTTACAGGCAGAAACCCTTCCATGAGCGAGGAGGAGGAGGAGGAGGAGGAGGAAGAAGAAGAAGAAGAAGAAGAAGAAGAAGAAGAAGAAGAAGAAGAAGAAGAAGAAGAAGAAGAAGAAGAAGAAGAAGAAGAAGAAGAAGAAGAAGAAGAAGAAGAAGAAGAAGAAGAAGAAGAAGAAGAAGAAGAAGAAGAAGAAGAAGAAGAAGAAGAAGAAGAAGAAGAAGAAGAAGAAGGAAGAAGGAAGAAGGAAGAAGGAAGAAGGAAGAAGGAAGAAGGAAGAGGAGGAGGAGGAGTTTGGATTTATATCCCCCTTTTAGGAGACTCATTTTATACTCTTAATATAAGAAATGATAAAAATTAGACTGACCAATTTCATATTTCAAAGCCATTTGTTTAAAAAAACAACCTCAGATGTTGCAACCTAGGCTGATTATGTATAAGGTACAGGGGCTAATTTCCATCATGGCAAGATTTACTGTATTGTAGACATTCTGTTACTGGGAATACTACTAGATTATTTAAAATACTAAAAAGAAGAGCAACCTCAACTGCCCTGATAAAAACAATGGTCCTTTAGTAAGACTAAACTGCAACATCACCATCATGAACTGTCCCTGACACTCTGAATAGTTTTGAAGTGTTTGGAGCACTGATTTTGAAAGGTTGATCTGGCTTATCTAAATGGTGCTATTATGCAGGCTAGGTAAGATTGAAGAAAACAAAATCAACACCTTTGCAACTGCCTTTTGCCAGCAGGGGCAGACCAATCACAGTTGGGAGAAATACGGTATGCTCCTTCCCATTTCCTAATTATAGCACCTGTGCCGCTACTCTCATTTAAAAGTGACTGGTCTTCCACAGCTGGCCTCAGTAGCACTAGAGACATTCCTTGCCCTGTGGAAGGATGCAGACAATGGTCCTGCAGTGAGGACCTCTGTCTGATGAATTAGGAAAGCCGATCTCTGAAATTTTGGTTTCTGAATATACAGTTCACTGGCAGATTAGGAGCTTTACAATGGAGAGGGTCCCAGGCTCAATCACTGGCCTCTTCAGTTAAAAAGTCTGAAGCAACTGGCGTTGAAAAATATTTTTCTCCATCCAGTACCTGGGAGTTGTTGCCGGTCAGATCAGACAATGTTGGCTAAAACAGTCAAGGGCCTTAAAGTTTCTATAAGAACCTTACATTCATGCCCAAGTATTAGGGTTGTCTGCTAGAAGCTTCACAGCATTGGGAACAAAAATGGAGTGTGGAGCTATATCATGTGACACTGTAACATCACTTCTGGTTGTACCCAGACATTATATAAAAGCGGCCGTGACTCACCGCGGCCGCCATTGCTTCTGGGGAAGGGACAGCCTGTTGCCGCCTTCCCGTCAGCCTCGCAAGCTTCATCCGCTCGCGAGGCTTCTGTTTCTCTCGGGCGCCCAGCAGTGACGCTGGGCGCTCTGACGTCACTGGGGAGGAGGGCCGGGTGGCCTATATGAGGCTGGGCCCAGCTTAGCCTCCTCCCCATAAATAAAATGGCTATGGCCAACTTTTTTCCACACATTAAAAGTATGTTGTACTCTTTTTATTTAGTAAAGCTAGGAGGATTTTAGCTACTTACCTCAAGCAGCAATGCAATACTCTAGGAACTCATTAGCATCTGCAATAAAAAGCAAGAGATCCAGGGAATTCCTAAGATGTTAAAATTGCTTAACATCGCCCATTTTTGCTCACATCAGAAAGGAAAGCAGGGATCTCCAGCAAGCAATCTTAAGTCTACAAAGTATATTTTAAACCAGCTCCTAAAACACTTCCAAAGATACTTAAGGTGTGCCTCTGTATTGCTGCTCATATTTCATTCTTAATTATATATATTGAAAAAGCAATATTTCTTTATTTATCACATCCAGCAAGCAATCTTAAGTCTACAAAGTATATTTTAAACCAGCTCCTAAAACACTTCCAAAGATACTTAAGGTGTGCCTCTGTATTGCTGCTCATGGTCACTTCACAGTCAACAGAAGGCATCCACCCACATGTTGACAATAGCTTTTTTCCTTTTTAACCTTGCATATTGATCTTAACTTGTTTTTGTATCCCAAAAAAGATATTTGTACTATTTGTTTATAGGGCCACAGCTCCACCCCATTAAAATGTAGCACTGTAATGTAAACAGCTATTGCAAGCATTAAAATAAATATCCCTTTCCTATGAGAAGACAGAAGGTTACCTTTGCTACAGACTGCTCCTCACCATTAAGAACACAATGAAAGCTCTAACTAAATTTAGGTGGCCAACCAATTCCTTGCAGCAAGAAAGCTTGTTTACTTACTGATGAAGATTTCTTAGTGTGAGCAACCACACAGTAACCACAAACCAGATACAGATGAAATAGATGAGTCTGACTAAGCAGAATGCATTTCTGAGTTCACATGGCCAGATAGGAGCAAGGACGTTTATGGTCATTAACAATGGTTCTCCACCAGACACATATGGCACCCAGCAACAAAGCCTCTTCCAGGCACCCCCCAAGAGCCCCACCTATCCTCCACAGGAAGCAGTTACACCCTGGTCCCACCCACCTATAAAGTTGAGCCTACCTTTGGACCCTTGCCTACCTGGAAATCCAGCACTTGGTCTCATCTCATAACTTTCAGCAGGCCCAGTCCTGCCTTTAACTATGTTTACAAGTTATAGTGATCATTTCAACAACATACCCATGAGCCTTTGCTAAATATGCAAATTTAGCAAAGGCCCCTGGGTATGTTGTTGAAATGATTGCCATAACTTGTAAACATAGTCCAAGGCACTGACCTTGGAGATCTGAAATGTGGCCCCGTCCTCCTGCTTTTAGCAGGCCCAGTCCTGCCCTGGACTATCTTTTCAAGGTTAAAAAGCTCACCATAACTTGAAAAGATAGTTCAAGGCAGGACTAGGCCTGCTGAAAGCTTTGAGGTGAGACCAAGAGCTGGAGCGCTAGGTAGGCCTGGCTATGGGACTGAGGGAGAAGTCAAATGCATGCTTTGCTTAGGGCCGTGGTGGCAAACCTTTGCCACTCCAGATGTTAAGGACTACAATTCCCAACAGCCGCTGCCAGCATGACCAATTGGCCATGCTGACAGGGGCTGATGGGAATTGTCCATAACATCTGGAGTGCCAAAGGTTCGCCACCACTGGCTTAGGGTGTTCTGCCATGGCGGTGGGTGTGCCTAAGGCCTTGACTCTGTGCCTTCTTTGGGGAGGCTGACTCTTTGGTCTTCAGGGCTGATCTTTGGGGCTGACTCTCTGGTCATATGGGGGGGCTGATTTTGTGCCCTCCACGTGACCAAATTGCCTGCACCTGTCCCTGGGACAGATATTGCTGTTCTCCAGTAGCTGCTTGGGTCAGGCCCAGTCTCCTGCTGTGACCTTTTGCACTCAGGCCAGGAATTCCATTCTCCCGAGGTTGCCAACTCCAGATACAGAAATTCCTTGAGATTTGGAAGTGGAGCTTGGGGAGAGTGGAATTTGGAAGAGGCCTTTGTTGAGTATAATGTCATACACCCTGCCCTACGTGGAAGGTTGCAACCCTGCACTCCCCTCTGCTACTGCTACTAGTTCCCTGAGATTCGGAACTCTTCAAAACCACCTTGTTAGTTTACCTCCTTCTTAAAATGGTCAATGTTCAAGTGGCAGATTGAGACTTCAACTGATCTCCAATTTTACAATTCATCAGTTCCCCTTAAAGAAAATTCCTGCTTAGGAGAATTGATCCAATGGCATAAGATCCTGCTAAAGTTCGGCCGCTCACCAAACCCAACCAAACTCAACCCCACCCTCCTTAGGCTCTACCCCAAAATCTCCAGATATTTGCCAACTAAGAGCGGACAACCCTAACTACTTCAGGCTCTCTTGCCCCCACCAAAAGAGCATCACTTCTCTCTCCTATTCCTTACTGTTCCTTCTATCTCACCTGTTTTAACTATTTCCTCCTTGCCAGACTTGCTCCCTCTCTCTCCAAATTTCTGATTTCATATCTGAAGTAATTACGGTAGTCTTCAAATAGTCCCATGGCTTATCAACGATTTCTTTCAGCAAATGTGGTGATAACTTACCTCATTTGCCACTGCTTTTGCCACCAGAGAAGTGGAAACGATTATCAACCCTCTCTATTTTTGTTAGTTGTATGGTTGGTTGTCGGGCTTCCTGGTTTGTGTTTTGTTTATTTTCTGTTACAGCTTGGTGGGTTGGCCATCAGGGTGGATCCTTTTGGTGGGAGGCAGTCGCGAAGCTACCGGGTGCATGGCTTTGGGTCACATGGGGGGCGGAAAATCCACACACACACCCGCGGCGCTTCCCCCACACACTTCCTTTTAGCAACCCGAGCAGGCTGGAGAACAGGCCTGCCTGTTCTGATGGGAACTACATTTCCCAGTAACATCAAATAACATTGTGTATTTGTATAAAATGACGAAAACCATTAGCAACCTTTGCCAAGATGTATACACAGTTTTGCTGGTTTGGGTGGGGCTGGGAGATAAATGGTGAAGCACAAGAGAAGAAACATGCACAAACCTTTTAGCTGGTGAAACTGTTTATTACATCCAGGAAAAAGGATCAGAGGCACAGCATGGACACAGATCTCAATATCGGGTGACCCATCTAACATCCAGTGAATACCCCCCTCCCCCACCGGCCTGCTGAGGAAAAACATGGAATGGCGAGTTACTAGGATCCCAGCAGAAGCGGGCCTGGCCTCTACATGGTCCCCTTGCCACCTGGTGGTGTAAGCCAGTTGACTGCCCCCACCTGGGCTGCGGCTGAGTTGCCCCTTATTAGGACCCCTAACAATGAGAAGACAGGCACAGCCTCCCACCAGAGGCGTAGCTGGGCCACAGTGCGCCCGGTGAGCACTCTGGCTTTTTCCCGCCCCCCCCCCCCTTACTTTAGAAAATCGAGCAGGCTGGAGAACAAGCCTGCCTGTTCTGGTGGGAACTACATTTCCCAGGGTCTCCTGGGAAATGTAGTTCCCACCAGGTCCTTTGCAGCCTGGAAGGCGACAGGCAGGCCTGTTCTGTAGCCTGCTCAGTTTGCTAAAGTAAGTGTGTGCGGGGGGGGGGGGCGCCGCGGGGGGAGATCACGCCCCCCTACGCGACACCCTCCACACTTCCTTTAGCAAACCGAGCCAACTGGAGAATAGGCCTGCCTGTGTGGGAAACTACATTTCCCACCATTCCAAAGTAGCCAGTCATACAAAAAAAATTAGTACTAGACTACATATTCTCGTATCATACCATCAGTGTTCAGTGGCATTCTTGATCAGTACTGCAAACAAGACACACTGGACAAGCCTTCGACAATACATAAGACACACTGGACTTTATAAGACAAAACAAGCTCTTTCACTAGTGCAAGGAACACTGATGAGAAAGGGGGCAATTGCTTATGCCCTCAAGGAGAGTGCTTCCAGTCATCTCTTTCACTCTAGCAGTCAGATTGCTGTTCTGCACCAACTGAAGCTAACAGCCTTGTTGACACCAGGTTGGTGGAGTTGTTAGCACATGGACTAAGATCAGGAACACCCAGGTTCGAATCCCAAGTCTCCCATGGAAGTTCAGTGGCTGACCTTGAGCCAATCACTCTTTCAGCCTGACTTGCCTCAGAAAGTTGTTGTGAGGACAAGACGGAGGCACAGAGAAAGATGCTATAAGCCATGTTGGGTTCCCCAGGGGAAGAAAAGTGGTATATGCACATCTAAATAAACAATAAATTGAGTACACACACACATGCACACATATAAACCCTGAAGGAGTGAAAATATTTCATTTTTTCTGATCTCCAAACCTCAGCAGAGAAGATATTTTAGAAAAACTGATGATGATAATCTAAAGTCAAGAGAACAAAGGAATGTGCCATGGGTGGTGAATGCAATGTACAAACTGGGAGTGGAGTAAAAGCTGAACTATATTCTCATCTATGAGTCGCTTGGAGGAAGGCATAATTTCTCCTTCCTTATTTCACTAGTGTGTTAGGGATGTATTTAATCTCTTAACAGCCTTTCAGAGCATTAGGACCAATGTAAACAGAAGCTGAATGAAGTCTGCACCAGGGGGCTTAGGCCTTTGCTTTGCTAAAACCAACAAGTTTTAAATTGTGTATCAGAGAATGAATAAATCCTGCAAGAGGGAGGGCTCCTGGCTGGCTGAGTCAATATTAATTAGGATTGATATACAGTAGGTGCATAGAGTAGAATGCAATATGGATCACATCAATACCTGCAGCTACTATCTGCAATGCTGAGGAAAGAACCTTATTACTCTAGAAGGACAAAATAAAAAAAGTAATTACTCTGAAGGCAAAACTGTGGCTCGGTTTGAAGAGGGTGCCAGATTTCTGGAAGCCAAAATTCTAGGCTACACAGTGTCTATTGTATTGTGTATTTAGGTGGAGAGAATAATATGTCCAGTGTAAGGTCTCCTTAACCTTTTTCCTCAGTATAACTCACAAGGATGACTTGCCTTGCCAGCGTGAGGGGGGAGTTAAGGCAACTCAAGAATACATTGTGAAGATTATAAGTGAATAATCCTTGCCCTTATAAATAATCATACAGTCACTCAAAGTAAAAGTAGGTTTCTAATATGTATGGAATGTGCTAGAGCAGGGGACTGCAACCTGCGGCTCTCCAGATGTTCATAGACTACAAATTCCATCAGCCCCTGCTAGCATGGCCAATTGGCCATGCTGGCAGGGGCTGATGGGATTTGTAGTCCATGAACATCTGGAGAGCCGCAGGTTGCAGACCCCTGTGCTAGAGTAAAATGGTATACGGTGATTGGAATAAAAGGCAGGATAAATGAGTTATGCCTTTACTACTCAAAAGAAATATGCAAAAAAAGAGGTGCATTAACTGCTCTTTTCGGGAACGTGTATAATCCCCTCCTGGGGAAAATCTGACCTGGATAGCCTCAGAAGCTAAGCATAGTCAGTAAGTGAATAGGAGACCTCTGAGGAATACCAGGGTCATGATGCAGAAGCAAGCAATGGCAAACCACCTCTGAATCTCTTGTCTTGAAAATCCCACCAGGGGTCACCATAACTCAGATGTGACTTAATGGCAAAAGTGTGTGTGGGGGGGAGCGGGAGTATCAGATATCTTCTTTTCACAAGCGACATGTCATTTTCCCAAACACTACTTCCTAACATGATATATACAGCCCATCTTTGCTAGCTTTCCAAAAGCGTGATGATGAAGGGAAAACTTAAGCAACTGATGTCCTGGGCATAGTGTTCAGAGGGAAACCCTGCTCCCCACGGCTTTTACCCATTTCCTATCTCACCCAAAGGTAATGAGACTTGGCCTCAAGAATGCCCTCTGTATGGGATATATCAGCCTTGTCTATCTCAGGTCCCTAAAACAGATAGGACCTCCTTGAATTCACCATCATCACCAATAGAATACTGGACATTTTACCAAGTAGGAACAAGACCCACCAGACCACGGCCACAGCCTGGAAAACCCACCACAACCAGTTGAATCCGGCCGTGAAAGCGTTTAACAATGCATTACCAAGTAGTGTTGCATAGTGAATCTTCTAAGTTTTCAGAACCAGATTGATGAAGTTGAGGATCTGTGATCAGATTCCTGTTTCTAGAGTAGCTTTTAAAAGCTGCCGCAGAGAGGAAAGCCACATGTCTTGAGGCTGTGGTGCTGGTAGAGGACAGTAACGTTCTTCCTCCATACCCAAGTATGCCAATATAATAAGTATTGACATCCCAAGTTAAATCCCAAATTAAGGGAGATGATTCTGAGACACAGTGAAGACCACCCATTGTCAGTTCACACCATAAGTGGCAATCCCTTTTCAAACCAGCTTCAGCTCTTTCGAAAAGCTGTAATCTCTAGCTCTGCACTCAAAATTGTGCACACGTGTGTTATAATCCCAGGGTTTGCCAAAACAGCATCCCCAAAACAGCATCCTGGCTGCTACGGTAATGCTTCAATCTGCTGCCAGAAGATTTCCACCAATAGGGTTGTAGGAACGAATTCCACATTTTAACATCAAACGTAACTTTTGAGCAGCAGTGGCGTAGGAGGAGCAGCAGTGGCGTAGGAGGTTAAGAGCTCGTGTATCTAATCTGGAGGAACCAGATTTGATTCCCAGCTCTGCCGCCTGAGCTGTGGAGGCTTATCTGGGGAATGCACTCCCACACACGCCAGATGGGTGACTTTGGGCTAGTCACAGCTTCTCGGAGCTCTCTCAACCCCACCTACCTCCCAGGGTGTTTGTTGTGAGGGGGGAAGGGCAAGGAGATTGTAAGCCCCTTTGAGTCTCCTACAGGAGAGAAAGGGGGGATATAAATCCAAACTCTTCTCTTCTTTTAAAAAATCTGGCTATCACTCACCAGAAGTCTTCTTTTTGTTTCCTGTATCTGAGCTTTGCAGGATTCAAGCTGTTTCATTATTAACAAATAATTTAGATGTTATACTTTTAAAAGGTGTGTACGAAATCTGTTGCATTTTGTATCCCACCATTTATCTCAGTTAAGTGCAGAATTGTCTGTTCTTTCAAGGAGCCCCCTTTGGTGCAAAAAGGCCAACTTAGAATGGCGTAGCAGATAAAGGCCCTTTAAGCTGTTGCGATTGTTTTCTGTGGTATAGTGGTTACAGCATTAAACTTGGATCTAGGAGATCCTGGTTCGTATCTCCTCTGACATGGATGTTTAGGCCAATCATTCTCTGTCAGCCTAATCTGTCTCACTGGATAGTTGTGAGGATCCAATGGTGGAGAGGAGAATGTTGTAAAGCCCTTTGGGTTGCTATGGGGAACAGAAGAGAGGTATTTGTATCCTATTAAACAAGCAGGATGGAATCCTCTGGCATGTTAAGCTTTCTTAAGGTTCAGATTTTAACTGACATTTATAAGAGAAGAATTAATGGAAATTAGTGGAAGCTTTTTTAAAAACACACAATGAGTAGTTCAAGATGAGGGTTTTGTTGGTTATTTATTCTGATTTCAAGGAGATTTTAGTTATAATATTGTTCTGTTTTTAATGTGATTATTTATTGTGAGTTTTGTTAATTCCCTTAGGTTCCTATTGTTGTGGGAGAAAGCACTGTACATTCCCACACACACATATAACTTCTTCACCAAACCTGAAAGAATTGGAATAATTTTTCCCACAGAAAATATTTAACCAGTAATAGAAATGAGAAATGTTTCCTTTGTAACAACCCATGAGTTTATAAATGTGTCCTGAGTTCTAATTCAAGAATTTCTTGTAAATCTGTATAATGGGAAAGAGCATGTTTATGTGTTGCTCAGGCACCTTTTGTTCTTTTTATCATGTGGCGCAGATTCTTGCTTTTATCTCTCCTGCTTTGCTTTTTTAAACAAAATTTCCAGTGTTTACATGTAGCTTTTCCATATTTCATCCAGAGGTTCCAGACACCTCCTTGCAAAAAGTTTAGCAGAGAATTTCCATGGCTTCGATCAGAAAGCTGCAGCCCTCCAGAGAATCCTGTGAACTCACCTTAGCAACACATGGAGTGCTGAGAAACTCAAATGCTTCTGGAAACATGACTGGAATACTGAAAACCTAGTTATCGTTTGCTGCTGTGTGAAAGATGGGGCTTGCCATTTCTATACAAATAACAAAACATCCTCCTTAAAATATATATTATTTACAGTCCACTCCAATACCAGTTTTACTCAAAACGGAGGCACACTGAATGCAATGGGACTCACTTCCTAGTCGGTATGTACAGGGTTGCATTTATTTCAAACATAAATGAATATAAATTGATATAAATGAATAGCAAACATTTGTGCTATTGTTGAAAAAAAAATCAGTCTCAAACTGTGTACCACATTTCTCCTAGCAAACAATCTATGAATCACAACAAGATCTAAAGACTAATTCCCACTACCCAAGTATTCACTCCAGTATACCTCATGCCAAGCAGCTTTGTGAATATATATTAACTGAGAACAATATATAGCTCAGTTCAGACATCACATTGTATCATTATTCAATAAAAACTGCCATGGTTTCTATGACTGTCTGAACATGGGCCTCCCCATTAACTATGATTAATTAAAATACACCGAACTACAGTGTAAAATCACGGTTTGAAATTGGTTCATTAACCATAGTTTGATACGGTTCAGACATAACGTAAAATCATGGTTTATTTTAACTGTGCTTTATTTCTAAAACCAGAATTTTTCTTGGGTATGGTAATTCAGTTCCATCACCAGAACTTCTTCCTCTGCTTTGCCTGTGGAGACAACTGGTATCTTGGCCTGTGACAAGGGCAACATTATGGAACAAGCCAGGATACCAGCATAACATGTAAACTATAATTGTCTCATTTAATAAACTACTTTCAGATCGTCTTTTGACATCCTAATAAACATAGTTAGCGGAGTTGGATAATCACATAAATTTAATTCAGCTGTGGTATTAATGGAATTAGAACAGTGTTTTAAGTATAGGTTTGTGTGATGTACCCCAGTTCTGTAGCTTATCTAGTTCAGCATCGTATATTATAGTAGCCATTGGGGCTGCCTGGTACCTTCTGGAATGAAGGGGATTTACTGGCTGCAAACTGGAGCCTTCTGTCATCAGCAACATGGTGACATCAGAGGTGATGTCATCATGTTGCCAGCAACATTGGTGCCCTCTAGTATTTAGGCCAAAACTCTATGTAGAAGCCATTTTGATCATAAAGTTTTGCCTGTATACCAGAAGGTCCCTGCATTGATGGCAATGTGACGCTGTCACATCCAGTGCATGCTGGAAGTGATGTTGCTGCATTACTGATGGCAGAGAACTAGGCCTAAGTTTGCTGCCGGTGCATTCCCCCACTGGCTGGCTGAGTGGCATTGGGAGGAAGTGCTCCAAAGTGAGGGATCCCCCACTGCTAGAGGGCATCTGGCAACCCTATTGGCCAACCTGCTGCTCTGAATGGAAGTAGGCAGAACATCTTTACCCCCTTTTTATTTTTCTGTTCAAGTACCTCTATAGTTTGTGTGTGGCCAAAGGTGTAAGTCCTTGGGCAAGAAGCATAGGGTTTTTGGCTCTTAGCCCTTGGTGCCCAGCGCATGCCTTCAGAAAACCCAGCAAATAAGTTCACAGCCAGCCCAAGAAGTAGATAAGTATATTGTTACTTACTGGTTGTTGCATATAATCCCCTTTGGGTAAAATGCATAAATAAATCTGGTAAATCTGGTAAAATGCATAAATAAATAGAACAGGGCTTATAGGCCAGAGTCTATCCCTGATTTGTCTCCTTTCACTAGTAGCCTTCAATGGACCCATGAATCTTTCAAATCTCCTTTTAAAGCTATCTTTCTGGTGGTCATCACTATGTCCACTTGCAGTAAATTTAAATATCTCTTGAGTAAATGTTTCCTTTCATCTTTCTTGAATCTATTATCCCATGAAACTTCACTGGTTTTCTCCAAGTTCTAAGTATTACTCAGGAAGGTGAAAAAGTTATTTGTATCCACTTTCTCTACCCTATGAATAAGTTTACAACCCTCTAGTATATGTCCCCCCCATTAGTTGTCTTTTTTTCTAATTTAAAACCACCCAGATTATTTAGCCTCTAATCACACAAACATCTTGGCTTAATCCATGTTTGTTCACAGGTACTGCCCCTGCTGTATCTTGATTTCACAAATCATGGTTACAATAAACCATGGTTTTGTGATATGCTTGAATCTAGCCTGTTACTATACATATTCCTTTTGCCCTTCATCCAAGAAACCTAAAAGCTACTTAAGTTGGACAAGGACTTTAGACTTTGTTCAGAGAGATGGTAGACCCTCCTCCAAATGGAGTGGATCTTCCATTGGAAGAAGTACCACTTAGGCTTCAGCAAAACTCTTTACTTTGAAGGAGCTTCCTTCAGTCTATAGTAGGATACATGGCAAAACCAACAGAGCTGTGTACATGGTTTCACTTAGCAGAGAATGATTGATGACAATCTGGTGGTAATAGGATAACTGTGAGTATAGTACTATGGGCCAAGAGCTCACATGATATATTGGTAGGCAGCCCCAGAGTTGTTCCACCTATTGTCTGTTTGTATTTAATTAGGATAAGTGAACTCAACTCATTTAACTACAGCCATGGTTAAATCCCTTGGTAGTTCCAGAGCTGGAATCTCCTCACAATTCTCTAGTGATAGGAATATTTCTTGACTGCACAAAGGAAGTAGGAAAGTGCAACCTTGTCCCAGGAGAACTGTGTAGGGAAGGAAATAGGGTAGATCATCCCAGTCTTATTCTGTACCACTAGATTTCTCTAACACTGGTAGAGATTTTCTCCTACCCTGCCTTTGGCCATTCTCTGCCATTTGGACATTTAGAATGTGTGCAGATAGACATTACCCTCCGTATTATCATTTTCACTGTTTGGCTTTTTGGAGCTACCATCATTACATTTAAGGTTGTATTATTCTAAAGCATCAATGAAAGTAATTCCCTCTGATGGTCCTGCTGTTACCAGCCAGACCCATGGTGGGATGCAGGCCTCTGTTTTTAACAATACGGTGTCTCTACCTGTCCTGCTAGCCTTAGAGGTACCGACAGTACGAAGATGGGCACCACCCCCTGTATTGGTTTAGTGATACCAATGAAGAAAAGAATCTACCTGGACAGGTCCCCTGCCGACGCTGATTTGCAAAATAGTCCACATCAGCTTTCCTAAACCAATTAGGAAAGACAAAAGTCTATGCCTTGGAACCAGTCCTCACCTGGAATTGGAATGCTGCTCAACAAAGGATAGGCTAACTAATATCATCAAGGTTTCCTTTCAGTTATTCTTCAACACACCAATCCCACCTTCCTCATTCCTGAATAACCTCTAAGAAAAGACCACCTTCATCTAAATTGGAAAAGCTCCAGAACTGTGATTCAATCAGCTTGCCCTAAAATCTAATAATCTTTGGACGCACCCTGGGTTTGGGATGTTAATGCTCTGGAGAAGAAGAGCTGCCTTTGTTATGGGAAGGTTAGCTCTCGTAGCATAGCTAGAGAGCCCAGTTTTTCCTATAAGGTAGCTGCTCACTTTGCAGCCAGTGCCCAGTGTGCCTATTGCATTATATGCCAGGGGATTGGGGTGCTTGTCGTTAGCAGTCCGGGGTTTCTTTGTTTGGGAGGAGGTGGGGCATGCTGGGGGTTGGGTAGGTTGTTTGTTTTGGGGTTTGGGAGAAGTAATGTGCACAGGGGATTGGGTAGGCTTTTTGTCAGTGGGCTGGGTTTTTCTGTTTGGGAGGAGGTAGGGCATGCTGGGGGTTTGGGAGGGTGGTTAGTTTGGGCTGGGGGTTGGGAGGGGAAGTTCACATGGGGAATTGGAGAGACTTTCATTGGCAGGCAAAGGTGATTTTTTGCTTGGGAGGGGGTAGGGTATGCTAGTGTACAGGAGGTTCAGGAGGATGGCCTCTTGGTCTGGGGATTGGGAGAGGGGAGTGGGCACAGGGTATTGGGGAGGCTTTTCATTGGCAGACTGGGAATTTTTTGTTTGAGAGGGGTAGGGCATGCTGGAGGTTTTTTGAACTGGGGATTGGGAGGAGGGAGTGCACGCAGTTGAGGGGGACATCCAATGACGGGAGTTGAACCAATGGACGCGCAGGACGGTCCTTGGTTGAGGATTCATTGTTTAAGATACTTTTTAATAAAACGTTAAAACTTTATTCCTGAATCCTGTGGACATCTAGGGAGAAAAACCTTCCATAAAAATAGGTAGAAAAGATCTTGGTTGTTCCCTCTTGCAGGGAAGGTCTGACTCCAATAATTCCCTACTCTAAAAGGGGCAGACCCTAGAACTTTGGGTAACACTGCATGACAAAAGGCAGCTTCAAACAGATGTATCATGGATATGCCCCAAATCAATGTTATGCAACCTGTAAATAAGTACATACCAAGACAGCAATTTCTGAATTAAATGTCAAAAATACTAAACAAGATATGTTCATGCAAAATAACAATTTATGTAACAAAGTCACTTTTCTTTTTTAAAAAAGCATCTCAATCCTGAATAAACCCTAAGTGTCTGCAGGACAGCATCGCCTGCCTGAAGTTAAATACAAATGATCTGCAACGCTGACAAGTACCATTCAACTCGAACAGACTGGAGAGAGAAAAACCAGGGCTGTGCATGGGAAATCAGCAATCAAGGAGGATAATAAAGGAACGTACTCAAGTGTCAAGATGGCAAGAGGATAACTCCAGGCACATTATTTGTCAAAGACAGAAGTCCATACTCTGCTCCAAGAAAAGAGGGAAGGTTTTTTGACAGAGTGATGTATTGTCAATGAAGAGAATAACTATTGTTAAGAGCAATTATGGCAAATAACTCTAGTGGGGATAAATGTCTGCTAGGCCTTAATGTCCCCCATGTTTGTGAATTTATGGAGACTATTGCTGCAGTTGCATAAAACAAACATATCTGCAGCTTCAAAAAGAAATGCTTATTCCCTCTACTTTTTAGCAAGAAATCAATAGGGTTCACAATGAAAAGCATCCCATAAGGAGGAAAGCAAGGATTTATCAGCAACCTTTTATTAGGCTGAAAGTCAGGAATACAAAAGCAATGAGATAAAAGTATTTTGCTGATGTGATTTAATTACTTATTTAAAACATTTCTCTCCCACCTTATCTCCTCAGACTCAAGGTGGCTAACAATGCAACACCAGGTTGTACAGACACAAAACGTAACTCCAATTACCTTGATTTAAAAATGCACAGAGTAAAAACACACAGCATTAAAACTGACTTATTCTGTTGTTGCAAAGTTGTGTTCACGTACTCATGGAACCAAGAGTCCTATATACCCTGCCTCCTGCTGCAGCCGCACCCCCAATCGCACAGAAACAGCATTTTGTGGTGAACAATAATCGGCAGTGGGAGAAGAGAAACAAGAAATTTCCATTCCACCATCGGAAATTCTCCTCTGAATCCAACCCTACTTGTACAACATTGTTGGCAATCATACACAGTGCCCATATCACACTCATAAGATACAGGCATGTATGCATGCTATTAAATTGTTTCCCAGAATTCTCAGTTCTGGGGCAGGGAAGTAATTTGTTTTTAAAAAGTGACTGCTATTAAAAAGTAACCATTAAACATTTTCAGCGGCTCCAATGGAGAAGGGGGCAAAAGGGGTCTAGGGAGCGATGCAGGCTTGCGCCAGTGCATTTACCCTCCCTGGGGCACTTACTCCTCCAGAAGTGGCAGGTGTCTTAGTGGCTGCCCCTCTCCTCAGCAGCGGCACAGTGGTTAAGAGCAGGTGTACTCTAATCTGGAGGAACTGGGTTTGATTCCCCACTCTGCCATCTTAGCTGTGGAGGTTTATCTGGGAATTCAGATTAGCCTGTGCACTCCCAACACACGCCAGCTGGGTGACCTTGGGCTGAACTCTCTCAGCCCCACCTACCTCATATGGTGTTTCTTGTGAGGGGGGAAGGGAAAGGAGCCCTATTTGAGCCTCCTATAGGAGAGAAAGGGGATATAAATCCAACTCTTCTTCTTCTTTTCTCGAAGCCCCACAGCAGCAGAACCTGGAAGTCTGGGCTGCAGCTGGGCTGTGCTGGAGTCCCAGTCAGATGCCAGCTTGTGGAGGAGAGGGCAGAGCTGATACTAGCTAGCTCTTTCCTGGGGTTGAGGTGTGGGAGTGCAGCACACCAGCCCTCAGACTTACACTACCCTTTTGGTGGCGTAAGTCTTGTGAGCCCCATGGGTCTTTTCAGCAGCGGGAAGGTTTCAGGACTTTTCCAAACTCCCCGTCCCATTGGAAACCCTCTTGGTTTATACATTCCATGTGGGACTGAAATGTGATAAAAAAATTTAAATGATGTTAGCGTGCCTCTATTCCTGAAAATAGGATCCATTTCTAGGAACTCTGCCCTATTTGCTGTATATGAAACATAATATATCAGAATATTCTGCATTCCCAAGGAAAATAGTTCTTAACAACTCTATGAGCAGAGTAATGGATAAGTTCTAGAAAGGCTGGAGGGGGGGGGGGAGTGTTTTTACTAAGCTTTAAATGTTAAAAATGTTAGGATGTCAGTAATTCAATTAAAACTCCTAGAAGAGATGTCGATAAGCAGAGAGAAAAGTCATGGCTCGTGGTTCGGGAACTAGACTAGAAAATAAATTGAAATGCGGCTGGTTTTATGCTCCATCTGAAAAAAAAAACAGTGTTCAAGTAGCAAAATATGGAAAAGAACCCATTTAGTGAGCCTAGAGATATTTTAAATATACTCACCAGAACCCAGACTCAGTCAAATAAATAAAACCATAATCTACCAGTTGGGGATCTCATCTGTCACTCTCTCTGGTGGTTTCATTCTGGTTAGTTTCACATAAACTGTTACCAAAGCGTTCATAGCCCCACTGGGGTCTCCTAAGTAAACAGTATATAGGCTATCAAAATAAATGAGAGGTTTTGCAAGAAATCAGCTGCTGCGTCAAATCAGAGCAGCCATAATGAATCAGTCCGATGGACTGACTTGTCTAAAGAAAAGTGAAAAAAAAATTGGGGGGTCCATGGCCAGGAGCTGAAGAGTCTGGAGACTGAGAGTTCTTCAGAGGCAGAATATCTGCCTTGCATTTTTATCTTTCAGTAAGACTGCAAAACAATGTGTATATGAACCACAAGCAAGCACCACTGAGCTCATGGGGTAAACATGTTAGAATTCAGTAGCAATTTTCCCAGTGGTATCAACGGGAGAGTTAAGCATATTGTTTCTCTTTCGGGGCAGTGGGGATTTCAAAATGCTTAGCTTTTGATGGAATGTTTCTTATTATGCTCCTTTTATACTGAATAAAATACAACTTGCGAGACTATCTGTGTAATCCTATGTAGATTTATTCCTTTCGAATGATTTCATTTATTCCAGTGGGCTCAGATGGACAGTAACTGCATAGGATTGGGACAAATATCATTTTAACTATGATCATATTAGAAATTATATATTTTTAAAATTTAGAAATGTGAAATTACAAAGCTACAATAGACTTGTAAGGCTTTAAGACTCCCCAGACCCAGTACTCACAGACTCTAGACCACAGGTGTCAAACTCGCGGCCCTCCAGATGTTATGGACTACAGTTCCCATCATCCCCTGCCAGCATGATGCTGGCACGGGATGATGGGAACTGTGGTCTATAACATCTGGAGGGCCACAAGTTTGACACCTATGCTCTAGACCCTAGTACTCATATTGTCTAGACTGCACCACTTTCAGATTCAAAACAGGGCATTCATTTTCTAAAAGAAACAACGAAAAGAAGCAATGTTGTATAGTGGTTAGAGTATAAGACTAGGATCTGGGAAACCCAGGTTCAAATTCCCAATCCACTATGGAGGCTTACTGGGTGACATTGGGCCAAACACACACTGTCAACCTAACCCACCTCACAGCTTGTGGTGAAGATAAAACAGGGGAGTAAAGAATGATGTAACCACTTTGGGTCCCACTGAGGAGAAATGTGGGGTATAAATGATGTACATAAATTAAATAAAAATAATAAACCCCTCAACATTTAGAAACTGGATGTCAGAGAAAAGCGTTCCAGCTTAGTCTTTTCCCAGCATGCTAGTTTTCTATACATGCCATGTGCGTGTATCTCTGAACAAGATGTTGGTGCTGTGTTATAGCCCCAAAGGTCAACAAAGTTGGGAGAGGGTGGGGCAGAGGCATAGCTAGGGAAAATGGAGCCCGGTTTAAAAATCTGAGTTTTGCACTGCCACCGCCCCATGTTCGTTTGTGTTTTTTGTATTGTTCGTGGTTTTTTTTCAATTTTTGGCCTGCAGGGGGCACAGTTTTTAGGCTAGCAGCACCACAAATTCAGGGTACTTTTAGGAGACTCTCCTGATGATATCACCCAGGTTTGGTAAAGTTTGGTTCAGGGGGTCCAAAGTTATGGACCCTCAAAGGTGTAGCCCCATCTCCGATTAGCTCCCATTGGAAACAATGGGGGATGGGAGCACTCCCTTTGGGAGTCCATAACTTTGGACCCCATGAACCAAACTGAACCAAACCTGGGTGGTATCATCAGGAGAGTCTCCTAAAGATACCCTCCTAAAGATACCCTAAAAGCTGCACCCCCTGCAGGCCAAAAACTGAAAAAAACTAAAAAATACAAAAAACACAAACCTGAATTCCCCCCCTCCCCAGTGCAACGGGCACCCCCTGGTCCCCTTGTAGCTTCGCCTCTGGGGAGGGCAAGCTGAAAGAGTTTGAGAGAAACTGCCTTGAAGCAGCAGAAGCAAAATATGTGCAACACTTAAATATACATGCAAATTTTATCACTTGTCCCCTGGAGACCATAATATGATCAGGATCTCAGGAGACAAAGCCAGCTACAAAATGGCTGCTGCAGCTTACCTTCAGTCATGCAGTGAAATTATTTGCGCTGTAGTGGCAGCTGCTGCCAAAACACGTTTTGTTTTGTTTTTAATCTGCCTGATGAAATCTCCAATGGCTAACCGAAAACTTTGCTGGAAGTCCCACCCAGTCTATAAAACCACTTAATGAGTGTTAGAAAAGTGCTGGTGGATGTCATGAAACCATATTAAGGGCCTCTAGTATTGACATACACTGTGTAATCCACCTTGAGTCTCAGTGAGAAAAGCAAAAATAAATACGATAGTACTGAAAAAAGTGGAAAAAAGGTCAACAAAAACTGTGTTCTGTGTGAACAGAGCTCAGAGGAGCCCCACTGTTAAGGGAACATACCTCCCTGGATATACATGGAAAGAAAATGTTCACAAACCTGGTTCTTGCCTGTTCATTCTATTCCAAATTTCTCCAGGCTTCTGAGCTCTTTGACAGAAACAAACCGGCTTCCTCATAAAGTAAATTGTGCAAAATTAAAACATGCCTCAGGTTTCACATGAAAATCATACATATATCTGATTTTGAATATAACCCTCATGCAGCTCAATAGACCCAGAGAATGGAACCAGGTTCAGATAGATTTGAGGGATCCAATAAGTTTGCAGAAAAATGAGAAAGTTAAAGGAGGGAGTTTAAATCTCCTCCACCATCACTGCCAGCCATGTGAGCAGCAGTGTGAGCAGGAGAGGAGTGGGGAGCCATTGTCTCCACTGTTGCATGATCATCCCCCAAAATCTCACCAGAGGACTGAAGCAATCCTTGTCATGCAGATCCAAGTGATTGTCAGCCAATCATAACCCATGAAACTTCACTGGAGGGGAGGGCTGAGGAAAAATGTATTCCATGAGAAAGGTACAGGGATTCTTGTGGCTCTGATAAAAGCATCATTTTGGCCAGGTTTTTATTGGACTTTTAATGGGTGTTTGGAATTACCAGAGGGGAGGAAGCTTGGTTTAGTGACACAAATAATCATCCTGCGAAGGGATCGACATTTAAACCTTATGTGGACAGGCTGTCTGAGCAGGGACTTGTGCATTAAAAGAGCAACCTTAAACCTGGAGAGGATCCCACCTGTTATGGAAATAGGTCTCAGTGAAATCTTGTAAGCTAGGGTAACCAGCCTGGAGAAAGGGGAATCAAATATCCCCTCAGGGTTAATTTACATTAACTGAGGCTCAGGTACAAAGTAGTAATGTCATGGGGAAAATTTGGTAACTTGCAAGGAGACGAGAAGCCAGCTGCACCTTATATATTGAAGCAATCCACCCAAAACATTTACTCCATTAAATACATTATTTTCTTTTACATAAATCTTTGTTGTTCATCTCCATCTGTGTCTTGTCTGTCTAGTCAAATATCTAAGAAATAATGATTTCTACTTATCCCATAAATACAGTCTTGATATAGCAGGTTCCCCAATAAGAGACCTTTTGGGAGTACATAGCGTACACACTACCAACCATTTAATTAAAGCTTGTGTCCCCCTTTTACTTGATTATAGGCAGTCTTGGTTTAAAGAATTCATAGAAAAGGTCAGAATGAGATCCCCCAGCACCAACACATCAAGTTGGTGGGCTAAGAGGAGCAGCAGTTGCTACTACCCCCCCCCCCCCCCCCCGCTGCTGCCAGGGTGAGGGACACAAGACATGGGAGATGCTTTATTCCATTCAAACCAACTATTAGGTTTCTGGTACAGGAAGTCATGCCATTTATCTTAGTCTTCCAGGAAGTTCTAGGACACCAGAACAACTTCTATTATACAAACTTATAAAACCACCAGTCCAGTTCTTTATAATCTCAATGAAACAGCAAGATGATGCGCTACCTCAGCTCAAACAGAAACAAATTACAGCGCCATCTAGTGCATTAACCACTGAAATATACTATCATTTCTCTCCATGTGAATGGTGCTTTTAAGGTAAGCTTTCAACTACAAGTACAGTAGTCTTCAGTCAGACTCTTTACATAAAATATTTCCTTTTCAGAAGAACATTTTGGAAGCAGCAGTCTATGAATTTAAGAATGACTGGCACATAGCCAGCACAAAATCTCCAGCATATAAGGATTAATTAGTATTGTAGTGGCAACTGGAAGATAAAGTATGCAACGTACATACTTAAAGAATATTTACTTTACTTAATAACACTATAAAAAAACAAACTAGTGACTGAAAAATTAGAGTAGCGCTCTCCATAAAAGTTAAAATAAGGATTTTTTGAGGTACATAATATTTATTTATATATGGTTTTAGGCCTTTACAATGATGGTTTGAGACAGGCAGAAGTTCCCTTAAACCAATTTCTTTTTAAATTCAGTAAAACTATTAGTAGCACTCTATGTTTATAGTTTTGATATACAAGCAATCAATAGTAGCTTAACTCAACACAGAAATACAGACGTTCTCTCTGAAAGATCTTCTTGTGTATGCAAGAAATTGTAGGCTGCTTCTATGGTGCCGACCACCATTTGGGGCCTGGTTGCACGAGAAGGGAACATTGGGCCCTTCTGGTTATCTTTATTGTGCCAAACAGACTTTGTTACTATCTGGCTTTTTAAAGCACAGTACTGTCCTATAAGAAGATCAATGAATGACTGTAAAGCTATATTAATAGGTAATAAGGAATTACCTTGAGGTGCATCAAGGTGACAGCAAAGGATAATGTCCAATGAATGAGAGGAAATTGGCTGTGCTTCTGGTAAAATAAGCCTTTAAAGCTGCCTTGTTACTCGGTTTCTCTCTCTCTCTCTCTCTCTCTCACACACACACACACGCACACGCACACGCACACGCACACACACAGCTTTTGTATGTTTGGAATAGAGGCAAAAAAGTGTAGTGAAATGTGTGTGTGAATGTGTGTGCTCACAACAAACCTTAACCTCCTTACACCAGAGGCATCCCGCTGGCTGCAAAGGACAACTCTGACATCAGTGGCTGGTGATTACGGTAGTTTTTTCAGTGAAGAAAAAGATAAAATTAAGACTGAGAAAATTATCCCTAGGGGTCCGTGCAACCAAACATATGTGCAACCACAGTTCCTCAGTGAAGTAAAATAGTATAAAATTGTCAATGAACTGAAGCATCATTAAAAATCCACCACTGTCATTAGAAACATTATTACATTGTCTTTCAGTGAATAAGAACTGATAACCCAAATCATTTTATCCCTAATGTACGTTTCCCAGTCATTCACGATGTACAGAAACATTCCCAGGAACTAGCACAAGGAAACGATGGGAAGGGCATTTGCTGAACCAAAGCAGATTTCTATAAATACATGACCTGCTCGGTATCAATGATTCTCCCATCGCTGTCCCCTTCTACCTCTTCCTCCTGCTGTCTCATCATCCAGCGTGGTGTAGTAGTTAAGAGCAGGTGGATTCTAATCTGGAGAACCGGTTTTGATTCCCTACTCCTCCATCTGAGTGGCAGAGGCTTATCTGGTGAACCAGATGTGTTTCCGCACTCCTACATTCCTGCTGGGTAACCTTGGGCTAGTCACAGTTCTTTGGAACTCTCTCAGCCCCACCTACCTGACAAGGTGTCTGTTGTGGGGAGAGGAAGGGAAAGCAGTTTGTAGGCCACCTTGAGTCTCCTTACAGGAGAGAAAGGGGGGATATAAATCTAAACTCTTCTTCATCATCTACAGTACTTATCAGGTTGCTCTAGCAATGCAAAATAGCATCCCAAGGCTTCCAGAATGAAACTGTAAGACTTTGGAAACCATTTTCACCAAGATAGAAGCCCAGCAGACTCTGAAGTTTGTGGGTGATGGCATAGAATGCCATTGAACAAGAATTAGGCATGTCACCTTATGACAAGTTCTTGGCTGAGGTGACTGTATTCAACAATTTGTTTGGTGGCAAATATCTTGTACGTACCTAATGAATTGCAACAAGGGACATTAAAGAAATATTACAGAGATAAGTATCTGTCTGTGTACATTTGCTCCTTTGAACTCATCTTGAATCTTTGGACAAGTAAAATGTTATATAGATTAAGCATACTGAAATGGTATATTCAAAATTCTTTTTGTAGTTTCAGAGGATAGTGACGCTGGTTTGCAATAGAACAACTGGATTCAAACCCAGTGGCACTGTAGAGACCAGTACGGTTTTCAGGGTGCCATCTAAACCCAGTGTTATTAAAAAAATAATTATTCACAAATTACCAAAATATCTCCTGTTGGTGAAAACTGCATAAATTAAGTAATGTGGGGAAACAACTCTCAAAGCTATTGAGAAAACTATTGAGAAACTATTGAGAAAAGACTCAGTTCTGAATGCAGATTGTGGATTGTACATTTGGATAGACCACACATGAATAATTCTCAGCTCTTGGAAGAATTTCAGAAAGAAGAGTCAGGTGAGATCATTTTCTACGCAGGGAAAATGTTTATGTTGTCCGTATTTCTGAAAAGAGCTACAACCTGTCCATCACATTGCATGATGGGGCACAACATTTTCTGATATGCCTCTCACATTATGTTTACTCAAATTTCTCCGGGAGGGGGGACCCAGTGAATTACTGCTGCATTTTGAAAAACTGTGATTCAGCTCAATAGCCTTTTCTCAAGATTCCCATGGTTTGATTTTTACCCAGTTGAGTCACATTGGTTTTCTGTTTTCTTGTTTGATGGGATTTTGGTTGGGGCTAATCTGAAATGTATGTTTTGTCTGTGACTGAGAGAGATATCTTGTCATTAAGCACATGATGATATATCTGGCCCTCATCACAAACTGACAAGAGTTATCAGTCAAAAATAGCCACTTTTTCAACTGGGCTTGAATGGAACACACACATCGCTGACCAAGGGCTCCCACAAGTTACACTTTAGCAGTTCCATCCTCATTGAGATTAATTGACCATTTGCAGAAGGGACTGTAAAAAATGAAAATATATGCCACTTTCCTTTTTAATCTTATAGTGGTAGCTGTTCTTAAATCTGTGTGACTCATATTTTCTCCTCTCACTAATTTCATATCCTCAGAGCAGCTTAATGGATGTGAGGAATGTTTCATTTTATCACATACGTTGTTCTACTGGTAACAATGACCATATGTTATTTTTCGCTTAGAGAACTGCAGATTACCTCTATTTTAAGAAAGTTATCAACTTGCTTTTGACCTAGCTGATATTTGTCAAGAAACTACTAGATTTATAACAAGGTTTCTGTCTGCTGTAACATTTTTAAAGCAACCTGTCAGCTCAAAATTAATTAATAAGGTTAGTTATTATGTTTTATAGTGTGGTCTAACAACATTGTGTATTTTATAATTAATTAACGTTAATCTGATTGTACGCACAAGATCTCGAGTCAAAGGAGTTTTGTTAATAAAGTAAACAGGTTCTCTAAGGAAGTTCCAATGATTGCCCAACTGGTTTTCAATACTCAGCTTTCCCTTACGGGTTTACATTCAGAATTGAGTGGTTGTACCATGTTATAGTTGCAAGGGTCTACAGGAAAATATTACACAGAATAAGTAAGGAACATGGGCAGGGGGAGCAGAAATAATCTATGAAATTTTGGACCTAAGGTTTTTGAAGGGGGTATCCCAGGTACAGCCTCCTAAGGTCCACCGATTTCCTTCTTGGAACCTCCATATGGTGCTGCTAGCTTTAACCAGATCCACATTTGAGCCAATATGCTTGATACATCTTCACTGGCTACGAATGAAACTTCTGTTTCTAGTGGCGCTTACGTCAGCCAGAAGGGTGTCAGAGCTTAGGTCCTTCAACATTTCTCCAGCATGTTGCATAATTCACTCTGATAGGGTCATCCTCCAATCTGACCCAACTTTTAAGCCAAAAGCCAGTTCTCCTTTCCATTTAGGGCAAGAGACCGTGTTACCTGTTTTTTACCCAAAACCAGCTAATGACAGGAAGAAATTGTGGCATAAACTAGACGCCCGCAGATCTTTAAAGATGTTTCTGCTACGAACAGAGACGTTTAGAGTGTCCAACAGCTTATTTATTAACTTGACTCACCCCAGATTGGGGGATCAGGTGTCCGGTGCTGCCATAAGCAATGGCATTCGCACCTGCATTGCAGAGGCCTACAGCTCCACCAAATTGTCAGTCCCTACCAGGATCACGGCTCATTCAGTTAGATGTGCCGCTACCAATGCAGCAATCAGGCAACAAATTCCAGTGGAGGACATTTGTAGAGCGGCCATCTGGTCCTCTTCATCCACCTTCATGAAACATTATAGATTAGATTCATGGACGGCAGTCCAAACTGCTTTTGGTACCAAGATTCTGGATCTGGTCAAGGAAAACTGAAAATTCCCACCTGGGGAGCGGGGACACTGTGTTGTAGGTCCCAACAGAGACTTCCTACGTCTCCTGGAGAATCAGCCATTGGTCACTTACCGTGAAGGGCCTTTCTCCAGGTAGACGTAGGAAATCTCGACCCTCCCTTGTAGCAGTTTTCTTTCCAGTACAGAAAGTCAAGTATGATTAACGAAATATAGTTATGGTTCACTGCAGTTAGTGAGTTTTGCTATGTTGAAAGATGTTTTTTCTTGAGTGTTGTTTGTTAAGACTACATGGTCAGTACGCAACTGGGACTTAACCCTGGCAAAGGGTCACACAGGAATTGATTGTTTTTTCAAGAACCTGCATCCTGATAGCAGAGCACAGGAAATCCCAACAGAGACTTCCTACGTCTACCTGGAGAAAGGCCCTTCACGGTAAGTGACCAATGGCAGATTCCACTGTCAACTGTTGTATACACATACACCCCTTTGGTTGAAGAACCGAAACAGACATGCTTTGCTGTTATATATTGTTGTCTTGTGAAAGAACAAACTCAACTAAGAATACATTTGAAGACATCCTGATTTTTGAACATGATCTTTTAAGGGAGAATATATGTATTCACAGGTAATATCTTATGGAAGCTCTACTACTTGAGCTGATTACTGGGAAGTTAGATCTTAAGGCACAGACATTTGACATGTTTTTATATATGCATGCGCACACACGCACACACACACACACACACACACACGGCTTTATGGATTTACAAAAGCTGAAAATAAATCTCTGTGTATATTAGTTCATGTAAATTATTCACAAAATGTTGGAGTGGGGGGATTCCTTTAACATATCCTTCCACAGACTGTCATATTGCTTGGGAAAAGCACATAGAACTTCCCACTGCAACTCAATTTCACAGCTATCAACAGTTCAAAGCACTTTAATATGTCAGGGTGAGCCATAATTTCAAAATCCATTTCAGAAATCACTGGTAAGTATTCTGGAAAATTATTTTCTCTGGAACCAGATTTTCCTGACCCATTTCTTTGGATCTCCCTGCAATTAATGTTTCATGGTAGAAAGCATTAGGCTATTCCAGAGATAGTATATGCTTTCAACTATGTCAATGAATTGCTGGAAGTTAACTGGGGGAGGGGGATTCATAAGAGATGTCAACAAAGCATACTAGAAGTTAATTTTGACTTGGTGATTTGTGACATTCATTTGCATGATTTCACCCTTAATTTTTGCCACTGGGTGACCTATACTTGTTGATTTGGAATTAGAAATCTGAGGAGATTGGGCAAATTGGCCACCAACAAAGCAAACTTCAATTTTAAGGACAAATTCATCAGATATTGATTGAGCAGTAAAATTCAATTCTACAATTATTTCCACACTTTAAAGGCTGCTTTAGAAAGGCTCATTGCTTTATAAAAGAAATGGATATCCTTTTTTGATAAGCAAAGCAACTCCTTACTATGATAGGAAAGGAAGACTAGTCTTTCCAGCTATCTGTCTAACCTAGGGTGGAGAGAGATGCTGAGAGGGCATCACGGCAATTAGACCGAGGAACAGGAAGAGAAAAAGAAGAAGAGAAGAGTTTGGATTTATATCCCCCCTTTCTCTCCTCTAGGAGACTCAAAGGGGCTTACAATCTCCTTGCCCTTCCCCCCTCACAACAAACACCCTGTGAGGTAGGTGGGGCTGAGAGAGCTCCGAAAAACTGTGACTAACCCAAGGTCACTCAGCTGGTGTGTGTGGGAGTGCACAGGCTAATTTTAATTCCCCAGATAAACCTCTATAGCTCGGCGGCAGAGCGGGGAATCAAACCCGGTTCCTTCAGATTAGAATGCACCTGCTCTTAACCACTACACCACTGCAGCCAGATGGACAGAATTCCCTAAGAGTAATCATCTGAATAAGAGACTGCACCATGTGGAAAGATGCAGAGGAAACTAGTTTATCCACCTCACTAGTTCCTACACCCCTTCTGGAGTATTGGCATGCTTGGTACAAAGAGATATTGCTCAGACTTTTGCTTCTAACACTGAGAACTTCCTCTAACAGTTCATAGATATTTTAAAAATATGCTCATACTTGTGGGCATGCACCTTGAAAAAAAGTATTTTTCAGACTCAGATATCAGGAAGCCAAAAAAATCAGTATTTCTGGTTACCTGGGTTCGGTATTCAGATCCAGGGAGTTTTTTGCGGGTTGGGGTAGGAGGAGAAATGGTGATATTATTAATCTCCATTATTCCCGCCAAGAAATCTTTATGGGCTCTTTTGTAAATGAATGGCCAAATGTTAAGTGAATTGGAACAAAAGGTCCAATTCTATGAGCCCCCTGATCAAGGTGCCTCCAGCCACTCTCCATTGTTTCCTATGGTTCCAAGTTTTCTCCTAGGCAAACAGTAACCGAACACTCAACCGAACACGCAAACAGTAACCGAACACTCAACCGAACACGCAAACAGTAACCGAACACTCAACCGAACACACAAACAGTAACCGAACACTCAACCGAACACGTAAACAGTAACTGAACACTCAAGAACAAGCAAATCAACCACTGACCAAAAGCTTCTGAACGGAGACAGAACCAACAAGCCCAAAGAACCACTGTAGAACCAGTGCCCTCCTCAAATTCCATGGCAGAAGAGAAAAAACTCACCATCTTGATGGAAAACTGCCCCACAGGACCTGAGGTCTGGTGTGAGGTGAAGAATCAGTAGAGCTGAAGCAAGAACTTCTTTCTTGCGTGGCAGCGGAAGAAGAACTGAGGGAATAGCACTCCTCCATCACATGACCATTTGGGCAGGAATCCTCCATCCCAAGAGGAGTGGGTGGGAAGTGAGTGCTCTGCAGAGCTGCAGAGTAGACAAGAAACTTGTACATCTTTCTGTGGCGGGCCTGCACAAGTGCAGTCCCAATGTGGGGATTCACAGAATACTCACGAAGATGAACATCAGTTACAAGTACCTGCAACCATATATGTCTCCTGTGAAGTTTCATATGAGAAAATGGTGACACTGCTTACCAGAGGAAGTATGTGTGAAGCTCTCAATTAAATAAGCAATAGAAGATCACTTTGCCTACAGCAGAATCGCTCTGTGAGCCCACTTTAAGGGCATAATTTCTGAGGAACATGATTTGCATAGATCAGGTGGCTATTGTGCAGAACTCTAAGGCCATTTCTGCACAGCAGCAGAAGTGGCTGTCCACCAACATAATTAATTAATTAATTAATTAAAATTAATGCCGGTGGAGCCACGGGACCATTTGCACGGTCTTGTGCAGGCAGCAAGTGAAGCTGCTGCAAACCGGAGCCGCCTCTGGTCTGTGTGTGTTGCTTACCTTGTATTCCCTCCAAGGCTCCAGAGGGAGGAAGTGACACGCCCATGCTGTCCTCTGACCCACAGGTCGGAGGGGAGCGTGGGCGTGTCACTTCTCCCTCCGGAGCCTTGGAGGGAAGACAAGGTAGGATTCGATAGGATATTTAATTTATATACTGCCCTCCCCTGGAGGGCTCAGGGCAGTGTACAACACATGCAAACAGGCAGCTCCTGAAAGCAGCGCTCTCACGCCGGTGCCCTTCACATGGTGCCAGCAGGAAGAGCGTGTTCTGAAAGCAGCGTTTTCACCCCGTTTTGGGGGGTGAGCATGGCGCCCGTGTTTTTACCATCCCCAGGGCGCTGTTTTTGGGGCCTGCAGAAATAGCCTAACAGAGAGGATCCACTCTAAAAGGCACAACATGAGAAGTAGGCTCTAACTTCCTTGTAACCAATGTTCCCTGTAAGGTGAGCAGCTGAGCAGGCACGCACTCACCATTTAAGCACCACACAGATAAAATGTTGCCACTTACTGAACCGCACCTTATGCAGGAGGTGTGTTCCGCCAGCCGCTCTTCCCTCCCTCCCCACAAGAAGTTGGGGAATTCCGCCAGCAAGCCAATCAAGGCCCCAGTAAGGCCAGATGGATGGCCCACAGGCCTATGGACAAGTGGGGGGGGGTAGGTTTGAAAGGCCCACAGACTAATGGGGGTGGGGGTTGAGAGGCCTGGCCTGGGAGGGCGGAGGATATAAAAGGGAGGAAAGAAACGGACTAGTGGGGCAGCAGAGGAGAAAGGGAGACAGGGACCAGACAGAGAAGAGGAAAGGGTAGAGAAAAAAACAGTGGAGGAAGAGAGGAAAACAAGCAGAACCAAAGCAGTCTGGCCCTAGTGTCCTGGGCCAGCCATCTGATAGGAGCTGGGGCAGCTAGCTGGTCCATAGTTCCAGCCCTGTGGTTCCCCAGCAGACCAGCTGCGCCACCCGCTCTTCAGTCACTGGGACAAGCCAGAGACCACCCCAGAAGGGAAGGAAGGGACAAAACACCCGGCCATCCCAGGCCAGAGGAAGGAAGAGCTGCACAATTACATTTGCAAGAAATATCTTCTGTTAAGCAAGCAAGCAAAAAAAATTAAACAGAAGCAAGGATCACTTAAGTTATGAACCTTCATTTTGCTTGGAACTTTGAATTGTGTGGCTAAAGCTTTCACCAATGCACGTATTACTTCAAAAACTCAGTTTACAGATCTCATACACTTGGCAGTTATCAAAATCTTATGGGTTCCAGAGCTTCCCTTCAAATTAATACCGTTAATGAAGAAATGTATTATATTGTTAGTCTATTCCTTCTAGGCAGTTCTAAAGAACAGAGGCATTCTCCAGATACCAAGGACATTGTCACAGAGCTATTGAAGAAGAAATGGTTCCTAAAAACATTTCCACATTTATAAACTTGAGTCTGTTAGGGCTCATCGAGGATTTTTCTGGCTTTACATCAAATATTTGTATTTCATGAAAGTACAGTTAACAGTTCAAAAATAATGTATTGTTTGAAAAATGGCAAGAAGGAAAACACTTGAGCTTATCATTAGGAAAAATATGCATAGGAACAAATCTATTTTCTATGTAGAAAACAAGAGATCATTCATGTTACTTTCACACAAGTCTGTCTCCTACTGATATGAATGCTGGCTGCTACCAGACTTCAGATCCAGTTTAGTAATTACATTTAGCAGTAAATATATTTTCTTATCAAGCTTGTGAGTTGCTGCTTTTTCATTTTTTAAATTCATCAAATTATGTTTTATTGACCTCAGATCAGGCTTGGATTTTCAGTTTAACAGAGCTGAAATTCCTTCATTTTCTAAGGAAATGCAGCTTACCTTAAAAACTTTCTGCTGTGTTACAAGTTGTATCAAACCGGGCTGTCTCTAAAACATTATTCTGGTCTCTAGAAAGGTCATCAAATTGTGGCAAAGGGATAGGCATGCAATTCTGTTTAGCTGTTTGAATGTTATTACTTCATTCTACCAAATTTGATCATCAAACTTATTCATCTTGTGAGATGGTAATTTGCCTGAAAGTGCAATTATATTTCACAGCAGGCCTGCTGATTAGGCAGACAGAGAGAAATAATTCATCAGAAAATTACAAAAAAGAATTAATCATCAACAACTTGTACAGTAAAAATCACTGTATGTGGCGGTTTTGCTAAATAATTTAAGTTCTTAATCCTCTCCAAAGCTTAATAAGGAGAAGGTACACAATCACCCACAAATAAGCAGCACATAACCCATAATTAAAGTTTACATTTCCAATTGAACTAGAATGATCCTGAAATTTTCTTTTAAGTGATGGCATAGAAGATATCGGCAGTGGTAAACTGATGTTTGATGGGTTCCAACGTTACAATCCTAAAAACAGGAAAAAAATTATATATAAATTATTGCTAGTTAATAATATTACTGTTTTAATTAGTATAGGCAATTGCCTTATAGTATATCCTGGGTGTTTAAATGGTCAGGACTATCCCACTGTATCCTTTGTACCTTTTAAACTCACTGATAATTGCTGAAGGTATAGGAGAGGCCACGACTTAACGCGGTCGCCACTGCCGGGGGTAGAAGGGACAGTTTCCGGGTGCGGCTGCCTCCTTCCCAAGCCTCGCGAGCTCATGGGGGCTTGCGAGGCTTCCCCCTGCCTTCTGCGTGCGCGCAGCAGGCATTGGGGACCCGGGGTGATGACGTCAGGATCGCTGACGTCATCAAGGGAGGCCGGGGAGCCTTTATAAGGCCCGGCCCGGCCCCATCACCTCTCCATTCTGCCAAGCCGGTCGCATTGGGAGCATGTCAGAAGAGACTCCTCGTTGGACCACGTGGTCAGGTGAGTGCCCAACCTGTTAGGGCCTTGGGGGAGGCGAGCTTGGGCACTTCAGATGGTATAGGCTCCATCGACCGGGCAGCAGGCGGCCAGCCCCCGCTGAACCTGCATTCCACTGGCGCTCCATTACAACGTTATCAGGCAAGCATATCCAGCTACTGTGGGGAAGGGCGGCGGCCAGGCTGCCCACCACACAGATCAGACCCCCATGCTGCGCCATATGCTTAGTTTACCTTGAACCAATATTTTAATAAATGGCTATGGCCAACCTTTTTTCCCCAATCAAAATGCTGTTGTTATAGTTTTAATTGAAGGTATAGAAGCTAGGAGGGTTATTAGTTACTTCCCTCAAGCGACAAAAGAGAATATGCCACCTGTACAAAGAAGTCAGTGCCAAAGGCCAGTAGTTTGGTGTTAAGTCACTACCAGCCTAGGTATCAACTTCTACGGGTTGCATCCAAAGAGTCCCTTTACAAGCAAAAGACATTCTGCTCAGGTAATGGAGGGAGGGGCACCTCTACAATTTCTGCAAACTGCTCCTCCAGTTGCAGTGTTCTGCACCATGTATTGGATCATTCTTAGGATTGACTGTTCAAAGGGCACAGGAGGCTGCTGCAGGGGAGGAGAGGCCACAAGCAGTGTTCCACTTATGGATCTTAGAATCCAGCACACTATTTTTAAATGTACATCCAGTAAATGAATTGTATAACACTAGGAAAGGTTGAAAGCAGCAGGAAAACAGGAAGACCCAACATGAAGTGTATTGACTCAACAAAGGAAGCCACAGCCCTCGGTTTGCAAGACCGGAGCAAGGCTGTTAATGACACATGTTCACACGTATGTGTGAAAGATAATAATCTAAATCAAATCTTATGGTATACCTTAATAATCACAGATGGCAAGATGTGCAAAATAATCCCTTCAGTCATAATCATTTTCACCGAACCAGTCCCTTCGCTTAATGGATGAACTCTGTCTTTGTTTCATTGCATCTTGTTCTTTTTTTTCCTCTGTCATACCTGCAAAATCAGGTATGTATTTTCAAATATTAAAGCAAGCACCATGCATTTTCCACAGTGTGATTCTTCTCTGAACTGCAGAAACACTGCCAGAAATAAACTATATTTATTCAATCTTGATTAAAAAGGATAGAATTGTAAATATAAAGTAACTGACTATGTTACAACATGTTACAACTGAATATGTTCTTTTTTCATACAATAGGAGTCTTTACAAATATCCAGAACTCTGTTTCTAGGAGATCAGAACCAAAGTGTGGGAGTCCCTTTAAACATTTAAATTGGTTTGTGATCAATATTTATTTCAGGCAAGAGTTATTGCCCCTATTTTGCAGATGTGCAATTTGAATACTACAACTCCTTAATATTACACGGATGGGCAATCTGAAACACCAGAGAAATGGATTTTAGAGTACTTAGCTGCACATTTTAGCTGTAGCAACTTCTAGAGTTAGGAACATTAACACTGCAAAATGTCAGGTCTTCTACGCTACTGATTCAGGCACTCAGAAAATAAGAACTGCCCAGGGGAAAAAAATCTGAATTAACTTACTTCTCCAACAAATCCTGCAATGTTTACTTTTCCCTTTGTACCTTACTCCACTTTCAAGGGATTCACGGCCACATTCAAGGGACTATTCCCATTCTATCATCATTTTACATGTTTATTAGGTCAGTATAAGAGATGGATTCTGATCAAAGATCCTCAGGGAAAACACAGCTAAATGTAACAAGGGACATAAGGCTGCCACTGAAAATGCAATCTCTGTGTCAACTTCCCTCCACCCCTCTGTAACATCCAGTACAAGTTACTCTACGTCAAAAAGCTATAGGTTTCCTAATTTGCATTCCCCACTGAAGACTATTAAGGGTGGGAAGCAGAGAAATGCCTAGCCTCAAAACATCAAATTATGGGGTATTATACATTGCACTGAGGAGAGAGAATTCAACACACTCCTGATGTTTTCAGCAGCAGCTCTGTCCACAACTTTCAAGATATATATCTCTCCTCAGAACATAATGACTTAGTGGGAATTTAAATCTTGGTGTCTGAGATCCAAGTCCATCATTATGTCTAATATACCAAGTTTTCAACAGGGGTGAGATGTGAATAAACTTCGGCATGTTATTCATATCTTTAACTTGAAAACAGCACCGTCATTTATTTTTGTTCAGTATCTTATTTCATTTGCCACGCACCCTCTAGCACATTCAACAAATGAGGCAGAATCTGGCATCTGACAGCTCATTCATTACAAAATGCTAATTCATGCCCAGGTTATTGTCCATATTTTTTGCTGATTGTTTTAGCATTCCAGGGGTGGGAGTGGGGGTGATTTCATAATTACAGACGTTGCCCAGCACACATCAGTTAGGAGGCTTTGGGTACTGAAAGAATACACATATCTGCTCTCTCTATGCAGACCTATGCATTCTGGACATAAACACATTTACATCAAAATCCCATGCATTTCTATTATATTCTAAAATTGCAACTGAGCAATATCTGGGCTGCACCAAAGGGTTATTTTTTAACTGTAGCCTTCCCCAAATTAATTCTTTCTTTCTTTCTTTCTTTCTTTCTTTCTTTCTTTCTTTCTTTCTTTCTTTCTTTCTTTCTTTCTTTCTTTCTTTCTTTCTTTCTTTCTTTCTTTCTTTCTTTCTATCTATTTATTTATGGGATTTCTTTACTGCCCAATCCCCAAAGGGCTCTGGGCGGTGTACAACATGGATTCCACATACAGTATATAAACAAAACCCCATTAAATTAAAATGTAAGTTTCAAAGTTTAAATATTTAAAATGCAGCAGTAATTCAGTAAAATGGCGTCAGCAATACCCCAGATTAAACCCTCCCAAAAAAGGGGGAACAAGACAATAACAAAAGTGGGTCCCCTAGATGACAGGGGGACTCCGAAAACCAGAGGAATAGAGTAGAAGGGGCACCTAATCAGCGGCTGGGCACTCCAAAAGCCCGGTGGAACAACTCAGTCTTACAGGCCCTGCGGAATTCACCAAGATCCTGCAGGGCCCGGATAGCTGGAGGGAGAGTGTTCCACCAGGCAGGGGCCAAGGCTGAAGATCAAATGAAATAAATCTAGAAGATCAAATGAAATAAATAATACATTTCATCTGATATATGTGGACATATCAGAGCTTATCGGGTCTGAAAAAAGACTTCTGAATATCTGGAGGGATGGGATTTTATACATAATCCCATTCCTAGCAATGACATAATTATCACTGCCAGCCAAAGGCAAGTCTGAAATTTCCTGGAACAATGCAAGAAGTGAAAATATCACATTGTATTCAAAAGCTTTAGGCAACTCTACTGGTGCAATGCTACTGCTGTACGTTTGCAAGACAAACAATATAATACTGTTTACAATATAAACAAAGTAATCATACACAGGACCTAGCCTGCTAACTTCTATCATTATACCTTTCCAGTATCAGAAATAATTGAAAGCACAAAGCAGTCTCCTCATTACAGTCATAATACTGCATTACCTACCTAAAGCTAATCAACCAAGAAATTAAAGCGACATGCAAGAACAAGTGTAAACAGGTTGTCATTCTTAGTATACGACTTAGCAATTGCAACACAACAATGAGATCTTGTAGGTTGTACGTTTAAATTATTTTAGCATCTCCACCTTAGTCTTCCTACATGGTAACTCATCATTGTGAAATTTATGGGACACGGCTATGGCAGCATATTAACACTGATCTTTCATTATACCTCTGTTCAGCTTCAAGCACTAGAAATACAATAAGTCCAATAAGAAAAAAATGAAAAAAAGCTGAACACATTATTGCTGTCATTAGCCAGTAGTTTTACCAGTTCCTCGGAGTTCAAGGATGGCTCCCATTAAGTAAACATATTGGAATCAGCAGACATTCTTATATGAGGCAAAAAAAAGTATCAGAATGCAGGAACTGTAAGTAATGTATGCACCCTGACCTGGATAGCACAGGCTATCTCATCTTGGCAGCTAAGCAGTCGACCCTTGTCAAAATTTGGATGGGAGAACACTAAGGAATACCAGGGTTGCTGCACAGAAACAGGCAACGGCAGCCATCTTTGAATGTCTCTTGCCTTGAAAACCCTGGGTCGCCATAAGTCAGCTATAACTTGACAGCAAAAAAAGAAGAAGAAAGAAATATGGAGGAAAGTATGTTCATAGTATTCTACAATGCAGACTCTAACAGCACAATCCGATGTCTCAATTGTCATAACAAATGTCATAACTCACCATTCTGACTGGTGCCCTGTATGTCTCCAGTCACCTTCTGCATTGATTGTAACTGTTGCATGTTGGCGGAGTCCTCTTGTTGATCGCTACGTTCAGCCTCCTTCTCAGATTACAGATGTAAAATTTTCAGAAGCGTGGAAGCCATGTGTGTGTTTTTTGGAAAAAGAAAAATTAGTAATGTTGTGGAAAACTGAAATGTATACAAAAATGTACTTTCCTCTCAAACCTAAACTTACTTTACTGACTGAACAACGTGAAAAGCATCAATGTATTGTCGAAGGCTTTCACGACCGGATTTAACTGGTTCTGGTGGGTTTTCTGGGCTGTGAGGCCATGATCTGGTGGCTCTTGTTCCTAACGTGCAGATGCCAGCCACAGATGCAGGCGAAACATTAGGAACAAGAGCCACCAGATTACGGCCACGCAACCCGGAAAATCCACCCGAACCAGAGGTGGGATCCAACCAGTTCTCACCACTTCTTTAGAAGTGGTTACTAATTTTTTCTGAGTGCTGAGAAGGGGTTACTAAAGCAACCTCCCTGCCCAATAGGGACTGGAGGTGCGTGTGTGCCACTGTTTAAATCCCACCACCACTGGAACCTGTTATTAAAAATTTTGGATCCCACCACTGACCAGAACCAATGAAAAGAATTGTTTGTAACTTAGTTAGCATGACAAATTGATTCTTGCCATTCACGAGATAAAAGCTGAAGGCAGAAAACAGATTTTGTGGTAAAGAAGTGGAAATGTATTATTTTGACAACATTCTCATAAACTCAGTATCACTTTAAAAAAACCTTTTGTAATGTATTATCATTAAACATACCATAGCATATTAATTATTGCCAAAATTATTCACATTTAAGGAGAGAGAACCATGACTCTGGCAGAGCATCCGCTTGGCATGCAGATGATCCTAGATTCAACCCCTAACGTCTCCAGTTTTTTAAAAGAAAGGATCAGATCATAGGTGAGATTAAAAGATTTTTCCATCTGAGTGCCAGTCTGAGCCAGTCTGAGTAGACAATACTGGTTGGTGGACCAATGATCTGACTCAGTGTCAGGCAGCTTCATGTGATCATGTTGTGGAGAAATGGCTCCTTCCACCCTCCCTTTTCTTTTTCTTTCCGCCTCCCCTCAGGTATCATAGATTTGGAGGACTTAGAAATTCCAGATGAACATCAGGAAATGCTACCTGACCTAGAAGGAAAAGATATCTTGACCCAGCCTGACCAGGTCAAAGGAGGGTGGGGTCTTGGATCTGATAAATTGCTGGGAGCGGAGGGGTGATGGCTCTTCTCTCTTTCCTTCTGCTGGGGTGCAGACCTCTGGCCTGGGCTGTGAAGGCAGCAGCCATTTTTGGACCAAGTGCTTATCCAGGGAGCTCACTCAGCCTGCCAGGTAATGGGAATTCTTTGAAAATTGCAACTTCTAAGCTTTAATGGCCTTTCTTTCTTCTAAGCTTTAATGGCCTACTTTCAACAACTGCTAGTTAGGGTATGTTAAGAGATAGGGGCAGGGGATTCGCGTTTATATCTCCTTTGCTTTGGAAACCCTTGCTCAGTCTGGTGCTGTGTTAAAGATACTTGTGACTTTTATTTTTAAAAAATACTTTTAAAACCTTAGATGTGGAGAACAGTTTTCTGTACCATGAATGCCCCACTTTCTTGGTGCTATATAAGTAGGAGCGGGGAAGGCTGGCAGCTGGTGATTAGCTTGTCCTCCAGGACCTCCAATCTGCCCTGTGGAACCCAGAAGGGAACCAAGGGAAACTGAGGCAAGGCCTCACAGTTGGAAAGGAAGTTGGGGAACCCTGACCTTCCCCAGCAGGCAGTTCTCAAACAGTCAGGTGATGGCAGCGGTTTACCCAGAGAGAAAGCAAGCCCTCCCCAGGAGAAGTTGGCAACCCCTGGGAGAGTGCAGAGAGCGGAATAGGGCCTGCCAGGCAAAGCAAGCCCGTTCCACCTCACATGGTAACAATAAAATATCTCTTTAAAATTGTATATATGTTTACAGTACATAATTATCATCATCTAATGCTACAGTTGTCTTAAATAAATATCTTCAATAGTACACAATTTGAGTAAAACTTTGTCTTATAAAACCTTTTCCTCATTCCTGAAGAAAAAAGATCAAAGGAAATCTCAGTGTTCCCTCCAAATTCCCAGTTTTTCCACTGAGAAAACTGAGGGAAGGAGTCCTCAGGGAAAAATTGCAGGGAATTCCTAGTTTTTCCAAGATTTCCCCCCCTAAACTTTCATCTCTCTAAGAGTGATGGTATGTCATCTCTTGGAACCTCTTGGTTCAATGCCATCCCATACCCCTCCCCATTTCATTATCATCAATGCTTGGAAGCAGTCTGGGCACTTCGATGACAGATGATAGTGGTAGAGTGCCACCACTGACCTTGTCGCTGGTGCCAACTTTCGCATGTTTAGTCTTGGACTCAGTTTCACCACCTGTGGAACAAAATGTGCAAGTGTATACATGAGAGGTAGTCAACGCAAAACAACAACAAAAGTTAAAGGGGCACAATGATGTAATGCTCCAAACCACCTCATAAGCAAAGTCTGCCTAGTAAACATTGTGATGTGATGTCACCCCATGGATCATGGCTTTACCCTTATAGTTTTCATGAGCTCTAAAAGGAAGAAAGGTGACTAATAAATGTTTTAAATACCGTATATACTCATGTATAAGTTGAATTTTTCAGCACATTTTTAATGCTGAAAAAGCTCCCCTCGACTTATATGCGGGTCATTAAAATTTTTTGTGTGTTTTTACTTTGCCGGCCTGCAGGGGGCGCGGTTTTTATGCTAGAGGCACCAAAATTTCAGGGTACCCTCAGAAGACTCTCCTGATGATACCAGCCAAGTTTGGTGAAGTTTGGTTCAGGGGGTCCAAAGTTATGGACCCCCAAAGGAGGTGCCCCCATTCCCCATTGTTTTCAATGGGAGCTATTAGTAGATGGGGCTACCCTTTTGAGAGTCCATAACTTTGGACCCTCTGAACCAAACTTCACCAAACCTGGCTGGTCTCATCAGGAGAGTCTCTTTATGATACCAGCCAGGTTTGGTGAAGTTTGGGTCAGGGGACCCAAAGTTATTGACCCCCAAAGGGGATGCCCCATCCCCCATTGTTTACAATGGAAGCTAATAGAAGATTTTCCATTTCTGATAATATCCCTCTTAAAATCTAAGTTGGGTTACATTTGGACATACAGATGATGATGAGGAATCCAGTTTTGTAGGATTTTAACTCTTGTGTTTTAGCTTGGTTGCTGGTTGAGCTAAGGTTTTTGTACTTTTAAAGTTATTGTTGATACCATATTGTTCTTGTTGACCCTCTTTTTCACTTACAGAGCCAGTTTACTGTTTTTCTTTGAAATAAATATTCAAAAACATTTAACCTACTGATGCCTCAATTGATGCTGCATTTCCCACCCTCGACTTATACGCGAGTCAATAAGTTTTCCCAGTTTTTTGTGGTAAAATTAGGTGCCTCGACTTATATGCGGGTCGACTTATACACGAGTATATACGGTAAGTAAATTCCTCACAATTTGGGTACATGTACCCCAGAGATGGGACACTTATCAGAAATGGTTGCATGCAGGTCAGAAAGGTCAACCCCTGAAGTTTACATGAATATGTCTTAGGCACAAATGTGGAACTGAACAAAATGAGCATGTAGCCAGGCTGTGAAACATCTGCACACATTACTGCAATTATTCATGATCAAATTGGTGTAGGATACACACTTGTCCATTTGGCAGTTTATCTACTGTCATCCCATATCTTGTTTACCAAGGTACAGATTTCTATCAGTTGATCCAGATTTAAGTTATGCCATTGTAAATATATGTTCTTTTGCCATAGTGTAATATAATACACCACACATGTTGCCTCTACCTAAATAACACCTTGCATTTTGTAGTGAAGTACTTGAAGGTACTAGAACCACAGCTTTGATTTCCCTGGGGTTCTCTTTTATATTGTATGTTCTGCAATGCACACTGTGAAACAGTTTACTTAACAGATGATGTATGTTACGTGTCAGCAAAGTCACTGAGGAGTATTGTCTATCATTACTGAATCCAAATTGGTAACAATCTCACAATCATCTTCCTTGAATTCTTCTGCTTTTTCTAGGTAACCTTTCCACTGTCCAGAAACCAAACAGAAACAGGGCATCAGTTAACATCCCTTCCTGCAAAGTGGCACAGAAGACCTGGCAAACAGCCACTCATTCAGTGACATCAGTGGGAATTCTAATCCATTTTGTACTGGCAGGAGGGCATCTGTCGTCATTGCAAGGATCTGATGGCCCAGTGCATAACCACTAGGGTGAATCAAACGCTGTTTCTGCACAGCTGAAAAACAGCGCCTTAGGGATGGTAAAAACACCATCCCTGGGGTGCTGTTTGCAGTAGCGCCATGCTCGCCCCCCCAACTGGCACAAAGTCACTGCTTTTGAACCTCGCTCCCTGAGCAAGGTTTTTCAAAAGTGGCATCTTCCTGCTGGCGCAGTGGGAAGCACACCAGTGTGAGGGCACCACTTTCGGCCCCTCCGGTTTCCCATTTACTTACTTCTCCTCCCTGTACAGCTCTGGATGGCCCATGTGTCCCTCCAGCCATCCACAGCTGCGCAGGGAGGAAAGGTAAGTAAACAGGACGACCTGCAGGTGACTCCATGTGGAGCCGCCTCTGCGGGTCGCAACAGCTTCGGAGCCGCCCACACGTTACCATGCGAGCAGTCCCGAAGCTCCACCGGCATGAATTATGCAGAAACAGTCATAGATAGATTTGCTCAAATAGACATTGTTTGCTTGTTACATTTTTTTTTTGCGGGGGGTGGGTTTGTTGGGCAGAGTAATGCGTATCAATAACCAATCAGTACTGTGCTGTACAGTGACATGGCCTGTGTTTGGAACACTGAGGTATGGTTAGGACTGACAGGGATGGAAAAAGAAGAACAATGAAACTAAGAAATAAAGGATAGATAGCCACAATGCCGTATGATTGCTGTGGCAATTTCAACATCTGATTTTTACTTCTCTCATTTTCCTGAACGGTGTCTGAGTATTTGATAGGTTATATGAGTTTGTTACTTATTTCCTGTGTGTAACCAGAAACCCATCTGATTCCTGGAATTCATACAACTTTGATCAAACTGTTACTACTGCCTACTTTCTTGTGAGGATTTCAGCATTCACCCTTCCTCTTCTTTTGAATCTCACGCACCGCCTCACTGGGGGAGTAGGTAACAACAGACCCAATGTTGTTGGATCATGAAATCCCTTTAGTCATAGTGAAATACTTTCATATGTGAAGGACAGGGTGTAGTGAACAAGTTTCCACTGCTCATACAGCATGAGGATATTTGTTCCAGTGCAACTAAAGAATGCAGCTGTTGGCTGCTTTTATGCTTATCCATAACCACTGCTCTTGTGATACATGACCATTTGGTAATACACAAGTTGCACTCAGCTCTCTGCTTTGCTGTCACACGTAGTAATTATTTTAACATTTATAACCAATATTTTCTAGACTATAAAAGCTAAGACTAAAATGCTACTCCTACCCTTCATTATCACATTAGAAGAAAACCTATAACATTGCTCACTTTACAGAGAGCAAGAATACAGATTTGTGTTCTCCAGCTGGGGTAGGATACCAAGCCTGATGCACTTCTCCACACTGCATCCTTTGCCTGCACGCACAGTCAGTTATAATAAGCATGCGCATGCAAGCGTATGTCCTTGGATTCTTGCTGGCTGATACATGCCAACAGCACATACTTAATACAGTGTGATGGAAATTTTGATATTTATGCCACCCTTTTTGGCAGGATTGAAGACTAGCAACCCTCTTTGCCAAGCCCTTCCCTGGAGGAGAATAACATTTTTACAGCATCAGATAAAAAGCTATATCTCTAGCGCTCTTCACAGATGGGAGAGAAAGGAATAAGGCAACAAAAACCAAAGGGAATGGCAATTTTAGAGGTCAACCTCAGGCTGAACCCAGTGAGACTTAAGGTTTCTGGGAACAGAACAAGCGTCTATTGTTCTTTCTCAAAAGCCGGGTGGCAATTAAGCCATTGCAGAAGAGGTTATTTTGCTTCTCTCTCCCACTACAACTTCTGGGTTTATGATAAGCTGCTGAATAACAAGGAGAGACAAATCGTCTACTCCTTATTAAAGGGCAGATGATCCAAACTTCAAGCTTCCCCTTGTTTCCAGATCTACCTGCTCAAACCTTTGGTTCTTGGAACCTACTTTGTATCCAGACCGCTACTCCCCTGCATTGATACAGGATATGATTTCTCTATGTCAAACTTTGTGTTGTTTTTTTAAATTTTCAGTTCCTCCTGGTTCTCACTATTCCTTCCGTGATGGTGCTTCGTTACCAGAACTGGCATGGAAAGATAAAATGGCCCAAGGGCAAGTCAAGCCGAGTGGTTCTAGTGGCACTACAAGCCAGTTATGCTGAGGTTGCTCGGCTCAGGCCTGACCAACAACTGACTCACCCATCATCAGACCGGGAGGATATATCACTGTGACACTCATTTTTGGTATTGCTTGCCGCATCTGAGCTAGCCCCTTCACCACTGGCACAGCTACTGTGTCTGACTCTGCTATTGTCTGCCAGCAGCCCTCCAGGTGTCAGGATCTTGAACGTGGAAATAACAGAGACCGTAGGAAAGTCCTAAAGCAGTTTATTTCTACAACGCGTAGAGTAACAAAGAAAGCTGAATCTAAGCTCTCCCGCTTAGATCCAGAGATTATATCCTTCAATCTCCCCCCCCCCCCATTTGATCCACGCTAAATGTGCTTCACAGAGTGTATAACATTTGCACTACAGAGCTTCAAGGAACCTGGGAACATTTGCACCTTCCCGCAGGAGAGCTGGTGCCAGGGAATTGCCAGGGAGGGGAGAGGGAAACAGGAAAGCATTTACAGGAAACATTTGCAATTCTTACACAGCAAGACATCTGGGCAGTGACAGGCTTGGACCTGACACCAGGGCCCTCTGAGTTAAATGGCCTATCTGTCTATTTTCATTACTTAGTTAATGATCCTTATGATTCATGTATGGATTATAGTTCTGTCTTAAACCAGTTTTAAAACTCAAGTTCTCAACTCCCAAGGGAAGGAGTTATGGGCCGTTTTTGCACAATCAAAATATCCCAGGGGGAGCATGGAAAATATCCCTGTGCAGTCAGGGATTCTGCACGGTTCCTGAAACTGCACATGGTCTGCCCCAGAGTTGCCCCGCAAAATTTACCTTAGCCTGGGACTTTCAAAAATCGTCCGTTTGAAGGTTCTTTTAAAAAGTCCTGGTGTGACCTTGCTTGTGCCTGTACCATGCAAAAACCAATCAGGAGCAGGACCAGTTTATTTTTCCTGCCCAGCCACCTGATCTCCCCGCCTGACGTTCATTCAAGCTGCCACTCAAAAACAACAGCCAATCAGAATGCGGGACACCAAGCAAGCTCACAGGTGCTTGCAGCTGCCACTCAAAAGCAACAGCCAATCAGAACAATCACTTGGTCTATTTTCCTCAGTATAAGCTTTATTTTAAATCAGTTAGCAGACCTATTCACCAGTTTTCTCCCTCTGATAGCAAAATCTTATTTTGAACCATTAAAAACACAGATCAATTTCTTCTATTCCCACAGCACATATACAAAAACACCAATTGGGAGCAAACCAACTTTATTTTCCTGCCCAGCTTCCTGACCTCCCTGCCTGATGTCCATTCAAGCTGCCACTCAAAAACAACAGCCAATCAGAACATGGTACACTGGGCATGCTCAGACATGCTTCCGAAGTAAATACAGAAGTCCAGTTCGTGCGGCATAAACTGGAGCATTTCCTACTGGTCCTAGAGTTGCTCCTTGGCAGAAGCAGGGAGCCATGCATAGGCAGAAACCAGGATGAAATAGTCCCGGTATGTATGATCCCAGTTCAAACCCTGTGTAATTGTGCCGTGAAAAATAGCCATGATCTGCAAAGAAGATCACTTCCTTACACTATATTATTTTAGAGAGAGCGTAGGCTATCGTTAGAAAGTGGACAGACATTTGTCGAGGGTACCCATAACCCAAAGTACACACGGAAACAATAGAGAAATGCACTAATGTGTCTGTTAGTAAAGACAGTTTGTGCAGCCAGGATGGTTACATCCCTGTTTTTCTTTCTTTTTTTGTTTAGATTATTTCTGCCTTCTGTTGTAGGAGAGTTTTTTCTTTCTGTTCTGCTTTGTAAAAGCAACAGAACTCTCTTACACACGAAAACAAGGTTATCACATCCTCACTTAAGAAAGCTTTCTTTGCGTCATTTCTCAAATTGAACTCAGTTTTAAAGATTATTTATTCATTAAAAATATCTATCTGCTGCCTCTGTAACAATGCATTCAAGGCAGTTTACAAGACATCAGCAATCCAACCCATAACACAAAAGGCAACTGATCCAAGCACGCGCCCCCAAAATCCCAATAACCACAAACCATTAAATATATTTATTTATGTGTTTATTCGCTTAATTTATAGTCCACCTTTCTCACTAAGACTCATGGCAAATGATAAAAGTTAAAAAACAATTCAATCAGACAGCATACTATAACAAGGATTATAACTATATAACTAGGATCACAGGACTATCCATCCAAAGGGGCGGGGGGGGGGGAGAAAATCTGCTCTGGGAGTGGCATGCCAGCCGTGCTGGCAAATTTGCCCTCTCCAGTGCACTTACCCCAGAGGAGGGATGATCTTGACAGCTTACAGCCACCGTCACCTCCTAGCGCTGAAATGCAGCGCTGGATGCCGCATCAGTGTCCCAGCACTACCTCCTGTACTCTGTTCATCTCATTTGGGAATGCCTTCGCCTTTTTAAATGAAGCCTTCTTTGCCTTTTAGGATTCCCTAACTTGGGATATTAACTACACAGATATCCTTTCAGACTTGATCGGTGGTGGGATTCAGCAGGTTCACACCACTTCGGCAGAACGGGTTGTTAAAATGGGGCTTGTAAACAACCAGTTGTTAAATTATTTGAATCCTACCACCGGAACCAGTTGTTAAATTATTTGAATCACACCACTGGGCTTGATGGTACCTTTCCTAGAGGTATGCATTCTATCTGGGTCTTAATTAGTATGGTTTTAAATCACTGTCAAACAACTTGGAAAGATCTGACTCTCTTAATTCTCCTTTTCAGCTTCACTCTGAGTTCCTCACATTTTTGAAAAGTTCCCTCTTTTGAAATCATATGTAATAGTTTCGGAGGGGGGGGGGGACTTTACACTTACATGAATGCTAAACTTAATACCACTGTGGTCAATTGGTACAATAGCTACATTTTTCAGATCTGGTTGGCTCAGTTTCAGTGCAGTCAATTATGTTATTTAGGAATCCTGTCTATAACCCTAACCCTAATCAAACACATATTTCCCCAGTAAATGTGAGATTAATTAAAGTCACCCAATATTACAAAATTTTCTGGTTTAGTCACCTCCTCTATTTCCTTTTGCATCGCAATATCCGCCTCATAGTTTTGATCAGGCAGGCAATAGTACACCCCCATCTTTAAGTTATCCTTAGGATCCAGTGTCTTTACTCATAGTGATTCCACATGGGAGGGTTTATTCCCCTGATGTTTTCTAGTTCAACATGGAGGTGATGATCGCTGCGGTCAGATCAAAGTTAGAAATCTCTAGCAAATTCTCAATAGAGCTAGTTAACTAGCTTTTTTATCATGTTGTATTTCCTCCTTACAAATGCACATGGCCTAGCCTCCAAGCTGACAAAGCGGGTCTCAGTATTCCCCCCCCCCCCATTTATATCCCATCCTCCCAACAGGGCTCAGGGCAGCAAGTCAGTAGCCAAGATAGGGACAAAGTTAGCCATTCTCAGGAAAGAATAATATAGCTGAGGAAAGTCACCAAATTTCTGTAAACTTCATCAGAAGAAACAAAGAACATTTAACACTGTATTGTTGAAGGCTTTCACGGCCGGAATCACTGGGGTGCAGTGTGGTTTCCAGGCTGTATGGCCGTGTTCTAGCAGCATTCTCTCCTGACGTTTCGCCTGCATCTGTGGCTGAAGATGCCAGCCACAGATGCAGATCCTCTGAAGATGCCAGCCACAGATGCAGGCGAAACGTCAGGAGAGAATGCTGCTAGAACATGGCCATACAGCCCGGAAACCACACAGCACCCAAAACATTTAACACTGTTTGAAACAATGCAGATTCATTCACAAGTTCACATCAGCAAGTGAACACTAAGGAGAAACTGTGTCATGCTGCTTGTTTAAAATCAGGAATCAACAAAATCAGGGATCAACAATTGTTCTCCCTCTCTTACTGCTGCAGAAGATGCATAGGTAAGATGCTATGACACGGCTCAAGCACTTACCTATATTTATTTAGTTAGTTGTTTAATGTTGTTCCTAATTTTGTTAATCAAAATCTGGGCAGGAATGAGAATGGCAAGAAGCCCACACTAAAAAAAAGGATAATACATTTTGTATTAGGGGAAAAAAGTAACAGCTGACTTAGGGTGACCGCATAGGACTTTCAAAGCAAGAGATGTTCATGTTATATGAGAATAAAACCTGTGTGTGTTGTGCAGGAGGCTTTATAAACACATGGTAGGGAGGTAGTGCGCACCACAGTTTTATGGGCCATTCACTTCCATATCCACTTTGTGATTTTGAATTTTACTATATGAACATGGTAAAGATGCTATAAACCCAGATGGCCTAAGGCAGTGGTGGCGAACCTTTGGCACTCCAGATGTTATGGACTACAATTCCCATCAGCCCCTGCCAGCATGGCCAATTGACCATGCTGGCAGGGGCTGATGGGAAATGTAGTCCATAACATCTGGAGTGCCAAAGGTTCGCCACCACAGGCCTAAGGGGATGAAAGAGCTTCCCCTCAAATGAGGGGAAAGGCTGTGAATCAACGTCCTTCACATAAAGATTCAGGTTACTAGCCCTGCCTTCTCCGTAAATTTAACAGTCACATGATAAAATAAAATGTAAGCCGTGAATTCAAAATTACCAAGTTATTCAAGGTTTCAAACATTCACCACAGTGGTATCTATATACTACAGAAGCAATTTCATATACACTGATCTTACTGGCAGTAAAAACTGCAAGTCTCCATGTCAGACATTCCATTGGAAGTTGAGTTTCATAGCTATGAATGTGCTGTTTTTATTACATACACACACAGGAGCTAAGGCCAATCCAGGATATCTTGGTGCTCAGTAAAACTGTCATCAATTTCATCCCACATCAAAATCCCCATTCAGTTCCAAAGTGGTTGTTTTTAATACCAAATCATTACTAGCCAGCTGATGACCTGAGTAAGTGGCTGGCTATCAAAACCACCTACGAACAATGTGAAAAGTCAACCTGAATTAATTTAAACCTCTACTCCAACATAATAACATGGTCAAGGCATACATTTTCCTGCAAGATACCCAGTATAAAAGTCACCCAATATAAAATATATTAACATAGAAAATAAAACAGGATGCTTATTTATTAGATCTCTGTGTTATCCTCCTGACCCTTCCAGAGGTCAACTCAATTTTCATGCCCACAGAAGCCTCACTGTCCCATATCCGAAGGGGTCACCTGTTTGCTTGAATTACTGTGTTAACCTGGGGGGGGGGGAGGTGTTCTCAAGCAATCCTTTTTGGATTACTTAGGTCTCTGTAGTCTGATGTCATGGAGGAATTGAGCTCCTCCAGAATTATCATTCCAAAACATGAAAATGATCCAGTCAATGTTCTGTTGCCCTAGCTGTCATAGATTATGAAAGAAAATTGAATCCAGGTGAGGTAGTTGAGCGTTGCCAATGTTTTACAGATGAAGTAACCATGCCTGGGTCAAATTCTGTGCTCAATTATGATTTCATCAAAGTCAATAGGATAATGATACCCATAAAACTTGACTCAGCATGACATATATAGAGGCCAGGTAGGGGTTTAGATTACTTTGCAGGTTCTGCCGCTCAAGCTAATGTCCAGGACCACATGATTCTATCTTGAGCAAATGTCATCTTGTCTTTCCTCATTTCAAATATTTAGAAAGTAGACAGGGCTCTTTTTGCATTAAACACGTTGTACATCAGAAGAGCCCTCTTTTAGAAATTTAGAGAGCAGCATGCAACATGTTAAGCATCATGATTTAACAGACAAAAGTAAGAGAAAAGCAAATGACTGATTTGATATTTTCCAGCCTGGTAAAATTAACAGGATTTGAAACAAAAACACTTATACGATAAGCATTTTCATACTTCAAAAACCTGATCAGAAGTTGCTAATTTAATCAGTCTTTTTTTGCTTGCTTCGCTTATTACTAAACACCTGTTGTACATGAATATAATTACACATTGGAATTTTTATGGCCTGAATCATAATCACTAATCAAGCAGGCTAATTCTGGTTTTTTCCTTTGCTACATACTCTGATCTTGTAAAGCTGCATTAAAAATTACTATTTGCTAAAAAGACACTGAACAATCTAATGAAAAAATAATAGCTGAACTTCAAAATTAGCTTATTGAGTTTTCACTTTGAAATGTCTACACAGGATTCTACCACCTAGTGATAAAGCTTACAGCTATGGAACTGTAAGAAAAATTCTAGCCTAAACATCTTACCTTCCCTGAATAATATTATTAGCAATGGTTTTTGAAGCAGTCACAGAGAACCATAAATTGCATTTTATTGTGAATTAGTAAGACTTTAAAATCCTTTAATTATGTTCAAGCATGCACAAGTAAGCCTGTGTTTTCGAAATAACACAATAGGAAATGAATTATTCAAAACCCAAGTGCACACATTTGAATAATATCAGAACAAAAGTCGTGGAACTTAAGCTTATTTTCGCTTGCACCCTTCCTTATCTGTTACAGAGGTGGTAATCTACTATGGCCTGTATTCCTCTAGAGATGGGGATTTTTTGGCTCATTGAAAGTCATTAGACAAACATGAAAAGTGCCTAACACTGGAGGAATGTGCTCTGTAATGCAGACCAGCCTTGACCAAAGAACAGGGTACTGTGCTGCTCAGGTGGAAACAAAACTTAGGGTTCGAGCCATGATGTCTGGGTGCTCGGCCATGGCACTGCAACGACACCTGAGTGCCACTCCCAGCCATCATCGCCAAAGAGGCTTCCTGGCAGCATGGGTAGGCTTGAAAAGGGCGGCTTAAGTCCAAAGCATGATCCATCGGCACAATGCCAGCAAAGGTCATGACAGAGCTAACATCGGCTCCTCCCCTGGCCACACCCCCACTCCACCTCTGCTACACAAGTGGCAGCAGGAGCCCTGGGATGCTGTCGTGGCTTTCAGCACTCATTTCAGCACCATGAGGGGGAGGGGGACGGTGGCAGCTACACACTGGTGGGAATCACCCCTTAGCCAGGATAAGTGCTCCAGGGAGGTCAAATCTGCCGGTGCAGCAGCATACCGCTCCCAAGAGCAGATTTCCACACCTCATTTGGATGGAGCCCTTAGTTCCTATAAACCACAAATGAAAAGGTCTAGGAAATCTCTCCTGCCTTGCTCTCCACCCCCCCCCCCCCTCAGCAGCAGGCTTCTGTGACCCCAGGGCAGGGGGCAGCTCAATAAGGAGGGGGAAATAAAACACCCCAGGGCAGGGGGCAACTCAATAAGGAGGGGGAAATAAACGAAATAGTATCTTCCCTTTTGCATGCATGGAAAAGTTGGTCTTCTGCACTTCTGTCAGCACAGAGAGATATGGGGATAACGTGGAGACAATTTTGCCCAATTCCCTCTCCTCGCTACAACCTTTCCCCATCCCCACTTCCCAACTTTCCAGCATTTTGTCTGTGTGGCGTTCTCAACATAGAACCTGGGGAATTACTGGGGCATAAGTTTTGAGGTAGATCATAGGAAGCAGGAAAGATTTGTATCATATGGTCTTTACGCACATAAGTAAGCGTGGTAAACAGTTCACAGACAGCAATTTGCCAGCCTTCAGGGAAAATATACTTCCAGCCCATGGCATACAAAACATACAATGACATTAATTTGCCTGGAGAAAAAGAAGTACACAGGCATATGAAAAGCAAATATGAACTGTACTATGAATTAGCTTCAAGTTTAGTATATTGATTGTTGCCATAAGCCATACTAACAGCAGCTTCGTATTGCATCAATAAACGTTCATTATTTAACATGCTGTCGAAGGCTTTCACGGCCGGATTCAACTGGTTCTGGTGGGTTTTCCGGGCTGTGTGGCCGTAGTCTGGTGGAGGCACCAGACCACAGCCACCCAGCCCAGAAAACCCACCAGAACTAGTTTCATTATTTAAATTTTAACACTGGAGGAATATAAATGATGATATTCATTGTCTCCAATAGAACATGTTTATTTGTTGCTGAAGTTTACAAAATTTGACATAATTTTTTCCTACCATTTTCTATACCATCATCTATTAAATTAGATCTTCAAATAGCCAATAAAATGCTTTTTGTTTTCTCCCTCTTTATACACAAAGCATTCTGCATTTTTATTATATTTCTTTGCATGTTGTAATGCAATGTTACAATTCCTTTTCACTTATTATTTGATGACTTATGGATATAAAACTATAAACCTAATAAACCTGAAAACGCAGTTCTAGTAACAACATCACATGTTGTTACCAAGCTCTGATGTAGCTAGGGGCTGCCATTTTGATAAAACTCAGATGTAACTATGCTGCCGTGCTGATACGTTATTTAAATATATTAAAGCGCAGTTTTTATAGAACATTCAAAGCGATATACAGAAAAAGAGAAATTGGGATATTTCTCATTACTCAGATGTAGTTCTCATTCAAGAAGAGAAGAAGAAGAGTTTTGGATGTATACCCCACCTTTCTTCCCTGTAAGGAGACTCAATGTGGCTTACAAGCTCCTTTACCTTCCTCTCCCCACAACAGACACCTTGTGAGGTAGGTGGGGCTGAGAGAGTTTTGAAGAACTGTGACTAGCCCAAGGTCACCCAGCAGGAATGGAGAAGTGCGGAAACACATCTGGTTCACCAGATAAGCCTCTGCCCCTCAGGTGGAGGAGTCGGGAATCAAACCCGGTTCTCCAGTTTAGAATTCACCTGCTCTTAACCACTACACCACGCGGGCTCTCAGGTTGCTGACTCCCTATTTCAGTGGGTTCTCTGTTTCCCAGAAGAAGTCATCTGAAAGAGTACAAGGAAGGGGCTGCACAGCAAGGAGAATGGCTAATTGCAACCTGCTTCTTAACCTTCCCATATCATCTTATCTAGTTCTCTATTGCAGATAGAATAGAAAGCTGAGTTAGACAAATCGTCGGCCGGCCAAAGCACATGGCCGGCACAAAGGAGGGCTTGGTCCTTCAAAGGCTGGGCCAGCCCTCCCACTTCCTGTGCTGTCTGCTCTGGCCTAACATGACCCGGGCTCTGCTTCTGCCCTTATTTGGGCAGTAGCAGCCAGCTCAGTTCCGCCTACCCACCCCGAATGGCAACTGCAGCCCGTGGTGATTCACGGCTGTCTTTCTCTACTGCAGATAGAATAGAAAGCTGAGTTAGACAGTGCGTGGGCCTGACACATGGCAGCTCACATATTCTTCAATAATATTTGGTCATCTAATTTACAGCCCCATCCCAACCCAGAGGCAGCGGGATGCAGCACCAATTTGACGCCACCCCACTGCCTCCAATAGGGCTTGTTGGCAGTGTGGGGAACTCAGAAAAGCCCCGAAACTTCCCCACCACCAGAAAAACCCATAGGGTTTAAAAGATATAAACCACCAAAAGGGAATACGCCATCTCAAATTCAGATGTTATCTGACCAGATTGAGTCCAATAGACTTTCAAGAGGTGACCCAAAGGCAGATACCTGACCAGACTGAGTCCACCTGGTCCAAGAGGTGACCCAAAGGCAGGTACAATTCACCCAAAGGGCAGAGACTGCAATGAAGGATCTTCCTTTACGCTGAACTGTCTGTGTTGGAATGATTCTAGTTGACCCATCAAATATGTTGTTAGCCAGATGGCCTTAACCAATCAGATATGTTGTTGTTAGCAAAGATCGCAAAGAAACAGACTTTTCTCTGTGACACACCTCTGAAGATGCCAGCCACAGATGCAGGTGAAACGTTAGGAACAAAATCCACCAGACCACGGCCACACAGCCCAGAAAACCCACCAGAACCGATCGCAAAGATGTTGCAAACATGAGACCATGTATTCTGCAGATGTATGTAGGCCCAAGCCACTTTCTCCACCCAGAGGTCCTCTCACTAACAAGAAGAAGAAGAAGAGTTTGGATTTATATCCCCCCTTTCTCTCCTGCAGGAGACTCAAAGGGGCTGACAATCTCCTTGCCCTTCCCCCCTCACAACAAACACCCTGTGAGGTAGGTGGGGCTGAGAGAGCTTGAGAAGCTGTGACTAGCCCAAGGTCACCCAGCTGGCATGTGTAGGAGTGCACAGGCTAATCTGAATTCCCCAGATACGCCTCCACAGCTCAGGTGGCAGAGCTGGGAATCAAACCCGGTTCCTCCAGTGACAACTACTAATGTAGTTACATTTGCCTTCAGAAAGGGAAATTTCTCAAAGATGAGGGGGATAGTGCGCAGGAAGCTGAAAGGGAAAATCAAGAGAGTCAAAAATGTCCAAGGTGCTTGGAGGTTATTTAAAAACACAGTCTTAAAAGCTCAGCTGGAATGTGTTCCGCAGGTTAGGAAAGGCAGCGCCCAGTCCAAAAGAAAGCCACCATGGTTAACAAGGGAGGTTGAGGTAATTATTAGGAAAAAAAAGATGTCTTTTAGAAAATGGAAGTCCAACTTAACTGATGAAGAATACCAGAGAGAACACAAATGGTGGCAAAAGAGAAGCAAGTTAGCTGTAAGGGAGGCAAAAAAGGATTATGAGGAACGCATGGCTGCGAACATCAAGACTAGCAACAAACAGTTCTTCAAGTACATCAAAAGCAGGAAGCCAGCTAGGGAAGCGGTAGGTCCGTTAGACGATGAAGGAACAAAGGTGTGCTAAAAGGTGACAGGGAGATTGCAGAGAAGCTGAATGAATTCTTTGCATCTGTCTTCACCCAAGAGGAGGTGAGGAAAATTCCTGCACCTGAACCAAGCTTCTTAGGAGGTGAATCCGAGGAACTAGCGAAGTTAGTGGTAGACAAGGAAGAAGTTCTGGCAGCCATTGATAAACTAAATGCTACCAAATCCCCTGGCCCCAGATTGCATTCATCCAAGAGTTCTTAAAGAGCTCAAGCATGAAATTGCTGATGTTCTCACATTAATATGCAACTTAACCCTGAAATCAGGCTCCATCCCTAGAAGACTGGAAGATGGCCAATGTCACACCAATCTTTAAGAAAGGGTCTAGGGGGGACCTCGGGAAATTACAGGCCAGTCAGTTTGACATCTGTTCCTGCAAAATTAGTAGAATCTATCATAAAAGATAAAATTATTAAACATGTAGAAAAGCAAGACCTGCTGAGGAAGAGTCAGCATGGCTTTTGTAGAGGCAAGTCCTGTCTTACAAACTTACTAGAGTTCTTTGAGGGTGTAAACAGACATGTGGATAAGGGGGAACCAGTGGACATTGTCTACTTGGATTTCCAAAGGCTTTTGACAAAGTTCCTCACCAGAGACTGTTGAGAAAACTCAGCAATGAAGGAATAAGAGGGGAAGTCCTCCTATGGATTAAAAACTGGTTGAGGAACAGGAAACAAAGGGTGGGTATAAATGGGAAGTTCTCACAATGGAGATGTAGGGAGTGGTGTCCCCAAGGATCCGTTTTGGGACCAGTGCTCTTTAACTTATTCATAAATGACCTGGAAGTAGGGGTGGGTAGTGTGGTGGCCAAGTTTGCAGATGATACCAAATTATGTAGGGTGGTAAGAACCACAAAGGATTGCGAAGAGCTCCAAGCGGACCTTGATAAATTAGGTGAGTGGGCTAAGAAATGGCAAATGCAGTTCAATGTAGCGAAATGTAAAGTGATGCACGTAGGGGCAAAAAATCCAAACTTCACATACACGCTACAGGGGTCGGTGCTATCAGTCACAGACCAGGAAAGGGATTTAGGCGTCTTAGTTGATAGTTCCATGGGAATGTCAACTCAATGCATGGCAGCTGTGAAAAAGGCAAACTCTATGCTGGGGATAATTAGGAAAGGAATTGAGAATAAAACTGCAAGATTGTCATGCCCTTATATAAAGCCGTGGTGCGACCGCACTTGGAGTACTGTGTTCAGTTCTGGTCGCCACATCTCAAAAAGGATATCGAAGAGATAGAAAAGTGCAGAGAAGGGCAACGAGGATGATTGAAGGATTGGAGCACCTTCCTTATGAGGAGAGGCTGCAGCGTTTGGGACTCTTTAGTTTGGAGAGGAGACGTCTGAGGGGGGATATGATTGAAGTCTATAAAATTATGCATGGGGTAGAAAAAGTTGACAGAGAGAAATTTTTCTCTCTTCTCACAATACTAGAACCAGGGGGCATTCATTGAAAATGCTGGGGGGAAGAATTAGGACTAATAAAAGGAAACACTTCTTCACGCAACGTGTGATTGGTGTTTGGAATATGCTGCCACAGGAGGTGGTGATGGCCACTAACCTGGATAGCTTTAAAAAGGGCTTGGACAGATTTATGGAGGAGAAGTCAATCTATGGCTACCAATCTTGATCCTCCTTGATCTCAGATTGCTAATGCCTTAGCAGACCAGGTGCTCAGGAGCAGCAGCAGCAGAAGGCCATTGCTTTCACATCCTGCATGTGAGCTCCCAAAGGCACCTGGTGGGCCACTGCGAGTAGCAGAATGCTGGACTAGATGGACTCTGGTCTGATCCAGCAGGCTAGTTCTTATGTTCTTATGTTCTTAGATTAGATACATGAGCTCTTAACCTCCTACGCCACTGCTGCTCCTGATGGAATGTGTAGGCAAAACGCCCAACAAGATGGAATGTGTAGGCAAAATGCCCTCTCTGTTCTCTTGGCCTTGAAACCTCTAGACCCCATGACTTCTAGGCACCTGTGTCAGACTCCCATGTCTCCTGATCTTGATCTCTGAAACTACAGTCAGCATGACCTTAAGTTCCCAGGGAGAGAGAGAAAAACATCTACAATTTTGTAGGCCCCAGCCTGACGCAATGTTTCTGGAAAGCAAGAGACTGTTAGATAAGCCAGTCTCTTGATAATAACGTACCTTTCTTCTTTGATGGTTTATGTAAGAACCCAACCATTGTTTGGAACAGGCTTTTTTTTACCTGAAACAGAAAAACAATCACAACTACGCATTAAAAATATTGCAGATGAAGACAGAACGAGCAAGGTCATTGCTATGGGGGGACCAGGTTGTTTTTTTTAACCTATAAATATACAGGACAATTTAAATGAGAAAATATAGCGTTGGAGCTAGTGGCCACAAGGGGAATCATGAATCTTTGCCATGTTCCTCTCTACCCCGTCTGTCCCTTCTGATCCGCAGAAAGTAAATTCCTAGCATCATGGGACCCCTGTAAATTAAGAGCTATGAAGGATGGACAGTCTGAGGCAGGGGCAGAAGAAACTGTCTTTCCTGCCTCTTCCGGCAGCAGAGTTTCTGTGGAGAGAGGGCAGTTTCATCCCCTTCTCCTTCCCCACAGCAGTCCTATAACACATTTAGCTATTAACGTATGCAGGACCTACAACACCAGGAATCTACCCTGCTGAGACAGCAAGAATGGAAAGGAACACAGCACAGCTCAGCATTCCTTCCGATGGCAGAATCCAAACCATCCTCCAAAAAATAAATATTCAGTTAACAGTAAAAGTGTCAACTCCATGTAAAAATTCTGAATGGTGCTTTCCTAATAAAATCAACAAGGAACCTATTAAGATGTTCAGAAGTACAATTGGGTTCAAAGGCAAAATAACTGTTTCAAGTTATATGCTTTGGACTATATGCAACATAATGGAAAGTCATCCTGAAAGCCTTACTTTTAGTAGAATTGTCTAACGGTGCTTCTGTGCAGAGAATAAGCCTGTTTTCTCTAATGGGTTCCTCTCAAATGTTCTACAACTCAGGTCAACATGACAGTTGTGACACAGCAGAAGAAAGGAACGGCAGCCTCATCCCCAAGTGTAAGAATTTAGCCTCCCCGGGTCCAGAGGTTTGAACCCTTGGGCAAGAGCTAAACGGACTTGGCCCTTGGCCACAGCCTGGAACTTGCAGCAATCAAATTAACAAACCTAGACCAGCTCAGATTCATCTGTGTTTTCTTTGTCTGTTATTGCAATTTGTAACTTTTAAATAGGGGCTTTGATTTGTGTCTCCCAGGAAAAAAGTGGGTTAAAAGTGATTGAATAAATAAATTGAAGACACCTTTAGAAAACAAGCAGCACAAGGTAAAGTCAAAAGTTGTGCTCTCTCTCTCTCTCTCTGGCACAGCAAGTTTTGTCTGTGCCCCTAATCCTACCAGGAGAGAGAGCTTTTCCTCTTGTTTGCTTTGAGTGGGAAGACAGGGGAAGCAGCTTAACACATAAGTCAGAGAGATACAGGTTCAAAGAATGTGCTCCAAAGGTACTTTTAACAGTTTCGTTGGTTAAGTTATTGCTTAATTATAGATTTTTATGTCTAACTGATTTAAATTTGATAAGATATATTAAAGCAGGCGAAAACAATATAGTAATTCAAATCTTGGTGAAGTTTCAGTACATTTTATGGATATCAACAGATTAATCACTGCAATAAATCCACTTAGGTAATGTATTAAACAAGATGCACCTCCAATTTAAAAGTTGTTAGATTTATAATAGAGCTGAATTTACAGAGGCATTCTATCTTAGGACATGACAAATGACTAAAGTTGCACTTTATGTAATGGTTAAAAATCCTCAGCACAATCTACTGCACAGAAGGATGCGTGACCTCCATGAATGACACTTGGCCGGCACTGGGGAGCAGCATGGCAGCATGATGTATGGGTGGCGGCATAGTTGAGGCAACTGGGAATGCTGGCATACCCTCAGTACAGAAACCTACACCAGCACAAAAGTGGATAGTCCCTGAGGCAGGGCCAGCTTTATTCAACTTCCTAAACTCTTTCAGCCTAGGAATGCCCACTTTCACTGGCGCAAAGTTACGCCAGGAAAAACCATAGTGCAGCCCAAGGAGCTCCATTCAACATCTTTGAAAAAGCCAGACCTTCCTTTGCACAGCCCCATCTACATGGCCACAGCTGGCTCTGAAACCCAATCAAGCAGCTGGCCAATGGGGAGGCAGCAAATGTCAGCCCAGCCCCCATGGCAACGGCCAACTGCAGGCCCTCTACTCCTACATTAATACCTGTCAAGATACGGAATATCCTGGCAGGTAAGGCTTGCAGCATCAGACACTACCTGATAGCCACAGGTTGTGCAGACTTTGTGTGGGCCCAGGGACACCCTTAGTGGCAGGACCCATTTGGAGCTACAGCAGGGGGGTAGCATGGATGTGTCCCTCCAGTCCTCCAGAGCAGCACTGAAAGGAAAGGTGAGTCGAGGGGCCAAACCAGAGGCGGCTCCGTGAGTGAGGGCACCGCTTTTCACATCCCCTCCACTCACCTCTCCTTCCAGCACTGCTCTGGAGGGCTGTAGGGACACGGCCACACTACCTTCCGACCCCAGGAGATCGGAGGGTAGCATGGGCGTGTCCCTCCAGAGCAGCCACCATCCCCCCTCTGCTATCCCCGCAGCCAGCATTCCCCCTGTGACTGCCTGCTCCATTGGGCATAGGGGGCTTTTCCTGCCTGGCGCCGCTGCCTCCCGCAACGTGAGAGGCAGCGGCACCAGGCAGGCCATGGCCGCCATCCCCCCCTCTGCCCCACAGAGCAGGCGCCTGCCTGTCAGGCAGAGGGGGTTTCTCTGCCCGGCGCAGCTGCCTCCCGCAGCGTGAGAGGCAGCGGCACTGGGCAGGCCGCAGACGCCATCCTCCCTGTGCCCCACAGCGCAGGCGACTGCCTGCCCCGTCAGGCAGAGGGGGTTTCCCTGCCCAGCGCCTCCGCCTCCCAGCGCTGGAAGGAAAGGTGAGTGGAGGGGCTGAATTGGAGGCAGCTCTGTAGATCTTCGGGGCTGTGGAAAACAGGTCCAAATGGCTCTTTGGGTGGTAAAGGTTGCTGACCCCTGAGCTAGAGCCTTCCACCAGCAGTCTGACACTTAGCACTCTGAAATGGTATCTAGTACAGTTGGGCTCATGCAGTGAACAGTAACCCACTGGAGAGAGCAGAGTCCATACCATATCTGGGCAAAGCACCCTTCACAATCCATCCTATATCCACCCTCACAACTGAACAGCCAGAAACCGGCAGGCAGAAAGCAAACTGACAGACAGATGTCGCATGCATGGCCAAGTTCCTTTCCACCCACACTTGGTATCACTTGGGGGTCCCCAGTCACTGGGTGTCAGGCTGTGGGTCCCCACCCACACGCCAACACAGCCAAGGGGACAGAGTCCATGGCAGAAGCAGTTTTCCAAAGATGCTCCTCAGAGGAAGGGCAAGAGAACAATATAAATAACCACAGCCAGAACTGTATTAAGAAAGTAAACCAGTATTAACTTACAGTTTTTATGTGGCCACTAAATGGAAAACCATTTTGAAAACCCACAGAAATTTGATTTTTCTAAAATTACAAAATTTCCACAGGAAAGAAAATACATCACTGACCATTATGTACTTAATTGGGAGATTCAGCTTCATTAACGTAAAATAACTCCTGTAGTAATGGTAACTGCTAACCTTATCAAAATCAATTATTACTATAGATTTTTGCAAGTATTTCAATCCCAGAGCTGCTTTAAGCTATAAGACAGCAGCTAACATTGTGGCCATTTATGCACTTGTGGTCTCTTTCACGTTGAGTGTTCCTTCCCCTCCTCCTCTCCCAAAATCACTACACCTCAAATCAGAGAATCTCCATGGTTTCTGAAACCTCTGAAAGCGTGACTTTCCCTCTCCCTCTGCAAGACCTGTATAGCCCAGGCTAGCCTGATCTCATCAGATTTCAGAAGCTAGGCAAGACTGAGCCTGGCAAGTATTTAGATAGGGGACCACCAAGGAATATCTCAAATGTGATGCAAAGGCAGAAAATGGCAATCCACCTCTGAACAGCTCTTGCCCCGAAAACCCTACCAGGAGTCGCCTTAAATCAGCTGCAACTTGACAGCAAAAAGAATGTTTCTATATACTGAAATAAATGTGTATATAATATGCCCTGTTGATGAGTGCACTGTGTAAATAGCTTAAGGCTAAATAAATGAACCATGCTTTGGGAGGTTCAAATCTCACCTTTACCCTAAACTCAATGGGCAGCTTTGCAGTACTACCCTAAATTACACCACTGATTCTGTCCAGGATTGCCCCGTCAGACATCCCTCTCTCTGTGTCAGCCTCTTACCTTTATGTTAAACAAGTGGATTAAAATACTTGCTTACCTTACACAGCTGTTGTAAGGATTATCACAAAAAGAACCAAAATTCATTTATTTATTCATTTAATCGTATTTTTATCCTGTCCCAGTTGTGACCTGCTCAGGGCAGGTCACAACAAGTTAAAAACACACTAAAACACTGGATAAAACAGAACATTAAAAGTTATAAAATGCCTTCCCATATTCTAAAATTCCAATACAAATAAATAGTAAATAATATATAAAAATAGATGGTGACTTAAATAAATCCACCCCAAACTTGTTCCCTCACCTCCCCCCCGCCCCTCCCCGCCCTTCCGGAGGTCGAGAGGAGATGATGACACAATTTGATCCAACTCACTAGCTGGAAAAGGCCTGGTAGAACAACCAGGTTTTGCAAGCCCTGCAGAACAGAGATAGTTTCTGCAGGGCTCTGTATTTCAAGTATTTCAGTATCAAGTATTTCAGTATCAAGTGTTTCAGTATCAAGTGCAGACCTGGTTATTCTGATCCTCATATTGATCATCTTCCTTCATCTGTACATCTTCCTTCATCTGTACAATAAAAACCCAGCAAACAAGAATTACTCTTTTATTCTGCTGATATCTAAAGTTGCAATTAATGCATATAACATTTGCTGTGATTGAACTTGTCTCACACAACCACAGAGTACATGAACACTGCAAAGAGGTTGTTTTGTACAAGGCTACAAAGTCTTCCTTAAGAATAGATTGGCTACCTACACTTTAGGACAGGGCTATTAATAAAATAGTTTATAGATAATAAAATAATAACAAACAAAATAGAACTAATTAAACTTGGGAGATTTGGTTAAAAATTAAAATCTTAAATTGAACCCTCATGTTCAGAGGCATAATACTGGGCTGGATTCCACATTCTGTCAGTGAAAGATGCTGCTGGTCACAGGTCTTTCTTGCATCATCCCCCCCCGCCCCCGCCCCCCCAGCAGTCCTTCCTGATATGGGGAAAAATTGTTCCCAGAGTTACAGGACCTGCATGGTCTTAACCCCTCAAATTTCAAAAGAATGCAGAAGGGAAGGGAAGGGGGCTGAAATCTCCCTTGAGTCAATGCAGTTTTGCTGGTGGGCAAGGACATGAGTGATTTCACCTCCCTTCTCCCCACTACAGCTCCCTACCACCTTAATCAGTACTCCATGCAGCTCCCACAACCACAGGAATAAACTTTCCTGAGGCTGGAAGAGAATGTTTTGGTGAAAAGAACACAGGAAAGTATTGTCGAAGGCTTTCACGGCCGGAATCACTGGGGTGCTGTCTGGTTTCCGGGCTGTATGGCCGTGTTCTAGCAGCATTCTCTCCTGACGTTTCAGATCCTCTGAAGATGCCAGCCACAGATGCAGGCGAAACATCAGGAGAGAATGCTGCTAGAACACGGCCATACAGCCCGGAAACCACACAGCACCCCAACACAGGAAAGATCTGCCATCACCAGCATCACAGATCAAAAGTTACAACCAACTATTAGTGACAGCCATCATGACATGTCACTTTCTCCTGACAGTGTCCAGGGCCATACCACTGATAATCCCAAATAATAAGGCCAATGTTCCCAGTCAGGTGCGCAGGTGAGTAGCTGCACACTCTCCATTTCCATGCTGAGCAGTTAAAAAGTTTGCCACTCATTAAGGGGTTTGAGGGGTCACCCGGCAGAAGATGCTTTCTCAGGCTGCTGGTGATCTTCCTCAATCCCAAGTAGAGTAGGAAAGGCATGTTCCACAGGTGTCATCAACCTGACTGGGGGGAGGCGTGCAAGGGCCAGTGCAGATACAGCCTGGTGCAGCTGTGGGGAGGTGCAGCCCAGGATGGAGGCAAGAATAAGGACTCCAGGAAGTGTGCTGAGGCAGGTTAGGGCAGTGCCTGCTGCTGCTCCTTGGGGAGTCAGCCTCTTGCTCTGGGTGGGAGCAGTGCTGGTGAATGGAGGTTGCAGGCGTGGGGCGGGGAGGCTCCAGTTCTTCTCCATATGGGGGCAAGGGAAGGGCCGTGCAGCACCTCTGCTGGGCTCTCTCCTTTCCCTGCTTCTTTCTTTTTCTTTCTTTCTCCTTTCACCCCTTTCTCTCTCTTCTCCTTTATTTCTCTCCTATCCCTTTTTCCTTCTCCCCACTTTTCTCTCTTTCTTTCAGTCCCCCACCCTTTCGTGTTCTTTCAGGTTCCAGTTGTACATAGTAGGGCCCTGTGTGAGGTATTCTGTGGATTCTATGCCAAAAGCATCTTCACTGCCTTTTTTCATTTATAACAATTTATAGAATAATAATGCTGCCTTTATCACATTCCTGTGGGTGAGAATTGGACACTCAAGCTTTGTCTTGCTACGAAGCTCCATGAAAATGTGAGCAGAGGATATTTTTATACCAAGATTCTCAAATTAAGAAAAAATGCTTTCATATTCCAACAGTGTAGTCATGGACTTGCTGTCTAGGTATAGTGATTAATGATGTCTGTTTTTGATTCTAGAGTAGTCCCGCTTTTAAAAATGATGATTTTCAATAAATTATATGGATTGGAAATAGGCCAAAAAAGGGGTGGGGAAAGGGTGAGCCTCAGAGTGTCAAGGAGGACTCACACGTATTTGCAGTGTGAACCTTGGCATTTATGCTCAGGAAGAAATCTCACTGGCCCAGATCTAGATAGTCCATGCTAGCCCAAGTCAGTTGGTGGAAGTCTAGGGTTGCTAATTGTGTGTGTGTGTGTGTGTGTGTGTGTGTGTGTGTGTGTGTGTGGCTATGGGCGGTTACAACATAAGACATCATACATAAAATCATCATAAAACACAAGTATCACAAGAGGAGCAAATAAATAACTAGTCGATAAACAAACCTATAGTTAATACTCAAGCTCCATGAACTATAACAATTAATCCCATTAAAACAGCGATTATTTCATAACATCGGCATCCCACAAAAACCCTTACTTAAACCCTCCCAAAAAGGAGGAGGGGGGAACGGTGGGTCCCAATGATGAAGAGACAGGCAATGGCAAACCACCGCTGAACATCTCTTGCCCTAAAAACCAGCTGGGACTTGAGGGCACTTTCCTCCCATCCCCTGCCCCCCATGGAAGATGTCCTCTAAAAGCTCAATTATTTATATGTCTAATCTTGATGTGTACCATGCAGTAATAACTCAGTAGAAAAGTGCTTCTTTAATTGTAAATATGTGCTAGTTAAGGTGCATAAAAAATTGAATGCCATTTAGTTGCTTTGAATTTGAAATATTTTTGCTCAAGCCATCAAAAGTTCCTCTCAGTGGTTGGGAAGTGCCACTCGGTGGTGGGGAAAAATTAGAGGGAACATTGATTAGGGCAGAAATTACTGCTTTCATGTTTTTCTTAAAACTTTCCCAGAGGAATCCAATTTGCTGATGATAAAAACACTGGACTAGATGGACTCCTGGTCTGATCCAACAGGGAACTTCTTATCTCAGAGTTTTTACTTAGTTTGCATGTGACAATTTAACTTATGTTGTGATGATCAATGATTGCAAACAACAGATGATTAGGGAAATGCTCATGTCAAATTATAGTGAACTGGGAATCACAGCTATTTATCCTTCTGGCACTTTCATCATTTCAACGGCTGCGACCAGCAAATTATATGTTCTGGATTGGATGCAATGATTGGCTGATGCTTCAACAGATCATCATAATCTGTTAGTCTTTTACAAGCTTTGGAGACTGAACTGGATGGTTGCCAAAGGTGGTTCAGGGCATCTAACTCTGGAGACACCAACCATTGCCAGACACGTAAAGCAATATGACACAAAGGTCTTACTGAGTCATGGATCAGGCTGTGTGGAGAGGAACAGAATGGAAGACCATTGCATGTTCTCCTAAAGATATTTTGTCTACTCCAGATCTCCCACTACTCTCAGAGCACACCTAAGTGTCTGATGTGTAGTTACAACCTTATGCTATGTCAGTGTTGGAGAACCTATGGCACGGGTGCCAGAGGTGGCACTCAGAGCCCTCTCTGTGGGCACTCATGCACAGAGCTCATCATGGGGGGGGGGTGGAAAATCACCCCCCACACACACACACACATCTAGGCTGGCCTGGACATGATCCTTTACCTGGGAGTAAGCTCGGTTGCTGGCAATGGGGCTTGCTTCTGAGTAAACCCTCCTAGGATCGTGATTCACCCATTTGAAGCGTTGCACGGTTGCTTCACCAAGCTTACTCCTGAGTAACGCGTGCCTTGGAGCCAACAGTTTTTTCTAAACTAAAACCTCAGTATTCAGGTTAAATTGCTGTGTTGGCACTTTGCGATAAATAAGTGGGTTGTGGGTTGCAATTTGGGCACTCGGTCTCAAAAAGGTTCGCCATCACTGTGCTATGTCATTGTATACGATAGCTAGCTGAGCAATACAAAGTATACTTGGCACTGGATGTTATGTGACAGGAGCCATTCTGCAGCTATTCATGGATTTTGGATGGGGGTGTTTGAAAGTACCTATTGAATAGCAATCTTTGTATTCTCAACTTTGTAAGAGAACTGACATGCAAAACAAAAATGTTTTTGTACTAGCTACCGATGAGTTAGATTCTATGGAAAAATCTCTGCAAATGGAATGTGGGCAAGTGTCAGTTTTTACTGATTTCTCCTATCCACTTTAGGCTTTGACCCCTTATGCTGTTCCTGGGACTTCCCTGTCTTTCAGGAACAACATTTCAGGGATTAATTTGGGCTGCAGAAGGAAAGGGCAGGTGAGAATGGTCTACTCTGTGGGTGGAAATCCCTCCCATGAGTGGACATGTACCCCAAGATGCAAGCAAATGTTTTCATTAACTAAATGCATAAGAAGTTGACAGAAACTGTCCCAACTTACAAAATCAGTATTTAAATTAATTCCAATCATTCTTTCAGGTGACAGGCAGACCACATCAACAGCCTTACTTTCTCAAATGCCAAGATATGAGGGCATGCAGTTGTCAGAATGCATTTATTTCTCCTTCAAGAAAGCTAGAGCTTAGGATCAACAATCCATTTTAAACACTGAATAATGTTCTCTAGTAATTAAAAAAAAAGCCAACCTTTTCTGCCAAATTCTCTCTGCTGGCATAAATGTCTTCTTCCTGAACATAATTGGCATAAATGTCTTCTTCCTGAACAATCTCAGCTGGAGCCTTAGGTAAAAGGCATACAAATTAAACCAGGCATACAATGAACATAACAACTTTTCTTTTTATCACACATCAGCAAAATAAAATGGTCATTTTCTGAAAACAAACAATAACTATGCGTAAGAGACAGCACGAAATCACAAGTATATACTTGAACCAGTGAACCCAAGGCATAACAAACAGATGCTTGTAAAATTGAATCTGAGCTGTTACAGTTCTGATTGCGGGGGGGAGGTGGAGGGGGTGGGGGGTGGAAGATGGTCCTAATCAAGCATTCCCTGCAAATACTGACTTCCTATGTGCAAAGTATTTTTCCATGGGAGAAAATTCTACCATGTGAAAAGTTCCACCCTTCTTCCAGACAATTCAACTCATGTACTGATTGCAAGAACTGATATCCAAAGTCTCAGTAATTTGCAACAATTAATAAAATTAAACTATCTTATCTATATATATATAAAGAAAAGAAATACATCAATCTGTGCACACACAAAAACAATACACAGAAAAACTAAATAAACGTCACAAGAGGTTGCAATCCATTTATAGAACAGTCCACAAATTTCCTTAATCAAAATAACATTTTAAAATTGTATTTATTTATATCCTGCCCAACCCCCAAAGAGGAAAGCAAATAAATAATGCAGCACTGCCAAACCTTCATACTTAAAAAATCTCAGAAGTAGTCCAAGAAGCAGAAATTATTCAATCCAATCTAAAAACCTTTATTAGGCATAAAACCAGAAGTACCACACATTCCAAGTACAATAACAGGATCATTGTTACACATCATGTAGAACATGGATTAAAAATGTGGCAACTGCTTCAGAAATTTCTACATTAGGGCTGTTCAATAGCTTAGACATTTTTAGTTTGAGAAAAACATAAATTCTAGAGGTAGTAAAGCTCCCAGTTCGGTTCTAATATCATTATACCTCGAACAGTAAAGCAGGATATGAGGAATTGAGTCCATAGTGTTGGGACAGTACCAACAACAACGCGCACTTCGTGGGATGTTAAGGAAACGACCTTGAAGATAGACAGAGGGGAATGAGTTGCACCTTGCCCTGGTCATGACCCATCTGTACTTATAGTTAACAAGCTGTTCTAAATATACAGCAGGGCTAGATTTCTGGGGTGTGATCCCAAAGTATAGAGGGGAACAAGAGCTTTGCACAGCACTCAGGAGAGATTGGTATTCCTGGTCATACAGTCTGGTCTTTAGACGATGGTAAATTTCTGTGGCAGTAAGCATATGAAGAGACCCCCATGAGAAACCCAAGGAGAAGATTTTTTTCCCCAATATGAAGCCACCACTTCAAAAGCTGAAGCTCCCTCATTTCTAGCAGATATAAGCTTTTTGGATCTGTGCAGAAGCAGAGACGCAGCCAAAACTTAAATGTTACAGCCCATGCCCTAGTTTCAAAAAATGTGCACTTGTGTGTGCAGGTGAAGTGCTATCAAGTTGCTTCCAACTTATAGCAACCCTATGAATTAACCTCCAAACACGACATCATTAATAGGCTTGTTCAGATCTTGCAAACTGAGGACTATGGTTTCCTCTATCAACTCAATCCGTCTCATGTTGGATGTGCTTTTCCTGCTGCCTCCCGACTTTCACAGCCATGCATAGCAATGGAGAATACTAATGGCATAAATGATCTTGATCTTTGGTTGAGACAAAATCCTTCAGGTTAAGAATCTTTCCTTCATGACTGCCCTTTCCAGTCTCAGCCCCCTTCTGATTTCTTGATTGCAGTCTCTTTTGGTTGGCTTTGGCACTTTCTGCTTTAATCTTCATCATCAGTCATTTCAAGTCTTCAGTATTTTCTGCCACTAATGTGGTGACATCTGCATATCTTAAATTGTTAATGCCCCTTCCATCAACCCTCATTCCACCTTCAACTAAATTTAATCTAGCTTTCCTTATGATACGATCTGCATAGAGATTGAAAAGTAAGGAAAAGAAACCATTCTGTTTCCCCATATTCTGCCCCAACAAAAGCTTCTTGTCCACAGCACAGGTTGAGCATCAAAACAATCAGATGCTGTGGTACATCCTTTGCTTTTAATAGCAACCAGAGCTTTTCATGATCCACCCAGTCAAAGGCTTCGCTGCATCTATGAAATTTGTGAAAAACAAGCTGATTCTCTTCTTTTAAAATTGTCATATGTTCCAGTAACCAATGTAAATTTTCAATATGATCTCTAGCGCATCATCCTTTTCTGAATCCAGTTTGAACACTGGCATTTCTCATTCCATCTATGGTAACAGTCTTTGTTGTAAGATTCTGAGCACTAGTGAGCTCACAGAAGAAATCAATGCAATGGTTTGATAGTTGCTGCAGTCTTTGACATCTCCTTTTTTGGAATTGAAATGTAAACTGAACTTCTCCAATCTGTGGGTCATTGTTTTGTTTTCCATATTTATTGGCATATTCTTATTAAGATTTTGATGCACTGCGTATCTGTGACTTGGAATAATTCTTCTGATATCCCATCAACTCTTGGTGATTTGTTTCTCCCAACTGCTTTGAGTGCAGCTTTCACTTCACTTTCTAAAATTGTAAGTTCTTATTTAAAAGATTCTTCTTGAACAAATCTTCAAAGTACAGAATGGTTCCCCCAAGTGCCATTTGACAACAGATTCTGACCTCTTACTAATTCCCCCACCCTATTATTTGTATAGTCACCGCAATCTGGCAAACATAGTACATTAGCACGAAAAGAACTATTTCAAGCTAGAACCCTGACTCTGCCACATAATTCTTCTTCATGTTCTCCCCAATGCTGCCGTAGTGCTATTTACTTAAAATGGCTTTTGCAAAAAATAGTATCGTACTTACATTATCCTGTATAAGATTTTCTTACCGCATCATCATAAGCACATTAATACCACTCTAAACCCGGTGATACCGTTAGAAGAATGCAACTCTGCTTAGAATGGCACTGTTAAGCACCTATTTTCTTTTTAAAAGACCTAGGCCGTTTCACTTGCGAAGGTATAGCGAAGCGGCCGGATGCGTTTATGATGCCCGACCCGACGACGCTTTTGGAACCCGGGTCCGCGACGGACGGTCCTGCAAACTAACCTGGCAGCCGGGCGCCGCGGAGCGCTACCGGCACCTCGGCGAACCCGGCATTTCAGGCCTCCGGCGCGTACCGCCAAGGCCTGTGGGACACGCTGGCCCTGCAGCGCCTGCTCCAGCCAGGCGGGCAAGAGGCGAAGATGTCCTTACCGGGCGACGCTACCGGAGGCTGGATCCGACAAGGTGTCGAGGTGGGGGAGGCGTCATGCGGAAGCTGCTGCGTCACCGCCGGCAAAGCGGCTTGCCAGGCGGCGTTTCCCCAAAAAGACCGCTTCCAAGCGCTCTGGGGAAACGCCGGCTCCGCAACGGGCGGACGGCGCGAGGGCGGCGCGGCTGCGATGCAGCTGCGCCCCCTGTGCGAATGGCGACCTGGAGACGGCGTTTTTACCGTCTCCAGGCCGCCATTCATTGCCCGTGCGGAAACGGCCCTACATACTACTAGCTGCCTTGCTCAATGAAGCATGATTTAAGTGTTTTTCTATCAGTCACATACGGATTCTAATCAAACCACTACTGATACTGGTAATGCCTTCAAGTCTACTTATGAGTTAAAGAAACCTGAAAGAAATGAAGTCATTCCAAAAAATACAGAGGTAGGTTTGGGCTACCCTGGATAATCTTTTCCCAACAGTAAAGATCAGGCAAAAAAGCGAAAGCATTTACAAAGACTCTTGTCATATTTTCAAAATGGTCCCCAGTGACATTTTACCTCTGAAGTTTCAGCAAGGACTATTTTCATCACATAGTGTAATTTTTATCTTGTAGTTCTATTCAAAGTAGGGCCACAGCAAAAGGTAGGGGATTAAAATTCCTGCCCTGCATTCTTTTCCCAATTTTACTTAGGCTCCAGAGCTGCTGTCAGCAAGATAAGCTGTCCAGTTTAGTTATGCTGGATTTTACTGTCATGAACACAAAACAACAATAGTTTTGATTAGAAAGTATGGTGAAATAGTAAACAAATGTTTACTTTTGATGGGCCCTATTGGGTGGGGTGGGGGAGGTCAGTAGGTGCATCACACCAGAACCCTTAGCCCAAGAGTGGGTTCAAGAAGCCCAGAGGGAGCCAAAGAGGGCTCAAGAGTTTCCTGGAGTCTCATAAGAGTTTGCATATGAAGATTAATATTTATAGCTTATGCTGGCCTACACAGCATAGTTCTTTGCATTCTTTAAATTGTTGTTACATTGCGTTCTGAACATCTTCCACTGGGAGCAGCATGTACCATTTATTTGTTTGTTAATTCTGTTATACCGCCTGCCTCTGAAGAGCTCTTTAGAACAGTGGTTCCCAACCATTTTTCACTAATGTATCTCAGGGCAACCCATTCCCCCAAAACTGTACCCCCATATTAGCAAAATATTTGTAATTGATACAGTTGCTGTTACTTCAAATTTATATGTTATAACTTCATATAAATGGCCCAATAATGGGATTAAAAGCAATGGAATAATATGATAAACAAACAGTGCATATTTATTTACACTCAAAACTCCAAGGATAATGGGGTCAAATTAGCACTTAGTTATCATAAATATTACATTGCATATACGCTAAGGATGGAAGAAGGGCACTTGGATAGAAGGTGCCTCTGCCTTAGGCCCAGGGGTATATCTACAGAAAATGGAGCCTGGGGCAAGCTCTCAATCTGCACCTCCCCAACATCTTGCAATCTGGATGTTCGCCCCTATTGATACACCCCAAGATCACATTAGCCTTTTTGTTGCTGAATCACAGTGGATGCTCATATTTAACTTACTGTCCACCCATGCCCCAAGATCTTGTTCAACACCTTGCCACTCAGTAGCATATCCCCCATCCAGAGAGAAAGTGAGGAAAAGAGAAAGGGGCCAGAAGAGAGAAGGGGGAAGCTAGACAAAGGGGGAAAGCAATAGGTAGGGGAGAAGCAAGAGAAAGTTGGAGAGAAACAGAGGCCGTTTCCGCACGGCCCATTAACGATGGCCTGGGGGCGCTAAAAACGCCGCCCCCAGGCCGCCGTTCGCACAGGCCGCCGTTCGTTGCAGCAGCGGCGACCTGACTCCGCTTCCCTCCCCCCAGGGCGGCCTCAGGCCGCCCTAAACAACAACCCTTTAAAGGGTTGTTGTTGGGGAGGAAGCGTCTTCCCGGTTGGCGCTTGAGTCGCGTAACCGCGCTGCCGGGAAGACGCTAATCTCCCTTCTGCGCCCACTCACCGTATCCTCAAATTAAGTGCCAGTCTGCTGGAAACGTCGCCTTCCGCCCACACACTGTCCCTCCGACCTCCAGGGGTCCGGGAGGGCAGGCGCATGGGCTTCGACGCCTGTGACGCACCAACATGCACGACGACGAGGGCGTCGTGAGAGGCTCTTAGAAGGGAGAAGAGGCGACTCCGTAAGGAGCCCGCCCTGCCGCATCTGTCGGCCTCTGCTATAGCCCGGTCGCATGCTTGCATCTTGAGCGAATCAGGCTGCCGCCTCCACCGCCAGAACTCTTGGCGGCGTGGGGGCGAATGGAGGCCGTGCGGAAACGGCCAGAGGAATGAGAAGGAAAGGGAAAACAGAAACAGGGGCAGAAAGGGGAAGAGAAAGGGGCAAAACAGAGAATGGGGAAGAGAGAAATGGGGGAAGGAAGAAAGAGAAACAGGGAAAGAGAAACAAGGACAGAGAAATAGGGAAAGGGAGAGAAAGAGAAAAAGGGGAGAGAAATGGGGAAAGGGAGAGAAAGGGGCAAGAGAAAGAAAGAGGGCAGAGATAAATGAAATAAAGGGAGAGAAGTGGGAAAAGAGAAACAGGAAAAGAGAGCGAAAGAAGAGGGGAGAAATGGGGAAAGAGAGAAAGAAGGGAGGAAAGAGAAACAGGGAACGAGAGAGAGAATGGGGGAAAGAGAGAAAGGGGTAGAGAGAAAGGGGGAAGAGGGAGAGAAAGGGGGAAGAGAGAGCTTTGGCAGCAGGGGCTGGGGAAACATTGCCATGTCCCATCACCCTCCCCTTGCTGTTTCCAACCCCACCTTTAAAAAGGCCTCTGGTTTAACTTAACTTACTTTCAGACTGTCTTTCCCTGGCCTTGTCCCCGCCCTGAGTCTCCTGGCTGCCACCTAGAAGTAAGCTAATCTTAACTTTAAAGCAACCACAGGCTTCTTTTTCCACCAGCAGCAGTGGGGGGAAACCATGGGTGCATGTGTATGGCTTTTTCCGCCATTAATTTTTGTTTTCTTGCATACCACCTGATGATCTGCCACATATGTTAGGTTGGGAACCAATGATTTAGAAAATTACATGGCTCTCCACTCTCCAGTCTGACAGAGAGAATGTTTAGGCCAGCGACTATTTTTGCAGTGGAAGGGCAGGTACGCTAGTACCTTGTGAATCCATCTCTAAAGAACAACTTTGGACAAATGCGTTGAAATAATGTTCTAATAATCCTTTTACTTAATTGTTTTAGTGACATTAGGCTACATTTCCACAGATTTATTCATTTTAAAACTTTGTAAGTTTGAGCTCAGGATTTTTTGAAGCAATATGGTGATGATCAGAGCTGATGAGGAATTAAATTTTCTGTTTTTAGATACAAAAGAAGAAATTATAAAACACCCATCGAGAACGTATTCTCAAAAATCAGGAGCCCAGAAATGAAACGAAGAGAAAGAAGAGGAACATGAAAAGGGAGACAACAAAAGCTCTTTCAAGTTGGATTAAGGGTGCCTTCAAAAAATGTTCATATAGAACGGGGGAAAAGCTCTTAAAAACTTCATCCCCCACATAAGGAACAGTTGATTTGGGTAATAATGTACAGAATTTTGATAAAGGCGCACACGCAGAAAATGACAAAAAATGAACTAAAAGAAACAGAAGGCTTAAGTGGAAATGAGTTTGGAAAACAGAGGAATACTGTAGGCCTTGATACTGGCTGCATCACAACTGAGTTTCCTTCTCAAAAAGCAATAGGAAAGTATGTCACCAACAATCACATTTCATTGCCTAAAGCATTCCAAAAAACACCAGCAATCAAAATTTTCCACAAAGCATAGTGAAATTTCAGAGTGCCAATGGAGAACAGCAGAGTTAGAGTCAACAGAAACAAGCATTATATTATTTTTCCACTATCGTTACTTTGGTACAACACAGAATTATTTGGTACAACATTAACAGCTCTGTGTCTAAATCTGCCCCAGCATCAGTTTAAGGCTGGCTGACTAATGGAAAGTGATGGAAACTATGCAAAAAGATTCCAGAACATGAAAAATGCAATAGCCGTAGAGAATGTTACCTGTACCTAGCTTGGCAAAAACAATAAAGGCACCTGCGATCTGGGACAGGAGTTAACACAGTCTTAGAAGTATCAATCAAAACTGAAGGTGTGAAACTGTACAATATTTTAAAGGGCATCCTTTTTGTTGTACTTTTCCTGGGAGGACACGGTCTGGCTTTTAATGGTCTATCCAATCATATTGGTGATTCAAACAATGGAAAGTTTTTAGAACTCATAGAACTACTCTCAAGGCGGGACCCCATACTTCAGAAGCATGTGCTAAGCATACAAGAATCACAGAAGAGGGCTGAGCAACTTCAAGTTCACAAAACAAATTTATTGCAGAATGCTTGAATCTTGTGAAACATGTTTTGCTTGTGTACTTCGCAGTGATTTTGCAAAGTACTTCACAGTAATAGTAAATGCTGCATGCAAAACCTGATTTCTCACATAGAGAACAAACATTTATTTTGAGACTTGTAATTTTATAAGAAACACAGTATAAAATTCAAGTAAGATTTCTAAAGATGGCAGATTATAGAGACAAAAGAGGGTAAGGAATTTGAAAGAATATGCTTCTAGATGCATACCTGAAGCAATAACCTTTTTTGGAACAATTCAAACCATCTACCACTTGTTTAGTTCTAGTCCCAAGCACCGGGGAATACTTGAAAACTGCATAAGCTGTTCTCTTCAGAGAGGATTGACAGTTTAGAGCCTTTTGCAGCTCACCTGCTTGGAATTAAATTAGCACTGCAAGACCTCCTAGTACTAAATTTGACATCCAAAACAAGAAATGAAGCCCAGGGGGTTTTACTGTCTGTGACATCTTTTGTCTGTGTGTTAATGTCAGCTGTGCTGTACAAAATATTAGCTCACATAGATAGCCGCAATAAACTAATCCAAGCCAGAAATGTTCATACTGGGTGTCAGAGCAGGAAACACTGAAACACTCCTCTCAGATCTTACAAAACTTTAAACAACTGGAAACGCATGTGAAATGAAACCAAAATTGTTGTATTGGGCCTTTAGATAGAAATAAAATTCTCTCATGGATGTAGTAGACGCATAATTCTCTCATGGACGCCCAAGAGCGCAAGGTTGCGTGGTAACAGATTTGATACTAATTTGCTGGAGATGAATGACATGGATGATTCACCAGAAGCCTACTTCAGAAAATTGGGGTTTTATGTTTTAGTAGACAGTGCTATAGCAGGATTAACTGCAAGATTCAATGCTGTGAAGCAGTTGGCTGAAAAGTTCAATTTCTTGTGGAAAGATCTCACCGTGTCTAAAAATGATTTGAAAGGAAAAGCTTTATTTTTATCAAACAATATTCTGATGGGTTTAATAATGAGGATTTTTTTGACAGAAATATAGTTCCAGCAGTTTCTGGGAAGCATTTTTTGCGGCCACTTTCACAACTAAAAGTGGTGATATTTTTGATGGCAGACAGAAATTTCTTATGTGCAGTCCTACATGGGACTGTAGCAAGCTAACCACCTTGGAAGTTGGGTGAGACAATGAATGAAGCCCCATTCATGTAAGGCCAAAACAGAATGAGATGGATCGCCGCATCCACCACTATGGAGGCTTGGAATCAAGTGGAGGAGGTGGGTCTGCACCTCTGAAGTCTCAGTGTCAAGTACCACTGGTGCCATCTTGATCAGTGCCAGATGGAGAATTCTACAAATGGGGGGAGTAAAGGCTGTGTCGAGAGTCAGCCTTCAGAGAACATTCCCGGTGCTGATCACCAATTAGATGGGTATGACAATCCAGTGGAGAAGATACCCAACTTCTCTAATCCCCAACTGGGAGGAGGAGTTAGTCTTACAGAGTGGAGACCTCCATGACAAATTTCTGTTAGACTGAGACGACAGTCAGCGCCAATCTCCTCACTGTTCCAGGATGTGCCCTCGAGGTGACACTGGTACCTTCCTCATCAGGGATCTGAATTCAGATCAATGAACCCTAGCTGAAGTTTCACGGTGAGGGGAAAGACCCCTCCCCATTGGTTTGGAGCACTTCTTGGCTTTTGAAGAAGGGTGTGCAGCTAGAGCCCTACCTGATTGACATGAGGTGGTGGGTTGAAAGGTCGGAGTCAAGGCAACCAAGGGGGCTTTCAAAGACAATGGGATCTGGTGCCAACAACCTTTCATACAGAACCCCTTTTAATCTGGACGCAAGCCTTTGGGATAAGCTGGGCCCAGACATTACATGCACTTGGGAAATGCCCCTCACCAAGGTAAAGACGTCAGTCTGCATAGCCATCATTCTTTGCCCTACACTTGGAGCACTTCTTGAAAAAAGCTGATCCTTTCTTTTCCATGTGGAAGCTAAAGGGAAAACTCCACTAAGTTGACACAAACAGGAACACCAAACCACATGTCCTCTCAATGCAGCGGCAAAAAGAGAACTGAGGATTGTTCCCTCCCTCTCTGACTTGTTACCATTTTGGCAGGAAATCTTACCATCCTTGGCTCTGAGAAGGAGGGGAAGGGAGTGATATAGAGATACAGAAATACCTGAAGAAAAACTTGCTATTCTTCTCCATGGTAGGCCTACGCATGCATAATCCCATGTAGGAATGCACATAAGACCATGAAAATGAAAAAGTTGATTGATTCAAATACTTGGGCCTCCATTTCGATACATCCCTCGCATGGAAATTACATTTGGACCTGGTGAGGAATACTGCCTTGGAAGTCAGGAGTATCATTGTAAAATATTTTATACTGCAGGTGAATTTGTCCCCTTGGCTTTAAAGGTATAGAACGGCAAGCTCTCAAACCAGTTTTTGTATGGTGTGGAAATTTGGACTTGTGCTCTCTCTGAGAGGACAGATTATACCCAGTATAACTTTTTCTGATGCCTCCTGGATACTCCTAGATGTGTCTTGGGCACAGCACTTAGAGCTGGTGAATTATCAATGGAGGCTATCACATAGATAAAAGCACTCCTTTTGAAAGTCTTAAAATCTAAGGGCAGCCCCTACTTTACTTGAACTTGAACAGGCAAATGCACGGATTACCCAATGGGATCATTTACTGGACAACAAAAAAGAAATGTGTAGGGATTACAAATAATTTTTAAAAACGAATTACAAATGATATGGTAAAGACAACAGAGACCATAGAAATAAATAGGTTAATTAAAACGAATTTAAAGAATTTGGATTCTAATAGTGCATTTGTTAGGGTTCATAGGTTACGTTCGGCATCCATTTTAGGTATTCCCCTTCCAGTGCAACTGCTGAAGTATTTCTGTTGCCCGACAATACCAAAGCCGAGAAGAGCTTTTACTTTGGCAAGAATGAATACCCTTCCTTCAGCCGTTTTGGAAGAAAGATACTCAAATTGATATTCAAACGTGTAGATGCTCATACACAGAGTTAAAACTACTGAAAATATAATCATGGATTGTTCTATATTTAATGAACTGAGAGCCAATTTAATTACTCCTTCATTTTAAAATATGGAAGGCATCTGGCAGCATGAGGGCACAGGGGATGTGGCTATTATTCGATTTAAATGATTCTGCTGTTCTCATTTCTATACAGTTTTTGACCTTAGGCTTAAAATCATTGTGGATTTTTAAAAAAAAGACAGCTAAGAGAGCAGGAAAGGGGCCTTCTACACAACTTCACAGAATTCCTCAGAGGCCCTTATGTCTGACAGGATTTAAAAACAACAACAGCATGATCCAGAGCACTTTTAAATCCCGCTGATTTCAATGAGTGATTTATGACCAGTACCCGGAGGGTTTCATAGTTAGATCTGAGTCCAGTAGCAACAGAGACCCACAAGATTTTTGTCAAATGTATGACAAAATGAGCTTTGACTGACATAAGCTTGCACCTCAACATTCTTGTTGGTCTCTCAGGTGCTACTCAACTCAGATGTAGCTGTGCAGTCCAACATGGCTACCTTCTGAATCTATCTTCATGAAAGGGATTTATACAGCCCCAGGGCTTTCTGTCTCCCTTCACACAGCAGTGCCTCATAATTCCTAAAAATGACTTCATGTGGGCTTTCCAGATTAGGATTCAACATATAGTACAAGAGAATGTCGCTGGAAGAAAAAATCACCACAAAGCCTTATATTATGCTTTTCACTTATACACGGGCCCAAGGGACATGAATGCACTTAAATCTGGCAGAACGATTCTCAATCATTCCTGACTACTTTTTCTTCCCTAGCAAAGTTAAGTGAAAAGGCAAACTGTTCTAATCCAGTGGTACTTGCTCAGTGGCTCACACAGGGTCATATCAGTCATTAGCTTTAACCTGAAGAGCTACATGTACTTCCATCTCTGCATGAGATCTACGGTACTTCTCAGGGAGGTTTGCGGTTTACTAATTCCTCCAGTGGCAGCTGTTTCAAGGTGGAAACCACCTGCTAACCACAAGCCCCACTAGGCAAGGGCCTTGCCTATTTTGAGGCCCAGGAGACATGTCAAAGGGCCTGTGTGGCTCCTGAGCCACTGAGTATCACTGATCTAAGCAAAAAGATCAGGAACAATAACTACTTGAATTTACCTGGTCCACAGGTAAGTCTATCTGAACATCTCTGGCATCTTGAACCTCTTGAGCCTCTTCTGTTTCTTTTTGGCTTTTTTCGGCTTTAAAAACACTACGCCCTAAAAAGAAAGGATGTCAATTTTAAAAAAATTGTTAGTTGTAACCAACACTGAAAAAACCACTGATGTAAATACATTATATACATACATTTACAGTGCAATCTGGAGAGCAGAGTGGAAACCACTCAGGATAGGTGTATGGCCCCTGAACTGGAATAAATGTCCCTTGCACTGGCATAAAGGGCATTTATGCCGATGAAGAGGCACTTACGGTGCTGCTGGAGAGCTGAATGGCAGCGCAACAGTTGGGCACCATTGCCACCACAGTGCCAGTTTTAATTGTTCTGATGGGCAGGATAAATGTAGCATAAACATTTCTGGCTTAAGCAACAAAAATACAGAACAAACAGGAGAATAAAGAAGAGCTAAATAAAATAGACTATGATATGGTACCAGGATCTGGGAGGCCCAGGTTTGAATCCCTGCTATGCCATGGAAGTTTGCTGGGCGACCTTGGTCCAGTCACACATTTTCAACACAGAGTTGCTGTGAGGGTGACATGGACAAGTAGATAACACTGTGGTGTAGGAGGTTAAGAGCTCGTATATCTAATCTGGAGGAACCGGGTTTGATTCTCCGCTCTGCCGCCTGAGCTGTGGAGGCTTATCTGGGGAATTCAGATTAGCCTGTACGCTCCCACACATGCCAGCTGGGTGACCTTGGGCAAGTCACAGCTTCTCGGAGCTCTCTCAACCCCACCTACCTCAGAGGGTGTTTGTTGTGAGGGGGGGAAGGGCAAGGAGATTGTAAGCCCCTTTGAGTCTCCTTCAGGAGAGAAAGGGGGGATATAAATCCAAACTCTTCTTCTTCTACTGTTCTTAAGGGCCATTTGGGGAGAAAGGCAGGGCACAAATGAAGTAAAATAAATATGACTACAATGTCCTTATGTACCAGTTACAGTATTTCTTTTTACCATCTTCAGAAGACAGTTCTTTAGGAACTGCTTCAGGACATGCCTTCTTGGATCTTGCGTAAAATACTGAGCGCCTCTCTCCTTCTTCCACTTTTGGCTGTTCTGCTGAAGCCTGCATGAAACACAAGAACATTCAAATGTTGAACAGGTTTCCTTAAAGTATTGTAGCTACGGACTCCTAAAATAGCATAGCCACGAATAATCGGAAACTGACAAGAGATTACATGGGTAGTTTGCCTCAGCTTAGATGCTATTGGAAAATGGGGTTTTTCCTGCTTCCCTATAGCATCAGGCTGTTTCCATGCACTTCCTGTTGTCCTCCATCTTTGCAAAACCCACAGGGCTGCAATGTTTCAGGGAAGACTGCAGCAAAACTGGAGCACCACACATGTAGGCAGAAAAGTCTGGATCTTTCCAGTTCTGCCCATAGCAGCATTTCCTTGAATTTTAGTCACAGCTTCTCGGAGCTCTCTCAGCCCCACCTACCTCACAGGGTGTTGTTTGCTGAAGCTGGCAATGACATGTAAGATATAACACTATGAATAGCTCTCCTTATGGTGCCCCCAAAGTTTGGTGCACTTTGGACTTTAGGGGAGGCCCAAAGTTTATGGATCCTCTAGCCCTTCCCCCATTCTTTGCTAAGGAGATACGGGTAAAGGCATATCTGTACAAAAACAGGACTAGATACGTTTTGAACCAAAACCCAAAGCTATAACAATCTGGCTTTCAGAATTCCTGGCACCTTTTATTGTGACTTCTAAAAAAAGCGTCTGAGCCCTAATCCTCACCTGGGGAGCGTAGGTGTTCAGTGCTGGATCCTTGCGTCCGTTACTACAGTCATCATAACACTGAAACAATCTGTCGATAGCTAATTAAGAAAATGCGTGCAAATTTGCCCAGGGGGGGGGGCAAAAAAAACTATCAGGGAGACTGATGATACTGGCTGAAAATTGCTGCCGCTAACCTAAAGAGCTGGGAAATCCTGCCATGTGGAAAACACCAGAGTTCTTTCTAAAAGTTTTCCTATGTGTTTTTAATTTTCATTCCCATTTCTAAATACTGTGCCTTAATGGGGGTCCTGCATCCAAAGCCTGAGCCAGTAACTTCAGACATAACAATGCTGACAAGGCTAAAGGACTACAACTCTCTCTCCCCTCTCCTTTCCAGACTATAAACCCCAAGTGTCATTTTTAGCTTCCGTTATTATTTCAGCAATGACTTTAACTCTGGTTGACTCTAAGGGTTCTTGTTTCACCACAATTTGAATTAACAGAGGGTGCCAGCCTCCAGCTGGGACCTGGAGATCCCTTGGATTTACAGCTTATCTCCAGACTGCAGAGATCAGTTGCCCTGGAGAAAATTGATGCTTTGGAGGTTGGCGTCTATGGGACTGTAGCTCACTGAAGTCTCCATTCTCCGTAGGCTCAATCCCCAAATCTCCATAAGCTTCCCAATCTGGATCTAGTAACCCTACCCACCCACCACCCACTAGTGGCCGGAGGGTACCTGGCAACCTAGAATTAACTGACTGCCCACCCATAAATTAAAGACAAGTTTCAAACCCTGGTCCAATTCTGTTTAGCTTTCTGAGATCAGCCACATTAGGCATGCTCAAATCCGGCCACCTGAGCTCAGAATCTAGGTTGCTACATTCCCTTAAACGTGGCGACACCCAGGACCAATGGGGATCTTGCCCATTTCTACCACTGTACTCCAAGTCCTACCTCCCCCCACATTCTGTCAATAGGGAGTGAGATACCTGAACAGGAAGGTGGTCGGGTGTCTTTGAGCGGCTGGTGTGGGTGTCCGATCCCTTTAAAGGAACAGATAAGAAGTCAGTGGGAGGCAGCCAAGAGGGATGCCAAGCATTTGCTTTGTTTTTAATCATCACTAAGCATGATGGGGTATGATGGGGAAAAGGAATCATGTGCAAGAGTTAAACTGAGGAAGAGAAAAAGGCCCCTTCCACACATACAGAATAATGCACTTTCAATCCACTTTCAATGCACTTTGAAGCTGGATTTTACTGTGCAGAATAGCAAAATCTGCCTTCAAACAATTGTGAAAGTGGATTGAATGTGCATCATTCTGCATGTGCGGAAGGGGTCGAAAGGGGCCAAAAGAGAAGGAGAAGCAAACTATAGGTTGCTAGAAAGTCCAAAACTTTGACTCTCAACTTATACCCTGAAAAAACAGCTGGTCTCTAAGGTGCTACTGAACTCGAACTGAACTGAACTGAAGGAGCAAAGAAGACAGTTTGAGGAAGGTGGGAAGAAAGTGCTCAGACATTCAAAGTACTCAGAACAGGCTGGCGTACCACAGGAAAAAGGACTGTTTAGAGTGGTCTATGGAACCCACAAGTTTCAGGGTGCCACCAATGGCAGACACAATGAAAACAATGCATTACAGTGTCATTTCAGTACTGAGATAACCATGCTTGGCCATGTCCTGTGGAATTATTAGTTTGTTTGTTTTTTAAAAAAAGAAGAAGCTATTCCTCCTGCCATATCACAACCAGTCTGTGAAAGTCCCCTCTGTTTGAGATAGTTTGCAATGTGAAATCGTCTCCGATAAGTACAAGCCCAAAGTCCACTTGGTTGTGTGTTTCATTAGGTCCCATTCAGAGGCACAGCTGGGACAGAGTGAGCCCGGTGCACACTCTGTGTTTTCCGCTCCTTGGCCCCCAGGCCCCGCCCCCCACGGCACCCTCCCCTCCACTCCCTTACCTTAGAGCAGGCTGGAGAAGCGGCCTGTTCCCTTCAGGCTGAAAACGGCCTGGTGGAAACTACACTTCCCATGAGACACTGGGGCTCGTAAGGTCTCCTGTGAAGTGAAGTTCCCACCAGACCGTTTTCAGTCTGAAGGAAACAGGCTGCTTCTCCAGCCTGCACTGTTTCACGAAAGTAAGTGTATGGGGGGTGCCGCAGGGGGCGCTGCAGGGGGCTATTCCTCCCCCCGTCCCCCTAATAGCTCCGCCTCTGGTCCCATTCACAACAATTTACAGTTTCTATCACATTTGTGCAATGATCAATGAATGTGAACATCAGAGCCTTGTGAGGTTGTAATCCATAACCTGCCTGAACTTGCCATCTATTAATTTTTTTGATGTTGCTTTTGATGCAGACATTTGAAAGGGGAAAAATTCAGGTCTAGCTGGGTCTCATTGCATTTCACATAATTTTCAAATGAATTCTTACTTTTCTTTTGGGGGATTTTCGAAGTTTTGGAGTCCTGTGATCAAAATTCCTAAAATACAAGATGCAATTTATGTAATACAAGTATGTATCAGTGTAAAACAAATTGCTGCTGTAAATTAAACCATTGTTTCTGTAATCGTGTTACTGATTTAAAATATTCTAATGAAATATGTTACTTCTAAAGGCAATGCATTCTGAAGTTTCATCCATTTCACACAATAAACAATGGACAAAAGAAAAGCTCTACCAGGTTACATCAATAATAGAGAAACAACTATTCTTTCCCCCAGTACAGGTAGACCCAGTAGCATCGAAGCATGGAATGATAACAAAAGTATATCATTGTCTGTCATCCATAGTTACCACTTTTTACATTTTGTAACAAGGAAACACAATTTCTGCATATGCAATGAATTATTCAAATTAGGAATATTTGATACCTTCAAGTAGATATGGCATAATTCATGCTGCAGTTATAACTGATGTTTTCTAAAAACTTAGGGAAATGAAAGTAGTAATAGAGGAATGTGGAATGAAAGAATAAATGCTTCAAGCTCTTCCATGTAATCATATGTGTACTAACAAAGTGGTTTATTTTGAGCATGAATCCTGCAACAGAAAGTATTTGTAGTTTGGTAAACCCATGGACACACAGAATGTATACCCCTCAGATATTATTACGTATCTGAAAGTGACCTCTGCATCAGATATATAGCTAACTGAAGAAGATCTGCTGTCAGAAACTCTGCTAGAAAATGTAAGAATCACAACAGGAAAGGAGACAAATAACTTTTTCTTTTCTTCAAACAAGACTATTTACAACATGAATTGCCACCTTCTCTCCTGTCGCATGTTTACTTCAAATCAGTCTACATTTGGCTGAAAAAAAAGACAGCAGCTAGGGCTGCAATTCCGTACACATCCATAGTCTGCAGGTAGCATCATCTTGCACAATCCAACCACTGTGATGCAGGCTTCCTACAATGTTCAAGTCTTATATGTGACAGTTCCGATCATCAAAACTAGGTATTTTAATAGAACGCAGAGTGCAAAAAGCGAGTAACTGCTATTTAAAGTGAACAGAAAGAAACAAGGAATGAATAACCTTTACAGAGAGGTCTGTATCAAGACAATAAGGCTTAATGAAAGTATGGGCAAAAATCCAAGCAGTCAGTCACCTGATGTACCCCAGTTAAAGAAATCTGATAAAAGAGTCTGTGGCAGAAGCACTCTAATAAAATGATCTCACTGACCTTCAGGGATGGACATCTTGAGCTAAATCAGAGCAAATGGAAATGCATTAAAGTATGCACTATGACAAGTGTTTCCTGAAAATGAGCTGCCCTTAGCTCTTAACCCCCATAAGTTAGAAGGAAATGAAGGAATTTGTAAGACTGAAACAGTAAGATCTATACCATAACAGAAAGCCACAACCTTGGAAAATCAGACTGAGGAATGAACATACTAGGGAGATTTGTTCTCCAGTATTTTACGTGAGTAACTGGAATTTCAGTTTGGAAAACATACTAAGGCCCCTTCCGCACACACAAAATAATGCGTTTTCAAACCACTTTCACAACTGTTTGCAAGTGGATTTTGCCATTCCGCACAGCTTCAAAGAGCACTGAAAGCAGTTTGAAAGTGCATTATTCTGCATGTGCGGAATGAGCCTATCAAAATAAATCAACACTAGTAGAATACCAAGAGATGGGGGCAAAGAAGGCATATCTATCAGATCCCAAGATCCACTTCACTTTGGTCTTCATGCATAAAGATCAGATAACTCAGTTTTCATGTGGGATATATGCGAAGGACAGCAGAACAACAATAGAAAACGACAAGCATCTAGAAAATGAACTAATTCAAGTCAGAATGACCCAATTACATTCGCCCAATAACTGTGCAGAAGCTTTTTTGCAGTGAGTTCTAATGAACATGATGGAATGGCATCAACAGATGCTAGGAAAACAGTTTACTGAAATGAATGAAACATATTTCTGGTGTAAAAACCTTGTGCAAGGGAAACTGCTTTTTAATTCTTTCACAGAATTGTTCCTTAGGTACTTGAAGGCCTAAATACATGTGGCACTTTTCACAGGTCTACCCTGGGTCCTGTTGAACAGGCATATGCTGATAACTCCACTTTGAAACTGAATTCCTACCCATTCTATCTGACCTTAACAGTTTTGGTTTCAGACTATCCTTAATGTATAGGACAACTCCACTTTTCTTGTTTTTCTCACAAGTGGCCATGAAGCCTTTTCCTATCTGGATAGTAATCAAGTATTTTTTAACCTTCATTATTTTTATGAGCCTCTTGTAAATAAACAATATGACATTCCTTTTTCTTCAGAAACTGAAAACCTTTTTTTTTTCTTACATGGTTCATTTCAACTATTCACATTCCATGATAATATTCTGATACCATTGCCAAATATTTTCAGTCAGATTCAAAGGCAGATTCTGCACGGGCCAAAAACTGTGGTGTGAAAATGATGTAAACTCTTTTATACCGTTTTAAACCCTTTTACACTGTTTTAACACTGCTGTTTTTGGCAATGCGATATATATGTATGTATGTATGTATGTATGTATGTATGTATGTATGTGTGTATGTGTGTGTGTGTGTGTGTGTGTATGTGTGTATATATATGTATGTATGTATGTATGTATGTATGTATGTATGTATGTGTGTATATATATATATATATGTATGTATGTATGTATGTATGTATGTATGTATGTATGTATGTATGTGTATATGTGTGTGTGTGTGTGTGTGTGTGTGTGTGTGTGTGTATATATACACAATCTTATTTCAAATCTTTTTTTATAATTTGACAAAAATTCTTTAGCCCCTTGTACACTTCTTAGAATCTTCCTACTTCCCTTAAACATAAATGAAATGCCCCCTGGTACTCCACAATGGAACTAAATACTGTTTCTTTTAAGAACATCAGTTATAAAATTATATCCTTTCCCTTCAGAACACATGTCAGCATTTCTTTCATTAAGATGATTTATCATGTATTTTTAGTTTGTTTTCATAATGGGCATGAAGAACAGCATCTTTCACTGACTTTTGGACAAACCCCACCAAAGCGTCCCTTGGCAGTCTTCTCTCCTGTGCTATTTTAGAGTTCACATGAAAAACCACATCTACTTCATGGCCAAAATCCTCTTCTTTCCTATTTAGCATGCATGCAAATATCTGAATAATTTTAATAGATATCTTCATCCTTGTTTCCTCCAAAGCTCTAATTCTTAAAAAAGAATTAGTTTTATTTCTATCATCAGTCTCTTGATCTACTTTTTGATGCTCCTCCTCTTCTATTTGTTTCTCCAATTGATCTACTTTGTCATTTGCAGCTTTGAAGTCTTCAGCCATTTGTTTTATCCTTGTTCCATATCTTCAATCTTTGCCATTTCCTTTATTATGTTGACTAAGTCTCCTTCCGTCTTTCCCACATTCCTGTGTGTCTCATTAATCGTCTCCGCCATTTGAGTTAATTTTAATACTAATCCTTGTATGTTTTGGAAGTCTGGGGGTTGCTGTTGCATTTGCAAGGTCCCAATTTTGATCACAACTACTTTAGCCCCCAGCCCCAGCTCACATTTTCTTAAAAGGTTTTGGGGAACCAATTTTCTCCCCATTTCAGGTAACCTTTGTGTAGTACATCAATGCACATGTATGTCATAGTATCTAAGAATTTCATCAGTACACATCACAGGCGTAGCTACCATGGGGACATCCGGGGACAAGTGCCCCGGGCGCCACCTTGTGGTGGGTGCAAAAATCGCAGGTTCGTTTGTGGCTTTCTGTATTTTGTACTGCTTTTTTCCAATTTTGGCCTGCAGGGGGCGCAGTTTTTAGGCTAGTGGCACCAAAATGTCAGGCTATCGTCAGGTGACTCTCCTGATGATACAAGCCAAGTTTGGTGAAGTTTGGTTCAGGGGGTCCAAAGTTATGGACACCCAAAGGGAGTGACCCCATCCTCCATTGTTTCCAATGGGAGCTAATAGTAGATGGGACTATCATTTTGAGGGTCCATAACTTTGGACCCTCTGAATCAAACTTCACTAAACCTGGGTGGTATCATAAGGATAGTCTCCTGCTGATCCTAAGGTTTGAGTGAAGGTTGGTTCAGGGGTCCAAAGTTATGGACCCCCCAAAAGGGGTGCTCCATCCCCCACTGTTTCCAATGGGAGCTAATGGAAGATGGGGCTACCCTTCTGAAGATCTATAACTTTGGACCCCCAGAACCAAACTTCACTAAATCTGGGTGATATAATCAGGATAGTCTCCTAAAGATAGCCTAAAATTTTGGTACTGTTAGCTTAAACATTGCTCTCCTGACAGGAACCCTCAAATTTTCCCCGGGTTCTCTCTTTAAATCCACCCCCTTTGGAGTGGATTTAAAGGGAGAATCTGGGCTCCCTAGATGAAAAAAAAACATTGAAAGTATTGTTGAAGGCTTTCTGGCTTAGATTCAACTTTACTTGTTGTGGGTTTTACAGGCTTTGTCATGACCCATGTGGTCTGGTAGATCTTGTTCCTAACGTTTCACCTGCATCTGTGGCTGGCATCTTCAGAGGTATATCACAGAGAGAAGTCTGTTATAAGAGAAATCTGGACACAGTGTATAACAGACTTCTCTCTGTGATACACCTCTGAAGATACCAGCCACAGAATGCTGATAATTAACTTATTAGGAAACAAGATCTCTAGGCTCCCAACCACAGGCCAGAAAACCCACAACAACCAACACTGACAATGATGCTGTTTGGGGTGGATGGTTGGGAAATCTACCCTGAAACAGCATCACTTTCAATGTTGTTTAAACTAGAGAGCCCACAGTCTCTCTTTAAGGTGGATTTAAAAGGAGAATCTGGGCTCCCTAGTTTAAACAACATTAAAAGTGAGGCTGTTTCAGGGTGGATTCCCCCCTTCAAAAATAGCATCACTTTCAATGTTGTTTAAACTAGGGAGCCCTGGATGTGTTCAGATTTGTGTGTTGGGGCATGTTCTAAAATGTGATGGTGACTTTGAGATGACCTGGTGCAAAAAAATGTTGTTTGGTCGTGGTGGGGGAGAGACGCTGCCCATATGCGGGGAGAGGGGGGGACTCAGATTTTTGTCCCGGGCTCTATTTTCCCTAACTACACCACTGGTACACATACATTTCCCTAACAGTGCAAATAGCAGCTTCCTGGATCCATTTCAAGTGAGGAAAACAATGGCCTAAATGCACTCGCCTCTGTGTCCCAGGGTCCCAATTTTAATTGGACCTTCCACACTTGCCTGGGAATTGTTTCCATGTGGAATTTCAAGTGTACAACCCTTCAAATGACCTGAGGTGGATCCATGAACAGTATAACTTACACTTCAGCCTTAAATCCAACTACTATGCGTATTTTGTTTGCTTCCTACACAGAAAGTTAGAAAGGTTCTTACATGCTAATACTGTTTTCTCCACAGTACTGAAGTCTCTGTTAACTGTCTCAAAATTCTGGCAAGTTTTAAGAACACCTCAACAATAGGATTTGGTTAGTTAAAACCACAGATTTCTGCATTTTAATAAATTTGTTTGTGAAATACTGTCTTCTACTGCATCTTAACTTATGACAGACATTGAAATTATTCGACTCGCGAGGGTCATAGAAGAAGAGGAGAGAGGAGCTGATATCATCGATTGGGGAGTAGCCAGCAGCAGGAAGCGTGATCCGTGGATCCGGCAACTCTGCCATGTGCTAGTCCCTGGCACCTTTTATTAGGGTTTACAATAGGGGCGTACCGGGAGGCGGGAGAGCGGGAGAATATCATATGATACATGACATCATGGGATTGCCTACGTGTGGGAGGAAACGTTCGCGTCTGGAGTCCCCTGAAATCAATACACTGGGGGCATAAGCATCCTCTTTGTCCCTTTGTCATACCAGGAAACACCTGGTGACCCGTGAAGTGGGCTGAGGTAGTTCATGACAAGCTGTGACTAGCCCACGGGGGTCACAGCTTGCTGGGATGGGTGGCGTGTACAGGCCCATGGCAGGACACAGATGGCACAGGCATTCCTGCGCTCTTTCTGAGGTTCTGCTGGGTTCGCGGGGCTCATCCCTACAAGACATAGTAGAATTTGTTTTAGAAATCATTTTGTCAAGCTCATGCGTACATTAAATAATGAACAGAACAACCAAGCCAGTTAAACTACTTAACAGCACTGAAAATGACTGAATATGAATTTAAAATAAAGAGTTTAAGAAAAAATGATGTAAACATCACTGATATGAAATCTAAATTGCAAAATTCCAATCATTGTTATAAGCCAATATCATTAATACAAACCGTAAAAAATTGGCCTTGTTCCTATATTTAACCAGCATTTTTTTTCTGCAACAAATGATGCAATGTCTGAAAATTAGATCTGTCCAAATAACTTCAAGCTAATAGTGGACAACCTACACCTCACTGATTTCAACAGCATTTGGGCACCTGCCTAACTTCAGTTTCAGTGGAACTTACTTCTGCAGTCATGTCCCAGGACTGCAAACTAAATCAGTAAACATCTTTACCCCAATAAGGTGTTTTGTGGCACAGAAGCAGTGGTGGGATCCAAAAATGTTAATAACAGGTTCCGATGGTGGTGGGATTCAAACAGTGGCGCCGCCGCACACACGCACCTCCAGTCCCTATTGGGCAGGGAGGTTGCTTTAGTAACCCCTTCTCAGCACTCAGAAAAAATTAGTAACCACTTCTAGAGAAGTGGTGAGAACTGGTTAGATCCTACCTCTGCATAGAAGCACACTTTTCCACACCCCAGCAACAAAACTTCATTTGAAATATGAAGATAACAAGACCAAGCTTACCGTCGAATATGCCCTGGAACTTTAGGATGCTGCCAGTAGCGCAAAGATTGAAATTTTTCTTTACTACATGCAATATAAAATTGATTATCTTCTAACTCCTCTGGTCCATGTACAAGGTGGCCATGTAAAGTGTACAGCCTGTAAATGTAGATATGTAATAAATATCTCACAAACAGAATACAACAATTTCAGTATAGAAAATACAATTCACTGTTTCAGTATTTTGAAAAAATAATTTAAATACAACTCTGGGAACCCAAAAAGATGTCTGTGCACATAGAAATAGCCAGTGCCAATACAAATACATATAGTATATACAAGAAGCCAGTCTGGAGTAGTAGTTAGGAGTGTCAAACTAGTATCTTGAAGACACAGGTTCAAATTCCCACTCATGCAGTAGAAGCTCTTTGAGTGACCTTTGGCAAATCAAACTCTCTCAGCCTAACCCCCTTACAGGGTTGCTGTGAAGAAAAAATGGAGGAGAATGAGGTAATCCACTTTAGGGGCCCCTTGTGGAGAAAGATGGGGTATGAATGAATTAAATAAATAAATATACAAATATTTTAATTAAGATCTATTTTCTAAAATATTCTAATATACACATTGGCCTAGTACACGCATAGCAATGATTCTCTGCAAATGATAGTTTACAGATAAAACACGTGTCTAGAGAGCAGCAACTCCTTTCCATCCTGTTTTCAGAGATATTTCTCTTGTTGATGTTAATTATACTTTCAGGTACTGGATAGATGCAACGTTGTAGTTAGCAGTGAAGTAAAGGACAGAACAGTTGAGAGCCGGCATTATGGGGTTGTTACATGGGCCAATAAACACAGGGTTAAGGACAGTAAAAAACCTGGAGGGGGGGGGGAGGAACTTCACACAGATCCCACCCCTAAAGCAAGTCTTTTTAAAAATCCCGGGTTGCAGCTGCTTGCGAGCAAACGGCCGGGCAGGAGGCGTTTTATTTGGCTGCACTTTTCTTTTTAAAAAAAATTTCCTGGCTTACATCTGCGTAGCCATGCAGGTGTTAAGGGTTGTCATGGTATTGTGAGACGTCAGCATGGTTGTGGGGGTTCATTGGTACATGTCTGCTTAGCTATGCATTGGTGGGAGGGTAAATTTAAAAAATAGACATGCCTCCGTGCAAAGGCGCGACAGCAACCCACATTGTTTCCGTGGGCTCCAATCGCTGCCTGTATGGATGCATGCAAACGCGAAAACAGGAAGCAAGTTACTTCATCCCGACTGCAACCCGCTATACCAGTGATGGCAAACCTTTTTGAGACCGAGTGCCCAAATTGCAACCCAAAACCCACTTATTTATCACAAAGTGACAACACAGCAATTTAACCTAAATAACCCCCTTGAGCAGTGGCCAGCTTGCTGTAGCCTCCAGCAAGTTCCACATGCGCCGCTCTGTGCCTCTCTAGCATCTCTGCCCACCCCCACCCCCCGGGCAGCAGCCACCTGGAGCACAGGCACCAGGCCTGCCAGCCGAGTCCTCCCTGCTCGCTGAGGTGCACGCAAATCAAGTCCAGCGGCCCAGGCCAGCCTAGATGTATGTGTGTGGGGGGGGGCATTTCCCCCCCACATAACAAATTCTGTGCGCGTGTGCCCATAGAGAGGGCTCTGAGTGCCACCTCTGGCACCTGTGCCATAGGTTCGCCACCACTGCGCTATACATTTGTTGTGCAGAAAGGGTCTCAGACCAACTGATTGCACAATGCTGTTGTAAGGATAACATGGAGGAATGCATAACAGTGTAAGGCACTTTGAGTTCCTTCTGTGGAAAAAGGAAGTGTATAAATGAAGAAACTAAATAAGTAACATATGAGGTAGGTATTTCATAGACTGCTTTAATAAAAGTTTGCCTTCATTCACTCCTCTCTTTTTTCGTTCTTCGTCGTCTCCCCATTTATCTTCTTTTATCTTTCCCCCTGTTCATTCTCATTCTATTCCCTGTTTAGTACAATATGAACCTCTCCTCCATCCCCAAAAAACTGCAATAATGATTTCACCAGACACAGGCATTAATGCAAACCATGGTTTCACTGTACACCAGAGGTTGCAATCATGATTGATAAAATAGGTTCCATCATAAACCAGAAACTTACGGCCCCATCCAATGGAGGGCCCAAAAAGGCTTTAGGGAATGGTGCAGCCTTACGCCTACGCACTTGCCCTTCCCGGGGCACTTACCCCAATGGGGGGAGGGCAAACACGCCTGTGGCTGCCTGTCCTTCAGCCCCACTGCGCCAAAAACTGAAAGTCCAGGCTGTGGCAGGTCTGTGTTGGCATCCCAATCAGGGGGCAGAGTGCATGGGGGGTGGGGTAGGGTGTTTCTGGGGGCAGAGCTGGCATTTGTAAGTAAATATTAGGCTATTTCAGTTACCATGATATTTGTACACAGAGATAATTCAAAATGTGGCCGCAACTTACTGCGGGCCGCCTGGCAAAGGAGAGCACTGGCCCCTACTGGCTCCGCTTGTCCTTGTATGGGCAGGCAGCCTCACTTTGTTCCCAGCCCTGAGCATGCACGCGGGTCAGGACGCAAACGGGAATATCACGGTCGCGTCTAGTAAGATGCGACCATGACGTCATCACCTGGGGCTAGGCTGGGAGGCTTTAAAAGGCTGCACCTCCATGTCTTTGTCCACCAGAGCTCGAGGCGTCACCCACCCACCCGGTCCCCGGTTTTTAAAAATTGTTAATGCATGTGTTTTTGTCATAGCTGGTGCAGGTTTCGCATGGGGGTGATCCGTTGAATAGGGAAGGCTGTTGCTGACCCTGTTGCTTTCCTCCTTAAGAGGTCAGGGGTGGAGCAAGCCAGTGATGGAACGCCCAACAGGGACTATACAAGGCTTGCTCCCTAGCAGCAAATTGGGGGAGGGGCCCAGTCAGGGGCCTTTCGCCCAGCTGGACTCTTTCCCCCCAAATTCTGCTGCTGTAGTCATTTCCTCCAGCAGGTGGGCTCGAGGAACTTGTTTGCACTGGGGGACAGCACTCGGGCTGCCCAGTTGCCCAGATCATCCCTTCCATGCTGCGCTTTCTGCTTCCTGTTCTTTTATGTCAATAAATTTCAGACTATGGCCAAATTTTGTTACCCACTAAAAGGCTGTGGTGTGTTTTACTGGGCTGGGGCAGTGCGGGCAGATACCTTCATCGCGGGGCAATGAAGTCAATCTATTCTTTTTTTGCTACTTTTACTTACCTATGAATACGTCCACAGCGAAGAATTACTTTTTCATTTATCATTCCAAGGACTCGATCCCACTTCGTCAGAATAAACCTGGGTATAAGAATTTTTACAGGTGCTATCAACGTATCTCCATTTGTGAAAACACTGCCAAAGAAATATCATAAGTGTATATTTTTCAACAGGGAAGTTATATTAAATGGAGAGTGTACATTAGCAAACCATATTGACAAAATGATGCAATCTGTGACATTAAGAATCCAGCTAGTCAAATTTCACCAATACATTTTAAGTCTTAATCTGTTTTATAAAACTCATTTAAACGCATCAGGTAATACCATATATTTTTGACACTTTTGTTTGAGTTGGTTGGGGAACCAAAAGTGAAATATGTCCAATTGGAGAACCTCAGATACAGCCCTTGAAAATTCAATTACCTTTCTTTCTATACCAACCAAATATGTCCTCACAATTCCCAGAGGAAATAAAGTACAATCCTTTTAAAGAGATAATAGAATCAATTGATTTCTTCAGTGAAGCCCATATTAGAAAATGGTTTTTACTCAACCTGCAAGGACATATAGAACCACTCTGGGACTAAAGCTGCAATCCTAAGTATACTGACCTGGACGTTAACTCCCAAGAAATCAATGGGACTTACTTCTACGTAAACTTGATTAGGACTAGACTGCAAAAAGGCACTTTCTTCAGAAAAATGGAAGTTCAAGTAAATCACAAGCCAACATAAGCCTGTTAAAATATTTTATAATAATGCTATTCTAGGATCCTACTTGCCCTGGGCAACTATAATTTCTTCAATAGCTGCAACACAACCAGAAATAGAATACATTCACCTTAAACATTTTAAAGCAAAAAAAAAAAAACAGGGGTAGAAAACATCTCTCTCTCTCTCTCTCTCTCCCCCTCTGTGTGTGTGTGGGGGTGTAGGCACAGAAGGAAAAGAGTGAAAGTAAGAAGGAAATAGAAAGTGGTAGAAAGTGAGAGAAAGTGAGAGAAAGAGAGAGAAAGAGAAAAAGGAAATGATTTTAGATTTACCAGAAGGTTATTTCTTACTTCTCCCCATTATTTAGGAAAATAATGGAGAGAAAAAGATTCTGGCTGAAATACAGCTTAAAGTCATTTCACAGAATCATGAAAAAGTGTCTTTGTTAAGAAAAAGCATTCAATGTTCCTGCATTCCAGAAAAAGATACTTTTAATGCTTGTGTGCAAGTAAAAGGCTCATGAAAATAATATCTTCAACTAAAGCACAGACCCCGAAAATAGAAAATAGAAATAAAGCATTTAAATGATTATTTCAACTGAAGTATACTTATATGTAACTTAAGCAAGTTTCATTGAAGACATTTTAGTGTTAAGAATTATGGCTCAGAAATAGCAAAAGGTACTTTGCTTTCCAAAACAGCCCCTATTGTCTCTTCCCACATTCCAAAGAAAAGATACTTTTACTTAGCAATGAGCTGAGAAAGTGTGTGTGTAGAAAAATAACTGACAAAGCAGAATTAAAGCAAAGAAAGAGAGTCAAGCCATGTGAGAAACTATATTCTTAAGAATGCTATTTAACAATGTATCGCCATGATGGGAATATTGAAACGTCATGAATTGACAGGGTTTGGCTTTGCAACATTTATGATGCATCAGCTGTCTTTATCCTATAAGAACTGTGACTTTTGTATACTCAGGGCGACTCCTCTGATTCTATAACAGACCCTCTGAGGGTTTGGAATAAAAATTATTTATTTAATTAGCCCTTGTCGGCTCAAGCTTATTAGCTAACTATTAGTAAACACGTTACTCTGTGGTAACAGGGGGGGGGGGGTAAAATATCTGACCCAGTGGAAGACGGGGCAGAATATTATTATGTAAAATTAACATAATGTTAATTATGTAGAATTATGCAGACAGTGGAATTAACAGTGGAAGATCCAGCAATGGGCAGTTTACACAGATATGCTTTCTGCTTTTATTTCCTATTCCAGATGCACAGAAGCAGACATCAATACAACTACTGAGATGAGGACGTCACCAAAAAACATTCCATATTTACTGGGTTTTCCGGGCTGTATGGCCGTGTTCTAGCAGCATTTTCTCCTGATCCACTCAACACATGTAAATCTAGCTTGCTAATTGCACCCTTTACTTGTTAACAGACAATGGTTCTTTCCCCCACCCTGGACACTCCTACAGGTATATATACTCTACTTGCTTTTCTACTATCAGATCCTCTGAAGATGCCAGCCACAGATGCAGGCGAAACGTCAGGAGAGAATGCTGCTAGAACAATGCCATACAGCCCGGAAAGCACACAGCTCCCCAGTGATTCCGGCCATGAAAGCCCTCGACAATGCATTCCGTATTTAGCCCAGCTTTTCCAACCAGTTGATAAGGCAAAGAAGCTGAACATCTGTAACCTGTTGAGTGATCATGGGTCAGTCCCATACCTCACAGGAGCGTTGTGAGGATGAAATTGAGGACAGGTGAAGTCAGATTGGGTCCCCACTGGGGAAAAGGCAGGATATAAACTACGTAAAAATTAAACTAAAACATCCAAGTGCTACCAGAAATCCTTTGGGTGAAATAACTATGCTTGACAAAATACAAAATTCCCATTGTATTTAATAGCTTTAAGAAGGGCTTGATTTTTTAAATACTAGACTTTGGAAGCTGGAGAAGAGTGGCAGTTACAGTGACAAAGTGTTTAGAATCTGTTACGTTTTAGCCAATTTACTCTTATTTTAACTGCATGTTTTATATTGGTCTTCAACTGATTAATATCTGTACCCAAGTAACAGAAAGCAAAACCTGAGGAGAGGTTATTTTTAGACAGCCAGGTCCATAATCTGGTTAGTTTCTAGTCCATTTGACTGTCTGGATCAGTGACAGAGCATGAAGAAGATCTCAGATTCAATTCCCATCAGTTCCACTAAAAAGGACCATGTGATCAGTGATCTGGAAAACCTCTGCCGAAGATGGTGGACAGCAACTGGCAGTCAGAGTGGGGCTTACTGACCTTGACAAATTGTTTGACTCTGTAGTGCAACTTGGTGTATGTTCAATTTGGCATTATGGCTCTCAACATATGACACAAAAGAATCAGTTTGCAGGAATTATAAAAGTAGTGACTAAAAGAAAAAATATTTTGTATATTTGGAAAGTCCCTCCATGCTTTTATTTATGGATTAGTAATGCTTTCTGTAATCTAAATTGGGCAGCCCAATACACAGTCTGAGGCGTTCAAAGACAGAACTGCTGCTGTACTGCCCGCTGCCTCCAGAGGGCTTTCCAATAGTTTGAGGAAGCAGAAAATACAAAAACCCCTCTGCTGCTGAAAAGCCCTCCACAGGGGTAAGCGGACTTAGGAACCCCAAGCCAAGACATACCTGCCTATGAAGTCAGGGCAGAAGCCAACTAACTTCAGCTCCGCCCCTGGGAATGTCTTGGGCCCTGATCAGATCCCACTGCACCTCGAAGCAAATCCAACTTCTGGTTTCACTACCGTGGAGTTGAGGGATGGTCAATCACCCTCGCCTTTGCCCCCTCAGCACGAGGTTATGCCACTCCCTGAGGCTGTTCCCCCACCCCATCCCAGACTGGGCCATAAAGGTCACAATGGTGGGAAATCAGCTGATTTCTAATTTACACTACATTAAAGAGTATACACAAAATTCTTAGGTGATAATAATATTTATGTAAAATTAATCCTTAGCACAATTCATCCTTATAACGACATACAGATGTGTACAATATACACATACATTTCTAAATGGATACTACTAGAAATCAGGTTTCAAACCAAATATTTATGTCTCACAGCTTTGTAACACAATGTTAAGATATGTAGTCTGTTTTCAGAGGATATCTGGAGCCATCTAGTGGAATCCTTAGTACACAGATATAAAACATGGTCCTGAATTGAAATTAATGTCATTTATCTAAGGTGCTAAAATAAATATGAAAAATGATGCAGCCACAAAATTCAATTATAAACTGAACAAAAACAATTTGAAAAGCTTTGAAAGACAAATGTCAAAAAGTACAGGTGCTGGTATAGTTTATTCTCTGTGGCAAAAGGCCATTACCATCAAATGGTCCCAATGACTTAAAATAAAACCAAATATGACTTCAAAACAGATAGACTCAAATACAAAAACATATTTTAAAATCAAATACAGATATGGCTCAAATTGGATACAGTTCTGGCTCAAACTGTCTTAGAACATCAAAAAATAGAAGTATTTCATAAGAAATTATTTCAAAGTCCCATAGATCTCTGAGCAGAATTTAAAAAAACACACACTTGCATAAAGTAATTTAGATGTATAATAAAAAAATAGAATGGATTGTTTCATCTATAACTCTCAGTTTTCCCTTAGCTATTATAGTTCACAGATGATACCCCACGCTTCACCACCTTTTTTCCTTTAAATGCATTATATGCAACATTAAATGTATTATAAGTTTAAATTCTGGAGATGTAGTAATATTAACCTGCTGTAGCTTAAAGACAAATTTATTGTAACAAAGTTCTTGTGAGCTAAAGACTGCTTTGTAATATGCATGTTTAGTTAGACAAATATAATCTCGTGAGGAATTGTTTCAAAATTCCAGGGCCTGTTCCAGGCCTGTGAATGCATCTCACATCCTCCTAGGGACACAGAGGGGGAAATCAGCTTTGGTTAACCGACCTTCTCACATTTGTACCTCCCAGAGAACTGTACTTGATTTTTAACTAATTTTTCACATGAGAAGGGAAGGAGAGAAATAAGGAATACACATGAGACGGGCAACAAGCTGGGTTCATGTACATTTTGCTCCAGGGGCGTACCGCCCAGGGGGACATGTGGGGTCAAATGTCTCTGGGCTGTGGCCATTTGGTCACGTGGGGGGGGGGAAATCGCACCCCACGCCCCTCCTCCTTCCCCCTGGGTCCATACACTGACCTCAAGACAAGTGAGGCGTGTCTTCAGAAGGATTTGTTTGATGGTGACTTTGAGATAACCTGGTGCAAAAAAAGTTGTTTGGTCATGGTGGAGGAGGGCAGCTGCCCATACAGGGATGGGACGGTGGGGGAACACTCAGATTTTGCACCAGGCTACATTTTTCCTAGATTCGCCTCTGTTTTGCTCCGATACATTCCTCATTCAGAAGGGAAACTGACTTTAAAAATTAGATTTGAAGTGGCTGGCCACCTTTATAAATACATCTTTATTTCCAGTGACCATGAATTACATCTATGTCTCATTTCTATGCAAACCATTTAAGAAATACTAATCACAACATACTTACTTAATAATTTGTGGATTATAGAATGATTGCCATTTGGAAGGTACTTGTATTTTACTGTGGACTACAGGTCGTATCTGCAAAAACAAAACATAGAGTAGGGGATTAAGATATTTTTTAAAAAATTCATCCTTAAGGCTGACGGTAATATGAAGACAGATTACATCATTTTAAAACCATAGTACTTGCTCGTTAGACAGTGAACATGACATAATTTACCACCATAAGAGCATAAGAACATAAGAACAAGCCAGCTGGATCAGACCAAAGTCCATCTAGTCGAGCTCTCTGCTACTCGCAGTGGCCCACCAGGTGCCTTTGGGAGCTCACATGTAGGATGTGAACGCAATGGCCTTCTGCGGCTGTTACTCCCGAGCACCTGGTCTGTTAAGGCATTTGCAATCTCAGATCAAGGAGGATCAAGATTGGTAGCAATAAATCGACTTCTCCTCCATAAATCTGTCCAAGCCCCTTTTAAAGCTATCCAGGTTAGTGGCCATCACCACCTCCTGTGGCAGCAAATTCCAAACACCAATCACACGTTGCGTGAAGAAGTGTTTCCTTTTATTAGTCCTAATTCTTCCCCCCAGCATTTTCAATGTATGCCCCCTGGTTCTAGTATTGAGAGAAAGAGAGAAAAATTTCTCTCTGTCAACATTTTCTACCCCATGCATAATTTTGTAGACTTCAATCATATCCCCCCTCAGCCGCCTCCTCTCCAAACTAAAGAGTCCCAAACGCTGCAGCCTCTCCTCATATTGGACTTCCATTTGGACACCATATTGGACTTCCATTTCCATAGTGCTTTATACTTTTTATCCACAACATAATAGTCAAGCAGGGGTCCCCAGGAGTGGGAAGTTATGGGATTCTGATACAGGGTGGGGAGGCAACCACAAAATAGCAGCCACAAGAAGCATAGCCATCCACTAAATACCAGGAAGTGAGGTTATGCATAACTCTAATTAACATTTCCAACTGAAGTTCAGCTTAGTATCATAGAATCATAGAAAAGGTGTTGGCAGGCACCATGGATCTTGAAAGTTACAGAGTATGCAGAGATGGCAAGTCTGACAGGGGTTATAAGAGACAAGAATACAGACATTTTTCTGAAAGACGGGAAATCCTTTGCAGACTACTTATTAAAAACATACGAACAGAGAAACAACAGCAGGATTTCAGACTTAAATGAAAACAGCATACTAGATTAAGACAACTTTATAAGAACTAAAAGTGAAAAATGTAGATATTAATTATAAGCACAGAGTTAAATTTATGCTTGGATCCTTAGTGAAGTAGCTGGAAGTCACCATACATATGTATAGGTGTTTGTGTCGGTGTTCTTTTTCTTTTCATTTAGTATTATTATTATAGGGGGCATTAGATCAGGATCTTTTCTTTATCTTTTTACCGTATATACTCACATATACACAACTCACTTCGTACCTTCGGGACCGTCTTACCCCATATGTCCCTCTGCGGCCCTAGTTGACGAGAGGTAACTATGATTGTCCCCTAGCCCCTCGATGATACGGTTGGCCTCTACCGGACCCAGGCACAGCCTGGCCTACCTGAACAGAACACTTTACCGCTATCCGAGACCCCCCTCTGGCGGGATCTTGGAGGATTCCATAGAGCCTATAGACAGTGTTCCACCCGAGTTTTGGAGGGCGACCGCTGGGAATTAAGCCCTCCCCTCCTCCCTCCTTCCATCTGGGCCTTAATTTTGTGGAGGCCGCAGCTTTTAGGTCTGCTTCAGGGTGGGTGTAATGCGTTTTATGAAATTTGGCCGGGATGCAGCTGTAATTTGTATTTAATTGGCTATTTTAACTAGAGTTTTAATATTATTTCTATTATGATTATGTTGTTCCTTAGAGGCAGCCGAGGGGCGGTATATAAAATTGATTATAAATAAATAAATAAATAAATAAATAAAATAAATAAAATATAAGTTGACTCGCATATAAGTCAAGGCACCTAATTTAACCTTGAAGAACTGGGAAATCTTATTGACTCAAATATAAGTCGAGGGTGGGAAAGGTCCATTGGGAGGTGGGGCGCAGCTGGGGGAAAGGAGAGCCCCAGAAGCCTTTGAGAGGCTTTTTAAGGAAGGGCGAGGCAGGCATGCCCAGGTCCCCCTCACTAACTCATTCTTTTTTTCCTTTCCCCACAGGCTCTGAGGCTTGCCTTGGCTTCAGAGAAGTTGCCTCTCTGGCAGCCTTCCTCTATGGTTTTCTTAAAAGGGCAATGCTCCAAAGGTTGCTTAGCAGTCTTTGGAGCATTGCCCTTTTAAGAAAACCGTAGAGAAAGGCTGCCGGAGAGGCAGCTTCCCTGAAGCCAAGGCAAGCCTCAGAGCCTGCGGGAAAGGAAAAAAAGAATGAGTTAGTGAGGGGGCCGGCAGAGAAGAAGGCAGGAGAGAGCAAAGAGGGGAGAGGGGGAATGCCACACAAGAATTACCAGTAAGTGGGACCTGCATGTAAGTCAAGGGGGGCATTTTTCATCCTTAAAAAAGGGCTGAAAAACTCGACTTACACACGAGTATATACAGTATGTAGGTATTATTTTGATGTGTAAAATAAATAAAAATTCTCATTAAAAAACAATTAAACCTAAATAGATGTCAATTGGCAAAAAACACTGGCTTAGATCCACTGTTGGGTGGGGCAATTTTTGCAGACTCCCCATCCTCATGGCAGACCTCTGTCTCCCTCTTCATGCTGTTCCTAAGGGTCTCATGTCCCACAGGAGCAGTATTGGGGGAAGGATCTGACTGCCAAGGTCGTTGTGTGACCCTACATTAACAGAAGCCGTCCAGTGGATCCAAACCTTTAGGTTTTTGGGTTTTTTTACAGTATTATCATGGCAAAAGTGGTACAGATAATACACAACAAACAAAATGACACCATAAACTCAGTGGACTGAATTCTATGCAGAATGAATGTAAGAACCTTGAAAAAGAGATGCCAAGGATTCGGGACCCAAGTGGATGAAAAACCACACAATTCTTTTGGTGCACCAAGAAGGGAAGGTGGCAGAAATTATACATTCCTGTCTTCTGTCAGTGGACTCTGGAAGAGGGCTGATTGTCTTGTCTCGGCTTCTTCATTTTAAAGCTCAGAAGAAACTGCTAGGGAAAAGAGGAGAAAAAACTGCTCCTAACAGTTTCTTATATTGGTGCTGCGCAGAATTCAGACCAGTGGGTTGGCTCCAAAGGTGTACCCTTTGAGTCATGGAAGATGAATCTTCTGTTCATGGAAAGAATTTTCCATCTGTAAACAGAAGATTTTTCCTTAGGCAGAAGGCTACCTTTGGATCTATCTCAATATGTCTAGACTAAGCTAATAGTTAGAATAATGGAACTTCAACCATGCATTGTCTTTTTTAAATTATCTTGATAAGTAATATATTGATAAAACTAAGCAAATGCTTCCTCTTGTCAATAACTGAAAGTGACATTAAATAAATACTCACTACCTCGTCCTTCTTCTTTCTTTGAGGTTTCTTTGCCCCTATGCCAAAGTAACTGACAAAAAATAGAAGACTGGATTAAACATTTTTAATTCAACTCAAAATTCAGCTACATGTTTTAGATTATAGAATGCCCACATACTCTTGTTATAGTGGATGTCCAACATCCTCTTGTTATATTGTATTTACACAGATTTCCTGGGCATACCATCTAAACTACTACCATGTTTAAAGACTCCAGCAGGGGAGGGAGGCATGGAAAGGTTACCCCCACCAATGTAAACTAGCTGCATATTATCAGATGTATTTAATGGCGGCTAAACTATAATATACACATATTTACTTATTTGTGTTTATTTTTGACTTGCTAAAATTACTAAATTCAGGTTTGGCCCTTAACCCTATTTCACAGTATCAAAAAGTGATCAAGTCACTGTAAAAGCACCTTAACAAACCAACAGAGGCCCTTTCCGCATGGGGCCAAAAACAGCGGCCCAGGGATGGAAAAACACTGGTCCCTGGGCAGCTGTTCGCACAGGCAGTGCTGCTGCAACGCAGCAGTGCCGTCCTGTGGCGTTCTCCCCGAAGCGGTGTGAAGTTAGCGCAGGGCTTCCACCTCCCTTCCTGCGGAGGTTTTGGAAAGCCGGGCGCCTTCCCCATTGGCGCCCGTGCAAACCGCGACCACACCCGAGAAAGCTGCCCGGCTTTCCTGTCCCCTGGCCTCCTACTCACCTCATCCTCCAGCGTCCGGGTGCTGGAGGACTGGCTGAAGCCCTGCCCATGCGCTTTCTGCTGCCCTCCGACCCCTGGAGGTCGGAGGGCAGCATGGGCGGGTCCCTGCAGCCCTCCAGACCGACACGGGAGGATGAGGTGAGGGGGGGGACGCAGAAGAGGCGGCTCCGTGCGGAGCCGCCACTTCTGTGCTGGCCTCTGCGGGGGCTGCTCGCACGCTCCCGTGAGAATGGCCCCCTCCCCTCCACCGGCATAATTCCTGCCGGTGGAGGAGCGCCCTTTCTGCTGTGCGGAAAGAGCCAAAATACTTTGTTTTAGGTCTAAGAAAATCACATTATTTTCTACAAACAATGTCATTTGCAGCTTTTTGGCTTTCTAATAAGAGTCAGCAGAAATTATGGATCAAGACAATTATTACACTGAAGTTCATTTAATTTACTAACTACTATGTCAGAAAAGCAAAGGTCATGCTAACAGAAGAATTTAACCACCAGTGCATGAACTCAAGTTTTCCCATACACTTTCCAGAAGCCATTTTCCATTTGTACAAACAAAACAAGTTCAAACACTTGATGCACAAATATTAACACAAGAAGAGTCAAATTAAATTGCTGTTCAAAAGCTTGAAAACAGCTTCACAGCTTTCAAATCATTTTGTATAATAATTCCAGTTCATGCCTGTACTCTTCCTAATGTCACCAACCATGAATGATGATAGGAAAGTATGAGCTGATAATGCTTTGCTGGAATAAAACTTTAGTAAATTTCAGTCGAAATGCTATACTCCACATCATAAAGATTTACATTTCAGTTGAAAGTTTAGACTCTTTACTTGATCAAATAATGTAAGAGTAAGCATATTTTGAGGGGTACTCAGTCAGCCACATCATTTAACTTTCAGAAAAATTTCTAGAATTTCTGTCCAGCCACGACAATAGAAATAAATAGAATATGACACACAGAATCTGGGTTATCTGCAATCTGACTCTTCATATTTCAATTTACGGAGTAATTCTCTGGACAGAATCAGAAACCTTCAACAGAACAGTATTATTCCTGTGCTGTTATTGTAGCATTTTAAGTTACTTTTTTCTGGAGCAGAATGAAATAAGCAGATGGTACACAGTGGCCATATTCTGAACAATAATATTCTGGAAGCCTTTTATTTATTTATATACTTACTCACATACTTGGATTTTATCCCACCCCTCTACCGGAATGGGGCTCAAGCCAGCTAGCAACATAGCAGTATAATAGCAATAATAAAACCATCATTTCAAAATAAAATCCAATTAAAAACTCAGTACACAATGCGGTGTATAGCTTAACACACATTCAAAATGAGATCAACATTCATTTGTACAACTTTCACCCTTAGCTGGGAAACATTTAGCATGTTCACACTACATGCAATTTGGCTTTCACTAACAGTAACAAAAAATTGCCCAGCAATCTGCTTCTCTGCACCAGTGATTCCCAATCTTTTTGGAACAACAGCATCCTTTCAACAGCAGTACCTTAGTGTGTTACAAAAACCACCAAAAATGTCTCCTCCTATGTAATAAATACACCAAAATCACATAAGATTTAATAAATACACCAAAATCACAACAAATTTCATATCCAATTAAACTGTCAGCAATAACATTTACACTGCACTCAAAATTACATATGCTAACTTAAATGCCAATGAAAACTACAGTACTGGTAGAAAATAGTGAAGACTTGAAACGACTACTGCTGTAAGTTAAAGAAAGCGCCAAGGCAGGAGTGCAGCAGAACATCAGGAAAACAAAAAGAATGACTATTGAGGAATCACTCAACTTTCAGGTGGACAATAAGGAAATTGAAATTGTTGAAGACTTTCTATTCCTTGGCTCCATTATCAACCAAAAAGGGAGACTGCAACCAAGAAATCAGAATGAGACTGAGACTAGGAAAGGCAGCCATGAGCTAGAAAGATTCTTATGCATAGTGATGTGTCTCTGGCAACCAAGATCAAACCAGTTCATGCCATATTACTATGTATGGATTTGAAAGCTGGACAATAAAGAAAACTGTCAGTGAGAAAGAAGATTCCTTTGAAATGTGGTGTTAGAAGAAAGTGTTAGGGATACAGTGGACCTCCCAAAAAAACAAGTGGGTTCTAGATCAAATCAAGCCGGAATTGTCCCTACAAGCTAAAATGACTAAACTGAGGCTGCCGTAATTTGGTGACATAATGAGAAGCAGAGGCATAGCAAGGGGGGAAAGCGCCCAGTGCACTGGTACGTCCTCTGTCCCCACCACGGAACGCCCCCACCATGCCCCCAGAATGCCCTCGCCACCTCCCCACAGGGGCATGTGCCCGGTGCATCGTGCACACACCCCGTCCCCTTGGAGTTATGCCTCTGTGAGAAGGTAAGAATCACTGGAAAAGATAATAATGGTAGGAAAGGTTGAAGGCAGCAGGAAAAGACCCAGAATGAGATGGATTGAATTTCTAAAGGAAACCAGGGCCCTTAGTTTGCAAGACCAGAGCAAGGCTATTAATACATTTTGGAGCACATTGATTCATAAGGTCATCGTAAGTCGGAAGTGACTCGATAACCCACATACACAACTTAAAATTCCATTTGCGGGATGGAACTTCCCAAGCTCCTCTTTCCTGGACTGCAGCATACTTCACTCCCTGAAATTCGGCTCCTGTGGTTTATTTTATTTATTTTATTTATTTATTTTTTAAACTTTTATACCGCCCCATCCATTCAGACAACAGAAAACAGTAGTCATTGTAACAGGTGACTGGACTATTGCAATGCACTCTGTGCAAAACTACCATTGGATAAAAATTGGCTCCAAAAGCTGTGGCTAAAATGTTGAGTTGTTCTAGCAAGAGAGAATAAACAACTCTATTATTATTACAGTTCTCAAACAATGCCTCTGATTAACACAGCATTTCTGAGCCCCATTTCAAAGCGCTGCTATAAGAGAGCAATCCAGATCCAGGAGGCGGTCAGGGACGATGCTGCTGTCGCACCACCATGCCACCTCCAGAGGGTCTTCCAGCAGCGCAGGCAGGTAGAAAAGCAAAAAGCCTTCCCTACCAAAAGTCCTCCCTAGGGGAAAATGGAGTTGCAAAAAAGAGTGGCATGAGTCCATTCTCCTCACTGCCGGCATTCCCAGGGCCAAAGCCCCGTAGAATTCGATTAACATCAGCTCTGCCCCCGGGATCGCCCCCAGAATGCCTCCAGTTGCATTGACCTACAAGTTAAGCCAACACAACTCTGGAAGCAGCGACAAGTACCAGGAGCCACTTATACCAGCCGAGAGGGCAAATAAATTGGCACAAGCCCATGTTGCCTCCTTTGACCTGAAAAGTAGGAAAATATAATGCTGCTGTGTTTTAAAGTTGAGAGCCATTTCGCCATTAAAGTTGAGAGCCATTTATTTTAGTGAAGAGACCAGACCTGGGCTTAATTTTTTGCATAATTCCAAATCCTACTCCAGTTTGAACACGAATATAACCAATAACCAAGTTTAAATGACAAAATTCATAGTGGTAACAGTTATGACTGAAATAGCTGGACTTCCTAGCAATTTATGTTGAAATAGCTGGACTTCCTAGTAATACAGGTAATCTCAGCTTCCGTGTTCGTTACAATGGAATTCAACCATTTAAACACACACGAGTCATTCACAATTGATTCTGTTGAATCTACGCTTTGGCCAATTCCTATCCTTACTGCAGCCCCCATTCCACATGGCTTTTGTCCATGTAGAACCCAACCTAGTTGGAGACCAACATGGACCCCTTGCTCACCAGTATTCACCCCCTATCCACCCCAAAGAGTCATGTGTGTACCTTGACACACGTGATATACTTTTGTAATCTAAGTTTAAAATGTCAAGCGTAAACTGACCCTTTCTTATGAAGTTGCTGGCGAAACCACCTCACAACTTCATTTCACCTTCTTTAAAAACAAAAAATGCACACAATTGAGATAAATATGATAAAATTTGAAAAGCACTTTGCACAGTTAAAGTGTTATATAAGTAATCAATAATAACGATGGGAAGAATTAAAATATTCACATAAACTGGGCATGCTTGTTATGCCTCTATTTTGTTTCACACTTAGGATCGAAGCCAATACATTTCCTATATTCTTTCTCTATTTGTTAGAAATGGCTAAAAAGTAGTTGATAGGGTTAACACAGCCCTACCTTCCAAGAATCACACAGAAATCGCTGCCATTATTAGGATTCAATATTAACAATGACTGGAAAAACACACAAGCACAGGTCTCTGCTCAATAGCTAGTTTTACTAGTGAGCTACACTGGAAGAGTGGCATGCCAAGTATTGTAGCTACCTAGAAACCTAGACAATGCTTCCCTCCTCCATGCAGGGATCAGAACAGGAAAAAAGAGCAAATGAGAGACACTCCCATACCCTCCTCTCGTTACTGAGTGGCTGGTTTTTCCCTCTTGGACAATTCCCCAGATGGAATGAAGAGACAAAGAGGGACAAAAAGAAGGCTGTTCCCTTTATCGCTTTTTCTCTTATTTTTGTAACGTGACCAACGCAAGAAGGGAAGAACAAAGGACTCATATCCAACTGTGTCTGCTCCCTCTCAGCAATTAAAAGAAATCTATTGTAGAAGGTTGACAAAAGGGCAAAGAAACAGACAGCATCCCAGATGATAGATCTGCAATACAGGTATGCCCTGCAACTCCCCCCCCCCCCCGCCACACACACACACAAAGCAGGAACACAGCTTACAATTTAGGTGGCAGAATGTTTACATGGGTGCTGTGTGGTTTCCGGGCTGTATGGCCGTGTTCTAGCAGCATTCTCTCCTGACGTTTCGCCTGCATCTGTGGCTGGCATCTTCAGAGGATCCTCTGAAGATGCCAGCCACAGATGCAGGCGAAACGTCAGGAGAGAATGCTGCTAGAACACGGCCATACAGCCCGGAAACCACACAGCACTCTCCTGACGTTTCGCCAGAGCCCTTCGGGGACGGGGCGGGATAGAAATTTAAAGTATAAATAAAGTATAAAGTATAAATAAGTGATTCCGGCCGTGAAAGCCTTCGACAGAATGTTTACAGTTTTGAGATAACGTTTACACGCTGATTTAGCATAACCAACCCCTAATAGCCAGGTAACAGCCACACTATCTCCCCTTGTCCACATAGTAGATAGGAGGATTGCAATGGGAAAGGTGGCAGAATCCACATGGCAGAAGAATACACAAAACCACTTGCAACAGAGAAAATTTAACATTTTTGTTGTTTTTTGAGGTGCTGAGCCATACACATGGAACTCTGCTGGATCTCAGCAACTTATTCTTTGAAATCACAGCAGCAACTCTTGGCTCAATGCTAACATTTTATAAACTGCCTCAGGAATATCTCGGAACCTGTTACTAACAAAAAAAACCCCTAATATTTTAAAGCGCAAAACATTTTTGTAGATTTAGGTGCACAAGGCTAGATATACCTCCTTCACCCAAGATTTGGTTGTATTTGCTCAGTGCTTTCATACTTACTTCAATTTCCTAAACTGTTCCCTTCCGGCAGCCACATATTTGCCTCCTGATTGCAACTCAGGCAGGTCTTTAACAGAATGCCCTTCTCGGGGTGTGTAGACATTCCTCACCCCAAAAGGTGTGGGCACACCTTCATTCAGCTGTATTAGAAAGGCTTCAAACGTGCGAACATATCGATGGTTGATCACAAACTTCCTTCCCAAGTAGAAAGGGTCACCATTACGGTATACCCAAACAGTCCGGGCTGGAGTCGTATCTGTCAAGCTGTATGCAGTTCGAGGCCGTGATGCTGCCACCATGTTGAACACCCCAGCTGAGAAGGGGGGAGGGGATGAGGTAAAAAGCAATGTGCCTGCTAAAACAAAGCTAAATTTAAAAAATCACACTCTCTCATCCAACACAGTGCCTGAGCACCTGATTAGCTGAAGCTGCCCCCCTGGCCCCCTACTTCATAGTGTCACCAAAAATGGCAGCCTAACCCTGAGCCCCACACTTAAGTCTTCAAGGGGACAGCAAAGTGTACCTGTCCAAGTCTCTCTTCCCAGTGTGTGACATCACGCGAAGGGCAAGGATTGTGACTCACTGGCCATAGCAAGCAAAATAGTGAGAGGGGAGAGGAGTTGCCTTGGAAACATGTTGGGCAAAGGTGGCCATCCACAAGGGCGCGCGACGGGTTGCAAATCCCGGGCCCACGTTCCAAAGTCCCCCGAAGGCTGGGAGGGTTTTCGAACCTCTGCAACAAAAGGCGGGAAACGAGCCGCGCGACTGCCCGTCTCCTTACCTCCCTCGCATCGTCCTTAAGAGCCCTTCGTTTCCTACTACTGTCTCCCTCCCACGGTGGGAGACGGAGACCCAAGAGAAAATGCCCTCCCGAGTGCCCCACCCCATCGCCAGGCCGCCCTTCGCTTACCTGGGTCTGGAGGGACCGGGCTGGGCTTCCCTTCCCTCCTATGCTGCTGGCCAGGCAGCCGGGGAGAAGGCTTGTGACCACACACAGGAGAAGGCAAGACATGCTGGATTGGAGGGAGGTGAAGCTCCCCGTCCTCCTGCTCTGGTGGCTTGCTGGGACTGGGAGGCGGAACACACTCAATGTACAGTGGGACTGGGCCAGTGGGCCACTGTACAGAGTGTGCGGGGCTGAGGCAGCCTGAGCCGGCTGCTCTGTAAAGCTTGCAGGTGCTGCTTGCTTGAACTGATGCAGTCTATGGGGGACATTTTGGCGCCCCCCACGTGACTGAAATTGTTGCGCCCGGGGACAAGGGGTACCCTCGTCCCTAGGCAAATTCGCCACTGCTCCCACCAGAGTTTTATTTCTTATTTGGGAATCGCTGCATGTAAGCCAGCTTCCCCAAGTCGGAGACTGGGAGTGGGTTCCCATTAGAAACTTCACATCTTCCCTTCCCTATGTTGCTCCGCCCCCCCCGCCCCCCATTTCTCTCCTTCCCGTGCAAACAAAGTGCCTTGGCTCTTTCCTCTTTATTGGCAAAACAACTTGCAGACTTCGTCCACCCCTCCACCCCCCGAGGCTTTCCACCCCCTCCACAACATGCAATGCAACCCTAACCCCCAGGTCCCTTCGGGAGGGATTCTTCCGGATGTCTTCTGTCCAGTCCCGTATGCAAGCCAAACTGCATGTCACTGCATGGCTTTAAAAGAAATTCAAAGGGGGTCGATCAGTACACTAGTAGGACTGGCCATTGCACTGATCTGGCATCCCTGAGATCTTGGTTCTCCAACAGTCTTAGAGCACTGGGTATAGGAAACAACGTGGGGGAAGCATCGTCTGGTCGTTTCAAAACCAGCGTTCAGAAATACCTTTGAAGAGCAGAAAGGGGAAAGCTGCAGTTGCGGGGACAGTTTGTTTTTGTTTTTTATAATGCTCTCAGATGCACTGGCGGTAAATTAAAATAAACATATTCCAGTCTTGCTCCAGAGCAGTCTTCAATCCATGCAATGCACGTGGCATTCGAGATGTGTTGTTTCCCTGCAAAAAAACAGCGGTGATGGGGTGGAGTCTGATTTGGAAATCATAGCGCTGGGAGTTGCATCGACACTTTTTTGTCCATCCAAAATTCCCTGTCTGAAATGGTGGAAGGTTTGGCAGGACAGGTGCAAAAAAGTTATCAGTGATAACCCCTTCCTTGCATGCCACCCACCCCTCCCCCTCCCTACGGCAGGGTAGGTGGTCCATGTCACGATGCTGGCCCCCTCCCCCCTCTCTTGCATGCCACCCCTTACTCTCTTCCCTTGCATGCCACCCCTCCCTACCCCCCTCCCTCTGCTAGGGTGGGTGGGCCATGTCCAGATGCTGGGCCCCCTCCCTCCCCTCCCTTGCATGCCACCTCTTACTCCCTCCCATCCCTCACTCCCCTTCCCTTGCATGCCACCCCTCCCCCTCCCTCTGCTAGGGTGGGTGGGCCAGTTCAGAAGGAGAAGGTGTCAGTCTGAGAGGTACTTTTGTTACATTATGAGAAGACCAGACTCACTGGAAAAGACTATATGAAAAGTTGCCTTGCTGCAAAAGGGAGCAGGGCTAGGAGGCGATGCAGAAATCAGTTTTCCCAGAACAGATTTAGCTGTATGAGGAGGGAAAAGAACTTTAGCAGCAAAAAGAGCTCCCAACTGTTCACTGGTTAGTTGGTAGGGATGCCAACCTCCTGGTGGGCTAACAACCCAAGCAAGCACCTGTATGGCTAATAGTATTAATGTACCAATGTCTCTAATATTCAATATACATACACTTAAACAGTTATGAATAAGCTTTTATACAGCATAACATGAATATCTACACAGCCTTATTACTGTGTGATAATTTACACAAAGAAACAAACCAGTTAGTCCCTCACAAAGGGCTCACAACAACAAATTAACATTGAAGAATATCCTCATGGACTGTCATTCCCCGGTTGTTGAATGAATTCGTATACCTTCACAATGGCCCGTTATCCTGTAATTTTCCAAAAAAATCCGTTTCCAAAAAGGCTATATAAGAACTGGTTCTCCAGGATGGAGACTCTAGCCTGTTACTCTGCTCTGGTCTCAATACCTTCTGTTGAAAGCCTGGAGATCTCCCAGAATTACAACTGGTCGCCAGACGACAGAGATCAGTTTCCCTGGAGAAAATGGCTGCCTTGGAGGATGGACTTTATGACATTATCATCACCCGTTGGGTTTTCTCCTGAATCCCTGCCTTTTCTAGATTCCATCCCCAAATTACCAGGAATTTTCCAACCAATATCTGGCAACTATATGGTATGCCCTGACTACACTAAAAGACATTTGAGTTCATACTTGGTTAAAATAGGTAATGATATAAGCTAGAAGCCGAATATCAAGTATGCAATATATGTTAGACAAATAAAACCTTGTCCAGACACAGTTGGTCTCGTGGAGCAGCTTTTTATTGCAATAAGAAGCAGAGACACCAGAGACACCCAAAACATGCGTCTCGAGAGAGAAAGAACACAAATACTCCTTATACATTTTCCTACAACCTGGAAGTTCGACACTCATACTGATTGGTTGCTCAATATAAGGCAATATTTCTAACAAGACAGATAATTGGTCTAAATAGATAAAGGACCAGACCCTATTCAGAGATAGAACTTATCTATTCCAGCTTGATAAACACCAGATGTCTATGGCATATACTCTGCAATTTGTCTCACACATAACACTGCCAGAAACGTAATACTCTTTTTATTATATTATTCATAAATAAAAAGCATTTTAGTTGAGCAAATATAGACATAGCTTCAGAGAACAAAATGAATAAACTTCAAATGTATCATAGTATGATGTCACTCAGATAAGAAAAACGTGCCCAATCAATTTTAATACTGTTAATATTTCCAGAATCTATAAACATTCCATCTACATTTGCCGCAATTTTAAACATTTTTACACAGCAAGGCTCATCAATTACTTACCAGTAAATACGCTTAAAGTTGGGTTGTAAGTCTCATATAAGCAGTTTATCATTCATGACAAGTTTTTAATTTTCTTCAGTTAGAATGCAATCAAAATATAAGTATGTATTATTTTTGTAATGAATAATATTTATGTTTAACACACACCTCTGTAATTTGAAACCTCTCTGAAAAGAAAAAAAGTACACACCTTTACATGCCGTATGTGGGAGCTTGTGTGGGCATAAATTACTGCATAATCCCAAAGGTTTTTTACAGGTACATGCTCTGCTTCCTATCATTGCTTAATTATAAATAATGTAGCTTCTCAAATCAGATAATATATTTGCAAAGTATATTTTATTTATTCAGCTAGAGGAAGATGCTGTTATTGCACATCCATAACAAATTCCTGCGTTTGAACCATTCGTGTGGGAAACTACATACAGTTCTATGAATATATACACACAGATTAATATTTCAATGTTGCATATCGGTGAAAGCAAAATTCTGCTGGAGCTTTTTTCTCAGAAGGTTTTTACTCGCTGGCCTGTGAGGAAGTCCGCGGAAAGCCCCAGAGACGCATCCTACTTATGCCTCCATCTGGGGCAATAGTAAGTCTCACATGAGTACACACATTCAGTGTTTGAATGGCAGTGGCATCAAAAAAATGTCTTTTATGGGACTTGAGCTAGAAGGGGGAAAAAGAAACAATAAATTTTGTGTGTGTACATACTGCCTTAGGAGAAGAAAGGTAGCATAATACAGCTCTATCTCGGAAGCTAAGCAGAGTTGGTACTTGAGGAACCACAAAGGGCCTTTCCCCACTTACCTTCTGCTGCGTGCTACTCGGGCCAAGTAGCACAGGGTCCTCCGGCACTCCCCACTACAGGGGCGGCGACAACGCAGCCGCCCCAACACTGCTGCTGTCGCACCCCTCAGCGTGCATCATTCCTGGCGCTGGAGAAAATGGCGCCTTTTGATGACCCTGCGCAGAGCGCGGGGTCGTGGGGAAGCCCGGGCGCGTGCCAGAAATGACGCGCGCAGTGAGTAGCGTGCAGCGACTGTGGCAGAAGGTAAATGGGGAAAGACCCAAAGAAAGACTCTTCAGAGGAAAACAATAGCAAACCACCTCTGCTTTTCATATGCGTGGGTGACCATAGATTGACTGTGACTTGACGGCACTTTACACACACACAAATACTGCCTTGTAAAAAATAAAAATAAACCTGTTCAGGAATTAGTTACAGCTCATCTCAACACCAAGAGTTGAATAAAATAGCAACACAGGAGAGTAAAAAGAACCACCACCACTTTGGCCATGGGGATGTGCTTTATCCCCCTTTTTCAAAAGCTAGCTTGCCTTCTTCTGGTTGCCTCGGCAACCTTGTTCTTTTGCCTGAGCTGCTGTGCTTCATGCATGGGCAGAAAGGGAAACAGAGGGCACACAACCTCACAGTGTTGCTGACTGGCTCAAAGCTAGCTTCTGCAGTTGGAAGCTTGGCCACCACCATCTGCTTTCCTTACGGTCTTCTCAACCTCTCCCTGGCAGAGGGCTGAGCCTTTGCCAACTAGCTTTCATCTAAGCTGTAAGGTTTGTGCCAGGGACAGAGCAAGGAGACAGAGAGGGGAGTTAAGGGCACCCAAGTCCAGAAGTGATGGGGAGAGACAGGTCTCTTTACACCAGCGGTTCTCAACCTGTGGGTCGCAACCCCTCTGGGGGTCGAACGACCCTTTCACGGGGGTCACCTAAGACCATTGGAAAACACATATTTCCGATGGTCTTAGGAACTGATACACAAATAATTTTATGGTTGGGGGTCACCACAACATGAGGAACTGTATTAAAGGGTCGCTGCATTAGGAAGGTTGAGAACCACTGCTCTACACACTTAGGTACTCTGGTAATTTTAAAGGTTGTATTATATTGTATGAGAGGGGGTGCACAGGGCACATGGTAGTCATGGGGCTCTATGGGTTGATGGTAGTCGTGCATGTGGCTCTCTATCAACTGTAGAATCCGTACTACTGGACTAAAAAAAGGAAGGAATGCATTACTGCCCACTTGACGGAGAAGTGGCAAGCTTACCTTCGTTATCGGCAGCAAGACATTCCATTTTGTACCCTGTTTCAGGGACCATTTTTGCGCTATGCAGTCTTTTTCTTCTTGTATGCTCAATATACAGGCCTCAAGTGTACAAGTATCTGGAAAGTTTCCTGACAGTAAAAAATGAATTGGCTATATAACAACAGCCTTCTTTCAAATAAAGTGAGACTGTATGCTTACTTTGAAGTAAGCCCCCTGCCCACCCTCAGTGAGATTTATTTCCACATAAACATGCAAGGGTTCAGGGTTATAACAAACCCTGTGATATTTGTAGAACTGAAACACAGATTAATCAAACTTGCCCATAAGAGACCTGCTTTTACAGCTATTACAGCTTGAAGGGAGAGATGGCAAAATATTTTAAAGACTTTATGAACTTCATATTTTAACAAAATTTATCAAATATGTTTGCCACTAAATCTTAGAAATATTTAATAATATTAATAGAATTAATGGATAGTTATACATTTTGAAGATAAAGGAAGTAGCAGAGCCCAGGGACTGACGACAATTATTCACCTTTGAAATGCCTGGTATCTATTTCTATGTGTGTTATAATACCCAAGTGCCCCAATCGAAAGACTGCCCATTCCCTTCCTGGTATAAGAAGGTTTCCTTTGTCATCAGTCTGAAATTGAAAAGACAATATTATTTTGGCAGTAATTTTCCCTTCCTCTGGCACCGCAGATATAGCATCTGTGTCTCAGTAAAGCCCTCTCCCCCGCTTCTCCATTTATAAACAGGCCCTCTTGAAACATGTTATTGGTAGGGGGAAAAGACTTCCCATTATGAAAATATGAATGTACATGCATCCAGTGCTGTTTGAAAATGGGCCTCTTGTCATAACTCATGAAAGCACACCAGAGATTCAAAGCCCAAAGGGGCAATTTTTCTGATCTGCTAACATAGCATGTGAAGTGACCCAGTTTTAACTAGTCTAGGTGAACACAGTTCGCACAGTTATGTTCTTAACCACCAGTATCGCATTTAAATCAAGCTGCATATCACTTGCATTGCACCTGGTCACTTGCATTGCACCTGGTGCAAACTGATTGTGCCCTGTGTGTGTAGAAGGGAAACACTGATTGATGACTGTCAGCTGAAACAAGTGAGCAATATATTTTTTTAAGTCCACCTTGATATATCTGATTTGGGATGTGTTACAACTGCCTGATGTGCAAAGTTTTTTTAAAAAAATCTGTAGAGGAAATAGGCAAATCTCCTTAAGTCATGGTTTTAAAAAGTCTTATTGACAACATTAGGACAAAACAGTAAGGACACAATTTAGAGACTGCTACACATTGAGTTCAAAAGAGCTAACTAATGACCTGGTTCTAATCTACGTTCATGTCAGACTTGGCATAGGGTAAGGCTGTCCCTTTAACACCATCTTGATTTACAAATAATGTAGCTCCAGAGCAGGAAAAGCTTCAGCTGTCTGTTTCTGCACATTAAACCACTATTAAAGGGACTCCCCCCCCCCAGACAATTGACAAGCTTATATGGGGTGGCTGCCCCTTTGTGGCAAGCACCCTATATCATGGCTGTAATTTTATGGAACGGCTTTTCAAAAGGGACTGCCTGATCACATGGACAGTATCCATATCTCTGCTTGCTGGCCCACCGATGCCTCTCTTAGGGGTCAGAGAACCCTCAGAAGCAGGCGGCTACACCAGGAAGAAGAATCAGCAGAAATCTACATTCCAATTTACATAACCAGTCATGCACGGTTTAGATGCAAACCAAGATTCAAGTGCATAAGAACTATATAAAAATCCAAGATGAGTTGCAACTCATTTGTTTCTTACTTGCAGAACTGGTGGTCTTTCCAAACTTCTTCTTGTCTCCCAGCCATCTTTCATAGACTTTGCTTGTCCTATCCCTAACCAAATAACACTAAGTTGAGAGTTAATGCAAGGAATTTAACAATTAATTAATTGTTAACCAACTAATAATTGTAAGTATTCTAGAGAATGCTGGGAGGAGGAAATGGGCCCAGTCTCCCTCTATAGTAGGACATCTTCTGGCATTGGCCTCCCCATTCTTCACTGCCACCACAAAGGCTGGTGGGGGAGGGTAGGTTGCCAGCATTTCATCAATGTGCAATATCCTTCCAGAGAAAAAAAAGAAAGTGATATCACTGTGTCAGGATGATGCTCTATGGTTTGCCCCAAACATGATGCTTTCACAACAGAATTTTGGGTGGATCCTAGAGCATCCCTCAAACATGATGATATCGCTTCCAGTTTTGCACTAGAAGTGAAGTCACATGATGCCAGCAAGTTTGTTCCCTACCCCACAATATCTCTTGGGGATTTCTAGTTCTACCTTCAGAACCCAGTCTTGTCCTTACCCATTTTAAAGTTAAGGGTTAGCATCCAACAACTATTTCCTGGAAAGCAGCTTTTGCAAACTGCTCTGAAACCACAGCTCTGCTGTTGATCTCCCCACCCTCCTCCCAAAGACCTTTTTGAAAAGAAGGTGGTCACAATCCCATGCATGGCTCAGCAAATATTACCATTGTGCTGTTTTGCACATCACAACATTATCAAGATCATCATGGCTCCTGCTTTTGGGCTGTTCACCTCAGGAAGCTGCAATATGATACAATTATACGGCGCTAGGAGGATAATTTAAACTGATGGAGAGATGTATATTTTTGTATGGTGTTTTATATTGTAAGCCACCCTGAGCCCATCTTTGGACAGGAAAGGGCAGGATATCAATTCAATAAGAGAAATAAAATAAAATAAGACAACCTCTATTACAAGGAAGAGAAGCAGAGGGAGGAGGTAGCCCTCTTAGACAGGGAAAGCATGTAGAGGCGTAGGCAGTCTATGATTTGCCCAACACATGATGCTTTCACAACAGAGCTTTGGGTGGATCCTACAGCATTTCTCAAACATGATGATATCACTTCCAGTTTTGCACCGGAAGTGAAGTCACATGATGCCAGCAAGCTTGTTGCTCCTGATAGTGACAGAAGGGGCCTCTAGTTGACTCTTCGATCTGACAGGGATGAAGAGTTGCTGCTATGTAACACCAAAGGGAACTCTGGAGGTGACCCAATCCCAGAGATAACAAGTAAGGTACGGAAGCCACTGCCACCACTCCTCCTCACGTAGTGGTCCCTACTGAGAAGCTTGGACTTTGGAGCTGTCCAACAATACCAACCTCGAAATCCAGACCCTCCCATTCATTCTATTGCAACTTACTTAAGAGCCAAACGTAAGCATCAGTGAAGTGAATGAATATTGTACTTTACAAATTATGCCTATAAATAACAATGGTTCTTTGAATGATTTTCGTAAATGTTACTAGTGGTTCACTGAAAAATTGGAAGTCTGATTTTGAAATATATTTTATCTCCTCAACTAAATAAAAACTAAACAAGGGATTATTAAACTAGAAAAGGGCTAATATTATTCTTACCAAGTATATTATGGGGATGACCTAACTGAGCATCACTATATCCAACACAGATACCTCCATTCACCATTGCCACCAAATCACTCAAGTGATTCTGGCCCAAATGTGACCAGTCTCTTGATATTGTGCCATATACTTTTAGACGTGCAATTCCACCATCTACAGGAAAAAGAAATGCCATTTAATTATGCCTTTACAATATGGTAAAAGAAAAGATGGCCATCATTTAATCAGATATATGTTAATAACTAAGCAATCATATCTATAATTTAGAGTAAAATTTACATTTAGTAAAGCATGTAAAAAAGCTATATTGCAAATGTATTAGTATTAATACATTATCAACAGCAGATACAACGTTTTACTTGTCCTGGCCTCCAAGGACCTTAGAATCGGAAATAAATAGTAGGGAAGATAACTAGGGTTGCTAGCCTTTAGGTCAATGATGGCAAATCTTTTTGAGACCGAGTGCCCAAATTACAACCCAAAACACACTTATTTATCGCAAAGTGCCAACGCAGCAATTTAACCTGAATACTGACATTTTAGTCCTATGTATACCTGCTGCCCTGCCCTGCGCTGCTCCAGCGCCTCCACCCCACCCCTCTGCCTCCACCCCACCCGCTCGAGCAGGGGCCAGCCTGCTGCAGCCTCCAGCAAGTCCCGCGTGCACCACTCTGCACCTCTCTAGCATCTCCGCCTCCTCTGCCCCCCCCCCCGGGCATCAGCCACCCAGAGCACAGGCACCAGGCCCGCCAGCCGAGTGCTCCCTGCTCACCATGGGGCATTGTGCTCAGCAGCCCAGGACAGCCTAGATGTGTGTGTGGGGGTGGTGGTGGTGGTGGTGGTGATGAACTCTGTGCGCGCGAGCTCACAGAGAGGGCTCTGAGTGCTACTTCTGGCACTCGCGCCACCACTGCTTTAGGTTATGGCTGGAAATCTCCAGCTATTACATTTGATCTCCAGGATACAGAGATCAGTTCATCTAGAGAAAATGACTGCTTTGGAAGGTGAACTCTGTGGCATCATACCCCGCCCCCAACTGTGTCCTCCTGAGGCTCCACCACCACCCCAAAAATTTCCAGGTATTTCCTAACCTGGAGCTGGCAACCCTAAAGATAACAGAAGCCAAGACACTGAGAGATGGATGTTAAGTTATGGTTGGGTGGAATTCAGATATCTTTATTGGCATACAAAAATAAATTAATTTTTAACAGTAAAATCAATAAATTATAAAAAGGGAGATTAGTTGTACAGCTCAGCCATTTAGTTCCAGTTTTTGACAAATCTTGGTTTTTAATACCAGTGAGAAAAATTTAGCAACAGCGCTCGTAGACTCTGGGTCCGTACTTAATAAGAGTAAGGAAAGCTGCTTCTTTTTACTCATGTTTTAATTTGTAATAGTGGAGTAATTAGTTCCTCTTGCAGAGCAGTATGAAGCTGGCAGTCCAACAGTATGTGAGAGATAGAATCTGGCATATTTGCCTCACATACACAGCATCATTTGGAATATGGAACACGGAGAAATCTTCAAGAAGAACAGATGATGGAAAGGAGTTCAGTCTGGCCATCATAAAAGTGCATTTAAGGGGAAACAACTCAAGACTAGATAAACAGGGGGTTTTGGTATTGTGGGTGAAATGAATATCTAAAAATTAGGAAGGACAAATTTTTGGTTCATGAGGAAATAGTGTTGCTATTTCAAGGTCACAAAGTCCTTGAGTTATTGTCCTCAAGAGACTAGATTGGTCGTACTGAACCAAATAGTCAAGGTCAATGCCAATAGATCTGATCATATGAAGAATCTTCCTGTTCCAGTTGGATTTATAAATGTCTTCTAACATTGATGAGAGCAAACTCAAAGGTTGGGAGTTAAAAAGTACTTTCAGTCAATATTTAATAGTAATTATCCAGGCTTTAGTTTTCACAAAGGAGTGTTTAATTTCTGCACAAATGGTAGAATAATGAACACACCTAGGCACTCCTGTTATCTGGTAAGGAAAATGAGCTTGTGGATATTCGGCTGTATTGTTAAAAGCATGGATCCACCCAGGGATTTCATATAGAAGTTGTGAAATGACTTTTCACACTGAAGATGGTAGTTATGGCTGGGAGAAGTTGTTTTCCTTGATGGTAATAGAAGTTTGAGACTGCCGATGCTGTACATTTAGTTAATTTGATAGCTCGAGATTTGTGGAGTGACCAATTTAGATTGTAATTAAAGTTCACTCCCAGGGACTTTAAACTTTTAACTTGATCGATCTCTACATCCTCAGCTTTCCATTTGAAGCGCTTCCACTTCTTTGAAAAAACCATCACTTTAGATTTAACTGTAACTATAAGAGAATTAAGGTGACAGGAATTTGTGAAGGCATGTAGATAATGTTTAAGGCCGATATGAGTACAGGAGAGGACTACTGCATCGTCCGCATGAACAGGTTGAATAGATGTGAGGCTAAAACACACCCTTGCTTTACTTCCTTATTTGTTGGAATCTTTGGGATCAATAGACCATCAAGGGAAAACTTCACTTGGCAAGAGGTTCCTAAAAGAAAATTGCGCAGGGGGATGTGTAAGCAATGGTCTGTTTCTGTTTTGGCAAGCTTTGTCGACTGGGTTTCTCTGGGTATGGCATCAGATGTTCATTTGAGGTCTAAAAATGCTACCACAGCTTTTTATGTCCAATGTTAAGGTATTTTTCAGCCAAATAAAGCCAGGATCAAACAATGATCAATTGTAGATCTACCATGTCAAAAAACAGTTTGTTCAGGTTCCAATATGTTTTTATTTGCAGCCAGGAAACCAATTTTCCCTCAAGATATTTTGAATAAAGTTTCCCTGTGGTGGAAAGGACACATATTGGTTGGTAATTTTGAGATTGATCTATCACACCTTTCTTGAAAATGGGGATAATAAGGGAATTGAGCCAGCTGTCTGGAAAGATACAGAATTGTTTAATAGTGTAAAGAAATTAGCAAAAGGTTGACCCTACTATTGCAGATCACTTTTAATAAGTTTCTTTGGACTTATCTGGTCCCAGTGATTTATTGGATTTTAAGTGATTTATTAAACAAATGGTGTCATCAGTCTCAACAAGAGACCAAGTCGAGGTGTCTTTAAGCATTTGGAAACTATCACTGGGGATTAGATGTGAAGGATTTGTAAACAACATTGAAAAACAGCCAACCCACTGTTGAGTCAAAATCTTAGCAGTTGGGAGAGTGTGTTTGTTTTGCCGTGCATCTGAAGCGATAATCCAAAATAACTTAGTAGTATTGGAGTGAGTGATTGAGAGTGCCACTTTTTTCTTTGTAAAATTGTTGTTGTTTTCTTATGTATCAAGGAATGGTAGAGTTTCTTTAGCTTCAAGTATTTGGGGGATATTACAGAGGAGTTAGCATCCTGACAAATATTAGAATATAGCTCCCATAGCAAACATTTTTCTGTGCAGGAGACTCTTAATCAAACCATGAACAAGGGCTAAAAGGCTTTTGTGATAGTGAAATCAAGTAACAGTGAATTGTGATAGTGAAATCAAGAAATCCAACTGGACCATAATGGAATTATAGGAATTTAAAACCTGAACAGTACAGTCAATATGGAATAAGTTGTCCCTCAAAAATTTGAATTTGTCTGATTGTAATAATACTGTAAGTTTTGCTCCTATTATATTGACTATAAATGGAGATCAAGTAGAGCGGGTGGCTAGTTTTAAATTTCTGGGCGTCATGATTAAAGAGGACTTGACCTGGGGTGTACAGACTGCCGCGGTGGTTAAGAAGGCCCAGCAAAGACTGTACTATCTGAGACTTTTAAGGAAACAACAACTGAATGGAAAACTCCTGGTGTCCTTTTACCGCTGTGCTATAGAGAGTGTCTTAACCTACTGCATCTGTGTATGGTTCTCCAGTTGCACAGTGGCAGATAGGAAGGCGCTCCAAAGGGTGATCACTACTGCACAGAGGATTATCGGCTGCCCTATCCCCTCCTTGGAAGAACTCTATAATTCCCGAAGCCTAAAAAAAGGCCAAAATATTCTGAGAGACCCGTCTCATCCAGCACACTCTCTTTTTGAACTGTTACCATCCGGCAGACGATACAGGTCTATCAAAACTAGGACAAAGAGGCTTAGAGACAGCTTCTACTCTAGAGCTGTGGCTATGCTAAACTCCGGGGCTTCGTGTTGATGTGTTTGGGGCTGAGTAGGGATGGGTGGAGGAAGGGGAAAGTGAGGATGGGCATGAGTCTGAAATTGTGTGCATTGAGGAATGCTGCTGTAAATTTCGTTGTGCGTGCACAATGACAATAAAATGCTTATGCTCATTAGGGTCCACTAAACTCTACTTAAGATCAGATCAGTTGATCTGGATGGAGCAATTACAATAGAGGACTTTTCTTTTTGCCAAGGGCCTAAGCACATTCTTCAAATCTGAGAATCTTAACTGAGTTGGGTGGTACCTTGGCACTCTGGGAAGGTGGGTGGGATGACTGCTTCCATGTGAAAATATAAAAACCAGCCGGTGATCAAATACCTCTCGAGCACCAAATGGAGCACAGGGATTCCTTAACCAGTTGAGAACAGAGGTAAACATTGGTGAATTATTATATTAACAAAGCTGGAGATTAATTTAAATGATGCCCCAGGTAAGGAGCCAGTGTAAGACAAACCACTTTGTGAAATATGCCTGGTTTTCTACATAGGATGCAGATAAGGCCTTAAGATCAGGGCCCGAAACAAATTCTCCCTCATAGAATTTAAAGCCAAGCCTAAAGAAGAGTTCTTAAGGTAGTTCTCTATAGTAGAAATGGAGACTGACACATTTTTTTAAAGTTGCTGCTTCAAATTGTAACAGCAATAATGCTAGAACGCTTGCGCAAAAGGGAAAAAAGGGCGTGGGTTGTTCTTCTGTGTCACAGATGACATCCCATCACTATCAGGGATAATACGTTTTCAGGAGTAGCATGTGGAATAGAAACAGCTGAAGAGACAAAAGGAGGAGACTCAAAATGACACCAGAAAAAGAGGTGTACAGAATGATTTCACAGAAAGTTTGACCACTGGGGAAATCTGTGGTAAGCTGTACATGTGGAGAAGGCCAGAGAGAATATGATAAGAACAGTTTGAAATAATGCCAACTTGGAATAGCATGTGTTGGTGAAAATCTTGGTGCAATAAGCATTTTTTTATAGACAGTCTCAAAAATATTGGAAAATGAGAGAATAGTAAATGAATGGTAATTCTGTTGTTCGTTCATTACAGAATTATCGCTGTATAGACAGTGGTGGGATTCAAAAATTTTAGTAACAGGTTCCAATGGTGGTGGGATTCAAACAGTGGCGTAGCGCCAATGGGGAAGGGCGGGGCACGACGGGGATGTGGCCAGGCATTCTGGGGGCAGGGCATTCCTGGGAGGGGCTGTGGCAAGGACGCAGGGCGCATGCACCCCAGGTGCAGTTCCCCTTCGCCCCGCCTCTAGATTCAAATAATGACTGTTTAAAGTATTTTAAAAGCAATATACCGAAAGGTAGCGTATTATTTCTTTTTATATAATTATATTGATTAATTTTAAATAATAACATAAGTAAGGAGAGAAACCAAAAACTGTTTACAATTGTTAACATATTACAAACATATCTAATTGTCTATCTCTCTCAACCCCTCCAACTAAAACATCCTATATTGCCTCCCTCCTTCCCATATTCCCCTCTCTCCCTACTTTCTACTTCCCCTTCAGATTCCTATAACTACTTTATCTGTTCCACTTGAAAGAAAACTAACAGAGGGAGAGATCCAAAATCCTTAATCTAAAAGAGTAGTTTAAACTCCTCTCTTTCCAATATAAATTTCAAGGGAAAAAAAGAAAATTAAAAATCTTTACCTATAATACTTTCCCAACCTTTATACCAATGAACAAAAAAATAGAATTCTATATATTGTATTATTTCATACAGTTCATACACACATGGAGGGGTGCCATGGGGGGCAGGGGGGCTGCAGGGGAGCCTGGGGGCGATTTTGCATCCCCCACTTGACGAGATTTGTTGTACCCAGGGACAGAGATTACCCCCTTGTCCCTAGTGGAGTTAATCATTAATAACCGGTTCTCCGAACTGAGGAACATTTTAGTAACCGGTTCTACCGAATAGGTGCGAATAGGCTGCATCCCACCTCTGTGTATAGACATCATGTAGGCACAGTAAGAATTAATTCCTAACCAGAGTCATGCTCTTCTAAACCCATTGACCTCAATGAATTTACAGAAGTGTAACTGTTTAAGATTACACTATAATCCTAATAATTTTATTATGGCTGAGAAAAATACCCACCGTTTATACATTCCTTTACAATTCCCTAAACTCTTTCTCTGTTCCACTCCACATACCATTCAGTGCCATTGTTTAGTATAGGACGTTTCTGAAGATTAATTTCTGTTTGTCAGAAATCTCATTTTTGCTGAACAAACTGTGAGTTGGGACTTAGTTCTTTTCAGTCATCCCAAACATTCACAAACATTCAGGAGTGTACACATATAGATAATGAGTGCAAGAAATGTAAACACTAACAAAAACCTTACAGCTAGATATACAGTTTTCAATGATGCACCATGCTCCTCACTGAAAACAGAACAAATAAGATGGAATAGAAACAGAGCTATGAAATCTCTTTGTTTTGCATATTTTTTCTCACCTGGATATAGGTTGAGCCTTATATGTGTCCACTTTTGCTTTGAAGTGACACAAAAATAGCTGTGGTCAGTGTCAAAATTTCCTGATTTTATCTCTGACAGAGGAACCAAGAAAGCCCATTCACTGGACCTCATCTGAAGAAAGATATTAATTAGTTGTTTGTTTTCAAGTGAGAGATAATTTTGTTTAAATTTAACTGCAGAACCTCAGAGTTTATTAGAGTTGCCAACCTCCAATTTTTGGCTGGAAATCTCCCACTATTACATCTGATCTTCAGGAGACAGTCATCATCTGGAGAAAATGGCCGCTTTGGAAGATGGACTTGGTGGCATTATACCCCATTGAAGTCCCTCCTATCTGAGACTCCACCCACAAAATCCCCAGATAGTTTCCAACGTGAAGCTGGCAATCCTAGAGTTTATAGCCCACAAAGTGTTTCTGTACAGTTTTGGCTTTTACAGTGCTGGAGGGTTTTTTTACCTACATATCGCAGCTGTTGATTGTGATAGTTGTTCACTATGCTTTGCCAGCCTCTCAGACCCACATAGCTGCTACTCAGCAGTGGCCAAGGATTCAGGAATGCTTTCAGTCCCTAACCCCTCCAGTTGTTTAAAAGTGTGGAGATCCAAACCCTTAGATATTTCATTCAGTATAGTATTTTTTGTATGAAAACCAGGGGTGTATTTTAGGGGGCAGCCCAAACTCCCCCTACTCCCCCCACCCATGCGCCCTCCCCCTGCCGAACTTGCCCAGCCCTGGCTCACCTGGCCCTAGTTCACTGCCTCCCTTTCTCCCCACAAGTTGCACTCGCACAGCCCCAGCTTGCCACCTCACAAACAGATCAGCTTGTCTAGCTCCGACTCACACAGCCTTTCACCTTGCTGCCTCACATGGCCTGTCTCCTTCCTCTCTCACCCCTGAGGCTGAACTCCCCCACCTTCCTGCTGCCAAACAACTCCCGCCCCCTGGCATGGGGAACTGGTAGCAGCAGGGGCGGGGGGGGGGGGCATTTTGCAACGGTACACCACTGATGAAAACCTCCATTTAAGTTATTATCTGGTGTTTTTCTTATCCAGGATTTACATCACCTCCTTGACAGCTTTAAATTCTTCCTGTGAAGCTGCAGTTCCTACTCTGGTCCCTCTTGGTGGCAGTGATGGTATTTCCTCTGCAAAGACAACGTGTCAGACAGAAACATAATAAATTTTACCAGCAGAATTAGACTGTAAACAGCAGAAGGTATCGAACCCCTATTTTAGCTGAGGCATATTGTACTGGAAGTTAGATATACCCAAGGCTGTATTGTAGAGCTAAAAAGATGATTAATGGCCTGACACACCTGACTACCATATCTGGGATTAGGATGTACCATAACAAAATGCAGCATCTATGAGCAATACTTCACTGTAGGAAATAGAATGTTGAAAAGGCTGAGAAGACCTGGGTTCAGATTCTAGAGCCTGTCCCTCTCTTTCAGAACAGAGAGACAATGAATGTTCTTCAGGGCACACTGGAGGATGAATTTAATAGATAGGTAAGTTTTTAGAAGAACCTTACAAGTGAAGAAGCTAATAGGAGAGCACATGTTTGGCATGGAGAATGTCCCAGTTTTGATCCCTGGTATTTCCAGTGAAAGATCCAGTTTTGGGAACGGCCCTTCTCTCCCTGAGACCCTAGAGAACGACTGCCAATCAGTGGCCTTTTCTGCACAATCAAAATAAAATGTTTTGAGGCAGGAAATAAAACATTTTCTCGGAGGAGTTCCATAATGTTTTTAACTAAAAACATTTTTTCTCCACTTTGAAAATGTTTTAAATGCATCCTTGATATTAGCAATTCTTTTGTTGAAATGTTTTCAGAACGTTTAGGCTTCCAATGTATACCTCTTTAAAACATTTCCCACACCTCTCTGCAGTCCCCAGACTTCCTCATTGGTGCCATTTTCTGAGCTCGCGCCGTTGTCTCGCCTTGTCATGGGCTCTCCAGTAGCCAGCCAGGATTCCTCAGATAAGGAATACTGGCATGATGATCTGGCTCCATCAGAGTCTGAGCTGGCTGAATCTCCAGAGCTATGGACTGTATATATAGTGATACAAGGCAATGAGCTAATTGGTATATGCAATTAGTTTGAGTATAAATTCAATAGATAATTCATAAACTGGTCATAAAGATTATTCATAAAGATATATTGTGCTTACATGATAAGTAATATTCAACTGGATATAAAGGTAATAACAAAACATATAATAAGAGCACATAGGCAACTTAAGAAACGTAATGGGACTGTACTTAGTAATAAATTCTCAAAGGCACTGTATAGGATGTCATAAACATTGTCCATAAGGCACGAAAATCTCTATTTCTACTAGATTTACCTGAACACACTGAAGAAATTTCTGTTGAAAACGTGGACTAGCGCGCAACGCGTTCTGCGAATGTGGCTGCTGTCACCGTGGTGTCTTCATCCACTTGCTGGAGCTGCTGTCTACTACCACAATTCGTTTTAATATTCTTTACTCATTGAATATTGGTGACACTGACTCTTTCAATTGATTGGAACGCAATAGGAGTGTTGCAGGTTTCGTGCCTTATGGACAATGTTTATGACATCCTATACAATGCCTTTGAGAATTTATTACTAAGTACAGTCCCATTACGTTTCTTAAGTTGCCTATGTGCTCTTATTATATGTTTTGTTATTACTGTATATACTGGCGTATAAGACTACTTTTGAACCCTGGGAAATCATCTGTAAAGTCTGGGGTCATCTTATACGCCAGGTACTGAGCGGGTGGTACTGAGCAGGTGGTACTCTATATTTTAACTGGAAAAGTGGGGGGGTCGTCTTATACGCCCAGTCGTCTTATACGCCGGTATATACGGTACCTTTATATCCAGTTGAATATTACTTATCATATAAGCACAATATATCTTTATGAATAATCTTTATGAACGGTTTATGAATTATCTATTGAATTTATACTCAAACTAATTGCATATACCAATTAGCTCATTGCCTTGTATCACTATATATACAGTCCATGTTTCTTAGGCTTGGCTGGCCTAAAATTTTTTAGTATTGGTTTGACTGTATATATTTGCTGATCTGTTGAATCTCCAGAGCCACAGTTGATTGAGTCATGTGAACAGTCAGTAGTCACACAGGTGCAGGGGCATACTGCCCTAGGGACCCATGTCCCCGGGTGCACACTTTTCAGTCCCACATAACCAAATGGCGTATACCCCAGCCGCACGCCCCAAGCCCTGCCCCCCAGGAGCCAGCCTACAGGGCATGGGAAGCTCAGAGAGGATGTCATGGAGAGCATAGCTGTGGGAAGCTCAGAGAGGATGTGATGTCATGGAATCTACCCTCAAAAACTGCCATTTCTTCCAGACCCTCATCTCTGTAGACTGAAGATGAGTGATAATTCCAAGAAAACAAGTCTTACCATGAGGTTGAAATTCTTCTAAGAGAGTTCTAAAACGTCACTATTTCTTAGTTACCTTGTTCTAAATAAGCAGCTTGGATTGATATCCGAGGAGCACAGTTTCCACCGAAATAAGAGGTGTCTGCCTCAAACCCATAAACAGTTCCTGGCACTCCTAGTTGAATGATGCACCAATCATGCCCTAAAAGGAACACATATTTAAAAAAATAACTAACATGGACATGGTATGAATGTTGTTGATCCAAAAGAGATGTGGGGGTGGGTGCAGGGATCACTCCTGCGCTGAAAAAGCTGCACTTATTGCCCATCTTTTTCTAGGTATAATTTCTGGCTCTTATTTTTAAAACCCTAAATTTTAGGGGCTTCTCATACTGTCCAGCCCACCAGTTAAGATCCTCTTCTCAAGCCCTGCTATCTGTGCCCCTGCCTGCAGAGGTTAGGAAAATGGCAACCATTTCCAGTAGTAACACTTAATTTCTGGAATGCCTCTTTTTGGAGGTCTCGCTGGTGCCAAATGTATTCTCACTTAGATGCCAGGCCAAAGCATGTTTCTTTATCTAGGCTTTTAAAGCTGTTTTACTATTCTGCTCCTAGCTCAAGGAAAGTTGTATGAATTTTATTTTAGACCACTTACTGTTGATTTGTGCTGTATTTATGCTTCTACTTATTTTTATACTGTGGCTTTTTAGGACTTCTTTTATACTGGTTGTTTTATGATACTGTTGTACATTCCGAGCTACCTTGATCAGACATCTTGATTAGGTAAAGCCATTTTCTTAATAAACAAACTCCAATTCAGAAGAATATGCAAACCCTGGATTTATTTAGAAGTATACGTGTGCCTCTTTTTGAAAAACAACAACAAATTTTGGCATGGAAAACAACACTTGCTTGTAGATACTGGTAGTTCTAAGAATAATTAATGGCAGTTGGTAGTTATTTAAGTTGTAACTGGCCAATTACACAGGGGACGCTTACCTCAGGACTCTTCTCTGGGCAGCGGGCTTGCAGAGGACTTTCCTCACATTTCTCTGTTTACATGCAAGGAGGCAGTTCAGTGCCTGCCACACAGCTGCTTCCTGAAGCTTCAACCCTCTCCTTTTGCTGCTTCTCTTAACTCCTCCCATCAGCAGCCTTAAAAACACAGATCTTGCTGATATTTTCTTCCTCTCCCTTCCCTGACACACACACACACACTCCCTCACTTGTTCTCTCTTGCTGCTGGGGCAAGAGAGGTTTGTTTTTAAAATAGAAGCTTGTCTAAAATAAAGTTTTTAAAATGCCCTCCCAATCATCAGAATGCTGTCCCAATCATCAGAAGCAGGGCAGGGGAGAGCTGGGGTGGAACTCAAAAGAGACCCTGCTTAATATCAATGTATCGATACAAGCATTTAGAGAAACAGGAAGGAGTCAGCAACGGGGAAGGGGGCATGGGGGAAGTGTTCACAGCAGTGTGGGGGAGTACAGGGGAGAGAGACTAGGCGTGCTGGTGTTAGGTCTCGCAACCTTAAGCCAATAAACGGACTCTGAAGTATTGATCAGTAGTGTTTATTGAATAGGCATCAAAGTACCACACTTGGCAAAGCCAGTTCTGATGAAGCTGGCATTCACAGTCCCCTTTATCCCCCGTAGAGAACCCATTTTCCCAAGAGTTTGTGCAAAACAGTCTTTGGAGCTAAGGCGCCCCAAGGTCAGCAGCAGATAGCAAGAAAAAGCCACCTGGCTTCTTGCCCTACAAGATAACGGATCCCATGGGACAGGAGTACCAGGGGAAGCCTATTTGTCTACAAAGCATGTGAAGCCATAAAGTTAAGATCTAGGAAAGAATGCACAGATGGCAGTGAATACATATTGCAGGCTGGTTATATATATCTTTCCAGCAGCAGCTGGCTGTGGGCAGAGGGAAGAGGTCCAGGGCAAACCTGTGCCTACTGGCACACTTGCCTGTTCTGGCTGCAAAGCAAAATTAAATTCATGCTAGAAATGGTCTTGCTTGCCACTGAGAGAATAGCAAGTGAAAGTGGGGCTTGAGGAAATATGTATGTTCAAGAAATCTTGTGGCGGTGCACATTTGCTCCCATTGCTCAGCAGATGCCTTGCGTGTAATCAGCCGCTGGCAATCTTGCATTCATTGTGAGAATAAGTCAGCTTACATACAGTTAAAACTCCAGAAACATTCCTAAAACTTTCTACTAAAACAAGCAACTTACCTGAAATTCGTTTCCTTCTGGTCTCCCACCCATCTCTCCACTTCCCATAGTCAGTGAACAGGTCTGCATGACAGACTGGTCTTTGTTCCTACATGAACATAAAATCAAGACAGCTGAGCAGCTGCCTTGCATTATAGCGGCTTGCATTATATGCAAGCAACTTCATAGGATTGCAAAAAAATTGTTAACAATCTTTTGCAAATTAAACAAGCTTATTTTTTTGGCAGCACCAAAAGTACAGTGCAGATTAAGAAGCAGCTGGGAAAGCAAACTCTTATTTGATGATCAAGCCTAAGCCAATGAAAGTAATGTAAATTCCCACTGAAATCAACGGAGCGTCAATGTACTTAAATGTGTGGGGTCATTCCCGTCATGTCTTCTTAAGGAGTTGCGTTAAAATAGAAGCATTCCATTTCTTCACAGCATTCCTTTACATAGTAGAACTTTTTAAACATGGAAACCAAGGTAAACAATTTCCCTGAACGTAAATAGAAATAATGGGGCAATTACACATCACTACAGTTCCTACAGACAAATTTGTTATGATGTATTTTAAAAAGAGCTGCTATTAGATAGAATTTTTGTGATTAGTGTGAATGCACCTCTCACCGTAGTTTTGTTAGATAGACTTCCTAGGTGACCAGGGACCTGAGTACTGCTTAATGTCCCCAACCTTATGGAGGGCTTCTCTGGAGCAGGACTGTGGATTTCCTGCTCACTAGGATAAATTCCGCTGAGTGTTAGCCTTTACCGTAATCCATTTATAATCGAAACAAGGGCCGCAGAAGCTTTGCCTACCTTTAAGAGATTTTCAGCAGGAGCAAAAAAGTCATCTGTTGCAAATAAAACCTTTATAAATTGGAACAGATTGTAAGGATTAATTATATTATCTACGCACACATTACTACTTATTTTATTCTGCATACTAAAATTCTATCAAGTAATATCAGGCTTCTACTTTTCCTCAGCAAAGCCCATTTTGCTAATGGTCCCAAATATGTTATGGGGGGTGGGAGGGCTACCCAGTTGCACTAGTGGAAAAAGCAGTCAGGGGCTCATTCCGCACGTGCAGAATAATGCACTTTCAAACTGCTTTCAGTGCTCTTTGAAGCTGTATGGAATAGCAAAATCCACTTGCAAATAGTTGTGAAAGTGGTTTGAAAATGCATTATTTTGCATGTGCGGAAGGGGCCAGGGTCTAAGGCGATATATATGTAACAATATACTTCAAGGATGTGTGTCAGATTGAATGACTCAGAATGTTCGGGTAAGAAGTCCCTTAATAAAAATGAGGAGGAGGACAAAATTGGCCCTATGTCACACACCCCAAATATCCTTCAGTACGCATCTGAACCATTGCTTCATCAAATTCTGTAGACACTTTACTAGCAATACCTAAAAATGGGGCATGATTCCTACCTAGATGGGTACAGCACATGCTCAGAGGGATATCTATAGAGACCAATAGAGGCTTTCCTCCCTTCCTTCCTACCTGGACCACAAAGAACAGCATTTTAAAAGTCTGAAACCCTTTTAGGGCTTCCAGCTCCAGGTTAGGAAACTCTTTGAGATTGAGGGATGGAACCTGAGGAGGACAGGAACCGCAGTGGGGTACAATACCATAGAGTCTACCCTCCAAAGTATCCCTTTTTCTCCAGGAGAAGTGATCTTTGTTGTCTGGAGATGAGAATCAAATTCAGGAAGATCCCCAGGTTCCACTTGGGGCTGGCATCCCTTGGCTTATTTTAGCTTTGGAAAACAGCAGGGAGCGGGGAGGAAGGAGCTTCTCCCTTCCCCATGTCATGCTCCTGATGCCACTTGGGCTTCTGTGGATCTTTAAAACGCTGTTCCCTGCAACCACTATGTGGCTACAAAGAATCCTGATCCTAATCCTTATGTGTAATTTGGCTCTAAGGCTATATTAAAGCCAAGCCAGGACAAATCCTACCTGAGTGACATGGTCAGGCAGACTTTTCCCTGACTTTGTTTTGAACACATTAGTGTTTTAATATGTCAGGTTTCTTGTTGTTTTTCAATTTGGTTGGGTTTTTTTTTTGAAAACCACTTTAAGCAGTGAGGAAGAAGAAGAGTTGGGATGTATACCCCACCTTTCTCTCCTGTAAGGAGACTCAAGGTGGCTTACAAGCTTCTTTCCCTTCCTCTCCCCACAACAGACACCCTGGGAGGTAGGTGGGGCTGAGAGAGTTCCAAAGGACTGTGACTAGCCCAAGGTCACATAGCAGGAATGTAGGAGTGCAGAACACATCTGGTTCACCAGATAAGCCTCTGCCACCCAGTTGGAGGAGTGGGGAAGCAAACCTGGTTCTCCAGATTAGAATCCACCTGGTCTTAACCACTACACCATGCTGGAAAAGCATTATAGAACTGTAGTTAATAAGCAAGCTGTACATGGTAGTAAGACATCACCCAGTGAAATTACCTTTCCTCCTATAATCTCACATGCCAGATCATTTAGATGTAGAAAGTCAGGTAAAACATGAGGCTTTACTCCTTTGAGATGAATGGACATCTTTCTTCAAAAGATACAGCAGAATTAACTGATTCTTTTTTCTTCTGAAAGGGAAGAGTGTTAGTATTTGCAAGTGTCTGTCACAGCCAGTCATGAAAGTGTTAACTGTTTGTATGTAAATAGGATGCCACATTCTAATAAGCTGACCTGCTGATTAGTTATTGACCAGATTGTTAGCCACTGCTTACATCATTGTGAGCACCTGAAGTTATAAAGTTAACTTGCTTTTTTTGTTCTTTGTTACTACTCTCTCGATCCTTACTATGTGCTGAGACAACTGTAAATATGTAACAGTACAGTATTTATTGTTTTATCTCCATGTTACTCTACCCTTTTAGCTAGTAAACCTTTATACTAAAGCAACTGTACAATAGAAATGTGATTATAAATAAGAACCAATATCTTTGAGGTCAGCTAAGATGAATGAGTACTTAGCCAGGAAGCGTTCCAGCAGTTAGTTTTCAGGATCCTTCTTTTCCTCACAGAGAAATTATCTGGCCAGTTTATACCTTCTGTTACATTATCTCCAATGCCCAACAACAAAGCTGTAAATTAGTGATGCTCAGGCTATGGAGGACTACAGGATTGGAGCCACTGAGAGCTGAGACTTGGCATAATGCAGCGTTCCAAAGGTTGGATGTTTGAGGAATAATGGAGTGCACTTCTGTACAAGCTAGTTCAGCACTCATCATGACCTTTCAAATATGAAAGCTATTGGCATATATTCTAATCATGGGCACCGGAATCGTTATCATTTGAGACCTAATAAACAGTAATAGCTGAATTCTACAAGGAGACAGCCAAAAAAAATGAATAAAACAGTTACACACCACTGAACAGTAATTTATACTGCCTCAAGCTGGAGGAACTTTTGATCATTCACTTGCAAAGTAGGAAATACTGATGTTCTTAGTACTTAATACTCTATGTTGCAACATTATAAAAGAAATGTAATAAAATCAATTCATCTTACTCTGTTTGAAGTTGTGCTCCAAATCAGCAGTGCGGAGAGGTGAATGTATTTAAACAGGCTTTGTGCAGAGTCCAAAATAAGCAAGTTACTCAATCAGTAGACAATCATTACATGATATCGATTCTGCAAGGAATCACTCCCTTCCTGTTTAAATATCCCCGTTTCTTACACAAAACTGAAAGGGATTTGCATCCCTTTCTAAATCTTAAATATGCACCAGTGCAGTTCAATAATATTTGACTTACAGTTCAATCCACAGCCAGAGGTGACTGGGGATGGTGCTGCTACTGTGCTGCCACGTTGCCTCCAGAGGTTTTCCAGGTAATACAGGGATGCAGGAAAAAAAGTCTGACTGCAAGGAAGTCTTCCATAGGACTTTTCGGGTGGCATAAGTCTGAAGGCCTGGCCACAGTATTCCTGGCCCTAAAGCCCAGATGGAATCTAACTAAAGTCGACTCCACCCCTGGGAACACCCCAGCCCATCCTCTGCACTGCCGTCCTATCTGACACCAGCGTTCCTCCACTTCCAGGTTTTGTTCTGTGGAGCTGTGGGGTGCCTGACCACCAGCACCTTTGCATTCTCCAGCAGCGGGAGTGCCTCTTGGGTTGGTGGAGGGAGCAAACATGTTGACACAGCCTGGCACCATTCCCGCAGCCCATTTGCCCTCCATCTGGATTGGGCTGTCCAGGAGTGTACCTCAAACTGATATAACATCCATGAGCCATGGTGTCTATTTTTGTGTTTGTACACATCTTTTCACCTTTGATCCCTTTTTACATGCTGGTTGTTCTTGGCACCATGTCTGAAAGACAGGAGCTCTGGTGTTTGCACAAAAGCCACAGAATGGTCATTCCCTGTTAGTGTGGTCCTAATTTGGCTGAAAGCCTATGGTTATTATTCTGTGAGTGTCTATATCACTATCCTACCCTATCTACTGAAATATGGGTTACGTTATTATATTGGTTTCTGTTGATAGTGAGTGTCCAGCTTTAGAGGAATGTCTAGACTGGATATTTGCATGGTCCACTGTTCTCCCTTTACAAAGAAGATTAAACATGGCATGAGAAAATTCTCTGTACTCCAGTTAATGGGCACTGCTGGTCACCTCTGTGTGTAGTTTCCAAGGTACAAAGAACCAGCATGATGTAGTAGTTAAGAGTGGCAGACTCTAACATGGAGAACCAGGTTTAATTCCCCACTTCTCTGCATGAAGTCTGCTGAGTGTCCTTGGGCTAGTAGTCACAGTTCTTTTCACATTCTCTCAGCCCCACCTATCTCACAAAGCATCTGCTGCGGAGAGGTGAAGGGAAGTTGATCTCAAGCTGCTTTGAGACTCCTTAAAGGTAGAGAAAAGTGGGATATAAAAACCAACTCTTTTTCTATACATTATCAGAAAGAATTGTACACCATTTGGCACCTTAGATGATCTTTAAAATTCTTACACTCACATACTTGATGCCAATGATCAGTGGCGTATCTTCCCCTGATTCAGGACATTGCTGATTCTTAGGGCCCTTCAGTGGCATATCTGCCTGGGGACATGGGATAGCCCATGTCTCCAGGCGCACACCATCTGGTCACGTGGAGGTGTGTGCAAAATCGCCCCCCCCCCCCCACATGACCAGAGAGTCAGCCTCCCCGATGGAGGCATGGGCCGAGAAACAGCTTTGCCGGAGCAGCCTAGCACATTGGATTACATTTTCAAGCCTCCTGGCACCTCCAAGAGCCCCTCCCCTCCCCAGGGAGCCCAGAAGGCAGAACACCCCAGTTCCTGATCTCCAAGGTCAGTGTCTTGGACTATGTTTTTAAGTTATGGTGAGCATTTCAACAACATACCCAGGAGCCTTTGCTAAATATGCAACATAGTCCACTGGCCTTGGAGATCAGGAACATGGCCCTATCCTCTTGCTTTTAGCTGGCCCAGTCTTGCCTTGGACTATCTTTTCAAGTGTTTGTTGAAATGCTCACCATAACTTGAAAAGATAGTTCAAGGCAGGGCTGGGCCAGCTAAAAGTAACGAGATGAGGCCACATCCTGAATCTCCAGGCAGGCCAGGGGAGTGGGGCTGAGGGAGACCTAACTCTGCATGCTTTGCATGTGCGTGGGGCTGGGGCGTTCTACCTTCTGGGCTCCCTGGAGAGTGGTCGGGCTCTTGGAGGCACCAGGAGGCTTGAAAATAGAATCCAATGTGCTAGTGTACTCCGGCAAAGCTGTTTCTCGGCCCATGCATCAATCAGGGAGGTCGACTCTCTGGTCACATGGGGGGCTGATTTTGCAAAAAAAAACCCCACATGACCAAATGGCATGCGCGTGGAGACATGGGTTACCCCATGTGCCAGGGCAGATACACCACTGAAGGGCCCCAAGATACAGCAAATGACTCCTTGCATCTCCGGTTCAGATCTCTGCTGGTCAGAACTCTGGTTTCCTCCTGAAGGTCCCTGTCGCACCCCACAAGCTTTTTCTTCCTGCTTTGCCATCTCCTCACTCGACTCCTTGGTCTTCAACTGCATCTATTGCCTGACCTCTCCAGGCCTCAAGCCCCAGATTTAAGGTTGTATATCCCTTCTCTAAAACTTCTCAATTTTCTTCCTTCTTCCTTTTATCCTCTTGTGAGTATGTGTGTGATTGCTTAGGGAATAGGTGCTTAGTTCATAGGTGCTTAGTGTAGGTTCTTCACATTTTATTATTTTTTATTTTGTTTTGTGTACAATAAAATTATTTGCTGGTGTTTATGATTACCCTCCCATGCTCTTTCTTCATAACTTTACTTTGTGGTACCCCAACTGAGATTCAACCTGGTATACAGAGGCTACAAAGTCCTGTGTTATTCCTTTCTGGAACTCTCTTAAAGCTAAATTCCCCTTCTCTGCATCCAGTTTGGGTAACATAATTGATAATTATAAATTGAAACATATGAAATATTTGAGGAGGAATTCCTGGTGGAATCCAAGGCTTCCACAAAGTCCTAGTTGAAGCACTCTCTTTTAACCATTTCACTACAACAGGTGTGTATTTTTCACCTCCTCCATCTAGAAATAAACGGAAAAGTTTAACACAAATAAAACTCTGTGGGAAGCTGGCTAGGAGAAATTAAAAGTTAATGCATCGTCTGGATGAACTACCAAATCAATTATACACTTCATTGCCCACTCTAAATGAAATATGGCTAAACTAAACAACTTTTCACACTGGATTTTTAAAAATTCTTATTTTCTAAACTACATCTATGCATAATAATTGGTTTTTTAATGCTTCTTCTTCTGACTATTTGCCTTTAATTCCTCCTTATTTTCATTATGTCCTCAGTAATAAGCCTTGCATCGAAAATCTGTTGTGGCCCAATAGATCTTGTGAAGTGCCATAATTAGGACAAATAGTCTCCCAAGCCTATTTTAAATCAAAAGAGAATCTACCTCAAAACTATCAGTTTCAGATCTTTAAAAATGATCTTTCAGTGTGCTTTAAAAATGCACAGTGAAATCCATTCCTTTTAAACCCCAAAAGTCCTTCTATCACTATTACAGTGAAATCTGGCAATGTTGGCCAACTATTTTTATCCTCATTATCTTCTCATGTTTTATTACTCTGCTTCTGTACACCACTTGGGATATTTTACAGAAAGGTGTGGTGAGGGGAAAAAACATTCATTGGAAAGGAGCTCTTTCACCCCCTGCAGAAGCCACAGGAGAATTGCACCACACTGGGTCTCAAGCAAAGATCCCAAATGGAACTCAGGGCCTTTCCCCACTCTCGTCGTTCCCCTCTATGCCGCGCGCTGCTCTCAGCCCGCAGCATCCCAGGCGCGTGCCCGGCCGTCCCCACGACCCCGTGCTCTGCGCGGGGCCATCAAAAGGCGCCGTTAAGAAGAGCGCCTGGGATGCTGCGCGCTGAGGGGCGCGACAGCAGCAGCTTCGGGGCGGCTGCGCTGTCGCCGCCCCTCTCAGTGGGGAGTGCCGAGGGACCCCGCACTACTCTCCTGGAGTAGCGCGGGGCTTAAGGTAATTGGGGAAACGCCCTTAGACAGAGATCAAATGGTTACATCTGTGCTTCTGAATCACCTGACACGATATCATTGAGATTTGCAAGCATCTGTCACAACCAGTCGTGAAAGCATTAACTATCTGTTTCTATGTAAACAAAATGTTGAGGTCACATTCTAATGAACTGATCTACTAATTAGGCATTTTGGCCTGTGTTGGTTGCATGTCTATGAGCACATATACCCAAGCTTATAAATTTAACTTGGTTTCTTTGTTCTGTACCGAGTTGGACCACATCCCACCATGCACCACCGAGCAGTATGTAACAGTATAGTAGAGTGTTTATTGTTTTCTCCACGTTTCCCAACCTTTAAGCTAGTAAACCTTTTGTTGAGCAACTCACTAGTATCTGGGTCTTTATTGGCATCTGGTAAACTCTGCTATTAACATAAATCTACCAACAAGTATCCCTTGATAGAGGCAGATCACAAAAGTTGATGGCTTTTTCCATGCTTGTTGGAATCAATTCAAAGGGCATACCCGTTCAGATGTATACCCAGCATATTCAAGAGCCGTCTGAGTGATTCTGGGGCCCTGAGCAATATCCCAAATGAGACGCCAGAATCGCTGCAACCACTTCCTGTCTTGGCCACTTCCTGTCATGGCTGGCCCTCAGCCTGTGCAAGGCGTGCTAATACAACCCCCTCCTAGTCAGCTGGCCAAGTCTTGATGGGGCAGACTTATGCAGCCACTGCCAAGCTTGTGCTCTGGAGGGACCAGGTATGCAGCTTCTGTTGAGCCTGCTGACTGAGTCCTGGAAGTGATAGATGCCTTAAGCTACTGCCAAGCCAGCTGCCAGATCCCCTGAGGGAACAGCTGGATGAAGCAGCTGGATGAAGCAGCCTGGGCAATGGGGGTGGGGTACGTGTGAAACTACTGCCAGTAAGAGCCCTGCGTCCTGGAGGAGGTGTGTGCAAGCTCCAGTGGGAGGCTGCTCTTCTTTCCTTCTATGTTAGGGGGTGGATCCATGGATGGTCAGGGGTCCCTAGAGAGGGGAGATGCCCTGGATGGACCTCAGATAAGATCACCCTGCACACCTTGACTCACCAATGAAGCCCTTTTCAGTCAGGAACCCTATGGAAGAGTGCACTGTGTACGATTCTTTGCAGGCTTCTCCTTTAGCATGTGTGATTAGAAACCAAAGACGGAAAATAGTGTGTTGGGTTCATATCAAATGGCCACTGCCCATTTGATATGTAGCATGTTTCCCAGCATGTAACATGTGTGTAGCATGAGATTGCAAATGCCTTAGCAGACCAGGTGCTCAGGAGCAGCAGCAGCAGCAGAAGGCCATTGCTTTCACAGCCTGCATGTGAGCTCCCAAAGGCACCTGGTGGGCCACTGCGAGTAGCAGAGAGCTGGACTAGATGGACTCTGGTCTGATCCAGCAGGCTAGTTCTTATGTTCCCAGCAATATCACAGCACCAAAACTGAAAAGGGCTTAACTTACAGCTGAACATGTAGGCTGTCCCCATTCCTCTACAATATACGACACAGGTCTATAAAAACTAGGACAAAGAGGCTTAGAGACAGCTTCTACTCTAGAGCTGTGGCTATGCTGAACTCCGTGGCTTTGTGTTGATGTGTTTGGGGCTGTGTGGGGATGGGTGGAGGAAGGGGAAAGTGAGGATGGGGTATGAGTCTGAAATTGTGTGCATCGAGGAATGCTGCTGTAAATTTCGTTGTGCGTGCACAATGACAATAAAATGCTTATGCTTATGCTTATGCAAAAGTTCTTAAAAGTGAAGATGGTAGGACATATAGTCTTTCTACAGAGGGGAGGGAATTAATCTATCATCGCCCCATCTCTTGGAATCTGTTTCTTCCATGGCTACATCAAGTTCAGATGTATAGTTGTTTTAAGGCAGCCATTCTCAACCAGGGTACCAGGGTACCCTGGGGTGCCGTGAGCATGTCCCAGGGGTACCGCGGCAACACTACTGCCCCCCCTCATTTTTGTGGTGTCTCCCACCAGCGCCAGCAAGGACATGGAGCTGGCCCATGGGGCAGGGCCTGCCACAAGGACAGCAGGCACCCCCACCCCCAGTGCTTCCCTTCACCCTGGGAGGGGAAGGTGGGGTGTGTGGCAAGCAGGGGCAATAGGAGGGGAAGGTGGAGGGTGGCAGCAGGGGTACCGTGAGATATGAAGAGTGAGGTCAAGGGTACCCTGACCTTGAAAAGGTTGGAAAACACTGTTTTAAGGATTATATGCCTGTCTTCTTCTGTAGAAACCATCGATAAACTGAAATTCTAGAATAAGCTGAGAGATAGAAGTGTGCCTGAGGCAATCTTCACAGCGTTTCCTGACCTCTGAAAATAAATTTTTAAATGTCTGGAATACTAGCAATGAGCACATTCACTTAGTTCTAAAAGAGTGCCTGATGGGGGAAAAAAGCTGTTTAAGATTACTATTTATTTTTTTTTGCAAGCCAGACTCTTGCTTGACATTTGACAACAGAAGGCAAGCAGTTGAAACTTTTCCTGACTGGGAAAAGCTTTGGCTAGCAGAATTCATGCTGTCCCATGACATTTAGTAGACTAAAACTCTTGACAGAAAACAAGCTGGCAAACTGACCCTGTGTAATCCTCTCAGTATTTACTGGACATTATTACTTTTTGTCTCAAGTTGGCTCGCCTGTTATTTGTTGTTCTATGTGTCGGTGTATAATAAAGTGGGGAAGCCTATTTAAATACTTGCTTGACGGGAAGAAAATTAGCAGATGAGATTGTATCACTTTATTTCTAGGGTCAGATCAATTTCACCTGCTGCATTTCTGGTTGCCCTCTTAAAGGCATAGGTGCCATATTATGAGGATACATTGTTGGGGGGGGGGTTTAATGGTACAACATCACTCCACCAAAATCAGTATTGTCTGGTTAGATTGGCAGCTACTTTCCAAGGTCTCAGGCATCGGGCTTTCACATCATCTCCTACCTGGCACTTTCAACTGGGACCTTCTGCATGCAAAGTGGATGCTCTCCCCTGAGGCACAGTCCCCTTCCCCCAAAATTTAAGGCCATTTCATATAGGATAGTATGCAGGGGTAATTTCTATGTATACGATAAAATATACACTGTGGCATCTGTGCTATCTCTGCAAAGATACAACGGTCAGACAAGTTGGAGGGAGGCTTCAAGCTTTGCACTGCCGCTGCGGGTTTGTAGAATGGGGTGCCACCACCCCAATATATGCAGCCTTCCATGGCAAGGGGAAAACCTCATTTGTGCCACATGTCAAATCTTACAGCACTGGGGCCTTAAACAGGGTGACAATAAAGCAAAACTGAGCATTGCCGAGCCCTTTCATTGCATCTTGGTATCACTAGATGGCAGCAGGATATCACAAAGCTAAACCACAGACCCGTCTAATTAGACAGCATATTTATTTCAGGTCACAACCAATTCACTGAAGACATGTTTGTAGCTTATCCATGATCGTTGCATGCATGGAAAGGATGGTTCTGGAGTGAAAATGATATGCAAAGGGCAGAGTGCTTCTGGAGAGCTACAGTGCCCAGCAGTCTCGTTGTGCATGCCCACACTATTTGCAGATGTGAATGCAAGTAATGGGAGGCTATTTATATGTTGAATTTTTAGGTTGCCCTTCCCTTTGTGGGCTCAAGGCAGCTTATTTGCACCAATGTGGTAGAAAAGCATCTGCCATGAGACACTGTTGAAGAAGAGCAACCCGTTGTAAGCATTCAGACCCCTCTTCCCACTAAAGGGTGCCATGGAGGCACAGGGGCCACAGACTGGCACAAGAGCAAGACACTGCTCCCCACAAAATGGATGCCTCTCAGAGAATTTTGGGATTTATCTTGTGTGTCAAGCCTGGGCAGGAAGGCACTTGACTGCTGAACTTTTCCCTGGCCCGAAGGTGTGCCTGGCTGGACTATGGGGCTAAGTCAGGGGTAGGGAACCTGCGGCTCGAGAGCCGCATGCGGCTCTTCTGCCCTTGCACTGCGGCTCCATGAGCCGAGCCGCTGGCCCCATCCTTCCCTGCAGGCAGCAGGGCGGACGCATCCATGCACTTCTCAGAATGAGCGGAGTAAAAGGTTAAAAAAACCCCAATATATATATATAGTGTTATCTTTATTTTAAATGTCAAAAATTATTTGCGGCTCCAAGTGTTTTCTTTTCCCGTGGAAAACGGGTCCAAATGGCTCTTTGAATGTTAAAGGTTCCCTACCCCTGGGCTAGGTAATTCACATGGTATCACCCTGAGGTAATTCAATCAGCACTCTGAGCAGGCTATGATTTACCCTGTCTGCACCCACCCCAGCAATCAACCAGTATTCAAGAGAATAGTTCAGGCATTCTTGTGGATCCTGACAACTCATCAAGCCTCTCCTATCTTTTCGTTGGATTCCTGGAAAAGCAATCTCTGGCTTTCCTGCCACCTTACCTTACACCACCTCAGGGCCCATTTGGGGGTATAAATATCAATCCTTTGGACATTTGTAGTGTGAGTGTTGGATGTGTGCACACACCCTCACTTGCATGTGGACTCTTCCTTTTGCTGCAGGAAATGCTGGTCGTTTTCCTTTCCAGTGTTTTTTTCCCTGGCTGTCCTGTCAAGACTGGTAACTATTGACCATATCTGAAACCCTGTCCAGCTTCCTCCCTTTCCTCTTAATCAGCCCTTCTACGCTTTCTGTGTGTGTATGTTAATTGTTTAAGATATATTTTTTTTTTGTTTTACTATTTTTATTCTTCAATAAAATCCACTTCAATTATATAACTGCCTGATCCTTTGAGAATTTTCACCCAGGGCAATCCTGATACACATAATAGGTTACCAGTCTCAGTTAACTCCTCTTGCTCTCTGCCACCAGCTAATTCCCCCAGCTGAAGTGGAGATTGCCTACTTCGGGTAAAATCATGTTGCTTGCCTGTCTTGTGGATATTGGTACAGCAGAGCTAGTGTGCCAGACTCTAGGACCTGAGTGTCAGGCCGGAGCCTGACAGTTGGGGGTTGGCGGGCATTTGAAAGGGAACTGAGAAGATTTCTTCTCTGCAGGTGTCCAGCTATCGGTCTCCCGCTGTCTGCGGCCTTGGAGTCATCCCTTATCAAGTGCGGCCTTGGAGTCATCCCTTATCAAGTTCCCAGCTCTTTTATACTTTGTTCTAGGGGTAGAGTGAACTGTTTGGTTACAGGAGGTCCCGGTAGGGGAGTCTTGAGGGATATATGCAAGTGATTTGCGAGGGATTCTTCAGAATAATCTTTGCTGATGTATTGTCGAAGGCTTTCACGGCCGGAATCACTGAATCACTGGGGTGCTGCGTGGTTTCCGGGCTGTATGGCCGTGTTCTAGCAGCATTCTCTCTTTGCTGATGTTTACCTATCACTTCGAAATAAAGACTTCAGAGCAAATCTACAGTTTCTATTATTTTCGGACCTGGGGTCTGATACTGAGAGACTCAGGCTTAGTTCCTCTCTCTCAGCCTGACATACCTTATAAGGGTATTTTGATACAGAGGAGAGTAGAACTCTTTGGTGTATGAGATAAAATGGTTATAGGTGGCATGGATTCTGCTGGAATGAAGCAAAGTATTTCTCTCTAGTGCCGTTTGCTTTTGTAGTGTTTTGTATGTCAAAACAGTGTTTTGTATTTCTGTGACCTCTGGTAACTATACTATTCCTCTATACCTCTTGTTCAGACATTACTATTCCACACATTCACTGTCAAAATCCTATTCCATTTTTATCCCCCCTCCCCCACTCCAGGGCTTTCTTCCTCTCTTGCTACCATTAATTTATTCAGTCACTAATTCTGTGAAGAAACAGAAACCATTTGGTACTCCCACACAGTAAGAGCAACACAGAATCTTGCTGTGTGAAAGTGCTGAATGTAGAAAAAATGTGGTGTAAGGAGACAAAATAAAGATTCACTCAGATCAAACAGGCAATTATGAAAGGTTTGTGTTTTTCTTAGTTTAGTAATTAGTTTAATGTTATATTTTACCCTGTATCTCTGGAATGTCACTTGCCCTTGACCATGCTGTTACCATTTTTCTTCATAGGCTCTTGTGCGTGCTTGCACATTGGTTTATAAACAACAAATTGGGCTCTAGTCCACAAAAGCACCTGCTTTCAAAAATGTTTTTGTGGTGGCACAAGAATTCTCATGATTAAAAATGTAGGAACGTTGCCTATTTTGTACCTAGCCATTCCAAAGAAAGGGGAAAATGGGCATATGTGTACTTAGTTCCAAACTTGGCTGCCAAGTGTGGATTTTCAAAATATAAGGAAAGGGAAGATGTATCTACGAATCTGGGGGAATCCAAGAATGCCTCACCTAAATTTCAACATAGCGAATACCAGTTAATTTAATCAGAATCCGAAAACCTTCCCCTGGACTCTTATCACCACTAACTGCAGGTGACATGCTGATACCTGAGAACTCCTTTTCTGACTTTAAAAATTTAGCAGGTTTGAAAGAAGGCCCTGTCTGTTCTTCTTGAAGGAATCCCACTCCCAAGCAAACATTCGAACACACAATACCGGAGGTGGGATCCAGCAGGTTCTCACAGGTTCCCGAGAGTAGGTTACTAATTATTTGTGTGTGCTGAGAGGGGGTTAGTAATTGGTGATTTTGCCACACGATTTTTGCCTTAGTTACGCCCCTCCTCTCAGCAGTAGCGCGCAGAACTTGAAGCAGTCTAGCAGGAGGTGCGCTGCTGTGCGTGGCAGCCTGTGCCTGCGTGCATTCGTTTCCCACCGAAGGACCAGCGAAGCGGCTGCGTCCTTGCCACAGCCCTGCCCAGGAATGCCATGCCCCCGGAATGCCCAGCCACGCCCCCGTCGTGCCCCGCCCAGCCCCATTGGCGCTACGCCACAGTTTGAATCCCACCACCATAGGAACCTGTTCCTAAAATTTTTGGATCCCACCACTGCACAATACCCTACAGTTTTTCCAGCTGATTGTAATGACTGTGTAGGGTGGCAGTCCCTGAACAACTGAACAAACAGATATTATTCAGTAATATCCAAACTGCTGGTTTCTATTTCTGTGGTACATTATCAAAGGGATCTAAATGGACACGTTTTAAAAAACACCCTCCCACATGCTGTACACAGCCTATGCAGTCAACTGTGCATTCTGATGTAGTGGGTATACATCCTGCATCAGTCTACAGAAATTAGATGTGTTGATGGCAAATGTTGTTACCGTGTTTCCCCGAATATAAGACAGTGTCTTATATTAATTTTTGCTCCCAAAGATGCGCTATGTCTTATTTTCAGGTGATGTCTTATTTTTCTGTGTTCTGTTCATCGGGCATGCTTCCAAACAAAAACTTTGCTATGTCTTACTTTTCGGGGGATGCCTTATATTTCACCCTTCAGCAAAACCTCTACTATGTCTTATTTTTCGGGGATGTCTTATATTAGGGGAAACAGGGTAGGTAGCATAGATAAATTGGTAAGATGTTCCCCAATTGTTTTTAAAATTCTGGATGAATTGACACTGCAGAAATTTTGATTCTTGTGCCAGGATTGCTTCAGTTTTAGAGCAAGACGAAGGAATGTAAAACACACAAGTATATTATAATGAAACCTTTTTTATTTTCTTAAGTACAAATGATGTGGTGATTTCAAATACAGATGTACTTTAGCTTAGAGAGCAAATAGTTTTTTTTATAAACCAAGACACCATAAATTAATAATGTGCATTTGTGGAAGTGGCTAATGGAAGCACTAGTGATCACCTGTAAGGCTATACTTTCACTTTCTGCTCAAAAGGAAGACCTTGTGATATGCTAAAGATAAAACTCCTGAAAGCCCAACATGAGATGTTCCTCAGGTTTTATATATCATGTCTGGAACTCATCCAGAGGCCAATTCTAAGTTCTACTAATACTACGCATTCGGTTTTTGTCATAAGCATGGGAATTTTTCAGCACCAAAACATGAGTGTTATAGAAACAACCCTGTTCTAACTATAGGGTTTAACTATATGCTGTATCTCAGGGTCCAACAAGATATACCTTGCAAGTTCCATGCTCAAACTGAATTCTCAGGCTCACGGGGATCCAGTATGGACTGGGACCACAAGGAGAAGAGATGTAAGCCTCTCTATCGTTCCCTATTTTCCAACCTGGAACAGTCCTGGTGACACTATTTGCCTTGTTGCCTTTTCCAACAGGGCAAATAGCACTGATCCCTGGGGCTGTTTCAAGTTGGGTTAACAGAATAATGGAAAGGTTTAAGTCCCATCTCCCTGCAAAAAACAGTCCAGATTTGAATAACACTAGGCATGCTTGGGAATTAAGTTTTGGGCACAGAACTCACAAGGCACGTCTCATTAAAAGTCCTTGTGATCGACCTGAGGGAGATGCAAGGATAATGATACATACAAGTATGCCCTAGGTGGAATTGAGTCCTATGACCAATTCACAAATTATGGAGCACCCTGTGGTCAGGGAAGTAACGAGGGTGGGGCTCTTGCTCCAGGCGTTAGTTGATTGGGGGTGGTTTGCATCACGCACACACACACGCACACTGCAGCCTGAAGGCTACTTTAATTATTTTTAATTTACAGCAAGGCAACCAACCAGGAACAGACTAGTGGAGGGGACAAGGGCAGGGGTGCCCTCCCTGACCTTGTTCCCACCCTCAGTCTCCTGGCCACTTGTTGCGATTTACTCCACTTCCACTGAGCCACCTCCTCAGTTCAGACTTAACTAAAAGGACTCGGGAGCCAAGCCAAGTCTTTTCAGTTACTTTCCCCCCTACTCTGGACTCCACTGCCCCAGGCAGACACAATTTCAGTGGGTGACATTTTTGGTAGCTACGTCCCTGCCCATCGTCCTCAGTCTGTGTCAGATGTAAACACAGGATTTGGCCCATTGGGAAACTCACATGTAACCCAGGAAACACCTGGGTTTCTCCTAACAGAACCCCTCAAATCTTTTTCAGGCTGGAGAAGTGGTGCAGGCAGAGGCTGACTCCCCTTCTCCAAACATAACATGGTCCTGATTTGAATCAGACACTGCCCCTGCAGGAAGTGAAAAGAACCCCCAACTCATATTTGACTAGATCATCTCTGACAGTGGGTGGAGACTCCAGACCCAACCTGTGTACTCCATAATGTGTAAATTAGAATCAGTGTTGGTGAGGTGAGACATCCTCATTCTGACCTGATTCATGTTTACCTGAAAGCAAGTTCCATTTTGCACAATCAAGTAATCATTTTGCATGCTACCAAGTAGGTGTGTTGAGGGATCAAAGGCCACAAACTTTTCTCCAAATTGTCTGAGACACATTTACAGTTTTCTGCTTACCACACATGTATTTTCTCAGCTGAATTAATTCTACTGAACAGAACAGCACAGTACTTTAAAGCACGAACCTACATTGATAAAGGGCACAGAAAGGAACCTCATATGGCATTGCAATGGTCAATTGGAATAAAAATTGCATTAGCTCTGGATTACTAGTTGGAATAAACATTGAATTAGCTCTGCACAACAAAAAGTATCATGCCAACATGAAGCATCGAGTATACGAAGACGTAGTCTAGTAAAATAAGTCCCAAACAGGAGACGTATAACTGGTCATAGTAAATATGTTTTTCAGCCTTTAAACAGTTGCTAAAGAATCAGCATGATGTTCCAAAAATCAGGTCCAAAGACTAAAGTGATTTTAACCCTCTTTACCTGCATATCTGAATTGCTCCCACCTTCCGTAGCAGCAATTAATAGAAACTATAAAAGATAGGAGATGCAAAGATCACCTTTTTCTACTTTGGCCCACAATTCACCTTAACTTGGTAACTCACGACATAGTAATAAACTGATTTCAGTTTAATTCCCGCATTTGCAATCTTGCTAAAGTAGCTACATTAATATGCACTACATAATACTGGATTTATTTGTACAAGTGGATTTGTTTGTGAAACAAAATAAAATTTAAAAATTTAGTTTTAATTCCATTAATTTCATGCATACTTTCTACATTTGTAACCAGGCCATAAGAAAGTTGGATAGCTTCTGTCATGAGCATAATGCCTGAATAAAAGCTCAATAAAAATTCACAAGGGGACCAATTTACAAGGGCAACCAGTCTTCCTTCTGGCAACTTACATACAGCACTTAATAGCGGTGGAGACAGTCTAAGATTTCATTTGTAGTCAGTCTCTTTTATACATTCTGCCAACACTGACTAATTTAAGGATGGATAGACTAGTTTAAAAACATTTTCCCAACTGTGCAGCAAAGAGTGTTGACTTGCATAATCTCACAGAGATGTGCTTCAGAATATCTGGGACATGCAAAAACGAACAAATCATGGCATCTGCTTCAGATCCAGTTCCATTTGAGATGTTGCCTGATTTAAATGGATTGTAATCCAAAACAGGATGATGTAGTTTACAGCAGAAATGGTTTACAGCAGACAAAATCCTCATCTACAAAGTTGGTTAAGTTACAGTCAATCCATAAGGGGCAGGGCAGTGCAAGAAGAATGAAATCCGAACAGGTTTCAGGCATTGTGGGAAGAATGAAAAACTGCAGAAATCTCCAGCTGCTGTGAAACTCTCTATGCAGCTTGATGAGCTGTGTCACACTTTCAGCTGGCATACGTCTATGCCAGCCAAAGGGGGAGTTTCTGGGCCAAAAGGACACAAAAAGCCAACTAAAATTGGCTCCACCGTTGGAAACACCCCTGAAATGCCTCCACCAGTGCCCATGCAACCTCCTGTAACATCAGCACAATGGCAGCTTCCATATTTGGGCATTGCAGAGTCGCATGGTGCCCTGCCTCTGGCATTAGTGCATCTCACACTGGCGTATTTGCCCGTATATGGGGCACAAGCACCAGCACACCCTCGTACCATCTCCCCAACACGATGACCCCCCCCCCCAGTGGATTGTACTGTTAGAAAAAAACTTTCTGGCAATCCCAGAATGCCTACTGTACTCTAAGCCTAAAAGATCTACTCTAAGTCTAAAAATACGGACAGAAAATAGAATCTGGCCTCATGCTTTCTGTAAACGAACTTTATATTTCCTTTTCTGCTGTCAGTTCTCAATTATAAGCATTTCAGATCCAGTTCCGTCTCTCAAGTAGATCTAGATGAGCTCCATATTTGCAAGTATTTTAATGCTTTTTAAAAAAACGCAAACTACAGTTTTAAGGGACTGGTTCATTAATAATCAAAACTGATAAGGGACTTTATGAGGTAATGTTTATATTTATGAAATAGCCCAATTCAATACAATTCGATACAAGTTTATTGAGGGAAAAGAAGAAATCATGGACATATGTCCTTAAAACTGTTAATCTTAAAATCTGTATTTATGGTCTCTGTTGTAGCTATGCATTCCTATTATTGCCAGAAGGACCCAAGCACATTCTTTTCCCAATGACACACAGTCAAGGCATATTTTAAATGCATTGAGTTCAGCTGGCTTAAGCACTTGTATTTTCTTCAGTAATATTAGCCATGCCTGACTGTTCTTCCCTTCTGAAGGGTAAATACTGATATTTGAAATACCTAGGTCATATATTTACAGCTGTACAATAGTAATATAAGATACCTGTAAAATACCATTATAATTATCTACAAAAAGTAGAGTAGATCATAGTGGAGGTCTATACCAGCACCCCTTAATGCTTGTTCATATCCTACCCTGTCTTGGTGCTCCATGTATTGCACACTCATTCTTTGAGTATCCTTGCTCACTCCAGTCAGGATGGAGAGCGGCACATCTCCCCAGTAAATTTTCCTGCCTGCCAAAATTAGTGAAACAACTCCTCTCATGGGCTTCTACAGGACAAATTCCCAGTGCACTGTGCTCTGAAGCCTTGGATTGTACCTATTATCTCCAACAGGGCTCTGCTTTGCATGACAGACAACTGGACATGTCCCTTTTCCCTCCAACCATGAAAATGACCTCTGAACTATCACTGTAAGGCATACAGATCTTTGGCACATTCCGCTTCATTCAGAAATCGCTTACATCCCCTAGAAAGTTGATTTCTGTGGGTACAGACAGAACCTATGAGAATAGATGGCTTGGAAGTTCCAGTGGGAAAAGGGAAGGAGTGACAACACCCCTTCTGTTAGTGGAACTGCACTTGCAGAAAAGGGGGGTGATTTTGTTTTCTTTCCTCTCCTCGGAGCCCTATGTCTGCTTGATCACACAGCCACAATATGGAAAGGGACTACTGGAGGTAGGAAAGAAACCTCTTTTATTGGGCACCCATACAATAGGATATGGGCATGGGTACTTCATACTGCATTGTGAAATGATTCCTTGCTGAAGAGAAATCACCATGGAATCCTGCCTCATCAGCTTTTAAAAATTAATTAATTATATTTATTTTTTACATTTATATCCCCCCGACAACTCTCCCATAGGACTCAGGGCAGCTTGAGATATTAGATATTTGGAGTTCCAAAAAGTAATTGAATCTAAGGGTGCTGAGTAAACAATCATGAGGTAAAAGAACACATTCATGGATTGGTCACCACTGCCAATTAAAAAACAGAGAGTGGGAATAAGTGGATAATTTTTTCAGTGGAGTGATGTGAGCAGCATCTCCTTGGGATCTGTTTGGGATTGGTGGTATTTAATGTATTTATAAACAACCTAGAACAGGAGGTGAACAGTGAGGTAGTGACGTTTATATATGGGCCATTACCCATGGAACGCTTAACTCGGGACTCTTCTCTGCTCAGGGGGATCACAGTGGACTCTCCTCGCATTTCTCTGTTTACACACAAGGAGGCAGCCCCGTGCCTGCCCCACAGCTACTCAGACAGGCTCTGGTTCTCTTAATTCCAGCCATCAACAGCTTTAAAGGCACAGATCTCATCACACGAAGGAGATTCAACACACAAATGTCCTCCAAAGGGCCGGGAGTTTAGTAACAAGAGTCCAAGGGTTCCACAAAACAAAAGGGTTTCCTGGGCCCACCCAGTTCAGTAGCCTCCCAACATGCGCTTGACTAACTCTCCCTCCAAGTTCTTCCTGCTTTGAATTTCCTTTGATCAGGTCTTCTGCTTGCCTGGCCACTGATTCCTCCTCCCAGCTAAGCCCTGAGAACGGGCCCTGAAGCTTTGGCTGAGCAGAATTCTAACCCCCCCCCCCCCCACATTCCAAAGACACACGTGCATTGACCTCCCCATCTCAAGGTGGGAACTGCTGCCACTACCCACCCACCCTTGCAGGAACACTGGGGGAAGAGAAGAAATGCCACTGATGCCCAGTATTGTCTCCCCCTCCCTTTCACTCCACACAGACACTCACACTCTGAAATAAAGTTTTAAAAGCCCTTCCAATCATCGGGGAGGAGAGAAGCAGAGTGAGGGAGGTGGGATGGGGCCAAACAGAGACCCGCTTTGTGCTATCCCTCGCAAAAGCCAACTCTGTTGCTTTGCATGCCTTGCCCCATGTGCCTCGCCTGCCCCATACTGCTGCCTCCTTCCTGCTTCTCTAAGTGCACAGACTGAAAGTAGTGAAGAGGGAGCTGGAGGGGCTGGTGTTGGGCAGACAGAAGTGGTCTAGGGCAAAGCTGTGTTCACTGGCAAATCTCCCCGCTCTGGCAGCCAAGCAAAAATTAAAATCATGCTAAAAGTGGTCTTGCTTGCAGTGGAGAGAACGGAAAGTGAAAGTGGGGCCCCCACTCCTCTTGTGCTGCGATGGACATTTGCCTCCCTCATTTTGCAAACCCCTTGTGTGTAATCGGCCTATGACACCTAATTGCTCAGGATGGTAAAAACACAAGGGGACGGGGGACCTTTAAGAGAACCTCTCCATAGAAGGTGGAAGGATAACAAAATGGCAAACAAAATTCTGTAAAAGTACAAAAGGATAGTCCAGGCTAACTCTATCTTGTGTGTGGCCGGGAGACCTCCAAGGAATACCAGGATCACAACTTGGAGGCAGGCAATGGCAAATCAGCTCTGATTGTCTCTTGTCTTGAAAACCCCACCAGAGATTACCATAAATCAGATGTGACTTGACAGCAAAAAAAAAAAAGAGTACAAAATGATGCATTCTAGGGCTCTACTTTCCTACCCTACTTTCATGTATACGCTAATAAGACAGGATAGAAGCTGATAATGACAGATCAACAAAAGAGATCTTGGGATTGTGCTAGATTGCTTGCTGAAAATGTCAGTTCAGTGTTCTGTGGTGATAAAAAAAAAGGCCAATTTCATGCTAGGGATCATTAGGAAAGGGATTAGAAATAAAATTGCCAGTACAGCAATAACTTTATCCAAGTCCCTGGTGATGGTTCATTTGGAATACCATGTACAGTTCTAGTCTTCTGGTCACTGCATCTCAAAAAGGACACTGAAGAGATGAAAAATGTGCAGAAAAAGGCAAACACCTTGACCACAGGGTGAGAGCACCTGCCCAATGATGGCTAAAGCATGTGGGGATTTTTCATTTGTAGATAAGGGGACTGGCATGATAGAGGTCTACAAAATTATGCATGGTGTGGAGAAAGTAGGCAGGGTAGCCTTTCTCCCTCTCTCATAATACCAGAACTTGAGGCTACTCTATGAAAACAATCAACAGTAGAATAAAACCAGACAAAAAGAAGTACTACTGCTTAGATGAATTTTCAAGAGGGCTGGACAGAATGATGGAGGATAGGACTATCTTTACTATAAGCCACAATAGCCAAATCGGGACTTCAGGTTCAGAGATACTGAGGAGCAGCCAGCAGGTGAAGGCTTTTGTCTGTGGTCCCTTCTTGTAAGCTTCCCTCTGGCATTTGACTGGTTGTTGGAAATAAGATACTGGACTAGATGGACCATTCGTTTGGCCTAGCACAGTTCCTTCTTCTGCTCACAAAGGAGGGGACAGAGGCACTCCTGATTCTCCACGACACATGAAGAATGATGCAGGCTAACAGTTTTAATTTTAAAGAATAAAACTATGTTCCAAAAGCAAACAAACTGGCACATCAGAAATCGAGCGGCTGGAGAACTGAAGACCAATGGCTAAAATAAGGACAATCTGGGTTGTTTTGTCCAGTAACATGAGAAGCGTAACTGCAAGATTAATTCTCCATAAACAAGGTTCTAACTTGAACACAAAGAAACCCACAAGGAGTTTACATCACCGAATAATTTTGACTGCACTCACGTAAGTTATGCTTGGGTATGCAAAAATGTCCCTAGTGCAGAAATATACCCAGGTTTACCCAGTTTAATTAACAAACAGGGCACACAATAGGGGAGAACTTGAATATTTTTACACATTTTCTTTGTCAAATTCACAAACAAAATACATTGTAATATGACAGGCGACATCATTCCATCCCCCTGACGCTATCATTTCCACACAGTCCTCCTCATCGTAAGCATTATTTGGCTCGCCAGTACTCCATTTGTTGAAGGTCTGCATCGGGGAACGGTCAGAATACACAAAATTACCCTCCTTCTCTAGGTCATTAATGCCAATGAAAACTCGGTTGAGGCCTGCTTGATTGATGTATGAAGCAATAACGGCATTGGTGCTTTCATCCTTGGGCATGCTCAGTGTTCCTCCTCTTCCTTGGCAGTAGAGCTGTGCATCCATGTACCTCTTCTCTTCTTTCACCAGCAAGTAGATCTTATTATCTGTCTCACGCACACCAGCGACAGCTGCGGGGGAGGGCAGTGCTGAAAAGTGAGCACTCGCATTTCTATAAACCAACTTAATGCATACCACATAGGACAGACATATCAATCAGATGTAAATCAGCCAGGCTCTTCTGAGCACAGCTTTGATTTTTTTTCTTTTTTAAGAGGAGGAAGAGGAGGAGATTTGCATGACACATTCTCACCTTTTTTGATGAACTTTAACTCTGTAGTCAGCATGGCCACTTGGTTATCCATTTTACCAATAGCTGTACGCAACTGGCCACATTCACAAGGAATGCCTGCGGAAATCAATAAGTGCACATGACCACGTCCATAATGAAGCAAGTAAAATGCCACTTTGCATTTGTTGCCAGCCATCCAGAACAGTGCATGCTGCTCAAAACGGCCCCATACAAATGATATTTCCACAGTGGTTATCGACAGGGCTGGAGCGAGGGGGAACTGAGCCCGGGTCACGCCCGCCCGCTTGGTGCTATGCCACTGGTTATCGAACGCTTAAGGGTTGGAGGAGATTTTTTGGTATATTTTGCACATATCTATTACAATGACAGAATGAATTCTTGTTTGGATCTCACCTAGAATTTCCATAGGTAAAGGGGGGGGGGGTGACCAATTTGTTCCTCACACAGCACGTCAACCCCCTCCCCAATGTTCCTCCCCAAGAACACCTTGCAGGTAGAGCTGGATTTATGCATGAGAAAAGTATGCTACAGTGGGACTAAAAGTGACTACTGCATACTTTTTGGTAATATTATCAAGTTTCTTAAACTTGACAAAGCCTCGGGCCTCAGCAGGCTTTAATCCAACCTTGCATGGAGGGAGAATCATGGGGGGAGGGGGGGGGCTGAAATCACATACACCTGCAGTATTAAAATTCTGGGCATGATCCAAGCCTCTGATTGCATCTTCCACAAAGTTTCATTTGTTAAGATAACTATTTTTCTCCTCAGTGGCTTTGCACTGCCCTCATGCTTAAATTTCCCAGTTCAAACAGCCTCTCAGGTCTCTGGGGTGCCAGCCCAAACAGAATCCTTCCCATTCAATGGTAAAATTATAACTACAGTTTGTACCTGTTTAATGAAAAGCTCTGAAAAGCACCCACAACAGGCTCAATAGCAGTGACACTTAGGAGGGACTTCATATGAAACTGTGGAAAATGTCCCTTACAAGGAGGATCCCTCAAAGGCTAAGATTTGAAAATGCTTCTTAAGAAATGACAGAGGAAGCAGAGTCATATTTTCCAGTTGCCATCTTGACAAGTTCAAGCATTAAGCCATTAATGTGTCAACTGCAGTTGTCACTTGACTACCTGAATGGGTGAAACTGCAAGAACTAAGGCAGATTCGTTCCACCATTTTAGGTTATGAGGGAGTTTTCTGTTTGTTTTTTGAAGGCAATTTGAGAATGTTGAAATGTCAAGCCAGATTTCAAAGGTTTCAAGGATTATCCAAGTTCTGAAGCATCATACCAAAATCACATCACTGCTATAGAAAAAAAAGGGGGGGCTGTTTTTCAGTCCTCAGTGAGAATATATTTGACACATTCATACACAACATCAGGTGCTGACTTTAAGGTGCCAACACAGACACTTCACAAATACACCCTTTCACAACATTTCAGGCTTACCTGGCTCTCCATTAGGACCAGGGGGACCTACATCTCCATTATCCCCCTTTTCACCTAAAAAGGGGAGAGGGGAATAAAGAGGTTATTGGTTCTATTTGACTCTATCATGAAAGCAAGCCTGGGAGAGCCACGCTTGTTTCATTAAAACCTGGGTTCTTTTCTCCAATAACTCCAACCAGCTGAGGTCTCAACGATTTTTATTGAAAAACAGAAATCAAAGAAATAAAACATGATTGCAGTTAAGGGATTGCTTAGCTGATTATGTCCCTTTTGGTTCTTTGTCCCTGTTCTGGGAACCCATGGCCCAGAGATGTTTCTCTGACCACGTCTCAAGATGGAATTCCAAAACCTTTGTTTTCCCCTTCTCAGGAAAACTCTGTTCAGGCCATGAGGTAACTTAGGCCTTTGAAGTTTCATCCTAGCACCTCTGCATAGTTTCCTGTCCTCCCTCCAGGAGATCAAAAGACAAAGATGCTTTTCACAGTCATGTGTGATTTTGCTAGTTTTACAGTACTATTCCATCACAGACTCCAAACAGGGTGCTAGGATACTGTGCATACTGGACTGGGGAAGCAATACTAAGTGCAATCATGTTAATATATTTTTGTATAAATCTATTTAGGACCACAGTGCAAGCCATTATAATTGTTAGCTAGAAACAATATCTTCATACCAATTTCACTGAGATATAGTGCAACTTTTTGGATGCACAAAACCAACACAGGGCTTTAGTTGTGGGGCAATTGTTGGCAGGGCGTACTGTCCAGGGGGACATATGGGGTTAAATGTCCCCAGGCTGTGACCATTTAGTCACATGGAACCCTCAAACCCCTCCTCCTTCCCCCTGGGTCCATATACCGACTTCAAGACTAGGTGCAAAAAAGCATTCTAGTAATGATGCACAAATGAAGCCCAGATTTCAAACTTAACATACATTGGAAAAAGATATGAAATATACCTTTTGAACCAATGGGGCCAATTTTTCCATGCCGACCAATGCTTCCCTTCTCTCCTTTCTCCCCCATTTCGCCTATGAACACAAAGAAAATCAAAGAACAATTTTAATCCTTTTTTCCCACTTTATAACCTCAGTATCACTTCCTTGTCAAACATCTGTCTACAAAATCTAAAAACTATATTTTCCCTATTTGCCAGTTGACATTGTTGCCTTTATATCTCCACAATGAAAAGGGAATTTAAAAAGGGAAACTGGGAATTCAAAGAACCTGGTAGACAGATGGTTAGTGGTGTCATCGTAGCCTAGCGGTTCCTTTGAAATTGCATCAGAGTTACCTGAAACACCATTCGAGTCCTGAGGGTGCTGTCAAAAGAAACCATTCTAGAGTGCGGAAAATGGTTGCCAATACAAGCTTAGGAAAAGTGAAGAAACCTCAGGAGGGGCACAGAAGCACACGATGGGAGAAATAACACCTTTCAATGGCATCCAAGCTGGGGCAAACATCATGTGCATAAGTGACCTAAAAGGAAATCTGGCTAGTTTTAACCATGTTTTTTTTTCTGATGCAGACGTAACATTAATCATGGTTAAAGCCAACGGTGGCAAGACATGGGGAATTCACACTGAAGAAGGAGCATATATTCCCAGGGTTGGCTCTCAGTTTGCAAAAATGGTTTGCAGACAAGGGAGCATCAGTCTGCACTGGACCAGACAGATTGAAAAATTAAGACCATCACCAAGAATGGGGGGAAAAAAGTGACATCAGGAAGAAAACACAGTATGAACATTTATATAATGGAACTGACCCCAGAAAAAAAATCTTTTCAGAAAAACAAACCACAAGTGTTTAGGTTGTAACAAACGGGATTCACTGTGCTATCAATACGGAGAGTTGCACAAACAATATCCAACAGCATTATTCCACCCCAAGGCAGAAGAGTCAAAGACTAACATTGCCACAACTCCCATTGAAATTAATAGGTAGCATGCACTCACAAATCAGGTTTGCAATTACAGCCATTGTGCCACGCATTTTCCTCCCCTCTGAGGCACACATTAATGAGAAATGCGCGACAGCCTCTAACATGCCCTCCAGAAGTAGCCACAAAATGAATATTGGAAACTCACAGCGGGAACCAAAAATGTTTTTCTCATTTAATGACAATGCTATATAGCACTTTACTGCAGAGCTGTGTTTAAATGAGGCACTTCTAACATTGGGTAGCCTCAGCAACTTTTAATGAAAAAGAAATAAGCACATTACAGCACAAATCAGATATAAGCATTGTCAACAATAGTTCAGCGTATGAGTGCCTTCATAATTTGCTCAGGCTTTTTATGAAGTATTTAACTGGGTTTATCAAAGGAGGTCAGATCCATTCCGTTAACAACTTTAAGAAATGTTATTATTTCAAAGTGTACAGTATAAGCTAAAAAAAAAACACAGATTGTTATCTTTTATGTCGAAGATCTGAAGAACAACTTTCCACAGTGTGTGTAGCTGGACACTAAAGCTGTTTCCACAAAGAGATTTTCCCCATACGGGCATTAAAAGGCCCCTTCAATATTTGAGATCATCCAGGTGACATTATGATTGACAAGACTGATCTGGCTACTATGCTTTCCTGCTTTAAGCTAAATTGAAATTGAACCCAATTTAGGCCATCTCCAAAGAGAAACTGTGAGGTGGCTATAGGCCGCTCATTGATCTGGATGTTCCATCTGCCATCACTATGGGGAGAGGGTAGCCTTGCAGCCCCTTTAAAGGGTGGTTTTCTTCCTAGGGAAAGGGGAAAAGAAGGGGAAGGAGGGTTCTGGGCCATCTGCACTTTTGAGCAGGTGTAGGAGAAAAGGGGGAGAACTGAGGGGGTCAATGGCTTCAGTGAGGAATGCAGGACAGGTATCACATACAGTGTTCCCACTATGCTTGCTTCCATCACTGTAGGAGCACCTTTTCACAGACCCATAAAGTCACTTCCTAGGACAGTGGTGGGACCTTCTTTTCAAGACCAGCCAGTGATGCCCAAACTGCAACCCAGAAGCCCACATACTATTTATTGCTTTAAAAGTCCCAATACGAAGCAATTTAATCCTGGCGAGATGCTGAGGGTTTTTAGTTTAGAAAAAATGAAGTTGGCTCCCTCTTCCTCTGCAAGTTCCCCACCGCACTTGAGGCAGGGAGCCCAGCCTGCTCTAGCTCCTCCAGCTTTCACTCTCCAGCGGCAGCACTGCTCTGTGCCTCCCTAGCATCTCTGGAGGAGGAGGAGGAGGAGTAGTTTGGATTTATATCCCCCCTTTCTCTCCTGCAGGAGACTCAAAGGGGCTTACAATCTCCTTGCCCTTCCCCCCTCACAACAAAAACACCCTAAGTGGTGGGTGGGGAGCTGAGAAGGCTTCCGGAGAAGCTGTGGCCCAAGCCCAAGGTCACCCAGCTGGGCGTGTGTGGGAGTGCACGAGGCTAATCCTGAATTCCCCAGATAAGCCCTTTTCTACAGCTCAGAGAAGCCAAAGAGCTGGGAATCAAACCTGGTTTCCTCCAGATTAGTAATACCTACGAGCAATTAACCTCCCTCATTAAAAGTGACCAGATTTTTCACTATTAAAAGCTGACCCCGGAGGCGCACACCTGCAGCAGCCACACTGCTGCCCACTGTTTGCCAGCTCCCCAGTCAGGAGGAGGCAGGGGCGGCACCTTTGGTGAGGTAATCCTGCCGGCAGCTATTCTGGGTGCCTCACGACTGGGGAGGCGCTTTCCCCCAAAGGCAGTGTATGCGTATTATCCCTTAATGGGACAATGGCATAAACCAATGAGACACAGGACACTCTCACATAAAAGCTGGATTGCGTATCTATGCCTCCTCCTCCTTCCATCAGGCGGGTAGCAGCCACCCAGAGCTACCATAGCGGGGCACCTGCCAGAGCCCTTGACCCCAAGGTCTCCTCCTCACCTCACGCCCGTCATCTGCACATTGCTATGCTCTTCGCTTAGATATGGCTGTGTGGGTGTAGGTGTATGTGGCGTGATTTTCCACCCCCATTGACGAGAAACTTTCTGTATGCATTGCGCGTTCACAAGAAGGAGGGCTCCGAGTGCCACCTCTGGCACCCGTGCCATAGGTTCGCCATCACTGTCCTAGGACAATCACCTAAGCTCAGTCCAATTTACAAAGGAGGCCTGATAAGAGGCTCCACATAAGAACATAAGAACTAGCCTGCTGGATCAGACCAGAGTCCATCTAGTCCAGCACTCTGCTACTAAGTGGGTCCACCAGATTGCTCTTTAGGGAGCTCCACATGCAGGATCTTAAAGAAGCAATGGCCTTCACAAGCTGCTGCACTCCTAGGCACCCTGGTCTACTGCTAAAACATTTACAGTGAGGAAATGCAGGATCAAGGAGGATCAAGATTGAGCAGCCATAGATTGACTTCCTCCTCATAAATCCCTGTCCAAGCCTTTTAAAGCTATCCAGGTTAGTAGCCAATGTTCACCACCTCCTGTAGCAACAATATATTCAGAAACACCAATCAACTGCGTTCGTGAAAGAAGTGTTTCCTTTTAATATTAGTCTAATTCTTCCCCCCAGCATTTTCAATGAATGCCCCTAGTTCTAGTATTGTGAGAAAGAGAGAGAAAAATTTCCTCTCTGTCAACGTGCCTCTACCGACCATAATTTATGGAGCTTCAATCGCCTCCCCCCTCAGGCGTCTCCTCTCAAATAAAGAGTCCCCAAAGCGCTGCTAGCCCTCTCCCTCATAAGCGAAGGTGCTCCAATCCTTCAATCATCCCTCGTTGCCCTTCTCTGCACTTTTTTTTCTATTATCTCTTCTTCGACATATCCTTTTTGAGATGTGGCGACCAGAACTGAACACAGTACTCCAAGTGCGGTCGCACCACTGCTTTATATAAGGGCATGACAATCCTTGCAGTTTTATTATCAACTCCTTTCCTAATGATCCCCAGCATAGAGTTTGCCTTTTTCACAGCTGCCATGCATTGAGTTGACATTCCCATGGAACTATCAACTAAGACGCCCACATAATTGGAATATTTGTTTGTTTGTTTATAATTCAATTTGTAACCCGTCCTTCCCCACAGGGCTCAGGGCTGTGAACAACAGTCTATCTCAAGTTGGCGATTGCAAACATAAATTCAGCTGGGAAGCCTCATACCATCCCACACCCCTTCATCTTCTTCTCTGGTGCTGTGTGAAAAATCACTCTGGTGCCTGAAGCCAAGCAAATGAGTAGTTCACAGTAGTTCACAGGACCTGGCAAAATCAAAGGTTGCTACAGGCAACTGGAGGCCTCTAACCAGACAGAGGCTCTTTCAAGACCCCTGGGATTCTTAGTTCTGGAGAAATGATGTTAAGGACAACTCTAAACAACTATTCAGAGAATGCACCTGAAATACTGTTAACGGTCTTGATAGGATATGCTTTATGATGGCGTTTTATGAAGGAATCAGGTAAGCCTTAAGGAAGCAGAATTCGTAAGCTCAATCAAATAATTCCTTTATCGCTGATCATAACGATATCAACCATGTTTGCAGTTTGGCATGCTAGCTTTCAAAATGCACAGAACTCATGAAGGACTTTCTCCCCCCTTTCTCTTTCTTACTGGGGGACAGTTCTCTGAAATGACTTGGCAATGAATCTTGCAAGGATCAATTCACCATAATATGCCTCTCGTTCAGCAGAAATGGCTGGAGCAGACAGTTTTAAACAAGCTATTTAGACACAGTTCTGCTGTGAAAGTGCTCCATAACATCATCAGAACTGGAAAACCTCTCCTTAGTTCCAGCTGTGAGGCTGTAATATTTATTTTGCCGCATCGTCCAGAGGGCACATCCAAGATTTCCTCACTAAGACCAGTACGTGTGTATTCACAGCAATGTTCCTGAACAAACACCTCCAGCAACAGATTCATGAGCTGACACTTGGAAACTTGGCTTGCAGGCAGCTCACCAATCTGCAGAAAAACCTGGTCACTTTATCAGCAACCTAACATGAAATCTGTATACATGTTGTGAAGCAGGGGGGCCTGCAGGAAAACAGGAGTTCTTCTGATAGATGGGAGCCCTACTATCATTACTCTCCCATGGCATTTGGTTGTGGGAAAGGTTCAACCTGTACAGACTGCACACCAACAGACTGCCGGCTGAATTGATCCTTGCAAGATTCATTGCCAAGTCATTTCAGAGAACTGTCCCCCAGCAAGAAAGAGAAAGGGGGGGAGGGGAGAAAGTCCTACACGAGTTCTGTGCATTTTGAAAGCTAGCATACCAAACTGCAAACATGGTTGATACCGTTATGATCAGCAATAAACGAATTACTTGATTGATCTTATGAATTCTGCTTCCTTAAGGCTTACCTGATTCCTTCATAAAACGCCATCATAAAGCAACTAGAGCATTATGTTATTACACATGAATGCACGCTTAGAGCATTCAGCTGCCAGTGTGAGATATGCAATGATGGGGGGAGGGAGGGGAGAGAGAGAGCACCCATCTTTCTGCCTGTAACAACCTTCACTAGGACCAATAGGTTCCTGCTGGTATCTAGGCTACCCACCAGAAGTCTGGATCCTGTATTTGTGTATTCTTTTCTCTACCGTTCACACACATCTAGACACACCTCTTACACAGTTCCATAGTTCTGTTGGAAGAAGAGCCTTGATTGGGTTTGAGAGGTTTAGCAGCAGGACATAAAGAATGTGAGGCTATATTTAATTTGGCAGAAGACTCTGCTTTAAAGAAATACATTTAGGAAGGGACAGGAAGGAGGAGAGGAAGGCAGGTTATCAGATAATAGTTTAACTGCTTAAACAGCAACTGGAAACCAAGAGGTTTAGAAGGACAGGATCACGTTAAGAGATCTGAAACCCTGGATCTTCTCCTAGTGGTCTTTAATGAGTTGTTTCACACAGCTGTGTCTGAAGTTAAACAGACCCATATCCAGTGCATAAATACAACATTTATATATAAACACAATTAATTTGCTCTCTGGGACTTAATGCCCTTTCCTGTAAACACTGCACAGTACAGAACATCTATCAACAGTGGCCAGCACAAGGCATCCAGGGTCCCCCCCTACTCACATATGACGTGCTCACTTATCTAAGCAGCCAGGAAGGCCATGTCATCCTTGCCCCAGGCTCATGACAAGAACTTTTTGGCTTTGTTTTTCTCATCTGCTGGGCCTCCCTCTCTTCCATTCCTGAACAATTTCCAGCACATACTTTAGAAGGCCTCCTCTATGCATTCCTCTCTATTCTAGGAGATTACGGGCTAATTCATATTACAGAATTTCTACATGGAGAAAGCATGTAGGAAATGATATGCAAATATTGTACAGGTACATGAAATAACTGCACACTGGCTACAGTTGTCCAACAGGTCTATTTCATGCAAAACAAAATGCACTATGCATGCTCAGGGTTGGCCCTGGGGCCAGATGCCTCTCACTTGCCCTGGGCACATAAGGATCTGGAAGCCACCAATAGCCAGGCCAATCTGAAGTTGGCAGCCAACTGCTTTTCCATCTGCCCTCCCTCCAGCAGAGGGGCTGGTGGTGGGCTGGAGAAGGAATATTGGGCAAACATGCCCTGAATCCAGGAGCTGCCACTGATCATGTGGTATGACAGAGGAAAAAGGGTTTCAAAGGAGTCAAATAACCGAGAAATTTCTTCTTAGAAGCTTAGGTGTTTATTGATCAGGATGAGCCTCTATCCCTACATTAGTCCAAGATGCTGACACTTGCACAAAGCAAGACTCACATCTTATATAAGGAACATTACGTCACTCCAGAAGGGTGAGCCTTACCCATTTATCAATGAACAAAGCAACACTGCAGCATATGAAAACCAATCAGACAAAATTATCGAGTTTCTCTTTCAAGACCCTTAAGACAATTTATTAAAACATTCCAAGAATCCCACTAAGTTATTTGTCTCATGCCAAACTGTTTTTCTTGTGTAAATAATTGCAAGCCAAGTGTTAATATTGCTGACAAGTCTACTTGATGGACAAGCCAACTCTGTGTATGTTTATTTCACACTAATACAGAAATTTTAAATGCATAAAAGTATTCCAGTCTTTGAAGCCACAAGCTATGTAATAGTGACCTTGGCACTTCATCTCATTGTGAAAATAATTGTCAATGCAACAAGAGCTCATAGGATGTCTTTGCATAAAGACTCACAAATTTCTTTGTAAGGTCAGAGTTCATTTCCTCAGATATATCTGACAAAGTTGTCTTGCCTAAGGCCGCAATAAATTTGTTCGTCTTTACAGTGCTGCAAAACTCACTGAATGAAAGAACAATATGGCTGCCTCTTGGAATAACTCTATCACTAGTATAGGGTGTAACCAGTTTAAAGCAAGACCTCCCTTTCTCTGATCTCTCTCCATAATAGTACTTTCATAAAATGGATTTGTTTGGAGTGCTGGACCACCCTCAACCTGCCAACAATACCGTAATAACACCCTACGCGATCACAAAGTAGTTTTCCAGATACAAATTAAGCAGCTAGCCAGAAAAGGACTAGCAGGATTCCACGGTTTTGCAGGGCTATTACCAGACCAAGTGGATGGGTGGGTGGGGGACTCTGTTTCTAAGTCAACAGGGTCTCCACAATCTATCCCAAGCAATAACCCTTAAAAGCATGTAAAGTCTCCAAGATGGGGAGCCCATTCTCTTCAAGGCTAGTGTACCAATAAGGTAGAGAAAATCTTGCTCCAGTCTTCTTGCCCTCGCCCATATTCGTTTTGGTACAGTTTCGCTGCTTCTTCCCTAAAGGGATAAAAACAAAGACAATACCTGCTGCTGAAAAGCTGTTCCATCTCCATCCCTGGACTATCTGCCTCGCTAAGACAAAAAACTTGCTAATGTGATTGCTCCAACTGTTCCTACAATGGGGTGCTGTGTGGTTTCCGGGCTGTATGGCCGTGTTCTTGCAGCATTCTCTCCTGACATTTCACCTGCAACTGTGGCTGGCATCTTCAGAGCCCGGAAACCACACAGCACTCCAGTGATTCTGGCCGTGAAAGCCTTCGACAATACATTGTTCCTATAGTGCTAATCTTAATTTCTTTCTCTGACTAACTGCTCTCTCAAAGACCACCTTTATTTGCATTCCCATTGATTAAGGGTCACTCTGCATAACCCTGAGGATCTCTTTTTCCCTAAAACTAGCCCCCTCCCCCAACATTCAGTGCCCAGTACTTCTAAGCTAGCCTTTGCTTCAGTTGCACTGTGCGCCATCTGGACTCTGCTTCTCTGGACCCCGTCGTCAGTATCTGGTAAAGCATCACCCCTAGAAATTCCCCAACTCTTCTATCTCCAAACCTATCCACTTGACTCTATATATCCTAAGACTATGCATATGTGTTCTGCTGTTTTGATTACTATGTGCTTGTATTTTTATTATTTTCTTTTAATAAAATCTGCTAAACCTTTACACAAGTTCTCCTGTGGATTTCTTGCAAAGGCAACTTTTCATAAACATACGCAACCAAGATTCCAAGTTTGCCCAACTCTCATTAAGCAAAGTCTGCCCTTTGTTAATTCACCCACACAACAAAGGGTAGACCCCAACATTTTGGTAACAGGGCTATTACCATGAGACAATGAGGTGGGGGAAATCTACAAACACTGCGCCATTCACATCCACAAACTAACTATTCAGATAATATCAGCATAGTTTGAACTACCTTGGAAAAACTACAGACACCTCAGTTTTCTTTCTGTCAAGAATAGAGACAACTGTTCCCATCTACCAATGCACCTTTAGCTTTAAAAGGGGCTTGGACAGATTTATGAAGTTGATCTCTGGCTACCAATCTTGATCCTTCTTGATCTGAGGTTGCAAATGCCTTAGCAGACCAGGTGCTCGGGAACAGCAGCAGCAGAAAGCCATTGCTTTCACCTCCGGCATGTGAGCTCCCAAAGGCACCTGGTGGGCCACTGCGAGTAGCAGAGTGCTGGACTAGATGGACTCTGGTCTAATCCAGCAGGCTAGTTCTTATGTTCTTATGTTCACCTGGTATGTCAAGCTAGAGAAATGACCAGGTCCTCTCTCCTGTTATTGCTTAGCTGTGCTATATTTTCCATTCAGTAATCAGAAAGGGAGAGGTACAAAACACTGGCTGTTCCAACCTTTTCCTTCTGTAAATAAATACTGCAGAAAGGAGTGTAAAGCATTCTACCAGCCTTTCTTGCCCAAACAGTGCAAGATGGAGAAAACTGAGCAGTACCAGGGAAAAAAAGACCCTCTGGGGTTATTCCAGTTGCAAAGACAACTGTACAAGTAGAAAGTACCAGCAATATGCAAGATACACATCTTTTCCCTTCCACATCCCATATGGTACATGGTGAGAAAGCCATTATATTAGGTGGGTTGGTTTGTTTTGGACCAGAAGGCAGTCTTGATGAATGCTCTCCGTGTACACGGAGAACAGAGCTGCATCAACACATCATTGAGGCTGTGTTATCAATGTGCTATAGCAACCATTCATGCCTGGATTATCCTGTGTGGACAAACTAGTCCATTTGTGAGTGAGTAACTGCTATAGCACATTAGCTGCGCAATACACAATGATGTGTGAATGTCACATTCCCTCCCTCCCAGTTCAAACCACATTTGAGAATGGTGAGTTGTGATGTACACTTGCAAGTGCTTTGCTGTGTGAGACACCCCATAGTTACTACCTCAATACAGACTGTGTGAATTGACACCCACCTGCCCTGGGAGATTACTATACAGAGAATTTCATTCCTATACTGCTACCAGTACCTAGGATCCAGAAGTCTCAGTACAAAAGACAGAGGCGTAGCAAGGGGGGAAAGCGCATGGTGCACTGGTGCGTCCTCAGCCCCCGCCACAGAATGCCCCCGCCACACCCCCACAGCGGCGCGTGCCAGGGGCGTCATGCACGCACACACACCGTCCCCTTGGAGCTACACCTCTGCAAACAGATGATGGCTTTGGAAAATCTCAGCTCTTCTGGCTGTAAGAACATGGATGGGAAATTTTGCCAGTACTGTAATAGAAGCCCAGTTAGTCAGGCAACTGAGAGGAGAAATTTAATTGGATGAGCAGGTATTTACCTGGCAAGGCAACATATTGCAGATTATTTGATTAGAAGCTTGGAGGCCTCCTGCAGTTTTTGCTGCTGCCAAGGTGAATTGCTTGGTTTTACCAGACTGATATTTTCCTTAAAAACTGGCTCATTTGCTTCTCTGAGACTGTGAATGTGCAATGGAATAGGCTGAATCCACACATATGGAACAGAACTGTCCCATTTTTCCATTTCTGCTGCAGAATACTTAAGGCTCAGCCAAGTGTGTGCGTTTTTAACAGTTCCACTTAGACCAGTCTCAGATAAGAGATTCTGGTGCTAGAAGTCCAAAAGCAGGACCAATGGGGAAAAAATAGGTCAAAATAGGTTTCTAATGTACAGAGGTATTTCAAGTGATTTCCTTCACTTGATTTGTAATGGAAATATTTTGATGCCAGAAGCAGTTGGCCCCTCTTCCTGCTAAGGGGTGCCATGGAGGCACAGGGGCAAACACTGGCATAAGAGCAAGATGCTGCTCTCCACAAAATTGATGCCCCTCAGAGAGTTTTGGGATTTATTTCGGGTGTCAAGCCTGGGTAGGAAGGAAGTTGGCAGCTGAATTTTTCCCTGGCCCTAAGGTGTGCCTGGCTGGACAATGGGGCTCATTAATCTCCATTGTGTCACCATAAGATGATTCAATCGGTGCTCTGAGCAGACCATTACTTACCCTATCTGCCCCCATCCCAGCAATCAATCAGTACTGGACTGTTCTCTTGGGTCCTGACAACTCATCACGATTCTCCTACATTTTTGTTCAAACCCTGGAAAAGCAATCAATTCTTTGTCTCTGTCTTTCCTGCCAGCTTATCATGTTTCCTACCAGCTTATCACCTGAGGATCCATCTTGGGGCATAAATATTGGTCCCTTGGCCATTCACAGTGTGTGTGTTCTGGAACCATGAGTGCGCCTATTTCGCATCTGGGTTCTTTCTTGGAAACACTAGTTGTTTTCCTCTTCAGCGCTGATTTCCCTGGACATCTCTTCAAAACAAGTAACTATTCCCCATCCCTGACACCTTATCCAACTTCCTCCCTTTTCTCTTAGCCAGCTCTTGTATGTTTTGTGTGTGTGTGTTCATTGATGCTCTGAGCCACCTGATAGGGAGAGCAAAATATCAAACTGAATGCATTAATATAGATATTAATTGAATATGTGTATGTGTATATATGTATATATATACACACACACATATATATACACATATTTCTTGTTTCACTATTTTTATTTGTTAATAAAACAATTTTTATTATACAACTGCCTGCTCATTTGAGAGTTTTTGCCCAGGACTATCCACGTATATATTGGTTATAAGTCCAAATTATCCCCTTTCGCTCTCTGTCTCCAGTTAATTCTCTCACCTAAAGTGGAGACTGTCTACTTAGGGTAACACAGTGCCTTTTTTGCTTACTATAGTCAAGTATTTTAGAACTTTAAGGCCTAGCACAAAAAAGCATTACAGACATGTCAGTAATCTCAAGCCATAGCTGTAATCAAAAAAACCCCGCCAAACTCAGAGGAATTCTTTTCTCCCTCTCCACTTGTTACACAGCACTTAAAGAAAAATGCTGTTTTCCAGAATTATAAGCCTCTCTGTCCATTGATGGATGAATTTTCATTGATCTGTTCTTGTTGCAAACCTCCCCCCCCCCCCTTCATACAGTTTCATTAAGAGCAGCTTTCCAGTGGGATCAGGGACTGCACTCAAGAGGAAGGGTAGGAAGGTTTTGTTTTGCAGACAGAGGTGCCTTCCATTTGCAGTGAAACACTGGCTGGATCTAACCAATACAGTCAAATGAATTAGTCTTCAGAATCTTATCCTTAGTTCTTTTTGATACCTTCCAAAATGCGTAAAAGATCTCTTCCTATAGAGTTGCTAATGTCCATGTGGGATTTGAATTACAGCTCCTGGAATTACAGCTGATTGCCAGACTTACAGAGATCTGTTTCCCTGCAGGTATTAGCAGCCGTGGAAGGTGAATGCTATGGCATTACACCCTGCTGAGCACCCTCCCCTCCCCTCATTCTGCCTCCCCTCATTCTGCCTGCCTCCAAATATCCAGGAATTTCCTAAGTCAGTGCAGGCAATCTCATTTCCTAGCTGAAGTATAATGTTTAGATGTTAGTCCAGTAGCACCACAGAGACTCACACGACTTTCAAGGTGTAAGCTTTTGAGAGTCAAAGCTCCCTTCATTGGACATGAGTAGAAATGAAGAGCTCTGTGTCCTTTTATGATAGTCAGAAGGTGGAAGGGTTATAGGGGGCAGAAAATTAGCATTTATAGTAAAATAAAAATCTTATGTTCCTATTCAGCCCTGGGGGATCCATTGTTCTGAACTTGTGAATGAACTCAGGTTCAGAAATCTCACACTGCAGGAGTAGTGGTGAGATTCAAACAACCCAGAGTCCTCACAGGACTTTGTGTAAGGTGAGTGTCTGGAGTTCTGTGCTTCCCAGACTTATGCAGACCCCATTCCACTGGAGACCCAGGAAGAAATCACTTCAGACTTCTCTGCTGAACTCTTCACATCCTGAAATGACGCTAGAAACGCTGCTATTGAGACACTGGCTCCCTTGGGACATTTCAGGATTTGAAAATGGCATGGGGCAGAAAGCTGGATTTAAGTTCACCAAGCACAAAATGGTCTAACTTAAGTGATTCTTGAAAACCTTAAGTTTGACTTAATCTCTGTTCAAACAACCCAGTAACAAAGTCAAGGGTATCAGAGATTCAGTATGATTCTTGTGTTACTTACAGGTGCCATGTTTGCTGATTCATTGTGCCGTATTAGTAAGACCATCCATTGAGAGGCATCCTCAATATGTGACTTAAGCCCAGAGGACCAATATAGGGAATGGTAGCAGATCAGATAACAGCTATGGAGCAGCATGTCAGAGGTTCCAAAATTAGGATGCTTTAGGAATATCAGTGCTTCCTCCACACCTCATTTTCTCCTGTGTTTATGGTACCATAGCTTATTTTTAGCCACCAAGAGAACAAACAGCAGTGAATCAAAGTGTCACACGGCATTTGTGTATATTCTTGGACCCATCATTGCAAATCTCAGTCAAAGCACTGCCAAAATAGCCAAACAAGCTGCTCCAAATAAAACAAAATGTAACACATTGCTTGCAACTTTGCTGTACATATTGCATTAAAATGACAAATATAGTAATCATATTGGAGTTTCACCAGGGCACAAGCCTGCATATAGAGAAAAGTCTTGCCAGAAACCTGATCTAAGACAAGGCTCCCCAGCCTTTTTAAGCCCTTGGACATCTTTGGAATTCAGACAGGGTGATGGGCACAGCCACAAAATGGCTGTCATGACACAGCTTCCACTGAAGGCGGAGCTACTGCAGCTTACCCTCAGAAACACAGTAAGGACCTTTGTGCTGTGGCAGCAGCTGCTGCCAAAGCAACGTTTTTAAAAATCTGCATAGCCAATCAACTCTTCAGTGGCCAACTAGAAGCACTGCTGTCCAAACCCCCACCTGACCCTGCCCATTTTATAAAAACACTTGAAAAACTTACCTCTTTCTCCTGGAGGTCCCACTCTTCCTGGACGCCCTGGCGCTCCTTTCTCCCCCTTTTCTCCAGCTTCCCCTATTTTATTGTGAAAAATAAAATTCTCTGTTTAAATAAGCATGTCAATTTGCAGTAAATATTATGATCAGCACCACAGTCACTATCTCTGTCTTTTCAGAAGTATGTGCATCTCCAAACATAAGAGCCTGACTGAATTAGAGCAAGGGTCCATAAAGGCCAGCATTCAGAGTTGCTTCTGGTCCTCACAACAAGGAGACTAGAAATGACAGCCTCTGTTTTCCCTCTGCCTAAATTAATAGTCATCTCCACACCTTGTGCTAGCAAATCTTATCTGTTATGCATTGTAAGGAAAAAAATATTCATAAATCCCAAATTATCTGACAATCAATTTCATTAGCTCTTCTTTTGTTCTTGTGCCACACAAAAGAAAAGAACAAGTTTCCGTTCTGTCAATATTCAGAAACTTATCTCTAGTTTGTCAATGATATAGCACAGGGGTAGGGAACCTGCGGTTCGAGAGCCGCATGCGGCTCTTCTGCCCTTGCACTGTGGCTCCACGAGCTGAGCCGCTGGCCCCATCCTTGCCCGCCCTACAGGCAGCAGGGTGGGCGCACCAACTGCCCGCGGTCGGCTGGGCCATGCCGCGGGCTTCCCCTCTCACCCGCCCCGTTGGAGTGGGGCGGGCGCTTTCCCAGCGGCTGGCGAGGCCGAGCCGCCGGCTTCATCCTTGCCCGCCCTGCAGGCAGCAGGGTGGGCGCATCCATGTGCTTCTCAGAATGAGCGGAGTAAAAGGTAAAAAAAACCCAATATAGTGTTATCTTTATTTTAAATGTCAAAAATTATTTGCGGCTCCAAGTGTTTTCTTTTCCCGTGGAAAACGGGTCCAAATGGCTCTTTGAGTGTTAAAGGTTCCCTACCCCTGATATAGCAGATAAACTGAAAGGCTCAGAATTTATGTCACCATCGACTGATCTGACAAAGGTCTTTCAGTATGCAGACGATACAGTTCTAGTTTCCTTGACTAAGGTGGGCCTGAAGAGACTTGACAATTTGAGGATATTGTAAAGAAGTGGGTTTAAATATAAATTGCGCCAAAACCAAGGTAGTGGTCTTTAGAAGATGACTTTAAAAATTGCCTGGAACATACTGGGTACACCCATTGAACAATGTAGTTCTTATAAATATCTAGTGATAATATTCAATTAGACACTTTCTTGAAAGGCACATTTGGCATCCCTGTGAGCAGCAACCCGGAGAAGTGTGGGGCTTATAGTTAAATCCTGGGAACTGATTTGAGGGACTGGATTTGTTACATGAACACATGAATTGACAGACTAATAAATCAATCTAAAGTTGCTCCATTTAAATTTTTTTTAAGGAGGATCATATCAAGTCACCATATTAAGTGAATATGACAACTTTAACTTTTAGAATGGCATTTACAAATGTGAAATTTCAAGACAAACCAACAACGGTACGTAACGCACGGTTCAGTTGTGCCCTAGGAGCCAACTGCAAGTATATGTGTGGTAACAAGGCAATGGAGGACATTTTGCACTATGTCTTTTAGTGCCCTCTTTATGAAGAACTAAAAACTAAATGTATAAAGAAACTCTTGCCAATTTTTGCAGGCACTGTGAAAGCTGAAAATTTGATTTATTCATTGTATGTATCTAACCAAATCACACAGTTTATATATGCTGCAAAGAAAATTAGGTTAAATATTTCAAAGTGACTTGCATGTTATATCATTTTACTGTTATGGATGGCTGCTTTGTAATTATTTAACATTTACCTTGGATATACTTACCTATTTAGTTGTTAATATTTTTACAGAATTTTATCTATTAAAATACATTTGTTGTTGGTTTTCCCCATTTTGCTATATTGTGTTGTTTGGTATATGGGAAGATGGTGAAGGCCTGTGGCCAATACAATAAACTTTTGCTCTAGTGTACTGGTTGTAAAGAGTGATTTTTAACTGCAATGAGCCCTCCGGGGGAGGACGGTATATGAATGAATGAATGAATGAATGAGTGTTTTCCTGATCAAATGATGGAAAATACAGGTTTCTTCCTTTTGTGCCTTACCAAAATTAGTGTTTACTGGCTACCATTTTCCCAGAGACATTTCCCATGACTGTATTCCATTTTTTTCCTTTTCATGCTGATATCTCAAAGTTCCATAAGAGGTTTAGCATTCACTAGCTTGAAACCAGTACTGAAACAGTGCAAGGGGAATAAGGATTTGTATAAGGATTACAGTAGACTGCTGGAATAGGGAAAATGTTTATGTTGTATTTCATGGGAACAGAAGATAAAAATATTTTTCATGTTTTATTTTATTGTACAACTTGTGTTGTAAGAGAGGGTGCTGTAATAAATTTGCATAAAATGTTAGTAATATCAGTTGAGACATGTGCTCTGATGTTTCTCCCACTTTATGTTAACTTTCCTTCAATGAATCTCCCTCAGTTCAGGTCTTTGAAGGCAAGTGTTTACATAGTGTAATCAGTACCATGTTCAACATCAGTACTAGCAATAGTGTAATCAGTACCATGTTCAATATGTTAATAGAAAATTAGCTCTTGGGGGGGAAAACTCCTCTTTGCTGTAAACAAGTACTTTGCATGTGAGCAATAATCTCAGTTTTTCAATTTTACAGTTTTATAAATTTTCAAAAATGTGGGATAAATTTTTCCAAAGGGAATAGATTAAAATGATAATTAAGAATAGGTCTCTACCCTAATCTAAGTATACCCAGTGATGCAAGCAGAAGGGAGAGGAAAGGTTTTGGAAATAATGGCTATGAGAATAATACAATCATATGCAGAAACCAGCAGGTTGGTTCTGATTCCCATCAGGACTTCCAACAGCGCATTGGCAAATACTGGGAGGTTTGGACAGGAAGTGATGCCACTTCCAGGTGCTGTTGTAGGCTGCATCCCTGTAGTCTTCGATACAGAGACCATGGGAAAATTCCAGAGAGTCACTGCTTATTCATTTATTGGGATTATAGGCTGCCCTTCCCTGCAGAGCAGGCTCAGGTTGGCTTACAACAATAAGACCACAGTACTAAAAGCAATAAATACAATACGATATCCCAGCACCATAGTTACTAATAATAATCGGGGGGGGGGGGGGGAGGAGGGAACTGATAATACAAAATATAAAACCAATACATAGAACAACAGTAAGAAAATAGAGGGGGAAGGGCGGTCAGCCATTTGGATACCACTTACTGTCTTACTGGCCCTGTGAAACTGTTGTAAGTACTGCAGGGTACTGGTCTCATTTGCAAGAGTATTCCACCAGGCTGGGGTCAGAGGTGAGAAAACTCTGGCCCTGCATGAGGAAAGATGGACTTTTTTCAGGCCAGGGTTGTTACTTGCTGAGTGAACAGTGCTGGGCAGTCCTACAGATGCAAAGATCCCAGACTTTTTAGGGCTTTAAAGGTTAATACGCAAACCTTGAACCTATTCCGGTACACCATCTGGAGTCAGTGCAACTGACAGAGCACTGGTTGAATATGTGCTCACTGCTGCGTCCTATAAGGAGGGGATTTCTGGAGCAGTCTCAAGAGGAGTCCTGTATAGAGCAAGTTACAGTAGTCTAGTCTGGAGGTGAACATTGCATGAATCACCATGGCTAAGGAGACAGAGACAGGTAGGGTGCCAGAAGTCTAACCTGAAAGTGAAAAAATGGAAGCTTGGCACCGTCCGTGACCTGTGTCTCCATAGACAAAATATCATCAAGGATCATCCCCAAACAGCCAGCATAGGCAGTGGTGGGATCCAAAAATGTTAATAACAGGTTCTGATGGTGGTGGGATTCAAACAGTGGCGCCGCTGCACACACGCACCTCCAGTCCCTATTGGGCAGGGAGGTTGCTTTAGTAAGCCCTTCTCGGCATTCAGAAAAAATTAGTAACCACTTCTAGAGAAGTGGTGAGAACTGGTTGGATCCTACCTCTGAGCATAGGTATAAATTGCACCCTGTCAAGACTTGGGAGATGGCTACCTGTTCCTGAGTCCTTCCAGCCCAGCCACAGGACTTCTGTGTTGAGGTCATTTTTTCTCAAGCTCAATTCCTTGGGAGTGGGATATTGGCCTTGGGGCTTGTAATTCTGCACCCCAGGTGGGTAAATGTGGATACTTTCTGTACATGTGCTCTGTAAAATGCCATCCTGTAATCTGCAGTACCACAGTCAAAACTCTGCTCACAACCTGAGTTTGAACCCGACAGAAGTTGGTTTCAGGTAACCAGCTTAAGTCTGAGTCAACCTTCCATCCGTCCAGGTTTGGTAAAATGAGCACCCAGCCTGCTTGGGGTAAAGTGTAGATGACTGGGGAAAGCCATGGCAAACCACTCCATAAACATGGTCTGTCTAATAAATATTGTGATGTGACATCACCCCATGGGTCAGTAACAACCTGGCGTTTGCACCTTTACCTTTAACTCCTAATACTCACATACACTAAGATAAACATAAGAAAGTTCCAAGAGGATCCATCTTATTTATTTATTTATTCAACGTATATACCGCCCAACCCCCGAAGGGCTCTGGGCGGTGAACAACATAACATTCAAATACAGATAAGCATAAAATCAAATATAAGTTAATCTCTAAATAATATAAATTAAAATGCAGCAATTAATACATAACATAACAATGCCCGCAATATCCCGCTTAAACCCTCCCGAGAGGAGAAAAGAAAGGGTGGGTCCAACAGATGGTAATGGACCCTAATTCCATAAAAATGGAAATGTGGGGGACACACATCTTGACTCGTGTGTATGTGTGCATACTTGTTCATGCTGTTCTTTATAGAAACAGGCTTTCCCCCTTCCTTTCAATTTGGTCAGGCTACAACAGCTCAGGCTGAAATACTCTGAGAGGGATAAGGCACTAAGGTAAAACAACAGAGTATCTGTCAATTCTTAGCAGTGGCGTTTCTCCATAGGGACGAGGGGTACCCCTTGTCCCCGGGCGCAACAATGGCGGTCACGTGGGGGGCGCCAAAATGTCGGGTGGCGGGCCCCTCCCCCGCCTCCCCAGACTGCACCAGATCATGTGAAGCCAAGCACATAGCAGTCGGCAGCCTGCCTTAGCCACGCCCACCCTGGACGGTAGCCTCTCTGGGCCAGTCCCACCATTCAGACAAGCCACCAGAGTCGAAGGGCGGGGAAGCTCCGCCTCCCTTTGACCCAGCGTGCCTTGCCTCCTTCTCCTTCTCTCAGTGCATGTGGTCGGAGGTTGCACAAACCTCCTCCCCTGCTGAGTGACTGTAGCAGCGCATAAGGGAAGGAGAGGTGAGAGAAGGCCCGGGAGGAAGCAAGCAGCGGCAGCAGCAGGCAGCACAGGCACGTGGCAAAAGAAGCGGGCTCGGGCTTTTGCCTTCGAGTCCTGCCAGTGCCGAATTCAACAGCCTGTGTCCCTCCTAGTCGCAGCCACAGGAAGCAGGTTTGTTTTTCCTCCTCTGCCCATTGCTCCCCCCCCCCCCCTGGCATAACAACTGGCCTTAGAAGAGGCTTAGGAAGGGAGTGAGGGAGAAAGAAGGGGGTTGCTGCTGGCTGGGTGCTGGAGGCGCATTCGACCTCGTGCACTTGCGGGGGGGGAGGATGCGGTCGCTTCACACAGCCTCCCGTTCTGAGCAGAGAACAGGGGCTGCCGCGGCACGCTCATCTGGGCCGCTAGTGCCGCCAGCCCTTTCCTGTGTTTAGAGGCCTGAATAGGTGGGCATGGAGGTGGACTCCAGTCCTTGCAGGGCTTGTTGCTTCTCCTCGAGGGAGGTTTGTTTAGTTTTCCCTGCGGGCCCATTGCTCCCCCCTCCCCCTGGCATAACGACTCACTAAGGCCTTAGAAGAGGCTGAGGGAGGGAGAAAGAAGAGGGTTGCTGCTGGCTGGGCGCCGGAGGCGCCATTCGACCTCATGCACTCGCGGGGGGGAGTGGGGGAGGATGCGGCCGCTTCACACGGCCTCCTGTTCTGAGCAGAGAATGAGCGGGCGGCACGCTCAGCTGGGCCGTCGGTGCGCGCTGGCTAAAGGGCGCTCTGGCTGGGAGAGTAGGTGGCAAGCAGACGCTCGGGGGGGGGCGTAGACAGCCTGGTCAGCTCCCTCCCTGTATTTTAGAGGCGCCTGAATAGGTGGGCATGGAGGGGGACTCCAGTCACTTGCAGGGCTTGTTGCTTCTCCACCAGGAAGAGTTTTGTTTTAGTTTTGCTCCCCCCTCCCCTTGGCACTAACAACTCCGGCCTTTAGAAGAGGCTTAGAGGAAGGAGTGCGAGGGAGAAAGAAGGGGGTTGCTGGCTGGCTGGAGTTGCGCTGGGAGGCGCCATTCGACCTCATGCACTTTGCGGGGGGGGGGATCGCGGCCCAGCTTCAATAACACGGGCCTCCCTGTTCTGAAAGTAGAAACGAAGCGGGCGGCAGTGACAGCTTGAAGGGCGCTCTGGCTGGGAGAGGACTGGTGGAGTAGGCGGCAAGCACATGCAGCTCACGCGGGGGGGGTGCGGGGTGCATGCAAATGGCCCTCCTGGGGGGCACAGACGGCCTGGTCACAGCTCCCTCCCTTTATTTCTTAGAGGCTCCAAATAGGCTGTGGAATGGTGGGGAGGGGACTCCAGTCCTAGCAGCTTGCTTGCTGGTTCTCCACCCCAGGAAGGTTTGTTTAGTTTCTTTCCTCCGTGCGGTATTCATCGCTCCTCCCACCCCAACAGGCAGTTTCTGACTCCTTCCCATGTGGCTGGTGCCAGGCAATTGTGGAGTAGTAGTGGTTCGCGCGGGTGCAGTTAGTGATGCAGAACCCCAAGGAAAAACTCTTCAGGGTGGTGGGATGCCAGCTCAAGGCCTCTTATGGCGATGAGAGGGGGGCTGGGACAAGTGAGAGTGACCAAAAGTCCTGGGCAGGGTAAGTTGGCAAGCCGGGGAATCCCCTGGCAGGATTGGCACAGGCTGTGGCAAGGTTCCCTGCACCCTGGGTACCCAAACTAGGGAGTCTCCTCCTAGGGGGCACTCCTCTTGGGGGGGGGACACCCTGCCAGGAGGGGGCCTCCAGACAGGCACAGGAGATAGCCGCAGATTGCCCTCTTTTATTACTGATCCCCAACATATCCTGTTTAAAAATTCAAATAGTGAAGTGCGGCTTAAAAAATTACTGCGGATGGAACTGTGGTGCCCTTCTTCACCTCTTCTCTCCCCAGCTGCCAACCTCTTCCCCAGCCCTCCTTGTAGAGAGAGAAGCCCCAGCAGCCCCCCAGGTGAGGGTTGCTGGCTTGGAGCAACTCCTCCTTTCCAAGGAGGCAATCGCCCAGCTGGTTGGGAAAAGATCCAGCTGTTAAAAAAATTAGGAATCCCACCACTGCTTCTTCCCATCCCCAGCCTCTGCCACAATGAGGTTTAGGAGGTCAGAAAGTGTGTACTACCAATAAAGATTCAATACCAGCATGATTTCTGGAATTTCTAGCTTTATAACTCTGCAAAAGAATAAGTCTATTGAGGGGTTGTGTTAATGAAAGCTGAGAATTCAGAGATCATCATGGCAAAGGATTTTTAGAACTTCAAGTGCACACTTTTGGAATACAAATTAAAGAAGAGCAACATTCCATTGAGTTGCAACTGACTCCATGACAATCCTTTGTATGGAGCATTCTCCAGGCAAGAAACAGAGGTGGTTTGCTTTTGCTTTCCTCTGCATAGCAACCTTTCGGTCTCCTTTGGTAGTCTCCTCCTATCCAAGTGCAGTGACTTCATGGGTGACCCCCATTTCTAGCCTCTAAGTCCTGACAACCTTGAACCCAACTGGGCTAATCAGGATGGTGTGATAGCAATAGCAACAGCCAATGTTTTTAAAAAGCACTCTAGTGATACTGCACCAGAGGAAGCGGGAATGCTGGGGAAATAATGGGTGACTCTCTGGGATGCAGTCACAGATAATTAAATCTCAGATTAATCAGTTACCAATAAATGCTGTGTAAGGAATTCCATAGAGCAGAAATAAAAGGCTTTGTTGGTTGAAAGACCGTTTATTCAGACATCTTAGAAAGCTCACGTACACGGCGTGGCAGGAATGAAGTTTTCCCGCCAGCCCCACAGGTTATAACTTTCTCCGTCCCTTCCCCCCTCCGGCCCCATTCTCATGGGAACGGCCTGCCATCGGTATCTCTCTCAAGGGGCGTGGAGATAAGCGTTCTCTCCTGCTCTTCAGAGAAATCGCGAGCCGATTTCCCCTGGCCCATCAGCCCAAGCCTGGAATCTACCTCAAGGCTGCTGCTGTGCTGAGAATCAACACCATTGAAACCTTTAGCACTCTGCTTCCCCTAAGAAAACACTTCTCCCCCCTGGTTTGTGTGTGGGAAGGTACCGATGGAAAGTACAGAAATAAGGGAAGGGCTGCGTTAATATTTTTCTGAATGACACCCATTGATTATACTCCAGCGGAATACCCCACCCCAGGAAACCAAATATTGCAAGTTTCGCTTGCTGGGTTAAAACGCAGAGTCCAGGATGGCGCCAATTTCATAAATGCTTGTGGCCATCAATTATAGTCGGCGGGGGTATCTCCGGAGGGTCGTGGCTACAGGCATCGGAAGCGGGAGCCTCCTTGAGTAAACTGGAAATGAAAGACAGGATGTATATTACTTTAAGGAATTAGGCAGATCTAGAACCGGCAGTAACATCATTAATCACTTTCGGTAGAATTCTAAAAAAGGTCCCACGAATTTTTTTTGCCCAGTTTTGAAAAATCATCACCTATGCACGCCTCTTGAGATTCTTAGTAGACAAGTAGCAAAAACCCAAGCCCCAACATCGCGAAAGGGAAGTCAGTCCGATAAGCCTATCCGGCCTTGAACTTTTTTGGGGAATCTCTTTAGCTTGCTGTAAAGCAGTCTGGACTGTTTTCCACCCCTCGTAGCCAGGTAGAGATGAAATCCACTCTGCTGGAATTCTGAGGATGACATACCGGCTGGGTAGTTGGGGCAACGGGTGGGAAGGAGCCGTGCCAGACACAATCTCAGCAAGGGTTTTTTTATGCGTACTGCTATGAACGGCATTGTTAGTAGGCATATTCCCGCAAAACGGAATTAAATCGCACTCAGTTGTCTTTGGTGATAGTTGGTGTAATAACGCATAATACTGCTCAAGAGTTCTGTTCGGTCCTTTCTGACTCTCCACCGTCACTTTGAACGTGGTAGGGCGGTAACCACCGGGTGTAGGCCCCAACAGACCCAGGAAAGCCTTCCAAAATTTTGAAATGAATTGGGCCCGCTGGCCGGACACCACCTTTGAGGGGAGGAGAGTAGACGGGTATATATGTTGAATGAACAAATCACGCTACCAATTTGGGGAGCCGGGAAGGAATGGAGGTGCGCAGGGGATGAAATGGGCTTGTTTGGAAAACAGGTCGCACCACCACCCACAAAGACTGTGTTTCCTGGCTCCTCCGGTCGCAAACTGGGTAATAAAATCCATTGAGATGACTTCCCAGGGCGGGAGGCGACAGGGAGAGGTTTTAACAGTCCATGGGCTTTCCCGGGATGGATTCTTTGGCCTCCGCATCAAATCAGAGCACCCCTTGATATAAGTCTCAATGTTCTTTCGGCGCATGGCGCCACCTCCAGAATTGGACGGCGGGCTAAGTGCGGAAAGCGCCCTGAGGAAAGCCAAAATGTCCAGCTTGATGCTGGCATCATGGCAGGCTTCGAGAACCTGCTTGGCGTATGGGGGCATTGCACCAACAATGTCCCTCGCTGCCTAAAACAATTCTCATTTCACTAAGCGCAGTTGGGAGTCACCTTCCTCCTCACTGGCAGCTCATGACCTAATCCACCCTCGAAAGTTCCCCGCAGGAAGGGGGAGACAAGACTGGGAACGGGCGCTTGGAGGAGGAGCGGGATGTCTGGGATCGAAAGTGGATCGCCGCCTAAACCCTAAATTGGGAGGGGAGAGAGACAGTGCGCGCTGGATGTCTCGGTAAGGCAGCTCCACCCCCCCCAGTGAAGTACCGCTACAGCGATCAGCCAGTTTGTTGGTTTTCCTTCCGGGAAAAAATGGACGGTAAAGTGAAAAACGGAAAAGAAATCGGCCCAACGAAGTTGTTTTGGCAGACATTACTTTGAGGGGGGTAGAGAGAGCCGCTAAGTTCTTGTGATCCCACCCAAACCTGGAAGGGTGCTTTGTAGCTCCCCCTCGCCAGTGGCGCCAAGTGGAAAGCGCTTGCTACTTGATGCTGGCAGCAGTCTCCTTTATCCCCTACGGTCCAGCCGTTGAGCTCTGCATGCCGGAGAATTTTTTGGATAAATAAGCACACGGAACAAGCCTACCATCTTTATTTCCTCTGGGTAATAGGTTGCTTCAAGCTGCTTTGTCCCAAGCTAATCCACGTGGAACTACTTCACACGAAGGCGGAAGGTCTGGTCGGGTGCTTTAAGATCCGCTCGGTAGTGAAAGCCGCATTTCAAAAAAAGCTGGAAGGCTGTTTGACATTCTTGAGACCAAGGGAGGGGGAGCCCCGGGCTTGGCAGCCAGTGAGTCTCTTACCCTTTAGTGCTGTAATAGGTCTCAGTGAGTGGAAGGGCCATCAATTCAGCCAAACGGGGAATAAAGTCACTTCCATAGAAATTAAGCAAACCCTAGGGAAAGATTGTAGCTCTTTCCGGTTGGTGGGGCTGGCCATTGCTGGACTGTTTCAACCTTAGCAGGTATCCATTTTAAACCTTCGGATGAGATCCCTGTAGCCCAAATAGTTCATGGAGGGTTGGATGAAAGTAAGCAAAGCATCTTTAGACAGTTTTGGCGAAGTTAGGGAGATTGTCGAGCAAGCCGCTTTTGTAATACTCTCAACCAAAGCCTCATGCTCCTCCACGGTTTGTGAGTAAAATTAAAACATCATCTGGCAAGTAATAACTACTCCCTTTATATAATAAATCATGCAACACTTCACATTTATGAGAGCTATGAAAGCCGTGTGCCCCAAAGCTAACCCGAATGGCATAATTAAGTATTCATATTATTGGTCCAAATTTAGTGTTAAAGGCTATTGTCAAATGCTCGTAGGCCTTCTGCAATTCTGACTTGTAGTATGCTTCTCTCAAATCCAACTTAGTAAAAATACCCCGTCCCTTGCTCCAATGCATCTAAAAGGTCCTTTTGGATTAAGGGGCAAGGGGTATTTATTATTGACATGGAAACAGCATTTTAATCCCCTCGGTAATCGGGTACAAAGTCTTAAGGACCCGTCCCTTCTTTCTTTACAAACAGGGACATGGGGAACGGCGCGGCGGTATGCAGTGTTTGCAGCCCGTCAGCATGAATCCGCTGGAAAGCAAGGTTGCTTTGTATCTTAAGAAGGCACGGAGTTCTTTTCTCCTCGCTAGCTCATGCGATAAATTCTACCTCTTTGGTAGCTGAGCCTCGGGCTGCAGTATAATTTTGCAGTCAGTGTCTCTATGGGGGGTAATTGATCACATTCCTGTCTCCTTGGAAACACTCTTGGCTGCAAGTCCTGGTAAGCTGGAGGGAATGTCTGTGGTATAGAATTGAGAGCGCTTTGGGTGTAACCGGGCCTGAAGAAACCAAGGATTTCATCTCATTGGATGGGGGTTCTCCCTCCAATCTCATATGCTCTTTCCTACAGGGGGGACTTTCCAGTGAATTCCTTTAAAATCCTGCTCTTTCCAAATAATACATTTGGTTCTATGTAATACAACCATGGCATGCCCAGGAACAATGGAATGTTTTGGCCACCGGAGCAAGTATGAAACTAATCTTCTCCCAATGGTCAGCGCGAACGGGAGGAGGAGACAGGGTTGGGCGCTTTGAATCGGTAGCCGGCCCCTCCGGCTCCGAAAAGTGGGCTGTCACCCATTTGTGTGGAATCCGGGTATGGGCTTTATAGAGTGAACTCGGGTCTAAACCGGAGCTCTTCAGCCACTTTCAATGGGGCGCATTAAGCAATCGGGAGCAACCAGAATTCGCTACGCAGGGCCGCAGGCTAAAATACGTGCATGGCGCGTTAGCAGGTGGGCTGTAGCCAGAATCGCTTTGAACAGGTAATGGGGCGCTTGCCTCTCACTCACCGCGAGATCTGGGAGTAGGGATCCACATCCATGGGTGCCGATGAGAGGCATAACTGCCACCTCCTCGGTGTCACTCCCTTCAGTAACCGCTTTTAGGATCTAACTCTGTTGGAGGGGAGGGCCGGATTCCTCCGCGGGTGGCATCTTTGGTAGAGGTGGCGCTGCGGGTCGGGTGCGGTGGGCTTCTGTTTTTTCGGCAGTTGGCAGTTTCAGATGGCCTGGTCCCCCGCAATAAAGTTGGGTAATAATCCCAAACGCCGAACACGGCGCTCATAGAGGTGGTTTTCCGGTAGAGACGGCTGTTTGGCTTACGCCAGTTGTAGAGGTGGTCGAGTGGCGTGGTTTTCGGCGCTGCCGGTCAGCCTCTGCAAGCGAAGCTTAGTCCTAAAACGACGCCGCCATCTTACATCCCAAGCTCGATCCACCACTCCAGCGCGATAGTGCAAGGGATACAGATGAGAAAACACTATCTCATTCTAAGTTTTTTCACGTACCGATGGCATCAGAGAAGTATTCACACATTTCCATGCTTCAGGCCACTTCGGAGGGAAGTTTAGCAGCCGCTGCCCGGAACTCACGCAGCAAATTCGCAAAAAAGAACGGGTTGCCCTGTTGAATAGATTTTATGTTACGGATGGCTTCATTTTCAGCTGCCTGGATCTTGGAAGCGGGCTCTTTAGGGCTTGAAAGAAATGCAGCCACTGTGCGAAAGTATCATCCCGCCTGCAGTTCAAAAGTGGTCACAAACCAGTCAGCCGCCACCCCGGCCCAATGGACAGACCCGGATGTCCCGCTGCATGATTTTTTCACGCTCAGATCGATATAAGTCATCATCATATCTCCATCCATATGTGCATCATCGGTAGTTGCAAGATGAAGTAGGGAGTTTAGAAGCCGGTCCCATCAAACGGGCAGGGATTGGGGCCTGTAGTATCCTCTCTCCACGGCTCCTTGGGAGATTCTCCGCTACAGCGGTTGCGCAGGGTTGGGGCGGTGGAGCAGGAGGAGCAGGGATCGGGGAGGCACGGGGCCTGGTGCCGCTTGGTTCCCGCTGGAGTAGCAGGACCTGTGGAAGGCTACGGCAGGAGCGCGAGTAGCAGGACCCAAAAGCTGCCGCCTCGATAGGGACGGGCAATGGTGTCGGGCCGGGTAACGCGTATAGGCGCCAACCTCGAAGTCAACATCCTGTCCCGGGCCTGCTTCTTCAGCTCTTCTCCTGTTCTAAGGCAGCTAACTCCCTCTCTTTGGCGCAAGTCAAAGGTATCTTGATGCGCTGCGTAAAGCTGCCTTCTCCTCGGGCTTCCAGTTTGTTGTCAAGTTCGCCCGCTGAATAGCTGCAGTCAGTTCACTCCCTTGCGGCGTCCGGATGGCCTTAATACCTTCGCTGATCGCCTTTTCCAGGTCCATCCTTAGAGTAAGCTCTTAGGACCCTATTGTGCGGATCGATAAATCTTGCAAATATTGCCGCTGTAACGCTGCTTCCTTTGGCTCGGGTCCAATTCAAGTTGGACGCCTCTTTGGGCGCCTTGTTGTTCAATGCATCTTTTGCAGGTTTTCACGCTCCTTTGCAGCTGTTCTCCGTTCGCTCCTCCTCCCATAGCTGATGCTAGCGCTCATCTGGGCTCCACGCTTCTTGGGCATCTTCGCAGTCGGGCTACCTCCTCATCCCAATTCTTCTTTGGACGGGAGGGGAAACAAATCCGGATGGGGAGGCAGACTTTCCTCGGATTCCTCCTCTCATCGGAAAGGAGCACCTCCAGTCCACCGGACGGCTCCGCTGGGCGCTTCTTGCGAGATCGATCAGGCTACCATCTACGCCCGTGGATCTGATGGGCCAGATTGGGTGGTGTCGGCACGGAGCCCTCCCCAATCATCATCGAACCCGATCTCGACAAGGACCCGGTGTTAACTCGCAGTTTTAGGGACGGGCTCCCCGGCAGCTATGCCACTGAGGATTCTTGGGAGCATCATCGAAATACGAAGTCTAGGGAATCGCTTCCATTGATTCCTGGGTTGCCGCATGAAAAAGTGGTCAGGCCCATCTCCTCCGAGACAGGGGTGCATCTGAGGTTTGTAATCCACACGAAAACGGGTAGTAGATCCGGCCTCCACAGGCGACTCTATCCATAGACAGCGCCCCAAACGCCTCTTTCATGCCATTCCGCGATGATCGCTTCGGCCCCTCATCCCAACGGTAAGTAAGGGAAGACTCGTGGTCGAGGCGCAGGGACGGGAGAGAGCTACCAGAGAGAGCTGCCTCCGCTTTGGTTTCTCCAAGTCAGGAAGGGAAGCGGCTCTGAACCCCTCTATGGGGGCTACCGAGCCTTCCTCAGTTCGTCCAGGAATATTCAACCTCTGCATGCCGGAACACCAAAGGTCCACTTGATTTTGTAGAAGTAAATGAGGATTAAGATTCCTCGCTACAATGTAAGTGGCAATTCCATAGAGCAGGAAATAAAAGGCCGGTTGGTTGAAAAGACCGCTTATTCATAGACATCTTAGAAAGCTCATGTACAATGGCGTAGCAGGAAAATGAAGTTTTCCACACAGCCCTAATAATAACAGGTTATGCAACTTTCTCCTCACCCCTTCCCTCCCGCTTCCCGGCCCTAATTCCCATTCTCATGGAACGGGCTCTGCTCATCTCTCTCCTCGTGGAGATAAGGCCTCTGCTGCCAGAGAACAAGAAGTCGCAGTCATTTCTCCTGGGCCCATCGAGTCCTGAAAGCTCTGGAATCTACTCAAGGCCAAGCGGCTGTGCTGAGAATCAACACCATTGAAACCTTTACATGCTGTATGTGTGTGTGTCTGTGGGGGGGGGGGGCACTCTGTGCATGCCCACAGAGAGGGCTCTGAGTGCCACCTCTGGCACCCGTGCCATAGGTTCGCCACCACTGCTATACAGAGTTCTCCAATCTAAGCCCATCAGGTATACCACTGTATGACCTAGCCGGCGGTAAGGGAAGGGGGTGGCGGTCACACCCCTCATCCTTGACAGATGGAGTAGAGCTTCGTCTGGGGTGATTTTTGAGAGATTTGCATGCTCAATCTAATTTAACCCACTTTGCACTGGCTGGGAGCTGTTTCTCAGGCTAACAACCCACCTCATAGGGTTGGTGTGTGAGGACAAAATTAGGAAAGACATTTTGATTGGGGAGAGAGCCATCGCATGTTAAGTGCTGTGGGGTTGGGAGGTGTTTTGGGGAGAGATGACGCTTGACATTCGTTTGGCAAATGTTTTGCTGGGGGTGATTTGTGAGAGATTTACATGGCTTACTTGCACTGCCTGGTTTGAGAGGAATGTGGCAGCCACTTTCCCTCTGCTGAGGGACGACTGCTGTAGTAGAACATTTTGAAAGCATTTTGGAAAAAAAATCTGTCTAAATGTTTGATTTTTGCTACGAGTGGTATAGACTATTGCTGTGTTGGGGCATGTTCTATGGTGATTTAGAAATGACCTGGTGCAAAAAATCATTGTTTGGTTGTGGGGGGGGGGGGGAAATGGCCACCCACACCGGGGGGGGGGGGCGCCAAACTCAAGTTTTGTCCCCGGGCTCCAGTCTACCTAGCTACACCTCTGATTCTTAGAGGTACCCATTGTGACATTCAGACTGTGCCCAGTAGTGATGTATCAGCGCAGAGGCCAGCAGTAGCTTTTAAATAAACAGATATGATTAATAGAAGGTCTGGCAACCCTAAGCAGAAACTTTAACTTATTTTGACTTACCTATTTTTTAATCTGTTCCACATTTTACATAGAATGTGGAACTCAAGAGCTGAGGTGACCTAAACAAATGGCTGTGATACATGAAGAAAATAAAGTGTTCACCCACTGAACTCATATACAATTAACTTGTAGCAGTGGTGCTGATAAGACTACAACTGAAAACACTTGCCCTCAGAACTGGACTGTGGTATTATAAATCATCGAGGGTGTCAGTATTTAACAGGAAGAAGTGTCACACGTTGCATGTAAATACTAATGAACCTTATTAACATATCATTACAATCATGTTTCGTAGCTACGACTCACAGCAAAAAAAAAGGCTAATCAATTGAGCAGGATTGGCACTGGACATCTGGGGGTCTGTCAGAACCTGATAATTTTTTTGGAAAGATAGATGACCAAAGAGCGATTGTAGAACTTTCTGTTTCAGATAACAAGCCACTCTATCCAACAAACTTGTCCCCCTTGAGGTTAACATTGCTGCACCAAATTACCAGCATGCACATTTTACATCAGTGCTCTGACAGACTCACCAAACAACAATACTGTAGTTAGCAAATCTGGAAACAGCATCTGCATGTGCCCATGGTTTCAAGTTGATTTTTTCATGGGTAAACTTATTCAGATATGCTCACCATAACCATGGTCAATCACAAATCAAATCAAATCAAAGACAAATAATATTTCAGCTCAGTAGAGAATGGAGCCAGTGAGGAACTCTGGAGATACTCTCAAATGCCTTCATTAATTTTAATACAACCCTCCTGTAAGGGAACATATAGGACAGTGATGGCGAACCTTTTTGAGACCGAGTGCCCAAACTGCAACCCAAAACCCACTTATTTATCGCAAAGTGCCAACACGGCAATTTAACCTGAATACTGAGGTTTTAGTTAAGAAAAAGTGGTTGACTCTGAGGCGTGCGTTACTCGGGAGTAAGCTTGGTGGTAGTTGTTGGCTTTGCTTTGAAGCAACCATGAAACTCTCTTCTCGAACGTGGGTGAATCAATGACCCTAAGAGGGTTTGCGAATCAGAAGCAAAGCCACATACCAAGCACAGCAAGCAACTCGAGAGCTTTCTACTCCCAGAGGTAAAGGATCATGCTTTAGTTCTTTGCATGAAAATCAGTGGGGTTTAACAGTACTTAACAGGGTTACCTATACTGCTTCTCCAAAACTAGGTCTTAGGTTTAATGCTAATAATCAAGCCCAGCGGCCCAGGCCAGTGCCTCCAGGATGTGGTGTGTGGGTAAGTGATTCCCCCCCCTGCTCACATTACGATGAGAACTCCCCGTTTGTGCGTGCTCCACATGAGAGGGGCCTCCTCCTTCCTGAGTGCCACTTCTGGCACCCGTGCCATAGGTTCGCCATCACTGATATAGGAAATGCATCACTATATGTGAAGCTTATCAAAAAGAGAGTAAGAGGTGCCCTCAGCAATAAACTCAACTGGAGTAGACATGGCTTGCCTTCAGTGAATGTAGCCTCAGTCGCACAAAGGCTCTGAGGTGTAAGGTAGCTGTTTGTTAAATTATTCTATGCCTGGTCAGAAGCGCTTCAGTGACAGATCCCAGCAGAAGACATATGGTTGCTGTAAAGTAACAAGACTCAAGTCTGCACAGAAATTAAGCACATGAGCTGGATTCCGGCCAACAGATGAAAGGCTCTAAATCTTATCACCACTTTTCTAAACTAGCCAACTACCTCCTGATAGTTTAGATCAGACACTGATGGCTTTTTAGCGATTTTACATTAGCTTCAGCCTTCACAGGCCATTTTGTGCTTCACTGAATTTGTTCATCAATCTCCCTCACCATTATGATTATAGCTTCTAATTAGGTAGATATGCAGAAACACGTACAGATTTGGGATTCCCCCAGGCTTCCATCTTCTTTGTTTTATATCTCTGTATTCCTAATTACTTGATAAAAATTATATTACTGCTGGAACTCGTTAAACAGGAAGGCTTCTACGTGGCAATATTCACCATTCTTAGTATTTATCTGGTATATTCTATAGGAGGATTCCCCCCCCCCAACCCAAAATATAAGCGTCTTGCTCAAACTATAACACTTTATCTAGATTTTAATGTTTCGGTTTTATAAATGAGGAATCTAAGTTAAAGAAAAGAAATTAAGTTGTTCTACAAGGTCAAAAAAGGCATCAATAAAGTAAGATGAATGCCTCCATTTGTCTACTAGGCACTCCAACCAATAGCCAATTTCTTTCCATAAGTATGAGCTGTATTAAGTCTAGTTAAAAAGAGGGCCAATTTACCTCCTCTCTCCATTTCCCTTCTAAGCACCACAACCCCTTTGATTACTCTACTAAGTTCACTCATTGCCCTTGAAATATCTCATCCATAAGGAAGCCACCGGCATATGAAATATATCACTACCGCTTTGGACTGGCACCTAAAGGCATCACAAACAGGTCATACCGCTTGGTGTTAGGCAATGAGGATAGATTAGGGATTTTGATGGTATACTTTCCAACCCCAGGTCCCAATATGAGTTGACAGAGATGGTCTCAAAGTTGGTGTTGAGGGCCCCTCTCCCAGGCTGTTAAATCACGAAGCTCAACATCCATGTCAAAGCTGCCCAGCTAATGGCTACCATATAGTAGATGATTAAGAGATCATTTGCTCCACACACTCAGCAGATTTCATGTTGGATTTAGTGTTTCATTCCAAGCAGGGTAATGCTAGCCTAGGTATGTAAAAGATGCCATTAGTATCTCTGTCACAATCATATGACTATCTGGGGAAGTTTATGTTGGCCCTAGCATTTAGACTCTACAGGGATGGAGGACCAACTAGCTTGCCTTTAGAGCCTAATTATGATTTCCCAATGGGTCTGAGAGGTTGTCCAACATGGGTGGTGATTCTGCTGACACCTTGGTTAGTCCTTGGAACACAGACTCAAAAAAATTTATAAACATAAATGCTCCTAGATATCGGGCCTTTCCCCACTTCCCTTAAGCCCCGCGCTACGCGAGGAGAGTAGCGCGGGGTCCCTCGGCACTCCCCAGTCTGAGATGAAAGCGCAGTCGCCCCTAAGCTGCTGCTGTTTCCTCAGCTGCGTTGGCAGAGCATCCCAGGCTTCTTCTCTAACGGTATGCTTCTTTGATGGTCTCCGCGCAGAGCGCGGGGTCGTGGGGACGGCCGGGCGCATGCCTGGGATGCTGCGCGCTGAGAGCAGCGCGCGGCACAGAGGGAAAGGACGAAAGTGGGGAAAGGCCCATGGTCTCCTCCCTTAAGTAATCTAAATCTGTTTTCTGATATGCCAGGGAACATGGGGAAATGAGGCCGAAAGGGAAATTACAATGCACATGGAAGAGGATTCAGGATGAATCTTACTGAACATAGTTTAAAGCAGTGGTTCTCAACCTGTGGGCCATGACCCCTTTGGGGGTCGAACGACCCTTTCATGGGGGTCCCCTAAGACCATCGGAAAACACATATTTCATTTATTTGTAATTAGAAATAAATATTTCACAATATATAATTACATATTGTTTTTGTGATTAATCACTATGCTTTAATTATGTTCAATTTGTAACAATGAAAATACATCCCGCATATCAGATATTTACATTACGATTCATAACAGTACCAAAATTACAGTTATGAAGTAGCAACGAAAATAATTTTATGGTTGGGGGTCACCACAACATGAGGAACTGTCTTAAAGGGTCGCAGCATTAGGAAGGTTGAGAACCACTGGTTTAAAGCTCAGCTGAAAGCTTATTCTGTAGCAATTGTGACAAAGAACAATGCACCACCTCCACATACGTATCTTCTCAGTGCAATTCAACAACTTTTGCTCCTTTTTATTGAACATCAGGAAGACCTCATGGAGGGATCAATAACCCAGTAAGACTTTATCTAGCATTTTACTACATGCACTCAGATGTCAGATTAAGCACAGTGGACTGGATCCTCTGACTCCCTTCAGCTAAGTTTTATTCTCATGACTCCTTTTTACCCTCTTCCTCCAACAAAGGAAGTTCCTTCCACCATGTATCAGTTTGTAAGAACATCTGCTTGTATGAAATAGCCAATATGCATTCAGTTCACAAATGGTTAAATGTGGGCTTTTAGGCATATATTCAGCTGTATACACATTGAATGTAACATGAGGACTGCTCAGCACACTTAAAGAAAAATCAAGTATGCATGAATTGTACATGTGTTTGCTGGAACTTGTGAAGAGATAAGACAGCTCCATATATTCATGTATCAGCTACAGTCATTCCCAGAGAGTGAAGAATGTAATGGAAAATTAAAAGGTACCTTTCAAAGTACCCTGTCCTTGATCCAATTGTCATCACTACTGGAGCCTTTTTGGGTCAAATTATGTATCTGTAATTCCAATAATTGAACTCCAGAGCCATATTCATTTACCCTCAGGTTTTATTTGTCTGTCAGTATCCAGGCTGTCCAGTCTGCTTACTAACGCCAGACACTGGTTCAGGGTTTCCATTGCAGCAGACATATGCCAAAAAGAGTTCTGCAGTATCATAATATTACGACGCACGTGTTTGCCAATATAAATCTGGTTGATGATATGCATGGTGTGCAGAGAGAAGGTGGTAGAGCTTATTTGTACAAAATGTCACTTTTCCAACATTTGGAGCAGTGGACAATACCTAGATAACACAAAACAGCAACCCATATTTAGAAATTACTAAACCAACCAAATGTTTTCCACAGTGTTAAAGAATTCAGCCTTTAGAAATAGTGGCCAGTGTGGGCTCCTCCTCACATCTGAAGGCAGACTGTTTCAAAACTTACAAGCCAAAGGCTCCTCCTACTGCTGTCCCCCACAGCAGTTGCTACTCAGAGGTCCTTGTGCCCCCCGAGCAGTCCACAGCTACTGATGGATCTGCCTCTCCATGAATTTATCTAATCACACTTTAAAGCCTTGAAGCAAGGGGCCATCACTACATCCTGTGGCAGTAAGTAGGCCAGGCATGCCTGAATCTACTTCACTGGCCATGGGGGAAATTGCATTCCCAATAATCTGAAAGTGAAGCATAGATATATCAAAACTACCAATCATTGGCATTTACTGAAGGCCCAAAACATGGCAATTTAACAAATGCTGTAACGAAGCTGGGCACAATTACTTTTAGAAGTAACAAAGCCATTCATGTGATTATTCTCATATAAATGCATTTACAGAAAGAAAAAAAGATAATTCAATGATGGTATGCCAAAACCAGCTCTAGCGATAGATTTTATAGCTATTTTAATCATATATATGTACTACTAAATGTTATTAGTGTTTGAGAATAGTTATCAGTTTTATACAATTTGGTTTTAAAGTTTTAATGTATTGTTATATTTATTTCCCAGTTCTTAAGTCACATATTATATGTGAATAAGATTTCAGAACACTAATTATTTGTTATCTACTGGAATTTGTATTAGCTTATTCTAAGTTATAGGGATGGTCTATGACCAATTATTTCTTCTTCTTCCTCTTCTCCTCCTCCTCGTAAGTATTAAATCAGGTCAGTTAAAGGCCCACCTCCAAAAACATGGTTGGTAAAGAGTAGATCCAAAACAATCCTTGAAAGAGCCTCTCAATATTGCCTCCTGTCATCCTGTGGGTAGCCAGCATCTCAACTGAAAACTGAGCCTTTCACAAAAGTTTGATATGCGGATATTAAATGATGTTTATCTCTTGGTTGTGGAAGGTTTTTTTCCACTGTTGATTTCTGCTTACAAACCTCCTTTGCAAGGCCCAGGAGCAGGAAGTGTTTTTTTTTCCTGATCACTGGGCAACAGCAGATGAAGCAAAGGACTGAAAAAGTGACCAAAATAACAAGGATGGAATGGAGGGTGCATGGTATAGTGGTTAAGATGTCAGATTGGGACCCGAGAAACCCAGGTTCAAAACCTCATCCATGGCATGGAAGTTTGTTGGGTGACCTTTGGCCAGTCATAAACTCTCAGCCCTGACCCTGGCAAGTATTTGGATAGGAGACCTCCAAGTTATCCTGGCAAAAATTAGCCGTAGCACGAAGTATATGGTTCAACCCTAATCTCATACAAGATAACAGCACAGCATCATCTGCATACAACAACACTGGCATATGATGAATATTCAGTTTGGGAAGATGGAATTTAAAAGTGGTTTAACTTGAGAAGGAGATCATATAAATACAAATTTAAAAGATCTGGGGACAAAACTCAAACCCTGTCAAACTCTCTTCAATACTAGGATTAGATAGGAATACTTTCTGGTAATGAGATATCTAACCTTAACAAAAGATGTAAAATTTGTTCTAGATCAATTACAGTCCTCCGGTGACATAGTCTTAATTTTAAGATGTGCATCTTATAATTTCCCAGGAACTGAAAGGAAACTGATGGGGTGGTAATTAGGTGGCAGATTAAATGACCCCTTTTTATGGATAGGAATTAATATGGCTTGAGGCCATATTTATCCTCTATTATCGATGTCAGAGAATAAGACTGCTAAAATAGGAGCCCACCAATTGGTATCTAACCTAAAACATTCAGCAGGAATTCAGTCAGGGCCAGTGGCTGTCCATACTTTCTATTCTGCCAGAAGGTAGAGATTTTCTCAGTAGTAACAGGATCTCATCTTTCCAAATGACCTGAATTGATTATTAGAGGACAGAGGCCATCAGGCAGAAAACTGTCATCATTAAAGACTGTTTTTAAATGTTTCTCCCAATCCATAAGCATTACTGGGCATGTAGAGGGAATAAAACCCACCAAAATTTACAGATTGTCATTATTGTTTTCAAGCTAAAAATCCATTCAGGATAGAAGAGGGAGCTAGTGGGAGCAGAGAGGGAGGAGTTCTGGATAGAGGCACTTCGCAATTATTTGAAATCCTCCATAGGCCTGCTTATACTTTTACAAAACTAGATTCATACCTGAGCAATAGCAAGGAAACTAGCAATTACCTTTGAGGCCTGGAACAAGAATCTGAACAGAGCAGGCTTCTTCTGCAATATGCTGAGCATATCCAGATCTTGGCAGGGACAGGAAGGCAAGGCTAATTACAGAGACAAAGAAAACCAGATCACTCTTCATAATGAGCTTGCCCCTCACTCCTAAAGAAAAGAAGGAACAGGCAGTTAATAGAAATTCCAAAGACACCCAACAGGTTCAAAGAGCGCAAGACTCTAAAAAAATCCATACAGCCATATGCCTTTTTACCTTAAATGGGCAGATAAATAGAAAGTGTGTGTGTATTTATAGGGACACAAATGGTATGTGTAGAAATATTCAGCTCAGAGCTTCCTCATGATGTTGCTACTGTGTTGCATCTTGTCTACAATCTGTGCACAAAAGCCTGACTTCCTTCTTCTCCACCCTGCTGCAGCTTGAGATACCTCTCCTGGGGGATGGGGACCCCCCACGAGTAGTAGCATGATGGGGTTGTTGAAGGCCTGCCAGGGTGTGAGGTGGGGGTGGAGAATAGTTGAAGATCACCTTCCCTGTATGTATGCATATCTTCCCCATGGGGTTATCCAATCCTCATTTGGTAGATTTTGAAGAAAAGGATTCCAGCTTCAGAGTGTGTCTTTTGCAAGCCAAAGGTGCATTGTCCTACGCCTGCCTACTGCAGCTAAGAGAAAAGGACAGATTTTGTTTTGTAAAGTTTATTTGTGTTTTTGGCACTTGAATATATCCTGCTACCAGGTGGATCTTTCCCATGGAACCATGGGATCAGTCTCCATCTATGCTATTTGGGTCATTTCAACATTTCCCAACAGGGGCTGGTCACAAGATAAACAGCTCTACGGTAACTAGGAAAACATGTAAAGGGCACCGCAGGGTGCCTGGGACTTGGAAACCCAAAAAGAGCAATGCACAATTTGGGCATTGCCTAGAAAGTATTTATGCAACAGCTTATTTTTTTGGCTTCTCCAGTCCAAAAAAGATTGGCTTTGAACATGGAAATTTCTCTTTCCACTTATTTTTGCCTCTGCACACTGTTCAAGCTTGGTCTCTTTTTGTGAGGGATGAGAACAGGGGGATTTTCAGGACTCGCTTTCTTCTTTCAAACAGAAAACAAAACATAAATCCAGTACACCTTTAAGGCTGCCATTTGTTCCAGCACAAGCTTTGGAGGACCTCAGTTGGCTTCTTCAGATGCCCTCCCAGCCTTTGGCTGGCAAGAACGGGATAACAAATTTAAACACATACATACATTTAAATACATACATAAATAAAAGTCCATGCTGCAACAAACATTATTAGTCTTTAATGTATCATGGGAGTTCTGTTTTATTTTGCTACAATGGACCCTCATGGCTACACCTATGGAATGATCGGAAAACAGCAACAGTTCCCAATTTGTGCAAAACATATTCTTCAACATGCTTCTCTCTTTCCTCCACCCTTGGTTCCTTCCACTGTTTACCTTTACTTCGTCTTTTCAGTTATCAGCACTTCTATCCCACCAGGGGTGTCTCAGTCCTTTGCCTTTTGGGGTAAGTTTCTGATGAGCTGCTATTGCCCTCAAGAGCCAATGGTGGTCAGAAGCAAGCTGAGCCAGAGCCCAGTGGCCAAGTTTCAGTAAGCTTGTGTTCATTTCACGGTGATGCTGTAGTTTAGATTTTGTTGTAAATAGATGTCTTTTTGCTTTTAAAGATCAGAGGCTCATTCCGCACATGCAAAATAATGCACTTTCAAACTGCTTTCAGTGCTCTTTGAAGCTGTGCGGAATGGCAAAATCCACTTGCAAACAGTTGTGAAAGTGGTTTGAAAACGCATTATTTTGTGTGTGCGGAAGGGGCCTTACATTGTGTCCAAAAGGTTAGACCTAAGGTGCCTGGCAGCTTGGCCATGCATAGACCTGAAATGCTTATGTAGGGAACAGACAGTTAGCTGTCCAGGGAGAAGGGAGATACCCAACAGTTCACACCCAGACAGAGCCACACAGAGCCAGCGTGGTGTAGTGCTTAAGAGCAGGTGGATTCTAATTTGGAGAACCAAGTTTGATTCCCCACTCCTCCACCTGAGTGGTGAACCAGATGCGTTTCCGCACTCCTACATTCCTGGTGGGTGACCCTGGGCTAGTCACAGCTCTTTGGAACTCTCTCAGCCCCACCTACCTCACAAGGTGTCTGTTGTGGGGAGGAGAGGGGAAAGGAGCTTGTAAGCACCTTGAGTCTCCTTACAGGAGAGAAAGGTGGGGTATAAATCCAAACTCTTCTTCTTCTGTCAGCACTTCAAGCCACGGACAGCAAAAGAAAGGGCAGAGCTTGAGTGGTGGTTACTACCAGACTGATGCAAATGGGTTATGTCTTGTCCCACACATGCAGCCATTCCCACTCGAGCAAGGAAGGGGATTTGATTATCAGGCTATTACTCGACTCAGACAACCAGTGTGGCAATCTGGTTAAATATTCAGACTAGGTTAAGAGACAACCAGGTTCAAATTCATGCTCTCCCCTGAAAGATCTCTGGGTGTCTTGGGGCCAACTGCACTCTTCTGTGTAACCTACCTAATAGGACTGGTTGTAAGAACAGAATGATGTACACCATCCAGAGATCCTAGGAGTGCAAGTGGGGGAAATGTATTAACAGGCCATGGAAGGTATAATGTCATAATAGCAGCAACAGCTATGAGAACAGGCCAAGTACTCTTCCCGCACCATGGAATAATCAGCCAATCATTGGAAAAAGATTCTCAGTGAAGCTATAGACCACTGCATCAGTGAAGCTGTGAACGTTGGTACCACTCAGCTATGCTCTTCCTGTAGGAAGCCAGAAGAAGGGGGGCAGCAGAAGGGGAGCCTCCTGAAGGTGTCCAATAGGGTAAGATCAGCAGTTGCCTGTACACGGCCATATTTTATTATGGCTCCCACTTTGTGGAATAGAATGTCTGGGGAGGTCAGGAAGGCTCCCCCCACACTCCTATTATTCCACAGAATGTACATTGTAGTTGTATGCACGGTACTGCTCTTTGTATTGTTTTAAAGTATGAAATTCCCCTGAGTCTCAATGAGGAAGGCATGCTCTAAAATTATTTGCTCACTAACATCTGAGATTTCCCTCTCTCCTTCCCTTCCTCTCAATCTGACTTCTTCTGTCTCTGAACTTAACTTGTACAAAATGTTTTGCATCCCCTCTGTACCTTTTCATTCTAGCCACTTTTCCAGATTCTGGCCAATAAGAATCATTTGACAGACAGATTGAACAAAAGAAAAAAAACAAGCTATGCCGAAAATGTTCCATATTCTTTCATTCTTTTCTGCAGTCCAAACATTGTGTGTGGATTAGCAAATTCAAATTCAGAGACTTTTATTAGGCATCAAGATGAAATACAGATAAAACTGTGTAGTAGTATAATTCGAGTACAAATTGACAAAGTAACAACCACTCATAGTTTCCGAGCGAACAAACATCAGGGAAGTGCAATAAGAGACCCAGAGGATTATTTCACGATATTGAGCAGAAATTTAGCCACCATTTCCAATAGCTTGGGATCCTCATTGTTCAGGAGGTGGTTCAAATCAGAATTTGGGGAGCACGGATAAACCGGTATTGGGGCCTCAAAAAACAAGCTAGGTCTGAGATCTGTAAATTTTGGGCAGACTAATAGAATGTGCTCCAATGACTCATGTGTGGATTAGCAGTGTAGGGAATCCAGCCCACGTCCTTGTATCCCCAGATACAAGTTCAATGAGATGGGGTGGAAAGCACGTTTCTCATTTTTGTTATTTTTGGCGAGATCTACTAACTGGTTGCTTTGAAGAACAGCAGCCAGTCCACCCCCATGTAAAGCATGCTTGCTTTACATTCTCTACACCCTTCAGTACCATATGTTACGTGACCATCTATAAAAGCACAGAGATGTTCCTGCTATTTTAGAACTATTAAGAACGAAAGCCAGAAAACACAAACAACATAAAGAACAAATGTACATTTAAATCCATTCCATTTGTTTACATATGATTTAAATGGCTTTTGTATATTTTTTGACGTGCTAAGACAAAACACAGCTTAAGCATGCATGAGGGTCGACTAAATTGTAAAAATTTCAGACAACAGTGTTAGCCTCAGCTCCCTTCTGAATGCAAAGGCAACTTGATTTAGCTTCCAAAGGGGAACCACCCACTGGCACTCAGGGCCCAGAGTTTGTGGCTCGCTCCACTGTTCGGCATGCGTTAGAGTCCCCCCCATACCGCCCGTCAACTTCTCCCACGCTCTGGAAGCATCACCTACCTTATGATTGTTGAGAAAACAGGGGTTGTGGTACAGCTTGTGCCTGATCAGAGACTGCACAGATGAACCTCATTGCTCCTGTTGCTAGCAGCTCAGTCAGTCACTTGGAAACTTGAAGGCAACCGTCTTCTGCTCTTCCACATCCAGCAAATCAGACTCAGCACAGTTGCAAGTGTTATCTGTAAACAGCTTCCTGTTTGAAACAGCTCAGCTGTCCAGCAGGACAGTAATTAGGAGCAAAATGTGTGGGAACGCGACAGAGGCCCATGATGTAAGCTGCTTCTTTTGGCCATGCACTTTTTTGGAAAGGCAAAAATGCTTCTCTGTTCACAACTCCGCTTCCCATGAAAAGAAAGTCTTTCAGGCCAGCCCTTATGCAGTAATGTAAACAGGATCCCACTGGAGCAAAGGTTCTGTTGTTTCGCTTTTATTTCGAGCTTTGACACTCAAAGCGCACTGCAGTTCTCAAGCTTGAGAACCATCCCATAACGGAATGAGATCAAATTAGCCCTACCACTTTTAGACGATACCTGCATTTTAAAAAGTGGATTTGCATTCAAGAAACAAATCTCCCCTCATGCAGAAAGTTAGCTTAGCTGAGAGGATTGTTCCTCACAAACCTGTTGTGCTACTGTAGGGTATGCAGAGGGTAGTTGTGATTTTGTTTACAAGGGACAGCAGTAAAACAACATGTTCTCTCTGCATTTGAAATGGTATCACCCAACCTTTTTCATCTATCATTCAATCCTGTGCAAAATATCTTACCTATAGTTTTCACAGGCAAGATAAATGCAAGTGTTTTCTGTCCACAAATGGCCAAAAACTCAAACCTTTTCCCCAGCACAGGTTCCCATGCATTCCTCGAAACCAATTGCATTGCTGCCTGTTCCAGGAAATGGCAGCCCAGATGCCTGGGCAACAAAGTGCAGCACAGAGCTGCCACTCAACCATTTCCCACGGGCTGCAATCAGCAGCAACTATTTTAACTATCTGCAGTAACTTCCCAGGCTAGCGCAAGAACTCGTTGCCAGAGTTAATCGCCTCGGCTGTTGGGAGAAGGTTTTGACCTTGCAAGTTTGACGAATTCATGCAAAGGTGTCCAACTCGAAGACACTGCGAAGAGTCAGCCTTAATTTTTTTTACATTTGCAAGATGAAAGATGCTTCATTCCATCCTTCTTACGCATCACCAAAAGCAGGGGAGTGTCAGGAGGGCACTAGACACACACAGTGCCACCACTAGAATAAAACATCTTATTATTCTCAAGTCAAAACAGAGGGAGAACCCTGTTGTAAGCAGGGGCGTAAATGCCAAAAAGGGTCCCCAGTTATTTTTGGCTGGAAGTGGAACAGTAACATAGTTGCTGATTAAGAAGATGAAAAGCTAGCACACTGAAGGGAAAAATGATCAGGAAGCTCCAGTGATGTAGGTATGGATTTTTAATGGAGGGGTTCGGGGGGTGGGGCCACACCCCCACCCGCTGCTGGGGGCGTGGCCATGCCTCCCCAAGCCCTGCCCCCAGACTCAGTGCTTATAAAAGCAGCACTCTGAGGCCAGGGACGGCAGACTCCCTTGCCCCACCCCACCCCCCAATTCACCGGCTGGGCTTCCAACTGGCGGCTGGCAGTCCATTCTGCCCTCCCCTCCAGGCAGAGCAAAATCTGAATTTTGAGTCCCCCACCTCCCATGGGCAGCCACTGTGATGCTGGAATCCACCCCCAAACAGCATCATTTTCAATGGTGTTTAAACTAGGGAGACCAGATTCTCCTTTTAAATCCATCTTAAAGGGAGAATCTGGGGTCCCCAGTTAAAACAACATTGAAAGTGATGCTGTTTTGGGGTGGATTCTCCGATTCTGCCTTTAAATCCATGCTGAAGGGGGTGGATTTAAAAGGAGAATCTGGGGAAATTTGGGGGTGCCTGCTGTCAGGGGTGCAATTGTTAAGCTAGCAGCACCAGAATTTCAGGGATTTGTTGGGAGACTCTCCTGATGATACCACCCAGGTTTGGTGAAGTTTGGTTCAGGGAGTCCAAAGTGATGAACCCTCAAAGGTGAAGCCTCCATCTTCTATTAGCTCCCATTAGAATCAATGGGGGATGGGGCACCCCCTTTGGGAGTCCATAACTTTGGACTCTCTGAACCAAACCTCACCAAACATGTGTGGTATCATCAGGAGAGTCTCCCAACAAATCCCTGAAATTCTGGTGCTGCTAGCCTAAAACCTGCGCCCCCTGCAGGCCAAAAACAAAAAACACTAAAAAATACAAAAAACCCACAAACGGGGGCGGAACTTCGGACATGTAATGGGGGGTTGAACCTGAGAACCCCACCCTTACCTACGTCTTTGGGAAGCTCTAAAGTCTCCCCTCTACTGGAAAAATAATTTGTAGTGCCGCATTGTACTAATTCATGATCCTCACAGTTAGGAAGAAGAGTTTGGATTTATAACCCCCCTTTCTCTCCTGTAAGGAGACTCAAACGGACTTACAATCTCCTTTCCACAACAAACAACAACAATCTCCTTTCCCCACAACAAACACGCTGCGAAGGGGATGAGGCTGAGAGAGCTCCGTAGAGCTGTGACTTGACCAAGGTCACCCAGCTGGCGTGTTTTGGAGTGCACAGGCTAGTCTAGTTCCCCAGATGAGTCTCCACAGCTCAAGTGGCAGAGCCGGGAATCAAACCCGGTTCTCCGGATTAGAGTGCACCTGCTCGTAACCACTACACCACTGCTGCTGAGATGGATACCCTGAATAACAAACTCCATATTACCAGGCATATGCTAGGGCCTGAGTTTTCTCCTTAGCCCAGGGGTAGGGAACCTGTGGCTCTCCAGATGTTCAGGAACTACAATTCCCATCAGCCTCTGTGAGCATGGCCAATTGGCCATGCTGGTAGGGGCTGATGGGAATCGTAGTTCCTGAACATCTGGAGAGCCGCAGGTTCCCTACCCCTGCCTTAGCCCCTCCCTCACTATAATTTGCATAAGACAAGACAGACTGCACAGCAAAATATATATATGGATTTAAAAAACAAAGTGAAAGACTGTAGTGCATGGCCATACACAAACCAGCCTGGGCTCTTTGGTCTGTAGACTAACTACCTGACGAGAAAACAAAATACCTTTGGAAAACGCCATTATTTTGTTTCAAACCAGCTATCAAATCATGGCTAAGTGGTGTTTTGGGCCAACCCATTCAAGTACTTCCTCATTTCACTCTCCTTTTCCTACACCAACAAAGTAACGCTCCATACTATAGGACCTTGGAGGCCGTTCAGTAAGATAGTACCAGGACCTCAGCTGTCCACTATAGATCTTAATTGCTACACCAGGGGTCTGCAACCTGCGACTCCGGAGCCTCATGCAGCTCTTTAGCTGCTTTACAGAGGCTCTTTACCCAAGCAGACATCTGACCAAGCAGAGCCATGCAAGATGCGCAGCCTGCTGTGGAGGCTGTGGGGCTGGACAGAAGGAACAACCCAAGAACTGCTTTGCAGCATTGCTAAGGATGCTGAGGGTTGCAGCCATGACAACTAGCAGTTCTTCTGCCCCACACTCCACTGCGGTTCCAAGGAGGGGCATGGTGTCTCCTAAGCACGTTCTCCACCCAAGTCAGTTCCATTGGCAATCAACATCTTTATTATGTGCTGCATAAAGTCGTCAGTACCAGCACGATCTTGACTGTACTGCTGGTCAGTCAGTTTGTCATTATTATGGTCCTCTGGCCATTCATAAATGCAACAAAACATGGAAGTATTGTAGTATGAATGCAAAACTAAAGTACCAAATAATCATAAATAGTCCACTGCGGAGTCTAACCGCATGCAGTAAAATGTATTAATTAATGTTCAATAAGTCTTAATAGCAACGTTGATAGGCTAATTTGGACTTAATAGGCTGTGTTACCGTCATTTTAAGCCTCCAACATGGTTGTGGCTCCAGACAATTTTTTTTCTTGGCAAGGGCAAGCATGGCTCTTTTGATAGTGAAGGTTTCCAACTGCACTACATGGTGACTCAACATTGAGAGCTATTACAATCAGCAGTTGGGAGATGCTTGCTGAATGGTGTTGATGGTTCACAAACATGAATACTAGTTAAGTGTAGCAGTGCAAAGATTTGCTTGCCTGGGGATGGAAGAATTAACATCTCACATACAGCTTGTGCTGCCTAATGTGTAAAGAGAGAGAAATACCCAGATTACAACCTGCTTCACATGAACTGTGATATCAACCAGAATGGACCAAAGGGAAAGACTAATCACTAACAAACCACAAAGACTAATCACTAACAAATCACTAACATACAATACAGCCCAACCACTGAAGAACTAGACAAATATACTTCTTGGCCTATGAACTAAGGATGTCAACTCCAGCTTGAGAAATGTGGAGATTTGAAGGCAGTGCCTGAGAATGGGACAAAACTCAGTGAGTATAGCAAGCCATGGAGTTTGCCTCTGGAGCCGTTTCCACCAGAAGAAACTGATCTCTGCAGTGTGGATATATTAAAGTGTTAGTTCTGGCTCTTGGTTCCACCTCAAGTTGGTTGAACTTGGTGTCTAAGGCCCCTTCCGCACACGCAAAATAATGCGTTTTCAAACCACTTTCACAACTGTTTGCAAGTGGATTTTGCTATTCCGCACAGCTTCAAAGAGCACTGAAAGCAGTTTGAAAGTGCATTATTCTGCATGTGCGGAATGAGCCTAAGTGTAGTGGGATGATATATTCAAACACTGTAATGAAAAAAATCAGTAAGTAGATTCAATTTTCAAAAATCTCTTAGACTGGACAGCCTTCCATAACAGAAGCACAGCTATTGAATATTTACATTCAGACATCCTTTCAGTACATCTTCCAGAAATTAAATATAAATATCAGTAAGCCCATAAGTCTGGGAACAGTTAAATCTGTATTTTCCACCACACAACTCATTCATTGACCTCATCGTGAAATGTATTTTAAAGGAAGCATATCTGTGGACTTGGACATGTATTAAACACACGTAGAAGTATCAAGTGCCTGTTCCAGCACTCTCTATACAATTTAGCCTGTCATACCACACTAACCTTCAGGTGAATCAATGCCATTTTTGAAGGGACTAGTGAAAGAGCAAGATCTCAGTGTAAAATTAGTCAGACCCTCCCTTGGGCTAAGAATTCAATTCCTTCCAGCAGATTCTTGAATTTGTTCCTTGAGATTTCAATGAGGGTAGTGTAGGGTCAAGGGACAACTACGTGACAGAGTCTAGGGCTTGCCACAACAGCAGCATTCCCAGCAGACTCATTAAAACTTGTCCAGATGGCTTCCCACAACGGCACTATGAACTTTTCACATTTGATTTTGGACAAAGAATATTCCAGGCAAGGAATACTACAACACCGAGTAGACCTCATATTAATTGGGATATGGTAAAATAATAAACATTACAGAAGGCAAGATTGCCCTTGATATATTTTTTTTATATAACACTGAAACGATTTTAGCAGAAAAATGTTTCTTGGTGGTTCCCACTACCAAACACATCAGCAAGCTGGGATTGAAAAGTTTCTTTTGGCTGCAGTTCTGGGAAAAACGAACAAGCTGATCTCGCGTACATCTTTCCATTCCCAATTTAAATACACAAATCTCAAGTTCTTGGATCGCCAAGTATGGAAAGCCAGGAAAAAAACAAAACCCAAGTAACCTTATAATTTTGATTAGCAGAATCTAAGCTGAAGTTCAGAGTTCGTTTGCCTTAGAAAGGGAGGACATTCCTTGAAAGAATAATACACATCTTACAATTAATTTTTGTTTGCAGTGCTGCTTTGGATAGAAGAACAGTACTTGCAATCAACTGAAAATCAGAGTCCGCTGGAAGCAGTGGAATTTGGCAACACTTCCATACAGGAAACGCAAAAGGTGAACAGGTTGGTAATCCATCACAACAGGATGGCCATCCGCTTTTCTGGCATGTACCAATAAATGATTCTCCAGGTAGGCAATTGTGACCATTTCCCTAGCTATCCAAGTTCTCTGGATTTCATAAAATTCATCTGCAGCATTCGACAAGTTTTAGTCATTTATGGAAAGATACAGAGATGTTGCTTCAAGGTTTTTAAAAATTAATTTTGTTTTCAATATGTTATCCTCTACTATGGAGTAAATCCACGGGGACGTAAATCTCAGAACACTCTCCATGGAGAATCAGATCAACATCCTGTTTACCACACTGTTTGTATAATCTGCCTGGAATCTTAGAAAGATGGACTGTAAATTAATGCTTTACATAGGGTTGGAGTCTTCTGCTATGCAAGGAGACCCACTCTGATACACAGAATTTACAGTCCAATCCTTGGGGCAGGGGGATCATGTTGTGGACCCAGAGCATTTGCCTCCACTGCTAACTCAAGGGGCACCCCCACTGGTGGAGGGGGCAAAGTCACTGGTTACCAACCATCCCTCAACTCCACCTATGTAGCTGTGCTGGCATCCAGGTTTGCAGGCAGTTCCACAAGGTTTGGACTTCTGCCATCCTCTTGGGTGGCATAAGTCCATCTAGTCCTATGGAGGACTTTCTGGCAGCAGGATCTTTCTGCCTCCCTGCTCTGCCAGAAAATCCTCTGGAGAAAGCAGCACCATCCCTTACCTCCTGGGGCTATGGATTGGGGGCTGCCCATCATTTATTACCGGGGAATCGTTGTACTCATTGTACTAGTCAGTAATTCAGAATACTAGGGATATTTTCCTTTTCTTCCAGGCTGTTTTAAGATGGGCAAGCTCTGTTATAAACCAGGAAGAGTATTTAAAAAAACAACAGAAACGAGAAACTCTCAAAGTGCTGTTCTCCAGTCAGCATCTTGACTCTGGTATCCCATTGTACTGAAGATTCATTGGTGTTTCCCATCTTCCAACTGTAGCAGGAGCATATGCAGATTCTTCGAATTCACTGTAGGATAACTTCTACCTTCTTCTTTAGTAACTGGCCCGAAACAAATGATTATTTAAACTGGGATGTTAAACATCAGGAACAGAATGGTGCTATTTTTCAAAATGACTGAGAAAGGTTGTGAAGTATTTTGCACATTAAGTCTTGCTGCCTTCCTTTATCCCCTCCCCTAAATTCTTTTACCTTTCCTTTGTCACTGCACTGCTGAAAAGGCTAACACCTGGGCATAAAGTTGTACTAGCATCCTACTGTATAGCTATTGTCGGCTGAATTTTGAAAGATTGTTTGGTTAAATCTGATGGCTGTACACATTAATCAAGTTTATCCTACAAAGGGTGCCCTGGAGCTGAAAGAATTGTGCTCCTTTATCCTCCATAAATGCCAGGTTAATTTTCAAGCTTAAGGACTTAAAAGCATGCACCAGGACAGAAGAAGAGTTGGATTTATATCCCCCCTTTCTCTCCTGTAGGAGACTCAAAGGGGCTTACAAACTCATTTCCCTTCCCCCCTCACAACAAACACCCAGTGAGGTGGGTGGGGCTGAGAGCTCCAAAGAACTGTGACCAGCCCAAGGTCACCCAGCTGGCATGTGTGGGAGTGAATAGGCTAACCTGAATTCCCCAGATAAGCCTCCACAGTTCAAGCAGCAGAGTGGGGAATCAAACCCAGTTCCTCCAGACTAGAGTACACCTGCTCTTAACCACTACGCCACTGCTGGTCTTCTACCTTCTTCTTTGGTAACTGGCTCAAAACATTAATTAATCCCTACTATTGTTAGGAGTTCAGAAATGCTTCCAGTGTTTTTAGAGAAAAAACTTTGTTCTTTGGCTGTTTCATTATAGGTATGCTGCTAATTCAGATGTGTATTTAAAAAAATTTTTTCAGGAAGTTCCTACATACATGAATTACATAATATACAAATTATGGAAACCTTAAGGTTACCTGCCTTCTGCAGCAGTAAAATTGCCACTTTGGACCCTTTCTACAGCTAAACCTTACAGTTAACACCCCCTCTACCAAGATGTTTTAATAAGAGCCATTACTTTCAAGAGGTTTAACAATTAACTGTTTATTCAGTCATTTCTTTGCACTTTACAGCTGGAATTCTGGAAACTCAAATACAACATCTTTGCCTGTGAGTTTCTTGTAGACCCCAGAAAATGTTTCTACCTGCAAAAAAGGAACAGAAGGCAGATTTACATTTACTATCATTTTCTCTAATGTATTCATGAGTTTGAGAAACTACGGGAACATACAAGACAATGCCCATAAGCAGTCAGAACTAAAGACAAACCTATAGTACTACTTTGTGGAATTCAGCGTTGTCTCGTGTGTGCTAACTTTAAGTGGTACATTTTCTAAAAATCTTTAGGCAACAAGCTTTTTTAGGAAACAAGAGTATATCCACACACAAAAGAAATACACTACTATAAAGGGGAAAGGAAAAGCTCCTGATTTCATCTGCACCAAATATAAACACAATTACGTCCATTTTCTTATTCTTACTCCTCAAATTTCACAAATCATCATTTTTTGTTTTGAGCAAAAAGTCTATGAAGGGTTTCCAGTTATCGATAAACTTGGATAAGTTCTTTTCTCTAGTCAAAGCAGCAAGTTAACCATCTCAGCCAATTCCAATCTCTTCACAAACTATTCTTCTATTTATTGTCTAAGGCTTTCACGGCCGGAATCACTTGGGTGCTGTGTGGTTTCACGGCTGTATGGCCGTGTTCTAGCAGCATTCTCTCCTGACGTTTCGCCTGCATCTGTGGCTGGCATCTTCAGAGGAGCCCGGAAACCACACAGCACCCAAAATATTCTTCTATTGTGGGTATAGATGAAACTTGCCATTTTTGCGCATATACAATTTTTGTGCATATAAAATACAAATTTGTATTTTTTTCAAGCTGTCTTGTATATTAGTCTTTAAAATCTTCTGGATTATTGAATGTATTTGTATCCAAAATTATTCAGATTTATTACAAATCCACCATAAAAAAACTTGCTGATTCTCCAGTGACAAGTACCAGTGATACATCATTTTACAAAAATTCTCATATGGAGACTGGAGCTTAATGTAAATTTAAGACCCTTTAATTACATATTCTCTCACTGAACCATGTGTATATTGTATTCTAAGTTACTGGCTAATTTTATTATACAATCTGTCAACTGTTGTTCTTGTTTCAAATTTCAACAGAAGCTTTTACATTCTGGTAGTAACATGATTGTTGTTCATATGTAGTTCTACTTTAAATTCAGTCTTAAAATATTCAAAACCACGTGATTTTTAAAATCTGCTTTCAAATAATTGTGCCCAAAACCCAGTGACAGCCATGGTCGTTTGCCATAAATCTCTTGATTTCATTTTGCATTTCTCTTGAGAAAAGTCTGATACATCACTACACGTTAACCATCTATTTTCAAATATCTCATCTGTATAGTGTTTCTTATGATGAAAGCCCTAATGGTGTTTCTGACACAACCTAGGTTTATGCAAGTCCCCTATTAATGGTTTGTCTAATATAATGGTTTTTTAAATCCTTACTGACTTTAACTTTCTCATACCATAAATTAGGCATGCCATCCAAACTTCCTATCACATCCTTCTAATTCCAGCAGTCTTTAAAAAAAAAACCCACCCCATTTCAAAATTATAAATTCAGCTCTTTAAAGGGTTTTCCAAAATCAAGACCAAGCAATCTGCAAAGTATCTTAATTTATAAATCGCTTCCTTAATTTTTTAAACTCCCAATCCTCTCATCATGTCCAATGTCTCTTCAATTTTTCAGGATCTAACGTAAGAGAGGAAATAGTGGGTACCCCTGCCTTGTTCCTTTCTGCACCTCATAAGTTCATATGTAGTTCTACTTTAAATTAGTTAAGTCTCCATTAACAATTATTTGTGTGGACTGAAATGTAAATCAATTTTACCCATTTTATAAAATTCTCACCAAAATCCATATTTTTCTAAGGCTTAAACAAGAAAAGACCAGTTCAAACTACTAATGGGGATCTGCAGAGGGAAGAAAGATTTGGTGAAAATTGGTACAGCTGTAGAGATGAGTACAGGAACTTTAAAAAAACACAAAAGGCACTGGTTGTAGCAATTACCAAACACACACTTCACAAAACATTTCTTACCTTATGTTCAACATTGTTCTGTTGCGCTTTGTCTAGGTGGACCTTTATGAGCCGGCTGCCATCCAGTTTTACGCGGATTCTCTTGCCCACAATTTCACTGGGGAAAACCAGGTCTTCGAGAATGGCATCGTGTACTGCAGTAAGTGTGCGGCTAAAAACAAACAAGTCAAATGTTTTTACTAGGCTCCAGGTTAAGCTCTTTCTTGTCATATTAATGTTGATGTGGCGTACCATATTGCCTTATGTCAATGATCCAGTCCTATTAAAGAAATGTTCAGGTGCTGTCCAGTTGTTAGTAAGCACACATTCACATGATGCCTAGATATTTAAGCAAATACCTTTTCTACTGGGCTCTGCAGTGATCAGTATTACAGCAGGATGACAATACACTACAATCAATGTTTGAGAAAAGTGCAGAAGAAGCTGAATAAAGGTAATCCAGAATTGTTAAGCAATTCAACCAATTTTTTTCAATTCTACTTAAAGCTAACAGGAAGATATTCTCAAAGTACTTTGGCTTAACTAGCCTCAGAATCATGAGATTTAAAGAAGTTTCACCTACCAGTATACCACCAGTGGGTTATTGCTTCATGTTCGTATTAGACAGTTATCATTGACTGATTAATACACCTTTTCACAATTTTGTTTCCTAAAACTGAAGGAATGCCCCACAGCAATTCAAAGCATCAAGGAGACCAGATACTCTCAACTAAAATTAAGGCCAGATGCTCTTTGTTAAGCCCACCAATTACCATTTTCACACACAAGGACACAAAATAAAAGTTTATTTCTCACAAACTAGAGAAACTATGAACTAGGCAGGTCTTCAGTAAGCCCACTAACATCCCAAGTATACAAAAACATTCATAGCTGCCAAATTATACCTCTTCTCCATTTTTATTGCTGTAGGAAAAGAGATGTCATGGCAGTATCAAACTGCTGTCCAGAGAATATCTTCTCTGGATGGCTCATGGGAGCATAGATGTAATTGTGTCCACCCAGAGTATACCAAAAAAGGATGAAGTAAACTTGGATTCTGGTGGTCAAATTTTTCAGAAAACCAAGATATTCCCGAACCTCCATATTCGGAACACCCAGGTTCCTGAAAATAATTGGGTCCATCCTGAATATGACTATTACCCCCTCAACTAACCTTGAGTCCAGCAGCTGTAGAAACCACCTCTAAACTCCAAGTGGAGCCTGATGGCAGCTGGCCTCATAATAAGTATCTGAGCCTAGCATGTATCCCTGCATTGCTTGCTATTTCTGAGCCCATGTGAAGCCCGGCAGTAGCTCTGTACCACCTGCCGCCTCCAAGACCCAGAGGAGTCCAGAGGCAGCAAAGTCTTGTGCCGGCCTGACTAGCCAGTTACTGGATGAAGGAAGAGGAGATTCGCACACAGTCTTCTTCTTTAAAAAAAAAATTAAAATGGCCCAAGAGCTGAAGATTCTGTATTACTCAGGATCCCCTCTTCTACTCACTTTACATTATCATTTTTTTTCAGGAGGAAAAAATTCCTCCACCACTCCCTATCTACTTTTACTGGTTCGGCTTTGCCAAATGCACACCCGCTACTGCCCACTCTAAGCATCTGTTAAGTTAAAAGCCATTTCTAGATTCCTGACAACAAGAACTTTAAACCTGCTATTTCTAGTCTGCACACTAAGCTAAATGTAACTAATTAGACAGTGCAAATACCGGAAAGGTACTATCAAACAACTAGTTCCTTGAAGCAACTGGCAATCCTTGACTTTGAATGATAAACCACAATACTGACTCAATTTCAGGGTATAACGTAACAGAAGGAAAGTGAACATTATGAGGGAAACCACTGGCAGAAGACAAAAAAGGTGGGGAAATGACAGCTGTTGGTCAAGTACAATAGAGCGCCAAATCGACTGAACTGGTTCATCACTTGCCCTGGCATACCTCAGATCAACAAAGTAGTTTCAAGAATGTGTGAAGCTGCTTTAGACAGAGTCAGCCCATGTTGCTAACCCTATTACTGTTTATTCCAACTAGGAAAACCCACAAACATTTAGCAAAGGTGATATGACTCTCATTATATTAAATGAAGATTACAGCCACTACACTTCTTCCTTGCATCTTCAAGATACCCATTCTAGCAACAACAAAGGATGAGCTACCAAAACACAACTTTTAACACATATGTACTTGAGGTCTCTTCTCTCGCATCAACCCAGAGTATAAAGGTCAGCAGATTACCTCCTGGGGCGTTTTTGTTTGTTTTTTGTGCGGCTTTTCCTTGTTGGTTTTGGCAAAATTCTTCTCTGTAGGGGAAGAGAACGTGATAGTCCATTAGCACAATTTACAGACTGGTACAGACTATTTGGCATTCCACAGCACAGGGATGCTATGCTACATACGGTTAACTGCCAGTTGGTAAAGAGTTCCGTGAAACTTATGCCATTAAATATTTGAGAATACAGCCTACGACTAAGGTTCAGCACAATTTTCATAGGCAAAGAACTGAAGATGCCAGCCACAGATGCCGGCGAAATGTCAGGAGAAAATACTACTGGGACATGATCAAACAACCTGGAAAACCCACAACATGCTAGCGATTCCAGCCGTGAAGGCCTTTGACAATACAAAGAGAAGAAGAAGAGTTTGGATGTATATCCCCCCTTTCTCTCCTGTAGGAGACTCAAAGGGGCTGTCAATCTCCTTGCCCTTCCCCCCTCACAACAGACACCCTGTGAGGTGGGTGGGGCTGAGAGAGCTCAGAAGAGCTGTGACTAGCCCAAGGTCACCCAGCTGGCATGTGTGGGAGTGCACAGGCTAATCTGAATTCCCCAGAGAAGCCTCCACAGCTCAGGTGGCAGAGCTGGGAATCAAACCCGGTTCCTCCAGATTAGATACACGAGCTCTTAACCTCCTACGCCACTGCCGGACAACCTCCTGTACTGCTGTACGACCTGCTGTACGACCTCCCCCAGCCTCTTTTGCTTCTTTAGAAAACTGTATTTGCTAATCCTTACAACAAGCTGCCACGTACCTGAGCAATGAACACCACATGCTTTCCACTGAATTTTTTCTCCAACTCACGAACTAGCCGCACTTGAATCTTCTGGAAAGATTTCAGCTGAGGAACTGGTACGAATATGATGATTGCTTTTTTCCCACCACCTACTTCAATTTCCTAAGTAAGAACAGACAACTATTTTGAAGCAACCTGAAACAAACACAGCCTACAGTAAAGTTTTTATTTACAGTTCTGATAGTTCATTAGCCACGAAGCAGGAAAAGACCGTGACTTAAGCACAGAAGGCCAGCACCGATCTTGTTCCCAACTACTTTCTTTAGTTCCAGCGTTAGTATCCTATGTACAAAGAGCTGTCAAAGTAGCAGCCAAGCAGGGTTTTCAAGACAAGAGAGTAACAGAGGTGGTTTGTCATTGCTTTCTTCTGCAAAAACAACCCTGGTATTCCTTGGTGGTCTCCCATCCAAATATTAACCAGGTCTGTCTCTACTTAGCTTCTGAGATCTGACAAATCAGGCTATATTGGCCAAGTCAGGACAGTTGAACACTAGCACTGAGCAAATACAAAAAACTGCATGCTCAAGGATAAACAGGTTTCCTATTCTGATACAACATAACATCAGATCTACAAGTTTGATTATGCATAATAGTTCTCAAATTATGCAGCTACTCATGTACAGCTATTCACAAAGGCATTTACAACCACCAAGAATAAGGTAGACCAATATCCACTTGGTCAGAAACCCCCAAAATGTCTAACACCAGTCATCTGAGCAGGACACATAAGAAATCCATCCAATGCTGCTTATTTTTGAATTCATAACTCCTGACTTCAGCATCAGAAGACACCTAGCTGTTTAAAAAGTTCTTCTTCAGTTTCAGAACAGGAGGGTAATTTGTGCGTTACAAGTACATTTCTCACATTCCTCAGTCAAGGAAATAAGTTATGACATCCAACAAATGGCAACAGACAAAAAATTAGTACTTCCCTGAGAAACTCTCAACCTCATGATTTACTCTGCAAAAGGTAAAGGTAGTTCTCTGCGCAAATAATGGGTCATTAATGACCCATGGGGTTGAGACTAGTCATATTTTAGGTATCTCACCTGGATAAAAGGCAAACGCAGAGCTAAACTTCTTTAAAGTAGCCAGTCACTAACAGCAGAAGTTGTAGCATTATTATTTCCTTTCTCTAACGGATTCCTGAATGACACATGTGGCAAAGTATGAACATAAATCCAGTGTTCTGATTTTACGAACTGCCAACAACTGTCTTTTGTACAAGTATTTTGGATGCTGACACAATGCATGCAAAAATGAAAATGGCTACCACGCATTCTTTTCCTGAGACGGCTGCCCCTCAAATATGGCAGCGCGCATTTTGCACAGATGTGTCCTGCATGGTTTGTCTCCTTAGCAATGACGAGTGCTAAGAAGGTGTAGGAATATACAGGACGTCTCCTCCGCCAGCTTTGTCAGCCAGGGAGGAAAAAAGCTTTCTTTCCAATGTTGTGGAAAGGGACCATACATCATCGCTCCTCACGGAGCTGTGCTCCCATACGCCACTTGAGCAGAGCCATGCAAGAGCCAGCTTGCTGGATGCCCACATTGATGAGGTTCACTCTGAAGCATCAGCCACAAAGCAACAGGCTGACTTAATTTCATGGAAGAAATCTACTCAGTTTAAAATATACTGGACTACGCCATTTAATATCAAGCCCTGAACATCGTGTAATATGCAAAGGTCACACAATGCATATGAACCCAACTGCAGCTGGCGTGAGTGGGAAACAGTACTGTAACCTACCTTTGCAGCTGTTATGTTCAATTCTCTCAGCTGAGCCTTTAAGTCAGAATTCATCTCCAACTCCAGAAGAGCCTTGAAGAAAGCAAGAAAACAAAGCATGTTTAATCAAACTGCATGCTCAAGGATGAGAACAACTAACTGTTCTTGCTCATAACCACAGGGAAAAGTCACTAAGGCCCCTTCCGCACGTGGGGAATAATGCAGTTTCAATCCACTTTGAAGCTGGATTTTACTGTGCGGAATAGCAAAACCCACTTGTAAACAATTGTGAGAGCGGACTGAAAGAGCGTTATTCTGCATATGCGGAAGACGTGGAAGTCAAACATCTTCACAGAGCAGACATGTCCCATGCAGTCATTCCAACCTCACTTTAAATGCATCTTACCAGAACGTCAGTGTTAATCCACAGCATCAACATGAAGCTGAATGAGTTCTTTCAGATGGGGTCTGAAAGACTTCAATCCTGATGTTCTACAATTACTGCAAATAATACTAGAACCAAAACAGAGTACTTACTTGGGAGATGCCAGACTCAAATTCATCCGGCTTTTCGCCATTGGGCTTCACAATCTTCGCACTGGAACTGAACATGGCTGCTCTATAGCACAAAACAAAATCAAACAATGCTTCAATATTTGTTAGGGAAATGATTTCTTTCTTCCACTAATGATGATATAGAAGCAAAAACCCCAAATATGACAGTACCTAGCTTTGCTGACTTCTATACAATAAATGGCAGATAAAGCCACCAAACTGTATGCAGGAAGAAGCATAGAGTTTATCAGCACAAAGCACATGAAAGAAGTCCCCAGTTCCATTTGTAACTGAGATATGAGTTCACTGGGTTGTCTCTGGTAAAACGCTGTTTACTACAGTTTCAGCCTTCCACGAGTTATCTCCTTATTATGCCCACTTGATAAATTTGATCCCACAACAGCTAAGATCATTCAGTGAAAAGATTACCAAAAAAATCCTACAAGAATACAAAAAGTGTTGCCACAAATAAACCCTACAGGGATTGCTACCCTGTTAGGGCACTCTAGACAAGCAGTCACAAAGCAAAAGGCAGAATTCATTTATGATTTCTCACACACCAGATTCTAGCTTCTGAGGAGCTGAAGCAACACGGAATCAGGAGGTGTCGTGCTTTAACTAGGGAGCGCCAGGCTCAACTCCTTAGGGGCCATGAAATTCACTGGTTAACCCAACCAATTGTCTGCCCCCTCACTTCAACAGGGATGTCAGGAGAATAAAATAAACCAAAGGGGAACGATGTACGCAACTGTGAGCACACTAATAGGAAAGACACTATGACAAACTAATGAAAACATCTGATACCTGTCTATAGGGCTAACTTAACCCGGCAAACTTACTAGTTCCACATTCTACACTGCAGAGAGCGTTACGCCAAAGCTAGCCATTTTGCAGACCATGTGCTGCCGCTGCTGCCAAAGAAAAGCCTACTGGGAAGAGACGAACCGGCCTTTAGATACTCTGCTAAGGAAGCTGCTCTCTGCCTGGTGAGCGGCTGGCTCAAGGACGCTCGAGAGACACGAGCCCGGCCTTCGTGGTCGTTTCAGCAGAGACCATGCCTCAAAAGCGCCAGAGTTTCGCTAGCAAACACTTGTGGAGGCCCACTGCGGCTTCCGTAGCCTAGACAGGACATGAACAGCCTCTCTGCACCCTCCGCTCCTCCGGCGAGGCCTTCCCAAAGCCGCCCCTCCCCCATCGACAGCCAGAGCAGGATCCGGCTCAATCCCCGGCGCAGGTCAGCCATCGGGCGCCGAATCGGGCGCATACCGACGCAATCTTCTCAGACGGCCGAGCGTCCCTCAGCGCCACACGATATTAACGGGGCGGCGACGGGAAACCCCCGCAGTGTTACAAACCAGGCCCCAACAGATGGCACCTACCTCTTGCAGCCCCGGCCTAAGGAAGAGAAAGAACTATCGCGAGAATACCACGAGATCCCATACCCGGGAAAGAGACAGCCCCGCCCCTGTCGCCTTGAAGCCACACCCGGAAATGTGCTAGCAAAACCGCTTCCGACCTTACTTGGATCTAGGGCGAAGGTTCTGTTCTTAAGGACCAATTAGCATGTGACGCAACAGGCAAAACAACCAAAACTGGAGTTAAGGATAAAAGATTAAATTACATTTTGTTAACTTTGGTTTCTTTTATTTCCCCCCCCAGCTCATGGAAAGATGCGTCTTAAATTACGAGTGAAGTCTTGAGTTCTAATTCATGTGAAGCTGTAATCCTTTTCTTTTCCTTCACGGAGAGCCCATGCGTTTTATCAGCTACATCAACTAAACGTTCAGTGGACATTACAAAAACCCAAGCGGAATTTTCCCATTTTTCCAACATTCTGGTTGCAAAATTGATTATAACAGGAACAGATCTTGCGAAACAATTTAAATTAACAAATTTCTTTAAATCAAAACCCTCCAATGTTCAAAATAGCATCACAAGATTTATGTAAATAAACACAGCTGTAACACAGAACTGAAATTTTCAGAGGGTGCTGTCTTAGAATTCAGTTCAGTCATCGCACTTTCCACTAAATACCAGTGTATTCCAATGCAGTCAGCCTGTGTAAAGGAACAACGTGGACGTCATAGATGCTCTCCTTTCATGTACATCTTATTTAATTTTTTCCTGTTCATGAATAATTCCTTTCTCCAAACATCTCACAGCATAAAGGAGCTCTATATACTGGGCCCTGCTCCGTTTATTATCAGCACCCATTCCTTTTATCCCATATGCATCATGCCAGCATCCTCTGAAGAACTGCTATTGTATATCCCAGTTAAGCTTTCCTTTATCCACTTCTAAAATTTGAACAGCCAGAGCACGCAAACAATTTAGATATCCTGGAGGGTTCTGCACTGTACTGATAAATTGCATTAAACTTTACTTAAAGTTCAGAAATAGGTAATGCTATTCTGGTATTGTAAAAAATTCTTCAACCTGCTCCCAAAACTACATGCAATGCAAGTGGAAGCAAATGCAAGAATTTTCCTCTTTTTTATATTTGCAGGAATATTATAATCTTCCTCTAACTCTCTTGCATGTAATCTCCAAACAGAATAATCTGTTACTACAGGAGGTTCAGGGATAACTCCTGAAAAAAATCTTTAACTGCACAGCATCCTGAGTTTCCCTTTTGGCCTGCAACAGTCTGAGCAAAAATTGTAGTTGCAATCAAGAGGAAAATTGAAATAAAGATTGTGCTTGGAATTAATTCCTCCACATAATTTCTACTTAGCATTCTTTTCCTTTCCTAGGCTATATCACTTGTTTCTTCTCCAAGCAAGAGAGGAATCACCTTCCACTGCATCCTGTGTTTACAGCACTCTTTCCCTATTCTCCAAATAGCACTGGAAGCTTTGAATTCAGAGCAAAACGAATTTGTCTTGCCACTTTATTATTTGCATCTTAGCAACCAAACAGTCCTAGAGCATTTTTATCTCAGTATTTGCACCACTAGAATCTATAGCATAACAGCTCCAATTATGAAACTCCAGCTTTTTGCACACATTGGTTACAAAAATCTCTCTTTGCAAAGTCACGTATAAACTCCTGTGTTGTACTCCACTTTTATAATCTATTTGGGCACTTTTGCATGTGCAGAATAATGCACTCTCACAATTTAGTGCAAGTGGATTTTACTATTTTCCTCCAACTTCCAGAGTTCTGCAGCCGTCTGCTTTTTTCAGTCTCCACCCCTTTCTGGGTCATCCCATTCTTAACATAGGGGCTACAACTAGCTCTTGGGAAGATACTAGTAGGGCTTTCTCCTTTATCTCCCCCTTTCTTTTTTCCCACCTGTGGTTCTTCCCAGTGCTCTCCAGATAGACAAAAGACACAAGGCACCTTTTCAGTTCAGTTTGGCTATTTAAAGCTAGAGGCTTGTTTTTCCCACTCAGCTGTAGAGCGAACAAGGTAAGTGCAAAGGATAGAGACAAAAGTTGAGGCCTGGAATGAAAGGAGAGGCGTTTGTGCTGTGGTTGTCCTTTAGCAAAGCGTTATTTCATGTGAAAATGTGCTGGAGTAGAAAACTGCTTGAAGAACACCAGTGGCTTCTTCCATCCTCCTGATTTTGTTAACCAACCTCTGATTCGTTTGCTTGAGCCTTTCTCCCTTTTTGAGGGAAAAAAAGGGCACGATTTTGAGGGAACGAGAAAAATCAGAGGTGGCTTCTTTTAAAGAAAAAAAAAGAAACTTAACCCCGATCTCTTATTTAGCGGGACTCACCAGAGAGCCCCAAATCCTAAGATTTGGTCGTAATATTACATGGATGTTGTTTTTGGCTTTCACAAAACAGCGATCTCCCCCTTGTGTTTTTGTCGCCATTCCCATTTTCCACCTTTATTTGCATAATTATTAAATGTAAAGGATTGTTTTCAAGTAGGGAGGAGCGTGTGTGTATCCGAAAGGCACTAGTGATTTTTGACCAACCTATGGCTCATTCCGCACATGCAGAATAATGCACTTTCAAACTGCTTTCAGTGCTCTTTGAAGCTGTGCGGAATGGCAAAATCCACTTGCAAACAGTTGTGAAAGTGGTTTGAAAACGCATTATTTTGCATGTGCGGAAGGGGCCTATGAGACTTGCATTCAAGCAACTTGGCTTAGAGTGGGGAAAAGACAGTAGAAGATCCCTCTCTGCCCTGGGAAGTAAGTTGCTCTGAGTTCAGTTGGCCTTTCTACGGAGTGTCGGTGCTTGTATATGACTGCCGTGGTATGACATCCCAAGCCTGTGTATTTCCATCCAGAGGCAAGGTCCATTGAGTTCAGAGGGATTGGTTGCCTGGCGTATAAATTTGCAGTCGGGGAGAAGTAGGGGGAATGCTGGTGTGACGGACCAGGTGGGGTTGTTGTAAAACACATACGGGGCAAGCTTGCAATCTGCCTTGTGCTTTTCCCGAGAACGAGGATTCATTATTAAGACAGTCCTCTGAACACATGGCTCACTTTCCCACCTTGGGAAATAAATGCGAGGGAAGTACGAATGCGCGCGACTAGAGGTTTTCCCGGGGATTTTAATACGCTTGCGCAGAGGCTGGTTCTGGCGCGACTGTTTCTTAGTCCAGCCCAGAGGCGTCGCGCGCGCACTTCCGCTTCCTGCTTAAAACGCCGCCATGTGCGGGATATGAATATAGTGCAGACGGCAGTGGTGGTTCAGACACACCTGCCGAACTGTTTGATGTCCCGTCTTTTAAGACAGAGACGGGAGTACTTTCTTAGAAACAAGCCCAACCTAGTTTAAAGTGCGCCCTGCTTAGTGGGCAGCGCTAAGGGTGGCTCCAGTTTGCGCACCACTTTTTCACCCTAACCGGAAGTACAAGCAAGGTTTTACAGTCGCTGTTCAGGAAGTGGAGAGGGCGGGATCAGCGGGCTCGGGATTTCCGGGGGTACGTTCGCTGAGTGGGCGGAGCTCTGGGGAAGTGGATGGGGGGGGCGATGAGGGGCAGCCATGCTGCGGCGGGTCTTGGCTTTGTTGATCCGCCCTTGTTTTCTCCCCAGCAGCGACGGCAACATGCCCTACTATGCGGTGCGGAAGGGCAGACAGACGGGCGTGTATCGCACCTGGTAAGCAAGGTGGAGGGGACGGGGCGGGTTGTCTGACACTGTTCTCTTCTTTCTGATTCCGACCAGTTGCATCAAAGCAGCTTCCTGGACTCCGTAGATGTGTTTCCAGGTGAGCCAGATTTATTTCTGCGGAGATGCCTTTTTAGTTTTGCACATTTTCTCTGATTGGAGGCGTCAGAAATCATAAAACGACTCGGCTTCCTCACTTCTGAAGAACATCAGGATCTTGGTTTTAGGGTAACAGAAAAACAGGTTCCTAGTTGCAACATGGTTGTGTACAAGCTATCTGCTTGCCTATCTAGTCAGCATGTTTGCATGCAGGCTGTCTACCTGCCTACCCAGTCAGCCTGGCTGTTGTCTGCCACTTTCATGTTAAGCGCAGTCCCAGAGAGTATTGTTCACTGCACTCAGGTGAAGCACAGTAAACAGAAGAAAACAGATTAAAAATGACGTTTGAACAAACAGAACACCACCACCTCCACCCAAGAATGAGCTTTCTCACTTGTAGTTGTTTGTTTGGGTATTTATTTCCCTCTTTTCTGCCCTTCTCTTGTTTTATCTTAGGTTAGGCTGGGAGAGTGTGACTGACCCAAGGTCACAGCAGGCTTCCACAGCAGAGTGGGGATTCAAATCTGCCTCCCAAATCTCACCTTAACCACTACTGACTCTTTTCTGTGGTTTACATCGGAAGTTCTGCCCACTAGATTTTTTGTGCTGGCCAAGATATTACAGCAGATTCAGGTTTGACAAGTAGTCGCTACTGTTTTAGGAAAGAATTTGACCATTTAAAAATGCAGCCGTTGTGACATTTTAAAATAATTATATTTTTCCCTATAATGGCGGCAATGGCCACAGGTAGAATCCATGGCAGCTGTAACATCTAGTTAACGTCTGACTTTCAAGGGGGGGAAATGTTTTGGAAAACTTTTATAGTTCATGTCAATGAAATGGTTACCTAGTTTAACAAACTGGAGAGATGGTGGTGAATTGTAATTACTGGCTGTTTTGTAGGTGTTAGAATGAGGCGTGATGGCTGGAAGCTTGTCTGCCTGGATTTTAAATCTAGCTATCATTTCCTCTTTCCTCTCAGTAGCCAGCATTGGAGATGTTTCCTGTTGTATGTAGGTTGTCTGTGCTGTAACCTATATCATTTGCTGGCATGTGTTCTTCAAACAGTATATGTTGGTTCCCCTAGATTTCTTATAGTGTCCAAGTGTTCTTTCTCTCCTTCTTGCTCTCTTTAGCTTTTCAATCAAAACATGTATGCCACTAATTAAGGTGAAAAAATAAAAATAACTGCAGATATGGGAACGGATTCTCACAGGACTGGAATCCAGGCATGGTGGAGTGGGTGCTCGTCTACTCCCTTCCCTCTTCTAATATCCTTTATCATACAGCCTGTTTTTGCCATGTTCCCTTAATCTCTTTATAGGGAAGAATGTAAAGAGCAAGTTGACAAGTACCAGTATGCTAGTTTCAAAAAATTTTCTGCAGAGGAAGATGCCTGGGACTTTGTAGATAGTGGATCATCACACTCAGCAAGTAAGTTTCACAGGAATAAGAACATACGAAATCCTGGTGCTTGGCAGATACATGCAAGTTGGCCTGATATATTCCATTGTAAAGATGCCTTGGTATCAAACTATGCCAGTTAGCTGTATAAAGATCTGGTCATATGTCTGGAATAGCATTTTTATTTTTTTGAGCTTGGTGCCAGTTGAATTTACAGACCTTGCACATAATTTATTTCTGATGGTTGCCATATAGAAGATTCAGTTAAATTACTTTTGAGGACAATTTAGGTTTTTTCAAAGAAGAGGGGGAGGAGTTTGGATTTATACCACACATTTCTCTCCTGTAAGACTTAAGGTGGCTTACAAGTTCCTTTCCCTTCCTCTCCCCACAACAGACACCTTGTGAGGTAGGTGGAGCTGAGAGAGTTCCAAAGAATTATGACTAGCCCAAGGTCACCCAGCAGGATGGAGGAGTGCGGAAACACATCTGGTTCACCTCTGCTACTCAGGTGGAGAAGTGAGGAATCGAACCCGGTTCTTCAGATTAGAATCCACCTGCTCTCAACCACTACACCACTCTTAACTACTGCACCATGCTTAACAATTACACCAAGATGTCAAGATATGTTTAGTAGAAAAACATGCGTTTATAATACCTAATAAAAAGTTAAAGCTGAAAAAATAAGGCATAGATGTGTATTCTGATGATCAAATTATGCTTCTCTGTGGGTTAAAAAGAAAAAAATCTTGCAGATATGTCACTAGGTTACATCTTTAAATGACATGTTTTCCCCATTCAGCCATAATACCCCCTCCTTTTTTGAGAGCCTGTTTCACAGAACAAGAGTTACAATAGAAAAAGAACAGGCTTCCTTAAGCAGGGCAACACTTGGTTGTAGCCTGAGAGTAGTAGTTGGGCTCAGAAAGAAATGGTCCTTTAGATAAATATGTATCAGTAAACTAACTTCTGGAAAATGCCACTTGCTGGACTTCTCATAGTTTGAGAAGCCAGAAAACCAGAGCTGCATTGATATGCATTCTTCAATGAAAATGAATCCCACCAAACTCATTCAAAGGAAACAGATGACGTTGGACTGCCAGTCTGCTAAGTTGCAGTTTAAATGCTTCAGATCTGGATCTTTCAGTTTTGGTGAGTAGCTTACGTTGCACAGAAAGTTCTGTTCTTACTAAAAACCTCTCTGGTGCATAATGTTCCCTTTATATTTAGGCACATTGGTGGGAGATGCAAAGAATGCAGATGCATCACTACCTGGTGACTCAGCAGCTGTTACTAAAGGTGCTCCTCATACTTGTTTTGATTCCCAGCATTGTAGCAAATGCTTTAGCATGTGCTTCATGCACTTCGCTATAGTCCTTCAGCCTGTTGCTTCACAAACTTGCTTGTCAAGCTGGCTTAGGCTGATGAATGTCAGAAATTCATTGCCACTTCAATCGAGATGCTTGTCTGACTGTTTGAACCTGCTCTTTGTGATTAAAACATCTAAAACAAGGGTGTCAAACTTATTTGTTACGAGGGTCAGTTATGGCATAAATTGGGTCGGCGGGGGAGATGCCATGCCTTGTAAGCCTGCAGCGGGTTCACAAGTCCAGTCCAGCAGTGGCGGAGGTGGTCAACAGTGGGAGGGGGGGTGGCTTCCATAGTTAGTGAGCCCACCACAGGCTTTCCAAGCCAGATCAGCACTGACAACCCTGTGGTGAACTTGCCATGCTAAAACGGGGGGGGGGGGGGGGCTTGATGGACTGGTGAGCCAGCAGTGAGTTAGGTCAGATGGGGAACAAAGGAGGGGGTTGCCTCAACTGGCTTGTGGGCCTGATAATACCTCTCAAGGGGCTGGATCCAGTCCCTGGGCCACATCTTCAATGCCCCTTGTCTAAAAGTTTGGTGGTATGTAGGTGAGTTTAGTGCTTAGTACTCTCTTACCATGAGAGTACCATAATAGAATCTGCTCATTGTTACTGATATGGTAAGAGTTTTTATATGGCATGAAATGAGGGCAGATTATGAGGATTGTGTTTTAGTGTTGATTTGTGTTCTGGCTTTTTGCTTCTTTCTAAACTCTCCTTTGATCAGAATTCTAATGCTAATTATTAACAGTCATGATTCTTGAATGCTCAAAAATAGATTTTTAATATTAAAAAATGCCTGGAATAAATACTTTGTGCTCGCATTGTCTTGCGACAAATATTTCTGTTTTATGTCTGTGTTTTTCCTAAGGTTTCCACAGTACAGCTGATGAAAGACCGAGAAATCATACTGATAATAAGACTACATTCTGGTCAGGTTATAGCTCGTACAAGAGACGGGATGAAGAACCCCCAGAAAGCCAGCGAAGCAGAAAATGTACAAAATACACGGAAGTGCCTCACACACCTTCAGGGAACAATCTGTCATACATGGGTAAGCCTGATCCTTGTTGCAGGCCACAAACCTGTGCTCATTTATTTGGGAGCAAGCCCTAGTCAATACAAAAATATTGATTTCTGAGTAGACTTCCATGAGTTGTTGCTATGTATATGGTAACCTTTTTAACATGCAGAGCAGTTTTACAGTATTTTTCCCCTTGCTGTAGTTGAGAGCAAGAACTAAGTAAATTAGTATGGTTTGTTGCAGCACTGTGAGAATATTTAACACTAGATTTTCAAAAGTTAGATATATCTCTTTCCCAGAGGAAATTAGACTCCAGTTTAGATGGTAAGGAGGCAGCAGAGAAGGAGGGGAGGGACTATATGGGCTGCACATTTACAGTTGAGCCTCTTGACATAGTCCTGTGAAGTGGTTGAGCCAAAGAACAACCATAGCAAAGGTAGGTTTTTAAGATCGATTTGAAGGAAAGAAATTGTGTCAAGCCTAGAATTCTATTGAAGTAAACTTTATTGTAAACAAAATAATTTGTTTAATTTGGCTAATAAAAACAGAAGGCCGTGTACATTATACAAAAGTTTATTTTAGAACAAGTGAAAAATTGCAAATGTTGCATATAACTTTGAAGCATCAACTACTTTTCATGCCCGAATCAACTACTTTTTATGCCCAAATAGAAGGAATTAACCTGCATCTGGAAGAAGTTTCTATGAGCAGTTGTATTTATGAATGGGGTATTGTGTGGTTTTCAGAGTGTACGGCTGTATTCTAGTAGCATTTTCTCCTGATGTTTTGCCTGCATCTGTGGCTGGCATCTTCAGATGATCTGATGGTAGTAAAGCAAGTGGATTATATATACCTGTGGATCTATTTATGAATGTTTTTATTAGTGAATGTTTAAAAATGCTGTAATGTGAACAAATTGATATGCCACACTTAAGCAAAATACAAATTTACATTTGTAGGAGACTATGCAGTTGTTTATACTGATGGATGTTGTTCAAGTAATGGGCGTCGTGGAGCACGTGCGGGTACAGGTGTCTATTGGGGACCTAGTCATCCTCTGTAAGTAAGATCCCATGGTGATTAGATAACATGTTCACTGTAAGTTATAAGAATTGCAAATTAATTTTCTATGCCTAAATTACTGAGTCCCAAGACTTTGGGACTCCTCCAACTCCAAAGTCTGATTGTGCCACTTATTGGCCACCATCATTAGTTATTACACAAAAAAGGGAAAGAAATTGAAACAACTTATTTTTGTTTTATTCAGCTTGATACGCTGCCATTTCACAGCTCACAGGCTTTTCACAGGTGGCTTTATGCAATCAAACATGCTATGTAAAGTAAATGTAGTTTTCACTCAGGATGTGTGCTTAAGAAATTATCTTTCCATATCTTACTCTGCCTGATCTACAAATGTGCTAGGCAGTAATTTACACATGAAAACTTTAGTATATTATATGCTGAAAGTAGCTAAATTATTAGTGTGGTGAGTAAAGAACTTATACTTCAAGCAATGAATATTTCTAGGCGTGTCTTGCAAATTCTTAAGAGATTACTCTGCATGGCTATTGGGCTCCCTTCTTTTTCTCTCCACCATACACTCCTGTTGCTGTTGAAATAAGCTGCTTTTTGTCCCAGTAGAAGGTGGGCATGAAAAAATTGAGGCAGTTCTTATTAATTTAAGGTCACCAGCAGAGTTATACCCTTGCAACGATATAGATGTTGGGCCGGCAGTCATGGTAGAGTAATGGTAGGTGGTTAAGTGTCCTGTGCTGCTTGCCAGTGTGAAGCATAGTGCACCTTTGATCTTGCATGTGATCATCGGAACAGCCAATTCTATAATATATACAATCTTCCTGCTTGTCACTATGGGCTTAAGGAAAGGAAGGTACTTATAGTGTAGGTATACCGTTCTTTAATGCTAGTAATTGGGGGGGGGGGGGGGTTAAGTTTTATAGTAAGGGATGCCAACTCATTTTGATCATATATCATAAAACCCAAATCAAGTAGGTGTATATATATAACTTTCAACTACAGAGACATTTTGAGTATATAATCTTTATGTAAAAGCATTTCTGACCAGTGAAATGTGTTTTGTTGGCGGTTTTTTCTCCTCATTTCACAGAAATAGTAGTGAGAGACTTCCTGGACGGCAGACTAACCAAAGAGCTGAAATACATGTAAGTCACAATACAAAACCTGGAAGTCACAAGTTATTATGGGATCCTAATTTGCATGGGGCGGTGCTGCAAGGTGTTGTATAATACTTTATGATTCTGTTAATAAAGAAATTTAAGTGATAGTTTTATGTTTCATTAACATGCCTTCAGCTCACATACTTTCTCCCTGCTCTTGTCTTGTGGTGTCATTTACAGCTTCTGATTCTGGCTTGGGGGGAGAAAGTATTTACATAGCTTGCAAGTTCAGGTGTAATAGCAGCCTGTGGTTTCTTATGAGACAGGGAGAGCACTGCCGTGTGTACAGAGAAGAGGAAGCATTTGAGCTGACACTTATGTGTAAACTATAGTTTGGCACAGCTTCTAAAACAGGTTGTTCAGTTATTGGTTGGGATAATAGAATATTTTAAAAGGGCAATATAGTGACTCATATAGTTAAAAAATACATGTTTTGACAGACTTGTCTCGCAAAAACCTCTGGTAGCCAAAGAGAGGTCCATAATAGAAATCTTGTGTAATGGATGTAACACGTATAAGGCCATGTATCACAAATAGCCAGGATTAGGGAGGTAACTTCAGTCCTGCATTTCTGGGTTCTTTTTTCCAAATACTCGAAGCCGCTGAATTCTCAAAGATTTTATTGCAAAATCGAAAACAAAGTAAACAAATTCCTAATTACAGAGATCTCTCAGCTACGCACATTCTCACCTCAAGCCAAGAGGTGGTTTCTCTTGCTCAGCCCATCGTCAAATCTCTTAGCCTTTCTTTGTTACCCCTCAGGAAAACTTCCTGCCCTGTGGTAATCTAGCCTTTAATGTATGCCCATTTGACTACTAGCTTGTTTTAGGTAAATTTCCATAGCCTTTCCGGTTCTCCATCTGGAGATCAAAGCTGTCATCAGGCCAGTGTGAGTTTCTTTTGTTACAGTTACAGAACAACTTCATCACACCATGTATTTACTGTTCTAAGCGTTATTTGCACAGATTTCTGGATTATCCAAATTCTTTGCTGGATTGAAATCAATTTTGCGACATGTTAGAAATGATTCTGTTTATCTCCTGAGTTGTGTTTTTGCCTAATGTTTTGTTCAGGCAGCTTGCAAAGCTATAGAGCAAGCGAAGAGCCAAAACATCAAGAAATTGGCTGTCTATACTGACAGCAAGTTCACCATTAATGGTAAGCAGTTGGGTTTTTTAAAATATACCATGAATAAAGTAAATTTATACATTGCCCAGTTACTTAATACATAGTGACAAGTGAAGTCCTATGAAAACACACAAGGAAAGGGAAATCCCACCCTGTTGTCCTTGCCATCTTAATTTCCCATATCCCTTCCTGTCTCTTTCCCCTTCCCTTGCAATTTTGCCTTTATGTCCGACTTTTTGTTTTATACCATAGTTAGCTTCATAGAGTGGCAGAACAGGACCCAATGTGATTTGTAGATAGCGGTATTTGTTATGCCCTATAGAAGCCTTTCTTATTTTCTTATTAAGCATCAGTTATCCCCATAGCTAGAATGGGTTCCTTGTACAGTGTTCTAAGGGAGAGAATTGTAGTTAGACCCTGTCCCTTTAAGAAATTTCCCTAGAGGCAGACTTCCTTTATTACCCAGCAATGTCCTCGTCTAGGTCAGTCAGTTTAAGGTGCCTAGGGAGTTGGAAGGCTGCATCTATGGTGCATAGACTAAAGTGTATATAGTCTAGAGAACATAAAATTGAGGAGGAGGAAACAAGACAAGTGGACTTTCTTGAAAGGAGCGAAGAAAGAATAAAAGTCTACAGCTTCAAGTTTGTTCACCAGTCAAGCAAGTACCTTATCTTAGGCTCATTTCGCACATGCAGAATAATGCACTTTCAAACTGCTTTCAATGCTCTCTGAAGCTGTGCGGAATGGCAAAATCCACTTGCAAACAGCACAGTTGTGAAAGTGGTTTGAAAACGCATCATTTTGCATGTGTGGAAGGGGCCTTAGTTAGTCTCTGGGAGGAGTTAGGGTCTCAAATCTTCTAAGCAATAAACCTTGTTTTGAATTGTTACACCTTGCTTGTGTGTCTCCCACTCTGTTCCAGCCAAGAACAGGGTGCCTTAAGATTGTTTTACTTGGGAAACAGAACTGTATTTTTACTGGTAAATTGATTGTGTGATTTAGGTTCTCTGGTAAACTAGCAAATGAATGTAACATGTCTACTAGTTTAAACCTGTTCACCAGAAAAATCTTTGTTGAGACGGGATGGGACCAGAGGTGCCTGTAGGCCTGCAGTTCTGTTCTTTCTCTATCCCGCCACTTCAGTCACAATGCATGTCTAGATTTATCCTCTTTCAGCTTGCCCATATATGGTCCCTAACAAGGGGCTGGTGATCAATAAGCACTACAGTTGCCCAGGTAGAAAATGAGATTATTCCAGAAAACTGGTAGAATCCATCTGGTGGTGATCTCCCTGTCAAAGGCAAACATTTTAAAGTTAGGTTGAACAGGGACTCTTTGCAAGTCACTCTCAAGAGGTAACTTTAGTCTGTCCTGGGCCATGGAAGACCAGTTGAAAAGGGATACTAATTTAAAGAGAATGAGACTTACAGTACAATCCTCAGCAGAGATGCACCCTCCTAAATACTGATATAAGTTTCATGGAGGCACTGTCTTGTGTTTATATTGGTTAGGATTTTAAAGGTTAACCTATGCTTTTGAACAGGGTTTTCATTTTGTATTTTGAATTGTGTTATTCATCCTATACTGGACTCTGGTCCACAAAAAGGCAGGATTTAAAAAATAAAACAATAAATTCAAGTCAGGTTTACAGGGATGTAACTCCAGGTGGCGCTGTTCTCCTTTATTTGCTGTCTTTCAAATGGCAAACTGACAGCACAGTTTATCTGCAGAGGGATTGGCAGATTAATTACAGATCTGTTGAATGTCAAAGATGTAGCTTGATCAATCCTTTGGAACACCTCAACTGGATGGCATTTTGCAGATACAGTGGGAGCCGTTAAGGAGAATTTCTGCAGTGTTTTAAAAATGACTTGACTCGGTCAGGTTACAGTCTTAAAGGGATCCTTTTTCCTGTAGGTATAACAAACTGGGTTCCAAACTGGAAAAAAAATGGTTGGCGAACCAGCACAGGGAAAGATGTGATTAACAAAGAGGACTTTGAAAAACTTGCTAAGCTTTCAGAAGGCATGGACATCCAGTGGGTATGTAACAAGATGGCTGACTTGAGCAAAGAATGAATATGCAGTCTGAATACGAGCAATTTAGTTGTGTATTCATGATGTTGCTGATAGCGATACAAGTAGGTTGTTTATAGCAGTTCAAGAAGCTAGAATGAGGGTGGTATCAGTTCCTCAGAAGAAAGCTAGCTGTCATTCTGACCCTTCCATTACTTTCTACCTCAGTTTCTTGGAAAGGAAGAACAATACTAGTTCACAGTTACATGTGAAGGTGCTGGCAAAAAATGAAAAAGGTATTATCTCGTGAAATAAGTGAAAGAATTGCACTTTGTTCCCAAAAGCATAACATTATGTTAAAGCATAGGAAAGCAGTGGATGTTGTAGACAACTGCTATTGAGTGCAATTTGCCATACACTTTTCATTACTTTGGATACTTTTTGTCAACAGATGCATGTTCCAGGTCATACGGGATTTATGGGAAACGAAGCAGCTGACCATCTAGCAAAAGAGGGGGCTGGGAAACACCAGTCATAATATTTTGGAACCGCAGAGTTCATTTTGAGTTCTCTGGCAGCGATAATAATATGGGCTTGTTAACCTGTGACAACATTTCTAGTTAACACAAGTTTTTGTTGCACCTCTGCCCAGTTTGGTTGGCATTCAGAAGACTTTTCCTGCTCTGAAGAGGTACTTTCAAAGTTATAACTGAAATCAATTCCAGTTCTGTGGGAATTGAAGTATCTCATGTTTTCGGCAGCAGAATGCATAATATATTGTAGACATGAGAGTTGGTGTTAAATTTTGTCAAGCTAGCTATTCGAGAAGTGTTAAAATATACCGATAGGGAAACAGTTGGTTTGCTGGTTGAATGTATGTTTTCCTATCGAACTCCAATAAAGATTTTTGTTTTTACTGTCATTGTGGCATTTCTGCAATCCAATCTTAATAGAAGAGGCTGTGCGACACAACCCCCAAAAGTTTACCCATTACTCCCGTGGTGGCAAACCTATGGCGCTCCAGATGTTTATGGACTACAATTCTCATCAGCCCCAGCCATGCTGGCAGGGGCTAATGGGAATTGTAGTCCATAAACATCTGGAGCACCATAGGTTCGCCACCACTGCACTCCTCTATATTGCAAAATATAAGTGATCATAGGTTCACTTTCCATTGATGCAAGTTTTGTCCAATCAGTTTCACTCAACTTATTTAGTCACAAGAGTCACCAAGTCTGAGTGCAGCGCAGTGACTAATCAGCTCCATACAAACACAGGAGGACTATAGACAATAAATAAACAAAGGGAATAAAGGCCAGGCTACTTCTATTCAGATGCCCTCACCTATTGACCTTGCTATCTTCATTGTTACTCGCAGGTATATATACTCCACTTGCTTTCCTTCCCTACTAACAGATCCTCTGAAGATGCCAGCCACAGATGCGGCGAAACGTCAGGAGAGAATGCTGCTAGAGCACAGCCATACAGCCTGGAAACCACACAGCACCCCACATTCACCTAACCGTCCATCATTACGCTTGCCAACCATCAGTCTTCTGTAACAGTAAAAGGATCGATGGTCCTGTTTGTGGCAGGCATGCCTCAATAGAAAATAAAGCTGGGAGTTTTCAAAATCAGCCACTTGCTTCAGGATGATCGTGGTGCCATAACAGGGTTGCCACTTTCTGGAAAGTCAGAGAACTATTTCAAGTGTCAGCAAAAATGTGATGTAAGATATACATTTGAAATGTCACGACTAGAAAACAGCCTGCACTGGTGACAGCTGAAGTAGAGAAGTGGCAGACTACAAGCATAATGTAATGATGCACGCATTCCATAATTTGATTATATGATTTTGGAAATGTTTATTAGCTGATAGTTGATAGTAAAACAGAGTAAAATTAACATGTAAGAGACAGCATTAATTTATGGACAAGCCGACCTTATAACACAGAACTACTTCAACAGAAGATAAACTATTTTGAATTTTTTAAAAAACAGTAATTTAAGTAATGTAGAATATACTATTTAGCACAGACCTGGGGATTATACGGCCCACGGGCCACATCCTGCCTGCCGGATGACCCTGACTGGCCCCACTGCCGTGCCGGGGAGCGAGGCACCTTTGAAAGCCCCGCAGAAGCCGGTTGCCTTGGCTGCCGGCTTCTGCGGGGCTTTCAAAAGTGCCTCGCCCCCCTGCCTTTTGGCCCGGCCCTCCACAATATTTTCTGTTTCTTATGCGGCCCCATGGAAAAAATAATTGCCCACCCCTGATTTAGCATGTAGTACTCTTCTCTAGACTTCTGCATAAAGGAAATAACAGCATTTCTGTCGTGAAACCATCAGATGTTCAGTTGTGGGTTTTCCAGGCTGTGTGGCCATATCTGGTAGTTTTTCTCCTAATGTTTTGCTCACATCTGTGACTGGCATATTCAGAGCCTTGTCACGAAAGATGTTTCCATGGCAAAAAACACATCTTACCACGGCATGCCTCTGAAGACGCCAGCCATAGATGTGGGCGAAACGACCAGTGGTGGCGAACCTATTGCACTCCAGTTGTTCATGAACTACAATTCCCATAAGCCCCTGCCAGCACGGTCAATTGGCCATGCTGGCAGGGGCTGATGGGAATTGTAGTCCATGAACATCTGGAGTGTCATAGGTTCGCCACCATGGCGCTAGGCAGAAAATACCAGAATGCAGCCACACAGCTCTAAAAGCTCACAGCCGCCATTGATTCCAGCCGTGAAAGCCTTCAACAATACATAAGATGTAAACTTTACATAAAGGTAATGGTCAACAGAAGAAATGTCTCAAGCCGGTTTCCCAGGATGTTCAAGAGAACAATAATATCCAGTTTAGTGAACATTGCATCAAATCATGTTTCATGTAGGCCACTTGAAGGTCTTAGCCAGAAACTGATGGAAGTATTTTATATTTATGTAAGAGACTTCAGACTGTGCAGTGAAACCCAAACACAAAGCCAAGAACAAACACAAACCTAAAATGTGTGTGTTTTATAATGGAACAGAAAAAGGTATGTGTGTGTAAAAATAGTACTACAGGAGGCTGTTTGGGACCCAAAGAAACAGATTTCAGGGTGGCACTCTGATCAGTCTGATTCACTCTGGGCCTAACTAAGATCACCCGCTAGCTGCAGCACAGAACAGCTACACAATTACGTGTATCCTACAAATTATCTACAGGTACAAAACATTTCTGCAGGAGCACGTTTACCTTATAAATTAAACATGCAAGGTTTAAAGTTATGTACTGAAGCACCTTAGCGCTAGTGTGATGGTAGTGTTAAGAGTGGCAGGCCTCTTAACTGGTAAGCCAGGTTTGATTCCCACTCTACATAAAGCCTGCTGTCTGGCCTTGGGCCATTCACAGTTATCTCAAAACTCTTTTAAGCCCATGCAGAGGCAGGCAAAGTCAAATAACCTAAATGTCTCTCGTCTTGAAGCCCCTATAGAGCACACACAGTAGGCACACATTAATGACAATTTCATAGCCCTCCACACTAAATAGACAGTCCACAGCTCCATGCGTTGGGGCTGTGAAGAGAATGATATATATATGATGGTGTGTTTGTCTCTACAATGCTAAGTTAAATTAACAGCTTACAAATGAATTTTGTTGCTGTCGGACTTCACAAAGAACAAACCTTCAACAGTACTAGGGAAAGTGCAGTTTTCAAATAGTGTTTGGAAGTATTTAAGCTCCACCTCTCCCTCTCTGCTGCTGAGCTGCTAATTATGCTCTCTTGAACCCAACCTTTTGAGCATGGCTTTGAAGTGGACAGTCTTTGGCTGGATGCCAAACTTCATGCTGAGTTTATTCTATGGCTATCATCAGTTGCTGGACACAAATAGCAAACATTATTGTAAAGTCTCATACGTAGAGACCACCATACCCACAAGAACCTGAACATTAAATCGACAGTCCATTACAATTTTTAATCGTGTTTTAATTCAAAATCAAATACAAGTTCAGGTAATAAAAGCACAGATGAGGAAGGGAGAAGCTTTAAAGATATGTTCAGTGTAATGAAAAATGCAAATAACTACCTACTACACAAACCAGTTTGGCTATCTACCCAATATTTCTCAATGGGAGTGTCCTATTTTGCCACACCACACATGACCACACTTCGATCTTTTGGTGGAAAAGGGTATAGCTGGGGAGATATTTGAACAGATAATAAATGCTACACAAGACTGCATTAAGGTCCCATTTCACTCCACACAATCCTGTTTCAAAAATCCCATGTACAACTTGAAGGCTACACACTTCAAGGTTTTCATTTTTTTCTTTCAATTATTTTTTTTAAAAGATAACTTACATTTGGCCCATACAGACACCTGTTGGAATTTTGCAAACAGTGAAAGAAGGCATGCCTTCTTGAAACTTCTGAAGGACTTCATAAGTAGCATTTTGAAGAAAAACACTGGTCAAGTACCAGGTGGAAACTTTTTGACAGAATTCTTCCAAAAAAACAAACCACTAAATCTATCTGACCCTTTTGAATCACATTTCATTAAGACAGGTAACAATCTCGGGCACTGTTTCAGTAGGTCAGAGAGGTATGCCAAGCCAAGACATACAACATACACTGCTTGGTTTTCAAAACTCATTGATGTTGCAAGGATTAAATGACATTCTTCTTCACTAGCTGCAAAGTTCACAGGCACTCTGCCATCCTAACAGGCTTCAATTATGAAGACAGCCATACTGGTTTGTGTAGCAGGTAGTTCTTTGCATTCTTTCATCACACCGAACAACATAAATGCTCTCTTATCAAAGTAATATGTTCAATAGTGCACACAATGATAATTCTTCAGTCCTGTGGAATGTTATCACGATGTGCCTGGTATTGCTTCAGTTGAAAGTTAATAAGTCAGTTTTAACAGAATTTGCATAAATACCAGGTTTATGAAGTTGTCATGAGTTGTGGAGGACTTGAACCTAAGAACATAAGAACATAAGAACTAGCCTGCTGGATCAGACCAGAGTCCATCTAGTCCAGCATTCTGCTACTCGCAGTGGCCCACCAGGTGCCTTTGGGAGCTCACATGCAGGATGTGAAAGCAATGGCCTTCTGCTGCTGCTGCTCCTGAGCACCTGGTCTGCTAAGGCATTAGCAATCTGAGATCAAGGAGGATCAAGATTGGTAGCCATAGATTGACTTCTCCTCCATAAATCTGTCCAAGCCCTTTTTAAAGCTATCCAGGTTAGTGGCCATCACCACCTCCTGTGGCAGCATATTCCAAACACCAATCACACGTTGCGTGAAGAAGTGTTTCCTTTTATTAGTCCTAATTCTTCCCCCCAGCATTTTCAATGAATGCCCCCTGGTTCTAGTATTGTGAGAAAGAGAGAAAAATTTCTCTCTGTCAACATTTTCTACCCCATGCATAATTTTATAGACTTCAATCATATCCCCCCTCAGACGTCTCCTCTCCAAACTAAAGAGTCCCAAACGCTGCAGCCTCTCCTCATAAGGAAGGTGCTCCAATCCTTCAATCATCCTCGTTGCCCTTCTCTGCACTTTTTCTATCTCTTCGATATCCTTTTTGAGATGTGGCGACCAGAACTGAACACAGTACTCCAAGTGCGGTCGCACCACGGCTTTATATAAGGGCATGACAATCTTTGCAGTTTTATTCTCAATTCCTTTCCTAATTATCCCCAGCATAGAGTTTGCCTTTTTCACCGCTGCCATGCATTGAGTTGACATTCCCATGGAACTATCAACTAAGACGCCCAAATCCCTTTCCTGGTCTGTGACTGATAGCACTGACCCCTGTAGCGTGTATGTGAAGTTTGGATTTTTTGCCCCTACGTGCATCACTTTACATTTCGCTACATTGAACTGCATTTGCCATTTCTTAGCCCACTCACCTAATTTATCAAGGTCCGCTTGGAGCTCTTCGCAATCCTTTGTGGTTCTTACCACCCTACATAATTTGGTATCATCTGCAAACTTGGCCACCACACTACCCACCCCTACTTCCAGGTCATTTATGAATAAGTTAAAGAGCACTGGTCCCAAAACGGATCCTTGGGGGACACCACTCCCTACATCTCTCCATTGTGAGAACTTCCCATTTATACCCACCCTTTGTTTCCTGTTCCTCAACCAGTTTTTAATCCATAGGAAGACTTCCCCTCTTATTCCTTCATTGCTGAGTTTTCTCAACAGTCTCTGGTGAGGAACTTTGTCAAAAGCCTTTTGGAAATCCAAGTAGACAATGTCCACTGGTTCCCCCTTATCCACATGTCTGTTTACACCCTCAAAGAACTCTAGTAAGTTTGTAAGACAGGACTTGCCTCTACAAAAGCCATGCTGACTCTTCCTCAGCAGGTCTTGCTTTTCTACATGTTTAATAATTTTATCTTTAATGATAGATTCTACTAATTTACCAGGAACAGATGTCAAACTGACTGGCCTGTAATTTCCCGGGTCCCCCCTAGACCCTTTCTTAAAGATTGGTGTGACATTGGCCATCTTCCAGTCTTCAGGGATGGAGCCTGATTTCAGGGATAAGTTGCATATTAATGTGAGAACATCAGCAATTTCATGCTTGAGCTCTTTAAGAACTCTTGGATGAATGCAATCTGGGCCAGGGGATTTGGTAACATTTAGTTTATCAATGGCTGCCAGAACTTCTTCCTTGTCTACCACTAACTTCGCTAGTTCCTCGGATTCACCTCCTAAGAAGCTTGGTTCAGGTGCAGGAATTTTCCTCACCTCCTCTTGGGTGAAGACAGATGCAAAGAATTCATTCAGCTTCTCTGCAATCTCCCTGTCACCTTTTAGCACACCTTTTGTTCCTTCATCGTCTAACGGACCTACCGCTTCCCTAGCTGGCTTCCTGCTTTTGATGTACTTGAAGAACTGTTTGTTGCTAGTCTTGATGTTCGCAGCCATGCGTTCCTCATAATCCTTTTTTGCCTCCCTTACAGCTAACTTGCTTCTCTTTTGCCACCATTTGTGTTCTCTCTGGTATTCTTCATCAGTTAAGTTGGACTTCCATTTTCTAAAAGACATCTTTTTTTTCCTAATAATTACCTCAACCTCCCTTGTTAACCATGGTGGCTTTCTTTTGGACTGGGCGCTGCCTTTCCTAACCTGCGGAACACATTCCAGCTGAGCTTTTAAGACTGTGTTTTTAAATAACCTCCAAGCACCTTGGACATTTTTGACTCTCTTGATTTTCCCTTTCAGCTTCCTGCGCACTATCCCCCTCATCTTTGAGAAATTTCCCTTTCTGAAGGCAAATGTAACTACATTAGTAGTTGTCACTTGTTCGCATGCAGAGATACTGAATCTGACAGCATTGTGGTCGCTGTTCCCTATCGGCTCAACAACACTGACTTCCCGCACCAGGTCCTGGGTCCCACATAGAATTAGATCTAGGATCACATCTCCCCTGGTTGGTTCTACAACCATCTGCTCTAAGCCACAGTCATTTAGCATATCCAGGAATGTTCTCTCCTTACTATGACCTGAGCATGCATTTTTCCAGTTTATGTGGGGATAGTTAAAATCGCCCATTACCACGACATTTTTGCTTTTGTTGGCCTCTCTAATTTCTTTTTCCATCTCAGAATCCTCTTGTGCACTTTGGTCAGGGGGACGATAATATATTCCTAATGTTAAACTTTGCTTCACCCCTGGTATTGATATCCACAGTGCTTCTGTAGAGGAATCAGCTCCCCCTGCATTGTCTATTTTATGTGACACTATGCTCTCTTTGATGTAGAGGGCCACCCCACCCCCAATACGCCCTGTCCTATCCTTCCTGTAGAGCCTGTAACCTGGGATAACAGCATCCCACTGGTTCTCCTCATTCCACCATGTCTCTGTGATGCCCACTATATCAATGTCCTCCTTCAAAACTCTGTACTCCAGCTCCCCCATTTTAGGTCGAATGCTTCTACTATTAGCATATAGACACTTGTATACTCTGTCTCTGTCCCTAACCTGGGATTTATGTAAGCTGGCTCCTCTAGCCTTTTTTGTAGACACTATCACTTATCACATTGCTATGCTTCCCGCCAGGCGTGGTTGATTTAGAAAAACCTCTGTAGTCTGCATCCCCATGGACTCTGTATTCAAATCGAAGTCACCTCAGCTCCTGTCGGCTTGGCCCCAAGGATCGGTTTAAATGCTGTTCTGCCACCTTTTTGGCGTTGAGAGGCGGCAGCCTGGTTCCTCTTTGGTTAAGATGAAGCCCGCCCCTTTTGTACAGGCCTGTCTTATCCCAAAAGGTTCCCCAGTTCCTGACAAAGCTGAAACCCTCTGCCTACACCCACCTTCTCATCCACGCATTTGGAGACCCTGTATCTCCGCTGCACTAGCTCTCCCTCTGCGCTGCGGGAACATCAGGTAGCATTGACCCAGATGCCACCTTGGGGGTCCTGGATTTTTGCCTTTTTTGTAGCGGCCTAAATGTCGCTTCCAGAACCTCTCCGGCTACATTTCCCAATGTCATTGGTACCAATGTGGACCACAACTGCTGACTCCACCCCAGCACTGTCTAACAGCCTATCTAGACGAAGCGTGACATCCGCAACCTTCGCACCAGGCAGGCAAGTCACCATGCGGTCATCACGCCTGTCACAAACCCAACCCATCACGCCTGTCACAAACCCAACCTATTCTAATGGATAGGAGTGTGTTGCTGTCAGGCATTCTCACACACTTAGAGGTTAAATGCCATATGCAGCAAGAAGAATTGATGAAAAAAGAAAAGATTTGAGGAGAAATTTAACACCTTTAAAATGATAAAAAAGAGTAAGAAACTTAAAAAAAAGAAGGGAGATACAAAACAAGAAAAAACAAGAAGTGATAGCTGTATATTTTTTATTTAATCTTTATTAAAATTATACTTGTACTATAATTTCTAACTTGAATTTTAAATCTGATTTTATGTTTCATAAAATCAGTTAAATCATTTTAAAAGAATATTCATTGAAATTTATAGTGTCTAGAGTAATTTAAAAACAAAATTTATCTCTCATTTGTGAATGTTTAGAGATTGTGTGTATTAAGTTCCATCTTTGTGTAATTTTAGTGAATTTTCAAAAGGATGCGTTCAGTTAACAATCAATGTTTAAAGAAGTCCATACTGAAGCCTTTATCTTAACAAATACTTTTGAACTTGTATTGCTCTAAACTGTTTAATAAAACGTTTATTTAATGTAACATAGCCTATTCATTTTGTAACTAGGCACTATTTTTGAATGGTGCTCAGGAAAATCAACAGTCAGGGAAATGGAAAATTAAATTTTAGTGGCAGCCCTGCATAAATAAAGGGAATTTGAGTTGTGCTCCAAAAACTCCTTCTTCCCCGCTGTGGCGACGTACTTCCTTAATCAATGGTTGTCCTGGCAACCACTGAAACTCTTCCAGGAGTCTGTTTTTAGAGACTTCTATGAGGCTTCATTCTTCTTGCAAGTTGAAGAGAAGTCACAGCAACACAGATGGAGATTGTGGTGAACTGTTTACGTTCCGGTGCTCTAACTGATTTATTTTACAAAACAGTTATTTGTTGGGGGTGGGTGCGAAACTTACAGAAATTATTTAACAGCATAGGAGAAAAATACAGTCAAGTGCTGATTTTGGGATTAGCCTGCACAGCATGTGGGACAGAGCCCATATCATAGTATCACCCATTACGCATGGAACACTTACCATCAGGCTCTTTGCTGCACAGTGGGGTTGTAGCGAAGGTCTCCTCACGTTTCTGTGTTTACATGCGATGAGGCACTCCATTGCTATTGTACAGCTTGCTTGCTAAAGCTCCTGTGCCTTTGCAACTTTTCATGATCCTTAACTCTACTCATCAACTCATTCTTAATGGCACCCAGTCACAAGATAGCTGGCTTTGTTAAAGCCCTTTAAATTGTTGTAGCATCGATATTACTGTTGTTGATGTTGTTATTTATTGAATTTAATATACCACCCTATCCCCGAAGGGCTGCAGTTATTAATATTGTAACCCTTTCCCAAAAATACCCCCCCCCCCATGAACGAGTGAAAGCAGTTCCCTGGACCACGCTCTGCTGAAGAAGAGGACCATGTGCATGAATTGATATTCCTTCTCCTCCACACATACCCTGTTTCCCCGAATATAAGACATCCCCAAAAAATAAGACCTAGTAGAGGTTTTGCTGAAGTGCAAAATATAAGGCATCCCCCGAAAGTAAGACATAGCACAGTTTTGGTTTGGAAGCATGCCCAACAAACAGAACACAGAAAAATAAGACATCCCCTGAAAATAAGACATAGCGCATCTTTGGGAGCAAAATTTAATATAAGACACTGTCTTATATTTGGGGAAACACGGTATACACAGACATGCTGCTGCTGCTGTCAAAAGAGGAGAGAGAAGCCTGCTATTTAAATATTTCTTGTTATTTTGATATTCCTGCATTAGATCTACCTGCACACCAGCTCCCTGACACCCCTGTAGTGTGTGTGGGATTCATACCATTTCTGGAAAAGGGTGGGGCTGAGTACATGGGAACATTGCGTATATGGCAGGACCAAGCACTCACTGTTATTATTATATCAAGATATCGATATGAGAATTTAAAGGTTGGTATGCTTTGGTTAAGCCCATATACTTGAGCTTCTTTTCTTTCACTTCCTCCTGCTTGCTGGGTTTAACTCTTAAGTACTTCCCCTTGTGGATTTGCAAAGATGCCAGCAGGACATGTAGGAAGCAGGAGAATCCAGCAACATGGTGGTGGTGGTGGGGGGGGGGGGCAAGCGGGAAGGCGTAGAGGCGGTGTGAGGAAGCGGGAAGGGTGAAACTAGATAGGGTGGCTGTGGGCAGAGGGAAGATGTCTGGGGCAAAGCTGTGCTCACTGGCAAATCTGCCCCACTCTGGCAGCAAAGCAAATTAAAGTGGTGTTGCTTGTTGTGGAGATAATGGAAAGTGAAAGCAGGGCTTGAGGAAATACGTCCAGCTTCCCTTATAAAACGTTATTCTTATAGATTGAAGAGAGAGTGAAATGTAATTATTGTCTGATACCTTTGCCAGTTGGAAACCATTCTGCTCCTTCATGTTATCTCTTAACAGTAGCCTTTTTTCCAAAGTACAGGTTGCACATCAAAACAATCAGATGTTGTAGAACATCCATTTCTTTCTAGGGCCGTTTCCACATGGGCGGAATATGGCTGCCTGGGGATGGCAAAAATGCCGTCCCCAGGCCGCCATTCGCACAGGGGGCGCAGCTGCATCGCAGCCGCGCCGCCCTTGCGCCGCCCGCCCGTCCCCACGGCGGCATTTTCCCAGAGCGCTGGGAAGCGCTCTTGTTGGGGAAATGCCGGCTGGAAGCCGCTGCCATGCAAACGGCAGCGGCTTCCCGGCGCTTCCCCCCCCCCACTTCCCTTTCCTGCTCTCCGGCCCTCCGGTGTGTCGCTGGGGCCTGGGGACACGCCCCCCTGCTCTACGACCCGGAAGCAGGTGCACAGGGCAGGGGAGGCGTGTCCCCAGGCCCCGGTGATGCGCCGGAGGGCTGAAGAGCAGGTAAAGCGACCGGGCGATGGCGCCCAGCGGCGCCGTCTCCCCGGTTCTTTTTGGGACCGTCCGTGCGGACGGTCCCAGCGTCGTCGGGTCAGCGTCGAGTACGCCGACCCGGCCGCTTCCGCATTCGTGTGGAAATGGCCAAACAAACATAGCTTTTCATGACCCACATAGTCAAAAGCTTTGCTATAGTCTATGAAACAAAAGCTGATTTTCTTAAATTCTCTTGTATGTTCCAGTAACCAACATAAATTTGCAATATGATTATCTGGTGTCTTTCAGTTTCTTTAATCCAGCTTGAGCATCTGGTGTGTCCCATTCCATCTTTCATGAAAGTCTTTTTGTTGTAAGATTTTCAGCATCTATTTATGTGAAAATTAATGTGATCGTCCAATTGTTGCTGCAGTCTTTGACATCCCCACTTTTTGGAATTGGAATGTAGATTGAGCATTTCCACTCTGGGGACCATTGTTTTGTTTTCCATATTTGCTGCCATATTTTTAAGATTTTTATGGACTCTGCTGTTATGGCTTGAAATAGCCCCGTTGACAGCCCATCTACTTCTAGTGGTTTGTTTCTCCCAATTGTTTTGAGTGCAACTTTCACTTTAAAAAAAGATTCTTCAAAAGATTCTTCTCAGAAGGATTTAGTCATCCTGTCATCTCATTTGTATAATTCAGGGGTATGCATATTTTTTTGTTTAAAAATTAGATATTTTTGACCTGAATTAGTATTACCAAATTCCAGTAAATAAGATACTCAGACTTGGGTTTTTGGGGAGGAATCCAATTTTTTGCAGGGTCATTATTCTCTATGGGAGAGTTGTTTTTGAAGGTACAAGCACCAAAAGTGCAGCACAGCTGCTTGCACCTGTCCTTGAAGTAACCCCAAATTTGAAGGAGACTGGACCAAGGATTCCAATTCTATGGGGGGCCAATTCTGACAGGTTGTCTCCATGTGTCCTCCATTAATTCCTATGGAGGGGGAGGGTACTTCCAAGCTACTTCCAGGCAAAAAGTATGCCTGACCACAGATCAAACCATTCCTCCCCTGGAAGAACCAACACTACAAGCCCAACAGTACCACTGCAGGTACCAGTGATCCCAGCAGAACCACGAGCCAATGTGCCAAGCAAAAAGGAACAAAAATCAACAAATGGATATCCTTCAGCTTTAATCCAGTTGTGTCATGAAGATTAGTGCTAATTGTACTTGTCCTCTGCTCACCCCAGTGGCTCACCTGGGAGTCCTGTTGTCTAGCACTATATCTTTTTTTCATTTTGGATTGGTTCATCATAGGGTTTTTGAGGTAGGAGATGATCAGAAGTGGTTTACCATGGCCTTCTTCTGTGAAGTACTAACCATGGTTAGTACTTGTGCCACTGCCACTGTCTATGATAGATGATCTGACAGTGTTACATTCCACTGCTGCTGCTGCTGCCCAGTGGCTACCCTTCAAGGATCCCTTCTCTCCCATCACTATTGGAACTGTTTGTTTGCTGGAGTTGATGTGGCTGTTGATTCCTGAAGGGGGGTAAATGCATCTTAGTCTGGTGTCTCAGCTGTGACCACTTGTGACCTTGTGTCACTCCGCTAAGAATTTAGCTTCTTGATAGAATCTAACCACCTTAAGGTCTTGCTCTCAGCTTTGCTGACAAATACAAACCTTTTCACTGCATTAAGGTGTGCGCATGTATTCCATTTCCATAGTCCTAAAAACTGATCTCTCCTGGCAAATCTGGTAACTGTGCGGTTTAGAAAAAACACCATATGCGAGTTTTGAAATTAGGTTGATTTTTTTAAAAAGGCTAGCTGCCTTAATTTAGCACCATGGTTTCTTTTGTGCAAAAAGGCCGGTAAACCCTTTTACTCTCAGGAAAATCTTGATGTTGTTCAAGCCTGCCCATGCAATTGACTAGTTTACCTAGGGCTAATATAGCCCTTTGCTAAAAGATGGAAAGTTGTTTATTACAAGACAGTTTAAGGCTTAACTTTAAAAAACCCAACACCCTTTCTATTCCATTATATTTAAAGTTTTCCATTATCTTGTTCTCGGTCTTTTCAGCTCTGCCACCCCCCCCCCCCTCCTGGTAGAATGGTCTGTTTTCTCTATCCAAGTGGAATCTACTACAATTTTGCAGCTCCTGCAAGGCCGAGCGGAAGGCATATGGTTGAGGGAGCTAAGGTGATATATCATGGCCCCCTCTCCCTTCCCTTCCCCCTCCCTGCTTCTCGGTTCTTCCCATTTTCCAAAATTATTCCCTTTATCCCCCTCCTTTTCCTTTCCCCTTTTTCCTGTCCCCATTTCCTTCTGCTAGGGTCCCACTTTAATTTAAATAACATTAGATATTAGAGGGAGGGAAACATGTTAAACTAACTGTTGGCCTGTGGACGTTTTATGTCATCTATATCGTAAATGTATATGATTTTATAGGATTGTTTAAAAGTATTTATTATGGTTTTTGCACTGTTGTATTTAATGTTGGAAACTATTTCGAGCCTCCCAGGGCAGGGTGGTGATAAGTCTAAAAATTAAATAGTGAGAATTAAGAGAACATTTTCCCACTCAGTGTGTTGTCATTGTGCTAGTGATCCCCTCAGATTACCTGTATAGCACAACTTGTATTTTTCAAATCCTAGCTTTTACACCAGAGTGGTATAGTGGTTAGCAGCAGGTGAACTCTAATCTGGAGAACTGGATCTGATTCCCCACTTCTCCAAATGAGCGGTGAAGTCTTATCTAGTGAACTGGATTTTTTTCCCGGGTCCTACACATAAAGCCTGCTGCGTGACCTTGGACTAGTCACAGTTCTCTCAGAACTCTCTCAGCCCCACCTACCTCACAAGGTGGCTGTGGTGGGGAAGGGAGGGGAAGGTGATTGTAAACTACTTTGAGACTTCCTGAAGGTAGACAAAATCAGGGTCTAAGAACCAACTCATCTATGGCATCGACTTAGCTAAATAAAATGAATAAAAAAAGATGAGCAGGAGTTCTTTTTCTAAATAACAGTATCATGTTCAGATTAGTGGTTGCAGCGGGGAGGCACAGTGGAAGGTAACTTTGGTGTTTTTCGTATATGTAAAACAACCACAGTGGTGCAGAGAAATTCATACCTGTCTCCTACCCCTGTGCCTTCTCACATGACTGCTCTGCAGTTTGACTTTGACGCTGTTCACATTCTCTAAGATTATTGATGACCTCTCCTGCCCAGACTCCTCTTCATATTCCCTTTCATCCATCAGAGTATGGTGCTGTTGATGGTTCTGTCCTTGAACTTGCCAGGCAAAAGTCATTTGCTGATCTCTCTGGGAGGCAACGGCTCAGAATACACAGCAGATGTTTCCTTCCTTGACTGTTCTCCTCCCAGCGTTTCTTCCCTTCTGCTGAGGTTATTGCTTATTTCACCAGAAGGAGGAGATCTTGTCTTAGCATCTGCCTGAAGAACACTAGGACTGTGTGTGACGATCTTTATATTGTAAGGATGGAGAAAATACGTTCACAAGGAATTCCTTCCCTTAAACCCCTGCCAATTTCTAGTACACTTGAGTTCCTCAGTTCAAGGGTGGAGTGGGAGGCAGGCACCATATGCAACTCAGAAATTCTCATGCATCAGCTAATTTTTAGTAAGGTGCTTTGTATTACAGAAGGGTAGTTCCTTAGTAAGGATGTCTGGTAATAACTACTTAATTTGAAAAGCTGAGATATTTTGCTTTTAAATGGGTTAAGTGCATTCAAAAGGAAGGAAGATGAGAGAGAAGGGCTCTCTGGCAAAGAATGAGGGAAGGGCTTCTGCACATTAGCGCTCATTTGCATGCTGAAATCCTTCTTTAGCAGGATTGCTGTGAAGAAGCACTGCCTCCTGTTGACAGTAGAATGCATTCTCAGTAGAATGCACCCTTTCCCACCTGCCTTCTCATTTGTGTGTTCCCAGGCTGAGGAAAAAGCCTACTGGAGAGGCCGTGCTCCTCTTCCAACTGTAAATTCTGTCTAGCCACCACTTTTCTGCTCTGTTTTGACTTCAGACTTCAGGGGAGGAAGAGCCACTAATCTGCCTCAGTAGCAGCTATAAAAATTTCCCAGGCTTATCAGTGGGAACTGTTTTGGAATCAGCAGGTTCCCTAACCATCGCCTTGTTCGACTATTAACTGAGAGGAGGTGCCTAAACTCAGTGGTGGGATCCAAAAATTTTAGTAACAGGTTCCCATGGTGGTGGGATTCAAACTGTGGCGTAGTGCCAATGGGGTTGGGCGGGGCATGATGGGGGCGTGGCCGGGCATTCCGGGGGCGGGGCATTCCTGGGTGGGGCTGTGGCAAGGACGCAGCCGCTGCGCCGGTCCTTGAGCGGGAAATGAATGCATGCACACGCAGGCTGCCATGCACGCCGGTGCACTTCCTGCTAGACTGCTACAAGTTCTGCGCGCTATTGCTGAGAGGAGGGGCGTAACTAAGGCAAAAATCACGTGGCAAAATCACCAATGAGTAACGCCCTCTCGGCACACACAAATAATTAGTAACCTACTCTCAGGAACCTGTGAGAACCTGCTGGATCCCACCTCTGCCTAAACTGCTTTTTAACCAGGGACGGCCTATAAGAAGTTGTATGTGGTCTGATGGGCAGTATAGTTAGTTACTTCAAAAACTAGGCTGCACCTGGACTAATATTTGGCAAGGTAATTATCTGCAGCTTGTAAGAACAATTGTTTTCATTATTTAGACTCACCATGATCAATGGTCTGTTGTTCAACCCATCCGTAGTTTGGGTATTTTTGTGATTGCTTAGATGAGAGGCGTAAGGTCATTTTAAATTAAAAATGTTTCCTAAGCAAGAGGAAAAGGCTGATCCTACGCAGAACAAGTTTACATGGCCTGAGAATTAAGTGCACTGGAGCCATCTTTCTGTGCATATTTAACTGGATGCACTGAAACATACTTTCAAATAAACCTATATGTGGCTACACATCAGTGTAGATGTTGAAGTTTTGGTTGAAGATGGAATCGAGCCCCTATATGTGTGCAATAAACAAAGTTCTTTCAAGCAGGCGTTTCCAAAAAAGATAAACTTACTTTTAATTCAGACAACTTCTGTCACAAACATTGTTCCAAGGAAAGTGATAGGAATGTAGAAAACTGCATAACAAGTAGATTGGTTTGCTCAGGAACAGTCAGCTACGCCACGTGCTCAGTACCAAGTCAGAAGGAGAGGTAGTTTTTGAGAAGATGGCCATAACGAAGAAAAACGAGGAAGTTGGTAGGCGGAGTCAAACATAGAGAACGAATAACACAACAGGACATATAATGCCCTCCCCCAATGGTTCAGGCATGCAATAATCGCCTATTGCAACAGTAGATAGGGAAGGATCCATATTGCAGAGCAAGTTCTTAAGTTGTATGATTGACTGTAAAATACAGTTTATACTTAGTGTCAGAGGTGGGATCCAGCAGGTTCTCACAGGTTCCTGAGAGTAGGTTACTAATTATTTGTGTGTGCCGAGAGGGGGTTACTAATTGGTGATTTTGCCACCTGATTTTTGCCTTAGTTATGCCTCTCCTCTCAGCAGTAGCGCGCAGAACTTGAAGCAGTCTAGCAGGAGGTGCACCGGCGTGCGTGGCAGCCTGCGCCTGCGTGCATTTGTTTCCCGCCCAAGGACCGGCGCAGCGGCTGCGTCCTTGCCACAGCCCCACCCAGGAATGCCCCGCCCCCGGAATGCCCGACCACGCCCCCGTCATACCCCGCCCAGCCCCATTGGCACTACGCCACAGTTTGAATCCCACCACCACGGGATCCTGTTACTAAAATTTTGGGATCCCACCACTGCTTAGTGTTCTGTTCTTCAAGCAAAACTGTTTCTGGTGCCCTGTGCCTGGCCAGAACAGAGTGGGAGAGTCACAAGCAGTATGTGTGCATTTGTAGGATTAAGACCATCTATGTGTTGGACCCTTGCTAATGAACGCAGAATGGCACTTTTTTTACCTGCTCTTCACTGCAGGCTCCCTCCCTACCTATGTGGTTATCAGTCCATGTGGATCCTGCAACTGTGCTGGTTGGTAAAGACTGCTGGAGGAAGGGAATGTGGAAACAGTCACCACTGTCAGTCCCAACCACTGATGGATCACAGAGTGCAATCCAATGGGTGTGATAGCTACTGAAATGGAGGGGATTTTTTTTTAGCAGAAGCAGGGCATCCAGCATGCTGTTAAGTGTTGATAAAAAGGTAATGTCACATAATACTGTATTGATATGACTAAAAAACAGACAAACTAGAAGAATAGTAGTAGTAGTAGTTTGGATTTATATCCCCCCTTTCTCTCCTGTAGGAGACTCAAAGGGGCTTACAATCTCCTTGCCCTTCCCCCCTCACAACAAACACCCTGTGAGGTGGGTGGGGCTGAGAGAGCTCTGAAAAGCTGCGACAAGCCCGCCCAAGGTCACCCAGCTGGCGTCTGTTGGAGTGTACAGCCTAATATGAATACCCCAGATAAGCCTCCACAGCTCAAGTAGCAGAGCAGAGAATCAAACCCAGTTCCTCCAGATAAGAATGCACCTGCTCTTAACCACTAAGCCACTGCTGCTTCTTTAAAATGTTCAAAGTGTTTAAAACAGCTTTATGTTTTCATATGTGGTTCTAGTATGTACAATTTATAGACACATCTGTCAAGGGACAAAAGAAAATGGTAATCTAATTTGACTTATGGGTACTTATTACGTTGTTGGGCTTCCTTTGGGAATTACAACGGGGTACTTTAAAAAATAGATCTGGCATAAATTAACTTCAGTTCATGTTCATTTGGCGACTGCTGAAGGACTACAAACCACTTTATATGGAGGACTGGATTCATAAATAATGGAATATGATGGATATGTCCTTGCAATAGATGTGAGTAAAATATGGATGACAGTACATTTATGCAAAACCGGCTAACCTATGATAGACAGTACACAGCCCAAACACTGATAATACTGAACATATCTAGATGTCTCTATAATAAAACAATAGTTCCTCCCAAAAGTATCAGTGCAGAATTAATACTGTGTTATAATGGAATAATGTCAATTTATTGTGGTTACGAATATGCCCCCCCCCCCCCAATATTATATCTTTGACTTTGACCCAGGTTGGCACAGAAGCATTTCAAAAACAGATCCTCGCCTGGAAAAGATTAGCACTGCACTGTTTAACTTTCTGTACCTGAGCCATGAAGCCTGAACGTTCAGATGGCCTAACGTTGACAGTTGTTTCTCAGCTACCCCTGACCAGCTTTCCAGCCTGAGCTGAAAGATTTAAGAAAGTCTTCCATTACTCGCACCTTTAGAACTCATTTTCTCCCTGCCTATCTGTCTTTTTCAGACAGCCTTCTGGCCTGCTTAGCTTAGAAGAAATTCCTTCAGTTTTGCCTTGAGGGACTAAGAGGGTATTGCAGAGGAGCATCTGACTCAGAATTGATTTGCTCAAGCGTTTCGTGAGGTGCGTTTCCAGCAGTCCAGGGAGCTGGAGAAAATGCGGGCCTCAAGGCATCCGCAGGAGCAGGCAGTTTAGAAAAATCCTGCTGATAGTTTCTGATCCTTCCCTGTGTCAGTTTTGGATACACCAGCAAAATAAAAAAAAATCATTTGATACGTGGCAAGCTGTGCTCGGCATATGCTTGGAAATCCATGAACAAGAGGGGAGCTGAATTAAAATAATTGAGAAAAAAACACACCAAGATGCAACATTTGGTGTTTCCTTAGGCTCCTGCTGTGAGCAGTGTCTGTCTGGAATTTAATGTTCAAGGATATGTGTATGTATATAGATTAAGCCTTAAGCGCAATAAATTCCTGGACTCCTGCATAGACTGGCTACCCTCCTTGTTCTCTCCTTCTAGATGAAAGGTAGTAACGCCACTCGACTTTCCCCCCTCTGCAAGCAGGTCCAAGATGATGACAGCTTTCCACTTGATTGCTTATGTGGCAGCAGAATCAAAGGAATAATACCCTTGCCGTGAAGCTGCAACACCCAGTCTTTGTACTCCAGCATCAGAAATGCACAGCCTGTCTTGCCTGGCCTTTCAGCCTCCCTCTTGCCTTCTAGCTCTGTTCTAGAAGCTTCAAGGATGACAGGGTACAAAGTTTTAGCCCCTGGTGCAAAAACAAATTAAAGCTGCATCATACATTTCTGCTTATTTGGAGGTCCCACTGGACAAAGTGGGACTGATATATCAGCAAATACGCATAGGACTGAACTGTGCCGCTAAAAATGGAGTTCCAACCAAAAATGTATCAAGCATGATAATTAAAACATGGAAGACTGTGGGCTTGTAAGATGAGTGGGTGCTGTAAAACAGTTATAAAAAAAGGTAAAGCTTTTAAAAGGGCTTGGACAGATTTATGGAGGAGAAGTCGATCTATGGCTACCAATCTTGATCCTCCTTGATCTGAGATTGCAAATGCCTTAGCAGACCAGGTGCTCAGGAGCAGCAGCAGCAGAAGGCCATTGCTTTCACATCCTGCATGTGAGCTCCCAAGGGCATCTGGTGGGCCACTGCAAGTAGCAGAATGCTGGACTAGATGGACTCTGGTCTGATCCAGCTGACGTGTTCTTATGTTCTTAAAGCTTCCCCTTCAGTCGTGTCTGACCCCGGGGTACCACTGCAAGCAGTGATTTCAGAGGCAAGCAGTTTTTGTGGGGTTGTTTGCCATTGCTTTCCCCGGCTATTCTTTACTCCCTAGCTATGAGCTAGGTACTCATTTACCGACCAAGGAATGGATGGATGGCTGAGTTGACCATGAGCCAGCTGCCAGGATATCTGACCCACAGGGGCCCAAACTCCTGACCGTGTGAGTGGCAGTGCAAGCACTTAACCACTACGCCACGCAGCTCCTCAAAACAGTTATACTTGCTTGCAATAGTGGTGAATCTCAAGCCTTTTCCACATGCATGTCTTACTACAGGTTTTCCCAGTGGTCAAACCTTGTGTCTTGGAAATCTTTTCTGAGAAACCCATCTCCACCCCATATCCTCCCCCACCCTGTTTTGGGGTTCTCCCCCGTCTCTTCAGTTGCACGTATTCCACACGATACTACTGAAAATGTATTACCGGTATTCTCCTTGCACAATCGACAGTACACTTTGCAGTGCACATCTGCTGGTTGGCTAATTCAATGGCCTCTGCTTGCTTTTTGTCCTCGGGCAACATGTAAAGAAAAGTTGCCATTTGCTCCCCTAGGAAACAATGATACCTTCCTATTATAGTGTGGAAATGGGCAATCTTGAAAGCCACCTCCAAGGAGGAGGAAACCTAATGGACAGAGATATCAAGCTATTTACTTTCTCTATAGGAGAAGCATCAAGGGTTCTGGCATGTCTTGCCTAAAAGAAGGCTCCACTATTAGAGAAGTCGGATGTGTAAAAATGAATCAGTAGCCATATTGTTTAAGGCAACACAGTGTCTAGTTCCCCACAGGAAGCTGGATTCAAGGCCAGCCTTTTCTAAAGTTTCAGTTAAAGTTGCCAGGTTCAAGGTACTCTGTACCCCACCTGCCATTACACGATTACCTGTATCATCCACTTGAGCCATGTGGAATTCCTCAGCGTTTATGTCAATGGTGTGACTTGTTGTTTAGCCAGCACTTCTTACTTGAAGACAAAGATATAACGACACATATTTGTAAAGGATTCAATGAATTGATGGCGGGTCCAGCCGCCCTGTGCCAATACATTCCACAGCCAGTGATGGGCCAACACTACTCCAGACCTTATCTCTGAGGGGTAGAACCTCCGTTCCCATGGGAATCCGGGAGGGGGGATAGGATGGACAGAGTTATAACCTGTGCTTCTGGCGGGAGATCTTATTCCTGCCACTGCGTGTACGTGAGCTTTCTAGGATGTCTGAATAAACGGTCTTTTACACCCAAAAAGCCTTTTATTTCTGCTTCTATGGAATTCCTTACAATATTCTTTCACTGGAAATATTTCTGAGAAGGGCTGGATCAACTTTTGTTGGAAGGGGCAAAAGCACAAAATGACAGCATCTATATCCCTATACATAATTTGCTAAGGGTTTGGAATGTCAAACAAACCCCCAGCCAGTGGGTGCACAGGACTCCCATTGGTTGGAAGTGCGTCCATTGCATTCCAACTCCCCCTCTCTTCCCAAGACCTGCAGTTTCACAAGCCATGCTGGGAGGGGGGGGGGGGAACAGCCCAATCCTCCATGCAGGGCTTAGGTAGGATTGGGGGCCCCTCCCCGTTTCCCACACTGCACAGGGTTTTTCATTTTAAAATGAGCTTTACTGCTAGTATTATATATTTTTCTTTATATCTACTGATATAATCAATAACTCTTTTAAATGATAGAATGAATTATGTTGGCCTCTATGAAGTGTTAATAAATAATTGCACTTTTACATTATTTATAGGCAGTGCAGTAGGCGATGCAGTAGTAGTATAATTTTATTGTTCTGTTTTATGGATTTTAACTTTTAGTTATTTTTAAATGCTGTTGGCCACTCAGAGCTCATGAGGGGAAGGGTGGGGTACAAATCTAATAATAAAAATAAATAAATAAATTTTAAAAATCTATTTATGAGGTTTGACTATTGCCTAAACCCCTCTACCCACATAAAAACTCAATCCAAGGAGAAAGTTTTTCAACTTAGCCTTTTCCCAGACAATTTTTTAAAATGCAGCACATATAATTCTGACATGAGAAATACCAAAGGCACTCACACTCCTTTGCAGCTTGATAAACTACAACCCCAAGAAAAGGTTCATCTGGTAATTATGCCACTAGAAATAAAAATGCCTAAACTGCAGCTACTATACTTCAGTCACTGGAAAAGACTCAGTGGAAAAGTCAATAATGCTAGGAAACGTTGCAGACCGTAGGGACAGAAGAAGACCCACCATGAGATGGACTGACTCCATAAAGGAAGTCATGGCCCTCAGTTTGCCTGACCTGAGCAAGGCTGTTAACCAAAGGACATTTTGGAGGTCATTGATTCATAAATCAGAAGGGACTTGAGGGCACATAACACATGTGAACAGTCCTTCTGTTCTTACCCCTACACGTGCAAAATCAGGCTCTTTATATATGGCTGATTCCACATGGGCCAAAAACAGCAGTGTGAAAACCGTGTGAAAATGGTGTAAAAGGGTTTATACTGTTTTCACACCATTTTCACACCACTGTTTTTGGCCCATGCGGAATCAGCCTAAGTGTTTATGTCTCTTAAGAAACAATCCTAAACAACTCTATTGGGAAGTATCATGCTATTCAATAGGGCTTTTCTTTCAGGGAAATTTCCCGACGGGATGGGGGTAAAAGCCGGAACCGGAACGCCCCGTCCCCCTTCCGACAGCATGGATGTGATGCTACTCGCCTTTCTGTGCGTAAAATCCCAATGAGGCATGAAACTGCCCTGGGACGCCGCCTCGCTAGGAAGTGCGGTTTTTAATACGTCTTCCGTGGGGTTAAACTCGCTATAGAGGAACACCGGCCCTCCCTGCGTTGTGGATCAGATTGCAAAGCAGGCGGGGGAAGAGCAGGATGTTGCAAATTTATTCTGCTACGCCAGCCTTTCCATGCTTCCTCGGAAGCAGTTGCCTTTGGAGACAGTGCAGCTTATTCCGGTGTTGTAGGACTACTGCATTAAACCTCCGAGATTGTCTTTGGCATGCAGAAAAATCAGAGGGGTGGAGTTCTGGGGGCGGAGGGGTTGCCCCACTGGGGGCGTGTCTTCACGTCTCTTGATTGACGTGCGGTGGAGCCTGGGTGCTGAGCCCGAGGATCCGCCGACGGGGGGGGAGGCAGTATGGTGGAAGCGTGGTACATGGACGAGTCCCCGGAGGACCAGCGCCAGCCGCACCGCCTGGAGCCCAACCAGCCCGCCAGCCTTGAGCAGCTGAGGCAGCTGGGCGTGCACTATTGGAAAGTAGGCGGAAGGGAAGCGGGTGATTCTCGGGTCTTGGTTTTAGCTCTCTGTGCAAGCTGGGGTCTGTGTGCGCGCGCGTCCCCAAGCCCAGCCAAGCGTCTTCAGTGGTGCCATTTGAGTGCGCATCGCGGTGCTTTGTAGCCATTTGTGACCTCAGATGGTTGGCTGTTTTTCTCCGCAGCCGACATGTAAACAGAAGCAGCAGAGAGGCAGGCCTGCGCCAGACGACCCTGCGGCTTTGGTTTTGTTCAGAAATCAAGGGATTGAAACGCCTTTGAGGAAAAGGTCAAAGCCGTTGGGTCTTTCCAGCTCGGAGTAAAAAATGATGGAGGGAAGGACGTGCCGGAAGTGTATAATAAAATTGCATATTATGCGGAGAAAGTGGGAACTCTTTCCTTTCCTGCCTCTCTGATCATGCTAGTATTCAGGCCAACCTATGAATTGTATTGGCAGCACATTCCAGAGCGGCAAATGGAGACACTTGTTTGTACGGTTGTTTATGGAGAGTGGCTGTTGTAGCAAAACAAAACAGATGCCCCCTGGCACCTTAAAGGCTAGTGACATTTATTCCAGAATGGACTTTCATGAATCAGGGCTCACTGTGTAATGGAAGAGGATACTAGACGACTCATCTCCTCCCCTTTTCCCCTCCCCTTCTGTAACCCCCCCCCCCCAGTGACGTAGGTATACCATAGATTGTTTCAAGCAAGCCCGACATGTAATGGGAGGGGTTTGAACCCGAGAACCCCCCTATCTGCGTTTCCCCCCCTATAAATATGAGGGATGTTTTTTCTTTTCACCCATACTGTATGTTGTTAGTCTTTAAGGTGCTATTAACAGTGCAGTCCTAAATCCACAGTGGGCTCAGAAGAGTATGACTCCATTGAAAATTGCACTGTAGAGGTCCTAACCTATTGTGTGTGTGTGTGTGTGTGCACGTGCAGGCGTAGAGACAACTCTTAGTGAATGATTGCCTCCCAAAGCAGCTCACAGCCTCAGGTCAGTGTCCAGTTACAAACCAAACTGTTCAGTTTCTCTTCACCATGACACCACAACATGCTACCCCTGCTAAAAACTATCTTCTGTCATTCAACCAAACAAGGAACTTAAACCCTGGCTTCCTTTACACCTGGTAACTAGACTGATGGTCATTAGTTCTTTCCTCAGTCTGTGGGTTCAAGAATCCTTTGAAGGCTACTAACCACAATTGCTTCCAAATATATTAGAAGAGTCCTACTGGATAAAGCAAATTCCCTAGCCGAGTTTCTTTATTTAGACATTTATAGCCATTGAGCATGGAAGTTCTATTCAGCCACCATGGATAATGGATGTTGATAGAGCTATCCTTCATGAATTTGTCCAAAACCTTTTTCAAGTCATCTTTGTAAACATTAGTCATGTTTGTCCTGCCTCTTTTTTTAATGGAGTGGTTGTTGGAAAAATGTGGTTATAGAAGCTTATCAGCTGTATTTTATGGTGCTGTTATGCCCTGACTCGTTTTAGGGATGTTGGCTTGGTTCTCGATGGCTGAGTTTCAATGGCTGTGCTGTCTTAGTTGTAAGCTGTTTTAAGCTAGTCTCTGTGGAGGTGGCATATCAGTTTCCTAAATAAATTATATCAGCTGCACTGGTACCAAAATGTTTTGTGCCACAAATGACTTATGCTGATAAACAAAAATAACATAAGCTAGCAGCTTTTGCAAATTTATATGTGAGGCCATCTGAAACCATGTGTACTGCCTATATCCTATCATTTATTTGAGTGGGGATTGGATAACTAAGCATGACACCTCAGGGGTTAGAAGGCTTTTAAGCTATATTGGGCAGGGGAGGTTGTTCCTTTAAGCACACAGCTGCAAAAGAGCTCTTAGAGCTCTCTCCCTGTCTGGCGTTTCAGCACCGTTACACTAGAATATCCTTGCAAATTGCTGATTATGACTACATGGGGCAGGGTGAGAATGCCAAATTTAGTGGTATTCTCTCGCCTATTTATCACTTCCCTGAAGGTGGAACTATTACAATTATTGAACAAATACAGTTAATCTGGGCAGTATATGAAACTTGTAAAATAATCAATGAAGGCCCCCTGATTCTTGTCAGCATTTAAATTTAATCTAATTTGTTTGTCACGTTCCTACTCCTTTCCCTTTCAAGGCTAATTTGTTGTTTTGGAAAGCTGCACTGCCAAGGATGGCAGGTTACCTGTGGGGAATCGAAGGCAGGAACGTCGTATAAATAGTTTAGAGCTTCTGGTGGACTGGGGCTTCTTAAGACAGCACTCTACTCTGGAGGGAAAAAAAACCCCATAATTATTACAGCAGAACGGCTATATTTTAAACCCTTGTTGAAGTCCCAGGAGATGAATTATATTCCCTCTGGAATTCACTGAATGAATAGTCCTGATTTTTGGTAAACATGGATTGCGTGAACACCAGTCAAGCTAGGGGATCTAGTCAGAATCCATCCCTATGTGTGTGGCATTGTGTTTTGGATCAAGTTATAGGTGCCATCCACATTTGCAGTTTCTTTGCTGATATATTTTATCCCGTGATTATGTACCCAGGGGTGACAGAAATCATTTGGAACTAGGGTTGCCAGCAGGCCTGAAGGAAAATGTCTTTCCCTTGTAATTGAAGATCAGTATGTAGACATGGACAGCTAGAGCTTTTCATGGCATGAAGGTGAACAACATTCCACCTAACCTCTATTAAAGGGGCAAGATAACTTTTTTCTCCCAAGTTACTGACAACCCTACATGCAACCCATTTTTCAAGCAGGCATTGGGCAGCTTTTTGACATTGTAAAAAAACTTTATTTTGGATTTTTATCCTGCTCTACCCCAGTCAAGCTGGGCTCAGGGTGGGGGACAATAACAACAGTATAATACAGTCAATCAATTTCTATTACAGTTAAAACTCAACCATAACATATTACAGTTTGGCTAAAAACTGGCATTATGAGGTATGGCTATGCAATCTGAGGGGGGGAATCCCCCTTTGGATGTGGTGTGGGCTTACATTGGTGTAAATTCCCTCCCCTGAGCACCTGTATCAGTGGAGGGGCACTTACTCAGGTGCCCAGCTGCTGCAGAACCCTGGGGTATCCAGCCATGGTGCACAACTCTCCATCAGCACTTCCCCACCGCCCCAAGCTGCGCCGGCATGGCAGGGGCATTCCTGAGGGTGTAGCCGACCATAGTGGTTTAGCCCCCTTGCACCGGCAGAGCGGGGCTCGAACATACGTCATGGTTTTCATGGTGTATTTCCAATTCTCCCTATGGGAGAGTTAAAGGTTAGAGTCTCATTTTTAGCCCACTTGCATGATAACTCTGGATTGAGCTGAAAGATTCTTAAAATTTCCCAGGCAAAGCAGAGAAGGTGTTCCTTCAGGGACCTCTTCTAATAAACTACACATTCCAAACCCTCCCCCTCACTCCAAAAACTTGGCTACTACTCATCAATAGGAGAAAATAAAGGAGGGGGAAGAATGTGGAAGGGAAAAGAAGGACAAGGAATGTAAAACGATAAAGGAAAAGGAAAGGAAAAAGGGAGAGGAAAGGAAAGGAAAGGAAGGAAAAAGCAAGGGAGAGGGGAGAAAAGGAAGGGAGGGATAAAGGAGGCTAGGTTAGATGTTAACTCATAGGGCATTGGAGTGGTTAGTTAGGTATTTAGTGGCTTTGAGAAAAACTTGCATCTGCTTCTTTTCTTTAGCTGAAAATATTGCTGTGAGCCAGGTGTGGGGACTGGCTTTGCAATTTGCAGTGCTAGTCAATCATCACTTTGCACACCTGGTTGAGGAGAAGGGAAGAGAAAGGGCTCCATGGTTGTCACAAGGGCCACCCAATCAGTGCTTTGCTCAACTAACTTGGCTGGAAATGGAAAGAGACAAGTGCATCTGGGCATGATTCAGTTTGAAAGCTTATCTGTTCAAGATAGAAGAGTGAGAATCTGTAGTGGGATCACTATGCATCCTGTGTACGACAGTATGCAGCCTGTTATGGTGAAAATTGGCCCTTGGGTCTGGATTAGCAGTGCTTGAGTTTGAATCACAGCAGAGTCACGGGCTCTCATGGCCTCTCACCTCTCTATTTGCTCACCTGTGTAGTGGGAATAATGAGGATCTGCTTTGTCAGGTTAAATGCTTTGCACTCAGAAAAGGGTTTTAGAAGTGACTGATGATTATCGCAGTTTTGAATGATTTATTCAGCAAAGCCCCTTCTTCCTTCCTCAGCTGGATGCTGATAACTATGAGACCGATCCAGTCCTAGCAAAAATCCGGAAGGAGAAAAACTACTCTTGGATGGATATAATCACTATACACAGAGATAAACTGCCAAATTATGAAGAGAAGGTAAACTCTACTTCTGTTTGGGATTTAGAAAGGTTGCAAATACTGGAATATATCACCAGAGCATATTCCAGTTTTAAAAGATTCTAGTTCTGTTGTCTGGACAATGGATTCCATTTCGTTCTCTAAGGACTAAATCCAGTGTTTCTTGCCTCTTCAAACAGAAAGTTACATTTTATGCAACAGGAAAGTTTTGTGTTTGCCTTGTAATTTTTCTTGTTGCCTCTGGAAGGACTTTTCCGCAACTGCGTGACTCAAAAATCCAGCTTTTACTAGCATGCAAGTTCTGTGCGGACAAACTACATGTGTGGAATTTCTTGGTTTTTATTTTCTGCCTGTTATGCAGCGGTTGTTAGCATGATCATGTTGCCAGAAAACATTGATAAACATTAGTCAGCACTTTGACTGCTTGTAGGAACTGCCTCATTGACGAATGTTCTGTTGTAATTGATAGTAAATTATGTGAAATCTTCCCCTGTGGAACTCCTTGACATGTGCATTAATTGTTGCTACAGCAAAAGAACATGATATATTGCATGTGGGAACCAGTTTTTGGTTTTACCCTTTTTTTGCTGATTCCAAGGACTGATAGTATTACAGTCCTTCCTTCCCTCCAATAGCATTAGGCTTTTCTGTAACTCAACCGTGCTCCTTTAAGCCTATGCCACAGCTCTTTGTTACCAGTCAAATGCTAGGATAACTGCATAAATACCAAGATTATAGCTGTATTAGAAGAACAAAAGAAGACTTCAGCCGTCCTTTCTGAAAGTTGGAGGGAAGATTCTCTTTAGGGTTTAAAGCATAGGTGTCAAACTTGCAGCCCTCCAGATGTTATGGACTACAGTTCCCTCCATCCCCTGCCAGCATCATAACATCTGGAGGGCCACAAGTTTCACACCTGTGGTTTAAAGAGTCACTTTGGGGCTTGGTCAGTCAGGTTTAATATTTGCAGAAAAATAAAGGATTTTAAGAACATGTTAAGGGTGTTGTGTTTGGGTTTTTTTTTTCAAACTGTGTTGACAGCCTTGCTAGCATTATGAGATAAAGACAACCTCTTAACAAGAAAATTTGCTCATTTACTTAGCAAATACACCAGCTTAATTGCTTATAGTCAGTTGATATTTTGACTGAATTAATAGGCCAGAGATGCAGTTGATCCCAGAGAATAATCACAAACTATCTGAACCATGGTATTGGGTCTTGACTTTCCTCAGTGGCATCCTTGGCAGAAAAGATAACTGGAGATTGATAAATGAGTGACTAGAAATTGGGATGCAGTCGGATGGACACAATGAGGATGGAACTGTAGGGAGATTAAAGAAAGGTTTTACTGAAGAGGAATCTTGAAAAACAATCAAGGAGGAAGAGTTGTGTCATGTTCTAGCTAATCCAGACTCTGTCACATCTGTGTAATCTACTTATCGAATGTATTGGTGCATCCTTGGCTTGCTTAGGAAGTTGTCTATATTCTACAAGCTGCCAGACTGATGCCATTAGATAGAAGGGCTTATCCCAAAGGTCAGCATTGATCTCAAGTGCTGTTAAGATCAATGAAGTGGTCTTAATAGTCTGAGCTGCAAACTCATAATTCTACCTGGAGATTGACTGGCTTCATGATGAATGACACACAACAGACAAAAAATTTGGACTTCGAAAATGCTGATGAAGGGGGTTGGAGTTTGACTTTGAGACAATTTAATTGTTGGTTCTGTGTGCCAGTGAAATATGAGGTGCCAAAGAATCTGAATTTGTGCTTTTGAACCTTCTGAAACCCACTACCCCAAGACAGCTTGGGACACACTGATTTTCAAGTACACTATAGGAAGCCATGTGACCAGAAGCGAGGGAGAGCCAGATAGCACAAGTGTCAAGGCCAAAATTGTGGGTAGCAAATTGCTGGGCACAGGAAACGCAAGCTGAACACTAGGATGTGTACCATAACGAGGAACAAGCCCGAAGGTCAGTATCACAGAGGAATCCTCTCCAGTGGTGAATGACTTTGTCTTGTTCTTCATAGCTTTCAGGCAGGGGATGTTGTACCTTTGCTCTCTATAGGTCTGCATTGATAACAGATTATTCAAAAAAGCATTAAAAATGCTTTTCTTTTCAAGGGCTTCCAACCCAGCAGGCGGCATACCACAGCCCCTTTGGGATTTCCAAAATCCCAGGTTAAACTTGAAAAACTGCAGCATCTGGGTAGGCATGAGAGGTCCTTACTTATGTGTGTTACTACTCAAGTTGCAGAGAAATTTACTTTATTCAGGTTGGAGAAGGGAACTGTTTTTAGACACTGAATGTTCTGTGAGAATGTTGTAATTTCAACATTCTCAAGATGGTGTAACAGAAGAGCAAAAAGCATGAGCTGGAAAGTTCCTCAGCTAGGAGAACTAGAGTAATTAAATTGGAAACGTATAAGGTTGGGGAAAGGGGAAAATGTGTACAAAGGTATGGCTGTTGGGCTAGAACAGGGGTCTGCAACCAATTGGCCATGCTGGCAGGGGCTGATGGGAATTGTAATCCATGAACATCTGGAGAGGCGCAGGTTGAAGACCTCTGGGCTAGGACAAAGCTCTTGGGTGATCCTAGGCCAGGGTGCTCTCTCTCTCTCTCTCTCTCTCTCTCTCTCTCTCTCTCTCTCTCTCTCTCTCTCTCTCTTTCTTTCAACCTAATCTGCCTCACCAAGTGAGCCATTTTGGGGGAAGTTGGAATAAAAATGTAACTGATTTTACAAGTGGACTATCAATAAGCCTTTAACTTCATCTGTCATCCGCAGTATGGGATACATTTTGCTGGACTGCTATGGAGATGACTGTAATGACGCATATGGAATATTTGAAGTATGCAAGATGTGCTGCTTAAAAGCTACATTTCTGTTCATTTAAAGGGGACTTCTTTTTTGATGTAACACCTTGCAGCTGTTACAGTGCAGTGTATGCTTACAGCTAATAGCAGACTCACAAAATAAAAAGCTGCCTTCTCTCTTCCCTCCCTTTTCTAGATAAAAATATTTTTTGAAGAGCACTTACACCTGGATGATGAGATTCGCTACATCCTGGAAGGAAGTGGGTATTTTGACGTTCGTGATAAAGACGACAAATGGATTCGGATTGCCATGGAAAAAGGAGACATGATCACACTCCCTGCTGGCATCTATCACCGATTTACGCTGGATGAGTCTGTACGAAATTACTTTCTTTAAAGCATTCAGATAGAACTGCATATTAATAACAAAATTCTTAAGATCCCTGGCACAAGCAACTAAATTGGAAACATTTAGGGTTGGGGAGAGGGGGAAATGTATATAGAGGTTATACCCATGACCACTTCTTAAATTCAGCACTTCTGAATTTATACCACAATTGATTACAAGTTTATCAGTTATTAGTAGGTGTTGTGCATCTCACTCAAAATCCAAGCATAACAGCAACCCAGTTTCAGGCATAATCTTTCTCCATCTTCCAGATTTTAATTCCAAACTCTCTTGGATTAAAAATCAATTCCTAAAGGTTCAGGACAGGGATAATGTTAGAGTACATGTTCTTTCTCTGCCCTTTCATACTGCTGCCATTACAGATAAATGGACTGTCTCTAACCTTGTCACAAAATCCATCTTTAGTAAGGGATTGGTGTTACCATGGCAACTATCTGATGGAGCCTTTGAGAGATCTATTCTGCTCTTCCTCTTGGCTTGTTTTGAATATAGGAAGTTGAGGACACCTTTTCTTATCACAGGACTGTCTCTCTGATACCTCTGATCGGTGTCTATCTTGTCAAATTAGCTCAGAAGTCTGTTGCTTTTCCTATGCATGTCTTTATAAAGTGGCAGAGTTCTTTATAAAGTGGCAGGAACTTGGGTTTTGTTTTCAAGGAGTTACCTGTACAGCACTAAACAAAAATCATTTAATTGAGATAGCTACTAAGAGAGTCCTTTAAGACCAGTGGTGGAAGAAATGTGGAAATAAAATTTGCACGGACTTTGTCAGTGGGGAAGCAAGTAAAATCAGGTATAGACTTAGAGGAAGGGAACCGATTGAAAAAGGATTATGATAAATTACAAAATAAACTGAAGAAATGAAAACAAAGTCCCTACATGATCTGTGCAAAACTCACGCAGAATAATATTGCAGTAACTTCTATATATGTCCCAAATATTCTATGGATAGGTTGGGAAAATTATCTTCATTTGAACAGCACTTAACAGTGTTTTCAAAGAGTTCGCTGACGTGTAAAAGACTAACAGGTAATTGTAGCTTGAACATTCATAAGCAAACGTCTGTTCTATGTTAATGCAGCCTGTAAACTGGAATGTTGGCTATGAACACTCATACTGCAACAAACCCTGTTTGGGGAAAAATGGGGTGGGGAGAGAAATTCCATGCGTTTCACTGTGGTGCTAAGCAGAGTTAAACCCTTCTGTGACTATTGAAGACAGTGAGCATGGCATAGTGTAAACTCTGTCTAGGGTTGCACTGTTAGCCACCAGTGCAGGTGTGATCACAAGTGTCTTCTAATTGGGTGTGGGGGTGTGGCATTTTACCCAAAATGGTGGGATGCAATGACCTTCTTTGGTTGGGGAAATTAGCTGTAGAGCACAAGGTCACTTAGTGTCGCTGAGGAGCATTGGGTAAATTGATCGCTTTATATATATATATAGATAGATTGCCTATGTATATGGGTTTCAGCTCACTATAAGAAACCAGCAGAGAAAATAAATTTCATTTCAATAGTTTTATTGGGAAAATAACAAATGGAATAAAACAAAATCTCACTCACAATCACTCAGTTACTGGGGTAAAAACACATACCTACAAGGGTTTCCTAGGATGTAATTTAGAGGTGAAAGACAGGTTTTGGATATATAGAGAGAAGGGATGGGATATCAAAGATTTTATTACCAGTCTTGTAGTGGATGTCCAGGAAGCAGAGACCTAATGACCGGCACTAGGCTCTGGATGATCAGCGCGGATGGAACAACATTATTGAACACCATGGTGGTGTGATAATATTGAACAACTGACTGGGGTCTGGGGTGGGCTTTTATAGGCAAAACCATGTCCTGGGCAAAGGAAATCCTTTAAGAAAGGATTTTTCCTACTGTTCCAAGGTGAGGTAATGGTCTTGACCTGATGGCTGACCCATTATCTTAATGGGTTTTGCCAGCTGTTGGAGAAAACAGGTAATGACCCTTAATGGGTGTTGCAACATATATGATCACAAGGATGATGAGTCACAGGGAGACTCTTGAGTAGATTAAGAGAGCTAGACAAAAGAAAGACCATTCTCTCCCCCTCCATTCTCTCCCCCTCCGCACTCCCCAGGTCAGGCTACAGGCGATATGATCATGTTTGCTGATTCCAGATTAATCATTTCAAAATAACCACCTTCTCCTAAATCTGTTTGGCAACCTGAATTGGACTTTGCATTTCAAGATGTATTTGGAAACGTAGATACATTTGTAGAAAACTCAAGTTCCTAGAAACCTGACTGTTTTTGAAACTTTGAGTAAAATTGTATTGCTAAGCTTTGTGCTTTGATCCCAACTCTTCATATTTTTGTACTTTTATCCTCCTCTTCCACGGGAATTAACTCAATTAAGCATGAAACATTCTGTTTTTCCCTCTCCAGAATTATGTGAAGGCAATGAGGCTGTTCGTTGGAGAACCTGTGTGGACAGCTTACAACAGGCCAGCTGATCATTTTCCTGCTCGGGAACAGTACCGGCAGTTTTTGGCACCAGCAGTCCAATAAACCTTTAGGAAGGCTTACTACACAAGTGTGTCCCACTACTTCTGAATAGCCAAATAGCTTTGTTCACTCTACCTGCTATTAATGAGTATTTGGTTTTTACAACTCTAATGTATGGAAAGCATAAAGAGCATTCAACTTTTCATTCTATGTTGATTACCAGATGATTATGATTAATTTTTTAAAGTACAAGAGTAGGTTGTGGGTACGTATTGCACCTTAATTTATTTCAAGAGTTTTCCATACTCATGAAATTATATTTAGTCATCTGTTTAATTTTCCTCTTCAGTTTGATACAGTAGAATGTTGATCACTGTTATGGTATCAATCCTGTTGTTTTCCAATGTAGCGAAGACTTATTCCATCAGAATATACATTAACGTTTAATAATAAATAAAATGTAAGCGATAACTATTCTGAGCAGAAAGAACTGATGTCTGTTCTGCCAGACCTTTATTGTAGTGAAGGTTTTTTTTTAACTGGAGCAAATCAGCTCAGGATATCAATTCTTTCTCTTTACTGTACACAAGCGATTCAGCCTTGGTGAGCTATTCTCTGCCTTGTTCAAAAACACCGTTATACTTACATAAATTGTTATCTGATTTTTTTTAGACTTCTAATAAACAGTGCTGCATTTTAAATGTGTACCAGCTGTTTTTCAAGCATGTTCCCTTGAATAAAGGTGAAAACTTTGAATACTCAGACATTCACATTTTGTGCGTTGGTACTGTGGGAGTGGACAAATGACGTATGCAGGTGAAAATGTCGGCATCTCATTTCTGTTGAATCAGAGTGCGGAGCTCTGCAATTAATCCCATCAGTGGTATGAATGAATAGAACTTACCGGACCTGTGAAGCAAATGTCCCCACTTACCAGTTGTGCCCTGTGCAGTCCAATGCTTGGTGTGCTTATTTATATGTAAATCCTACTGACTCAGTTAGGACTTACTTTCCTGTAAGTGTGCATGGAACTTCAGCCTTCCAATTGCATTTTGATCCTTTTCCCAATTATGCCAGCTCTGCCTGATGATTTCCTTATCTGTAATATATAGATTCGGGGCATGCTGGCAGGGGCTGATGGGAATTGTAGTCCATGAATATCTGGAGCACCATAGGTTGGCCACCCCTGATATAGAGGAACCAAGTTTTCTTCTTCTTTGGGTGCAATCCAATGAGTGCTGCCAATGCACATCACCCCCCTCACTTCAAGCGGTCTGAAAGGAATGAGAGTTGCATGTTGGTTGCAACTACTGAAGTACTCAGAGGTGGGATCCAGCAGGTTCTCACCAGTTCCTGAGAGTGGGTTACTAATTATTTGTGTGTGCCGAGGGGGTTACTAATTGGGTCCGCTTTTCCATCTCCATGCCCTCCCCTCCCCGAGAGGCATACCGCCTTTGAATGTGAAGGTTCTGTATAGCAATTGCGACTGATAATATAACTCCCTGAACTGGGTTAATCCCTTTCAGGTACTGCAATTCATTGATTCTCAGCCTTTCGTACCTTTTATCTCACCAGTCTCTATCAAAGAACCTGTGTGTTTCACCATTGCTGTGTTCAGATTTGTGAGTTGGGGCATTTTCTATAATGTGATGATGATTTAGAAATGACCTGGTGCAAAAAAATTTTTTGGGGTCGTGGTGGAGTGGCTGCCCATGGGGGGGCATCCAACTCAGGTTTTGCCCAGGGCTCAGGTTTGCCTAGGTATGCCTCTGCCCCTTTTGCTGAGGGGGCGGGGGCTGGCGAGGGAACCTGTTACTAAAATTTTTGGATCCCACCACTGGAAGTACTTCTCTAGTCAGAATTCCTGTCGGTTCATTAATTGCCAAAAATATTTTCAGCAATGTGGCTGCAACTTTTATCTTCTAAAACTGAGCTGAATTAAAACATCTCCAAGAAATTAGCACATTGCACATTGTGTTCAAATTTATAATTTTAATGCACATAGTAAAAGTTCCCTTTTTAATAGGCGTCATTTAGCAATCCCTCTCAGCTCCAATCAATAACCAGCTGGTCCGGAGTAAGCCCCTTCAAGTGAATGAGACTGCTTTACAGCAAATGAATTTCAGTCCTGCATTTCAAGTTCAGTAATGATTTCCTCCCCAGTTGAAATGAATTCATGAGGGGCTCACGGTTCAACTCTTGCCACCCAATCTCGTTCATGTTTAGTGAAAACTAAAAGCTTCTCTGTTGAGTGGAGCTTTGGTGGTCTTAATAAAACAGTGCCTGGGTTGCATTTTCTGTGCTTACCTGTCTTCTAGATAAGTGCCTCACAATGGTGATTTCTACTGAGATTTTCCATCTCATTAGTTTCACTGCTGATATTTTCAGTTAGTCATCTGTGACAGGCGAGTGTCGAGGGCAACAAGGAGCAAGGCCCTCAAACCTGTCCTGCAGTTCACTCACCAGAGAAAGGTGGGACCTAGGAACTAATTAGCCAGCTAGTTCAATGAAGGTTAGGTCATCTGTTTGTATGTCAAGTGTAGGAAGCCTCCCACAGAGACCCGAGGCCATTATGCTCGAGGAAAAATAGGCAGCCACAGGCAGGAACGGCCTGCTGCCTGGACTGGAGTGGAATGCTAAAACCTAGACAAGCTTAAACTGTGGCTGAAGAGTGTTAGGAAGTTTCACTAAATGAGAGCGAGAGCCTATCAGGCCCAGGCTCTTAAAGACCTGTGGGGAAGGTTGCAATCTGGGAATGTCATTTGATGTGACAGAAAAACCATGTTGCATGGGAGGTTTTCTGTCAGCAAAGTGATCCCATTCACACCTTTAAAAAAAAACTTAAGAAAATGTGTGGTTTTGGCCCTTCCAACTCCACTTTTCTGTGGTATATTTCTCCTTTTTCAGCCCCAGTGAATATAGCTGGGGTGATTTCCTTGCTTTTCCTGTAATGGTCTGAGCATTTAAACAACTGAAGGGAAGTTAGATATCCAGCCATTCAAACCTCTTTTGGTTTACCTGCCTGCTGGGAGAAGCTGAGCCTGCTGCCAGGCAGATGTTGGTAGCTCATGAGCTCTGATGAAATGGTTTTATTAATAAAGAGTAACCCTTCCTTTAACTAAACTTTGAAAAGTAAACCATTCGTTTGTTTACAATGTTTATACCTCGCACTGGATCTCCTAAGTGGCTTACAATATTGTCCCCTGCAGACCTTCCTTAGTACACAGTTCAAAGTTCCATTAGTTCTGCTAGGTTTAGTTCTGTCTGAGTGTACAAGAAGAAGAGTTTGGATTTACACCCCACCTTTTCTCTCCTGTAAGGAGGCTCAAGGTGGCTTACAAACTCCTTTCTCTTCCTTTCCCCACAACAGACGTCTTGAGAAGTAGGTGGAGCTGAGAGAGTTCTGAAGAACTGTGACTAGCCCAAGGCAGTGGTGGAGGGGCGGGGGGGGGGCCGACGTGCACCGAGCGCATGCCTGGGGCGCAAAATCGCCCCTGGCTCCTCCCCCTCCCCCTGCAACCCCCCGCAGCGCCCCCCCTTGCGGCACACCCCCCAACCCCCTTTCCACACTTACCTGCGTTCCTTTTCTTTTTGTAGTACTTCTTGAGGCTGAAAAAAGCGGCCTAGTTACAATTCAGGGGGAAAACTGCCTGAGGAACTACAGTATAGTTTGTCAAACAGCTTCCTCCTTGAACTGTAAATAGGCTGCGTTTTTCAGCCTCAAAAAGTACTACAAAAAGCAAAGGAACGTAGGTAAGTGTGGGAAGGGGAGTGGTGTGTGTGTGTGTGTGTGTGTGTGTGTGTGTGTGTGTGTGTGTGTGTGTGTGCTGCGGGGGGTGGGGCAGAAAACACTCTGTGCACCGGGCGCAGTTTGGCCCAGCTACATCTCTGGCCCAAGGTCACCCAGCAGAAATGTAGGAATGTGGAAATATATCTGGTTGATTAGATAAGCCTCTGCCACTCAGGTGGAGGAGTGGGGAATCAAACCAGTTCTCCAGATTAGAATCCACCTGCTCTTAACCACTATACCACCATTGACTTTCAAAGGTCATGCCTCCTTGTTGCTCTTGTTGGACTTTATCTGCAGCCTTTGACAGAGTAGATCATATCACCTTGTTTAGGTGCTTGGAGGTAGAACTAAGGATCAGGGAATGTTGCTGAACTGGTTCAAAACATTCTTCATGGATCAGACTCAAAGGGCCAAGTCAGCCACAGCACCCCTGTCTAAAATCCTTGTGTATGTGAGGGAATCGTCCTACACGCCCCCTTTGTCTAAAACAGGGGTCCTCAAACTATGGCCCTCCAGATGTTCATGGACTACAATTCCCATCACTCCTTCCAGCATGGCCAAGTGGTAGGGCTCATGGGAATTGTAGTCTCCGAACATCTGGAGGGCCATAGTTTGAGGACCCTAGTCTAAAAGCTAAATCTAAAATCCTTGTGTGTGTTAGAGAATCACCACTCTCCCATTCGCGGCATCTGCACACGCTGCTTTTCTGTCTAAAAACCAAGATTTCTCCCTCCGTTTTTTCCCACTGCAGGGGGTGGGGGGGAGTGCCGATTTTCAGCGCCTGACCATTGGTGGGGTGGACAAGAGCGGCGAGGCAGGAAAAATGGCCCCAGTTCTGCTGCTGAGAAGTTTTGCATGGCAGCGGAAGCCTCCAGAGCAAAAAAGGGGCATTTCAAAAGAACTCAACCTTTGCGGTTCTGGAAATTTGCAGAGCAAAGCCAATGCCACAGGGCAGCGCCAGGGCAACAACATGGCAGACATGCTGCAGCACCGGGATCCATGAAGAACTCCCGGCTGTCCCAGACAATTCTCTGTGCTAACAACGGGGCATTTTTACCATGAATAATTGGCCCAAATGTGTCATGTTAAGACTTATGTTTTGCTTCAGTTCTGTCTTTATATTTCTGATTGAGTCTACAACTCTAATCCTGTAGCATTGTTTATTGAATATCCCATCCTGGTGATTGTATTGACTCACTCTGTAATTCACCTTGAGTACAAGTGAGAAAAGTGGACTATAAATGACATTAATTCATCAAATAAACAAACAGTACATAAAATCAGAGGCTCATGCCCGTTGCTATATTCAAAGTCCTGTTCCATCCATCTATGATGTCTCCTCTCGCCTTCTGTAAAGGGAATGGATCCTTTTGCCCTGGATGTCAATTGTCCCACCTTACTAGCCAAGTCAGCCAATTTTCCAAACTAAACTGTTCTCTGGCTTGCCAGTTTGCACTCCCGCTTCCAAGGAACCACAGGCTTCCCCAGAACACGGTTTGAAAACCACCAGTCTCAAAAGAAGCTTGTGTGCTCCGCAATTAAGAGTCGAGTACCCACATCCTCCTAAACAGTTGTCAGCATGTTATTTTCTCTGGTAGGGTGAGCCATGCTCTGCACTGCAATCAACAAATGTACTTGCCTCCACTGATTTAGTAACCGCATTTGCTTCTCCTTCTGGGCTTCAAGTGGGCTGTCTGCTTTTTGTTGGTGTTTAGACCATTTAAAGCACCACTTGTATATTCACGTGATTAAAAGTTGATTCAGCCTTTACAAAACCTTTCCCATTTTTTAAGAGCACTTGGTGGTCATCAGGAAAGGGCCACTGGGTACCCATAATTACTACATTGAGGACCATTAGTTTACAGTGATGTTGGAATCTCACAGGGTACGGCTTTCCCCACTAAAGAGTCAAAGTAACAGACCAGTTCCAAGTGGCAAATGTCCCATTTTATGCTGCTCATACGCATATAACATTATTCTAAAAGTCCAGATCTAACAGCATTAGCTGATCGATGGATAAAGTTGATGCAGCAATTATGAAACAGCATTTTGTGTTCTGCAGGCAGAAGTTGCTCCCCTTAAACGACAGTCTGAAATGTAACAAGTTCCTCTTTCCCCACTGCTAAAAAGAAATCTGTGCGCCCACCAACGTGAAAAGATATACGAAGGGGAAGATGGCGATCATACATCTGCCACCTCTGCAGCCACCCAGCTTGAGTGCCTCTACGCTATGCTTCATCTTTTTGCTCTCTTCCTACTTGATTTGCTTCTGGGGGGAAAAATACATGAACATGATGAATAGCCCTTTAGCAAAAATAAGAGCACTTGAGGACCTTGGGAAATCTAGACTGCTGACTGGCTTGAAGAGGTAATGATTTGTACTCTTAATTAGGAGAGGGGAGAGCACTGTTTACTTTTCTTTGACAGCCACTGCGTCTGCCTGCACTTAATCAAGGAGCAGCTTGAAACCCCGAGGACTCTTTCTCTTGTTATTTTAAATTTCAGAATTAAAAATTTAGCATTCATGAAAGGGGATGGTGCCTGCTCCAGCGCTGAGCAGAGGGCCTGGTGCCAGTTGCCTTCTGATCCCATCTGCTAAGTTCCTGCTGTTCCAGTCCTTGGCAAACCTAGCGCAGGCCAACAGAAATCCCCTCCTGGATATTATGCAGAGGCTTTGGCTGTTCACTTGAAAGTCGTGCTCCCGTCCTGGAGACTGCACTGTGACTGACACACCACTGGGTTTGTAGTACTAACATGCAACCAGTGTTGTTTCAGGTTTCCCTTGTGGTTGTCCCTTTGCCCTGGTTTTAACAGCTGCACCACACATGCACATGCGTGCGCGCCCACGACACAGGCAAAGTTTTTTACCCTGATCTCTGTCTCCATGTGAGAGGGCACTTAATTGCTGTATGTCAACTCTGAAAAGCACAGATGCACAGCCTAAAAAACAACACTCCTATTCACCTGATTTTAAGATAAGCATCCAAAGCAGGTTCTGCATGATAGCTCTCTCCACCACCAGAGAAAACAACTACATTTTAAGAGTCCCCCCCCAAAATCCATGTTAACCGTTAGCTTAAAACAGTGGTGGTGAACCTATGGCACGGGTGCCAGAGGTGGCACTCAGAGCCCTCTCTGTGGGCACTAGCGCACAGAGTTCACTATGTGGGAGGGGGGTGGAAAATCACCCCCCCCACACACACATCTAGGCTGGCCTGGGCATGATCTTTTACCTGGAAGTAAGCTCAGTTGCTGGCAATGGGACTTGATTCTGAGTAAACCTTCCTAGGATCTCGATTCACCCTTTGGAAGCGTTGCACAGTTGCTTCACTAAGCTTACTCCTGAGTAATGCGTGCCTCGGAGCCAACTGTTTTTTCTAAACTAAAACCTCAGTATTCAGGTTAAAATGCCATGTTGGCACTTTGCAATAAATAAGTGGGTTTTGGGTTGCAATTTGGGCACTCGGTCTCGAAAAGGCTCGCCATCATTGGCTTAAAAGCTACACCCTTCTCTGAAATTGTTTTACGCCGGATGTGAAGGGTGTAGTGCTGGTCAGGGTATCACATTTGACCAAGGTTTGAATCCCAGCCCTGCCATGGAAGCTCCCTGGGTGACTTTCGGTGATCATATGCTGTCAGTCTAAGCAACATCACAGGGTCGTTGTAAAGCTAAATTGGAAGCCAGGAGTCAGCCATGTTGGATGCTCACTGGAAAGAATGGCAGGATAAGCACATAAATATATCCTATGCATGTTTCCTGAAATGGAACCCCTGCTTTTTCACTCAGGCTTACTTCTAGGAAAACACACATAGGACGGGAGCCTGAGGATGCTGCTATTACCTGAATGGCAGAGATGAGTTTAATGCTAGGAGATGGGCGGCTAATTGGGACCTGGGTTGCTTGCTTGGGTCACGTTAACTTCCTTAAGCAGCAATTCACTGTGGCCTCTTCTTGTTCTTCCTGAACTGTCTCTTTTTCAGGTGTTACCTTAAAAAAACTTTTCTAGATGGCAGAAAAATAACTGATGATGGCCCCAATAACAATTTTTTTCAGGAATGATACAAAATGAGTTCATTTCATGTATCATCTTGAGGGGCTGAACTCGTTCTCTGCAGAAACAGGTTTTCCAATTGAATGTTAAGGTCACCTTTCGCTCAGGTGGTCAACTGACCAGAAAAAGTCAACTGCGGCATGCTGTTGTGCTTTTTAACCAGCGATTTGCAGGAGTCACTGGGTGAAGGTTTTTCATCTGTTGATTGCTGATGTACTCATGGCTGTTGAAGTTACAGAACTAAGGAGCAGTGGAAAAGTTGGTGGCTCTAATCTAACCATGCCTGGGTCTGCTTTCCAACATTATAGTTCAGCACCTGCAAGGTAATGCATTTCCACTGATTTCATGCCATGACTATGGGTTGGATCTAAAGATGTTTGAGCCAAAGGCACTTCTGCTTGTTTCTACACGTTTCCCACCTTAGAGGTGCCCCGCACATGCTGCAGTTCACTCAGTTCCTAAGAACGCTACTCTCTTCAGAGTGCTTGTTGAGTGCAGGATTGCCAGCTGGTGTGAATAAAGATGGCCTGTTCCTTTAAGGGAGGCTCAATGGGATATAATTTGGATTTGGAATTAGTTTGGATTTATACCCCCCCCCCCTTCTCTCTTGTCAGGAGACTCAGGGGGCTGACAATCTCCTTTCACTTCCCCAGTGACGAAGGGAGGGGGAACTGCGCCGGGGGCATGAGCTGCCCCCGCGCCCCCTCCCACCTCTGCTCTGCCCTGCCCCTGAAATGCCCCGACATGCCCCACCCCAAAACACCCCTACCACGTGATGGTAATGGCGACGCCCAGGACAAGCAGCCCCGGATGTCCCCATTGCTGTTACGCGTCTGCCCTCCCCCTCCAAACCTGTGAGGTCAGTGGGGCTGAGAGAGCTCCAAAGAACTGTGACTAGCCCCAGGTCACCCAGCTGGCATGTATTGTAGGGCATAAACTAATCTGGATTCACCAGACAAACCTCCACAGCTCAAGTGGCAGAGCGGGGAGTCAAACCCGGTCCTCCAGATTAGAGCGCACCTGCTCTTAACCACTACGCCACTGCTGCTTTGTCAGGTGATGTTATTCTCCTCTGTGCCATGAAAAACTTCAGCTGTCCATTCCCACACATCGAGCCTCTGTTAAAGGGGCAAAAAGCTTCTCCTGGCCAGTTGGCACTGAGGGACTGCAGAAGAGGAAGAGGACCATTCTGTCAGCAGAACTCCTCTCACTGCTCCTTCAATAACAACACCTGAGATTAAGTGGAATGATCCTACCACAGCAAAAGAAACCCTGCAGCAATAAGTCTACTGTGATAAGCCTGAGAGACAGAAATGTAGCAGGTGAAGCTTTTACTGGCATAGAGAAAAATGACAGGCAAAGCTGCACCTGCTATAAAGATGGCACAGGAGCAACATAATTCACCTGCTTTTTACAAATGTTCCTCATACTCTCCCAAAACAGTTAACATGAATCAAAACAATATGACATTTTTATTCTGCTGCTCTTTGAAGGATCTCAGGACAATGGACTTGTCCTGACGACCCCCCCCCCCTCCCCCATATCCTAAAAACTCTGCAATGGTAGGTTAGGCTGGCCCAGGGGCATTTAGCAAGATTCATAGCAGAATGGGGATTTGGGTTTCCCAGATGCTTGTTTGACACTGACCACTCCACTACAGGGTCTGTCAAAGTGCCAAAAGAGGTGAACCCAAACCCTCACCGGGGCAAGAGGGAAAACACTTCAAATTCCCTCCGCTTTTGATGAGAGTCAGAGATCCCTCAAGAGACCTCCTGACATCCACCGCTAGAGTGTGCCTGAGCTTTAGCGCTAGATCTTTGCAGGTTGGCTCTTTGAATAATTGATTTTTTATTAAAAAAAGTGCTTAAAATTTAAATTCCGAACCCTTTTAACGCTTTCAATTTGGAGCTGACAATCCTGACAATGACATCTTTAAAACCCGGGAAGCTGCTTCTCAGCCTGTCTGGAATTCATTTCTGCCCTGCTCCCTTCTTCCCCTGCTCCCTTCTGCCTTCCAAATGAGGCTCCCCCATTTGATGATTGCAGCGGGCCTGCTGACAGCGGGATGTCATTTGCGGAACGTGAAAGATTTGCCAACAATCGCACCGAGCCCTGCCGAGATCAGGAGCTGCTCCGGAATATCCCGGCTAATGCAACAATCACCCCCTTTCCCTCTTCCCTCTCTTAATCCCCCCCTAACGGTGCAGCAGTGGCTGCTTCACCTTTCCTTTTGGAGATCAGAATCTCTCAAGCTTGTAATCCTGCAGCCGACTTGAAGGCCTGGCTGAGGGAGCAGCTCTGGGCCAGAAATGACCTGAAAGTTAGCCAGCCTCGGCGTTTCTATTTGCATTCACCGCCGGGGGATCGCTGAACATGCAAACGACGTGCAGCAACCCCCCCCCCCCCCACAACATGGCTCCCCCTCCTCTCCTTTGTTTTAATGGAGAACCTGGTTTTAATTTTGCTTTCCAGAGCGGCAGGCTTTTTAACGCGCGAGGAGATTAACGTGCAAGGAGAGGCGACGACTTCATTTCCAACCTCTCCAGCAGGTCAATCCCGAGCCATCCATTCACCCGCCGCAGTAACCTTTGGAGTTACCCGGAGCTCTCTGCAGAGCAGCGTGTGAGCGGCATAGCAATAAGAGGCGCACACCTGCTGGCACGCTTTATGCATTATAGATGCCGGCAGCCAGGCAAGGCTGCACGAGGCAGCCGCCATCAGCAGCTCTGCACGACGGTGCGCCCTCTTTTCCTGCACGCGGGTGAGTGTGTGTGAAAGGAAAAGAGCTCCCGCGCATTTAGAGCCTGGCAAAAGGGTGAAAGTGAATCGATTGTCAACATGCTTCAGGCAAGGGGAGATTGCCACCCGTTTGCATGTGATGCACATTATCCCCGGGAGCGGTGGTGGGGCTGGATGCGAGGAAGGCGAGGCCTCTTGGGCCAAGGAGGGAATTTCTGCAGCAGGAACGGTGTAACCTGCCTCATCCTTCCCCGACCACGTGATGCTCCCTGCTTTAAATCCCAGCGTTGGGTCCCTGGGCTTTTAGTTCTTATGTCCAAAATACTCAGCAGCCTTTTCTCCACATTTCTCTGAGATCCATTCCTGCCTGCAACATTCTCTTAGTTTCTCCAACTCAGCCCCCAAAATCTCTGGCTCCTTTGGTCCACGCCGAATTCTCTGTGCCTGCCTCTCTCACTCTTTCCCTTTCTCTCCCCTCCAAAGACTCCTCTTTTCCTAAAAGCCTTTGGCTTAACCATTTGGTCCTAACCCCAGCTATAGAAACTTAAACCACCTGTGCCTGAGTTTGGGCATATTCTGCTTCTGTCACCCTTGATTGTGTCTTTCCTTTCTACCTTCTCTCCCTGCCTCTGATTTGTCCCCCTGTCAAAACGTGGAGGATAAGCTCCTCAGGGCAATGCCTTCTCTTTCCAGTTAGTCTATAAAGCACAGCGTGCATCAGGGAAACAGCAGCGAAAACATCTGAGGGCTGGGGTGAGAACCCAGGGTCATCTTTGACAGAGAACAGCCTGGGCTCCTTGTAAGGGAACACACAGAACTGCCTTATTCAGACTGTTCAGTCTATCAAGGTCAGTGATGTCTATTTGACTGGTGGTGGCTCTCCAGGGTCTCAAGAAGAGGTTTTTCCCATCTGATCCTTTTCGTTGGCAATGCCAGGAACTGACCCTGAGAGCCCATTCTTGTTGTAAACTGTTTGTATAGTGTTATAAGCCACCCGAGGTGCCAAAACCGGCAGAAAAAGGAGGTCTAAACGCTGGGAATGAACAAGCAAAATATTATTTTAATACACAAACCTCAACATATCCTCCTTCCCTTTAACACCAGTTATTCCCCAGCACTTACTCCAGCGATGTCCTGAATGCCATGGACAGGTGAATGTTTTCACTGTGATCCGGTTCATGTGGAAAACACCGCTCAGCTGGACAGTTCACTCATCCGGGCAGCACAATGAACTCATGCGAGATGGCAGCACCCTTTCCATGAACCGGAAAATGTGATTTTCCGGTTCATGAAAGAAGAACAGCAACCTTGCTTGTGTTCATTGTTCTGTGGCAGGGCCCATATGAGTAGCCCTCTCCCCACCCCAGCAATGAAGCTGATGCCGGGTTGTGAGAACCCTCGCCGAACGTTCACTACTGCAACCAAATATAATTACATTAGAGTGGCTTATGTTATATACCACTGATACATTTCATGGGCAGTTTTTGTGAGCGGCCTTGAATCCTCTTGTGAATTAAAAGTGGACGAACATGAAGGATGGATTAGTTGGAGAATTTATATTTTAGCCCCCTGCTCCATTTTACTCCATGTTGCTGTGAGTAAATTAGCACTCCTGTTCATTTGAACATGCTGTATCAATCCCACTGCGGTAAACTGGATCCACAGGGACGATAGAAAATGTCAGCTGATTAACTTCTGGCAACTTTTATTCTTGTAGATTCCTGTGCCTTTCATACACTTCCACTAAAAAGGATAGAAATTTTTTTAACTTGCTAAGTTTTGCTTGTTATATAGGAGCTGGAAGTTGGAAGCCTTCCAACAACAACATACTTGGAGCCATTAGTTATTTCTACATGGTTTGCTCCTCCCCTCCACCATCTCTAAAGGAAGCTACCTTCTAGAAGGGGTGAAGGAAAGGCCCACCTGCCTGCTGGGAGAACGACTCTTTCATCAAGGGCAGAGCTGTTTTCACCTGCTCTGTCTGATGAGCTAGTTTGCCAATAGAAATTGTGAAACAATTGTGCACCTGTGAAATTCATCTTCTCTGTGTTTTGTACCTTGTGAGCTGTTTGGGGTTCATACTGCATGGAGAAAAGAGGTTAAAAGTGTCCTAAATAAACAATAAAATAAGATTCTAACCTGTACCCTCACGTATGTGAAAAGTCTCCTCCCGCACACACCGCCTCTGGCCAGAGGTGCTAGTTCCCCGGGGTGCAAACCTACAAAAGGGCAAGCATGTGCACTACAAGGGGGAGGGCCATCCATGTAGTCTTGCCCACTGAATTATGGTCAGTCTGGATCCATAAGAGAACCAAGGAGAGTTAGGACCAGGTTGGAAAGATCTATGCCAAGATACGCATTGGAGCCAAGTACATTGTTCTGGCATTGAGATCCTTCATCAGCCCGGCATTCATTGCTGAATTGCAACTCTGTATGATTGCACAAAGGGGAAATCGTTCTTATATCCAGGCACAGAAGGAGGGAGACAGAATGAGTGCCCCCCTCATTTTCTGTACAATAAGGGAACTCTCTGATTTATCTCTGGCTCCTGCTGCAGGGTGACGGATGGACTCTGTTGCCTCAGGTGCCACTTGGTTTAACTCCCTCAGGTTGCTTCTAAGTATCAAATTCTATGATTTTATTAGCAGAGAATACAAAGCCCCAGTATGCTGCCCACCTGCAAGCTGAGGGCAAAGCAGTGATTGCCATTGTGTCCTTCCTTATAATTGTGGGCTCTAATGGAACCTTCTGGAAAACGACTGCAGTAAAAGTACAGTAAGACATCAGGTAAAGTTGTATGGTGCATATCAGCTATGAGGTAATATGGTTTCATAATATGAGGCTCATCTACTTTCTTGTGGTTTTGGTCAGGGCCTCTTAATCTTATGGCGGTTTACCCCCCAAGGCACATCTCTACCGCTGACACATGTATGTACTGGGTGGTCTCACACCAGCCTATGAATAGGAGACAAGAAGCAGTTAACCACTGTGGTGTATTTCACTATTCTGCCATGAGTGTCCATGTCTGTGACACAATTTCTGGAATCTCCGGGGAATAAGCATAATAAATGCCCGAGACTAGTTTTAATACACTGCTGTGGTAAGGATTAATTTAAAAGTTCAGAAAAATGACAGAAAAAATACACTCATCTAGCACTGGTAATAAGTAGCTGTTTCAGAACAAAACCAGGAAGGATCTTAATGGGAAGAAACAGTGTTTTCCTGTGGGTTGGCTAAGATAAACCAAAGAACACAGGCACCTTTTGCAACTCAGATTCCACCAGCTGAATGTACAATATTGTCAAACCAGGAAAAAATGTTTTGTACTAGTCTCTCTGCCAAAGTCACTAAAAATATCTTGCGGAATACTCAACTAGAGAGGGGACATTGATCCATACGAGATACAATATAATTTCATTCCACTAATATGCTCATACTGAGAATAAGCATGCACATTAATAAATGAAATAGAGCATACTTTGGAAGCATCAACAACTGTTTTCATTCCTTGAGGAAGGCTATTTATGACTTCCTGAGAATACTGGGTTGGATCCTGTAGATTCATTCTACTAGCAGAGCCTCCTGCATCAAGGAAATCTCTTCATGATGGATGGAAGATCTATGGATAGCAGAACAGATCCCAATCCATCCCTTACCCCTTGTATGCTGACATGTATTCCGGATCTATTCTGCTGCATTCGTTTCACAAAAGCAGAAGAAAGCTGAAAGAAGCCACTTTGGGGACATCAGTAGGCCAGGAATTCAAAGACTGTTTATGTACATTCCTGTCCCCACAATTGCTCTGAGGAAGTCAACAGTGGCAGCTTCATGGGTATGAAAGGCAGATGGCACCATGATCTGAGAACTGCCTTTGAACCGCTTGCTGCAATTTCATGGGACATAGCTGGTTGGAAAAGTAGAATGAGCATGTCTTCATAATTTCCTATTGTATTACATTGTTCCTCCCACCACCACCAGCAACACTCAGATTATAAACACGCAACGAGTTTAGTTGGTGCCATTTTATGACTGCACCCAAAATGTCTAGAACAAAAGCCATCAAGACAAGTTAGCTCAAATATGTAGCTATGGGCGGGGGGTGGGGAAGAGAAGAGCCTTATCTGAGTAATTGTAACTGTTTACATATTCTATAAGTTGGCAATAACTGCAGGGATGAAGTTGGCTGTAGATCAACACAAAATCCCCAGGGGTGATAGCCAGGATTTGTTGAAACAGACCACAGTATAAACTCGTACAATATCGCCATTCTGCCATATGTTCATAATTAAAAAGCTCTTTATTGCACTTAGCTAGAGGAACATTTACAGATTAGCAGGAGTATATACAACTTCTGAAAAGTGAGCTTTTCTAAAACAGAAAGAGAGAGAAAAAAGAAAAGGGGTGTGTGTGCCTTATCCTAACTTGAGACACTGAGTGTTGAAGCTGTCGCCCTCTTTGACAGCCACAGCCTCAAGCAGAGCCTGTTTCTTCTGCATGCTGCGGGAGGACTCCAGCTCGTACATGGTTGTCAAATTGAAAAGAACACTCTCGTGGAGGTAATGTTTAGGGTCCTGCTGAACCATTCCTTCCAGCTGCCGGAGGGAATCCTTCAGTTTTCCCAGATAAAGCAAACAAACAGCAGCATTGTTGTTAGCCTAGAGAAAATTTTATATTAAAATATTCATGAAGCCAACAGTACAGTTCAAGATAAGTCCTTACACATCATAACAGGCTACTCTGTCAAAGCCTTAGCACTGGAGAGAGACTTAGGTGGCCTTCCTTTCTCGAGAAGGTGCTGCGGAATCAGCCATTGCTGACTGACTGGCAAGCAGGCAGCATCTTCAAATCAGGCAGTGGCAGCCAAAAATGTGTGTGGGGTGGGGAAGGGGCTGGGGCACCACGACCGGAGAATGCAAAGCCTGTGCCTCTGCCACTCATTGCATGAAAATGGTGACTAACTTAAAGCAGTGGGAGGTGTTATTGATTGGGGTGTAGTGGTCAGACTACCAAACTTAGTGATGCAAACTGCCCAGGAATTTTGAAGCCATGTAATTTGTGTGGCGTGAATGTGTGCGTGTGTGTGAGAGAGAATGTGAAAACAGTGTATGGAAAATATTGAATTTGGGGGATATTCAGATTCAAGTACTAACTTTCCTACAAAACTCACACCAATTTTTCTGCTCTAACAAACGTAAAATCCAAACTTTATAACAGTTTACGTACAGAAACGGCATTAATTGACATATTTAATTTAATTTAGAATGTAAAGGCCTGTCTTAGCTTCCTAACAGAAAAATTGCAAATACACCCCAAAAAAGTAGCATTAACTGTTGCACCCAGAGGTGGGATCCAGCAGGTTCTCACCAGTTCCCAAGAGGGGGTTACTAATTGGGTCCGCTTTTCCATTAGAAATTCCATTAGGTCCAAAAATCATAAAGTCCTGTTGTTTCCTATGTGGCTGGTTAGCAAGGGTAGAAAATGGGATAATTCTCCCTGTTGGGCTGTTTTAAAAACAGGTTTTAGAAATATGGTAAAGTTCCTTGTTTAAGGAAAGTATCCTTCTTTTGATTTCTAGAAACAAAATTAAGTATTTGAAAGTATTTAGTATTTGACAGGCAGTCAATTAGAGGAGAAGTAGTTGTTTCTATTGGCAGTAGACGATAGGACTTGCTATAATGAGTTTAAATTATGGACAGAAAGATACCAGCTGGAAATCAGGAACTTTTTTTTTACAGTAAGAGTTTTTTACAGTAACAGAGAAATTATTAATGCCCAGCCCCGGAATGCCCGACCACACCCCCGTCATGCTCCGCACCGCCCCATTGGCACTATGCCACTGTTTGAATCCCACCACCAAGGGAACCTGTTACTAAAATTTTTGGATCCCACCACTGGTTGCACCCAATGTTGTTTCAGCATATTCCATCCATCCATTCCAATAAGGGCCTGGTATCTAAAGGGGTAATATTTCAAAAGCCAAATGAGACATGAATTCCACTATTAGAAATGTCTTACCACAGCATTTGATGGGTCAATCTTTAAAATCTCTGTGAAGAATTTGTGAGCTTCTGCAAAATTATTCAGACCAAGATGGAGAAATGCTCTGGAAGAGAAGGAAGGGGCGAGGGGGAAGAGACAGAACAATTGTTTAGAGGACAGCTGCCACTCAAGAAAACCCAATGCAGTAAAAATACTACAAAACGGAACCAGAATGCTTATTTCATGAATGAGGCAATTATTATTGACAGCTCTTCTTCATGACAGTGTCTCAAGAAAGCTTATAAACTACATCTTGGATTCACTGGAGGGTTTCATTGAATGGAAGTATTTCCATTCAAATGAAACTTTTCCACCTACCCCCTTCCCCTGCAGCCCCAAATGCCTGCTCAGTGCTGCTCTGGTGACATGGGGACCCCTGTGGAACTGTATTTCGGGGGCCATTTTTGGAGGCTGTAGTGGGAGAGGGAGGGAGAAACTCATGCTCTGTGGATGGCAGTTTCCCTTCTGCAGAACTGAGGTGGTACATCCAAGCCTATGATTGTACAAAAGGGGATTCCGCTTCCAGAGTAAACGACACAAAATGAAGCTACACTCTAACAGAAATAATACATGAACACACAACAAACAGACATTTGCTACCTAGAACCCATCGACAGGCAGTTGCATCCAATCTCGTTCAATATGTTCATTCAGAAATCCCGGCTGAGTTGGATCCAGACTAAACTGACCATTTCCATCAATTCTCCCCTTCCTGCTTCAGAGCCCCCTCAGATCATTCTTCGGGGTCCCCCACTCCCTAGGAGCAGCAGATCAGTAGACTGCAGTGAGAAGGGAGAGGCAGGAAAGTTCTGTTCAGCTGATGGAAATGGCCAGAGCAGGATTGGGCTTGACAGCAATACTTCACTGTGGCCCCTTCTGCACATGCAAAATAATGCACTTTCAATCCACTTTGCAGCTGCGTGGAATAGCAAAATCCACTTGCAAACAGTTGTAAAAGTGAACTGAAAGTGCATTATTCTGCATGTGTGGAAGGGGCCTGTGCTAATGGCATGCAAGAAGATTAGCAGACAATCTCATTGTTCTACAGCCCTATCATTTAAATCGCTGGAAGGCTGTATGTTCTTGAAAATTTCTGCAGTTACCAAAGTAAGATGGCTATCTGGTGTAATGGCAAATAAGGGTTTCTTTGTACTTGAAATGTATATTGAGAGATCTGCATTAAAAAAACCCAGGTCTTTGGTGGACAAGAAGCTTTTAAGACATCAGGTCTCATAACAAAGAAAAGACAACTTCAGTGCAGGATAACATGGCTACATCATGTCTTTACAGATCTCATGGGCCAATAGATGTCAATCCAACTTTCTTTTGACAGTTGTAGTACCAGAAATGAAGAGAAATAGATATTCTCCAAAGCCATTTAATGTTCACAGCGCAATCTTTGCAAAATCACGTTTGAGATTAATTCGGCTTTTAGATCTCCCACCTGTTCATTAAAACCATAATTTGGCTCTTCAGTCCATCCAATTTTGGAGTCACTTTCTCGACATCCTGAAAATATTTTTCAGCAGTTTTTATGTCTCCAATCTGGATAGCATGAAATGGTAAAAAAAGAGAAGTTACTGCAATCAGCAAAACATGAGAGACTCATCAAAAAGTAGGTTTTCATACAAAAACATCTTCCAATACTGGGAAAAATAGGGGAAGGGGATAGCGATAACATGCAGGGAATATTAACAGAAGGCCCTGAGCTAAAAATATGCACAGCGAAGACTAGAGCAAGATCAATAGACCCAGGATGCTACTCTTCTTAGAAAATCTTCTAGTTTCTGTGGCTGTTTGCAGAAGAGACAGACAGTAATCAGCTGAGATGATTCTGAGCCAAAGAACGTAAGAACATAAGAACTAGCCTGCTGGATCAGACCAGAGTCCATCTAGTCCAACACTCCGCTACTCGCAGTGGCCCACCAGGTGCCTTTGGGAGCTCACATGCAGGATGTGAAAGCAGTGGCCTTCTGCTGCTGCTCCCCCCAAGCAACTGGTCTTAATAGGGGATCTTAATAGAGTTTTGCCCAATGGTACCAAATGATGCTTTTGTTGTCTCCGTGGAAATCGCTCGGACTGCACGACTGGATTTCTTGAGTTGCAGAAAGTGAACATTTTAATAAATGACAATATAAATATGCAACTAGATGTGAAATTGGGAATCTATCAGCAAATCATCCATCTCTTCATATTTTGGTATGTAAGTAGGCTATGGGGGTAGGCAACCAAGCAACAAAAATCTGTGAGGCATGATGTGAATATACTACAGAAATCCAACAAGCCTACTACACCACAGCCTCTAGAAACAGTATATGGAGAAAACAATAAAAGTGACAATAGAAGCATGCATGCAACAACATCCAACGTTACAAACCATGTCCAAATGGGACTCCACACCCTGTACACAAGTCAATGAACATCAAGCAACAAAAACATTACACACTCTCCAGGACAAGTGCTGGAGCCTTGGTTACATAAATTCAATTCTTAAATCATCAGAGACGGATTCTCCGGTAATTGCTGGTTTTGTGATGGCTTGTTTGCTCTGTCACTGACACCTTATTCTTGATTGCCCATTGTTGGAATCACCAAGTTCAAGCACATCATTGTTGGAGCGTGTGGTATTGTGGTTAATATGTCACTGGTATCCGGGCTAAGCCTCAAAGTTACATCATGTCAGTTACTCTGGCTACACCAATTGGCCATGCTGGCAGGGGCTGATGGGATTTGTAGTCCATGAATATCTGGAGAGCCGCAGGTTGCAGACCCCTGGGCTACAGGGTAGGAACACAGAATTGGACTTGGAACACAGCCCCAGTAAAGGATCTTTTCTTTCCATCCACGTTGCTCTTTGCCCTGGACTGCAGTTGCTTCAGCTGGGGGAGGGGGGATGACGACGGGGGTGGGGACACAAAAAAACAAAAAAGCAGGGCAACAACCAGAACTGAGAGGTATTTCTGTTTCTACCCAGTTGGTATCAAAAGTTCTATGTTATCTAATTCACTCCCAGTAGTTTCTTAAATAGTTTTTCAAATCCCCCTCCCACCTTACAATGTCTGGCTTCCTTGAGGAGGGAAAAGAGTTTGAGGGGTGATTTTTTTTCTTTACTGAAAGCCAGTTATCTATACAAATGGCCGGAAAGGGGGAAGAAAAATGAGACCAATTTTGAGTGCAATGTAGTACGTGTACAAGTAAAGAAAGTAAATGAGGTCACTCATCAGAATTGCCAGAGAGCTTTTCGAACAAGAGGCTCTTTACTGGCTCTCATTTTATCTTGCTGCAATGCGAGGCACAGAAATTAAGGGTTGCTCCTAGAGAGGTGAGAGGAGCAGGCCTCAATCTCAAATGACTCACCAAGTGGAAGGCAAGGGCCAAGTCATGTGACCATTTGTTGGCCTTTGCCAGGTATCTGTCAATTGTCTTGGATTTGCAGTCCTTTCCTGAGTAGGCTGTCGTATGTGACTGTGGGGCTGTGTCAGGGTGATGGGTTACATGCATTGTCTGAGTCTGGGTTTAAAGATGGTGGTTTTCTCAAGACCATACAGTAGGCAGAGATGTTAGCAGGAGCGTGTGTCCAACCCCAAGATCAACTACACACAGTATTATGTCGCTGTCTCCAAAACAACTTCAGCAGGTTTTTTTGGGTCCTTCATGATACCCAGTTCCTCCATAATTTCATGTTATAATTGCTAACCGTGTACAAATTTGGAAGAATAATGATTATTTGAGAAACAGCAAAACCAGTTCCTTGTTGATTAATCAATATTCTTCATGGGCATACTGGGTTGGATCCTGTGGGAAGATTCATATCCACAAGCAGTGGATATGTGGTTAAAAGCAGCAGTGGCGTAGTGGTTAAGAGCAAGGTGCATTCTAGTCTGGAGGAACCGGGTTTGATTCCCAGCTCTGCTGCCTGAGCTGTGGAGGCTTATCTGGGCAATTCAGATTAGCCTGTGCACTCCCACACACGCCAGCTGGGTGACCTTGGGCTAGTCACAACTTTTTGAAGCTCTCTCAGCCCCACCCACCTCACAGGGTGTTTGTTGTGAGGGGGGAAGGGCAAGGAGATTGTAAGCCCCTTTGAGTCTCCTGCAGGAGAGAAAGGGGGGGGATATTAATCCAAACTCTCCTCTTCTTCTTCTTCTTCTTCACAAGGGGGGAGGTGATTTTTGCTGATTCCCCCCTGCAGCAGTTGCTCTTTAACTCTTCCCTCATACTGGTGGTGGTGGTGGTGGGGGGGGGGGGTCATCCATCCCTCAGGAGCAGCATTTTCAGGGCATTTCAAACTGAAGTGGGAAGTGGGGGCAGGAAAGCAATGCTTCCATGCACAGAATTTAGACAGGACCCAAATCTTCATAATCTCCAGTTTTGCTGCTGCAGTTAAAAGTTCACTTCCTAAAAAGCTGCTCTCTCACATTCGCATCTCCTCTGCCTTCAGCATGATAATATATGACTTGCCATTCTTTCATTTGGATTTCAACAAAGTGAAAAGGAGGGGACCGCTGACAGGCAATGGAGGACAGGCGCTGTTCAGGCTGCAGCAGCAGCAGCCCCCAAACCCTTTCGGGAAGGAGCAGTGCTTTCCCATTGATATTTGTTCAAGGTTATGTAAGCAGGGCCAATAGGTTTGGTGTGCTCTGTCTTCCTCTCTGCTGCACCCGAAGGAAAAGGCCTCATTCTGACAGCAAAACCACTAATTCAAGAATATCCAATAATCCCTCTTCCCTCAAGGCCCCCTGAAACAGCTAACTTGGAAGGAGACAGGACTCCCTTCAGAGTCTGTTAACGTGGCTGTTCGCATTGGACAGACAGATTGCTCCTCTGAGACGTGAGCCACTCTCCTCGCATTCTCCTCAAGGTTGGGAACGCTGCCTCAGAAGCAAAGCCAGGCCTCTAACAGACCTCAGAGCCAACAAGCACAGCCTGGAATTGAACCCTGCTCCTCCGCGTGCCCCTCTGCAGCCACCCAAACACAATCCAGTGACATTTACTGATGGCTTTTGAGCCCTTCCTTTAAGACAACAAGTTCAAGTCGTTTTATTTTAAACAACAAAAAAAAGGAGTTTGGATTTATATCCCCCCTTTCTCTCCTGCAGGAAACTCAAAGGGGCTTACAATCTCCTTGCCCTTCCCCCCTCACAACAAACACCCTGTGAGGTGGGTGGGGCTGAGAGAGCTCCGAGAAGCTGTGACTAGCCCAAGGTCACGCAGCTGACGTGTGTGGGAGTGTACAGGCTAATCTGAATTCCCCAGATAAGCCTCCACAGCTCAGGCGGCAGAGCTGGGAATCAAACCCGGTTCCTCCAGATTAGATACACGAGCTCTTAACCTCCTATGCCACTGTTTTGTTTTAAACTTGATTTTCCAAAAATGCTTTCTTTTTATAAATAAAATGTCAGCATACGGTCACATCAAAATCTCTCATGTTTTGTCAACGGCAGCCTTCAATTCAAACTATCTGATATTGACACGACTATTTTAAGGAAGTGCTAACCAAGTCATTCTACTTCCTTTAAAAATGAAACTCATACCTTCAACCCAATCCAAGGCATCACTCATACAGAGATATGATAGTGGTAGGAATGCAGAGATATGTGAGTGGGACGATAACTTGCCTCTCAATGTCAGTGAAGTGATAATACCATCAATATTCTAATTTTGCTGTTTTTAAAAAGGAATGTTAAATTTAACAATAAAAGGAGAGGGGAAAAATCTGAAGCAGTCAAAAATAGGGAGAAATACTTCTAAAGGTTCTGAAAATGACAGACGTCTCCTTTGAAGGTTCTCCAGCTGCCAGGAAAATGGGTGGTCCGCTGTCATTTATGTATTCAAACTTTCTGTAGTATAGACACTGACTTAGAGCTGCTCTCACAAAAGCCAACGACCTGACCAACCTTCAGAGCAGCAAGCTACTCTCACCCAACAGAACAGCGGAATATGGTGGTTCAAGAGGGGGCTGGGATGCTCAGACAGCAGTACAGCAAATAGAGACAAGGGGCCACTGTGGTGCTGGCAGAACCATAAGGTCAGCAGTGACACAAGCCATGGTAGCCATTTCACAACAGACTGGGTCCAAGCTAAGCAAATCCTGAGGTTCTGACTAATATCTGGGGAATTCAGATTAGCCTGTGCACTCCCACACATGCCAGCTGGATGACCTTGGGCTAGTCACAGCTTTTCAAAGCTCTCTCAGTCCCACCCACCTCACAGGGTGTTTGTTGTGGGGGTGGCGGGAAGGGAAAGGAGACTGTAAGTGCCTTTGAGTCTCCTACAGGAGAGAAAGAGGGGATATAAATCCAAATGCCAACACCACTGCCTCCTCCTTCTTCTAATACTGCAGGCCCCACTTGATTCAGCTTGCTTTTGGCTACCAGTGGTCCTTCAGGATAGCAGCACACCAGGAATTTCCCCGATAAATCAAAGGGATAGTCCATCTGTGCAGCCGTTGCCTCCCGTACCAGTGGTGGCACAGAACTCTAGGTTGACAAGATTCCTTAAGCTGGGCAGCAGCAGAAGTAAATTACTAAAGAGCCAGCTGTCCTTGTGTTGAGGATGAATGCAGCACTAATCTTTTTAAAAAGGCTCTGCCAAGGAAATGGCAGCAGCAGATCTAGGTGGTTTATGCTTAGAACCACATATAAATTCTGTCCACTGTGAAAAGCTTGCCTTCATGAAGGAAGGAAAATAGGACGTGCTGGAATTTATCATGACTGGAAATCCTCTGTGAGGAGCTGGGACTTGGGCAAGGGACAACTCAGTCATTCCCATATATTTTAGAAGGAAATGTGGGTATTTATACTCTTGGGGCCTAGACAACTGGAAGAAAGTGCACATGTAATTTGTACTTGGGGATATCCGTAGCAAACAGCAAAATGTCAAGTGAAAATCTTCTCCTGAGGAAGCTCTCTAGGGCAAAGAGTGGGTGCCACTCCATTACATGGCAGATTTCAAAGGTGAAGTAACTTTCTATTGGGCACAGGCTTTGGTGTTCAAGGGACTACAGTATCTTTAATCAGGCTCTGGGTACTTCCACATAGTGGTGACTGTCTGTCTAGCTCTCATTGCTGCTGGGCAGAGCAGCAACGTACTATCACATTATAACAACTGCTGATAGGAAACACCTGGAAATAGCTGGGCGGGATCTGTAAAAATGAACACTTCCCCATCTACAAGTGCAAACGCTCTTTGACCACAATCTTTCCCCAAAGGTTGTGTCAAACCAAGATTGGGAAACATCAAAGCAAAGCAGAGCAAAAAGGGGACAATTAGGAGATGAGTTCATGTGGATGCTTAAAATTAACTTGTGTCAGTCTGTAAGCCAAATCAGAGCAAAACCTCTATGTAGAAGCAAACTTTAGTATGGACTGCCACCTTCAACAGATGTCTACTATTCTCTTTGTACTGCTACTAAGACTGCTCACGTAAATCAAATGGGGAGAGAATCTCATGTATAAAGGTTGGAACGTTCCTCTTCCCACATTTTAAATCACAGGTGGAAGGCATGGATACGATTTATCCAGTCAATCATCTCTGCTTCATGTATAGACTACTTTTGCACAGTGATCACCTCTGTTAGATAACCTGTTAAACTGTAGGCTTCCGACTGTACCATTTGATTAATAAACAACATCTCTGCCATACACAGCCAAGGCAGTTTTTAAGCAGACAAATATTAGTTCTATCATTGTCAAGAAAGATTGGCATCTGGCTTTATTCAGACTCCAGTATATACCTGCAGGAAAATCCTTCCAATTCCACTCAACAGCTGAGGCTCTTGCTCGGGGTAATATTTGATGACTGTGTGATAGGTCTCCACAGCAAGAACATAGTCCTAAGGGGTCAAAACACACACACAGATACGCAAGGTCAGCATTTTCTCTTTTGCTCCATGCAGACAGTTTCACGAACGGGAGGGCACACACATGCATGATAAACAGATAAGTGGAAATCCCCCATATGGGGAAGAATATCATCTCTGAAAAATGAGGAACGGTTTTCTCACCTCAGCACTAAATGCTACTGGGCTGGTTGTAGTTAAAAAAAAGGGTGGGGGGATATATACAAGAATCTCCTTAGCCAGATGGGAAAGAACTCCCTCTGTCCCCCCTACACAGATATGAGGATGCTCCAAAGATTTGGCTCAAGCACAAGGGACCCAAACAACTCTGCCCTATAAGCCATAGTTTGACAGCTGTCCAGGTTTTCATACTCTGCAACGGCATCAAATTGTTTCTTTCCAACAACTGAAGACTTCTGAAGTTCCAAGTGCAGTCAGCTTGGTTTATAGTACAATTCTGAGCAGAGTTGCAGTCTTCAAAGCCCATTGACCCCATGGACTTAGAAAGATGCATTTCAAAATAAGATGCATTTTAATATATTTCAATGTATATTTTTTAGAGCACTAGTACTCTAAAAAATTCTTCTTGCATGAAAAACGGCCCCTGCTCTTCTGCGTTTTGATAAGACAAAAGCCACTAAGACTAGATGAAGGGAACTTCAAATGAGATCAGTGCAACTGGACAGGGATTTAACAAAGAAAGTGTTTTTTCTCCCCTTGTTTTGATTGATGGTTTAAAGAGACAAATTTTAAAAATGGATCAGGGATGTTGATTTGCCTTTTGAGTATGGCTTCTTGATTGGTGGGTCTTGGCCCTGATTTTACTGTAGTTTTTAAATGGAAAAAGTAAAATTTAAAAAGTAGATCAGTGTACATGGAAAAGACATGGGGCAACTGCACTTAATTTTACTGAGATCAATTATTTGCTTGTTGCCTTATATTTTAAAGAGTTGTTCACCTGGATTCCTAACTTGATCCATTCCTCAGGTTTCAGGTGTGTGGAGGTAACCAGTAACAAGAAGCATGAAATACGTAATCAAAACATGAAAGGCTTAACACTGGCTGCCCAAACCAAGAAATCTTACAAATGCTCTGTGCACTTCACAGTTATCCCAGTTCTATACAGAACCTATGAGCTTAAAGAGTCTGTCACCCAAGGGATCCTGCACCTCCCAGTCTGCTGTGGTTTGCAATTAGGGCAGTTGGCCCTGCACCAAAAGCTGCTTCTTAAGGCCCCAGGATCAAATCTGCTGCATAACTGGGGTGGGGGCTGAAAGGCCTCCACACATGAAACATTTCTCCATCTGACCTTTTGAATCCCACCAACAGGGCATGTCCCCTTTGCTTCCAGCCAACTGCCACCCTCTTTCCTCGTAAGGCTCCAGTGCTTGCTCTGATTTTGAGCAGACTCCTCAAGTATTCTACCCTAGGTGGGGGGAGCGGGAATGTTGACACAGAGGTTTGTTAATGTGAACAACAGTACAATAGCAGCTGCTTCGCCTTCCTGCAGCGGGGGGGGGGGGGGTATTTGTTTTGCCCTCCAAGAGGTATCTAGTACAAAGAATTTAACTTATCTAGTACAAAGTATCTAGTACAAAGAATTTTAACTTATCCAGCTTAACTCCTTTCCCATCGAGCCAACAAGACGTTGAGAAAGAAGAATGCAGCACAGCATTATTAATGGCAAGGTGGTGTCTGCTACAGCTGTTGCCTCTGTAGGCACATCACACAACATGTTTGTATCAAACAGTACATTTTTATGCTAATGTCAATTCTGCTAATGGAAATTAAAACCTGCATATGTAGTTCTAAGCACTAATAACAGGTTCAAGTATAGCATTCAAACTGATCCTGTTTTTGTACGCACATAAATCAATGATTGAAAGGACATGCCACAGGACCAAGGGTTGCAGTCTGAGGTCCTATTATGGCTGGGCACCAATTTGGCTATCAGTGGAAGCTTTCCTCACCAGGGATTCTGTTGAGTTGGCAGCCTCGTTCTACTTCTTTTGGCAGCATCACTGCAGCCTATCTTAAGCAGGATGTCTGTGCATCTCCCCACAAGAGAGGTTCTGGCTCAGAAGAAAGTCCTTAAGGAATCACTCCCATACCTTGCTAGGGCATGTTGCTTTCCTCAGATGTTTTCACTGTGTAAGATCTAGCATCTCTCTCCTCTCGCTCCCCATCCACTCTGTCTTTAGGTTGCACTAACAGCCAATGATATGGAGAATAAATTTAGACAAAACTAAAAGGCACATTTGGGCAAAAATAAAGAATGCGGCTTTAATTTGATCTCTTCTGTTTACATTATTCTGAAGAAGATGATGATAACTTTGGAGCCTGTAAGGAGGTTCAAGATCTCCTTTCTCTTTCTCTCCCCACAACAGACACCTTGTGGGGTAGGCGGGGCTGAGAGAGTTCTGAAGAACTGTGACTAGCCCAAGGTCACCTAGCAGGAATGTAGGAGTGCGGAAATACATATGGTTCACCAGATAAGCCTCCACCACTCAAAAGGAGGAGTGGGGGATCAAACCAGGCTCTCCAGATTAGAATCCACCTGCTCTTAACCACTATATACCATGCCTGCTAACATTTGAAAACGGGCTAAAAATCTACCTGACAAGATATTTAGCTCATCCTTTACTTAGATTTTTAGAAGTACTGAAAGTAAAATTCAACAAAAAAAGAGAATTTTGTTAATACGTTTATGAGAAAGTAGTAATGATCAATTCTATATAGAATCAATTCTTCTCCCATGATGAATGTGTATGTACATCTTAAATTGTATGTTCAACTATTGGGCCCAAGCAGCAATTGGAGGGCCCATGACAGGACCAACTTGTTGAAGGTGAAAGCTGGTGTGAATTTGGTCACTGCCCAATAAGGTGCCTTCTAGAACCCCTCTGTATGCCATCTCGAGTTCTGTCCACTGTACTAAGTAAGTGGGGATCAATGTAAAACAGTAAGCAACAAAAAGAGCTTACACTGAAATGGGCTCACAGCACCTGCGACACTGTGGCCTTGTATACCTGTCCTCCCTTTAAATTACTTGTATGCTCTTAGCCTGCCAACGGACATTTGCGGCAGCTAGAGCTTCAGCACAGACCGCTGTCTGAGTTGGTAACCATTCTTGCTTTATTTCACATGAATTATTTTATATTATGTTATATGTCCTGTTTATCATGTGCTATTCTGTTTATTACATGCAATGTTTTTCATAGGTTCCATAAGTTGATTTCCTTAAACTTTGGAACAACCCCAAAGGTTTGCATGGACCTTCAAGCTTCCAGAAGGTTCCCAAATGTAACTGAGCATTTTGTAAGGGGACTTTTTGTAAATTGCACAATGGATGTTATATTACTCATGTTAATTGTTTTTCTTCATTATATTTATGTTCATAGGTAGCACTAGCCTTTAGAAGTACATGTGAGACTGATTTGTATCTGGGTTCCAGTTAGCTCAATGGGCATTTCGTTGACGTTGACATTAGTTGATGTTTGTACTTTGACACAAAACTTTTCTTGTTTGTATACAGTGATTCTTAATGGTCTGAAGCACTATGGTGCATTTTTTGAGTTGTAATAATACACCAGAGAATCATTCTAGTCATTGTATTCCACTTATGTATTTTAAGATAGACAGTCTAGTACTGTGAGCCTAATTCAGTGTAAGTTCTTTTTGTTGCTCATCTTGAGTTCTGTGGCAGAAGAAAGGCAAGTTCTAAATATAATTGTAAAGCAGTATTTTTTTCTGAAGTGGTACACTTTTTTTGCATGGCCTTCATACCTCCTTAGAATGCTTGTTTGAAAACTCATCTGCGTCAACATCTCAAAGGGAAAGCTTCTAATCACATTCCCAATACATTAGTTTGTCCCTAAACAGGGTGATACGGGTGCCCTTCCAGTCAAGTAAACCTCTCCTCCCCATGTGCATTCAGACGTCCTGCAGAAATCCATGAAAGAGCTATCCAGGGTCCTGAACATCTGAATAGGTTGTGCTTCCTTGGCTCTTCAGGATGTGAAAATGAAGAGGGAATGCCACTGTATTCTGGAGGGTTAAGGCTTTGCTTGTTGTTCCAGCAAACAAATGCATAATGACTTCCAAATAAGCTGACCTACTCCAGATCTCCCCCACTCCTCCTGGTAATTACTGGTATTAGATGAGTAATTACGGTAAATGTAGCATGCATTTACAGCACCGACTCTGGATAATTCTCCCCTCCCCACAACTTTGAACTAGACTAGGCTATCAATTTGCATCACTCCTTATATAGTGTCATAAAGACCATCTCAAAGGAAGTAAAGGGTGGAGGAGTCACAGGTATGGTTGTGCCATGAAGGCTTCAATTCCCAGCAGTCTCTTTTTGCAGGATTCTGTCCCTCCAAAAATGCCATTCTTCTCCCAATAATCTTCACTGCTACTAGGATTGCAATGTACTCAGGCGAACGTTGTGGGTGTGCCCTAGTTAATGACAACATTACTTTGTCTATTTTAACTAATTTTATGAGGGGAGTTCCTCTAAGAGAATTGATGTGACATGAGTGCTTAGAGTGTAAGACTAGCATCTGGGGCAGTCAGGTTCAAATCCTTGCTCTGCCATAGAGTAACCTGGATGTCCTTCAGCTAATCGCTGCTTTCTTAGCACAATCTACTTTGATGTTGTGAAGATAAAATGGAGAGTGGGGGAGGAGAAAGAGAGAATGTGAGGAGAAGAAGAGTTGGATTTATATCCCCGCTTTCTCTCCCGCAAGGAGACTCAAAGGGGCTTACAAACAAACTCCTTTCCCTTCCCCCCTCACAACAAACACCCTGTGAGGTAGGTGGAGCTGAGAGAGCTCAGAAGAACTATGACTAGCCCAAGGTCACCCAGCTGGTGTGTGTTGGAGTGCACAGGCTAATCTGAATTCCCCATATAAGCCTAACCACTACACCGCTGTTGCTCTCAGAGAAAGAGAGAGAGAGAGAGAGAGAGGAGAGAGAGCGAGCATGGAGGAGCAACATGATAAATACGTGATAAATATGACTTGGATCTTCTCCCAATATATTTTCCATAAGGACCCTGAGTTGGAATTTTTCCCAATGGGCAAGGCACTAGAATTTTACAGTTTTAAAAGAAACAATCAGATGTATACCTACGCCCACCCTGTTACATTCAGAAAGAAATAGCTTGATAAGAGATCGTTAGTAGGAAAATAAAACAGTGGATGGGCACTATCTTAACCTGAAGACAAATATTATTTTCTGTTAAATATTTGCACTGTTGAAAATTCTGCTTGAAACATTATTAAGACATAGTGGTAGTGGAAAAAAATTACAGTTTTGAAAAGCAAGCTGAAACGTGCACTTCCGAGAATGTACTGAAAGCTAAGGGGATCGTTACTGAATAATTATTAAAGGGGACTTTTAAAAGTAGGATTCTAGCAAACCATTCTTTGTCATTTTTTGACTTAAGAGTGCATGCTCAGTTTCCTTTTTCTACAAGCTCAATTAATAACACATGTTATTTTCATTCAATTTGTCATCATTTTTAATTCAATTTATCATTCTTCTCACCAATTTTCTGCTGGCTTCAGTAGCAAGAAACTGGTTCCAAAATCAGTTGGAATGCAAGATATTTTTTGTCACTAGATGGCATCAGACGGCACTCTACCAATTCCAGCATGACTGGGAGGGGGGATGAATGTTTATTACCCATGAAATGAAAGCTGACATCTGAATGATCTACTTGACTGAATAATAAATAAAGGTGTGTCAAGTTCTTGAAAACACACTCTTAATTATCTGTTCTTGTATGTGATTTTAAGTATTATCGCAATGAAAAACAATGCAAGTGATTTTATAGGTTTCCTGAAAGTGTGCTTTCTCCCTAGACTAAAGACAGTAAAGTATACAGAAGAAAATTGTCCTCTATTTTAAAGGGCATATAGCTTCTGCAGTATAAAGGAGGGATATTTACACAGGTTTGCAAGTATGTTGTGGCATAGTTCAGACGCAATTACAATCTGTGCCATTGCCTGAAAGCGCTTGGGCTACCTTCCCTCACAGCCAACTGACACAAGACTTGTGCTTTGGCACCAAATCACAGTTTGCCACTCCATCTGAACCACACAACAATGGTTTCTCCTTTCCGTTTGAAATCCTGTTGTGTGTGTAAGGAAGCAAGTTACAATTTGAGGTACAAATATGATGACCAGTCAGGCTTTTCATCAGAAAATATTTCATTAGATTGCCAAATGTGAGGGGAGCAGGGAGTGAATGTGCCCAAGAGCCTGCTAGAGTTGATCCAGTTCACAGCAAACCATGGCGTGTCCTCTGTGGGAAGCATCTGCTTTCACACAGAGACTTTGAATTAGCATCCAAACTGTGTAGAGGCAGCAAAACACCCCCCTACCCCCAATCTTGTCCATTACTTGCAACTTCCAAGATTGTTTTGATGTTTTGCTGTTTTCCTTGCCATAGCACCATGCTGTTGCAATTTTCCTTACTGCCATGGCCCAGCTGAGCCCAAGGTTTCTGAGGACTCTTCAGATGAAGAGCCAGACGGTGGCACAGTGCTCCATCCCCAGTGGAGCGGCAGGAGGAAGCCGTCTGACCTATGGGGTCAGTCCCAGGACCACAACTGGAAACCAACACAGAGGCTGTGAGCTCAGACCCTGAGCCACAACCGGGGATTCTGCTCAGGCCCCTTCCACACATGCAGAATAATGCACTTTCAATCCACTTTCAATGCATTCTGAAGCTGGGTTTTACTGTGCTGAATAGCAAAATCCACTTTCAAACAATTGTGAATTGTTCTGCATGTGAAGAAGGGACCTCAGAAGCTCCTGAGCCTCCTAGTGCCAAGCTTGCCACATGGAGCCTGGCCTGCTCTGCCCCTGCAGTCCAGCACATCCTTGGTTAGTGCAGAAGACCTTAGGGCAGGAGGAATAGTCTGCACTTAGTAGCCCTGCACCACTCCAGTCTCAACAGGAAAGAGGAGTTTTTTTGCAGGAGCAGTCCTGGCCACCTTCAGCTGCTTGGGCATGTTAAAAGAGGCCAGGAAACAGGAGGCTGCGTGGAAGCAATGAGTCTGCTTGCTGCTGTCCTACTCATGTGTGTGTGTACTTCATCTTCTTTGTTCTGACCTTGGCCTAGACTCCTGGATTTGTGTTGATCATGTTACTCATTTGGATGTGTCACTCAGGCGGAGGACTATCTGTGCTGACCTTGGACTGGACTGAGTACCGAGTACCGTCTGTCTGTGTGTTTGTGTATGCATGACATCTACCATTACTGGAGGGCATTGTTGGATGGGGGGCGGGGGAGAGGGAAGAATGGACATCTAAAAAATTGCAATAACAGTATAACTATCTAGTACCAGGATCTTCTAGTTCAGTGTTTCTCAACCTTCCTAATGCTGTGACCCTTTAATACATTTCCTCATGTTGTAGTGACCCCCAACCATAACACTGGTATATATAAAATATAAAAAGACTGTTTTCCAATGGTCTTAGGCGACCCCTATGAAAGGGTCGTTCGACCCCCAAAGGGGTTGCGACCCGCTGTTCTAGTTCCTCTGAATTCCCAGCTATCGTTTTTTTAAAGCCTCCAGCCCTTTGTGTTGAAGAGATAGGCCTTTCCCCTTGTGCTTGGGAGATCCAACCATCCCCCAATGAGCCTTCCTCAGATGGAAGAGCCACTTAAGTTGAAGAAAGGCTCCCTAAGTGGGAGGAAGGCTTTTAACGGGACACAGTGATGTGGGAAGACACGGTTAGGATCCACCTTTGTGAAAAAGTGGAAGGTAGGAATTCAGAGGACCTAGTAGTCAGATGAATGAATATCAGAGTTGCCCATTTAAAAGAAAAGACTGGGGAGGGGGGGGATGGCAACTGCAGGGAACTGGGGCAGGGAAATTCACACAAATATGGGCACAACCAGGAAAGATCTAGACTTTCTCATCCGCATGTCAGGTACCTCAGCTTAGCTGTAATCTTTCTAAAAAGACTGTAGTGAAGCAGGTTTAGACCAGACTTCCCTCTGCATATGTGAGGGACAGAATGCTGAAAAGCCAGGGATAAGCTAGGAGGCGCACAGGTCTACCATGAGGCTGTGTGGAAGCAGCAAATAACCTGCTTCCCGATCAGACCAAACAGCCAGAAATGACCATGCTCCCTCACAGTTCCTACCATTACAGAGATGCATCTATAAACAGAACAGACTATAAATACATGACACTGACCTATACTGACTCAGGCTATTGGTCCATCACAGGAAGTATTTGTTTCGCCTGCATCTGTGGCTGGCATCCTCAGAGGTGTATCACAGAGGGAAGTCTGGTCCATCACATCACACCATGGTCCATCACATATTGTTCGTGGAACTTTTCAGAGTTTTTTTTTAAAAGTGGCGGGCTGTGATCTGCGTGTGTGTGTGCGTGCGTGCGTGCGGGCGGGCGGGGGTTGTTTGAGATGAGCAACAAAAAAATCAAATAAAAAGCCTTCATGGGGTGGGTGCACCCAGTGACGGATGGTGGCCACCTCTCTGAATTCCCATTTTCCTTCTGGAGTTCGGCATGTGAACATCCCTCTCCAAAACAGAGTATTTAATGAAATGATACCGAAGTTGTTAAGCGGAGACGGCACCATCCGAGGAAAATTGGCAAGGAGGCTTTAATGACGGCTTAAGGCTTGAACACAGTGCTGCCGAAGCAGAGACCTGAATTCTCAGAATGGTCCTGGAAGTCTGTATTTAGAGATGGATGTTTATGCAAACCATTATTGTATAGGGATCTGGGACTGAATTGCAGTGCTTCAAAAGAATCATTATATGTATAAAAAAACGAAGTAGTAAAGCAAACAGATGGTCAGTCACTACTGAAGGGAGATGCTACGTTTAGCATGAACGAAGGAGAAAAAAAGGATTAGATGCAGAAAAAAGAAATTCTATGGAAATCAGTGAAAAGTAGTCTACTTCAAGATCTGAAAAGTCAATTCTATGATTTGTTTTATAGGCCCTTTCTGCACAGGCGAAATATAGTGACCTAGGGACGGCAAAAACGCCATCCCTGGGCTGCTGTTCGCACAGGAGGCGCTGCTGCATTGCAGCAGCGCCATCCTGACCGCCCGGGAGCGGCGTGAAGCCGCTGCTGCAAACCTTGCTCATTGAGCAAGGTTTTTGCAAAGCAGCGTCTTTCTGTCGCCGTGGTGCAAACTGCACAGGTGGGAAGATGCTGCTTTTCCCGTCGCCTCCACTGACCTCTTCATTCAGTGTCGCTCTGGAGGGCTGCAGAGACCCGCCCATGCTGCCCTCCAACCCCTGGAGGTCGGAGGGCAGCGTGGGCGGGTCCCTGCAGCTCTCCAGAGCGATGCTGGACAAAGAGGTCAGTGGAGGGGGCCGACCGAGAGGCGGTCCATGCGGAGTTGCCTCTGCGGCTGGGGGGACGGGACCGATCTCACGCTAGTGTGCGAACAGCCTCTGAACCTCCACCGGCATGAATTGCCGGCCAGAGTACCTGAAGGGCCATCTCCTTCCATATTATCTAGACCAGGGGTAGGGAACCTGCGGCTCTCCAGATGTTCAGGAACTACAATTCCCATCAGCCCCTACCAGCATGGCCAATTGGCCATGCTGACAGAGGCTGATGGGAATTGTAGTTCCTGAACATCTGGAGAGCCGCAGGTTCCCTACCCCTGGTCTAGACTGCCAGTTAACAGCTGCCTCTCATGTCCTGCCCTCCATACCCCCCACCTTTAAAGGTGAGATAGGTAGCTACTAGAGACAGAGCATTTTTTGTGTGGAGGCACTTCACTTCTGGAACACTCTTCCCCTTGTGGCTCACCTGGTTCCTACTTTACTGTCTTTTAACCACCATGTCAAAATGTATCTTTTTGCCTAGGCCTTTAAGAAGGGTTTTATTTTTCCAACTTTATTTTTCCAACTGAAGAGAGGCTCCAGATAGTTTTATGGGGTCACCTGAAGGGAAGCTCCAGATAGTTTTATAACTTCTGACAATTTAGATTTCTACTAAACTGAGGGGCAATCTAGACAAGAGTACTATAAATGGCGCTCCCACCTTTTGAAACATTCAGTTATAAAGGAATGTCAGATCCAAATTTGGATCATCACTGTGATTCATATCCAAACTGTTCTCCTGCAAGATAATTTGCATTGGTGGGATGATCCAGAGAAAGAAGGGATACATACATTTTAAAATAAATATAAATTAAATAATGAAACAACTGCATTGAAAAACACTGAGAGCTCTTCTTGCAAAACTCCCAGAATCTCTTCCAGCTCAGCCCAGAGATGTTTATTTTATCTGGAGACTTGAACAGGGGAGAGGGGGCACGTCTCATTGTAACTGGGGGAGAAGGGGCACGTCTCATTATTAGGGCACCTCTAAGGCACACAGAAGATCCCCAGCTTAATCTCTGCCAGCTCCAGCTAAGGGATCATCAGGTAATGGGTGCTGTGAAAGACCTCAGCCCGAGACCCAGGAGAGCCGTTGTCAGTCAAGTACACAAAACTTGACAGAACCAGTGGTATCATTCAGTATAGGGCAGTGTATTCGTGTATTCAAGTATAACACCAATTTTAGCCCAGGAAAAGTAACCCGTAAACTTCCTTCTTAAACTGGGCTTTATATAGCTTCACAGAGATCTCAATTGTGGATTTATCTTGACCTTGTTGAGGCTTGGCAGGTGAAGGGGAATGCTGCCAGAGGTGAGAAGACTGCTAAAAATGTGGCAGGGCTTTGGATGCCAACTGATTGGTGACCCGGCTTCATGCTCAGGGCAGCTCTTAAATATCTGCCGCACTTGCTACACAATCAATGCACTGATGCCTTTTGTCCCCGGCGCTGTTAAGAAAAACTGCAAAAAATCAGCAGCAAGAAGCTGAAAGGATTCGAGAAAACAAAGCAACTAACTTTCCAGACTCAGGGAGAAGGGGAAAAAAATCTGTTCCGCTCTGGCCTTTCTTTGTGGGTAGCCGATGCGATAAAAAGGGTCTGAATTATTAACAGGATCAGGGTGAACAATCAGAGAGCCACCGGAGTAGTGCGGTGGTTTAAATTCTTCAGAGCGTCGCCCCTTACAAATGCAAAAGAAGGGGCACTGCTGACACATGTGAACACAGCAGAAATTTGAGGGCATGGTTTGAATAAGCAAAGGGAGAAAATCCATCACACTTGTTCCAGCTGCAGCGAACAGAACGCTCAGCCTGAAAAGGGCAGTTCTTAAAAATGCCATATGCACTGCGGGTGCCTGGGCTGTTGCCCGATTTCAGCGGGAAGGTCCAGCTGCAGCCTGCCGCCCACAAAGGGCAGCCACACTCGGCGCGCTGCCTCTCTGGCACTCTATTCGAGGATATATGGTAACTCTGCAGCAACGGCACCCACCTACCTTCATCATTAGGAGACAGTTTGCCATGGAGTACATCACCCGGCCCAGACGTGACCTCCACAGCTGAACAGAGGCTGTAAAATGAGAGCAGCTTGTGAATGGGCACAAATAAATTAGAAGCTCTTTCCCTAGCCGTCAATTATCGGTCACACGCATTCCAATTCAAACGATTTCCCCCCCTCGTTAACATCACTTCCTTGCAAGCATAACGTTTCTAATATTCTGCCATATTGCTTCGGAATGGGGGGTGGGGGGTGGGGGGAGAAAAATCCTGTACCTTCTCCACGGCAAGTCATTTGATTGGTGCAAGGAACAGACTGCCAGAATAAATGAAGCAATAAGCTAAAGCTGGAAACAGCCTCTCAAGCTTTTAGCTCCAGCAACTCAAAGGAAGCGTTCATTTTCCAATAACAGAACAAAAGGCAGGGGTTGAGAAAGAGGGAGAGAGAGAGAGAGAGTGTGTGAGCAGGAGCGCTAAGTAATTAGGACCATCAATGTGTAATCATGCAATTTAGAAGATTAAATTTACACTACTCAGCTGCCTCAAACTGACCAGCTAAGTTAAAATCTCATTTTGGAGCCAGAGCATGGCGATTGAAGAGCCAGCTTCAGCCTGGGGTCCTGCCCTCTTGCCTCTGGCTTAGCACGGCAGTAGGAAAACCTGCTGAGTTTGTCTGCCACCCCCATGCTCTGGAAGCTCGGGGGGGGGGGGTCTAAAGACTGCTTGCATGAAGCGCTCCTCAATTTCTCACTCCCTGAGTTCATGGACAGGTGCCTGGTGTTTGTAACAGAATGGCTCGTGCAGAAATCTCGCAGCTTAGGAGGGACGTGTCATCAAGTATTAGCAAACACGAAGCCAAGTTGTGAAATAAAACTGAAGACCCGGGTAGCACTGGGCTGGAATTATGGTTTTCGGTGGTGGCGGATTAAATTTTATGCAAGGTTATGAGGGAAAGGGTCCCTGTAAACCTCAATCCCTAGCACAATTTTGTCGGAGTAAGCTGCACTGGATAAAATGGGGCTCTCTTCTGAGTAGAGCATCTTAGGAATACTCTCTTACTTCTGATGCGCAGGATTCAGCTGTAAATTTAGTTGCTTTCAGGTTCGGCCTGAATGCCTGGGGTGAAAAGTATCCCAGGAAGATAACCATAACAGAAGAACTCAAGTTGAAGGTAATGTGCTTAAGAATGGCACAAGGCGTGATGGGTCGCTTTGCTCCTGTGACGTAATATGAAATTTCTTTTCAGGGCATAAAATTATTTGCCTTATAAAAACCTTAGGTACCTCCAACAGATTAATTGATTCATAAGTCGGCCTGAATGCTTGCACAGTCTTATCCCTAAAGGGCATGCCTGCATACAGTACTCTAAAAATCCAATATAAACACACTGAGAAACAAGATTAAAAAATTAATATAAGCCCAACAAAACAACATTTAAAAAGCCAGAGCAGAAACGGGAGACCAAATTGAAACAAAACCACGTCCCTTCTTCCACAGAAACCGGTCAGTATTTTTAAGCAGCGACCTCGATATTCGTGGGAATTCTGCTAGTGTAAATAAAATATCATGCTCTACGGTGCAAATGTACAGGATGCATAAATACAATTCAGAATGCTTTTCAAAGATTATAAAAGATTAGCAAACGAAAACCGACAGAAACTGCAAAAACATCCTCAATATTTCTAATTCCAACCGTTGCCACGTGAATTATTTGCAGTTATTAACGCAGGCCGCAGTTTTGGTGGGTTTGTACTAAGCTGCTTTTTTGTTTTGTTTCTCAGGGAATTTGTGTATTCTGGAGCAGCTGCAGGACTCGTTGCTTTACCAAAAAAAGGGGGGGGGAGGGCTGCTAGGAAAATGGTGCAATGCTAAATCTCTTTCCTCCCACTGAACACATGAAGAATGAGATGCCCTACCCTTCTGTTTTGAAAAGAGGCACAGCAAACAAGCTGGTCTGCGCAACACCTACTCAGACAAGAAGCAGGGAAACGATGCTGCGGATCTAATCCCATAAGGAAGGAAGGCTATTTCCAGTCACCGCTCACAAGGAAAAAAAAGGAAAACAACAAGAGAAGCTTGCCTCAGCTGGAGCTCACAAGAAAACATATATAGAAAGTTTCCTGCAGCTCAAAAATGCACCAGAGCCCCTTGCAGGGAGCTGATCTGATTGACCTACTCAGGCAGAGATGCCAACAGTCCCTACAAGTGTCCTCTGGGCAGCATTAAGCAGACAGGCAGCTGTAATGCTGCTGCACTCCAAGCGCATAACAACCTCTTTCACAGATGCTCCAGTGCTCTCCCCACCCCTTCTGCTGGCTGCCTTCCTCGGAGTCTCTACCCAGCCAAGCTACGCTCTGAAAAGCAGCTGCAGTGTGTGTGTGCGTGTGTGAGAGAGAGAGAGACGGCGCAAGCAGTCAGAAACAATCATGCCACTGGGTAGCGAGGAGGAAGATGGAAGCAAGAGCCACAGAGCACAACTGTGAGACAAGTCTTTCACCGTAGCCAGAGGGAAACCGACCCCGGAGCCAGAAAGGAAACATAATTTGGCCACAGATGCTTAAAAGAGAGGAGGGAGGGTGAGGCATAGAGAATAACAGCCCTTTTCCACATTTTCTTTGTCCTTACAAGTAACTTTGGAAGGGTTATAGCTATGACCTGCATACATGCATCTTAGCTGGGTTTCTTGAGGGGGGTGGGTGACTTCATGCTTTGCAGATGAAAAGCCTGCCATACTAGCGTGCTGTATGTGACTGGATACTTCATTTCACTGAGGACTCAAGTTGCCCCATCCTCGTCACCAAATCCCAAACAGGTAGCTGGTAACAAATCCTCCGAGAGGCAAAGGGAGATTCACTTGCAATTTACAGGTCCTGTAGGTGGAGGCCTGTCACCGATAACAGTCCTTGAGCTCAAATTAATCTCTTTTTTTTTACATTACTTATTAATTTCCATTTTTAGGATTGCATAGGAGAGGGTCACAGTTTCACAAGAATGCTCCAAATGCTACCTTGCCTATCTGGAGCCTTTCCTGTTCAATTACCCGATGTACCGGGAGGGGCACTGCATATTTGCACAGGCTATTTTCTAAGAGGTGTGCCAGGGGTTCGACCTTGGTTGACTGGAACCCAGGTGGCTGCTTGACAGCATGAAAGAATGCTGAAGACTATGAAAAAAACTTCATTAAGCACACAATGGAACAAAAAAAAAAATCATCCGGAATGGCAGCCTTTTATTTTAAAAGGTGAAAAAGAAAATGTGGCACATCCTTCGATCCAAATGGAAAGCACCCACACATCTAAGGGAATTAAAAATCAGAGAAGCAGCAGCCTCTTTCCGTGCATTTATCCAGAGGAACGCAAAACGGGTTTGAATAACTGAAGTTCCAGTCCGGAGGGCTCTCAAGTATGTACACTGCCATATCCTTGGTTATGTTCTTTCATTCTAGCTGGGGGGGAAATGGTAAACACCTGTGATGGACAAGCGGCTGTCTTGTCCCAGAAGGGAAAAACTGACACTCATTTGAGCCTATGGGAGTGCTGCTCCTTTGCGCGGAAGGGGGGGGGGCATGGAAGATGGAATTTTGGAGGGAGGGAGTTCAGGGTTGCCTCCAGGAGGGGGCAATGACGGTCTGAGTCTGCCTCAGTAAAAGAGGAGACTGCTTGAAGGGTAGCTTTGCCTGATAGTATGGCAGAGTAGTTTAGCTCTATTTCTGGGACAGAATAGATTGTTTAGCCTGTCTCTAATAATAAGCATACACGGTACCGTGTAGTATGACTCTTGGGAAAGGACAGGCTGACATGGGCTGCATCCTGTGTGTTTGAAAGGAGCCAGTGTAGCATTAAAGCATTAAAGAACATTCAAACCGACTAGCTTAAATTTATGTGCCTCAGACAGGTTTCTCCTTTAACTGTCTGGAGACCTGCATGGCCTCTAAATACATAAATCATCTTTGCTATTTACATACCATGCCTGCCTTTGTGATCTTCATGTTCTACTTGTTTACAACTAACCTTACTTCCCGGCAGCAAACCCAAAACCTTTACACTTGCTACTCAGTTACAAGAACTTGTAACTGAGGTGAAGGTTTACATTTCTAAACAAACCTGGTTGGCCAAAATCATAAGAGGCCGTGTCGGTAGAAAGGACCTATCACAACAACCTGCAAAAAAATGCCATCAAAACATGGTAATATACAACAGAACATCCTTTAAAATAATCGAATAGGTAGTACTACCCTGGAGGGCAAGTCTGGGCCTAAAAAAGAATTTCCACTGCCAGAGACACTTCTAGACACGTTGAGTTAAGACCGAATGGTCGTTTGGTTTTTTCTTCAAAGTTTTAGCTTCACACTGCTAGAATCATAAATCTGTCACTCTAGAATGGCACCCATTTTCTTTTTCTAAACTGGAAATATCTGATTTAATGCATCACTATGATCAAAATAAAAGGCGGATCTGTGAAATGAATTCCAGCAAACAAAGAACAAGGTTTGTCATTCAAAAGGCAGAATTGGCTACGTGAACGCCAATACCACTGTTTTAACATCTATGGAGCAATCTTGTGAGAGCTTTTGACAGTTCCTAGGCAAGTGATAAAAATCCACTGTCTGTGAAAAAGCTTAAGGGCTACTTACCCTGTCTGTTCTCCTGTGTAAGGTTAGTCATGCTTCCATCTTCTGCTAAGCCACATTCCAAGTTGTCCAATATCTGGGGGTGAATATTTTTTAAATGATTTTTAAATGATTTTAAATAGAACAAAAGCTGAACATATTTTTTTGAAAAAGGTGTAGTTCATTAGTCTCTTGTTTCAAAATTAAACAGGAGCTCTGTGCTATGCAAAAGTACAGTCTTTTTTAAAAAAAGCCAGAGCTGGAATAAATCTTTAAAAGCTTAACATTTAAGTTTCTTTGGAGTTTTTAGTTTTGTATTTTTAGTTTTTCAGGGTTTTTTTTACCATTAGTCTTTAATGTTCTGCAGGACTTTTAATTTAGAAAAAACTTCACACATTAAATGCAAAGCCAGCCACAATAGTCACATTCTGCATTAAAAAGAATCAAACAGGAGTCTTCCACATGGGAACCTCTGAAATCACCAATTTCATCAGCATTTCTAGGATTAATTAGGAAAAATAACACCCTTGCACTGTAACTGTTATATGAAGAATTTTAAAATACATCCAGTTTATTAAGATACAGCACATACTTGCGGTGCACAGATTTCGTTAATTGGTTTCCTATCAGCTTGGGCAAGACCAAAACACTGTGGTGATGTAGATGAAGCAAATCAGCTCAACACATCCCATAATGAGTATAGGCTGCCCAGCCCTCTAAGGTGGCCAATCAAGGTCTCCTTTGAATAACCAGGATAACAAAATAGGAATACTGTAAAATATCTGGTATGTTGGAAGCGGGGTGGAGCGAGGGGGAACTCTGTCTAGGGCACATGTGCGCCCTGTGCCCCTGCCGCAGCACCACCTGCCCCTGCCCCGCGAATGCCCCTCCCCCACACCAGTGTGCACCCGGGGCATCGCACCCCCTCTGCCCCGTTGGCGTTACGCCACTGGTTGGAAGTCATGGCTGGTGGGATGCATTCAACTTCTCAAGTGCTGCTTGCTGGACCTCGAGGATTGGATTTGGATGACCGAGTTCTACTCTGAAGTGAAACTCAATTGAACCTGCTCCACATTGTGTCAGTCAAAGAGGATCAACCATATGTAGTGCTTGGACGAATGTCAGGATGCAAATGTAGCTAAATAAAATGAATTAAAAATAATTTCAAAATGATCCCAGAAGAGTACTGATTTATAATAATGTCTTTATTTTCATCAGATGCATGGTATCCAGTTTTATTCTCACCGCTTCTTCCAGGATCACAGCCTCCTTTAAAAACATGTCTGCAATTCACATGAAGACTGCTTCGTTTTTATTTTATTTTTAAGATACATAATGTAAAACAGTGCGAATTAATTATGGGGCAGGATACAAAAACAACACAAGGATGGGCAGGATGACATGGAAAATTATGTGGAATACTAAACAGCGAGTCTTTGCGCCCTCAAATGTACATTTAGCCTTCTACCGGTGATGAAGGTTCTCTCCAGTGTGATGCCTTCTAAGAGCCTTTTGGTTTGTCACACACCCTCTCTTCTTTACTGCACCATCTTTTGGCCAGACTGAATGCGATTCACTCCAGAGTCTATTAAAACCACTCGTGCTTTAATTAGCTAGCCATTTCTGCTGATCAGCAACACGTAAGGAACTCCCTCTCCTGGAGACGGAATGCACTGTTTCTGTGCTGATCTGAGCGCCTCCTGCACAGCAGAGGCTATTTTATACACCGAGAAGACTGTGCATTTCATAGCATCTACACAAGACCACCCAAGGCTCCACATAATTAATACCGAAAAAAGGAACAGCGATAAACCTGGCGCTTTACAGAGTACCGTTAAGAAAAGTCAGGCCCCTGCCCAAACGGGCTCATGATCTGAATTTCAGGAGCAGTGGATATCAGAGAGCAAAGGAGGGAAAAAGAAAGAGAAACAAGGGTAAATAAGGGGGTGAAAGCACAGAAATGCAATGACGGGTTCAGGTTTTGACACAGAGAGAGGCTGCACCACATAAGTGTTTTAGGACACATTTCCTGACAAATGGGTTAGAGCACAGGGGAAAAGGCAGAACGGTCTGAGGAAGCAGCAATCTTGAGCAAGAGAGATGACCGGGGAAATCACAGCAAGGAAGGACAACAAGGTACAGAGGACCCAGCTTGAGGATCACTCAGAAGAGTAAGGGATACCGAGTTGTTGCTGCACCTAGGAGATTTGAAGCCAGAACAGGGATTTGGAGAAATACCGGTGTTACCACACTGTACTTTGTAAATACCATCCAGTAAAATGTATACAGATTGTCAAGACTGTTAAAAATGATACAAGTTAGGCACTCTAGCGAGAAAGGAAGTGGAGATTAAAGGAACAGGGTCAAAGTACAGAAGTAGCAAACTACCTTCCTACTGAGGACAAGGGATGAATTTTGGGGGCCCCAGAATATGGTTATTTTATTTATTATTTAGATTTTTATACCGCCCTATCCCCGAGGGGCTCCGAGCCATTGAAAGAGACGAATCCAGGTGGACCCCCAGGTTACTTGGCAGGGCATCACAGCCTGGCAGGCCTCAATTTGGATTGGTCCGGTGAGGGCAAGAGTCGCTCAAAGTTGCCACTCTGAACAATTATAGTTGAGAAAGATGGAAAAAAGTAATTTCACCATCATCACATATTCAAACTTAAGCCAAATGGGAAGGCTTAAGAGAACTGTCCTGAAATGAGCAAAATCCTGGGTCAAAAACCATCACGGGAGAACAGAAATCCATACCACCTGCAGTTTTTCCTCACACGTGCTCTTTCATGTCTCTAGGTGAGAGCCTGCCAGACTGCTCCCCTTTACCAGTGCCAGCCTTTAAGTGGCCCCAGCTCGGTTTTCAGAAGAGTGTTTCACAGAGATGAATTGGAAAAACACATTAATATCCATGCCGATGCTTTTGTTTGCCTGAAGACAATTCCCTAGTAGGTTGGCTCACCAGGGCAAGAATATATTGATTTATGTAAGGAAGGCCAGTGGTCCAAATGAAAAACAAAACAAAACCAGAACTGAAAACACTTTCTGGGGAAAAAAAAATAAGGAGTTCCACGGAGGCTCCTGAAGCAAGGAATATTCAATTTTCATTTTCCTGTGAGGTCTGCTCTGGTAATGCCTATAGGCTACATATTTATTCAGTGGAAAGGATATATGCAATCTGAAAATCCTCCCCAGAAATGGAAAGCTAGGTACACATTTCATGGAAATAAAATGAATGCTAGGAACACGTTGCTTTCAACAAACAGCACAGATTGCAACAATATTCACATGGCCTTAACAGATCATGGGTTGGAGTCTTCAAAGCACAAGCTCGAGGTCCTGACATAAGTGATGTGCTCGCTCGACCCTCACTGTCACTTGTGACCTAAGAAAAGCTGGCAATAGAGGACCTACACAGATTTTTTTTTAAAGTCAGGTTGGGAGGGCTCCAGTAAGGAGAGGGACACAAGTGATATTACATCTCCCAATTCTTCCGTCAGCAAAGCTTCTGCTGCTGCAACAGGTTCCTTTGCTATAAGAGGCAGAGTTACATGACTTCCTCCCTACTTCCCCTGGAACCAGCTCTTTGCAGGTCAAAAAGGGCAGCTGGACAAACGGAAAGAGGGGAAGTTCCACATCCCTGAGAGCCTTCCTTTTGCACTTTGCAGGATCCAACTGAATATCACTGTGTTTGGTAAAAAAGGCATTAAAAAGAGACAATCTGTACAGAATCAGACAAATCCATGTGCTTGTTTGCTAAATAACACATCCTTTGGCCACATCATTCTACTATTATTCTATCAGATAGTTCTTTGAAGTGAAAATGAAAACTACTTTATTAAGTGTAAGTTAGGTGCTTTCCACGCAGAGACATGCTTGTGCAGTTTTCCCAGGTGCTGAAGCCACAGGGATTCAATACATGAGTTTTCTACACAATCAGCAATTTAAGAGTGTTGTATTGATATATTGTTATTCGAAATGTGCCACCAGGCTCTCTCAGTCCCCAAGCTTTCATGTTTTGAGTCCCTAGTCCATTTTGCTGTAGAGATATTCTTTCCTCCGTTATCCCCACAAAGAAAGGGGCTAGAGACTTACTTTTTTGTATAATAAAAGCTGAGAATTCAGAGAATGTGAACCATATTTCAATATAACAGCATGAAGAAGTAATGGTGGGGAAAATGGCTGATGTGCGGGCAGGATCAGGAAAATCCAAACTTTTCCAACCAAAACGTCAGAGTAAAACAGCTTTGTGAAAGACTGGCAAAACAGAGGCTTCAAGAGGTGCCCAATGCTGTCGAGAAATAGGAGCCCCACCCCACACTTCCCAACTGCATTAAACTTGAGGCAAATAACCCATGCAGAGATACCCTTAGAGAACTGACTTAAGACTGTGTTGTAGGTTTGTCTAAATGGGCAATGATCTCACCTTAGCAAGTAAAATTTAATTCACTGGTTTCAGTGGAAAAGATTTCTAGGTATGGACAGAAGTGCTAATGCCAGCAGTCTGAACAAGAGCAGCTCCTCTGAAGCCTACCTCGCCTTGTTGAAGTATTACTGCAATGCACCTGAATGGATTCAATACACAAGTGAAGTCTGATGTTCAGTTCTAGCGCTGTGAGATGCTTGGTGTTCCAACAACACAATATGGTTGCTTAATAAGTCGACCATTTAGATAAAGCTTTTACCTTTGTGCAGATTGTTTCCATGTTGTGCAGCCTATCGAGCGATTCCTGGGGATTTCCAAGGTACTGCTGAAGTTCAGCGTGTAAAATCCTCATGGAGAAAGGAACCATGGAACCTAGAAAAGTGATGAAAGATGTGGATTATTTTTATGATCTCTGCCTGTACCCATTTGCTGCCTGAATGCTATGAAGAAAAAGTTTTATCTTTGAAGAAAATAATGCATTCAGGAGGAACACCCAGGGTTCCACTTGCCATCCCAGAATTAAAATGGATGTCCAGACGACAGTTTCCCTGGAAAAAATGGCAGCTTTGGAGGGCACACTCTGTGGCATTCCATGTCCACTGAGCTGCTATCCCTCTCAAAGTTTGCTTTTCCATGGCACAACCTATCAAATTACTGGCAACTTTCCAAGCCAGGGCTGGCAACCCTATGAGTAACATATTTCAACAGCAGATTAGATTTCTGGACAGTGATTTGTCTGACCCTCTCAAATCCCCATAGTCCTTCTCTCTTCATTACTGAGGATAAACAATTCATTTCCTACAAGGTCTCTTAAGGCAAGATATAAATTATCCAAAGAAGTAATGAACAAATGAAAAGATGTCATGCAGCAGTCTTCATTTTATCTGGAGAATTCCAGATGCGACACAGAGCTTATATAGATGTACTTCCCAAGCTTGAAGGAAACAAGACACTATTTCTACCTCTTTTTTATCATCAAGTCAGAGATGACATGGCGATTTTGTGGGGTTTTCAAGGCAAGAAATGTTCAGAAAGGTGTCTCATGACTAGTACTCCTTGGTGGGTCCCCTTCCAAACACCTTGGTGGGACCCCCTTCCAAATACTGACCAGGGCCAACCCTAAGAACATAAGAAAGAGCCTGCTGGATCAGACCAGAGTCCATCTAGTCCAACACTCTGCTACTCGCAGTGGCCCACCAGATGCCTTTGGGAGCTCACATGCAGGATGTGAAAGCAATGGCCTGCTGCTGCTGCTGCTCCCAAGCACCTGGTCTGCTAAGGCATTTGCAATCTCAGATCAAGGAGGATCAAGATTGGTAGCCATAAATCGACTTTTCCTCCATAAATCTGTCCAAGCCCCTTTTAAAGCTATCCAGGTTAGTGGCAGAATATTCCAAACACCAATCATGCGTTGTGTGAAGAAATGTTTCCTTTTATTAGTCCTAATTCTTCCCCTCTGCATTTTCAATGTATGCCCCCTGGTTCTAGTATTGTGAAAAAGAGAGAAAAATATCTCTCTGTCAACATTTTCTACCCCAAGCATAATTGTGTAGACTTCAATCATATCCCCCCTCAGATGTCTCCTCTCCAAATTAAAGAGTCCCAAATGCTGCAGCCTCTCCTCATAAGGAAGGTGCTCCAATCACTGCTTAGCTTCCAAAATCAGCTAAGAATCGGGGTAGCCTGGCCTATCCAGGTCAGGGCTATACAATTGAAAATCAGGTTGTTAGCTCTTGAAATGCTGCTTTTACTCTGAAAATCATGAAGAACTGTAGGTCTACAGCAGCAGAGGCGTAGCTCCAGGGGAGTGCGCTACGCACCGGGCACGTGCCCCTGTGGGGATGCGGCGAGGGCGTGGCGAGGGCGTTCCGGGGCGGGGCAGGGGTGGAGGATGCACCAGTGCACTGAGCACTTGCTACGCCTCTGCACAGCAGTCATTAGAGGTCATCAATTCTATTCTCTTTTAGAAAAGAGGACCACCTACATACATCTAAAACACCACTGACAGCTACCTACATTGTTTTTAAACTCCCTGTAGCTTAACATTTTTTTTATCAGGAACATTACAATTCTTTCACACTAAGCTTTAGCGCTCTGAATTGCAAAACAGGAAATATCCAGGCTCCAAACACGAACTAAAACTCTCTGGATATGATCCAGTTGGTTAACTATGATTAAGTTCCACTGGAACTTATACAAGAAAATGAAACAGGAGTGGATGGCCAAGTGAGCTTTTGAAGTTATGACCCTATTCCTGTTTGATTTTGCCACTACAAAGTAATAGGAGTACACATCTGAAACTGCACAACTTGTCGCATTTCATTCCACAAGATGTCGAATGTAATCACAGTCATACCTATTATGGAGCAAATTCCCTGGGAATTAAGTTTTGAATAAATATGCTTAGGGTAGCCATGTACAATTTGGGTAGATTGGATGGGATCTTTTAAACTCCAGTTTGACTCATGTGGCAGACATATCCTGAATACGATAATCCTCTCCTGTAATTCCAGCAGGATAACCATTTAGTTCATTGAAGCCTAGGTGAAAAAGAATCCCGTGGCTCCTTGTGAATTTTTTTTGTAGTGTAAACATTCATAATCCAGAGGCTATGAAATCAGATGGCATGACTTGTTAAACTCAGTGAACAGAATGTTAAATACACAAGCATATGAACAGAAGATGGGGGTGGATTACTACTATAATGAGAAGCCAAGACACATGTGTTACAAGACAGTGGAGGAGCTAGAGTCGATCCAGTGGTACCTTAGAGACCAACAAGACTTTCAGGGTATAAGCTTTTGAGAATCAAATCTCCCTTCATCAGGAGATAGGCTACTGGCTTGAACCCAGCTCTTCCACTGAATACCAGAATAGGTTCCCTCCTAAAGCTATCTTCATTACCATACAGAGTACAGGTGGAACTAAAAAAAATTGACCCATTATGCATAGAATGCTTACCTCAGGGCTTTTCACTGCACAGTGGGGTCTTTTTGCATTTCTCTGTTTACACACAAGGAGGCATTCACTCATGGCCCCACATTTTTTCTGCAGATAGCTTCCCTGGGCTTGTTTCCCCAAACTCTGCCCATCAATAAATTCTTATAGTCACAGATCTCATTATACCTAGTAGTCAAGATTGCTGGATTAGCCCTTTAAACTGCACTTATATTGATATTACTGTTCCAAAAATACCCCCCCCCCCCAAAAAAAAAGAATGAGACAAAGCAATTCCCTGGGCCACATGATGCTGAAGATGACCATGTCTTAGAGCTGATATTTTCCTCTCCACCCCTTTCTGTTGCTGCCATGGGAAGACAGAGAGGCTTGTTATTTCCAAGCACACACTGTTATTATTATATTGATATCTCAATATATCAAAATTCCAGAGGTTAGTGTATTTGGGATAAGCCTGTGTGAGTGAGCTTCTCTTCTGTTACTTGAAGGAGCTGGCAACATGGAAGGGGGTGAGGGAGAAGGTGTGGATGACAGTGTGAAGGAGCGGGAAGGCCGGCTGTGGATGGAGGGAAGATGTCTGAGGTAAAGCTGTGCTCACTGGTAAATCTCCCCCACTCTGGTGACAAAAATAAATAAATAAATAAATAAATAACAAAAATCATGTTACGAGTGGTGTTGCTTGTTGTGGAGAGAATGGAAAAGGAAAGAAGGGCTTGAGGAAATAAATTCATACAAGAAATCTTGCCATGATAGACATTCGCCCTACCAGGCACAATACACCTTGTGCATAATCAGCCATTGTCAAAAGACTAGCAATTCAATAGCGTGCAGATGGAATTCACCCAATTGTTGATGAACAGGCAAAGTGAATAGTAAACATGAATAGGATGCACATGAATAGTGATCAGAAAGGATGGACAACTCTCTTCTCCTAAATAAATCTGAGGCTCTTTTAAGAAGGGGATAAGATGAAATCCATGCCCTTATAGTGAACCATGTACTGAACAAGAAACAAACTATATAATTCCCACAGCTGTACTTTTCAGGACTGGATCCCACATCATGCTGTCGGGGGGAAGGGCTGGGGGGAAGGAATTTTACAGTCCATTCAGGAAGGAGGGATACATGAGCAGGGACCAGGCATTGTGCAGCCCCACCATTTCCAAAGCAATCTGTGGCGCGGCAGCAAGTGGAAAAAAGAAAAAATCTCATCAGCTGCGCTGAAAGGCCCCTATGCAGCCCAATGGGCTGTTTCATCCTTTCTTGCTGGCACAAGTCTACTCCAGCAAAAAGAGGCGTTCCCAGGCTGAAAGGCCTCAGGAAACTGACTAGAGTCAGCTCTGCCCCTAGGAATGCCCCCATTGGTGCTGGCCCAGGCTCCTTGGCCAGACGAGCATTGGTGCAGTGGCAGTGATCATGCCCAGGTGATGTGTAGCTGAAAAGCTCCCTGGTACCAGTGTTAAGTACCCTCATCGCTTACATAGATGCCACTTATGCTGTGTGGAGTGGCATTTATGCTGGCAATGAGGAAATGCCGATTCCAAGGCCCTTTCGCTCCCATCCGCTCAGGATTGCACTGCTAATCTTCAAGTACATCGCTGAACACGGAGAGAGATGAACTTGTAAGACAAAGATAACACATTTATATTTCATGACACTTCGGGACTAGGACAGACACACTACAGCATGAACTTCCAAGAAAATGTGAAGTTCAATATGCTCTTAGGCTGGCTATTTTTTTACCAAAAACAAAACAAACAAACAAACAAAAAAACCCTGGCCCATAGGCTTTATAACAACCATGCTCAAAGTCTGAAAATCAAAACCCCCCAAATCTTTTAACTGGTAGTATAATAAATTTCTACAAGCCCAGTTTTATTCCCTTTCCCTCTGCAATTCTGGAACGCCTTCTCAACCCACCCTAAACCAAGAGGCGTTGCCTCTTCTGTATCCTCTCAGCCGTCCTTTTACTCTTTTCTTCCCACTCCTCATCAGCAGAGGCTTCTTTATTACATTCCTGCCATCTCTCAGGCCTCTTATAATTTTCATTCCATAGACAGATGGCTATTCCCCAAGCCACAGAGAAAATATGGCTCAGCTAGCCCTGAGACTAGTTATTAAGCACACTTAATGATCCTGTGTGCTCCTGCATAGAAGGCCAGCCATTAGTATAGAGGTTAGCTTGCAATGGAAATCCATAACCCCATCACAAAGATGTAGAATCAGAACTAAGCCTACAGCTTTATTTTCAATGCAGTGAATAAAGTTGGCAGCCGACTGGAGCTGAAGTCAATTTCTTGAAGAGTTTATTACTTGGCTCACTTCGGTTTCTGAGGACGACTCTGACTATAATCTTACCAGAAACCCTGGATGGTGCAGAAACGGTAGTGCCGTACTTCAGCGAGTGGCTAAAATCAGAGCTCTTGCAAGATTCAGAGCCCAGGAGCTTTACCTTTTTTTTTTTTTTTTAAGGATAGGAGGTTGGTGGTTTGAGTCTCCAAGAATTATCAGTGGCAACCTACTATGACGAAGAAAGGATCTCTTCACCTTCACAGAATGAGTGATTACCATGGCTTTCCCCCCTCCATAGTAAATTAATGTTTTCTGGTGTTAAATGTTTTCTGGTGTTAAAATGTTTTTAATTTTGTTACCTGCGATGCAGGGAAAGCAGTATTTACTTGTGCATGTATGTGTGGGTTCACACATACACATACACATCCCAAGGTTATTCAGCGGCTAGAAAAGTCACACACTTATTGAAGTATTTAGAAGCTAGATTTCTTCCTTGAGGTCAAGAAAGCAAATCAGATCAAGAATTAGCGAATTTTCCTGCACAGTGGCCGATTAGGCACAAGGTGTCTGCTGTGTGATGGGGGCAAATGTCTTGCAAATGTTGTGGCAAGATTTCGTGTATGGATGTATTTCCTCAAGCCCCGCTTTCACTTTCCATTCTCTCTGTGGCAAGTGAGACCACTTCTAGCACAACTTTTTAAATTTGCTTCGCTGCAGAAGCAGGCAGATTTGCCAGTCAATACAGCTTCATCCGTGACATGTTCCCTCCACCCACAGCCAGCCTACCCAGCTCCACCTTTCCCACTGCCTCGTACTGCTGTCCGTGCCTTCTCCCTCGCCTTCCCTTCCATGTTGTGGCTCCTTCCTGCTTCTCTAAATGCTCATATCAAGATATTGATATTTCAATACAACAATAACAAAGAGGGTTTTCCCAAGGAACAGTACAAGCAGGGTCTCTTTTTGACTTCACCCCACCTCCGCTACTTTACTTCTACCCTCTCCGATGACCAGGAGGGTTTTTATAAACTTTATTTAAAACATGCCTATTTTAAAAGGAGCTTCTCTCCTCTCCTGCAGCATCAGCCTCAACAAGAAATGTGTGTGCGCGTGTGTGTGGAGGGGAAGAATCCCCTTGGTCAGCAACGTTTGGTGCAGGGAACTGCTTTGCCCCTTTCATTGGGGGGAGGGCAGTTATTTTTGGAAAGGGGATACAATATCGATATAACTGCAATCACATGTATATTGATAAAACTGCAATTTTATCTTGCAGCTACTGGGTGTGACAAGATTTGTGCCTTTAAGATGGGGGTTGATGGGCGGAGTTAAGAGAACCAGGAAAAGGAGGCCATTGAGACTTCAGCAAGCAGGCTGCAAAGTAGGCAGTGAATGCCTCCTTGCATGTAAACACAGAAACATGAGGAAACCACACTACAGCTGGATTGTGCAGCTATGAACCCCAAGGTAAGCCCCGAGGTAAGTGTTCCATGCATAATGGACCGCAATCAGAATCTTGGTCTAAACAGTGCTGGTTTGCTGCTCCACACTGTTTCCCATTGAAGACCTTTCTTTTGGCTCCTCCACCCCAAGAATTACTAAGTCAAGCCAAAAAGAACTCACACAAAACCGACCCTTACTTGGCTCACTTCAGTTTCTAGGAGAGCTTTAGAAACTATATATGTGTGTATGTACATATATAGATACAGATGTACTCATGCTACAATGAAATGATGCAACAGAGCCATACTCCTCGTTGAACTATTTGAAGTGAACGTTAAAAAAAATACTGGAAAAGGTTGCTATGTGAAAACCTGAATAACGAACAGTAAACCGAGGCAAGTGCCACAATGCAGTGATCAAAAATGCTGATGAGGAGCGGTTTAAAGGCTGAACAAAATCCTGATGGCCTCAGATACATCCGTGAATCGCCATTAACGTGACTTGCTCAGTGATATTGAGGATTATGAACTATAAAAGTATCGTTATGGAAGAAAAAACCTACACTCAGGATGCTTATAAGAAAAGAGATACATCAGCGAGAGTGTGCTAGATAAATTATGTACAATCACAGGTATCTTTCACAGCAGAGATAAGCTGAGAGCAAAAAAAACCCCCCAACAACCCACCACCACCTTTTTGAAAGGGCTGGCTTGGTTTCTGCATTTTTGGGGAACATCTGGAATATCTCTCACACTGTTAAATAGCACTAGACATGAGTCCCTTCAGATATTCAACACCGACAAAGGAAAGCACCAAAACCTTGCTAGGGCTTCTGCATCTTGTGCTTCTCCTGTCATGTCCAAAGGGAGCCTTGAACATCAGCCATGCTCAGACTCCAGAGGCGTGTGCAGACCAGACGGGGTTCCCTGCTGCACTGAAGTTTCCTTTTGGACACAGCAGTGAAGCACAGCTGTGCTTCCCATACTGCAGGAAGCTGCTCAGAACGAGGGAGTTCTGACTGATTGGCAAAAAGCAGCACGTCAAGCAGAGGAAGACAGGCTGTGTGGTGCAGGGCCCCCCCAGGGGTACAATTCTGTCTGTCGGCTCCGTGCACAAAAGGAATCTTTGCACCTCCCATCTGGAATGCTTTTAAATGGCCTGCCCAGAAAAAAAAAAGCATCTTCAAGTACAGTGCTTTACGGCTCCCCTAGCAAGTGTGAATTGCAGCAGTTACAGGTGGAGAAACAAAAAGGCTGCATGTAGATGAGCAGCACTGGGAGATGCTGCTGGACCGGAGGCCAAAAGTGCTCCTTGACCTCGGGGACCTCAGTTATTCAGAATAAAGCCAGTCCTGATTGCTAAGCCCAGATGAAAAATAGGAAACTGTCTTACATGGAGTCAGACCATTACTCTATCCCAGGGGTCTTCAACCTGTGGCTCTCCAGATGTTCATAGACTACAATTCCCAATTGGCCATGCTGGCAGGGGCTGATGGGATTTGTAGTCCATGAACATCTGGAGAGTCGCAGGTTGCAGACCCCTGCTCTATCCGGACCAGTGCTGTCCACTTTGGTAGTGACTTGGCAACTAAAAGGTAAGGTCATTCAAATCCTCTTAAGTGGAGATGATGTGGACTGAACCTAGGACTTCCCGCATGAAAAGTACTGAGCCGTGCCCCCCCTCCCCCAACTGAACAACTCATCACGACATACGCATTTCCTTTTAAAGAAAAAGGCGGAGGGAAAATATCTTCAATCTCTGTCACTCCATTTTTTTTTCATTCCAGAAGTTTTAAAATTCTCATAAAAGAGGCTGCAGCAGATCTCTCTACAAACTGATCTGCATTCCAGGATGGAAGTAAATTTAGCTCTTTTGGCTCATGGCAACTGTGAATATGGTTCTCCGTGAGACACCGAGTAACACTGCTTTAAAACAAAGGATAAAATGGTCGGATTAGGCAGCAACAATCAATTTGAGGCAAACGTGGGAACACTGTTACTACTTATAAGGAAGTGTGTGTGGGCCAACCTGTTCCTTCCCCTCAACACACGAAAATATAAAGAAACCCAAATGAACCAAAATAGCAACCATGGCTCCGTTTTTACAATTAGACACCAGGTGCATAAACCAGAAGTAGCACAGCTATAGATACACATGTGGACAGAGCTCCCACCCCACATTTTTTTCCTTTGCTGAATCCTTCAGTCTCCAAGGTGAGGGGATGGCAAACGAGCAACTAGGGTGTGGCAGAGAATAATGGGAAGCATTAGTGGGACAGAAGAGTCAAGGAAGAGACTGGAAAGAACAGAAGTATTTCTACCTATGAGTAACATGCAGGGTGCCAGAGTTAGGTGACATGCTTTGACTCAGTAGCACAGAGGTGTAGCAAGGGGGAAAAGCGCCCGGTGCACTAGTGCATCCTCTGCCCCACCCCGCCCTGGAACACCCCCGCCCCAGAATGCCTTCGCCCCGACCTGTCCTCGCCACCCCCCAAAGGGGTGCGTCACGCATCCCCCGGTCCCCTTGGAGCTACGCTCTGCAGTAGCAGAACATCTGCTTTGCATCCAGAAGGCCACATATTCAAATCCTGGCATCTCCACCTAAACAGGTCAGATAGTGGGGGAAGTGAAAGATCTCCGCTAGGACAGTGGAGAGCTGCTGCCAGTCAGAGTAGACAAAGCTGACCTTGATAACCTCATAGTCTAACTCCGAATAAACCAGAATTCTTTGACTGCAAGGCTTTGTTGTGCTACAGCACCATACACTACTATGTACTAACAACAGAGAACATGTCAGACAACTAGAAATGGATTCCATGTTTGTGAAAAAAAAGTGATTGCAAATAGAATGACTCCACATCAGATGGAAGAGCTGACGACGAGGATTTCCAATGCAGAATTTTGAATTCAGAAATGAAACGGCCCCACATATTCAGTAGCAGGTATGAATGTTAGTGCTCGACAGGCAGCCACTAGAGGGGGAACACAACACATTTTTCAAATGTGTCCTGGCAACTCTGAATATTGAAAGAAAAATATTTTCTGTTATTCCTTCCCCCTTATCTTTGCTCACCCCCAGCATGTCAAAATTAATTACTTTACCAAAACACTGTAATACCTACAGTTACTTCCTTTTTAAAAAAAAAACAGTTTTTTTAAAAAGGGTTGAGGAAATGGAGGGTAATTGATGCTTCAGAGACTTTGAAATAGATGGAACAAGCGCAACACTGTATACTGTGCTTTAAAGGCCAATGTTCCCATTCACAGCAGCTATACAACTTGACATCTGGTCTATTCTAGATACAATCTGATGCCAGTCGCCAGAATTCTAAAACAGGACTCCAAATTTCTTTTTGCGCGTTATGTGTAAAAACTAGCATAACAGAGCCCCTTGGTGACCAAAAACTGGTGGGCATTATTTTCAAATTATTTCCACAGCAGGTAGGAGAAAAAACACCAGAGCTACACACTGGCGGTGCTTCTTCTGTATCCTCTTTGTTACTGTAAAAGTCTGCAAATGACAAGCTGTCTCCCCGATGTACTTAAGCCAAAGAATGCTTAAAGAGTTGCCCCTGAATCTCTTGATGCAAGGCAAATAGACAGAGGTGTGAGGACGAGTGCCTTAATTTCTATACTTACATGAAATTGTTACAAAAAACTATACATATGATACGACTCAATCTGCATACAATTCATTTGTAGTTTTGCTGCAAAAATTCAAAATGTTCAGTTTCAATGATTGTGAACTGAACTCTGAAGAAGTAGCAAAGGGAGAGAAACAGAGACCAGAGATCACAAGGAAGCTCTGTAAAGTGTCTAGTACAGTATGATGTCCCAACTTTTGGAAGCCCCACAATGGTTAGAAAATTGCTTCTTATGTTACAATGAAAGGCTGCATATTGGGTATGGTGTTGCCATCTGAATGTATTACCCATTTGACGCATCATAAAAATTTGAAGCCTGGGTTCTTTCCGCATTCTCACCCAAAATCTCTAGGTCCCAGTCCCCAACCTTACTGAGCTTGTGGGTATTACTAAAATTAATAGAGCAACATGTACCACCACAACATGGCTGCTATGAAGGGAGGGGGAACAGGCAATCACAAAATGACTTCCAAAGCAGGGAGGCCAATCACAAAATGTTACGTTCCAAGCAGTGGTGGGATTCAGCAGGTTCGCACCACTTCGGCAGAACCGATTGTTAAAATGGTGCTTGTAAACAACCAGTTGTTAAATTATTTGAATCCCACCACTGGTGCCAAGCCAAGCATACTCCTATATTGGACGTAGTGATTTTTGATTGGGTGTTTCTTGCAGAGAAAGGACATCCCTTCAAGGTTCATCTGAAGCATCTCTTCTAAATGAGGTAGTAGAAAGCCAGGGTTTGCTTCTGAGTTTGGAGAAGGAAGGAACGGAAGGCATATCAGCCAGCAGCATGTTGGGGATTACTGCTCTAGCTTCTATGGGTAGCTTCGCGACACTGAGACTGACAGCTGCATGCCACAAAGTGCATGCCACAAGTTTCAAGGGCGTAGCCATATACCGAAGGATGCTCAAGAACTTTGATTTGAGGATTTTAAGGGTATTTTTTTTTTGCAGTACCAAGAAAGAAGATAATATTCTGGAAACAATAAGGAAATCATAGGTCTTACGATGGTTTCAAGCAAGATTGTAAACATCTTTCTTCAGTTAAGCTAAGAACATAAATACCCTGATACTATATTGCACCACCAACACACAATTAACAAATTGTCTGCCTTCAAAGTCTTTCAGCATGGCTATTTGTTGCCATGTTAACTTGTAAGGTTGTGACATTTCCCATCAACGTTAATTTTTAATGTCTACTTTGGTTAGACAAAGATCTCATCACCTACATGAAATTTTTGAAGTTGAGATTCAAAATAACCACCATCATCCTTAAGTACCAGTACATTTTATATATTCTTTAATGAGAGATTACACAGTTACCGTCTGCTTCTTTGAAATCCTGTAGGCACATTCATTCGCAGCAGGAGCAGATCCTTGACAGAGGAAAGGGTGGATTCCACAATGCAGATTTATAACGAGTTGCAATCATTATAAATGAATTCGTTTTCCATTTATAAAGAAGGAAAACAATTTAATTTATAACAATTGCAACTTGTTATAAATCTGCTGTGTGGAATGAGCCAAAGAGGAGTTTCTGGTCAAGCTTCTCTGCCCTTGAGTGTAACTCCTACACCAATTCAGTAATAATCAAAGATTTTGGATGAAGCATTATTACAGAATTAAAGAACTGTATAGAGTAGGAAAGGACAATTCCACCCAGGCCTCCTGTGGGCACAGGGTTGGGGTAAGAGGAGGGGGGTGCCGCCATCTGTCTAAATTATGATTTTTGGGTTTAAGAAATTTTAATGTCAGAATCTAGATGCAATTTTAAGGATACATTAATGTACATGGGTTTTTAATGTTATGATTTTAACATTATTCTACTGTATTTTACTGTTGTACACCACCCTGAGCCCTCTGAGGGAGGGCGGTTTATAAATACAATGAATGAATAAATAACAAAAACTTAATTCACTATCAAAAATAACCTTTCTTTTCCACCAAAATTACGCCTACAGAAATGTCTGTAGAAAAATCAGCAAAAATGAGCCTGGAAAAAGCCATTTGAAGCAAGCAAACAGTAGCATTTACCAATGCAAGCAAGGGCCAAGCAAGCATACCAACAATAAAACAGACATGTATGCAACTGTTATGCACTGAGAACCTCCTAATGGGATCTAGGAGAAAGTCTCTATTTTACAGCCATAACTGCAACAGCTCCTGTGATGGGCCTAAATTGTTTGCTCAGGCAGAAAGGGATACACACACACATATACACAATTAATGCATGGCTATGTGCATAGCAGAATATTCACACAAGTTTTACACCTGGAAGAAGAATGTGAACAGGCCCTCAGCTGTTATGCTGAAACTGCCTGCTCGTTTTCAAGGTTTAGTTCTGTACCCCTGAGGGAGCAGCCTTTTTTTTCTTTTAAGAAACAGAGGCAAGAAGCTGGATCTATAGATGACAGACTGCATCACATCTAAGCAAGATACAGAAGGGCTGTTCCCTGATTTGAAGAATGAGAAGTCTGAGAAAGAGAGTGCTTTGATGGTGTGCAAGGTAGGGGGTTGGACTGGATGGCCTTTGTGATCTCTTCCAACTCTATGATTCTGTAGTTTCAAGTTTTTTATTGGAATGAGAGCTCCGGTGTATCAATAAGCTACCAAAGAGGATACAGAATTAATCTTCAGGAGGAAAATTAGTTTTGGTATAGGAAATGACATTCAACAAGTCCAGCTGTAGTATGCAAAGAATAAAGTAGTATCAGAAATACTAGTGATATCCATGGATATTCATAGTATTTCTAGACTGAAAGACACATGCTGTGCTAAACTGAAATATATTGCAGATAATTCAATGAATATTCTCAATTGGCCCAAATTACACACATGAATTAAACAAAATATATTTTACACGACTTCCATAACCATTATTTATTTGTATCTCGACACATTTCATTGCAAAGTGCATTTTAATTGCCTAATTCGTTTATCTATTGTGGATCAAAATGAGATAAATAAATCAAGGATTTAACATTTATGCTTGTTACACGCAAAAAAAAGAAGAAAAAAATTAGCAACCATCAGCATATTACTACGGATACTCATTTATGTCATTTAGCCTTTATTTGGCATAAACAGTATAAAAAGTATAAAATCACATCTAAATCGCATCAAAATACAAACTTGCAACATATAACAAATTAAGTTGATTCATATATACTGTTGCTTGTGGGATATTTCCAGCAGAAAGTTCGCAGCCATTTCACAGAATGTAGCATCAGAATTATTTATCAAGAACAATAGTTCATGTTTAATTCATCCAGCTCGCTAGGCATCATAGAAAGCAACCTGGAGTATTTGTCTCTAATACTTGCCGATGGGGACAACGAATAATTGGTGAGTTAATGTTTCACTGATTTGCACCACATGAACACACCCTTGCACATTTCAGGTTGTTATCTACCTCGCAGTATGGCAGAAGGGAAAAACATTGAAGCGAAATAAAGTGAAAAAACTCTTTCTCTGATCCGGATTGGTCAGATGATACAGATAGGAGGCCATTCTGTTATGTTGCAAGGGGATCGATAGATGCAAAGGTGAACAAGTCTTCCTCGCTGCCAGAGTTAAACAGTTCCATTCTCTCACCAACAACCTTTGTTTCAATAATCTATACGACTCTGAACAAGTTAAAGTTAGAAGGGAGTCAAGGCTACACCAATTGACTCGATCTTCCTCATCATGAGAACCATGAATTACTCTGGGTATCTGATAGTATTAGGTGAACCAGAGAGTGCCTATTATGTGTATAATGCAAGTGCAGCCAAAATTTAAAGGCTCTCGACCAAGCCCTGTAGACCAATGAATTTTGGCCCAGTTCTAAGCAGAGAGCCGCATAACATACGCAATTTGGAAGGCCCATGATTTTACGAAAAATTTTTGATTGAACCATATTCAAAGAGTCATCCACTGCGTTCAACCAAATGGGAACACCATATAGCAACTGAGCTTCTATTTTTGAATTAAAAAACTTTGACTGCTGCTGGAACAAGGGCATGGCCCTTTCCATAATAGAACAATGGCATGAAAGCTGTTAGTAGCCGCTGCCATAGCAGCTTTTTTTATGGGGTAACCAGGAGTGATTATAGGAGAAAATTATTCCCAGGTATCTATATCGACTGACCTGCTCTACTGGCACCGTGTTAATTGCCCATTTGTGCTTTTTGGTAGTTGATAACAAGGCCATTGTCTACACAGTATTCTCCACACCTATTCAGCAGTCTATTAAGTCCGACCTTCGAACGGGATAAGGACGGTGTCGTCAGCATATAGCAGTATTGAAATATGCCTTGTCCCTAGTTTGGGAGCATGGCCATTGCTTCCCGTTAAGGCTGATGGTAACTAGCTCAGCAAAAGGTTGAAAGGGTTGGCGCTAGTACACATCCTTGCCTAACACCATTATACGTTGGAATAGAATCTGTAATTAGACCCTCTCGCGAGTACTTAACTCTACAGTTTGTATCAGTGTAGAGTTGCCTTATCAGATAGAGGAGTTTGTTATCTATTCCCTGTGTAGTCAATTTAGCCCAGAGACGTTCTCTTGATATTGTGTCAAAGGCTGCCTTCAGGTCAATGAAGGCAGCATAAAGTCTACATCTTGGACCTCTAGTGTATTTGGTAACAAGGTGCGACAAAAGCATTGCATGATCTAATGTCGATTTCCCCCTTGTGAAGCCTATTTGTTCAGGACCAATGATGTTCTGCTGGATTGACCAGGTTTGAAGTTTGGATAATAGTGTTTTGGCATACAGTTTCCCCACAACTGAGATTAAACTAATTGGGCGATAGTTGGCAGGATCTGACGGATCGCCTTTCTTGTGGATAGGCACAATGACTGCAGACAGCCAAGATTTAGGAATGTGGCCTGAGTCATTAATTTGAGAGAATAATTTTGCCAATAGGGGAGCCCACCAGTCAACATGTGACTTTAACATCTCAGGGGAAATTAAGTCTGGACCAGAGGCTTTACGGGATTTCATTCCGGATATTAAGTTCACAACTTCCTGTGTTGCGACAGGTGGCCATTTAGGAGTATCCAACTTTGGAAAGAATTGAAAGCTAAAGGTGGTCTCCTCCTTTTGAAATAATCTCGCATAATACTCTGTCCAAACCTCTGGTGGAACAGAAGGGAACGTCTCTGATTTTGTAGGATTTAACCGATTAGTCATAATCCAGAACCGTCTAAAGTCGTTAGATATTATGGCTTGGTAAAGATGATCCCATTCCTGATTTGCGTACTGGATCTGTTTCTCTTTCATTAAGGCATTTAACATGGTTCTATGTTGAGTTAACTGGCTCAACACTGTTGGATTCCTAAATTTCTTAAACTGTTGATAAAGTAAACGGATTCGTTTATTCAGTTCCAGCCATTCTTTGTCAAACCAAGGGACACCCCTTATATTACTAAAAGACCTATGTTTAGCAGACTTCAAAAGATGGTCTGCAATATACTTAATCATCAATTCAAAATTGCCAATTGTCTCATAGGGAGAAGCTGCATTCAAGGTGGCACTTGAAAGAAAGCCTAATTGATATGATTTAATTAACTCATTGATGACAGAAGCCAGGTGTGCTGACCAGTAGAATGTGGGTAAACTTTCCTTGATTGTATCAGTAGGAACATCCGTCATCACATCCTTATACAGAACAAGATTGAGTGAAAGGTGATCCCCCAATAAAAAATCATCTATCATAAATGACTGTACAAGCGTTCTAAGTTTTGGTGACATCAGACAGTAGTCAATAACACTATTTCCCAACTTACTAACAAACGTGAAATTACTGTGAGTCATAACATTTTAGGCCAAGGTTAAATACCATAACATATTGTTGGTTTAATGGCAAATTCAATCAAATTCTTAGCAGTAGAATTAATCTGGAGAATCTTCTGAATAACGTACTGATGGTAGTAAAAGGGAATATGCATAATCGTCATCATCATGGCCCACATTTGTTAAGAGGGAATTTAGATGGTTACCCACTCGTGCATTTAAGTCGCCCGGTATAACAATTTCTGATGAGGGGTTGTTGGATTCCAATACCTCTACAAAGGAGGATAAATGCGACCATGGGTCATTACAGAGGCTGTTATTTATATTTGGATGAATATAGGTATTAATAATTATCAGAGGGAATTTATCCCAATCAATCAGTACTGCTTGGATTAGTTGTGAAGGGGCTGGCAGGAGTTTAACCGCTAGGGATATAGAAGCAAATATACAAAGACCACCCGACGGTCTACCTGGGCCACTGGGCTTGGTTGCTGGTGAACAGAAAGTCCTATAACCTTCAAAATTTATGGGGTGACATAGCCAAGTTTCTTGCAACAAAATTAGGTCCGCTTTTCTTATATAATTGAGGAAATATATATTCCTACATTTGTTGCTCCAACCAGAAATGTTCCATGAAAGTACAGAAAGTTCAAGTCGCTTTTGGCGTCAATTGCAAGAGTCCAAAATTGAAATTGCAGGTAAAGAATATTGTACACAACCATTGACAGAGGGTTTTTACTACGGATACTGGTTACTGCACAGTAGCTAAAATATACGTTTGATTTATGTCTATTTTATCATTAAAATTAGCTGCTTAATGACATAGATTTAGATTTCTTTTTCAGTAGCATTTACATCAAGGCAGATACTCAGGCACGGCCTTTTTATCTCCTATGCCGGTTTCATGGTAACGTGCTCTCAAATATGAGCCAAGACAATGTGATGGTCTTCCGAGATATGATCAGGTGAATCTTACATTCACAGAAGGGAAAAGGTGGTTTTGTGATCTGATTATAGCATTCTTCCCCTACTGTTATTTATTTATTTTATTTATTCATTGGATTTATTAGCAGCCTCAGGGTGGCGTACGACGCAACAAAATTATAACATAACAATATTTAAAATCTATACAATACAGTACTTTAAATAAAACCAGAAAAACTCAGATGGCAATTAAAAACCCTCCCACCCACCCCTTAGCTCACCAGAGGCCAGAACGATAGAACTACACTCAGGCCAGTGGGCAAACACCTGGCGGAACAGGTCTGTTTTGCAGGCCCTGGGGGAACTTGACAAGACCTGCAGGGCCCTGGTCTCCTTAGGGAGCCTGTTCCACCAGAGAGGGGACAGGACAGTAAAGGCCCTGGCCCTAGTGGAGGCCAGCTGGACATGTTTGGGGCCAGGGTTCTCTAATAGGTACTCCTCCGAAGTTCAGAGGGTCCTAGCGGGGCAATATGGGGAGACAAGTTCCCTCAAGTGTGACCAAAAGGGGTAGAAAGTAAAAAAAAAAATCTTTCTCCATCATTGGGCTGGATCTTAACCAAAGAAACTGGATACAAGGAAGAGGAGGAGCAACATCACCAAATTTTCCTCCACACTAAAGCCCCAGTCCCATCCAGCTTTTCTTTCTTATGGTTCCCATGATTCCTGGCACGCAGCTTTTCTGGGGTCAAAAGGGGTCTCTCCTCCCTCATGCCCCAATAGAAAATTAGGTTAAATGTAACTGCATGTCTTCATTCATACTTTAGATTATCCTGTAAATATGAAAACCCTCATTTTACAATTTAGAACGTCCCTTGTAACAATTATGTGGTTGGAGGTATAAATTATTCCAAACTTTGATTAGTACAGTTGCCTTAATATGGATTAAGATAGGAGATATAGATTCAGTTTGCCAAATCAACCCCTCCCCCTGTAATGGATATTCAGAGATGATTGCTTGTTTCCTTTCAAGGAGAGGACAAGAAAATGGTTTTAAACATAGTTTGCAACTGCATTGCTTAACTTGTTTATCCAAATGATAGTTTGTAAACTCACTTCAGACCATGATTTCACATACTTGTTGTCACACACTGTTGTGCAGCCAATCCTTAATCGCGGTTTAAAAATTCACATGTAATACTTGAAGAAGAAGAGTAGTAGTAGTAGTTTGGATTTATATCCCCCCTTTCTCTCCTGAAGGAGACTCAAAGGGCTTACAATCTCCTTGCCCTTCCCCCCTCACAACAAACACCCTGTGAGGTGGGTGGGGCTGAGAAAAACAAAGCATGGTTAAACGTTATATCTGTACAGGAGATGTTCTTAATCTCAAAATCTGGCTGGACAGTTTCTGGCAGTCTTTTCTAAGGATGAAAATGTGAGATTACAGAGAATAGGTGTTAAAAACTCTCTTCCTTCAAGTTGTAGTCCTGGGTAATGCCATTTCAGATCACAATTCTTCTTTCTGAACTACAATAAGAATGTGCAAATGCTAGGACCATTTACTGTTGATATAATTATTCACTTATGAGTATCGTGTATTTTCCTTCATGAAATGCATTCGTGATTGAAATACAGGACTTAATTAAGTTGTGCTTCTCTTTCAAGAACAACGGCTGAATGTCTTGTTACATGCCAACGTTCTCCTAAGTATAGCCACTGTGGGCTCACTGGATGGAATTCTGGATTGAATAGGTAACCAAGATGCTACGTCCCTTTTACATTACATGTTTTCTCCCTGCAGGCTGTTAAAAGATCAAACTAATTTAAAGGTTGCAGACCTGTGATTCTTAGTCCAGGGTACATACATAATTAAAAATAAGGGACACAGTTGTAGTCATTGCAGCCCGGTCGTCAGCGTGGAAGGCAGGGCAGCGGAGATAACATCTGGTGGAGATCGTCAGCAGTGGCGGAGACGAGGAGGTCCGTGTTCCTAGCGAGAGTCTCAGGTCTGCCCAGGTTCCTGGCACCTCCCTTTATTGTTACTCTATCAGTGTAGGAGGAGGGACCCGGGGAGTTCAGGCAGGAAGCTGAGTATGGAGATAAATACATGTGATACATGATCTCATCAGGCGCTACGTCTTGAGGAGAGGAAAGGCGTCACAGCGTCTGAAATCCAATCCTCACCTGGGGGAGGCAAGACCATTGTCCCTAAGCCCGGTGATTGAGGCAGACAGTTCATGACCGTTGACTCATGGGGGGGGATGAGGAGTGGGGAGTGCTTGGTGCGACCCGGCAAAGGCAGTAGGTCCGTTAGCGTCCCAACGTTTCTACCACGGGCTGCTTTGGAGTGCGACAGTGCATTACTACATCTCCTCCTTTTACATTTTAGAAAAGGGGGGGCAGAGAATGCTGAAGAGGCGATTTAAAGCTGGGCAGCATTGTCTCCCTCCGGCCCGTTTGTAAGCCAAGCTGATCAAGCTGCCAGTATATGCGATTAGAAACTTAGTTTAAGTGGGGAAATTGAGGGGAGCTTCCACCACGCATTGCAAAACCCAATAAACCGTGAAACGAAAACAAGATCCGATAGCAGAGGCATACAATTAAACCAATGCAAGAGCTATACAATGGCATTTCAATCATCCCCGGTAATATTAAGCTTCAGAGGGCTGACCACTGACAAAAGTGAACATAATATTTCAGATTAGATACAACTTCTTGCAGCTCACGTAATCAATTGGAAATCATCAGGAAGATTAAAACAACACATATTATGTACATTCTCACCAGGGCATCCAGGGCAATGAGGGTGGAGTTGGTGGACTTCGCAAGGGCACAGGCCAGCTGGCCAATAGTACAGGAAATAAGTCCGGGGGCTCCCACAAGGGGCGCCCGAGGCAGACTCGCTTTGGAGGCATGGGTCGACAGGAGGATTGGCGGGCCGGAGGCGTGGCCGGCGGCGTCCGGGCTCCTGAAGATGAAACCTGGGGTAGGATGATGATGGCGGTAGCAGAGTCCGGCAGATAGACAGGCGGAAATGCAGTAATAGCGAATAACATAACTTCAAAAATTGGAGCATGCAATAAATTTAAACAATAAAACATGCTTAGCGTTGCAAGTTCGGTGATTCTTGCGAGCAAGGTTGTGAAAGAAGGCGTGTTCCGATAATATTCAAGTGGCTGAAAGCATTTGAGGAGGTTCAAGGGTTAACCTATCAGGGATGTTCCCGGCTGTGGTTCAAATTCAACCCGAGGCGATGGGAGAAAAGGAGGATGGCGGTTGTAGATGAGATCCTGCAGGGGTGACCCGATTGTCACGGTGGGGAGTAGTTGTATGAGTAGCTGCTGATGGCTGTAAAATCGCAGTGATAGCATAGGGCTGCAGCTTGGGGTTGCCCAGTCTAGAGGCGAGGTGCGGCTGCTGGGAGTGCCGGGTTGGGATGCTGGATCTTGAATTACGTTCCGATGCTGATTGTAAGTCTGCTGAGGCTATGGGGCGGGGTACTCGGGGGGACCTGTTCCATCTTAGGTGGTGTGGCAGCCGTTTGGCATCGATTCACCGAGCCGGTGGGACATGTCGGGCTGGAATCCATAGAAGGACCTGTAGGGAGGAGAAGGACTGAAGCATACCCTTCCCAGGTTATGGGGGCGGTCCCCGCCAGAGTTCGTCTGGGGAGGCTGGCGGTAGTAGACCTTGGCGTGGGGAGAGGGTCTGACTGCCCTGAAGTGTCTTTCTCACGGGGGTGACCTGTTGCCCTGATGATGTGGGCGAGCAGATTTAGATGATTGATGGTGAAGAGTACTTTTGAAACTGTTTGTTGTATGTGGCCTAAATGGGGCTACACTCCCCTTTCTTTAGTTGTCTGGCTAAAATTTCTTTGAAGTTGCGATTTGCTCTCTCAGCGATTGCTTGCGGTGCTGTTGTAGAAATTCCGTGTGTTAACACGATTCCCCAGTTGGTGCAGAACTGGAGCATGGCATGAGGAAGAGTATCGCGGCGTTGTCCGTTTTAAGCGAGGAGGCCCATGATGGTTATGCATGCAAAGAGGTGCTGGATGGCGTGATTTCAGTGGTGTGGCCCAGAGCGTTGCCAGTAGGTATCTATAGTTACATGTAGGTGCTTCCAGGGGAGCTGGGAGGCAGGGACTAAGGTTCGTCCATTTACCACAAGTCCCCTTGGGGCCCCCTGGGTTTACCAAAGTTGAGGCTGAGCGTGCACGGGCTGTGATGGATTGTGCCTGGTTGAGGAACCACTACAGGATCGGGCGAGTACTTTTGCCCCTGGTGAAGAAATGGAGTGTGACTGGGAAGGGGTCGGAGAAGGGGGTGGAGATGTGGGTAGCGTTGTCTGCGTGCTGGTTCCCCTGGCTGAGGGAGCCTGAAGGCGTGTGGCTGCGCCTTATGGCCCCTGAGGTACTGAGGTTCTGGATGCTAGTAGGTTCCGTAATGTCAGGAAGAGACTCATGAGGTTTTGAAGTCGATTGGGGGCCACGTAGGCTCCGGGTAGGTGGAGCGTCCACGATCTCGCCCGCATTATTGAGAATCGACCAGAAAGGTTGAAGGGTTGGGGAAAGTTTGAAAGGCCAGAGAATGGCCCATGGCCGAGATTCGCTCCGTTGGCGGAGAGCTTGGGCGGCGTGTAAAAGCGGTCTACCATTGACCATGTTGTTGAAATGCAATGGCGGCAGCTTGCCCCGGTCGAGATGGTGGGGAAGCCTTGGAGTCAGAGGCGGGAGGCATGCTAAAGGCAAGCGGGGCAGGGTAGAAGTGGAGAGTGGCGGGTCACAGGGGGAGGTGGAAGAGGATCTCCCCACGAGAGTACCTACAGGAGCCAGCTGGAGGGGTGAGAAGCGTTCAAGAGATGCTGGAATTCTGTTCTGTTTAGAGAGCGATTTTTTTTAGGGGGTCCCATCCCACCATTACCAGAGTGTGCTGGCCCTTGGTTGATGAGATCTGCATTAAAGCTGGCCGAGGGTGGAGGTACTGCGGGCACATGAGGTAGGTAGAGCCATTGCGACCAAGAAGGTTTGTGGCGACCGTGATGTACCCTAGGACTCGGTTGAGGAGAGGGTGTTCAAGAGGAAGAGGGAGAGGTTGATCCTTGGGGGACCCGGTGATCCACCCATGTGCGGGCTAGGACCTCCCTTACTGCCTGAAAAGCGTCCTGTGCTTTTGGGTGAGTTGGATCCCTGTCCCTGGATTTTCTTGGCCAGAGTAAGCGAAAACAGGGGGGCTGAGCAAGGAAGGTGGTGTGAGGGCAAGAAGGGGCGGACCCAGTTGAGGGTTCCGAGCAGCTGCAACTGGAGGAGCGTGGTGTCTGGATTTGTATCTCTGGTATGACAGAGAGTAGGAGTGGAGGAGTTTATGCCCCAAGATACAAGAAATGGTTAGTTCTTCTGCACCTTTCGGGCGATGGCAGAGCCTGACTGTTTTAGCGTGCAGAAGCCAGCTGGCGTTACCCACTTGCGAGGGAGATGGTCGGTCACGGCTACTAGGATATCATCCATGTAATGGATGACTATAGCTCGAAGCTTTAGTAGCAGCAGAACTAGAGGCGTGATGAAAGAGGCGACATAAGATTGGGGCTGTTGAGCATTCCTATGAGACGGAACTTTCCATTGGTATCTGTACGTGGGCTGCTGATGAATTAAGCACCGGCACCGTGAAAATGAAATATTTTCGGTCTTAGGAGAGGGAATACAAAAAGAAACAATCCTTCAGGTCAACAACCAGGCCTGGTAGTCCGAGGGATAAGGTTGGGGTGGGTAAGCCTTACGCATTGAAAGAGGGCCCATGGGCCGGATGCAGGCATTACTGCTCTGAGATCCTGTAGCAATTGCCATCGGCCTACTCTTCTTTTATTACAAAAGAACAGGTGTGTTCCATGGCGATGTTGAGGTCTCAATGTGGCCCTTGACCCAGCTGCTCCTCCCGCGAGCTGGTGCATGGCAGTCAATAATTTCTCTCCTGAGCAGTGGCCACTGTTCTGCCCAGGGGTCGCCGTGGTGCATTGAGGGGAGGAGCAGTGAAGCGAGGCCTCGTCTGAGCTCATGCTTAATGGGAGAGCGATGGTTACCCGCCAGTTCTGAGGGGAGCTTCGGTGTGGCCTGCTCCCCTTCCTCCCTTCCGGGTGCCCAAATGGCCCCAGCCGGCCACTGATCAGGCCGCCCGGTCCCTGCCAGCTGATAGCCGTGCGAGGCTCCCCGCACCTAGGGTTCCACCTGAGCCTCTAGCTGTGTAGGTGGGGCGGGGATGCTCTTTAGGCGTAGGAGCCCGCAGCGTGCGGCTGCCCTCGTGAGGAAAAGGCCCGTTCCTGGGATGCCGCCCACATTGGGGTGTCTGCTTGAAGACTCGGGCGGCGAGGTCAGTGCCTACAATAAGGGATGGTTGTTTAGGGGTGGAAGGAGAGGCTGGAGGAGGGACCTCCTGGTCTTCTCCCCTTGGGGAGGAACCCAGTGCGAGTTGTAGAGCCCCTACTGGGCAGCCTGCAATCTTTACTGGAAGATGTCGGACTGGTGGCAATTGAAACATCTGCCCACCGAGGGCTGTTTTCTAGCAATGGAGGGCAGCGGTCCAGGAGGTCAGCGTGGTGGGCGAGGACCCGATATCCTGGCAAAGCCTCTGCTTATGTCGGCCAGTTCAGGGTTCTTACCCTAAGCCTTAGCGATTGCTACGACGCACTCAGCAGGCGTTCTCTTTGGCAAAGGCTTAAGGAGTTCGCCCTGAGCCTCCTGCGTTATCAACCTGCCTCTTGAGAGCTTCCTGGAGCCTGCTCACAAAACTCGACATGGGGTTCTTGGGGTTTTGCGGATGGTGCGGAGAGAAGCTCTGTGAGCTGGCCAGGAGTAGGGACCCCTGACAAGCATATAGCGCACTCAGAGGCGACCCGTGGGGTGGCTTCAGGCAGGACAATCTGATTGTTGGGGTTACTGAAGGCAGCCGGCCATTAAAAGTTGTGCTGGTGTAGAGGCGCTTGGGAGGCGATTGCCCTGCTAAGGCATTGCTGGTGAACTTCTGGCTCTCCCAGATCACAAATTGTGCAGGGCTCAGGGCATCACCGCGGAAGGTGGTCTTCCAGTCGTCGGAACCATTAGGTGACTCCTCGCGACTGCGAGCATGCTTCTCACATAGGGGCTGGTGACTCCCGTCCCTTGCTGGAGCTTCGGTGAGGATATTATAGCTTTCAAGGGGATTTTCGACAACCCTTGAACTATGCCATCCCTCCCCTACATTTATCTGTGAAGTGGGCCAGGCACAATGCAAGGACTCGGCATCGTCTTCCGTCAAGGGTTTCTCTTTCTTCTGCAGATCGTGGCTATCGCTCTCGCAGTTTTTGAAAACCAGCGCCATTCTGCACGATGGCTGGCGGAGTGCAGCGGCTCGAGGAAAATGAAGCGGAGCAGGGGAGGCTGACTGAGAACGTGGAGAATTGGAATGGCCGAAGAGGAGCAAGGGGGGCAGAAGGAGGACAGAAGTCCAATTTAGTGGATGAAAAATACGGGTTGAAATTGAAGGTGAAAAGGTCGAAAGGAGGGCTGACCTACAGCAAAGGGAGCCATAGGTCTGCAGGCTGATGGCTGACATAACATTGTCTCCGTCGGTAACAGCGACATCGGCCCGCGAGGCTCTAATGAAAGTGCGCCCGATGTTTTCCCAGTCCTTAAGATTCAATGTCCCCCCCCTCTGGGTACCATGGACACTGAGCTTCAATCTCCTCAACCAATTTGCGCAGCTCCCTTCTTTTACGGGGACCCTGCATTTAGCTAATGCTTTCAGTTAGATCAGGCGTGCTTGTCCATAAACCTGCTTTTGCAAGCTCCCATACTCACCGGTGTTCCGTCGGACGAGAGAGTGTCCTAGGGCCAGCGTGTCTCTGGATCGCGCCCGATCAGGCAAAGGCGATACCGAAGGTGGTCCCCTGGTCATGATCCAGCGGACTTACCGGTATCGCGGACCCCTTCCCCAGGCGACGGTGAGCAGGGTGGAGGTTCGAAGGATTCCCGGGTTTGCGGCACCAGCATGTGGTGACCACCTTGGTCAAGCGTAAAGAAACGAGCGAGGCGGAGATAACATCTGGTGGAGATACGCCAGCAGCGGGGAGACGGTCCGTGTTCCTAGCGAGTCTCTCCGTCTGCGGTTCCCTGGCACCTTTATTACTCTCTCCGGCGTGTAGGAGGAGGGACCCGGGGGGAGTTCCGGAAGCGGAGGCGGAGGGTGGAGATCATCATGTGATGCATGATGATCTCATCTGGCTACGATCTTGAGGAGAAGGGCGTCTCGCGTCTGAGCCTAATCCTCACCTGGGGCAAGACCATTGTCCCTCATGATGATTGAGCCAGACAGTTCATGACCGATGACTCATGGGGGGGGATAGAATTAGAGTGCGGAATGCGACCCGGTGAGCCCATTAAGTCCCGTTGGCGTCTAGCGTTCTACTGCAGCTGCTGGGTCGGCAGTGCATTACTACACACAGTCCAAAAGTTCTACACAGAGTTACTCTAATTTAAGTCCACTGAAATTAATGGGCTTAGACTGGAGTAACTCTCCACAGGATTGCATTGTTCCACTCACACATATCAACTGGAAGATCTAAGTATGATTTTTTCCACTGAAATAAATGGGATCAAAATATTCTTTACTGTGGCTCCAATATGCCCACGTTACCAATACTGCCAATGACAACATCATCAACAACAAAAAATACTTTTAACAAAGTTTACCTTTTCGTCCTGGGTAAACATGGGGATAATATTCATAATAGAGATCAGGCTGATCTAGGTTTCCAAATGGTTCAAATTCCATTTCAGCATTTTGGAAGAGTCCCAGCTTCACCAAAAGTGCCAATCTTACGAACCAGAGCTTAAAAGAGGAAAAAAAGTTTTACATTCTTCTTCTACTGTCAAGAACAAACAAAACTAAATTACTATCAGTTTCATTAATGGATAAAACAACAACTAAGATATATTCAGTGATCTGTATGGGACAGTGAACTTAAAGCAGTTTTGCTAATTGAACAAAACCAAAAAAGGCTACATTTCCAGAGATGGCTCCACTTTACTCTCTATAACTGAACATCGTAACTAGCATTACATAATTATCATGGCTATCTTTGCATCAAAGTTTATTATCTGATTTCAAAATACATTTCTTTAGGTAGCATTATTATATCACATATGAACCTTTATATCTTTAGTTATTTACAATGAAAAGCAGTCAAAAGAGATTCAGAATTCCACATTTTTAGGATTCTCAAAGTCCAATTTACACTGTCATTACAAAACATCTTTACGCCTTTGGCATTCAACAATATTTAATTACGATTACTTCGAAGGACCATCAACATAAATGAGACCTAAAATGCTCCTAAACAGTATCACAGCAGAACATACTTTAAAGTGAAATCTAGGTATACATGTTTGCACTTACTGTTGCTATAATATAGTTTGCCACACTAGAACAAGGGTAGGCAATAAGCCATCTTTCCTAGCATCACAGTGAACCCCACGGATTTCTGTTTCAACATCAATATCTCAGGTTTTATACCAGTTTAGTACATTTGTGAATGAAACCAGTGGTATTTTAAATATCTAGATTCAGACCATTCCACTTAGACTTGTTATTTTGTAATAGCTTTACCACTCCCTAGTTTCTGCCAGAACATCCTGTCTCACTGATAGCAACTTTAGTTTGCTCACTTATTACTGTCTTCATGATTACTTCTTGTATCTTAACTTGTTAGACTTAATAAAAATAGTATTTTTAAAAGGGCATCTGTGCGTTGGTTTTAATCTCTTAAAGGTGTGGATTCTACCCAGCATCTGGACATAGCCCAACCACCTTAGCGGAGGGAAGGGAGGGGGAGGGAGGGGTGGCATGCAAGAGAGGGAGTAAGGGATGGCATGCAAGGAAGGGGAGGGAAGGGGGCCCATCATCTGGACCTGGCCCACCCACCCTAGCAGAGGGAGAGGGAAGGGAGGGAGGAGGAGGGGTGGCATGCAAGGGAAGAGGAGTGAGGGAGGGGAGAGAGGGAGGGGTGGCATGCAAGGGAAGGGAGGGAAGGGGTGGCATGCAAGGGAAGGGTGGAATGCAAAGGAGGGGAGGGTGCCCAGCATCTGGACCTGGACCACCCACCCTAGCGGAGGGAGGGAGAGGGAGGAGTGGCATGCAAGGGAAGGGGATGGCATGCAAGGGAGGGACGGGAGGAGTTCCTGCTGTTCTGAGGGGAGATCACAGGAAAAATATTTGGGGAGACATGGGCTGAAGATGAAAGAGGAAGGAGGGAAGTTTTATTCCACTAACGGAAATGCCTGTTATTTGCATAACTAATTGACAGGATTCAACTCAAAGGCTTTAGTCACAGCTCTCACAGTTATAATACACTTTTGAATACAAAGACAGTAATCAGAATAAATTAGGGACAACCTCAACATAACCACACATTGGAAATTACCAGTCCCATCTCCTGAGAACTTTATATTGGATGGATGAAATCTGTTGCCCAATAGTTGGCTAATGTCCACCCTATTCACACATGTTAGAGTGCACCTTTCCTATGAGGAGAGGCTAAAGCCTCCAAGACTTTTCAGTTTAGAAAGAAAGATGACTGAAGGGGGACATGAGAAAGATTTATAAAATTATGCATGTGGTTGGAGAAAGTATTTAGAAAGAACATTTCATCCCTTTCCCGTAGTATTAGAACTGAGGGAGAAATTAAGTTGATGGGCAATGAGTTTAGAACAGACAAAAGGAAATATTTATTCAATGAGTAATTAAACTGCAGAACTCATTGCCAATGGATGTAGTGATGACCACAAACATGGATGGCTGTAAACGGAACATAGGTTCGCCAATGGCTATAAGCAATTGTGTCAAAGAGATCCTCCACAGTCAGAGGCAGTAAACCTCTGGATACCAGCCCTGGGAGAAATCACGAGGCTTGAAGACCTTGGCCTCTATGCTGGGCAAAACAGACTGCTGGACTAGATGGGAGTGCAGGTCTGGTGCAAAAAGGCTCTTCATATGTTCTTAAGTTCTGCGTAAGCAGAATACATAAACTAGTCATAAGAAACACGCTTGTACTACATTTCTAACAGGATCCATGAAAAATTACCCAATCCTGCTCTGAAGTGCAAATTCAGGAAATGAAGGCAAATGCAGGCTCGCCATGATACACATCTTATCTGTAAAGTTATAGTCACACGTCTGCCTAATTGAAAGACAACCTTACCTGCAGTGAGTCTGTCGTATGACTTGTGGGGAGGCCACTTTTGCTGTAGCCTTGGCCATGGGCAGTTAAAAGTCGTCCACATAAGTCAACTGCAGCTCTCCAGTTTTTGCTGCTCTGTGGAGAAGCGGGGGGAGGGGGGGGGAGAACAGGCTAAGAAACAAATTCAGATGCTTATGACTTGAAGCTGCTTATTTGGCTCGAAGCAGCTACAGCTAACCATTAGTAACAATGACAAGGTCAGTAAAGCTGGCCAGTAGGAAGTGGAATGTCATTTGTCAAAGCTGCTTGTATAATTAGGCAAAAAGTCCAGCCAGGCATGACTCACAATTTACAATTAGAAGATTGCTAGTGGAAAAGCATATACCATCTATTATGACAGGCCAGTGAATGTTCCATTCAGAAAGTGTGAACCGTTTTTCACCCATCTGAACTGCACAACTTTTGGCTGTGGGAAGGACTCCTGCCTATTTGATCTCCAAACAACATCGCCGTTACATTCTGCCTGAGACGCGCTTGCGTACCTATTAGTTTTGAATCATTCAATAGGATTTAATTGAAAAAAAATATAACTGGGTCAAAATAATTGGTTTCAGCGAATATAAGATTTGAAACAGCCAGCTGCACAGATGCATTTTTTTTCCAGAACAATCTAAAACCAGATAAGCTTCCCTGAAAAAACACGCCCGGGCTGGTTCACAAGAGGAACAGAACAGAGAAGTCAGAGACAGAAGTTAAGAGAAAAAATATTCTACTGGCCTTTCCCAAACTCAGGACTATATTCAGATGTCACAGACAAACAGAGGTTTCTGTGACAGGTACAAACACAGTTTATGAGGCAAAATAATAATCCCCCAGTAAATTTTGTAGATATATTATAGAATAACCCAGTTTCTGGTTTTGTTTTTTTATTGTTTTTTGCGAAAACTGGAAGTTTGTAAACTGGGAGTCAGTTGGGGGGTAGAAGGAGAATGTATTACTGACAGTGGTTCCCAAGTTTCCTCAGACCATACCTTAACTGGAATAATGTCCCACACTCTAACTGTGTTAATTATGCCCCCCTGCATCCACACACTTCTGCAAAAGGTGGCTTGGTTTTCTGTATGCTTTGCCACTGAAACGGTCTGCAAGATATATGGAAGGTGTATTTACAGGTATCCTAAGAACTGATTAGAGGAACCAGAAAACACTTTCAGACTCTAACTCTTGAAGAACATCCATTGAATTTCAAACGAGAATTAAAGACTCCTATAAACCAATGCTAAGCTTTAGGTCACTGAATACTTTTTTCCAGGTACTATCGCACAGGAATAATTCAGAAAGCATTGAAAGCAAGGCTAGAATTAGCAGCATGCTGAACTGATCACCGTTTTTCTTACAAAATAGTACAGAAACAAAACCCCAGTTGTAACTAGCTCAAAATTTCAAAAACCAGGGACATGGCAAAAATAGGATGTTCTGAAACATAGCATACTGGCTAAGTTCCATGCACATTTCTCTTTATTTCAAGAATGTCAAATTTCTTTCTGTAAATGTACAACAGGCATCCATCATATAACTCCTCCTGGACTGCTCTTTGAGCACAGGCAGCAGGGCAGTCTTAAATCATGATGGGTGAAGTCCCAGTTCCGCTGAGCTTGCGGGCTGAATGCCTCCTACTATAGTGGAAGAAGACTATTATGTTCTTCATTTGTTCAGAATATAGTGTCATGACATTTCTTAAAGGTTACAAGGGAACTAGTGCACCAGCTGTCTAATGAAGGTTTCTGAGGAGGTAAAAGACACTTCTGGAAGAGTAACCAGAAAAAAGACACCCAAAGTGTTTCCGCGTAACCTTAGGAGGAATTTGGGAAGATAAACAATAACCTTCCACTTATCCAGTTGCAACAGTAGGTCATGGATTATGCAGTCTTCAGTATTTCAAGTAAAAGAAAACCCTTGTTCTTAGAGATCATGTCTAAAGACAGCAGCACATTGTGATTTTGGTTGACTGGTAACCGAAGCAGAAGGGGAGACTTGAATTCAAATAACTAAGCAACTGTAGCATTTTAGACATGTTTTTCTAAAACAACAGCTCTCGTTTGTTTCCTTGATTTATAGCCACCTTTCTCCCCAATGGAGGTCTCCAAGTGGGTCACATCATTTTACTTTCCTTAGGGTTACCAAGGTTAGATTAGGAAATTCCTGGAAATTTGGGCCTAGGGAATGCAGGATTTAGGCAGTGCGGTGTAATGCTATAGAGTCCACCCTTAGAAGGTGCCATTTTCTCCAGGGAAACAGACCTCTGCCTTGGAAATCAGTTGTAATTCTAGAGTTCCTGTGAGGTAAATTATACTGAGAGTAAGTGACTGGCCCAAGATCACCCAGTAAGCTTCCATGGCAGATTAGGAATTTGGATCTGGATCTTCCAGATCCTAGCCCAGGGGTAGGGAACCTGCGGCTCGAGAGCCGCATGCGGCTCTTCTGCCCTGGCACTGTGGCTCCACGAGCCGAGCCGCCAGCCCCAACCTTGCCCGCCCTGCAGGCAGCAGGGCGGGCGCACCAACTGCCCGCAGTCGGCTGGGCCACGCCGCGGGCTTCCCCTCTCGCCCGCCCCGTTGGAGCGGGGCGGGCACTTTCCCGGCTGCCGGCGAGGCCGAGCCGCCAGCTTCATCCTTGCCCGCCCTGCAGGCAGCAGGGCGAGCGCATCCACAGAATAAAAGGTAAAAAACCCCAATATATATAGTGTTATCCTTCTTTTAAATGTCAAAAATTATTTGCGGCTCCAAGTGTTTTCTTTTCCTGTGGAAAAAGGGTCCAAATGGCTCTTTGAGTGTTAAAGGTTCCCTACCCCTGTCCTAGCCCAACACCATAACTGCTATGCAACTCTGACTAATGCTAAATAGAAAATCTATTTCACATTTGAAAAGCAGTGTGTAATAAGGAGTGAGGCTATTCAAAGGAGAGGGGAAATAAAAAAATCTGTCCCAAGAGCTAAAGTAGCCTCTGGCAGAGAAAAGCACGGAAATGTTTTCCCACAACACAGGAACCAATCAGAGCAGTGCTCTGAGCCAGTCAATATGGACTTTATACTAGGACAGTGATAGCGAACCTTTTAGACTGAGTGCCCAAACTGCAACCCAAAACCCACTTATTTATCGCCAAGTGCCAACACGGCAATTTAACCTGAATACTGAGTTTAGAAAAAAACAGTAGGCTCCGCTCTGCACTTCTCTAGCATCTCTGTCTCCTCTGCCTCTGCCCCCATCTCAGGCAGCCAGTCGAGTCCTCCCTGCTCGTCGCGGTGCGTGCACGTCGTGCCCAGGGGCCCAGACAAGTCTAGATGTGCATGTGGGGAGCGATTTTCTGCCCCCCCATAATGAACTCTGTGCGTGCGTGCCCACAGAGAGGGCTCTGAGAGCCACCTCTGGCACGCGTGCCATAGGTTCGCCAACACTGTACTAGGAAAAGTGAAGATTTGACAGGGGGAGGTTCAGTCAATCAGAATTTGGGGAGGGGGGGTGAGGATTAGAGGTTGAAAGTTGTGAGTAATAGGAAGGTTAGTTTAACAGCCATGTTGTGAGCCGCCTCGAGCCCTTCGGGGATGAGGCAGCCTATAAGTTAAAAAAAAAAAAACAGGCGCAGGAATTTAAAAATCTGTGGAGATATCAGATTTTTGGTTGTTCCCCTATCTTCCAGTGAAAAGAATATACAAAAGTGTTATAGCAGGCCAGCAGAATCTGTTGGATCTAGTGCGTAACTTAGTTGTAGCAGACTGCTGCATTTATAACACTTCCCAGATAATGTTTTCCTTTGGTATATACTGTCAGAAGCACCCATAGCTCCTGATTGATTGCTCATATTTACCAGTTGTACATTTATTTATTAATAAAACTTCATTCTTGTTCAGTTTGAAAAGAAAACCTTGTTTCTGTCAGCTTATCCCATTATCTGTCAGTCATCAAACCCTGGCTTCGGTGGGTTAGTACCCAAGCCCAGATTATATCTGCATCAAATTGGTTTCAATTTCTCACTTAGGAAACCTGATGCAGCGAGCTAAATGGAAAGTTGTATGGCAGAGTGAAAAATCATGTGGGATGAAGTAGCTAACCCTCAGGAAATCCAGAACACAAAGCTTTAAATTACAGCTGTTGTTACAGAACATGACCATGGCTTCAGAACATTTGAAGAATTTACCATACATATTCGCAATAATTCTGAGGATAGCACTGTAACACAGAGGCGTAGGAAGGGGGGAAAGCGCCCGGTGGATTGGTGCGTCCTCTGCCCCCGTCCTGCTTTGGAATGCCCCACCATGCCCCCAGAACGCCCTATCCAAACCCTCCAAGGGTGCCCGCCTGGTGTGTCGCCCCCCCCCCGGTCCCCTTGGAGCTACGCCTCTGCTGTAACACAAGTTAGTGTTACTATTCCCATTTTGTGGGCAAGAGGCTGTGAGTACAGTGGCTTTCCTCAGGGTTGCTCAGGTGAGCCAGGAGACTTTCTGGTTCACCACCCAGACTCATAGTCACTACCACAGATGCCCTATCATGTCTTTATACACCTTGCGCAGGTTCAGACATAGAGTAGACTGCATGCTAATGGGATCAGAGCTAGAGGACAGGAAACTGCAGGAATGGACACCATCTGGTCTTTGATGTATGACAGATGTACATATACAATGAAGGTTATACAGTTCAGGTGATGAAGCAGAGTAATGGACCAGCCATAAATAAATGAATGGGTGTCCAATTTCAAATATACATTCAATTTTTTTTATAACTGTTATTAAATTTTTGATGGCCATCTGTTTACTTCTTTGAAGTGACAGACTGAAGAGTATTCATCTATCCCCAAACAGCATCCAAAATTAAGAAACCTGTCTAATGTTAAAATATCAGCACCAGTCAGCAAACAAAATTCCTAACACAAAGGCTCAGTTCAGAAAAAAACTGGTTGATAGTCAGTTTTGCATGTTCCTTTCCCCTCCCCTATCACATCCTAAGTGAAAAAAGTCTTCAGCTAAATTTAAAGTGCATAATTGCAGAAAATTTAACAAATGTATTTGTTTTGTAGAAAATAGAACTCTTAAATACCGTTGAACTCTAATTAAGAATCTTGATTACTGGTAAAGAAAGAAACTGTAGTTTGCTAAGGCACTTGCATGTGGACACTACAAGAAACTGAAATTAGTTGAAGATTTGGTCTTTAGCCACCATGTGCCAGTGAAGGGAGAGGGGAGGGGGAGAGGAGCGCATGAACATAGCAGTTAACCAGGTTTGTCCCCTCAGAAACAAACTCTGATTTGTTCATAAGAATGCAGTCAGAGCTACTGCAAACCTAGCTTCCCCTTTCTGGTAAAACCAGTAACCACAGGTTATTCAATAGACGCTGCTGTTCTATTCTGCACTACTTGGGGAGTGCAATAGAGCTTGCTGATTTTACCCGAAGATAGAAATTTTAAGAATTCATCTGTTTTAGAATTTTTTTCACTGCATTGTTCTTATGTTATTGATTTTTATGGGAGATCTCTGTTCCTATATCTGGCTGTTGTTGATTTTGGATATTATCCAAATATTGTTTTAAATGGTGATATCAATGGAGCAGGATATCAGTAGCTCAAATAAGTAAATAATCTGGGTGCACTCAAGATTGACAACACCTGGGCCTGCCATTACATTGGAACATAGCCATGTCCCACTCTGGGCTTGTTTTTTAAAAAGCTAATATTAGTGATCTCTCAACCAAACAATTTTATCTGTGAAACAACAACAACCTTGAGATGTTTCCATACTGCACTGGCTTTCAAGTTTCCTCTTTTCAGGGACCCTTTTCTAAATCTGTTGGGAAACTCCAGAATGTTTCTTTTTGTGGGATCACAACATTTTATGTCATTTTGGTGTATGCTTTAAGGCCACTAAGTCTTTTTGATCTTGTGGGCATCTTTGACATTCTGGGAGGAAGTGGGTGAGTGCCAATTAAAAATGGCGGCTACAGGAGGTAGAGCCAAACCCATACAGCTGTTGCAGGAGACTGAACCAAATGGAATCTCTCTCTCCTCTCACTCTTGGGCAAAAGGAAAGCTTAAAGGTAGAATGGAACCATACACTGACTAAGTAGAACCCAGGTGTCGTCCTGATCCTCCAGTGGAAAACCCTTTCACTTGATTGAGGGCAGCCAGAACAACCCTTGCCTTACAATGGCTTCACCTACTTCTTGAAAAGCTTGGTGAGCACCAAAGGAAATACTGGCAGGTGCTATGGTGCAAATGCATACCATATCAGTAAAAACACATTTTTTTGGGTGTGAACTCTATTCACTGGAATCTCATGATGTGTAAGAGTTCCTTAGAAGAAGGGAGGGCAAAACAGACAAACTGATGAGCTACTAGCCAATTTCTCATCGGCTGTTTAACACACTCTCCTTGTTGGGACTCTTGCAAAGAACGATGGAATAGGGAATGTTGATTTGATACTGCAATGAACTTTTTATGTCCTTAATAAAGAGTGCCTACTCAGGATCACTTGTCACAGACTAGCTATGCCTTCTTTAAAGAGTTTGAGTGTGCACTCTTGTTTTAGAGATTAAAAGCTTCATTCTGTAAAAATTCAATGTGCAAAACCTGAAGTTTCTGGTATTTGACAACATATGGGAATTTAACGTTAATCAAAAGCACAACTGAAAGAATGTATATGATTTCCCCCCTCAACAGACTCTCAAATGGGAGTCATTAACTCTACATGCGACACCATTAAAATGATTAAAATGTCCTCCTCCATTTGCTATGACATTCTTCTCCAACATAAATTGCTCTGGTAGAACACTTTGACATTACTTTAAAAAAATCCCAGTCACTAACCCCTTCTTAGGCTGAACTTCCACAAGCATAAAATACATTAACACGGCACAAATATTATAATTAAACATTCTTAGTCCATTTCTTGTATATTTTCTATAGCTAAAAGTATACATCACCTAATACCTTACTATGAAAATGTTGTCAATTTAAGGGAGATGTTAAAATGTCAACCTCTGGAACAATAGCAGCTAACAGTTATAGATTTTGTGTGTGCCAAAAATAGATTTTAAGACAACTTGCTCCTAGAAGGTAGCACTACTGGATGGCTGGCTTAATCTGTTTCCCAGATAATGGAATGTCTCATGCAGCAATGCATGAATATGAGAAATCAATATTCAAAATATTCATCATGCAGATTGTAAAGTGAGACTCATACTCTCTTGAGAGAAGAGGCAATGTTATTTCCAAATTACCAGCATTCCAGACACAAAACAGGTTTTATTACAACAAAAGTTTAGTAGCCTTCTTGCCTGTGAGCTTAAGACAGGAAATTGAATTTCCAAGAAGCCAGCAAAAGTGAACCACCAGATGGGTATTTTGTCCCAGCACTTTTTAAGAAATTTAATGCATGAAATAACTCTCTAGCTTAAGCCATCTGGGGTTATCTCATTAAAGCCAACGCCATAAACACACCTCTGCTTTTGCACACTTTCTGTCTTTCTATGGGCTGTAGCTTTTCTTCCTACCTACAACCGCTTACAGACTGAATTTCAGGCAATCCTTGGTGAGAAGAAATACAGTGGCTTCAGTGGACCTGGAGTAAGTGAATTAAGCTGACGGAAAGGAAGGAGCAACAGCACTGAGACAGAAGTGTGGGACGAGAAATCACCACTGGGTGAGAATAAGACAGAAGCAAACAAACGTGTCTTAAGAATTCAGTGGCCTCTGATCCGATCTGATGGCTCAGGTGAATACAAAAAAAAGCTGTCTCAATGGGAATGCTTGAACCACGAGACTTGCAAATCTTCAGTTCTAAGCTGATAATATGGATAAGGCCTGCAACCCCCGCCTACGTAGTGAAGAATCACAGTATTCGACAAGCACCAAGAAATTTAACCCATTCTTACTTACTATCAGCTGCTTCAGTCCTACAAAAGACTGTTCAACCGAGTTGGCATTTAGAACTTGTCTCTTTGCTGCAGCTTGTTCACCAAGGAAGCGGAGCATCAACTCTTTTACAGCATCTCCCTGAGAGACAAAAAAAATGTTGGGAACATCAGTAAAAATTTCTAAGAGTCAACGTTCTTACTTTCAAACACAAAAAATACGTTGCAATGTTATTATTAAGGAAAAACTATGCACCATAGAGCTATCAATGTGTGGTTTAAGCCTTCCTGAGTAAACTAGGTCCTCGAATAAATAAATGATTCCAAATGTTCTGAAAGGAAACCATTGTTTTTTCAAACAGGAACTGAACACAGCTGACATCGTCTGTTATGTCAAACAAAGAGAGTGAGCATCTTGTTCACAAAAGGTGCCCTCTGTGTTTCTGCAGAAACAACATCTTGACAGTAACTTGAAAAAACAAATCTTAGAACCCTGTAATGGTGATAGACGTAGTAGCAGGCTGAGGCAACTGTTGACAAAGCATCTATTTACTCCAGTAATTGGTTATGGAATCTGCTGATGAGATTTGGACAAGGAAATAGTGAAGTCTATCATTCCGAACGTACCACTACTTAGTAATCTAAATACCGTGCTTCTTTAAAAAGCTGCCAACACTTCCACAACTGACATGGACAGACAACTCCAATGACATCTCCTATTCATGAGACCACTGCTCATCTTTTTTTAGCCACTGTGGTGGTTAGAGCGCTAGACTGGAATGTGGGAGATCCTAGGTTCAAATCTCCCCTTTTCCACAGTAGCTTGCTGAGTGATCCTGAACCAGACTCACATTTTCAGCCTAACTTATCTCACAGGGTTCTTGTAAAGACAAAATGGAGGAAATGATGTATGCTGTTTTAGGTCCCCATGGAGGAGGAAGGTAGAATATCAATTAAGTGAACAAATAATTGATACAGTGTAGTGGTTAAATGTGTGGTGCAGTGGTTAAGAGTGACGGACTCTAATCTGGAGAATTCGGTTTGATTTCCCACTCCTCCATATGAGGCCTGTGAATGACCTTGGGCTAGTCACAATTTCTTTAGAACTCTCTCAGCCCCACCTCATAAGGTGGGAAGGGAAGGTAATTATAAGCCACTTCGAGACTCCTTAAAGGTTGAGAGAAGTGAGGTAGAAGAACTCCTCCTCTTCTAATTAAAAACTCTGACTGTGTCATTCTACTATTCGCTCATGTATCTTTTAGTAGAAGTTAATAGTGCAGTTGCACAATTCTAAATCAACAGGCTTAGAAGGGTGTAAACTCTGCTCAGGATTGCATTGCCAATCTATCAGCTACCTTAAGATTATCTTTTGCTGCCCTGTTCTTTCAAATTCATTTGCACTGTTTCAGGTGCACTGTTTCAAATTCATTTGAATGTATGGGTGAAATAAGAAAAGAACTGAATTGGAATGCAATTGGAGTTCTGGTCTGGATACACTCTGGTAGAGCAAGCAATCCTCAAACCACGCAATGAGAGCAGTTTCACTCAGGCCCATTTAGAAATCTCTTCAAACACCATAACACAATGGCGAAGATTCTGCTGACGCAACTAAAAGCCATTATGGCTGACAATAGCTAGCAAGCAGCTGTTGATGCCATTTCAAATCTCAACAGAGAACATTCTGAATATGAATAGAGAATGAAGGAAAATGAAGAAAGGAAAGTAAGCTAAGACTGGAAGAAGAGTGACCCTGAGTGGGAAGACAACAGCCACTACCAAAAAAAAAAAAAATCAAGATGTTTTGAGTTTTTTGTAGCTCTGTAATACCTTCAACCAGCTAAATTGGAAAATTTCAGGAGCACATAATCAAAGTCTTGGGGATTCAAATTCAGGTCTTCGAAATCAAATATTCCCTTCAGGTGCCCATAAAATCATGGGAATATGAAAAGAAACAGGGAAGACAAGCCTGTGCATAATTAGAAGAGTTTATTTATTTAAGACCACTTTTAGTCCACTTTTCTTCTAAAAAGACTCAAAGCTGGTTACCATGATGTTTAAAGTGTACCAGAATAATATATTTTTTGAAAAATCTTACATATAACCAATACTGAAATTACTCAGACTTTTCCCCACTGCTTCCTCAAACTCTGGAGAGTGTGTCTTTGTTTTTCCGTGCCCTACGTTCAGTTTGGTGTACAGGCAGTAGCTCTACCAGAACTGTTCTTTAGGAGGACATTGTTCCCGACAATTTGCTTTCACACCTGTTATTTATGACAATCATTGTATCTTGCCTGAACCCCTTCCAAGGGTGGATGGGAGCTTTTCTGGGTTTTTTCCCTTCCCATATTCTTGTGACACAATTATCAACAACCATTTCTATAACAAACTTTTGATACCACACAAACACACACACACGATTCCAGAATGTTAGTGACACGGGTGGCTTTGTTTGAGGGCTGTTAGTTGCTAAGCAACCTTTGATTTAAAAGCACAGTATACAGCAGCCGCTTGTCAGTTAATGCTGGGGGTGGTTACAAGAACAAGAATAAATGCTAGAAGAGGAGGGGATTTAGCAGTGTGCTGGCTGCTAAATCCACAAAGGCCATTAAAAAGCAAATCGTACAACCTTCTTTGCACATGTATCAAATATCTGAAAGGCAATCTCAAGTAATTAAATTACAGCTCAAGTCAGACATCAGAAGCAAACCTTGGTTTGTCTATGACAGGCACAAACCTGGTTTATTACAGGCACCACCCCAGTCACGAACATTCTAGAATCAAGTGAGGGCATGTGTTGGAGTTAGTAGCAAGTTCCTGTGCTGCCTCCATCCCTCATGCAGCATGGCAAGATCGAAGACTGAAGTCTTCAACCTAACTCCAATTGCCCATGACAACTGAATCCAGGCGCCTTCATGAACAGCGGCTTGCTTCTTTCTCAGTAACTAGAATTCATACATTTTTTTAAAGCAGGTAACAAATTGAAAACTCTTACCTGAATGTTGTCAAATTTTAAGCCAGGCATTGTGAGGTTCTCTTTCTCTATGAAAACAGTACTGTACTGCTGTGTAGCTACTGAAATCAGCACATTCCGAGTTCCCTCACTAGGAAGCCAGGCGTCATTCCTTCTGTCTATCTCACTCATGTTCAGCACAGTCGCAAAAGGATCGTCGCTACCTTGGAAAACAGTTTGGATCTGAGAGAATGGCTTGGGAGACGGCGACATTTCTGGAGAGGATACAGATCTCCCGTTTTTTGCAGAGTACTTAGGGTCAGCAAAGTCACAGGAATCTCCAGTTGACATAAGAGAAGACATTTGTTCTGGCAAGGAAGTGCTTGCATTAGGATTACTGACAGAAATAAAAGATGATGTAGTAAATGAATCAAAAAAATCGGAAGCTAGCGTATTGGTATTAATGGTGTCGCCAAAAAACTTGCTTAAACTAGGGCTTGGCTGGACCACTTGTGGATGCGTTTTCACTGGAGTCTCACTGATGCCACCCAAACTGGGCGACTTCACCATTTGGGGCTCAAAACCGTCATGAAAGAATTGCTGGCTATTCACGCGGTTTGCCTGGCTGAAAATGGTGCACACGGGAATAGGCTCAGAGTCCACAGGTGGTTTTGTGGCAAGGGGTGAGGATATATTTTCTCCAGTTTTGCTATCATCAATACTGTTGGAGATGCTACTTAACTCTGCATCTGTTCCCACTTTCAGTTCATCTATTGCTTCTGCCTCGATCAACTCTTCGTTTAATGTGGGCTGACCATCAATTCCAGCATCAGAAATATCTTGAGGCGCAGCTTCATGTTCAATTGTACTCTCTGTGTTAATAGCTTCTTTCCCTGTCTCCCCTTCAGCTGCATGAAGGTCTTTGACTTCCATTTGCTTCACCATTTCTTGCAGGCAACCGAGATCACCAGTATCGTCTTCGCTATTAATTGGAGAATCTGATATGATGACACTTTCCATCATGTTCTCATTAAGTTTATCCATGAAGATATTGGAATCCTCTGAGATGGTCTCATTTTCTTCAGACTCAAACTCGTCTCCTCCAAGATCAATGGTTTCCTCATGAAAAATAAATTCTTCCTGAGCTTGCTGCTGAGTGCCATTCACACCATCTCTTGTCAGGGCATCCTCAACGCTGCATTCTTTGCTTTCCATAGTTGCTCTGAATAAAAAAATATGAATGAGTGTGCTTGCTACCAACCAATTCTTAGGGCTAGGTAGACACAAATAATAGCTTCATTTCCACATACTCGTTCCAATAAAGGTCAGTACTTGAAATACAAAATAAAGAGGACTTTGCTTTATAAAAAATCTAACAAGTTTACAGTACAGATTTTAGAAAACACATTAACAAAATAATTTACAAAATATAAGTAATTAATACCATAACAATGGTACAGGAGCAATACTTCTTTGCATACCACAGTTTGTTAATAGGGAGCCCATGCAGGATTTCCTGCTGCCCCTTTCCCCCCTTAATCAGGGTTTGGAACCAGGTCAGGGCTAACCATGGTTAGCATCATTGCAGAGCCAGTGTGATGCAGTGATTAGAGTGTCAAACTAGGATATGGGAGACCTTGGATTAAATCCCCATTCTGCCATAGAAGCTTAATAAGTGATGTTGGGTAGTGAAGATAAAATGGAGAGCAATGTAAGCCATTTTGAATCCTCACTGGGGATAAAAGTGGGACACAAATGAAATAAATACATAAAAATATATAATAAGCCACAGTAGATAAGATTTGGAAGCGACTGGCTGTTGCGGGTTGTATGAGTTTTGCTGCCGTGGTCTGGTAGCCTTACATTTAGAAAACACATTAACAAAATAATTTACAAAATATAAGTAATTAATACCATAACAATGGTACAGGAGCAATACTTCTTTGCATACCACAGTTTGTTAATAGGGAGCCCATGCAGGATTTCCTGCTGCCCCTTTCCCCCCTTAATCAGGGTTTGGAACCAGGTCAGGGCTAACCATGGTTAGCATCATTGCAGAGCCAGTGTGATGCAGTGATTAGAGTGTCAAACTAGGATATGGGAGACCTTGGATTAAATCCCCATTCTGCCATAGAAGCTTAATAAGTGATGTTGGGTAGTGAAGATAAAATGGAGAGCAATGTAAGCCATTTTGAATCCTCACTGGGGATAAAAGTGGGACACAAATGAAATAAATACATAAAAATATATAATAAGCCACAGTAGATAAGATTTGGAAGCGACTGGCTGTTGCGGGTTGTATGAGCTTTGCTGCCGTGGTCTGGTAGCCTTACATTCTAACATATTACCTGAATCAATGGCTGGCATTTTCACAGGCATGTCATTGTAAGATGCATTTACCTCTGTGCCAGCCATAGATGCAGGTGAAACGTTAGGAAATAAAACTGATCACAGCCACACAGTCCAGAAAACCCACAACAGCCAGTTGTTTTCAGCTATGAAAGCCTTCGACAATATACCTAGAAGAGGGTTTGAAATTTAGGAGATGTGAGAAAGGAGGTTTCATGTTTTTTAGTGTTAGCTTCCAATCTGCTCCATGGTTATATTTGTCCTCTGGCTAATATCCAAGGAATAATTTAGGAGCACCCAGTACGGTAGGACTGGAAAAGAAAACCCATCTCTACCCAGAGAAACTTTTGAGACTCCACAGAGAAATCTGCTATGTAGCACAGAGACTGAGAAACAAGTCAAAAGTTATCCAGCACCATTCTGGCCAAAGAACCAGTTGCACAGAGCTTTAGATTTCAGCATGTTACGTAAAGAATTAAAAAAGGACATATAGATGTGTCCACACCCAGCTATTACATTCTCTTGCAAAATAAAATTCTAGTTTATCTGACCATAAGAAAACACATGCAAATGCATCTATAAGGTACTTATTTATTCCATGGGAGACAAGCCCTTAAGAAGGAGGAGGAGGAGTTTGGATTTATACCCCACCTTTCTCTCCTGTAAGGAGACTCAAGGTGGCTTACAAGCTCCTTTCCCTTCCTCTCCCCACAACAGATGCCTTGTGAGGTAGGTGGGGCTGAGTTCTGAAGAACTGTGACTAGCCCAAGGTCACCCAGCAGGATGTAGGAATGCGGAAACACATTCTGGATCACCAGATAAGCCTCTGCCACTCATGTGGAGGAATGGGGAATCAAGCCCAGTTCTCCAGATTAGAATCCACCTGCTCTTAACCATTATACCACACTGGCTCTCAAAATAGAGCAAAATTCTATTAGCAGTTTTGCAGCTTGACCGGAACTGAATTCAGCAGGATTTTTTTTTTTACAGATAGACTGACATAGGTATGTAGTTTCATATATGAATGCCCCCTTGCCTTGGAAATCTGCTTCCTTTAAATTGCTTTAATAAGTGGCGGGACTAAATTTCCATGGTGTTTGATTCTCGAAAATAAGTGGCCTTTCAAAGAATGCAGAAAACTGTTCAAAAAGTCTCTCAATTTTTATTGCATTTCCCCCCAAACCACTTTGTGCCCCCAATAAGTTTTCACTTAAAAGTTTCTGTCGAGCTTTTTTCAACCACAGAGTGAACAGCACATTTCAACCACATAGTTGAACAGCACATCATCATCATGGCCATGTGACAACATCACTAACAGCAAATGAAACCCTCCCGTTGTGCTCATTCTCTCATTAAATGGAAGGGGAAAGAGAAACTTTTGTTTAGGTACACCAGAAAATCTCCTGCCTGGAACTGTAGGGTCAAACAGCACTGAACAGAACAACACTTTTACCACAGCCTAACAACCAGATGGAGCAGAATGCAAGCACAGCTCCATATTCTACCTTAGTTTTCATATTCTAAAACTAGCCATTCAGGTTCAACCAAGGGATCATCAGCCAGCTATCTCAGTGCTAACCTGTTCCTGTGCAAATAGTGTGCCACGCTTTTACAAAGGGGGCCCCCAGAGGACTAAACAAGAGCAGGGGTTTATTTCATGCACCGGGGGACACTTGCAAAACACACTCCCTTTTCCATTTTTACTCAGAACTATCTAACATCCCTACTTTTTCGCATGTAAACCTAGTGCACCTACCAAGATTATATAAAGAATGACAGAATTAATAATATTTACATGGCTTTTCAACATGAATGAAACCCGTCGCTGCCATTTTTTAACATGGCAAATAATTGTTTTGGAATAATCTTCCATTCTTTCTCTTCCTTTCTCTTTTTTCTCCTTCTCCATCCTCTGCTTCTCAACAGGGATCTTGTGCAGCTGTTCTGCTTCTCCTTCTTCTATGCCATAAAAGCCTACTACATTTGGATACCAGAAATAAGGGATATAATCCAAAGAATACAGCCCTTAGTACTGAACTCTTTAAAACTTACGCCTTGCTTTTTCCCTCCAACGTGGATGCGAAGTGGTTTACCACTTATAGTGCCATCCTAAGGATGGTTTCCTGGGAGTAAGTCTCATGTTGTTCAGTGTGGCTTATTTCTGAATAGGCCTGCTTAGAACTGCTCTCAGAGAGTTAGGGGGGAGAACTAACTACTCAATGTCTACCCTGACAGGTAGAATAGGCTAGAGTATGGAACAGGCCCAAGGCCTCCAGGTGAGTTTCTGTGGTGGAATGAGGATTCAAACCTGATCATTCCAGGACCTAATTTGACATTCTAACCATTATGTAACTGTTGCTCTCCAGCCACTAGACCAGGGGTAGGGAACCTGCAGCTCGAGAGCCGCATGCGGCTCTTCTGCCCTTGCACTGCGGCTCAACGAGCCTGCAGGTAGCAGGGCGGGCGCACCAACTCCCCGCGGCCGGGTGGGCTGCGCTGCGGGCTTCCCCTCTCGCCTGCCTCGTTGGAGCGGGGTGGGCGCTTTCCTGGCAGCCAGTGAGGCCGAGCTGCTGGCCCCATCCTTGCCCGCCCTGCAGGCAGCAGGGCAGACGCATCCATGCGCTTCTCAGAATGAGCGGAGTAAAAGGTAAAAAACCCCAATATATACAGTGTTATCTTTATTTTAAATGTCAAAAATTATTTGCGGCTCCAAGTGTTTTCTTTTCCCATGGAAAAAGGGTCCAAATGGCTCTTTGAGTGTTAAAGGTTCCCTACCCCTGCACTAGACCATACTGGAACACCACTAAGCCTGATGGAAGTACAGCTTTGTTTAAAAAGAAGGCTGCATCACATACACCTGACATTGTTTTCCCAATCAGATGCTTGCTGCGGAGGGGTAGTTCCCCACTGTGGCAACTGTAGGCAAATAGTGAAAACAACTTACTTTCTATGTCATTAGCTTCCAATGCGCCCTTCTGAGACTGACATGAACCTGCATGGATCTTAGCCTACAGATACCCTTTAGACATGGGTTGACTTTAGGCAGCTGGCAATAAAATCTTGGAATCAGTGTGTGCATACTGTAATAACTTTGCATAATATTGTGCTGTAGCTGGGGAGGGGGGGTGAGTATATTCACTTGGATAGACTGCTGCTGATACTAATGAAGAGACAGGCCTACAGAAGAAATGGAGACTAGAAGAATCAAGGGTTAGAGACTATTCTTCCGCTCTTCTGTGAGGAAGTTCCAGTTTGAGTCTACCACACTAGTCCCATAACTTCCATTTAGCATCGGTGGAACATGTCATGGGCCAGCCTGTGGGCAATTACCTGGACTCAGATACAGAACCTGCCAATGCCAGGCACTCAGAAGTGGCTCCGCCCGAGGAAGCAGAAACTGACCACACTGTTCAGTCAGAGCAGGCTGCTCGTGAGGAAGTTCAGGCAGCAGAGTCAGCTACCAGGACTTCCTCACCTGATACCACGCAGCTGAGAGAACCTGCACAGTTCTCCATTGAGCCCTGTGATGAGCCACTTATGCAAAGGAAGCAGAAACAGCGGCAGCAGCCACAGAGTCAAAGGAAGAGGGCTCGTTTCTCTGCCAGGTATGGCACAATAGCAGAGCCTGCATCACAGAAAGACTAACTCCTTGTAGGATCTCTGCTGCAGCAGTCAAGCCTATCCACATAAGCCCTGCCTTGAGCTTGGTTCTGTCTGGGTGTAATGAGTGCACGTCCTGCTGGATCTTCCTGTGTTTGCTATAGCTCCCAGTCTGCCTGCCTGGATTCCTGTGCTCTGGGGCTGTCTACCCACACCTGCATAGCTGATATCTACCTGCGGCACAGAATATGACATTGTAAAGAACATGTAAGTGGCCCAAGCCAAGTTTAGGGTATTCAGGTTAGACAATGGATAGACAAGGAGTAAATAGCAAACTAAAAAGAAGCTGGCTAGTGGATCTAAATGTGGAATTTATTTAATTCATTTATACTCCACCTTGTTCCCTAATACAAACTCAAATTGGCTTACATCACCTTTCCTCCATTTTAATCTCACAACAACTCTGTAAAGTAGGCTAGGCTGAGAGATGGTGACTGGCGTAAGGTCACCCGGCAAGCTTCCATGGCATGAGCGGGGATTCACTTCTTGGCCCTCCAGGTACTATTCTGACACTGTTAACCGCTACAACCCACTGGCTCTCAGATCATAGGAAATGTGCAGCACCCCATCAATAACTTTTGCACATAACCTAAGCAATGTATATTGCAAGCGTATAACCTCGCAACAACCTACGGAATACTGACAAAACACAACTTCACCAGTGCACTCACAGACAGTATAATACTTCTGAAGTCACATATAAAGAAGTACATGTGGGAGCAAGACATGCTCCATGGGATGGCTAAGTGGACTAAGGGACAAAATCAGCATTGACTTTCTAGTCTCACTGCCTCCTCTTATTACCATCCATCAATATGGCTTCTGTGGTGAAAAACTAAATCAACTTCAACGCTGTGACAGAACGTAGAATTCTGAGGATCTGTTCAATGAGGGACCCTTGTTTACCTAAAGAACTCAGAGGCAGAGCATCACCAAAGAGACACTGACAGGAAGTGAAGTGAAGATTACAATGTTCGAGTGGAAGGGCACTGCTGACATTGGAGGGCATGTATAACGTTGGCAAATGGACAAGTGAATGAGTGGACATGAGGACAGATCTTGGTTTGTTGCAGGCTCTGGTTGGAGACTGTCTTTGGGCAAGAAAAGGTTTGCCTCCAATTGACTGTGAGAAGAGCATCATTTTCCAGCATGGGTCACTGGTTGTTAATGATGTGTTCAGCCAGTTTGAGCTGAGTGCCATATTTTAATGTTCTAAGCTTCTTGTAACCAGCCCAGAGCCTTTCAGGGATTGGGCGGGATAAAAATCCAATAAATAAATAAATAAATAATAACTAATCTTAGTGGTATTTTCAGAAACACCCCCCCCCCGAAACTGAGTGCAAACATACCGTTAAATTCAGCTACAGCAAAGTATCTGTAGCCAGCAGCAGTTTATTTCAGCCTTAGTTTCCCATCTGTAAAATGGACAGAAACATTACTTTCCTCCAGCAAGGGAAAAATATTTTTTAAGTACTACAAACAGTTCAGCAAGCTACAGAAAAGTATACAACCAGACAGTATTAAGCTACATCTAACTATCGCAATACAATACATATACACCTTCCAATTCAGACCAACATGTAGCCATAGGGAATACTCAGGTCTCCTAGAAGTCTCCTAACATCTACTTCTGAGGGGATGTTTAAAAAATAAATTATGCACCATGTGAAATCTCATGATTTACTATCTGTCTCTGGAACGTTTCCCTTGACACTGCATGGGGTGGAAGGAGATAGCCTGATTTACTGACCATTTCTCAAAATTATTAGAGGTCTCTATATACAGCTTATCAGGTAGCCTATTCTTCTTCCTGGCTTTTTGTACACAAGAACACCTGTTACTACAGGTGGTAGTAACACCACCATATGACACACACCCCTCCCCGTGGCATTAAATGTTACAATCAAATACAGTTTGGGGTTTTTTTTTTTTTTTGGTGTGTATTTAATCTGTTCCTGTAAAAGTCTCATTCGAGCCATCACAAGTCAAGTAGTAGCGGTGGGAAAGGATTAATTTTATGAAACACTAGCCTAGATGCTCGGAATGGGTAACTTAAAGAGATCCTAACTCCGCCCCGCATCCAGACCCGCGCCTCACCTGCTTTAACTGGCAGCTACAGCTGCGACGCCTGCAATTCACTGCAAGGAAGATGGGAAGGGGGCAAGGGAAAGGTAATACCCCAGTAGTGCGCATGCGCGGCGTAGAGTTCACTCTCCCATCGTTCCCTCCTTGTTCTGCTGCCAAGCTCATCCCCCTTTTTGCCTGTACGTAACGAACGTCTCCCTTACGTCCCCCTTTATCATTTCCCGGAAGCGGAACAAAGACGGAAGCCCCAATGGGTCATGTCAGGCTTGTTGCTTTCTTCGCCTTCGTTCTTGAATGGAACATCGGTAACTTTCCTTGTTGGGGTGGGACTCTTTAAGTGCGACTGCGCTGCGCTGGTGCAGCCATGGAGGATGATGCGCCTGTGATTTATGGGCTGGAATTCCAGGTAAGGGGATTTTGGAGGGGACTCATTTGCATTCTACAAGCTTTGCGGGCTCATTGAGGCTGTCCTTCAGTTTAATGAAGCTGAATCTGGCTGATTGCAGTCTGCTTTGGTTGTGGAGTTTGTGTTGTAACAGTTCAATTTATTTTGGTTGTTTAAATTAGTTTTATGATTTATTTATTTGTGCAGTCTTCATTTTCAGTGTTGCTTACATGGTACATTCTAGATGAGTAGCTGAATAAGTTTGTAGCATTGAGGAAAGCAGGAGTCCAAATGGCACTATAAAGGCAGGATGAAATGTGTTTAATGTTTTGATGAGTTCAAATCCAGCATTTGCATATATATTTAGTAGAATAATGACTTTCAGGTCTATAATAGTATGGCCAGGAAGGCTGAGCTATTTCTTCTCTAAATGCTGGAATTTCTGATTTGTGTTCATTCATTTTCTCATTCAGAGACTGACATGTTTGTCCAGTGTAGACAGCAGAAGAACATTGTTGGCCTGTGATGGCAAATATTAAATTGGGTGATTTGCAAGTGGATGAATCCATAATGGTATAATTGATGTTGTTAGGTTCTATACTGTGAAAGTACTGAATTAGAGCTCATTAAAAAAATTAAGCACTATGTGTCATCCTGGCTTAAACAGAGAATTGGATTTTCTTATTCACTACAATCTCTAAAGGAGCCACTCTTTAGAAATTTTAACTGTGTTCTTTGAGATGATACCTTGTACTAACATCAGCTAATTTTTCACTTAAACCAGGGGTAGGGAACCTGCGGCTCTCCAGATGTTCAGGAACTACAATTCCCATCAGCCTCTGTCAGCATGGCCAATTGGCCATGCTGGTAGGGGCTGATGGGAATATTAACTGGATAGGCTATCTGACTTACCAGTTTAAAACTATTTGCTGAATTGATTAAGGCTCTAAACTCTATCACTATCCAGGATGTGTAGCTGCTAATTCTTTTAATCTATGATGGGAATCAAACCTAACCTTTTTACATTAGTTCTTCACTTTCCCCCTTACACTTAAAATATTTCTGGTGTGATTCATACCATGCCTCCTCACTCCCTCTTATAATATTCCGCATAAGCATTGACTGCTGACAATTTTCTCATTGTGTATCTGTTTGAAGAAGTGAATGGAGGCTGATTCTGCACAGGCAACTGAAACAGGTTGCCTTTGCCGCTTTTATTTATTTATTTATTTATTTATTTATTTATTTATTTATTTATTTATTTATTTTTTCGATTTATTATACCGCCCCATCCCCGTAGGGCTCTGTGGGTTTTGCACAGTGGGTTCAGAGGCCAGCTGGGATCCCAGAGGCAGGAGGCAACACGATTTGCACAGGAAACGTAATGTTTCTATGCAAACCATGCAACCAAGAATCCCCCCACTTGAGAATCCACCCCCTGGGAATTCCCCCCACCTACTAGTGCAACATGGCAACTGCCTATTAGAGAATCCACTCTAATGGCGGCTGCCTGGGGAATCCACCATAATGGTGGATGGAAGGGGGTGGGCATAGAACACTTCCTGCTTGCTGTAGTTTGCACAGGCAAGCAGGAAGCGTTTGAAAACCAGGTTTAAGGGGGAAAAATTTTCATTTAACTGGATTTGGGCAAATGTAATGGGTCAGAAGCGTTGGGGCGGGTGAGTTCTTTGAGAGCTTTGCCCCCAAAACTCTTTTTAAAAAGGCCTGAACCCATTATATTTGGCCTGTTCAGAATCACCCAGGACTCACAAAAGCTACTATTGAAATAAGTGTCATTCATCTTTAACATGACACCAGAATGTTGCTTTACCTTAAAGGTTAATAAAAGTTACGCTGAGTTAAATGTGCGAGTCACTAAGGTCCTACTGGACTCTCCTGTTTGTTTAGTATTCTTTGCCATTTCACTTTATGAAGAAATGGGATAAGATATTTGGAATAAATAAACCCCCTTTAAAAGTTGTTATACTACCTACTAGTTAATTCAGAATAATTATTACTTTCCTATTTCATAGTGTTATTTTGGGTTAGGATACAGGCTTTCTTAGTTATGTGTGTTGGAAAAGGCTTTCATACTGGTACCTGAATGGGACTGAAGCAAGATGACTCCAGTGAAATTGTGGTGAAATTGTGACTTTGTAAAAAGTCGAACACTTTATGTACAAGCACGATTGGGTTTGTCTAGGCTTCATATATCCCATTTAGCCCATCTAACTTAATCTGAAGGGCAACAGCCCTGCAATCTATAACTAAACAGGCTTTACTTGTATATGTGGAGTGAAAATTTTTCCCCATAATAATATAGTACTGTAAAATTTTCATTCTTACATCACTGCCAAGAGCTATGAATGACATCTTTTGCAAGCAAGAAAACACCAGAGCAGCCAAGGGTTGGGCTGCTGTGGGGATCTTATAAGATGCCTCAATTAATATGATTTTATTGGTATCTATTTTTATTTTTGAAATTTACCACCCTAGACTTATACACAAGTCAATACATTTTCCCTGTTTTTAGTGGTAAAATTAGGTTCCTCGACTTATACACGGGTCGACTTATACACAAGTATATACGGTAATAAATTATGTTGATCTCTATGAACTGTTAATGAGTAATTATTTTATCTATCTATAATATTTGAATATTCCCTCAGCCCCTCTGCACTCATAAAAACCCAACCCAAGGAGAAATTTTTATTTTAAGATCCTCCATGATCACTGTTTTCTGATGTTGTCCTTTCGGTGTGCTTCAGTTTTCTTTGTTCCCATTGCGATATACTAAATTCTGACATCTGTTGTGAGCGTAGTATGAATATATGGTCAATAGGCTTCTTTGTTGTTGATTTTAAATCTTACCAGCTTGACTTAAGACTGACATTATATAAACATGAAATTGTCAAGTTAATAAATCTTTCTTCTTCTGACTCTTGCAATATGAAAAAGATGAACAGTTTACTGATATGTTTAAAACTGTGAAACAGACATCTTAGCAGAAGCATAAAATGAGTTTTTAGGTTAGTATTATATCTTTCTCAGATTAAAAAGAAGAGGCTTGGATTTATATTACCCCTTCTCTCCTGTAAGGAGACTCAAAGGGGCTTACAAACTCCTTTCTGTTCCTCTCCCCGCAACAGACACCTTGTGAGGTAGGTGGGGCTGAGAGAGTTCTGAACGAACTATGACTAGCCCAAGGTCACCCAGCAGGAATGTAGGAGTGGGGAAACAAATCCAGTTCAACAGATAAGAGTCCCTCACTCATGTGGAGGAGTGGGGAATCAAACCTAGTTCTCCAGATTAGAGTCCAACTGTTGTTAACCACTACACCACGCTGGCTCTCATAAAGGAACCTAACATCATCTAATGGCTCAGAAATGGAGCATAGATGTTAAACAGGCCAATCCAGGGTGTCTGTGTATGTGTGAATTGGCTCTTGGAATTGGCATGAAGGCATAACTGTGCATTTTCCACTTAGGCCAGCAGGGAGGGCCAACAGGGAGGTGGGTGTGCTTTGCGGCACCTGACTCTGAAGAATCTGCACCCAGAAAACCTGACACTGGCATCAATCTAGACTCCAATGTAGTTGGTGACGGGTTAGGGGCATTCCTGGGGATGAAGCCGACTTTAGTCAGCCTCCACTGGGCTTTTGAGTGAGGAACTCCCCCATTGCAGGCCTTGGACTTGGTGTAAGCCCTTCTGCACACGCAAAATAATGCACTTTCAAACCACTTTCACAACTGTTTGCAAGTGAATTTTGCTATTCCACACAGCTTCAAAGAGCACTGAAAGCAGTTTGAAAGTGCATTATTTTGCATGTGCCGAATGAGCCTCTGTTTTGCCCTATGGAGGTCTTTCGGGCAACTGAGGGTTTTCTGGAGTTTGCTGCCTTCCCATGCCACCTGAAAGTCTTCTGCGGTGCCATCCTTGGCTACCAGAGCCCTCTGGATTGGGCTGTCCTTCTATTTTATGTTGCATTCTCTTCGATCTTGTTCTTTCATAAGTAGTATTTAACTAACTTGATTCTTGAATTTATTTTAATGACTCTTCCAAGTAACTAAAGAAAATGTTTTCTTCTAGTGTTTGTAAGCTGCCATTAAGATTCTTCTTTGATGGCTAAATATATTTTCAGTCTGTGCTCAAGTATACTGTATTGGGGAGATTAACAGGTGGTAGATTTTAACCTTGGGGCAGTAAATTAACTTTTTTTTAAAGCTCTGGTCTGTACTACATTGGTTCAGTGCAAATATGACTAATACTTGATTGTGGTGTTCCTGCACTTTTAAATGTATAAAAAAATACTTTCAGTTTTGCTTTTAGTTAAGGGAAATCATAGTTGTGGATTCAGGTTTTGAACATAGTTTCTGAATTCTTGACATGCTCTTGTATGTTTTGATGCATATTGAACTGGTAGCAAGGCATTCAAGAGTCCTCAAGGGTACTAAGTTTGCAGTGGTTGTCAACAGACTCAATTACATGGAGTGTCGGCCACTTAACCTGCTGACTCCAAAATACTGTAAAATTTTCCGTGGTGTAAAAAAAAAAGCCCTTATAATGGCAGTCTCCAATTACATCGAAATGTCTCTAATAACAAAAGCAGGGATAAGGATTATTGGCTTCCTAGGCTTACTCATGCCTCTCTTCTGATACAATGGTTTCCACAGCACTTCATCATATAAACAGATAAGAATTATTAGCAATCAAGTTGGGACAGAAGAAGGAAGTGTTGATGTTCTGAGGCGGGGGCTGATGTCCAACCATGGAAAGCATAAGGAGGTTTCCCATACCTCTCTGTGCTCCTGTTTCTCTTTCTGACCTCCAGGGTTTTCTCAGGGTGTTACTGGACCTATGTGGACAAATGGCCACACATGTTGATGGGATGAAGGCAAGGGGGTGAGACTGCCCTTTCCATGGAGCTGCAGTTGCTAAAGAGGGAGCAGAAACAACATCCCAGTTTCTGCCGCCTTCACTCTAGCTTCCTTAGCCATGCAGTTCTCCCTCCCTAAGGGTCCTGTAGCCCAGAGAAGGATCTCTGAAGGTCAGACAGGGCTGAAGGAATGAAGAAGAGTAGGGGAAAGCTGCACATTCTATGAACAGAGAGCTGGATATCAGCCAGTAATCCCGAAATTGTGGGACCCAAAATTGGATCCCAGCTCTCTTGCAGGTGGTTCACAAGACCGGCGAGGAGGAGGTACAGTTTAGAAAGGAGCCCGGGGAGGCTTTGCCTTTGCATACACATAGGGTGAAAAACAGCCATGAGATACCCTGTAGACCTGTTAATTGTCAACCAATTATGGTTGTATGAGCTTTCCTTCTGTCAGGCTTCCAAATTATTCATGCCTTACTAAGTATAGCTGCAACATCTGACTATAAAGAATGCCTCTGGTTGCAGCAGCATTACCTTCTGTGCTGTCCAGGACCTTGAATGCATGTGGCCCGGTGTAATCCAAACTGCCTTGCGTAGAAGCAAGTGCCAATAAGCCTGTTTATCTGGACGCCAAGAAGGTCTACAAATCTGTTTCTTCACTTTGAAGGAGAAGGTTGATTTAATGTATAATCAGAAAACAGAAGGAGCACCTGAGAAATCATCTTTGTTTTATGCATCCATGTAAGGTTGGAGAGCTATAAATCACTCTTTCTGAACTGGAACCATTTCCAAGATTTAAAATGGCCACTAAAAGTGTTCAGCAGTCTTGATGTAACTTGCTCAGCACAGGAAGTACCTTAAAGTATCCTCTAAATCCATCATCTGGCGAACAAAGTAATGTATTAGCCAGGACTCAGTTTTAAACAAATCCTTGAACAGTTTTTGTTAATTATTTTGTTGTCTTTAAGCTTAGTGAATGGCACCAGAGGAAGCCGGTGTTTTCCCCGCGCCGCTCCCTGTCCCGTCTTACCTTGTCCCTGCTGCTGGCACTCTGCAGAGGCCAGAGGACATGCCTCCTGGTCTCCGACCGTGGATGTGTCACCATGGCTACGGGGGGGGGGGCATGTCCCCTGGCCTCCACAGAGTGCTGGCAGCCGGGATGAGGTAAGACGGGACTGGGAACGGCATGGCCCGTGCAAAGGCTGTGCCGCTGGCGGAGGATGCACCGGCATTAACAATGCTGGTGCACCTCCGCTTGCCTGCCCTTGCAGAAAGCGCCTATGTCTGCTTCCTGAAAGATGGTTATAATTGTAGGAAAAATTGTCCACGTCTAACACTTGAAGCACAACACATTTGTGGGACCACCAAAGTCATTTAGGAAGTAGGAGGGGTAGAGACATGGGAAAAAATCCTTGTAACAAAGAACCTGCACAGGAAAAAAAAGTCAAAATACAGATGGATTAAATGTCAAAACACTGTTCTTGGTAACTGCTGTCCTGTATGTTCCAAGATACTAAAATGTGTTGGATATGATTGTATTTTTATCATTCTTTCCCCTTAGGCACGAGCTTTAACACCCCAGACCGCAGAAACAGATGCAATACGGTTTTTGGTTGGAACACAGTCTCTTAAATATGATAATCAGGTAAACTTGTCTAAAAGCTGTATGAAAATAGAATCAGGATATTTTTTCTTCCAGCCTTTAGCAGGATAATGATATTTCCTTGCCAAACTGAATCTGAGTGTGCCATTTTAAAAATATTGTGTGGAGTCTTGAACAATGTTTAGTTGTGAAGCTTTAAAAGAAGAAGACTCTTGTTTGTGCTGGCAACAGCTCATCAGATAAAGAATATATTACATTGAGGCAGGAATGTGTGTGAACATCTGGCAGTTCAGTTCTCTTTCACCTTTCCAGGCCCATGACCCACCTTTAGACCCCAAATAGTGGGAGGGGTGGGACTGAGTTGCAAGACGATGATGGGAAGCCATGTGACATCACATTGTGGAACTAGCAGGCTGCTTGTTTTGTTCATGGAGGTGAATCCATATTTAAGGTACTCTGGGTCAGATCTATAACCTATGCCAGTGGTGGTGAACCTTTGGCACTCCAGATGTTATGGACTACAATTCCCATCAGCCCCTGCCAGCATGGTCAACTGGCAGGGACTGATGGGAATTGTAGTCCATGACATCTGGAGTGCCAAAGGTTCGCCACCACGGACCTATGCTGTCTTTGTCCTGGGGGAGGGTCTTTCTGCAGGGGCTACCTGTGCTTGTGGTTGAGCAGCCATGTTTTTACAGTGTATTTTAACCAAAATTTTTTATCTGCGATTGTCCTCTGTTCCCTGAATTTTACTCCTCCTTTGTTCCCTCTTAATCCCACCTTAGTTTACCCTTTTGTTCTATGACTTTTTGCAGTCTCCTGCTTGTTGTTTTCTTCTTTTTTTCCTTTGCCTTCCTGTTTCTAATGCCTCTTTACATTTGTCCTCCAGTTGGGTAACCAGTGCTTTAATTTATTATTTTGATTTTGTTTGATAATCACAACTGCTGGCTCTTTAGCTGGTTGTTGGCCTTTTGTTATAATTCAAGCCTCATCCAGAGGCATAGGACTGTGGTGGTGAACCTTTGGCACTCCAGATGTTATGGACTACAATTCCCATCAGCCCCTGCCAGCATGGCCCCATGCTGGCAGGGCTGATGGGAATTGTGGTCCATAACATCTGGAGTGCCAAAGGTTCACCACCACTGGCCTAGGACCGTGGTGGCGAACCTTTGGCACTCCAGATGTTATGGACTACAATTCCCATCAGCCCCTGCCAGCATGGCCAATTGGCCATGCTGGTAGGGGCTGATGTAATTGAAGTCCAGGACATATAAGTGCCAAATATTCGCCACCACTAACCTAAGACATTAATCATGTATGGGTGCCAGCCATTTGTGCTGATCGCAGCAGGGCTGCCTTTCGAATCTAACAGATGTTGATTTTGTTGATTTGAAGATGTTTCCAGGGCCCCCCTAGTGTTTTCTGAATGGTGCCCAGCATGTCAATTACCACTGGAAAGACTTAATCTGGTTTGTGCCATAGTTTCTGAATCTTGATTTGCAAATAATGATATTTAGTGACTTTCTCATGTTCGTTTTCATTGACCCTGCTATCCCCAGGTATTGCTATATTGCAAGTTTTCTCATGGAAATAATTCAGAGTTTGTAGCAGTTTATATTTATTTGATTCCCTTTTGTGTGTTTTAATATCACCACTGTTAGCTGTGTTTTTTGTTTGTTTATGCCAGGGGTAGGGAACCTGCGGCTCTCCAGATGTTCAGGAACTACAATTCCCATCAGCCCCTACCAGCATGGCCAATTGGCCATGCTGACAGAGGCTGATGGGAATTGTAGTTCCTGAACATCTGGAGAGCCGCAGGTTCCCTACCCCTGGTTTATGCCAATAAAGGCTATTCTTTGCAACGTAGGCTCATGATGGCCACTTTTCTTATCCTTTATCACTGTGATGTCCGGTGTGTTACACGTCAACACTTTGTCTTTTTGAATTCAAAAACCCCATAAGATCTTAACCTTCTCATTTTTCGTGATTTTCTCTGAGTGATGTTCCCACCAGTGTTTAGCAGTCCTGATGATGTAATTCTTGCATAAATTCTAGTGGATTATCTTGGCTATTGAGTCGTGCCTCTGCTTGTACTCCGTCTGGGCAGTCTTTTTGCAGCAGCTGAGTATGTGATCTACAATTTCGTCGGCTTCCTTGCACAATCTTCACTTTGCATCACCTGAGGATTTTTCGATTCTGGTCTTGATCATATTTGTCCTAATCGCCTGCTCTTGAGTGGTTAAAATCAGTGATTCAGGTTCCTTTTTCAAAGTTCCGGTTTTAGCCACAGCCAGGTTTTTTCACTGTCCACCTTGTCCTTGATCTTGTCTAGAAATTGGCTGTGCGGTGCTTTGTTTTATTTATTCATTTTTATTAATTAGTATTCATTTGTACCTCCACCATCTTCTTAGTGGTAACCCAAAGTATCTTACAGCATTTTTCTATTATCCATTTTATTCCCATGTAACCCTGTGAAGGTAGGTTAGGCTGGGAGTGTGTCTGGACCTAGGTTACTCAGCAAGTGTCCATGGCAGTGTGGCGTGTCAAATCTGGGCTTCCAAAATTATCACCCTCTGCAAAAGGGTGGTAACTGTACAACTTACTCATCACTTACATCCATGCATAGAACACTGACTGTTGTCCATTTTGGCCTTCTAATAGTTTTTAAGAGACATGTTACAATTTTCTCAGAAAAGTAGTGATACAGGGACAGGTGGAACAATATTAATTTTAAGGTTATTCTGAGTTTTGTCAATCTGTGAGAGTTAGTAAAGAAAAATTGCCTAATATTAGACTTGAGGTGGAAAATCACAGGAGATTAATTCTTTTTACAAGAAGAATTATAAGCTCAAGGGAAAATTAAGCAACATACTCAGTTTACTTCAAAGCACATCATGCAATTTTGCTGCCATAAATGCTACATGTGCTAATGTAGTAGTGTAATAGTTAAGAGCATTGACCTAGCTTTGGAAAATGTGCATTCAAACCCGCAAATTTCCATGAAGCTAGGTAATTGGCCTTGAGCCATCTGCACACTTCCCGCTTAGTATATTTCATAGAGTTGTTGTGAGGATAAAAAATAAAGGAAACCCACGTATTCTACTTTGAGCTTCTCAGAGGAAAGATGAGAAAATGTACTAGGGAAACTGATAGTATTGGAGACATGAGGCATTGTTAACTGTGGGATCCCCATGCAGCTAATAGGCCTCCTCCTTTCAAGTGATACCATTCCATTGTTCGTACCCTCGCCCCTTCTTCATATCTTTTACCACCAAGGCACTGCATTGGCTTCATTGTTATGGGTAGAGAGGCTGTGCTCTCCAGCAGAAAGGGACATGTGGATGCTGTTTCCCAGCAGCTCCCCTGTCTCTCTAACAATGGACTCTTATAACAGCTGGTCTACCAACATACATGGAGAAGGCTGGTTGTGTTGACAGTAGATAGACATGTGCCTTCAAAGTATTCTTTCCCATTCAATTTTGTACAAAGAAGACCTGACTGAAGATAATTCTGACTTTCTCCTCAGACCAAAACACCTGTAAAGATGGCTTCTTCTCCCCTCCCCACTATGCACCAGCATTAATAATTGAAGTGCAGGGCACTTGCTAGGGGTGTTAATGAGTTGATGGGGTTAATGGCCTTTGGCTGTGCTAGAAGCCATCAGCTCCTCAGTCAATGATTAATCCCCAAGAAGTGTCATGAGCCTCTATTGTTATTGCTTCATTTAGCAGCCCCCGTTTCTATATAAGCCAGGTAACAGTGACTTGTTGAAACACTTTTTGGCAGATGGTGTCTTGACATCAAGGTTGCAGGGCCTAACTAGGTTTTAACTCGCAGGCAGGCTGATAGGCAGGCTGGCATGAGTGAAATCCCTTAAACGAGTTTGAAGCAATAAACCATGAAGGGGAAAAAAGCTGCATTCTGCTCATTAAGCAGCAATATGGAAAATGCAGTGGAGGGAAATCAGTGGCCTCTGCTGTTTAAAATGTTGTTAAAGAGTATTTGTCAGACTGTTCCAATGAATAACCTTTATCTGTGGTGTATGAAGGGTAATAATTAAGAGAGGCATTATTTTTAAAGGTTTGAGATTTCCAAGCGGAGGGGCGATATGTGCTGAACTTTGGCAAATCAAATCATCTCTTTGCAGGTTAATTTTTGCATTATCAACTTATCCTCTCTGTAAACTAACAACTTAAGCCACCCTCCATACTTGGAGTAAGAAAGGGCTAAAACACAATCAGTTTAAACTCCTGGATGGTCTTCTATGCTTTGCTTCTGTAATTATTCTCTGTGTCCTTTCCTTTGTAAATTGTTTTTCATCTGCCCTAGTTTTTTTTTAAAGGAAGATTTCAGCGACTTTTTTGTGGATTGGAGGACTCATTTATTTTGGCAGTGTTAGGTGTTGTTCATCTTGGTTTAGGATAGTGGCTTAAACTGGTTGCTTAGACTCGGAGCAGAGCTATGCTCATGCTAGAGGCAAAAAGATTTCCTTCATCGTTGTCCCCTCACTTACTACAGCTGTGTATCCTATTGAGCTATACACAAATCCCTTGACCCTAGGAATAAACCGGGGAGGGGGGAGGGAAGGGCAAATCCCAGAATGTCAGTAACTTATGCTGGCTGTGTGTGGAATCCAAGTCAGTATTATATCAAATTCAAAGGTAATCAAGAAAAATACAGGATGATTCATAGTAGGCTTGCCCTTGCCCAATCTGGACCTGGGAAGAAGAGCTTTTCATGATTCCCACTATGCCCAAGATTTCATGTACTCCAGAAACTCCAGGGGAGTTCTAACAACAGGCTCCCATTCAAGTCTTTCCTTGCAACTAGCAGACCAGGAAATCCTTGAGTGGACCTGTTCACCTCCAGGGTCCCAGGAAAAAGAAAGTGGAGGGGTACAGCTGACACCTGACCCAGGCAGATGAATACATGCTTGGTAGCTTGGGGCCTACCAACCTCCCTCCGAAAGAGGATGCAGTCTTTAGATCTTGGCAGAATCCCTTTATAATCCTGAAGTTCAGCCCCAGCCTTTGCTTGTTCAGCTCTAACAACTCTCTTGTCCTTTAGACTGAATGGTAGCTTATTGCTAAGATTTGGCTCTCTAGGCCAGTGGTGGCGAACCTATGGCATGGGTGCCAGAGGTGGCACTCAGGGCCCTCTCTGTGGGCACGCGCACACAGAGTTCATCATGTGGGGGGGAAGTGGCCCCCCACACTCACATCTAGGCTGGCCGGGGCTGCTGGACTTGATGTGTGTGCACCTCAGTGAGCTCCAGGTGGCTGCTGCACAGGGGAGGGAGGGCAGAGGTGGTAGAGAGGTGCAGAGTGGTGCATGTGGGACTTGCTGGAGGCTACAGCAGGTTGGCCCCTGCTCGAGGGGGTTATTCAGGTTAAATTGCTGCGTTGGAACTTTGCAATAAATAAGTGGGTTTTGGGTTGCATTTTGGGCACTCGGTCTCGAAAAGGGTCGCTATCACTGCTCTTAGTCCTGTAGAGATCCCGAGACCTCCAGTTCCTGCCTCAACTTTTGTGGCGATCCCAAGCCCTCCAGATCCTGCCTTGATCATTGTGGAGATCCCTGGTCCTCCAGATCCTGCCATGTTTATTCTTTTCTGCTTACCTACCTTCGAGCCTTGTTGCCAATTTGCCACATACTGACTGGCCTGTAATGTAATGTCCTTAGTTTTGCTGAAGTGATTAACAGTTGCAATGTCTGAGGAATCCATTGCTCTTTGTCAAGATAAGTGAGCAGCGGTTTTTGAATGCCCTTCTTGGGTGTGGGTGAGCACAGCCCTCAAATCCAGTGTAGACAGGAGAAATAGTCAGGTTATCCCAGTTCTTTCTTAAAACCATGTCAGTCTCTTTCTAATTCTCCCCACCCCCACTGTGAGTGCTTGTGTTTCAGTAGGAGTATCCGTTTTTAAGGAGTGCTTGAGGAGGATCTGTTTTGTGTGGTTTCAGGAGTTAGCTTAACACATAGGAGTTAAATGTATACCAGAGTGTTCACCTTAATGTGTTTTGAGAGGCCTAGAAATGTGTGGCTGTGAAATGAATGGGCGTATCTCTGAACAAAATCGGTGTGAAGTCAGGAACGTGTGCCAAAAATCCCTAGGGGCATGCTGCAAAGAGAATTTCACCCTAAGAAATGGAAGATTTGACTTCTTTCCCTCCCATGGGATGTTGCTGACCAACCTGAGAAAGCTCAAATGTGACACCTCATTCTCATCTCACCTTTAATCCTTTCCATGTCCCCTTACCCACAAGGGTACAGAAAATAATAAGGAGAAAATCCCCTGGAAAATATGACATGCCATATTTAATAACACTTGTCCTCAGAGCCAGATATGGTTCTGATTCATCACGCTGGAGAGAAGAAATCAGCAATGTCTGACTTTGAGGGACCCGAGATAGGGCAGAAGGCTCTTTTGCTTTATATACTGAATGACCCTCTTTATATGGTCGGTAGGGGCATATAATACATGTTGGTTGAGCAAATTGAATTTTGATTTGTAGCTCACCTTTAGGGAATCAATTTCACTGCCAAGGAGACTACTTCATAATTTCAACGTGAGGCTTCCTGTTTTTAGAGAGGGCTGGAAGCATATAGATGAAGCAGCCAGCCTGTGCAATCCGATCTGCAGTGTTTCAGCAAAGACTTGGTTTAAAAATGCTGCTCCGTTCAGGCAGAACTCCGAAAAGGTTTTTTTTGGGGGGGGGGTTTTGGTTTGTTTCCAGTGTTGTAGACATCTTGCTTAGGCAGACAATTGTACAGCAAGCTTGAGAGAACATCTGTCTCTGGATGCTTTTCTGGCGTCCGGCTTGTTTTGAGCTCTTTTATTGTGTAAGCAAACTGGAGACGGAAACGAGTCTTCTCTGGACAACTGACTATGCACATGAATCCCGTGCGATTATAGCTGGAAAGGCGAGCAGTTGCTTGGCGATCCATGCCTTATATTTGTTGAGGGCATTGGCCTGAAAAAACAACAACACTCTTTTGTTCTCTTCCTTCCTCACCCTTTATTTTTGTTTTTAGCCAGTACTTAGTTTTTAACTTCAGCTCAGAATGAGGGGAATAATGAGAAGAGACAGTGAGGCTCATGGGCAAAACCCTGATGGGACTCTTATGATTTGAAGAAATTAAAGGCATGTTAAGTAATATAAAATGTTTAGTTGATGCTTTGCTTTTACTTAAGCTGCATGAATAGTACTTTATTGTTTATTAATTAGATTTGTTAACCACTCTCCCTGCATCAGATGGAGGAAGGTTCTAGAACAGTGATTCCCAACCAGGGTTCCGTGGTACCCTGGGGTGCCGTGAGCATGTCCCAGGGGTACCGCGGCAATTCTACCGGCCCCCCTCACTTTTGCGGTGTCTCCCACCGGCACCAGCAAGGATATGGAGCTGGCCCAGGGGGCAGGGCCTGCCGCAAGTTCTGCAGCCACTTCCCAGCCCCCGTGCTTCCCTTCACCCTGGGAGAGGAAGGTGGGGGTGGCAAGCAGGGGAACTGGGAGGGGAAGGTGTGGAGAGGATTGCAGGTGAGATATGAAGAGTGCGGTCAAGGGTACCGTGACGTCAAAAAGGTTGGAAAACACTGTTCTAGAAACACTCTGCCTTCTATTCTGGTAGTCAGGACTATTCCTTTTCTGCCTCTCTGGATGATACCAAGGAACCTAACAACCTGCCTCATCTTTCCAGCACGAATTTTCAGTTTTAGAGACTAGATGGGGATTCTGCAGCAGATATTTGTGACAGCGTTCAGCTTGTGTAGCGTAGGATGCTGTTTGAACTTCAGTTTTTGCACTGCCGCCAGGTTATGAGGTGCTTAACAGCCCATTTTGTTGTTTGCTCTGAAGAAATTCTCAATAATTTCAAATGGCCTTAGTGCCGTGCAACAGCTGTATCCTTGAGAAAATGTCATTCTATGTAGCTTTATGCACAGAATCTCTGTGGACTTCCTCTGGTCTATCTTTGTTGAGAAAGTGCATCTGTAATCAAGGATGGAGATCTTATGAATCTTAAATATAAGCTCTCCGCATTAAATTCTTTTTTTCTTCAAAGGTATTCTTTTTTTTCCTACTATTTTTTCCTACTGAATTTGGATGCACATGATATCCTATCTCAGGTTTTGGGGGACGGTGTCTTGATTTGATGATCACATTGGACAGATACTGATAGGGAAGAGCACAACTAGGCTTTGGTTGAATCCTGGTTTGTAGGAAAAAACCCCAAACTATAGTTAGTTTTTTTGGCATAAAGGCAAAACTACCATTTGCTGAAAACACAGATGTCTTCTGTCATCAGGCTTTAGCCAAAACCAAGTGCAGAGAGCATCAGTCCTAAGATCCCCCAGGCATATTCTCAACAAGAGCAGTCCAGACCAAAATTAGAAGGGGGGCACTTATTTAAACCAGTTCTTCCTTATTAGGGCTTAAGGAACTTTGAAGTCAATGGAACTTTTATCTGACTAAGCATACAATGAATTATGCTGTTAAGCGCCCCTTACTAAGATGGTGGCCATGAAGCAAGTGAAACTCAAGCAGCGTCCTATGCTACAAGAATGTACCATGGCCAGATTTGTCTGCTGCAGAATCACTACCCAATCTCCGATATGCCAAATTGTTGCTGGAAGATGGGGGAGTTTTGTCAGCCTGCTACAAGATTTGCCATTATGTCTCAATCATGCTGCTTTTTCAATTATTAAAATTCTACTAATATTGAAAATAAAATAAAAACCTATACTTTGTTTTGCACATTCATCATTTATAATTAAGACTGTGTGACCCATGTAACATTGTAACAGGCTTTTTATTGTATTTGTAGATTCACATCATAGATTTTGATGATGAAAATAACATTATAAACAAAAATGTTCTTCTGCATCAAGTTGGTGAAATCTGGCACATGAGCGCCAGTCCGGCTGATAAAGGTGTATTAGCAACTTGCTTCAGTAAAAGTAAGTGTACTTTAAAGATTTTGTTTTGCTTATTTACATACCAAATGATAACGTATATGCTGTATGAAAATGGTCTTATGTGTAACAACTTTTCTAATGTTTTAAATTAAACCATCTTGTTGCAGTGTAACTTTATAAAAATGCAGTTTGTATTTGAATTGAACACCATTTCTTGGCGCCATCCTCTCATGTATTGAACTCACTGATGCTTGCAGGGCAGGACATCTCAATGGAGCTTTTAAATATTTTTCTCCTTACTGCCATTGGGTGGAATATTGGCAGCTAGCTGCCCCTCTCAGTGCCTGAAAGCAATTCCTGGTACCTACGAGTGCACCTGGCCTAGAGTGGCCAGCTGGGGGAGTTGGAGGACTCTGTTGGAGGACTCTGTTGGTTCACCAATAAACCTCATCCAGAGAACTAATGCTTAGATTGTGGCACAGCTAGAGGTGCCAGGGCTTGGGGGAAGGGGGGAGGTGTCAGGGAGGAAATATTTGGAAATTTTGCAGAGCGCTGCAAGAACTCCTATGAAATATTTGTTTTCCTTTGGGAATGAGAGAAATGCTTTTTAAGACAAGTTTTTATTCACTCAAAATCCATAGCATGAAAAAGCCTGAGGATTTTTAGGGAGCACTGAAAAAAATGCTAAGCAGAGCACACACACACATACACACACACACATCCTTAGGCACAACATATGTTTTAGATGAGTTGCACAGTTGCTGATTTTGTGTTGGTTGTAGCAATTGGGATTCTTTTCAGTATCTGTAGTTGCCCAACAATATAACATTTTTCCCCCTAGAACTTGAGCCAGTGTGGCATAATGGTTAGAAAGTTCGAGTAGGATTTGGGACCGCTCGGTTCAAGCCCCTACTCAGCCATGAAACTCACTGGGTGACTTTTAGCCATTTAATCGCAGTCGACCCGATCTGCTTCATTGCATTGTTTTGAGGATAAAATGGAGCTGAAAGCTTTGTTCACCACCCTTTGGAGAAAGGTCAGGAAGAAAATATCGATTCAACTGGTTGTGGTGGGTTTTCCAGGCTATGTGGCTGTGGTCTGGTGGATCTTGTTCCTAACGTTTCACCCGCATCTGTGGCTGGCATCTTCAGAGGTGTATCACAGAGGGTAACACACTTCCCTCTGTGATACACCTCTGAAGATGCCAGCCACAGATGCAGGTGAAACATTAGGAACAAGATCCACCAGACCACAGCCACGCAGCCCGGAAAACCCACCATAAACAGAACTTGAGTTTGTTTTTAAATCTCCTAGTTGTTTGGCCCTGTGCGTATGTTTTAACATGTACATTTGATGTTAGGGCAACCTATTGGCTAATAAAGATGTTATGTGTAGAAATCTGTTCCTTATCTCCAATAGGGTTTTTTAAATGTATAAATGGTAGCCATTGCAAATTCAGGTTGGAGTTTCTGATACATGGGCAGAAGATGAATTAAACCACCAACAAGAAGAAAATGAGCACACCAGGCAGCACTGTTTATTTTACTGTGTTTGGTTTCTGCTTTCAATAAGCATTTATGCAAATGAGCATTATTTTTCTCTTCCAGTTTCATTGTGTCTCTCCATTCTACTGTGTGTATAGACTAGTGGGGTACACTGCTTGGGGTGTCAGAGCAGAACTACAGAAGCCTAGAGTCAAATGTGCTTAGTCATGGGGATCACTGGTGAATTTCGGTCAGTCCATCTCTCAGATTAACCTACTTCTTAGGGTTGTTTAGAGGATAAAATGGAGAGGGCAGAACTATGTGCACTGGTATGATAATCTCAAAATTGCATCCTGTCATCCCAAAACCAGGGGTATGTGTGGGAGAATTTCTCTTTCATGACAGCCGCCTCTGTTTACGGTGGTTTTGGTCCAGGGATTGCCCCATGCCAACAAAGCTCCTCCTTTGCCATGTAACACTATTAAGTGGGTTTTTTTACACATCAAGGTATTGACTTCCTTCTGGGCTGTGATGGCAGCTGTCTGTCTCCAGTCCCTGCCTCTCTTCTCCCTGTCACGTTCCTCTCTTCCTCAGGCTGTGTATCCAGTCCCTTGAGGCAGCTTTCCCCCTTTCACTGATCTCCCCGTGGGCTTGTAAAGACTCTGCTCATTGGGTGAGATTCTGCTCTCTCACCAGCACCAGCATACCATTTCCAGCTCAGTTGTTTTTACATCTGACTGAGCTGTGAAAGGCCTCCTGCCACTGGCTAAGATCCACAGGACAGCCCTGCCGGCCCACAGCAAGTCACAGCTTTCAGGATGGGATTTAGTGTGTGTGTGTGTGTGTGTGTTTTATTACACTCATTCCTATTACGATTGGAAAGCGCCGTGCTGCAGACATTTGAACTCTGAAAATTAAAATGGTTCATTCTCTTTCAGGTACTATGTCAAAGATTTTCAGAATTTTATTTCCTATATCTGGGCCTGTTTTTGTGCACCTTTGAGTTTATCTGCTTCTCTACGGTTTTGCGCACCTGTGGCTCCTGTAACTGAAAACAATGTGTGTGTTTTCAGTCATGATGGGGCTGTTGGGGGGGGGGGGTGACGACTTTGCTTTCGCTTTTGCAGGTGCTGGGCTACTGTGTTTCTCTGAAAATAAGACAGTGTCTTATATTAATTTTTGCTCCCCAAGATGCGCTATGTCTTATTTTCAGGGGATGTCTTATTTTTCCGCTCCACAGCTGCATGGTCTGGTGTTCTGTTCGACGAGCATGCTTCCAAACAAAAACTTTGCTACGTCTTACTTTCGGGGGATGTTTTATATTTAGCACTTCAGCAAAACCTCTACTACGTCTTATTCTCAGGGGATGTCTTATTTTCAGAGAAACAGGGTATCACTTCTTTCTGTGGCCTTGGAGTTCTGTGGCTGAGTAGAGACTCCAGGCTGGACTATGTGAACTGTCTGCTTGGGATCTCTTACTCACATTATCGAGAGTCTGGCACGTTTTTCGCCAGAACTCCCTTTCTGTGTTCCTATCATGTCTGCAATAAAAGCCTTGAACCAATCAAGTGAATTATTGTCTGAACGGGGGACTCTGACACATCTACAGTCAGTTTCCCAAAGACTGGCGATGTCTTGAATCCATGCTGATTAGAAGAGCATGAGGAAGGTCCAGCTGTGGTCCATTGTTATTAATTTATGATCTGTATGAAGTAAATTTGTCATCCTTGTCTGGCATTTACAATGAGGCTGTGGGGAAAGCAAGCAAGAATAAGAATGAGATATTTAGCATTGTAAAAGGCAAGCAGGAAGATAAACCAAAAGAAAACCCCAAACCCAATTCTTTTCAAACAAAGGAAGATGCCAGTTAAATGTAAGCCTCTACAAAGAGATGCATTAATTCTGGACCCAAACTTTCCCTTCTGGTGAAATACTGTCTTGTGTTTCTACTTGTCCAAGAGTGAGGTAGCAATTTTCACGGATTTCCTGCTTCAATCTGGAGAACCCATTCTGAAACCTTTTGTTGAGGACCTGTGATCATGAGGTACAGCTTTTCAGGGCCACAGGGAGCTGCAGCAGGGAGGGAAAAGAGGACAAATGGTTAATATGTGAGCAGATTCCCCCTCCTCCCCTCCCCTTCCCCCTCCCTCCCCTCCCTTGCATGCCACCCCTCACTCACTCCCCTCCTCAGTCCCCTTCCCTTGCATGCCACCCTCCCCTCCCTTCCCTCCCCCTCCCTCCGCTAGGGTGGGTGGGCCATGTCCAGATGCCGGGCCCCCTCCCTCCCCTCTTTTGCATGCCACCTCTCCTCCCCTCCCTCAGTCCCCTCCCTTGCATGCCACCCCTCCCCCCTTCCCTCCCCCTCCCTCCGCTCAGGTGGGTGGGCCATGTCTCCTGATCCAGACCAGTATTTCCTGAAGCTGCATAATTGAGACACTAGAAAACGATCACAAGGACAGGAAGAAAAACTAACCTTCAAATAGGTAAGGTAGCCAGGCAAGTCTCTAGTGGAGGTGTAATAAAGAAGCATGCATAGCCCAAATGGGCAAGTTGAAACAGAATAATCACTGGGGGACTTGATGTCCCTTAGAAGCTGCAAGATCATTATATCTTAGATTGCAATAAATCTTTCTGCTTTGAGAAGGTGAAACGGCAGAAGGACAGTAGATCACTCTGGAGCTATAGAAGCTGGCAAAATTAGAACATTGAAGAGCTGACAACGCTCAGGACTGGAATGTAATACAACCCGCAAATACCCAGTGTTACTTAATTCTTACAGATCTCTTTTTAAAAAGAAAATCAGGAAATCTGAGAATACCTCAGATTTTGGGACAAGCTGCAGAGCTGTAACCTTTCCTTTTGTGCTTTCTTTTGTGTGAAGAAAACAAACCTGGAACAATGCTTTTTCAGGGTGTTCTGGAATCTCATTGATAATAGTTTTGGTCATTTTCTAGTGTAATAGGATTGCCTGCTTTCATTTTCTAAGGCAACGTTTGTCACTAGTGCTCTGAGGTGATCTAGAAGCTAAGCGACTGGAGGTGGTGGTTGAGGCTCTGTCAGCTCCTGCCCTTCAAAATGAGCCCTGGCAACTTCCTGTGTTGTTTTTGTAATCACTGTGTTGTAAGTGATTTTATGGTAGTTTATTATTATTGTGTTTTTTGTTAGCTGCCTTCAGCAGTTATCTGAGAGGCAGCATATAAACTTTGTAATGCAGTATGAAGGCGCATGAAGTCGCCTTTACAAACCATTATTCCGTCAAGGTCAGTACTGCCTATGCAGACTGGCAACAGCTCTTCAGGGTCTCAGGCGGGATCTTTCATATAGCCTACTACCAGATCAATTAACTGGCGATGGTAGGGATTGAACCTGGGACCTTCCGCATGCAAATGTACAAGATTTATTTTCAAGATCTGGATTACTTACAATGTTCGGTTAACCAGCATCTCTCAGAAGGGAGACTCCTCTACCTTAGCCGCCATACCTCTGCATCTTCTGGAACATGTGTGCTTCACTCCCACCCACCAGCAGGTTGGCTTGATGCCTTGGGACTTTACTGGGCTTTCAATAGCCATTGTGCCCACTGATAGCATCCATGAATGCCTTCTTCCCCTGTAGCCTGCCTCACACTGTTGGGAGCCAGCTCTGCTAGAGGGTTCTCGCTCAGGAAGCGGACCACTGGTTTGCCTGCCATGTACGATGGCTCTGTAGCTTGCGGAATGGAGAAGGATCCTGCCAAGTGTCGGGGCCTATTGCCATAGCATTCCCAATGGGGTGGGGTTTAGTTGCTTTGGATTCCTCTGTGGTGACGGGCAGAGCAGAACAAGAAACTTCCATTCCATTTCCTAAGAGTGACAAATCACAAAGCTTGTTGCTGTAAAGAAATGAGAGGGCAGCTCCATTTTCTTTCTCTGAGTTTTGGCTTCCCTGCTCCCATTGGTAGAAAACTGAGAGAACACTTTTTTTGTTTAGTTTGTTTGTTTTTTGCATTTGCTAGATGGGTATGAGAGGATCTCTGTTGTTGCAAACCTTCTACTACTGTAATGAATCCCCAGGGGTTCCTATGCAACCAGTTTGACAAATAATAGCCCAAACAGGTGTTTTTTTTTTCTGTGTAAGTCAGTTTGCTCTCTCCTTTAGTAAAAAAAGAAAGACAAAGACTTGAACAGAACCAGCATATTATTAACTAATCGTTTTTATTTACTTCCTTTCTCTTAAGTGGAAACCCAAAGCAGCTTATGTTATCCTGCTCCCCTCACAATAAAGAGACCAAACCCCTGACCTCAGCCCTCTCACCCTGTTAGCTGTGTGTCAGAATGTTCCTCAAACTTGAAATGACGGTTCTTTTTCCACAAATGAGAGCAAATTGTGTAGTGCATTTACATGCCATTGGCACTGGTATAGTTTGTCCAATTATTGGGAGCAGCAGTGGCAAAGGAGGTTAAGAGCTTGTGTATCTAATCTGGAGGAACCGGGTTTGATTCCCAGCTCTGCCGCCTGAGCTGTGGAGGCTTACCTGGGGAATTCAGATTAGCCTGTGCACTCCCACACATGCCAGCTGGGTGACCTTGGGCTAGTCACAGCTTCTCGGAGCTCTCTCAGCCCCACCTACCTCACAGGGTGTTTGTTGTGAGGGGGGAAGGGCAAAGGGCATTGTGAGCCCCTTTGAGTCTCCTGCAGGAGAGAAAGGGGGGATATAAATCCAAACTCCTCCTCCCCTCCTCCTCCTCCTCCTCCTACTACTACTACTACTACTACTACTACATGAGATTGAATGAACATTTTAACTCCAAAACTCCCCCCCCCCCCCGCCAAACAGGGTACTTTCCTTGCTAAAATCTCAACTATATTCCTATTCCAAGAAGGAAATTAAAGATTATTGGTGTTAACACAGTCTTAAAGTGAGCATACTGTGATAACCGTGCATAAAGCGAGGGGTAGATAAACTAGACGATTTTTGTTCTTACGGTCTTCTATAACGCAATACGTCAAGTTCTCTTTAAGTTGGCAACTGCTGCAGTTTGATATTAAAAATGGTAGTGATTAATAGTCAGGCTGAAGTCTTTGGAACGTCTTCATTTTTAGCAGCCATCAATGAAATGGGAGAAATGTGTGCAACTATAGCAACAAATTTAAGCTCATGTTGAAGCAGGGTGGGGGAGTTAACTCATTGGTTTCTGCTTAAAAGTTTTGTATCTGAAATGAAAACAGCTGTGGGTGCATTCAGCTGTCGCTTTTACTAATGTTAAAACCATCATATGCATGGTCCCGGCATGTTGCCAGGATCCCCTGCCTGCCTCCCTCTTCTCCTGCTCGACTTTCTTGCCCAGAGAATCCTGTTTAGACTCTACTGCTGGATACCTGTGATGTGCAGATGATGGGGTGTGGGTTAACCAGGGCTTAACCAGTTGTTGTTTTTACTTACACCGCCCAGATTCTAAGCCTAGATTAAGCTAGTTCAGAAATTTGTCTCTTGGAGAAGAACTAATCAGGTCAATTGGCTCACTTTCATGGGTTCACGGTGGGCAACGGGAGTTAATATCCTAGTCGAGTTTCTTTGTTATGTTGTAGGCTGGAACAGAAGAGGGAGAAGTCAGACTCATGAACCCCATCAACATGGCTATTCAGAGTTGGTTAGTGATGTCTGAATGCTGTCTGCAGTGGCTAAGCATTAATGGGCTACTCGGGAAATAATGCCGAGACAAACGTACTTTTCCTTCAACAATCGCCTTTTCTCATGACTGTCTGCTACATGCCCAGCTTGCTGGTATGGTACAAAACTTTTCAGTAATGTTCAGCCTCAGTTTTTAGGGCTGAGGGAAGATCACAGTTCCAGGCAGGCATAATAATATTATAAAGTCACTTCTTTTTTTTAAAAAAAAAATCGCTTCTATACTGAGCTTCTGTCACTTTAAAACTAGGACAGTTTCATAAGGTCTGACATTGGTAGCTGCAGAGATGCCTATTTATCACATCAGGTTGACAGCTGTAGGAAATTAAATCTTCTCCCCTCCCCCCCTTCACCTCTTACTTCTGTGGAAAATCCTTGGAGGGCAGAGCGACTGGCATTGCCACCTGCCCTCTCCTTCAGGGTGAAAGCCTTTGTCCCTGGGAGAGATCAGTTGGCACAATAGATATGTAACTTGTACCTCTGTGCTCTAGCATCAGTGGCTCAGCGGGCAACGTAGCAGAATTAACAATACTGTAGGGATCTTGCATTTCCATTACCTGACTTTATTAGAGGGTTTTTTTTAAAAAAGAAGTGCAGCCTAGCATTTCATTAAGATTTCCACACACACATACGCACACATGTATTTTCCCCATATGTGTGTATGTGAGATGGTTCAGAGCATTTATGGAAATGTTGTGGAAAGAGGCAACTGTCGTTCTCTACAATGCAGGGTGGGGAGGAGGAGAGAGAGGTCTGCGCTTGATTAAAGATTGGCTTATCTATTGTGGAGCTGCAACACACACTTTGTCGTACAAGTCAGCGTAGGTTCTCTGAAAACTGGGGCGGAGGGAGAGACAGTTCCAAAGTGTCTGTCATAAATATTTCAAGGTCTGTGCCTGCAATAATAGCTCCATTCGCTGTTCTCCCCTTGTAAAAATTGAATACTCGACTAGCAAGGGCTTTGTGGCAATGTGCTTTTTGAGCAAGCAAGGTTTTTGCGATGGGTTTCACAACTGTGTATTTTGATGTAATTGTAGAAATAGCCAGTAGAGGGCAAAGTCCTATAATTGTAGGTGATAGTCTCTTTGTCTGCGTTGGCAAAGGAGACGCATGCCCTACTGTTAAGAGGATTTAGAAGATTCAATGATAAACTGTCTGTTTTTCGGAATTCAGAATATGCCACTTCCTTACACCCCCACGCACATCCTGCCCGGTGCATCAAAAATAGTCCGAGGTTGTGAACGCCTCCCCTTCTCTCCCAAGACGTGAAAATCTGATCCTGTTTAGTTGCTGCATTTTTAAAATTCTCTCCCACGAAGACCACTACATGGCCAAATATTCATTGAGCAGAGGGGCGGGGGAGGGGAGCCTTCTCATTGAGCTGGGGGGGGGGTTGGGGGAGCTGGGGGGGGTTCTCCCTGAGTGTTGGTCTCTTTTACTATAGAAAATGCGGTCTTGGCCAGGGACCAGGCAGGTAACAAATCATCACTGACAAGGCCGTTTGAGATGGAAAGAGCAGGGTTATCTGCATCATTTCAAGGCAGCTGGGGCAGCACAGGCAGTGCTTTGCCGCAACATAGAAGCGACATGCTTAAAAAATGACATTCAGTTCTTTTGCTGCCACTTCAACTTTTGCTAACATGTAAGTGCCACAAAATAACCAGAAGGTTTTATTACTCCAGACTCTTTAGTTGCTGTTATCTTTGTGTTGCGGCATTTGTATATCCAAGGTAGGAAGGAGGTTTGTAATGGAACAGCTGAACTCTGCTCTTAGCCAAGTTAATCCAAAAGAAAAGGCTTCTGAGGTATAAATGTCTATATGGAGCCTTTATTAAATTTTAATCTAAGAATGTTGAGTGTTTCCCCTGCGTAGGTGAATATTTAAACTGGGGTGGACATGAGCTGGGTCCCACAATGTTAGAATTTATTTTACAGCAATGTGTAGCTTACATGAGGAGTGTGCTCAAGACTTTTTTCATTTGCCCCCCCCATTGCATTAAAAATATTTATTCAAATAATAATAATTAAGAAGAGGAAGAAGAGTTTGGATTCATCCCCCCCCCCTTCTCTCCCGTAGGAGATTCAAAGGAGCTTACAATCTCCTTTCCCTTCCCTGCCTGCATCAAACACCCTGTGAGGTGGATGGGGCTGAGAGAGCTCCATAGAGCTGTGACTAGCCCAAGGTCACCCAGCTAGCATGTGTTGGAGTGCACAGACTAATCTAGTTCCCCAGATAAGCCTCCATAGCTCAAGTGGCAGGGCGGGGAATCGAACCTGGTTCTCCAGATTAGAGTGCACCTGCTCTTAACCACTATGCCACTGCTGTTCTTTGACGTTCTAATAGACCACCTTACTCTGATACAGCTGAGAAAATAAAGGCTTAATTTTTGCCAGGGCTGACTTGTGGATTTTATTTCTGATACCAGTCCTGAGACCTGGAAACATAAAGGGGGGGGGGGTTGTCTCTTAGCAAAAAGGGTTTTTTTCCCCCCTAGCAAACAAGCTTCGTCATGTTCTCTAAGACTCTAAGTATGGGATTATGTAGGAACTATTGTACAAGAATAATGTGAAAATGACTGAAAAGTGCTTCATGTTGATGAGGAAATATGCTGTACAAAAAGGCTAGGCAACATTCCTGACCATAAACTCTGGTGTCTGCTGGCCAAGCAAGGCTGTCTTTCAAATTGTCCTTCCAGTGCTGCACAGCTTGCTTCTAATGGAACTTCTAAGTAATGTTAGTTGCAAAAGGGATGCATTTTGCTCCCTAACTATAGAAAGCCAAACCCATTAAAGCCATTCTTGAAGCCACTGCTTCTTCTGAGGTGCACCCTATTAAAACAGACCAAAGGGTATTCCTCTCCATGAAGAAGAGTTGGTTTTATGCCTCTCTTTTCTGTACCTTTAAGGAATCTTGAAGTGGCTTACAATCACCTTCCCCTCCCCTCAACAGACACCTTGTGAAGTTAGTGGGGCTGAGAGCGTTCGAAAAGAACTGAGACTAGGCTAAGGTCACCCAGCAGGCTTCATGTGCAGGAAGGCGGAAACAAACCCAGTTCTCCAGATTAGAGTCTGCTGCTCATTTGGAGGAGTGGGGAATCAAACCCGGTTCTCCAGATTACAGTCCACCGCTCTTAACCACTACGCCACACTGGCTATCAATAGGAGAGCCTCTTAATAGGAGTGACACCGCCCAGAGCCCTTCGGGGATGGGGCGGTATAAAAATCTAATAAAATAAATAAATAAATAAATAAATAAATAAATCCTTCTGTTTTGTCAGTGGCAAGAATGAGGCTTCAAAGGCTATAGCTGCCTGCTCCTGTCATACTGGGAACATTAATGGGCACCAGCTGGGCTGTAGCTATAGCTGCTACGCGACTTTAACTTTGCACAGCGAGAGCTGCTGTGGCAATGGTGCAGAAGTACCTCCTGTGCAGATTTAGAAGTACACTTCAATTGTGGTTCCCAGGGCAACAGAGTAATGGCAGCCAGCCGGCTTTGTACCACCTGAGCGCATCAAAGAGCAAGTCCTGTCAGCCACTGAAGCCTCAGCTCATCCAGCTCCAGCGTGGATTTCTGTAGACAGCAGCTCCAGTTGAGGTTAAAACCCTTGGGAATGCCATGAAACGCTGGCCCGCACGCTTCTGTTTCTCTTACTCGCGGGTACACAGCTCTCGTTGCAAGGAAGAGTAGCGGTCCTTCATTAGCACACCGCAGTGGGGTATGTTCGATGCCGTGCCCTCGTGGACTGTGTTCTTTCAAAGCGGTTGTTTAAACAAAGGGCTAGGAGAGACAGAAGACATGCACAGGAGGAAATAATTTGGAGTGCTTTACCTGCACATATTCTGTGGCCTAAGGAGTAAATAACCTCCCCTTGGTTTAATCATTGCGCGCTTAGTACTAGTTAGTGTTAAAATAAAACTCTCGGTATATATAATAGCCAGTTGTCAGCATTTTGTCATGCTTGGAACGGGCAGGGAAGGGGCACTGCATTTCCTTCTGTCTTTCCTGGCTCCTCATATGGTTGGTGGCTGGGGAGAAGCATGGGCAATTTCTCTTCTCCCCGCTTCCCCCCCTACCCCGTACATTGTCCCTGGTTCCCAGTTGCCATTTTGCAGCCCAAAATCACCTGCTCTGTACCTCACTGTTGCAAAAGAGTATTGAAGATGGCTGTTTGGGGTTGCATTTTCAGAATGGCTCCGCTCTATAGAAAACCAAGCAGCTGTTCAAGGTGTTTGTTTTTTTTAAATATAGATGGCAGTAGGGTGTCTGGGAGAGAGAGAGAAGAGGAAGGGAATTGAAAGGAAAGAGCGGGATTACAGAAACAGAGAGAAGGAATATAGATGACCCGGACAACATAATGCTAGTTTCCCTTCATTCCAGACTCCCCTCATTCATGGGGAGGTGGGGAGAAAGAAATGGATGCTGAGGGCTGTGTATGAATCCGTATGTCTTAATAAGATTGGGGGTGGGGGAGAGAAGGAAAGTACTTGAGCACTTTGTGGAACCTTTGAAATTTACGGTTACTTTCCCGAGCTTATAATAAAATGAAAGAGAGTTAAAGGTCAGCCCCAATCTATATAAAACAAAGAGTGCTATGTGATCCAGGCAGAATTTGCAGTTGCACTTTGTGCATAGGATGAGCTCAATATGGGAGTTTAAACAACAGAGCCCTGACTAGCATATTGCTGTCTATTCAGTCATGAGGTGAGTGCTTGTGGGCAGGGCTGGCAGTTTCTTAGCCATCTCTAATAAGGCCAAGATAGCATGAAAATTGTAACTCATGAAGCCATCAGTGTGTGGGAAGAACTAATTTGTCACTTACAGGCATCCCTGGAGGGCAGGGTCAGAGGAGTGTGACCCTCTAGCACAGACAGGAAGTAATGTGAAGGGGTTTGTGGTAGGGTGGAAAATCTCTGTATGGAAGCCTACCGTTACTGGTAGAAAGGGGGATATAAATCTTCAAAATAAATGTGGGATAGATAACATGTCCTCAGGGATACAGAGAACTGTGTCTCTTCAGTTTTCTCAGATCATTTAGAAACATTTATGCTGATTTTCCCCAATAGACTTCTCTTTGTACACTCCGTGTTGTTTAAGTGGAGCATCTGTACTGAGTCCTGCCATATATGTAAGAACTAAGCATGTTTATTGCTTGTCCTATTGTTTGTGTGTAATTTGGGGGCATTTTTGGTGTTGACTGGCTGATGTTTGGGACTGAAGGAGTACAAAGGGGTCACATTCTGCTATTTCCCCATGGTTCCCCCCTTCCCCGGAAATTGAAGAATTAGAACAGCCTCTGAGACTATCTCCCGTTTCATATGGATCTGTCCCTGAGGAAGGAGTAGGATTTGACTCCCCTGTGTATCTAATCTGGAGGAACCGGGTTTGATTCCCAGCTCTGCTGCCTGAGCTGTGGAGGCTTATCTGGGGAATTCAGATTAGCCTGTATACTCCAACACAGGCCAGCTGGGTGACCTTGGGCAAGTCACAGCTTCTTGGAGCTCTCTCAGCCCCACCTACCTCACAGGGTGTTTGTTGTGGAAGGGAAGGGAAAGGAGATTGTAAGCCCCTTTGAGTCTCCTACAGGAGAGAAAGGGGGGATATAAATCCAAACTCTTCTTTCTCTTCTTCTTCTTCTGGACATGCATGGATGCAGTGGGATGGAGGGTTACTTGAGATACTTTTACCAGGGACATGTGAAACCTGGAGCTGGCCTTGGATTGCTGTGAGGTTTACATTCATACCAGACTGTTTTCGCTTGTGAGAGAGCTGATCTGTGGACATATCCAGCTGACTTTCTTCTAGGTATCAAAATGGTAAAGTAAATGTTAATACACAAGGCTAATCAGTTTGTCTACTGATGTGTAGCTTCAGACTCTTGAACAATTAGACCCTTTTCATATGTCAAGGATTTTGAAAAGTTGAGCATTAAGGCAAGTTTTGTTCTGAAGCAGAGTCCTTTGGTCATGCGCAAGTTTCTACGCAAGTTGGTTAGAGATGGACTTTTGCTGATAGCTTTAAAATATTTTGCACTTGCTTCTGGTGTTGAAACAGATTGTGGTAGCAAATTTTTAACCATTTGAAGTCGAAATAGTCTTTGAGAAGAAGTAATTTCCTTCAGTTTGCAAGACCCAAACAAGGGTATCAGTGACAGGATTTTTTGGAGGTAATTAATTTCATTGATTTCCATAAGTGGGATTCGATTTGATGGCACATAGCACGCAACAGTGGTCAGTGCTCCAGGTAAAAATTGCACTGATGTGGCCAGATGACTATACATTGTGCATAAAGCATTATCACTTTGCCTACCTGCAAAGAGCTGATTCAATTTGAAGGACAGAAGGACCCTTACCTGGTTGGATAACAACTTAATATCCATGTTGAGAAAGAATTTAGTTCTTTAAGTAACAGAGATGGGAGTTCCATTATGTAGCCTCTTTTACCAAATATAAACCGAGGACCTTAGGAGCTTTTAAGAATCATAGAGGTGGCTGGCTTCTAGAACTCCAAGAGGTAATATTCTGTCTTCCATGAGTGCTACTGTGGTATGCATGAGAGAATATTTGACAATGTATATTGCCAACAAGATGTCAGTGTGTTTAATCATTTGATTTGGGAGATGTACCAGATGTTGGCAAAGTTATGATTTACTGTCAAAGGCTTCCATGGCCAGATTCAACTGGTTCTGGTGGGTTTTCCAGGCTGTGGCCGTGGTCTTTCCTCTGTGATACACCTCTGAAGATGCCAGCCACAGATGCAGGTGAAACGTTAGGAACAAGATCCACCAGACCACAACCACACTGCCTGGAAAACCCACCAGAATCATGATTTACTATTTAGCTTTAGCATGATGTGTGAATCAGAATGCGATAAATTAATGTATTAAATCTGTTTTTATTGTACTCTAAATCAAAGGGCCAATTGTATATATATAGTTTTAAAATATTGCCCAATCTTTTCTTGAATACCTCAGGGTGGCTAGCTTGTTTAAAAAGTTGATATTTGAATAAAAAACAAAGTAAAAAACAATAAGGAATGACCACACACACTATCAAATGACCACAAACACTATCCAATATAAACAAAAACAAACAAAAAACAGCCCAATGCCTATTGAACAATATACCATAGTATCAAGAATTGTTAAAAAGTCCTCCAATGAAGAACCGCTGTAAAAGCCCTTCTGAAGAGAGAGGCCTGGTATACAGTTTTAGGAATAGCGTTCTGCGGGACAGGTGAAACTAAGAGAAAGGCTCAATTTTGGGTGGAGGCCAGATGAGAAAGGTTAGCATAAGGAATGGCGACTGAGGAACTCTGCGAAGATCTAAGAATGTCATGGGTGGTCCTGTACTTATGACCATCAATCAATAGAGTGTAATGAACTATAGCAGCCAACAAGGTTAAAATATGCTGACTCACTCTTGGCTCTTGGCTGTAATGATTATCTACATACTATGCTCCATTTGTTCAATATATTATAAACATGCCAGATTATTGGTCCATCCAACTCAGTACTATCTATTTTGACTGGTTTATTTATTTATTTAGGATATTTTTTTTAAAAGAAGCCATAGGACATAAATAGCATAGAAACTAAATAGCATAGAAACTAAATATAACATAGATCTCGGACAAGAAACAGAATGTTTTAAAAGTTAGTACCATAAAACCCTTGATTAAATACCTGGGTGAAAAGATGTGTTTTAGCTTGGTGCTTATGCAGTAAATAAGGTGCCAGCTGAACCTGAAAGGAGAGGGCATTCCAAAGGCAGGGTGCCACCACAGAAAATGCCATGTCTCTAATCACCATGTGGCTCACCTCCAAAGGTGGGGGCATAAAGACCAGAGCTTGGGAGACCATTCTTAACTCATGGGATAGATAGTACAATAGTAGATGGCCATTCATAAACCCTGCCCCCAAGCCATTTAGGACCTTAAAGGTAAGAACCAGCACTTTGAATTGTGCCCAGAAACAAGTAGGTAGCTAGTGCACGTCTTTCAGCACAGGGGTGAGAACAATCCCTGTAACTAGTCTCTGAAAATACTCTGCTGCTGCATTTTTGGACTAGTACAGTTTCTGGAACATTTTCAAAGGGAGATCCATGTAGAACACACCACAGTCATCTAACTTGGATGTGATCAGAGCGTGGATCATTGTAGCCAGGTCAGATTTTCTGAGAAATGGTTGTACCGGACAAACCAACTGAAGCTGATTAAAAAAAAAGTCTGCCATTGAGGAAGTCTGAGACTGCAATAGTAGGCCAGAATCCATTAACACCACCAGGGTAAAAGCCTGTTTCTCATCGATCCCATTACCTTCTCCAGGCACCTACTCCAGACTTGCACAGACACCTGACTTAACTGTTAAGGAAAAATGGATCTGGGTGTCACCCACATGTGGTTGTGTACCTCACTTCAGAGACCTGGATTATCTCTCCCAGCAGTTTCATGTAGAAGTTAAGTAGTGTTGGAAGACAATGTGGAGAAATGGCTCCCCCTTCCCTTTTCTTTTTCTTTCCTCCCCTCCTCCCATCAGGTATCATAGATTTGGAGGACTTTAGAGATTCCAGATGAACCATCAGGAAGTGACCTAGGGGGAAAAGATATCTGGACCCAGCCTGACCAGGTCAAAGGAGGGTGGGGTCTGGGATCTGATAAATTGCTGGGAGTGGAGGGGCGAGGGCTCTTCTTTCCTTCTGCTGGGGGAGCAGACCTCTTGCCTGAGCTGTGGAGGGCGCAGCCATTTTTGGACCATGTGCTCAGTCAGGTAATGTGAACTGTTTGAGAATTGCAACCTTCTAAGCTTTATATGCCTACCCTATATTCAACAACTCCTAGCTAGGGTATGTTAAGAGATAGGGGCAGGGGATTTGCGTTTATATCTCCTTTTGTTTGGAAACCTTTGCTCAATCTGGTGCTGTGATAAAAGATACTGGTAATCATTTTCTTTTTAACAAATAATTTTAAACCTTAGCTGTGGATGATAGTTCTCTGTGCCACATATGCCCCACTGTCTTGGATGCGCTATTTAAACAGGAGAGAGAGGAAGGCTGAGCAGCTTTTCCTCCAGGACCTCCAATCTACCCTTTGGAGCCCAGGAGAGGGGAACCAAGGGGGAAACTGAGGCAGAGGCCTCACAGTTGGAAAGGAAGCTGGGAAATCCTGATCTTCCCCAGCGGGCAGTACTCAAATGATCAGGTGGCAGCAGCGGTTTACCCAGAGAGAGAGCTAGCCCTCCCCAGGAGAAGTTGGCAACTCCTGGGGGTGCGCAGAGAGCGGGATAGGGCCTGCCAGGCAAAGCAAGCCCGTTCCGCCATAGACAAGGTAGAACTCCATGGGTTTCCATACCATGATTGCCATAAATGCCATGGGCCAAGCAGCAGTCCTCCAGCATCACCTTCATCTGTAGGGCAACCAAGGCTATTAACATCCCAAAACCAGGCCTGAAACCAGATTGGAATGGGTCTAGACAATACGTCTCCTTGAAGACTGCCTGGTGCTATATAGCACCTTACCAAAGAATAGGCTGTTAGCCATTGGTCAGTAGTTGTTTTGGTCCAGGGATGCCTTTTTCAGGACAGAAATCTCACAACTGCCCCAGTGACTCAATCAGTGTCCGAAAACAAACCTCAGTCCATGTATACAATACCTGTTAGGGCCAGCTACAATGACGCAAGCTTTCAAGTTCTCCAGAACTCTTCTTCGAACTTGATGTTACAAAATAAATCTGCCCATGACTTTAAATGGTTAACTAATAAAAAATGGTTATAAAATAAATGGCTATAAAATAAATGGTTAATAAAATAAAATAATAAAATAACAAAATAAATCTGCCCATGAAAAGGCTTTTTCACACTGGTTCAATGTCAGTAGGCAAATAGCTATACACCGGTGCCTTTTGGTATCAGGTTATACTCTCGTTCCTCTAAACAAGGAAAAAAGTGCCTCTCTAGTGGCGTTGCCAAGGACACCAGTTTTCTTCTGACCTTTCTGACACCAAGTGAGATTCAATGACCTCAAAGATCTCTAATGAGCCAAGAGTAAAGGAATGACTCACCAGTCTTATATTCACAATTTTGGTGATAAATTTAACATGATCCTTAAGCCACCAAGGCGAAAAAAGCTGAATTGGCTCGTGCCAAAGAACCTAAGCACCTTTAAAAGCCACGAGTTGGTTGTATTAGTTCTATTATTGTAAATCAAAGCTCCTCATCCTAGGAAGTGAGCAATTGTTTGCCTGAGGTATAAGTTAGTTCTTTTTCATGGGAGGGAAGGAAATAGTTAGCATCCCGTAGACTACGTTCTGCCACTTCTTCACACTTTTGCAAGTTGTGTTATATTACAGTTTGTACTCTATGACACTAAATATAACTTTGACTCTGGACGTCTCTTGTGGGGTTTTCTAGTTTTTACAGTGTTCTGAGTGTAAATGTATTACATTTTGGGTGACGTAACTAATGGAGGACTACACTGGGTTGTTGATTTGATTTTCTGTATGTCGAATACCCAAGTGTGTCCCCACCTACAGATAGCTAAATCCGCAGATAGGGGGCACACTCGTCACTAACAGGTCTTTCTGCAGGCTTTGGGGATCCCAGGTCTGCAAAAAAACTTGAAGATTGGAAAGGGGGGGATTTAAATCACCCTGCTTTTAAAAAAATACTCTCTGCACATCCACATACAGTGCACTTACCCTTCAGGCTAAAGGGGCACTGATAGCCTCGCTGGGCCTGGGGTCTGTGGCAGCAATGTAAGGGAGCCACAATGGGCCCCTCAGCAGAGGCTGGAAGCCTTGTTGGACCCAGAACCAACATGAGTGGCAGCAGTCAGGGAGGGGTGAAAAAGCAGGAGGAAGCCACAGTGGGTTCCACAGCAGAGACAGAGAGACTTACTGGGCCCAGGGTCATTGGGGATGGTGGTAGCAGCAATGGTGGGAAGGAAGCCAGGGAGGAGGAACCTGCAGCGGGCTCTACAGAAGAGGCTGGGAGCCTCACTGGGCCTGGGATTGTCAGTGGGGGTGATGGGGAGGGAAGAAGCCACAGTGGGCTCTGCAGCAGAGCCTTGGAGCCATGTTGGGCTCAGGATTGGCAGTAGTGGTGATGGAGGAAGTAAATCAGGTGGGAAGAAGCTAGGGCAGTGGTGTCGAACCTTTGGCGCTCCAGATGTTATGGACTACAATTCCCATCAGCCCCTGCCAGCATAGCCAATTGACCATGCTGGCAGGGGCTGATGGGAAATGTAGTCCATAACATCTGGAGTTCCAAAGGTTCGCCACCACGGAGCTAGGGGGAAGCTGCAGCAGGCTACACAGCTCACGCTGGAAGCCTCTCTGGGCCCAGGACATTGGTGGCACTGGGGAGCAGGAAGATGGGAGTTCCCCCCTGCAAATTTTCTGCACTTCCACTTGATTCGACTTAACTTAGAATTTGGCTGCTTGTAGATATTCTTGGGCTTATGTGTTGGAGACTCAAGTTCAAATCCTTTCTCAGCCACTGGAGATTATTGGGTGGTCTTGGGCAAATCAGTCTCTTGACCTGAGACATATTTCAGTGTCATTGTCCCCATTGGTAATTATAGTAAAGTTAGTAATTACTGATCAGGTTATAGTTGGAGCTTTTGTCTTTGGAACTTGTATTTTCTTCTTTCTCTAATGAGGGTGGCCTTCTTGTCACCACCAAAGGCAGACTTTTGAATCCTGACCTGCTTGTTCCTCACTGTTCTCACCGGGGTTTTGATCTCACACCTTTCTGCCATATTGCACAGTGAGTGTAAAAATGTTACTAAATGAGGGTGGAAATCATTTTGTCATTTAGTCTGCAGGAGCAGAAATTTAGTGTGTTGATTCAAGGCATTGGAGACTTAAGTCCTGCGATTTTTGTATTCTCATGCAACTGTGTATGCTTTACACTGATCAACGTATTTTAATTACATTTCACGTGGCAGGGTGAAGGAGTTTAAAATCTTGTTACGTTCATTTGTATTGATTTTTTTCCTGCTCCATCCTCATCTAATAATCCTGACTTTTTGTCTTCTGTTCCAAAATTGACCTAGATTTAAGGGTGAGTAGTGAGATAACCAAGTTTTTCAGAAGACATCAAATTATTTAGGTTAGGTCAAAAACAAATCATGAAAGAGCTCCGAATGGAGCTCTTCAAACTTGAAGAATGGGCATTAAAATGGCTGAGATTCAGTGTGAACAAGTGTAAAGTGATGCATATTGGAGCAAATAATTTCAGCTTCTCATATATACTGATGGGATGTGAGCTGGCATTACAGACCAAGAAAGGGACTTTAGGATGGTGGTGGATAGCTCAGGGAAAATGTCAACCTAGTATGTGACTGCTGTGAAAAAGGTAAATGCCATGCTGGCCATCATGAGAGCTGGTATAGATAATAAAACTGCAGCTGTCCTACTGCCCTTGTACAAACTTATGGTAAGACCCCACTTGGAATACTGGTCACCACACCAAAAGTTCTATTCACCACACCAAAAAAAAAAAGGGGGGGGGGATATTGTAGAGCTTGCAAAGATGCAGAAAAAAGCAACCAGAATTATCAGTGGGCTGGAGCAGCTGCCCAATAACTATCAATTAAAATATTTTGGACCGGAAGACTTACCTTAGCCTGAAAAAAAAAGTAACGTAAGGAGAGAGGTTTATACAGTTATGCATGTTGTAGACCGAAAGAAACAGTACTAGAACCTGAAACTGAAGAATGGGAGATTCAGGACAGAATTTGTGGAATTTGCTGCTGCAGGATATGGTCATGGTTGCCAACTTAGAAAGGTTAAAAAGGGAGTGGACACATTCTTGAAGGATTGTGTTATCATAGCTATACCTTTTTCCACAAAAAGATGACAGGAGACGTGTGAATTCATACACCACATTTCCAGGACCTTTTTGTGGAGGAATGTTCCACAGAGGTCCTAGTGTTTGTTCATACTCCCTTTCAGTTCTCTGGCCCTTTCTGCACGGGCCAAATGAAGCATCCCAGGGGCGGCAAAAACGCCGTCCCTGGGAGAGCGTTCGCATGGCTGGTGTTGTTGCATGGCAGCAACGCTGTCCTGCCTTTCCCTGGGGGGCGTGAAGCCGTCCCTGAAAACCTCGCTCATTGAGCAAGGTTTTCAAAAAACTGTGTCTTCCCCGCAGCGCGGTGCAAACCACACCGCTGGGAAGCTGCCCCTTTCCCCGTCACTCCCACTCATCTGCCTCTCCAGCGTAGTTCGGAAGGACTGCAGGGGCCCACCCACGCTGTCCTCCGACCTCCAGGGGTCGGAGGGCAGCGTGGGCAGGGGCCTGCAGCCCTCCCGAGTGACGCTGGAGAGGCAGGTGAGTGGGGGAGGGTGATCGAGAGGTGGCTCCATGCGGAGCCGCCTCTCCAGCTAGGGAGGGAGCCAGGTCTGCTCATGTGAGCAGTCCCCACACCTCCACCGGCATAAATTATGCCAGTGGAGAAGCGCTGCCGCTGCCATGCAGAAAGGGCCTCTGTGAAGACTAAAGAATTGTATTTAAGCGCTGGCGTAATCAAAACCGTTATCCTTTGCAATGTTAAACTTAGTACTTGGTTAAAAGAGCATTTATAGTGCTCTGGGTGGCTATCAGCAACACTTTCACTATTGTACAATTGTGCCTGCCATTTTGTTTCTCGTGGCAGCATGGACCCTGGGCAGGCGCAATTGTTCAAATACAAAAGTGTTGCTACTAGCCGCCTTTTAACAAAGAGCTAAGTTTGACATTGCAAAGGATAATGGTTTTAAGGTGGCGCTTAAATATGATTCTTTAGGCTTCATGGAGAATCAGGACCTCTTTAATATGCAGAGGCACGCACATTGGACTTCTGCTGATGAATGCATGGCCTTCTTTTGGTGGAAAAAGATATAATAAGCATAATAGATATCTTCTCCCTGCAGTACCAGAGGTAACATTCCTGTTTAAGGCCTGTTATACATGGATTTCTTACCTTGGAACTCATAGCTGCACAGTGGGTCAGCACTATGATCTCTTCGCATTTTTCTGTTTACATGTGAGGAGGTATTCATTGCCTGATCCACAGTTTACTTGCTGAAGTCGCAATGGGCCTCTGCTTTTCCTATTTCTCTTAACTTCATCTATCAACTCACTCTTAAAGTCACAGATCTCATCACATCCAGTAGTTGCAAGATAAAGGGTTTTGTGAAAGCCCTTTAAATTGCAGTTATTCCAATATTGTAGCCCCTTTCCAAAAACATCCCTCCCCCCACCCCAAGAAAGAGACAAAGCAGTTCCCTGGACCACACTCTGCTGAAGAAGGTGACCATGTCTTAGAACTGATATCGTTCCCCCGCCTCCACACACACAAACACTTCTTGCTGCTTCTGCCACAGGAGGAGAGAGAGGCTTGTTTTTAAATGGTTAGCCCACCATTTAAAATTCATCCTACGGACATCCCCCTTCCCCCAGCCTGTTAACTGCAACATCTCTGGAAGTGAAACCATCAGGGAAATGACTTAACCTTCATTTTAAGCTTTTCAAATGCAATAAAAGACCACAATTTTGCAGTGATTCTATGTTTGTATTGATATATCAATATAATAATTAATAACAATTGAAGTAATAATAAATCTGAAAAGGGGGAAGGGGAGAGACTGGACTTGAAGATGGTTTTGGATCTGAAAAGTTTGGGTACTGATAAACTAGGGCAGTGATGGCGAACCTTTTTGAGACCGAGTGCCCAAATTGCAACCCGAACCCCACTTATTTATTGCAAAGTGCCAACCCGGCAATTTAACCTGAATGCTGAGGTTTTCGTTTAGAAAAAGCTGGTTGGCTCCCCCTTCCTCCAAACCCACCCACTCGAGCAGGGGCCAGCCTTCTCTAGCCTCAAGCAAGTCCCCCGCACACCGCTCTGTGCCTCTCTAGCATCTCTGCCTCCTCTGCGCCCCCCCCTCCCAGGCAACGGCCACCCGGAGCACAGGCACCAGGCCCGCCAGCCGAGTCCTCCCTGCAGTGCATGCACATCATGCTCAGTGGCCCAGGCCAGCCTAGATGTGTGTGTGGGGGGGTGATTTTCCGCCCTCCACATGACGAACTCTGTTTGCGCGTGCCCACAGAGAGGGCTCCGAGTTCCACCTCTGGCACCCGTGCCATAGGTTCGCCATCACTGAACTAGGGGTTTTGAATTTTATGGCCAAGGAATTGAAATGCCCAAGGAATTGAAGTGTTAAGGATGTAGATTTGTTTTAAAAAGTTATCTGCATAACAATTGATTTATTATCCCACCTGCAAACAAAAGATCCTGCAATGCCAGACAGATAGATTTGAAAATTGTGCCTGCATTCCTACTATTAAGGTAAAAAATTGTACGCTTGGTGAGAAATCATTGTAATTTCCCATATTAATTTAAAAGGATGTGAAAGAAGAAATGCTGGAAAAGTACTTTCAGCAGCACAGCATTATCCACTGAATATTTAGGATGTAGAAATGTGGGTTAAATACATGCTAACTGTGGGCTCTGTGTTAAAAAGGGTTTGCTGACTTCTAGCCTAATGTTTTGTATGTGTACTGTGTGTTTTTTTGGAATAAAGCTCAGTAGAATTATTTGAATATTTTAAATGGCAGATGTTCTGTGCTTATAGTTACAAAAATACTGATTCACTGTATACCAGAATCTCTTCCCGTCTCTTTCCCCTCCCGTGATCTGTTGACATTATCCTCTGTTCCTTAGCTTCAGACAGTAAAGTCATGACATGTGCGGCTGTTTGGAGGATGCCAAAGGAATTGGAATCAGGCAGTCATGAATCCCCTGATGATTCATCAAGCAGCACTCAAACCCTGGAGCTACTCTGTCACCTTGACAACACAGCCCATGGCAATATGGCTGGGTAGGATTCTGCATATTTTATACTCCTGCAAAAAAATTTCAAAGGATAGACTAATGCTGTGCAGTTCAGGTTTTATATTCAAATTTTGACATTGTACATTTAAATAAATCCTCTTTTAAAATTATACTTATTGAGGTTTCCTTCCTTCCCGTCTCTTAATCCCTGTTATATGGTATTTAGAAGTATTAGTCCTCCTATCACCTACTAGTGCACAAGTCCTTATAAAATTCTGCTATGCCTTTCCTCTCTGCATGTGTGCGGTTATATTTATTTTCTATGCTGTACCAGCTAGTACTGTCTTGAATGGCTCAGTCACTGTATGGAATGTAACGTGGAAATCTTGGTTTCATATTTGTTCTCCAGCCACGTGATTGGTTAATCTCTAAGGAATGTTCCCTATTTAAAGTTTTATTTTATCGTATGTTTTGTTGTAAGAAAGTAGATATCTTCCTATCCAAAATTAATAATGATGCATAGATGAGTCTTATCAAAGCTTATCATGTTCCCCTTACTTAATGAAGATTAATATTTTGCTCACAGTGTTCACTGAGGATGTCTTAACAAGGTAGAACTGTTTTTCCGTAGTATTTGTGCACTAGTGAAAACAAGAATGTGATGAACACTCCTGTAAACCAAGGTTGGCTAGCTTCTGTCTTGCATAGTGTACTTTCCTAGAAGATTCATGTTCCTACTGGTATTCCTGTGTTTAATAAGGTGCATCTTCCTTATGCTTTAGAGTTAAGTTATCATTAATCTGCATAAGAGGACATCTTCAGAATCACTTCCCTTTGAAGCCCCCCAAAGCATCACTATTTTTGTGTCAAAGAAACTGGAAACTGCTAGGTGATTTGTCAGTGGGCCATTGCATTTCTTCTGGCCTCCTTTACTATAAAAAGTGGCCTATCACCCTTTAGATAACTTGGTGCAAAGTAAAGCTTCTTCCACTTAACCATAGTCCAGTGGTGACGAACCTTTTGCACTCCAGATGTTATGGACTACAATTCCCATGGCCCAATTGGCCATGCTGGAAGGGGCTGATGGGAATTGTAGTCCATAACATCTGGAGTGCAAAAGGTTCGCCACCATGGCCATAGTCCCTCCAAGACTTCTCTCTATAGCACCAAACACTGCATTTTAAACTCTCCAATCAGACAAGGATAATGTGTCTACTCATCAGCTGCTTGATTCTGAATAATATGTGTAGTTTTCCTATGTTTTGAAACATATTTCTGAACATTTGGTAAATCTGACAACAGTGTGAAGTCCAAATAAGCATATCAGATATGAGGTCTGCTTGATTCCAGGATAGAAATTAATAAGCCAAATTGGAAGTCATTATCTGAAGATTGTCTCAAGAATTTTGGGATAACGTGTGAGATTTTATTCTTACTGTCCTCAGTTTTTTTAAAATATAGCATTTTATGCCACTTTGCAAAATGTTTGATGTTTTTATGAGTAGCTTGCCATGGAGCATTCAGAAACACTTTTAAAGTTTAAGCATGCAGCTGCAAATGAGCTAGTTGTTGGGTTCTGTGAGTAGGGGTCCTGTCAATGAAGGATAGAATTGAGATACTACGCAGTGAAGTTCTTATACACCTTTCAAAAATATGAAGATATATGAAATGCACTGAACTACAGCTTCCATCTAAAAAACTGCTTTATAGCATCTTTTTAGAGATCCACCTCCATATTGATATGATCTGTGACATTTTGGAACATATAAAATTCCAGACAAGAATGTACTACTGGAATGGTACAAAAGAATGGAGCTGAGGAGAAGTTGGTTTAAGTACCCATGGGGGAGAAAGGCAGGGTACAAATGAAGTAAAGTAAATAAATATTTGTGAAGGTAATTAACCTTCATGGAATTTGTAGCTCAAGATTGTCCTTTTTAGGTAGATGATCCATAATGGTGCAAGTAATGAAGGTTGTGGATAGTTTCCTTGCTGCAGGAGACTCATCTCCACTTAGCTGGCAATTTGAGCATTTTGTAGCCCTCCTCCCAGGAAAGAGCTCTGTTCCCAGAGGTTTGGGGGCCCCTGGGTGATTGTCAAAGCGATTTTTGGTTTCTTAGGTTCTACTGGATACTCTCCACAGAGGCCTTGAAAAGCTCTCCCAATTCCTTGAGATGAAAATAGGAACAAAAATCCTCATTCCATAGCTTATTTTGCAGTAACCAGTTGATTCCTGTTTAACTTTTCACTTGTGAAAAGTGGAATGTGAATATGCCGTGACTATTACAATTAACAGAAATTATCCCTCTGCTTGTATGGATGCATTCCAACATTCTTTGGTCAATGAATTTGTCTCTAAATCTAGAAACCAAGTTTTGCTTGATAAGTAGAGTTCTGCTCCAGCTGCTAAGTTATCATTTTCCAACCCTTTTTTAGAGAGTTCCTGGATGCCATCCCATTCAACTGTGTTTTGGCAGCTTCAGCTAGGCCTCTATCCACCGTTAGCTGGGTTGGGTCATGATCTATGCAAATGGCTGACATTCATTAAACCTAAGAATCCACTTGCAACCATGGTTCTCAAGGCAGTTCTATGGCAAAAAAATTAAAGGAATGCATGTTCAGATATAGTACTAAATCCCATTTCGGGAAAACAAATCACAATTCAGTTCTTTATCTAAATGGAGGGTGATTCTTTCAACTTCCAGTTAGGCATGCTGATGAGCCACTGTAATATAAATACAGTGGAACCTCGGTTTTCGTCTGCGATTCGTTCGGAATAATGCAACGAAAACCGAAATCGGCATAGTCTGAGGTATGCTGTTGGTACATGTGCAATGCAAATGGCACACCGGATTTACGCAAAAGTCGCCTCGGAAGCCGAGGCGACCAACGATCACCGAGGCAACAAAATGGCCGGGGGTGATCGGCGAACACCGAAAACGGCGATCTGCGGGTAACTTTAACCGGGGTTCCACTGTACATATTGTCAAAGTGTCTGAAGAACACTCACTTTCTAGTAAAACCAAATATGAGTCCTGTAGCACCTTAAAGGTCAACAGTTTTCCCAGAAGGTATAAGCTTTCTTGAGTTTTAAACTCTTTTCTGTCAGACCCGTGAAGTGAGTTTGATTAAAGAAAGCCTATACTTCTAGAAAGTTTTGTTGGTCTTTACTGTGTTCTGCTTTTGTTCTGCTACTACAAACTATCAGCCCAATCCAAAGCCGCAGGCAGCTAGGGATAGCGCCACTGCGGTGCCCCCTGGCAGCCTCCAGAGGGCTTTCTGGCGGAACAGGAAGAAGAAGAAGAGTTTGGATTTATATCCCCCCTTTTTCTCCTGGAGGAGACTCAAAGGGGCTGACAATCTCCTTGCCCTTCCCCCCTCACAACAAACACCCTGTGAGGTAGGTGGGGCTGAGAGAGCTCCAAGAAGCTGTGACTAGCCCAAGGTCACCCAGCTGGCGTGCATGGGAGTGTACAGGCTAATCTGAATTCCCCAGATAAGCCTCCACAGCTCAGGCGGCAGAGCCGAGAATCAAACCCTGTTCCTCCAGATTAGATACACGAGCTCTTAACCTCCTACGCCACCCCTTCCGCAGCTGGAAAACCCTCCATAGGGCTTAATGGATTTATGCCACCCAAAAAGGTGGCTTATGACCAAGACCTGAACCACAGTGCAGCCAGCTGCAAACCCAGGGTGAAAGCTGACTAACATCAGCTCCATCCCCAGGAGTTCACCAGCCCGCTCCTCCCCGTGCCAGTGTCTGACCAGGACACCTGTGAAGCTCCAGGGTGGCCCAGACTTCTGCCTTTTGCTGCGATGGAGCTGAGGGGTAACTGGCTGTCAGCATCTTTGCCCCCTTCGCTGGTTCAGATGCCTCTTGTGCTGGCGGAGGGGGCAAATGCATTGGTGCAGATCAGTGCCATCTCCACAAGCAGATTTGGACCCCACGTCTGGATTGGGCCACAACACAGCTATCCATCTGAAACATACTTCCCAGTACATATGCATATATGATGTTTGAAGGAAATTAAGGAAGAAATCAAGTAGCTGGAACCTACAGCGGCATAGATACAGGTGGACACTGCTTTTTTTACTCTGACAAGCTCTCTCATGATTCAGACACTATTGCAGTAGTGGTTTCCGATGAGCATTCACGTTTTGCAGATATTTATTTCCGTCACTAATGCATTCTCTCTCTTTCACTTCATCCATATATGTCTTCTGCTCTGTGTTGTTTGTAGCTATGCACTGTGAGTATTGTTGTCTGGTGGCTCTGTTTTTGTGCTCACTTACTACTTCTAAACAGCATTCTTTCTCTGAATTATTTTGCCAGTTTCTCTTTAAGCCAAGTGTGAAGGGCTTTACAACTTGGCAAAAGATGACTGCCTCGGACTAATTTAACTGCGCATTCCCCTTTCACTCTTTCCTCTCCCTCTTCATCCTGGTCTATACTGAGCTTTTTGCTTTCTTTCATGGCAGTACATCACACAGACCTTTCCTTCCTGCTTTTCTTCTGAGTTTTTTTTAATCCCCCCCTTGACCCTATTTTACAGTAAAATGTTTCTGATTTCTTACCTTGGTGATCTGAAACCTCTCAAGATCCAAATCAGAGCGGTTGCTTCTTACATTTCTGCAACGATTTGAAGCATAATCAAAGGATCTTTTTTAGCTAACTGGCTTGCTTCCGACACTTAATACCATAATCAAATAGATACCCATTTGATCTTGGTGGAGAGAGGGCAGGTAGAGCTTTCAGCAAAATCCATACCCCAATGCCCTGTGCTGGTACCGATTCAGTACATTGTCAAGAGGAACAGAAGAAACCCATGATGTGTTATGCATTTCCCCCGTGATTATGGATTTTTCTGCAAAATGTAAAAACTGTCATTGTCAGTACTTGGGGCCAATCTACACGTTCAGGAAAAATGTATGATTGAACTCCCTTTGGGTCTGTAGTATTTAAGACTGCAGATCAAAGATTACATGAATGAGGATTCTGTGTTATCAGAAGTAGGAATCTACCTTTGTCTCTTCTACGCTAATTTCTCACATGCAAGGTATTTCTCTGTGCTCAGCTCCAAGTAGCTTACAGTGCTGCAGATTTTTTTTCAAGTTTTAAGTGAGAACAAGTCCAGCCATTTTCATACCTGATTAGATTTACAAATCAAAGTGGTTCATTAAGCACAATAGCACCTTATTGTTGCAACAGCAACAGCAAGTAATCAAACAAAAACCTACAAAATTTGTTATATTGCCTCCCCACCTTCCCTTCGCCTAGGGCAGGGTTCTCAACCTTCCTAATGCTACGACCCTTTAATACAGTTCCTCATGTTGTGGTGACCCCCAACCCTAACATTTATCCATTGTACAGATGGAGAACACTGATGCAGAGAGTCTTAGGCAACCCCTGTGAAAGGGTCATTCGACCCCCAAAGGGGCCCCGACCCCCAGGTTGAGAACCACTGGCCTAGGGAATTAAGGACATCAACTAAAGCCGCAAGGTGGTGGCTGACCAGTCACTGCAGAGGCAAAGGCATGTTTGGCCTTCTCAGGGCTGGTAATGGCAGAGGGAGGCAGGATGGCAAGGAGAAAGCTGGCCGCACAGTCATATGTAGCTCCTGCAATAAATGAGCAGAACACAGTGTAAAAAAAAGCTGGGTTCCTTGAGACTGGGTGTTTGTCTGGGCTTCTGCCTCCCTGGATTGCCCTGAATTCGCATTAGTCAGATGATCCATGTTTAATCAAGAGGAAGTGTTTCTGTGTGCAGGTCAAAGGTTCACCTCCACAATCTCCCTACAGCTCATTCTTCCATGTGGTCTCTTCTGACCACATCTTGCCTGAGACATGCATACATTCATGCATATGTGAGAAGCAAAACCTTAAGTAAGATTCATTAATTCCTAACCACTCCTTTCCATCTTCCTTTAAGCTATCTTTGCAGGTTGCTTTGAACAGCAATTTCTTTTTTAATTATTACTTGGTGCACAGTATCTCTCCCCCACAACCAATTTTCGAGAAATTCATGCAAGAGACCCCCATGATTCCCTTGTAAAAGGGAAGAATATGCATTCAGTCCAGTTAGATCTGCTCAGGGTTAGTTTGGTAGGGGATGACAATTAAGCGGTTCTTCCAAAGTCTTCATTAAGAAGGTGGATTTGAAGGGAAAATAATGGCATCCTGTAGCTGGAAAGGCCATTGGGAGGAGAGAGCAAAGTTATTTGAAGAAAGGAAATTATAGTGCAGTCCATTGACTGCACTTTTAAAGGTATAACATTTTCCAGAAAATCTGAAGCCATGTGAGGGGGAGCAAAATGTAAATTTGGACAAAATTAAAATAGATGTAAGTACTTAGTCAACCCTAGATCTACTATGATAACATAAAATGTATCACACCTTATCATATAATATATTGTTCAGCATTTTCACAACATTTAAAAGTATAAAGAATGTAGAGATCTACAATCAAAATTCTAAGTATACCTCGTACTACAGAGACAGCTGCAAACTTCTTTGCCCTATCCTACCCTAGTACATATATCTTAGTTTTTTTAAATCTGGGTTGGAAATTATTGCTGTCGAGTTGTGAAAGTAGGGATTATACACAATCCATGTGCAAGGGGATAGGTGGTTCAACCCACCCAGGGTTTCCACCAAGGGGAGGAAGAGGAAGAGCCATATTTTCACATTGCTGTAAAGGAAGAATTAACTTAGTGACCAGAGAGAAAAGACCCAAAGGGGCCGTCTGCATTTTCCAAAGAGAAGATGTTGCTGGTTTCTGTGGGTATTGAGACTGTGTGTGCTCAGAGAGGATGCGATATTAATAGTTGAAACATACTGAATTTGATATAATTCACAGAATAAAAAAAATGAGACAGGCAGCTGTCTTTATATGGAATTGGATGGAGGAAGCAAAGTGTGGAGCAGAAAAGTAGAGTGGACCATTGTTTGTAAGTAGATGGTACTGAAAACTGCAGGAGTTGATGAAGTCTCACAGGAATGAACAGGCCCACTACTGCTCCTTTGGGAACACCTACAGAAAGAGATAAAGCAGAAACATTGAATGAGATCAGGTGAGTAAGGAAAGGAATCTGATAAAGACAGTCACGAAAATCTAGGTCATGAAAGGGATTCAAACAGAAAAAAGTGATCAACTGTACCAAAGGCACCTTGAGAGGTCAAGGAAGATGAGGACAGAAGTAGAAGCCACATGGATTTGGCAGTGATAAGATCAGTGAGGTCATCAGGGCTGTATAAACAGAGTGCAGAGAAGAGAACCAGATTGTAGAGTGTCAGGAGAAAAGCTGGAGGAGGAAGAAGGTCAAGACAGCAGCTGCTCATATTAATTTTTTAAAACATGGCACTGTTATAGTGGCCATCTTAGTTTTTTTACATTAAGAGGGAGGGTAGAATACATGGTTTATAAATGTGTAGGTGTGGAAATCCCAGTTACATTCTGGCTGAATTGTGAAATTCCCTGTGTAGAACTGACCAACATCGTATATCCCAACCCAATTGGAATGGTAGCTGTGAGTCTAAAATTGCATTCTGATCCCTTCCAAGGAAAGGCACATGTAATAACTGGATCATGAACATAGAAAGAGGTTTTCCTTGTACCTCAGAAGTAAAATAATAATGAAACTGGATTTGGCATTCGAAGATTTTGATTCTTTTGTTTTCAGAACTTGTCCTTTATCCATCTATATATTTAAGTAGCATTATAGTACCCACTCCAGATCCACATTTGTATTTACATTCACCCAGAGAAACCACATGAGTACTGAATGCCCATTGCAACATTCCACCCAATACATACATTAATAAAAAATAAAGCTATTCATATTAAATATATAACCATAACCTTTGAGAAAGGGGGGATGGCGCCGATGAGGGCTGCCTCGGTGGAATGCTCTCAAATGGCTTCTACATTTTCTACTATTTCCTGCAATTTACAACGAATTTCATACTCCAGAGACCTTCTGCTAAGAATTAGGGAACGTTTCCTTAAGGAGTGGCTCTCTGCAACTTTACCCCTATCTGTCTTTACAACCACGGAGGAAATTTCAGCACAGGAGGCAGCCATTTCCCGGCAACAACAGATCTTTACAACTACGGAGGAAATTTCAGCACAGGAGGCAGCCATTTCCCGGCAACAACAGATCAGCAAAAACAAGCACAGGCGGCAGAGACGAAGAGGTAAAAGGGCGGGAATTTTAAATAGACTAAGGAATAAGGGAATTAAAAAAACCCCGCTCACTTCAATCTTTCTTACCAATTTATGCTCACTTGCCAACAAGATAGATGAAATACTTCTTTTAAACAGATGCAATTCTGATTTTTTTACAACGCATCTACCCTATGCTTTACTGAAACCTGGCTAAATATGAGCAGTGATATTAATAGCATGTGCATACCGGGGACTTGCAGATATTTACGTTCAGACAGGTTACCAGGGTTATCAGGGAAGAAAAAAAGGAGGAGGATTATGTATGTACATCAACAAAAGCTGGTGTCAGGACATAACAATAATTCAAAAATTCTGTGAAGTATTTGGAGTCCTTACTTATTGGTTGCAAACCTTTTTTATTCCCCTCGAGATATTAATTCCAGTTCTGTTCTTTTTGGTTTCTGATTCATCCACAAGCGTCTCTGTAAAAGGCATTAAGAACTCTAGCGAATCAGATTATGGAGGCTGAAGCCAAAATACCCTGATTCACTGGTTATTGTGCAGGAGATTTAGACAAAGCAAACTTAAGGGAAGACCTACCAAAATACTTTCAGCATGTCAGCTGTCCCACTGAGGCAAGAATATCTTAGACCACTGCTATACAACACTGAAAGATGCTTGCTCTAGGTCTTTACCACGAGTGGCTATTAGGCCATTCTGATCATTGCATGATTCACCTTGTACCTGCTTACAAACAAAGATTTAAAAGCCACAAAACCAATAACTAAATCGGTGAGAACTTGGACTGAAGAACCAAAGTTAAAGCTGCAGGAAACTTGCATATGACTGTACAGACTGGAATATTTTTAAAGACACCTCTGCAGATTTGGATGAACTCTACGAATACTGTAACATCATGCTGTCAGCTTCTGTGAAGATCTTTGTATACCAACCAGGAACTTTAGCGTATATATAGTAACAAACAAACCTTGGTTCACAATAAACTTCCAGCTTGATTACGTCTACCGTTCCAAAGAAGAGGCCTACAGAAAGGGTGATAGAATGCTGTACAATCAGGCCAGAAATGTATTAACAAAGGAGATCAGAGCAGCAAAAAGAAACTACTCTGAAAAGCTAAAAAATCAGTTTTTCTGTGAGCAACAGAGCAAACATGTGGAAAACTCTCCAAAATATCACCGGTTACAATAAACCACCTTCGCAAGCTGAGGGAAATCAGCAATTGGCAGACGACCTGAATGTGTTCTACTGTAGGTTTGAAAACAATCTACAGTCTGCTTTCTCCACAACCTCTGTCTCAGGCCTTTCAACAATAGCCAAACTTCCTGCTTGAACCCATTTCGTTGGGTTTGGCCCCTGTTGATCCTCAGAAAAGGAGATTACAGAGATCTATTTCACAGACAGAGAGGCCTGGAAGAAAGCACCAGACCCAGACAAGAGATAACACCTTCTTGCTTAAAGAGTCTGTGCTGTCCAATTGGCCCCCATTTTCACCCAAATCTTCAACAAATCACTAGAGATTATTACTATGTTCCTTCCTGCTTCAACCACTCCACTATATAAGTCCCAGTGCTGAAGAAGCCTTCCATCAAGGAACAGAACGACTACTGAACCAGTTGCTCTAACTTGTCTGTAGTTATAGAAAACTTTTGAAAGGCTAGTGATGTACCGGTAGAAAACCATCCTGCGGATCCACTGTTGGACCCCTTGCAATTTGCATACCGAGAACAAACAGATCGACAAAGACGATGCTATTGTATGGCTTTGCACTATATCCTACAGCATCTTGAATCGTAAAGACCTATGCAAGGAGTCCCTCTTTGTTGACTTTAGTTCAACATTCAATACTATGAGACCAGACATTCTTCTAACCAAACTAAATCAGCTAGCAGTACCACAGAGCATGTTTGTAAGAGTGGATCACGAAGCTTCCTAACAGATAGGAAGCAACAGGAATTGAAGCTAGGAAAAATTACATCGAACTTACCAGTAAAATGAGCACAGGGGCCCCCCAAGTATGTGTACTTTCCACCACTTCTCTTCTCTCTCTGTATACCAATAACTGCATCTCAAGCGATCCATCTGTTAAAAATACTGAAATTTGCAGATGATACAACAGTGATGGTGGTCTCATTAGTTTCTTGATGAAACCGCATACAGGCCCGGAGATTGAACAACTAGCCTAGGTAGTTGCCACTGGAACAATCTAGAATTTGAACACACTTAAAACCGTAGAAATGGTGGTAGATTTCAGGAGAAACCACTCCCATCCTACCTCCCTCTCACAATACTAAGACAACACAGTATCAATAGTAGAGACCTTTAAATTTCTAAGAATCCATTATTTATCTCATGACCTAAAATGATTGCCTAATATCAAGTGTCATCAAAAAGGCACAACAAAGAATGTTTAACTTTCCTATAGCCAACTCAGGAAGCTCAAACTGCCCAAGGAGCTGCTGATACAGTTCTACAGAGGAATCATTGAGTCTGTCATCTGCACCTCCTATAACTGTGTGTGGTTTTGGTTCTGCAACCCAACAAGATAGACACTGACTTCAGAGAATAATCAGAACCGCAGAAAAATCAATCGCTGCTAACCTCCCTTCCATTGGGAACCTGTATACTGCACGCAGGTCAAAAAAAAGGGCTGTGAAAATGTTTACGGACCCCTCGCATCCCTGGACATGCTTGTTTCAACTCCACCCTCTAGCGTCATTACAATTTGCACTGCACACCAGAGACAACTAGACATACAGAACAGTTTTTTCCAGAATACCATCACTCTGTTAAACAAATAATTCCCTCGATAATGTTAAACTATTTATTATATACTTATTATATAATTACTGCACTACTTTTTTCATCATTCCTATTACCCATCTCCTCCCACTTATGACTGTATGACTATAGCCTGTGCTGACATTTTATTTTATTTTATGATTTTATGTTTTAATTACTACTGATTGTTTCCTGATTGCTTACTAGACCTATATGACAATCATTAAGTGCTGTACCTTATGATTCTTGACAAATGTATTTTTCTTTTATGTACACTGAGAGCATATGCACCGGAGACAAATTCCTTGTGTGTCCAATCACACTTGGCCAATAAAGATTCTATTCTATTCTATTTTAAATTATTATGTGTGAGTTTTTTTAGTATGGATTTAAACCCCACCTTTCTCTCCTGTAAGGAGTCTCAAAACAACTTATAAGCTTCTTTCTCTTTCTGTCCCCACAACAGACACCTTGTGAAGCAGGGCTAAGAGCATTCAGAGAGAACTATGACTGGCCCAAGGTCACCCAGCAGGCTTATGTGAAGGAATGGGGAAACAAATCCAGTTCACCAGATAAGAGTCTGCCACTCAAGTGAAGGAATGAAGAATCAAACCCAGTTCTCCAAATTAGAGTCCACCCCTCTTAACCACTACACCATACTGCTATGTAGGGTTGTGTCCCGGGCCTGGTGGTGGTGGTGGGGGCAAAATTCTCAGGGTCCAAGTCAGCTGGAGGGCCTTTGAGGACAGCATTATACTGCATCCAACCAAATGTCTTTCCACTTATTTTACATTGAGTGCAGTTCAGGCTGTAGCCACTAAAGATACAGTGAAGTCTGAACACAGTAAAAGGCACACTGACTAGTGGCTGGAGACACCTTTCTGCAAGGTAAAAATCTTTTAACCTTTCCTGCCCAGCTGGATGAAAGTTCCTGAACCCATTTCGAGTTTGGGAACTGATTCCCACGTGGGACTATGGCATTGCTTTCCCCACTCAGCAGGGAGCCCACCTCTTCTTGGCTTTATTGCACAGGTCATGTTATTGCAATAGCCATCCATTTTACCCCTTCCTGGCACTTGGGCAAATGATTATCTCCTTGCAGAAATCTCATCTATACTTTGCTGGCAATTTGAGCATTTTATTGCCCTTTTTCCTGGGAAAGAGCATTCCCAGAGTGCACCCTTGGGTGAATTTCAAAGCATCTTATGTCTCCTGGGCACGGTAGGGATCCCTTGCAAACCACAAGTCTTAGGGGGCAGTGGCCTTGCCTACTTTCCTAGGGCATGGTGTGTGTGATTACAGTTCATGCTTGTAGAAAGAAGGTGGTCACAAATGACACCAAGTATAGAATATTTTATTTTTCAGTAAAAATAGAAATTTAACCCTTTTAGACTTTCATAAAATGATTAGTTGTTTTGCCAACTTGATACAAGACTTACATTTTTTAAAGTGTCCAGTGAGTGAACGTCATGAATATATAAAACGTTGTTAATAACAGATTAAAAGATTGAACTCACAGAGAGAGGAATGTATTTCTTATCTTGAAAACAAAATTCTGGCTTGGCTAGCTGTTAGTTGATGTGTGTGAGAGGCAGACTGCACGAATAGTAAAAGAGAGCCCAACAGTGCAAGACTGTCTAAAGATAGGATCTTTACATATCACAGTGGGGAAATAAACTAAGTAACAGGGAAGAACCCTGGTTGGATATGTTAACCTGCAATCTGATTGGTGTAGCAACCAGATGACTCAGAGAGGGCAGAGGTTATCTCGCTGAAAGAAAGTGTTTGAGTATGCTTTTGGATTTTGATTCCTGAGAGTGAACATCTATTGCCTTACTTGCGGGTTAAAACATATTTGTTCTGAGGGTGTACTTTAGTGTGAGTTGGAGAAGCAACACCCAGACAAGGAGAACTGGTTGTTTTATTTATCAGTCAGGTGGAGAAGTTAGGAATAGATCTTCTGGGGCAGAAGAATTCCGGAAGCAGTTAATGTGGGATTATGCACATTAGGTGAATCCCGTCTAGTGTGTTAGGGTTTTGCTAAATGTTTTACCTCAGGAGGGAGATTTATGTTTGAGTCGGGTAGTCAACGAAGTCAAGGCTGTGTGTGAGTACTGTGAAAGGGTATCAGCTAGTTAGGGTCCAAGATCAGTGTTAATCCATTAGCCTATAACATCAATAACATCAAACTGTACCATTAAAAACCTCTAGAACAAATGAAACTTATAAAGCTTGATGATAATCTGAAAACTGAAATTTGAAACCTAAGCTGAAGTTGTATATAATTATTTCCTGCCATCTTTCCATCCATTTAAGATTTCTCCTATCCCATCTCATCTATTAAATACATCTATTTTACTTCTGTTCATAGAACCTTCCTCATTATTCTTTGGTGCCCTGATAAAGGGATTTGCCACAAGTTAAATGACAGGCTTCTTTTCCCTTCTGTGGAGTTATAGGGCCGAGCAATAAAGTTTAAATCACCTCACGCTACCATTCCAAGCAGATCACGCCCAAAGAAAAGGTGGGAAAACTGACCAGCTCAGTCAATGTTTAGCCTTCTTCAGAAAATTGGGAGGGTGAAGGGGTCTGTCACAGCGTGTTACAGGCATTCGTCTCTACCATTAGTCTACTATAATTTGCAAATTTGGGCAATTGTATTATAAGGGAATTATCTTACATATTTTAAAAAAGAACAGCAACCTTCTTTTTCACCATAAATCTTGAAAGATTGTACAGTTGCATCTATGAAAGAATGAACTATGAGATCCAATAAAAGGAAGCAGCAGTAAAGTAAAATGTCTGTCTCGCAAGGACACAATGAATACTCCTGAATCTTTTTATACGTATCTCTAATCAGTCCTCTTCTGTCAGTTTTGTAACCACTTTTTCTTCCAGCTCAGAGGTTGGGGTTTTTTTTAAAGCAAAAATGTTTTCCTTTTAAAAAACGTGAAGGGCTGTGCTACTATCCTCCTCACACACTGTAAGTGAAAGGCACCTAAGCCAAAGTCATTGGATGAGCACTCAATGGAACAACTCTGAAAATCATCAGTTACCAGCTTCAGCACCCTATGTTGAGTACCATTTTGTAGGATTCCTTGACTCTCATTGGGAATTTTTCACAGGGCATAGGGAACTGCAGAGGAGAAGGTGGGAAGGAAGAGGCAGGAATTTCCCATTCTGTATGCAGAACTGTACTTGTCATTTTTAGAATCCATCCCCTGGTTCTGCTAATTTTATGTTATGTTCCCAAATTTGGTTTACTGATGGCTTCAGATTCCACTTATCTCCATTGTCTCCTGAGCAATGTGGTTGTCTTGAGCAACTTTTACTGTGTGTTCTGAAGTATCTAAAGCTTTTACTGTGCTTCTCAGGATGAAGGCTGACTGCTTTCAAGGTTGCCTAACTAAATTTCTTTTAATGTCTTTTCATAGATAGGCTGCTGCTGCTTTTTTCCTTTTCTTTTTTTAAACCAGATGCTTTTTTCCCAACAAGATTATAGGATTTTTTTTTACATAGACTTGGAATGATCTCAGCAATATTGAGTCGTGTGTTGCTGGTGATGCAATAGTTTATTAACTTGAGATGAACCAAGCCAATGAGCCCATATTTATCTATCTCCTTTCAACCATTGATTATGATTTATCATTAAGACAAATAATCTTGATAGTAAGGACCTATCTCAAGAAAACCAAATAGAGATGAATGGGGAGATGGGCAGGAGTTAAAGATTACGATAAGGTAGACTAAATGAGGTCTCATCTTACCATTTTTGTATGAGATAATGGAGAGGGATTGATCCTTAAAACCTGCCAACTTATACCCGACACCCATCTATTCATGTGATAAGAATAACAAATTGGTTCATTTCAGTCTCTTCTTCTTGGTGACACTTTTATACTGCTGCATTTTAAACATTTGGTTGTATTACGATATCCATTAGTAAGCCGCTTAGAGAAATGAGGCTATAATTTTTAAAAATAATTTTCTGAAGATTATCGTTATGTGAAAGGCTCCCAATAAAAGTTACTTGCACAGCACATATATTTTAGAACTGTCGAAAGTACATTTTTTTTTCATTTATGTTTGCAGTGTCTTATGGGAACCAATGGGAGATGGCAAAAAGCTAATTTCTCTGGCGGATAATCACTTACTCCTATGGGATTTGCAAGAAAGTTCAAGCAAAGCTGTGGTAAGGTGGATATGTAACAATTTACAGTTGCATTTACTTTGTTGGTTTTACTGATAAGCTGCTAACATCTTTAATGATGCTGCGAAAAGCACTGTGTTGCTCCACTCGGAGGGAAGCTAACAGATATATGAACAGCAGAATATTCATAATTTTGGTGTGAAACTTCCCCATCTTTTCTTGGCTTCCCTCACCCCCACGTTGGATAGCCAGCCAGCTTTTTATACTTCCTTCTAGCTATTGCCAGCGTTACCTCGAATCGCCCAGTATCCTTCTCCCCCTCTCCCTTGCCAACTGTTGGCCAAATCCTTTTCTAGAGTAACGTCTGTTTGCATGCTGTGATCAACATTCTTGTCTGATTGAAGTGTCAGGTTTTTACAGACATGCTTAGCATTTCCTCCCATCCCTCTTGCCTCCCCTGGGCTGCTTTGCCTTGCTTGCCTTTAAGGTTTTTTTGAATGTTAATTAAGCTTTCACTGTCCCAGGCACTCTTTTTTTGCTCATAATCTCAAAGTTGCCATATTTCTCCTTAATTCCAATCTGTATCAAATATAAGCATTTCCTTTGGGATGTTCTCCAGTCTGTTACAAGTCATGCTGTTTAATAAAAAAAGAGAGAATTTTTCTACTGAACATTAAGTTCTGGTGCTTTCTTGCCTGCTTTTGCTAGATTTTGCTTTCAGGAAGTTGTCATTGCCTTATGTCACTCATTTGCTGCTCTATTTCTCCAAATCTACATTTTCCCTGATTAACCCTTCACTTTGCCAAAATATAGCAATTACTTTCTCTGTGAATAAAACTGTGTGAATTGTCCACTTTAAAAAAGTTTGCATCCTGGTTTTACACTGTGAAAAGTTGAATTCTCTTGATGTGCTCTTGATGTGAATTAAACTGTCTTTCATGCATTTTCTTGTCCATCGTAATTCTGTTGATCAAGAAGACAGGCAGATGAAGAGCTATGAGGGCACTAAAGAAATGCCCACTGGAAATTCCATTGTAACCCCTTCCTGTTCCACAGGCTTGTGACATCCCTTGGTGTTTCATGTTTTCAAATCAGCTGTAGCTGCGCAAATAGAAAATGTTTTTTAAGGGGGAAGAAAAGAGAAATGAAATTCTCAAGATGCTGAATTTAGTATCCAGTTCCAACTTCTGTTTTTGTATGGAATCTTTTAGAATACATATAGATAGGCCTAACTGGTTGAGAAGCAAACTTTATTTATAACTTTAAAAAGTTATAATTTTAAAATTAGTACTTCGAATTTTTTTTAAAAAAATTTCATAGCTCTTTCAAATATATTAGTTGCATAGACCAGGATTGCAGTACTTTAAAAACCTTGGGTTGGTCCAGGCTAAATTTTCCTCAAGGCAGAATGGAACTTCCCTGCCTCCCTCCTCACATGGTAGCATGATGTTTTCCTTGAAATTCTGCTCCTGAGGGACAGGGTCTCTGAGGAATGACATGAGTGAGATCTGCAGTGGCAAGGGAGAAATTAATGTAAATTGGCTGTTTAATCTGGATCCAGCCTCTTGTACGATTCATCGTTCTGAACTGAAGTTGATTTTACAAAGAGGAATGTTTCCCCTTTATGAAGAGATTGTTTTTGTTGTTGGTTTTAAGGCCAAGTGGTAACTATTTTTGCAACTCTATACAGTTTATGTCTGTAATAGTTGAGAAAAGAAGGTAATGATCAGGAGACGATAGGGCTCATCTTGAGATTTGCAACCCTATTAAACACTGATAAATTCTCTGTGGCTGCTGATCGGCTTGATCCTTTGACTGTTAAGAATATTAAAACTGATGACATTAAACAAATCTGCCTCAAACAACACGGCCCACCAAGGATCTTATGGTTTTCTGTGTCCTCCTTTTCCTGTTCTAAGGATAACTTTGTTCTTATTTCATTGTGTACTTAAGATCATTAATAAGTTTTCAAAGGAAAATGTTAAAACCAAGTCAGAATATGGTTTTCTACATGAGCATGAAATTATATGTAATGGTAGACACTGATGAAACCTTAGACATGGTTCAGACTCCCATGAATGCTTGGTTGCTCCTGTCCCTTTGTCCACAGAGGAATATAGTCCCCAGAGAGAGATTCCCTGTAAGGCAGGCCACCAGAGGTGTAGCAAAAGGGGAAAGCGCCCGGTGCACCGATGCGTCCTCCACCCTCGCCCCAGTATGCCCCCACCACACCCTCGCCACACCCCCACAGGGGCACACACCCGGTGCGTTGCCCCCGTTCCCTTGGAGCTACGCCTCTGCAGGCCACCCATTCTAACCCTCTTCCTACCAGTTATAATCACCTGCAAAATAATTCTTCATGTTCTTTGGCATCACTTGGTAATGCCTTATTTTAATTTTATTTATTTATTTATTTATTTATGTTTCAATTTATTATACCGCCCCATCCCCGGAGGGCGGTCTTCATATTCATGTCTTCATATTCATGTCATATATTCATATTCATATTCATGTCTTCATATTCATGAAATGCAGCATTCAAAACATGATACAATTGAACGTTTGCCGTTTATTGTTTTTCCTTTGAATGAAAGGTCAGAATTTTGACAAAACAGAACCAATCTATACATACCTTCAGTTAAATTAAAATGAAGAAATTGTTTTTTTCTGTCTGATTTAAACAGATGCAAGAGGGGGTGGGGGTGGGGGGGCGGTCAGAGTTCTCACAAAATCGCTTTTAAAGAGCCAGGATTGGGAAAAATTAATCTCAAGTGGCAGATCAACTGTTATAAAAGAGATCAGTTGTACATGTCTAAAAACACTTTGAGCATGTGAAAATGAAGCCCATTTCATTACTTTGATGTGCAAGCAAGTTCTCTGAAGGCCCCATTGGGTCCTGTGCCTCATTTCTGCCCCCATATCTGGCATAATAGTTTTAGTTCTTTCAGATTTCTTTCACCAGTCCCCTTCTCTGGTAGTGTACGCAATCCAGACCCATGTCTGTCAGACAAAGTTATTATTGAATGCTATAAGAGCTGAACATTGTACCTGGGCATCCTCTGAGAAGCTGTACCAGTGTGTAGACAAGGATATTTAGTGCAGTAGTAAAGTGACTGCATTTTCTCCAGTGCAGTTGAATTATTTTGTTTCGAACATATATTGCCCAGTGTGCTTACAGGACCCAATTTAATTTGCGGTCTTTTCGTTCACCTGCTTTTCAGAGTGTCAAGTTTGAAGCACCTTCAACAGCTTGCATAAGTAATAAAATCAAAGATAAATATGAGAACAATTTAAAATATTCAAAGTAATGTTAAACAGGTAATTAAAACAGTTTTAAAACAATAATCTGCAGAAAAATGGCAGCAAAAATCCATAAGCTGTTAACAGAAAATAGATAAAATGCAAAATATCTCAACAAACGACATAAACAACACTGCTTCTCTGATTCTTTCAGGCTGGCTGAGATTGCCTGACCTCTTGTGTTCTTCTCACTGTATGGATGGAGACTGTAGAAAACATTGTCAGGGCCTCCATTTATCTGAACATGGGATCTTCCTTGGCTAACAAGATTGATCAAAACACATATATCCATTGCCTTCTTACTTCATGAACCCCATATGTTCTTACAGTTTTTGTTTGCATTACGACTTTGTAGGCCCACGTTTAGGAATAGTGCAGATTGTATTGTTGAAAAAATTTCCCAGTCAGAATCAATAGCCTGTTGTGGGTTTCCCGGGCTGTGTAGCCATGGTCTGGTAGTTTTTGTCCCTAACAATTTGCCCACATCTGCAGATGGCATCTTCAGAGGTACATCACGGCCAGATGTGTTTCTCTCCGTGGCACAGATTAATAGTGCAGATTACTTTATTCCAAGCACAACTGAAAGCATGCCCCCCCAATGACTCAACATTTCACTACTATTTTAACCCAAAATATTTATTTTAACCCAAAATATTATTAATGCTAGCATCATCCCATCAGACCTCAGAAGCTAAGCAGGGTCAGCCCTGGTTAGTACACAGATGGGAACCCACCGAGGAAGTCCACAGCTGCTTTTAGGCTTGCAAATCTCCAGGTGGGGTCTGTAGATCTCCATTATTACAACTGACCTCCAGATAATATTCCCCTCGAGAAAATATCTACTGTGAAGGGTGGACTCTGTGGCATTATACCTTGCTGAGGTCCTTCCCAAATTCTGCCTCCCCAGGTATTCCCCGACATAGAGCAGAATTTCCCTGTGTTCTGCTTGGATTTCCCATGATGTAATTTATTCTGTACAGCTGTGAAAACACTGCATGCCATTTTCCCCCACTCACTCGTTCTCTCTCTCTTTTTAATACACAGTTGTCAAACTCAGCTGCACTGGAAGGAAAAGGACAGTTAAAATTTACCTCTGGGCAATGGAGTCCCCACCACAATTGCACTCAGGTTGCAACAGCCAATGACACTGCTATCCGAGGGTGGGACATTCGAACTATGAGGTAACAAGTATAGTGTCAATCTATCTAGCCATTATTTTTGCATTATTGTGCTCTGGTTTACATGCCTGTCATTGATTCAGTAGATTATAAAAAGACCTAACATATTTGCAGCCCTATAGTTATGTAATACTTCCTTTAACTTCAGTAGAACCGGAGAATCCATTCAAATGTTTCTAGGCTGCATTGTTCAATTGTGCAGTTCAGTCCAGTGTAGAAGCGGCTTAAAATCTGATGTCACAAATATCAGTTTTTAATTTGTTGAAATGGATTTTCAGTTCATGTTTCATTTTGACAGTGGCTTTTAAGATGGCATTCTAGAAGTTTCCAAATTATTAACATCTGGTTGCTTGGCACATATTCAGTAAGTTTTGGGTGCCAACATATCAACAGCTTGAATGCCAACCAACCTGATGCTTCAATATAAGAAACACAGGAGTTCTTTCCTGCTCCAGTTGTGATTTTGATAAGCAGAGAAGTGATGTTGTGCACATCTGTTGCCATGACAACAGAGGTCTGTGCAAGCTTTTTAAAGATACAGCTTATCCCCTTAGCACACAGTAATTTATCACTAGCCTCAGAAGACAAATGTCTTGTAATAACTGCTTCTGCCTTAAAGGGGGAGATGGCTTTAAATTTAGTTTTATGGCTACAGCATGCTCATGGGTGTCAAGGTATATTTCTGTTGTTTCCAGTGAAGCTCTTCTTATACCCAAAATCCATTTGGTTCATTTTGGAAATTTGCGCAAGCACGCACGCAAGCACGCACACACACACACATGTACATACATACATACATACATACATACATACATACATACATACATACATACATACATACATACATACATACATACACGTACATATATATCTTCGTGCAGTTCTGTAACATTCCCATTATATTTTCTGGCAGATATATCTTAAAATCTAATTTTTCCCCTGTTTACTAAATCAATATTAATAAATTCCAAGTAGAGACCCATGATTTTCCGCAAGTGCAGGGGGGAGCATTCTTCCCTCCATCTCGAGCATTGGGCCGAATGACTTTTTTTAAAATTTGGGAAAAGTGGTTTCAGCCAACAGTAGATCACACTGTGTGGCTACCAAGGGAATTGTGGCTTATCTATAAACACAATACATTAAGCTGCTTTCTCCCCCTTCACCACACCAGTATTTTATTCTGTTAAAATTGATTCGTTCTTTCCTGTAAACAGAAGCAATTTGTCCATTGTCACCCCTTGCTCCTGCAACTATTTCAATACGTTTAAAATCGGGAGGTTGTCTCTGAAGCTTTAGGTGTCTAGCTCACACTAAACCAAAGTTGGCATTGGGGCGGGCATTCTGCACAGGGAAGATGATGGGCTAGGGATTTATGCACCCCAAACTGGCTGATCTTGGTAAACAGAAGAATAGCAGTGACTAAGACTGCTTGGTCTGTTCATGCTAATGTTAGCGCTACAGTCTCACTAGAATAAACACAATGTCTTAAATTGGAAGTTGAAGTGGATATGAAGCTGAAAGCTGGGAACTGAAGGCCATGGTCTGATTATGAAGCATATCAAATTAAGGAAGAGGTGTCTGTTCCTCCTTCCATCTGTATATTTAATGATGAAGAATGCCCCCCATCTGCAAATATCTGCAGATTGGAGCTACACAAACACTGAAAAGATTTTTCTCCAAACCTGAGGGTTTGCAGAAAAATCTGAAATAGTAAAAAAACATGCCTGGGTGGGGGTGGGGGTTAAATTCTACCCCCCAATAAAAGCGTGTTGTGCGCAGAGATACACTTATCTTGGTTCTGCTCAACTGGTGGCGGCAGACTCCGGGAGCTGCTCTGGGCCCAGTGGTGGCAGTTCCAGCTGGACTCCGAGGGTCTTGTAGAGGTGGTCAGAGGAGGTACAGTGGGAACTGCTGCCACCACCACTTTTGCCTCTGAGTCAGAAATCGTTCTGGTGAGTGGAGGAGGAGGAGCTGCCACCACCTCCCCCCCCCCCCCCCCCCGCAGTGAGCTAAGTAGGTGTAGCAGCGGTGAGAAAGGGGTCTGGTCAGGCACAAAAGCAGGTGAGCAACGTGAATGGCATTTCCAGGCAGGAGCGGTTGCGCCTTCTCCGTAATGCCACCCTCGCTGGACCCTTCATACAAACATGAGTGAGGGGCATCAGAGAGGATCAGTAGAAAACAGTCGCAGAGGGTTGAGGGAAGAGAGTGGGGAAGAAGCAGGAGGCGAGGGCGAGCTGAAGCAGATAGAGGGAAGGAGGAAGGACTGGTGGACAATGACAAGAAGCAGTATTATGTGAAGCAGGCAGGCAGTGGCAACAGTGATGAGGGGAAGTGGGAGGGGCTTCCCATGGATCAGTTCTGCTAACGCACAGGTGTCAAATTCACGGCCCTCCAGATGTTATGGACCACAGTTCCCATCATCCCCTGCCAGCATGATGCTGGCAGGGGATGATGGGAACTGTGGTCCATAACATCTGGAGGGCTGCAAGTTTGACACCTATGTGCTAACAAGTACCTTTGCCTGGTCAACATTAGTGCAGCAGATCCAATACTTTGTGGCTAATAATTGATGGTTAACTAATTAGGAATTTTCATTGGTGAAGAAAATCACATTTGGCTGCCTTTCTCTGACATTCCTGAAATGTGAAGCGGTGGTCCATATTCTCAGCCCCATCCATCGCAGAGCAGGCAGCCAAGCTGATGCGGATGCTGTTGCTGTGGAATTGCTGTCCCCATTCCATAGCAGAAATGAGTGCAAAGGCAAGGGTGACCTTGTAGTGCAAGGAATTAAGCTGTTTTTCAGAGAGAGGGTTACTAAAGGCAGGAAGCTTGTGGGAAACAAGGTGATAAATGTCTCAGTTAACGACAGTTCCATTGGCAGCTTCCAAGCTTGGACGTGGCTTCCCACGACTGCAAAAATGGCTTTATGTGCCGTCCCATGCCAGTATCTCTGACTGGGCAGAAAAGGCAGATACATTTTCCTATCATTGTTTGATCTCCTTTCCTTTATTCTGCAGCCATTTTGGATCCCATTTATTGAAGAAAAACAAAGATCTTGCTGCAAAAAAAAAAAAAAGAATAATTGGAACAAATGATAATTAAATATATATATATAAACCTTTAATGGCATAATTAAAACAGCAGCAATATACCAGAAAAATGGCGACCTCAGTGTAATGATACAATCTCCAGTACAGTTATAACCGTTTGCTGATGACAGAGCACAAAAAGTTAGCCAGCGCTAACTACTACCAATATAAATAATCTGTGTATCTAGCTTTTCTAATGGCATAATCTATGTCTTATGTCAGAATGATCATCTCTATTCAAAGGTAGCAGTTTAAGGACCATAGCTGTACTTTTGGCCACTGTTTACGTTTAGTTCATTGGGTTTAATACTGAATCAGTCGTGAATATCTAGAAATACAGTACTTTTAAGTGACATAGAAAGTTGGTAGCCAAGACAACTGACCATCTGCTTGGGATGAAATATTTCTTAAATCCCTTAAACACCAATCTGGTGTTCTTCCTATTAGAAATAAAAGCAAAAATAATTCAGGGGTCTATCGTTCTCATGCATGGGGATAATCATGTTTATAACATCATTTTTTTAAAAAAAAGTTTGAAAGTTGCATGTGTGGTGAAACAGGTGTTTATCATGGAAGTGAGCATGGTGGTAGTGGCTTGCTGCATATTGGGGTTTGGGATGGTAGAGTGATAATTAAAACCAAATTATAACAAGGTGCTCATTCACTTTAATACCCCAAATGCAATCTTTTTACCAATGATAACCCAACTATTTCAAGACAGAGACTCCATTGTGAGACTGAAGTAATTTTAAGGTTTGAACCAGAAATCTGTATGCTTGAACCAAAGCAAGCGCAGTGAATTAACTTGTTATTGTATTCGCAGTGCAACCAGGACTCTGGTTTTATGTTTGCAGCATGGCTTGTTTTTGCTGTGTAGCAATTTTTATACCCTTCGCTCCTTTTGCCTGCAGCCAAATATATTGCATAGAAAATGCTCATGGACAGCTGGTGCGGGACCTTGATTTTAATCCCAACAAACAGTACTATCTGGCTAGTTGTGGAGATGACTGCAAAGTGAAATTTTGGGACACCCGAAATGTCAATGAGCCAGTGAAGACACTAGAAGAGCATTCCCACTGGTAAGTTAATATGCTTTGTCGAAAGGGGAGTCTTACAGTGGTTTTCAACCTTTCCAGACCTGGAACTTCATGTTTTTAACCCCCTGAAGAGGCAGCAACATGGTACCCACTTAACTGTGAGGATGTAAAAGGAAGCATCAGGACAGAAGAGCTCTGCCTTGGCAAAGAACATGGAACACCAAGCAACCTCACCTTTGTGCTTCTACTCTGTGTGTGTGCAAAGAGGCAGGAAGAGTTGGCAGCCTGGTTTTCAATGGATGTGCACTAGCAACAAATCCTTGCAAATTATAGTAACAAAAATATGATGGGATTGTGACCCAGACAGTGGCTCGACTGATGATTTTTTCCCTCAAAACCTTTCTTTAGGGTTTGGAATGTCCGTTACAATCATTCCCATGACCAGTTAGTGCTTACCGCCAGCAGCGACAGCAGAGTCATTCTTTCCAACATGGTCTCTATTTCTTCTGAACCTTTTGGTCATCTGGTAGATGATGAGGAGCTTAGTGACCAGGAAGACCACCAGCAGGAGGACAAGTGAGAAACCTGTTTGCTTTTAATCAGTTTGTCTTTTTATTTTCGTTTTCCTTGTAGCTAATGAGTTGACTTCTACTCACTTTTTAGGATTTTTGTGTATGTACCTTATAGGTAAGTAATTTTAACTCACTGGGGTGTGTTACCTCACTAAGGTTGCGGAACTGGTGCTTCTCAGAACTTTCGTGACTGCTCATTATTTCACCCATGGAAGTTGCATGGTAACTCTGGCTTGAATCCAAAGCCAAGTCAGCAGGAGCTTACTGATTTTAGTGAGGCTCCTTATGATACTGAAAAGGTAAATTTTTTAGCTTTCCTTAATTGGGTCTTCTGGGCAGGCAGTGTTGGTTTCACAAAACAACTGATTTCTGAACCAATGAAATCACAATTGCCTCTTCAAAACTTGGCACCAGAATCCCCAATACTTCCAGCACTAATTGAACTGCTCTCCTTGCACTGCAATGAATGCTTCTCTGAGGAGCCTCTGAACTTTTGGGGAGTTGCCTTTCATTCAAGGTAGGGTAGGAAGGGGCCCCAGCAGCCTCAGTGTTGCATGAGAGGAAGCTCTGTATATATGGTCTTTGGCTCACTCTTTCGCCTTTTGAAAGGAATATTATATGCAAATTGCAAGTTCATATTATTTATGTTTGCTTTATATTTAAGCGTATCTCTAATAGCTTTCATGAACTTGGAAGAAGATGCACATATCCCCCTCCCACACGAATACATGTTGGTCCAAAAACCCTCTCTGCTGTCATTTAAATGCACTGCTTGGTTTCTCGCCTACTGGTAAAAGTGGTGAACTTGTCCTCACCTTTTTTTTCTTGTGGATTGCTAAATGACTGAACTCTACGAACCTACCTGCTTCCTCTACTCCTTAGCTGCTCTAAACCTGCCCTGTTTCTTTAGTCCTCCCACCTATAATTTATCTTTCTATAGATGTTTTACTCTCCTCAGAGCATTCCTCTGAATCCTTTCAAATTTGTCAACCATCTTCTTGAAGTGACATCCTAATCTGAACTGAACACAATGCTGCCGGTGATGTCTCGCTAGCACAGAGTAGAGCAGCATTCTCACAGGCTTGGGAACAATACTTCTATCACAGAAATATCAGTAAAAATTGCTTTTTTTTTGTTCTCCAGCATCACACTGTTGACATGTTCAGTTGATTACCTACCAAAACCCCTAATTTTTTGCTGAGGAGCTCTGCTGCCTACTTTGCCATTTTTTCCTCTTAAACTTTTGGATCATTTTTTCCTAATATGGTGACATTTAATTTTGTGTGTGTGTGTGTTGTGTGAATCATTGTTGCCCTTTTGTATAGCCATCCAACTGATTGATGTCATTTGGAATTTTTTAGCTTGTCCTGTAGGGCATTCGCTTCCAGTTTGTATTATTTTTAAATGCAGGACCAAATGTCGATCTTGAGCCTGCATCGCCCATAGAAGATAGCATGTGATACAGTCTACCTGCTTATGAATGGAGACCTGCCCACACCATAATAGTGAATAGGGTTGAATATACATAAGTAATCCTTACACAGTCCTTATGCTTTGCTAGACCATGCCCGGGCAGGGGGGGCAGGGGGCGGGATGGGACAGAAAACTGGTCCTCAGTTCTTCTCTATTTTTAGTATCCTTTGTTCCCACAACAAATAAAAAATTCATCCAGCAAGGCAAGAACCATGTAAAAACTGAAGACCATTTTGCACAACAGAGAATCCATTTGAAGACCACTTGTTATTCCATCTCTCAGGTGACTGTTTTTCACTATAAGCTGTTCATGAATTGGTCACCCACAATTATTTTTACTCCTCCCCAAATCACTGCTGTTGGGAAAACGTGTTCAATCCATACGGCTGTTGTACAAAAATGTCTTGCTCTCATGCACAGTACTGAGGGCTACTACTTCTTGCCCAATCACATGTAATTCTTGCAGCTGCAATGTGGATGGTTGTTTGTGGATTCTCTTCTTCCAGCTCTTCCATTTTTTAAAAACTATTAAAAAAACAAGGGATTCCGTATGTATTTACTTTACATAAAGTGAGCCTGCCTTTCTCTCTGAGATTTGAGGCTAATTACAGAATATAAAACAATGCAACCAACGAGCATAAAACTACCTGTCAGCAATGTAATAGGACTAGGATTTCAGAATTAGAACACAGTGGGAGCAACAAACTTTCCTGAGGCGAGGTACACTATAAATGATGCAGGAACTAGAATTATCAGGTAAGGTAAACGAGGTGATTCCTACAATAATAACTGAAGCAGGCTGCAATCCTATTTCATTGTCATTTATTTCTAACCCCACCCCAATATCTGCCACATAGGAAGCCTGTGAGGGCATGACATTTTTCACAGTATATGGAATGGAGAGGGCAATAAAATCAACTTGTACAAATGTTCTTCAGTGCTGAAGCTGTTGCTCCCATTCTGATGTTAGTATGGCATACTTTATATAGTAGTAGTAGTATTTGTCAATGTTTTCAATATATTTTATTCTCCAATATTGCTAAATAAATCATGAAAGCTTCTTTTTTCTGCAACACTGCATCATATGTTTCCCTTAGTTGAATAGTTTTTAATAAATTGTATTTAGTATTTAAAGAAACGGAAACCTTTTTTTTAAAAAAAAGAAAGGAGGATATTAAAACATTTTTCCTTGTTTATGCTTATGTACGTCTATTGGAACAACTGTCATTATTCCAATGTTCTTACCTTTGCTCAGTCTTTTATGGTATTTCTTTCTTTTCCAGTCTTTATATTGCATCCCACCAAGTATTTTTTGTTTGTTTGATCCCCTCCTTATTATAGCCCCCATCTTATGTCACTTTTGCCTGTGTGGGTCCCATGATTTTGAAGGCATCCCTTTTTGTAGTCAAAGGGACTCCCTCTTTCCTTGGTCACCTATAGAAAAACTGCTTGGATCCAATCCAGAATTTCAATACCGACCTGTGTCCTACTTTTTAACTCGGGAAAACTGGAAGCCTTCCTCCAGCCTAAGGAGCTTTCTCCCAACTTCATGGATTCATCAACACAGAATATATATGTTCCACCTAGACTTTATTTAGTGTAATCTAAATAGATAATTAAGCATGAAATGCCAATATCATTTTCTCTGAAATATAATCATCATACGACCATAAGAAAGAGCCTGCTGGATCAGACCAGAGTCCATCTAGTCCAGCTCTCTGCTACTTGCAGTGGCCCACCAGGTGCCTTTGGGAGCTCATGTGCAGGATGTGAAAGCAATGGCTTTCTGCTGCTACTGGTCCCGAGCACCTGGTCTACTAAGGCATTTGCAATCTCAGATCAAGGAGGATCAAGATTGGTAGCCATAGACCGACTTTTCCTCCATAAATCTGTCCAAGCCCCTTTTAAAGCTATCCAGGTTTGTGTCCATCACCACCTCCCGTGGCAGCATATTCCAACACCATTAGTCCTAATTCTTCTCTCCAGCATTTTCAATGTATGCCCCCTGGTTTTAGTATTGTGAGAAAGAGAGAAATTTCTCTGTCGACATTTTCTACCCCATTCATAATTGTATAGACTTCAATCATATCCCCCCTCAGATGTCTCCTCTCCAAACTGAAGAGTCCCAAATGCTGCAGCCTCCCCTCATAGGGAAGGTTCTTCGGTCCTTCAATCATCCTTGTTGCCCTTCTCTGCACTTTTTCTCTCTTCAAAATCCATTGCCTACAAGGAGTTGAACAATTAAAAGTAGGGTCTTTTCAGGTGCCTCTGTGTTCTTTGTCCATCTAGTGCAATGGCAGTTCCCTCAGGCACTTTTAAAAATTGTTCATGTGTAGGGATACTGTAAAATTTCACCCTGAATGTATTCAACAGTCAAGCTTACCAGGCTCAAGTGTGTTGTTTTGATGTGAGCCAAACATCCAGCCCTTTTAGGTCATGACAGGCAACTGTGAATACCTGCCAAACAGTTTTCCTCAGGTTTATGCACAAAGACACTGCAGATTCAGCCCAATTGGTAACTATTAGCATCAACAGGGATTTCTTAGGCATGCACAGAAGCCTAGGGTTTTGTTAAAGCATTTTTTCAAATGACTGATTTATTTGATTTGTGATGGACTTGTCTATTGAAACAGTTGCTGGTTGAGAGCAGAGCAGGTATTCAGTGAGGATGAGGGGGCAGTAATTAACTGGAGTGTGAGAATGCACGTGTGTAAAAAGCCGGTTGTGCTATGCTGCATGATTAGTAAGGATTACAATAAAGCAGCCTACCAAAAAGCCATAAGAGGGTTGGGAAATAATCAAACCAGTCATCAAAAAAGCAGCTGCAGACAGGACATGGGGCAAATTGTTTGAGCATCTGTATTCATGTGCCAGTTCAGTCATTCTTTAGAACCTTGTTATATAGATTGATATCAAACTGTGCCGCTAATATAAAATAAATACAGTGATAAATATATAACTTGAGAAATGTTAAGCTATTGGCATGCACTGAATACCACATCCTTCAGAACTCAGCCGATCCTTTAGAAGAGACAGAATGAATTTCAGTTCCCAAATATTCTTTTCACATACATTTGCATAGTAAAGACAGAAAATGCAATTTTAACCGCTTTCAAGGTTTGGGGAAGGTCAGCAGAATACTGATAAAGAAATTTGTGTGATGGCTGCATATAAAATATTGTGTACAGTTGTAATCATCCATCTCTTTAAAAAAACTGCAAAAGACAACAAACGTGAACAATGACTTGCCGTACTTTTCTATGAACAAAAGCTAAAGTTATTTAGACTTTTGAGTTGAAAAATCATGGTGGAGACATTATAGACTTTTGTTTCTCTCCTCCCCAAATAAAAACTGTGTTCAGTGACTGCCAAAAGCACACCATGTGGTTGATTAACCTTGGTTTGGTCCAACAAGAAATAACAACACTCTACAGCTTGTAACTAGAGATTGGGAGGTAGCAAATTTAGCATCAGTTCTTTACAAAGAAACAGTTTGCCTTGTCAACCTTTAGCTATTTTTTGGACGTCAACAAGCAAGTAGATATGGGTGATGTGGTATACAGCCAGTGATAGGATCCAACCTATTTGCACCTATTCGGTAGAACCGGTAGCTAATTTTTTGTCTAGTTTTGTCTAGTTCAGAGAACAGGTTGTAATCCCACCACTGAGTCCTTTCGGAACCGGTTGTTAAATTATTTGAATCCTGCCGCTGTATACATCTTTATTTTTTATCATATCCTTCTCCTTAAGAGATTCATGGTCCCTTCTTCCCATTTTATTCTTACAACCATTTTACGTACAGAAGGGCCATCAGGTTGCAGCTGACTTATGGAGACCCCAGCAAGGGGTTTTCAAGGCAAGTGACAAGCATAGTCTGCCATTCCCTTCCTCTGCAGAGACTTCCTTGCTGGTCCCCCTTTCAAGTACCAACCTGTTTAGCATCTGTCATGCACAGACACACAGATAGAACTTGGTAATCAAGTCCAGTTCAAGGTAGGTTCAGAGTTACTCATGAGCGTCAAATCCAAACAAGAGCAACACAACGTACACACATCCAGGTCCCAATGAAGTAGACAGTATACACAAACACAGGCAGAACAGTGACAAGCAGACTCGTTTCCATGAAGCCTCCTGTTCCCCAACCTCTTTTAACGGGGTGCTGCCCCAGCAACTGGAGATGGCTTGCACCTGGCAGTCACAACAGCCCGGCTCCTGCAAACACTCCTCTTTGCTATTAAGGTTGGGGCTGCCAAGTGCACCCTATGCCTCCTGCCCTGCAGGTTGCCATGCAGCCTTCTCTTGTGCCGCTCACAGGGCTCAAGGGATGCAGGTGGAAATCAAGCCAGGCTCTCTGCAGTTGGCCTAGCACACCGGTGGCGAACCTATGGCACGGGTGCCAGAGGTGGCACTCAGAGCCCTTTCTGTGGGTACACGTGCACAGAGTTCATCATGGGGAGGGGGGTGGAAAATTACCCCCCACACACACACACATCTAGGCTAGTCTGGGCACAATCCTTTACCTGGGAGTAAGCTCGGTTGCTGGCAATGGGGCTTGCTTCTGAGTAAACCCTCCTAGGGTCGTGATTCACCCATTCGAAACGTTGCACGGTTGCTTCACCAAGCTTACTCCTGAGTAACGTGTGCCTTAGAGCCAACTGTTTTTTTTCTAAACTAGAACCTCAGTATTCAGGTTAAATTGCCGTGTTGGCACTTTGAGATAAGTGGGTTTTGGGTTGCAATTTGGGCACTCAGTCTCGAAAAGGTTCACCATCACTGGCCTAGCATCAGGAGACTGAGAACTTCTGAATTGGTCCCTGGCTTTGGCTCATGGTTCGTTCCCAGAGCCTCTGTGCTGGTTTCCAGCTGTGACCCTGGGTCTGGCCCCAAAGGGGCCATCTCCTCCTGCAGTTCCACTGCTAACAGATGGAGTGGAGCACCATGCCACCATTTGGCTCCTCTGTGGAAGAGTCTTCTGAATCCCTGGGCTTGGCTGGGCCTGGCTGAATCATGACTGCACCCAAGATCTGATGAGATTGGCCTCTATCATGCTATCTTTCCTTCCAACAACCCTCTTAGCCTGAGAAAAAGCATCTGGTCCAAGTTTGCTCATTCAGCTTCATTGCGGAGTAGGGTTCTGAGCTCTACCTTTGTGGTCATGGCCTGACGCTATCTTAGTACTTCACACACTGGCTTTCAAAGTCTTTCATCAAAGGTGCGACGGACCCCCACACCTGCCTAAACCACTCACTGATCTGTCTTGTCAGATTTTTCCCACCTTTTCCCCTTCAGGGACTGGGGTGCTTAAGAAATGGTAGCATAATGGTAGTAAAAGCACTTTTCCTCAGCCCTCACACTGATCCAGAAGGTGAAGGATGCCTATTGTTTTAAACCTTTCTAGGCAAACCCCTTAATAAGGCACACAAATTAAGTACTGAGGCCTATTTTAAACTTAAACAAAATAAAAGTTTTATTAACCGAGAGGAGATAGGAAAGGTGATAACTTGGAGGGAAGTAATGAATGAAGCAAGAGAAATATATATACACACAAGAGCTATGAGACAGAGATTTAGCTTCTTTATTTTTGGCACAGGCTTAATAAGTTTTGCTTGGTTTCAGTTCTCTGTTGGCTTAGATGTTCAGTTTCATAGATGGTACAGTCACTTGTGATGTTGCTGGCTGAGGGACACACAGGGTCCTACAGGCTTGGTACAGCCCTCACAGAAAACACTCAACAAAACATAAAACACTCTCCAGAGGAAAATAAAGCAAAACTCAATACCCCAGGCTCGCTGGTACTGAGGAATTCTTCTTCCCTCTTCATGGAAGATATATCCCTCCCCTGCAGAGGCGAATGGGGGCCAAATGGCACCTGAAGGCAAAAACCCTCCGGGTGTCCCCCATAGAGCACCACTTACTTGTATGTAAGCCCTGCATACTCGCAGCCTCTCTTCCCAGCTGCTGGGCGAGAAGGGAAACCGAGGGCAGCCCCTCTTCCCAGCCCAGCAGCCGGGGCTGCCAGTCCTTCCCTCTCCAGCTGGGGAAGACAGGACTGGGAGCTCCGATGGCTGGCTCAGCTTCTCACCTCCAGCAGGTGGTGAGCCAGCACCAGGGCTGCAGAGGGCTCCCAGTCTTTCCCTCCGCAGCCGGGGAAGGCAGGACTGGGAACTCTGACGGCCGGCTGAGCTTTGCGCCTCCAGCTGGAGGTGAGGAGCTGAGCAGGGTGCCGGGCACCCGGTCTGCAACCAGCTCCTAGGGACTGGGAGCCGGCTGCAGGCCACATGCCCATCTCAGATCCTCGCCTCCGGCCAAAGGTGCAAACTATTTGGTCAAGTGGGGGAGGGCCCCCCCCCACTTAACCAAAAGGCGTGTGCCTGGGGACATGGGGTACCACCTGTCCCTAGGGCCATACGCCTCTGCCTCCCTGGTTTATATGGCTCCTCTGGAAGTATACTCTTCTACCTTCCACTTGGCCCTCAATAAACCCACCACCAGTTTCTTTCTGTCTGTGTACTGTATAATTTGGTTTCACACAGTTTGCAGGCTGATGTCAGTAGAACTAGCCACTGAGTGAACTATTTTCCCCAGAGAGGTAATGTTTCAGAATACAGTTAAGGAGATAGGTCTTAACTCCAGGAACTCCAAAGTCCAAAAGCCACTCAGATTGTTCTCATGGAGATATCTTCCTCGCTCATTGTGACATCAAGCCATTAGGCCAATCAGAGTGCAGGATACCACAGCCAGTCAGGTGGCTTCTCCTGTCCCTAAGGCTTCTTCCTCACTCTAAATCAGTGGTGGCGAACCTATGGCACGGTTGCCAGAGGTGGCACTCAGAGCCCTCTCTGTGGGCACGCACAGGGTTGCCCCCCCATTTAGGCTGGCCTGGGCCGCTGGGCATGACTGATGAGTAGGTAACCCTGTTAAGTGCTGTTAAACCCCACTGATTTTCATGCGAAGAACTTTACCTGGGAATAAGCTCGGTTGCTGGCAATGGGGCTTGCTTCTGAGTAAACCCTCCTCGGGTTGTGATTCACCCTTTGGAAGAGTTGCATGGTTGCTTTAAAGCAAAACCACCGACTACCACCAAGCTTACTCCCAAGTAACGCACACCTTGGAGCCAACCGTTTTTTTCTAAACTAAAGCCTCAGCATTCAGGTAAAATTGCCGTGTTGGCACTTTGCAATAAATAAGTGGGTTCTGGGTTGCAATTTGGGCACTCGGTCTCAAAAATGTTCGCCATCACTGCTCTAAATGGTAAATAATAATGGCTGCAGACAGACCTGCACTTTAAAATCATACTTTTCTTCTGCAAACTGCCCCAAAAGGCTACTAGGTAAATGGAAGGAGTTAAGGGGTCCCTAGGCTCTATACTTAATGGTATGTAATATTTATAAACAATCTGGAGGCAAGGGGAGCAGGGATATGACCCAACTTGCAGGATACACAAATTAGGATGGGGATGATCCAAAAGAATCTCTCCATTATTGGACACCAAAATTGCTAATGTGGTTCATTGTAATTCTTAGTAAAATATATGGTACCAAAATCCTAACCACATATATGCTGATGAAGTGGTAGCTGGTGCATAGTATTCCAAATGAGGTTGCCTCATAAATCTATACAAAAGTGTTGTGATACTGGCAATAATATTCTCAAATTCAGAGGTGATCCTTCTGTCAATACCTATTAGACATGACAAGCTGGGGCCCAACAAGGAATCGTGGGGCAGAGACAATTGAGAAGTTTATCTCCAGGAGTCTCTAAGCTCTCATTGTCTTGAGCAGATTGATTTCCTTTACCCCTTCCCATTGAACTTTCTTCTCAGGATTCTGTTTTCCTGGCCACGTCAGTTCTCATCAAGCCGTCTTGGTTAAGTTACAAGGTCACATTTTTCTGCATAGCTGGGAAAGGCCACTGAGTATTTAGAAATCTCTTCTTCGACTGTGAGTGGCCTGGTGGCTATTTTGCTATCACTAAATGCACCTTTGGGAAGGGGGAGAACAAACCAGAGAAGGATACTGCCTTCATGGGATTCCTCTGGCTTGCTATTGTTGGAAGTCAGAGTCTAGACAAATGGATCCGTGGTCTGATCCAACGATCACATTTTTTTCTGAAAAAATAAATCCAAATTCTGAATTCTGATTTTGAAACAATATGGTATGTTATCTCCGAGTGAAGTGGATGCTGGAATGGCTACATTTAAAAACAGGAAGAATTTATGCAGCATTTTAGCAGCCATATAACCAGCAGACATATATATTTAAATTACTGGTGAAATTAAGGGGGCCAGAGGGAGCAGACCCAGGCACCATTCACCTTGGTCATGTGGGGGTCATTTTGGCTTCCTGGCTCCTCTCCTCCCCTCACTCAGCCCTTTGCTGAACTCCCTTCGACAGCCGAACTCCCACTGCCACCATAGCCCCCTCCCCCCCTTTTCCTCCTCTGAGTGGTGTGGCCCAGAACACACTGGGGGCAGGAGAAAGACCATGGAAGCTTCCGCTCCCAGTGATTGCTGGCTGCACTGCTCAGAAGAAAAAAAGGGCTTTTTTTGCGGTGGCAGCAGGGGGAGTTCTGCGAGGGAGGGGGGAGTTCAGTGGCAGAGTCCGGACATGGCACCTGGGGCTTGCCCCAGGCGTCATTTTATGGTAGTACGCCACTGATTTTAATTGACTCTTGTTAATACTGAGCGTGTGCATAAGGGTGGCTACTCTGTGTAAATAAACATTGAAGTATAAAAAGTTTTCAGTCAGCAGGTTTCAAAAGTAGTAATAGTTTGGAAGTCATGTTATTTGTACAATAAAACTCCATTTTGTTCACCTAGAAAAGGTTGGAACTTGATCAGTTTGCTTATTTTAAACTATTGCAGTTGAACCAAATTATTGGCTCATATTTGCATGTTTCCTGCAGAGCAAAAAACAGAGATTTGATACTGGTTCCTTGCTGTTGAAGAAAGAGAAGAGGAGTTTGGATTCATACCCCACTTTTCTCAACCATAAAGAGTCTCAAAGTGGCTTACAAACTTCTTCCCTTCCTCTCCCCACAACAGATACTTTGTAAGGTACTGAGAGAGAATTCTGAGAGAACTGTGATTAGTCCAAGGTCCTCCAGAAAGCTTCATGTGTAGGAGTGGGGAAACAAATTCAGTTCGCCAGATAAGAGTCTGCAACTTATGTAGAGGAGTGGGGAATCAAACCCAGATTGGGTTAACCACTACACCACACTGTCTCTTAACCACTACTCCATGCTGTTCCCATGGGAAACAAAGGAAATGGGAACCAGCTGTCTGTCACAGGTTTTATCCATATGAGACTGATAATGTGATTTTCCCAGCCCTCTGTAGACTGTAGTTGGCCAAAGTCCGGCTGACAAATGCATTTAAAAAAATCTTGATATTCTCCACTCATTCTTATCTTGGGTCCTTTTTGTATCAGGTAAACAGTACCTGCTTAGAAAAGATTCCTTTCCTGAAATCCTAAGTAGTAACCCTTCTGACTGATGCCAACAAGATCCTAAAAGACTTCTATAATTGTTAGCATACCGAAAGAAATACTGGATCTGTTCAAATTTAATGAGAAACAATGGCTTGCTGTTCCAGAACTTAATCTTGAAAGTGCTTCAGCTCACATGTTCCTCTCTCCTTCCGGCCCCGTCCTCATTTGTGTGCAGCTTAGATATGAAAGAATTTCTGGTTCCCAGTGAGCTATGGAATTAAATTATGGCCTGTGGACACTCTCAGTTTGTTGCCTCACCGTATTACGATGTCATGACAACTTGTGGTTTGGGAACCTGCTGGTTTTTAGTATCTGACCATGAGGAGAAGGAGGGGGCATGCAAACCTGAGGACTTCCAACACATATTCTCATGATGATCTGGGCTTATCATTACATCTGAGAGCAGCAGCTGTTTGGTTAGGTAGTAGACACTTTTATCAGCAAGTTAAAAGTAAGTTCCTTGGCTGTTTATTGAGCTGAGTTGAATAAAAACAAGAGCATATCAAACAGAGCATGAAATTTGCAAGTACAAAATCTGGGGTTACTGCTTGATCCTTCCATGTTATACTGGTTTAATTTCATCATTAGGATGGCTTGAGATACTATGACTCCTTTCCAGAGGTGTAGCTGGGCCAGAGTGTGCCCGGTGCTCCCTCTGTGTTTTCTGCCTCCCCTCCCTCCCCGCGGCACCCTAGCCTGCCGCCCCCATCCCTTACCTTAGTGCAGGCTGGAGAAGCGGCCTGTTCCCTTCAGGCTGAAAACGGCCTTGTGGGAACTGCACTTCCCATGAGACCCTGGGGCCTCTTCCCCAGCCTGCACTGTTTGATGAAGGTAAGTGTGTGCTGGGGTTTGGGGTGGTGGTGGTGGGGATTTTCCATCCCCCAGGTGTGTGCCCAGTGCAGCATGTACCCCCTGGCCCCTGGTAGCTCCGCCTCTGTTCCTTTCTCCTTTGTACATGTAGCTGAAGTTGGCTCCTTCAGGTTGATCAAGGATCTCAGAATGTGAATGTAAGCGTAGCCCATGGCTCATTTTGTGAAGACGTATGATTAGGAAATACTATGAAGCCTGGATAAACATATTCCATTGTATTAATGCAAGGATGAAATTTGACTGGCCATCCTTAGACCTCTTGAAACAGTGGGTCGAAGCTCCTTGGTATTTTATCTCTGCTGTTAGTGTGTATTGCATGCTGTTACCTTCATCCTTATCGAGAAAGAACTTAGGTTGTTATTCTGTTCATGAACAGTAATGATCGCAAACTTGAGCTACATCTGATCAGGGTGGTGGGGGGAGGAAACCCTGTGGGTCTTCCTGAAGTGCAAACTTGTGTGACTGTTGTTTTAAAAAAGACAAGAGGGGAAACCAAAGAGCCTTTTCCTTTTTGCATTCTACCAGTTTACTTTAACCCCCAAAGGGAGATTCAGCAAAAGACGGAACAATTTATGAAGGCTAAATATAGCCCAGTAGAGCAGCCCTGCACAACAGTAGTTTCTTTGCCATGTACCTTTCTTTTGCACCCTCCCCCCACCCCCTTAAGTTTAATTGTTACACAAAACATTCATATATTGAAGTATTTATTACTGGGCAAGAAAAAAATGATGTAAGCTAGCTGTTTTCTTAATGCCTGTTTAGAGAAACCTTTGTTAACCCCAGTTTCCTGGTTAACGGAAAGTCGGCCATGTCCCCTGACAGTGGTGTGCGCCACGCATTGCTCCCTTGTTTATTCAGAGACATCAGAAACCCTTCAGGATAATGGAGCCTCAGATAAGTAGGTGAACATTGCAGGAGGCACATTGCTGTCTGGGGACATGACCAACTTTCATGTAAGCCAGGTGTGTCAGTTTAAGAGGAAGGCTGAAAATATTGTAAATGTATTTAGTTCTGCAGAAAACAATACAAATGATCATAATGCTTTACATTCACACAGCATCTGGTTTCGTTGCTAAGCTGTTGTGCTAAAAATGATATGTAAATCATTCCTCGTGTTGAACATGCGAGAACAGTGAAGCATTAATGCTATCGTTTATTCAATAGGAACAATTTTAGTTATAACTTTCCATCAGCATTGTGCAACCACCAGACAGCCACCATACCTCATAAGCTCTCTAGCTGCGCACCCAGGCTACCATATTAGAAGTCTTGTCTTCATAGTATTCTGTTAGTTTATTTGTTTTTGTTTGTTTTAATGTTTGGGGTTTCTGGTGGAAAGATGCAGCAGTGGGAGGGGTAGAAGCTGCACTATGATTCTGTGTTCTCAGTTTGTTAGTTCAGAAAGGTAAGTGTTGTAGTCTTTCTATTGCCTTGTGGCCTGTGAAATTATTAACTGGTACTTACTAGGTTCTTGTAGAATCTTGGCTGTATCTTGCGTATTGCTATGTGTGACTGTGTGACAATTCTTTTCTTTCCCAGTTTGTACGTAGGGCACATCTGAAAGAATAATAAAAGTATGGGGGTGGGGGACATCATAATACAATCCTTGATAGGTGGAAAGCTATGTTAGCACTTTCTTGTGAACAGACCAGATGTATCATGGATATGTAGATTCATGGAGGCATTGGACAAGGATGTAGTTGAGAGATTTGTTTTCCTCCCTCATAAAACCATGCCAGCCTTTCTGATATGAAATTCTGCTTAAACCCTGCCTTTATTTCTCTCTCTCTGCTTCTTCCTGTCTCTCCTCATCTTCAAGAAAATACAGTCTAGTTAGTACTTTAATATTCATACACTACCATCAGTTATGACTGACAAATTATGATGTTGTGTTACGGCCTCTAAACTATAGTTTAATTCTGGTTTGGAGGACAGAGAAAATCCATAGGGTATTTGTCAAAATGTTTAATATTTTTTTTGTGTAAAGTGCTGTCAAGTTGCAGTCAACTTATGATGATCTTGTAGGGTTTTCAAGGCAAGAGACAGAGGTGATTGGCCATTGCCTGCCCCAGTGTAGGCTGAGAGAATTCCAAAGGAACTGTGACTGGTCCAAGATCACCCAGCAGACTTCATGAGAGGAGTGGAGAATTAGACCTTGTTCTCCAGATTAAAGCCCGCCACTCTTAATCACTAAACCACTTTGGCTCCAAAACACATAAACGTGTGTGTAGAGTGCCATCAAGTTCCAGCCACCTTAAGATAGCTTAGTAGAGTTTTCAAGGCAAGAGACCTTCAGAGGTGGTTCCCCATTGTCTTCCTCTGCATATTGACCCTGGCCTTCCTTGGTTGTCTCCCATCCAAGTACTAACCAGGACTGACCCTGCTTAGCTTTTGAGAGCGAATGAGATCAGACTAGCCTGGACTATCCAGTCATGGCATTAATTATTTGATATTTTGATATTTTAGCTGTCTGTAAAGGGAAAGGATAGGCGGTGGGTGATATCAAAGGCTCCTCATAGCAAATGGTGGGTTGTATTATGTATGACTATTCCCACAGTTGTGTTTATACACCTCATCCATATCACAACCTGTCACCAGACATTTGCTAGGTGGAAGACTTTCACTACATCCGCACAACTGAAAAATGCCAGTAGTTCTCAGTGTTGCTGGCCTTGTGAAACAGGGTGGTTGGCTTGCCATTCTGCCCTTCTTGATCCTCATTATGAAAGTTCCCCTCTTAGATTGTCCATTACTTGTAAAGAGACCAGGTTACACCAGTGGGGCAGCCAATGAGACATACAGCGTGATCCCCACTGCCAATTTTTCTTTCAGCTCTCCGTGTCAGGGAGGTGCACTTTATGCAACTGCTGAGTTTCTCCCTTCAGATATCACGTCCGTGTTGATTCACACTCGCGTCCAGAGCCTGCTGGCTCAGTCCCTTGCATCCTTAATGCCTCCTTGCATTAGAGAAAAAATTGTGAACACAAGTACCTTGTTCTTAACTGCTTAAGAGCCGAGCCATCATGTCATCTTGAAAAAGCATCATATTTTCTCCTCTAAAAGCTTCTGATTGTTACGAACATCTTTAATAAAATGCTACCTTGCTTCACTAAGAACTTGTTATGTTTCTCTTGCTGTAGTTTTGAGATATTCTTACAGTGCAGTCCTACACTGAGTTGATCTAATCTAAATCCTTGGAAAGTAGACTGGCATATCTTTGGGTAGCACTGCATTATTAGTTGCTTGCTCTGTGTGTGGGGGTGGGGGTGGGAGTGGGCAGCTGTTTAAGGAAACAGAATGCCAGTAAATCTACCTGTTGCTGCTTCCTTCTGACACGTCAGTGTAGTTAGGTGAGTGGCTAGAACTGAGGAGACCTGAGACCCATGTCCCTATTCACAGGATGATTTTGGACTACCGAATCTCTCCCAATCCTAATCTGCCTTGCAGAATTGTTAGGATAAACTAGAGAAAGCCACCCTGAGCCCATTGGTGGGAGGTCGGGTTAAAAAAGCAGCAGGCTGTTTCCTTATGCCTTTACGAGGATCTCTACAGTAAGAAGGTAATGTTCTGAGTAAAGTAATGAGCAGCTTTGTATCTTACTTCAGCAAGAACAATTTCAGTTGATTTCAGAATTAGGTTGTCTTACTCATCTTCTCAGTACAGTCCAGGATCCTCCTTTTGCTTCTATACAATGAAAGGCTAGTCTATTTGAAGTGATCCCGAAGCTAGTTAAGCCATACCCTGTCTCCCTGGATGCCTTTTCTTGTTAATGCTTAGGATGATATCTGTTGTAACTCCTCCATGAGTCTTCAAATACAGAAGAGAGAGTATCTAAGATACCTTTGGAAATCCCCCAAGTGTTATGAGTACAGAGTTATTCCTCCCAAGCACCTTCCTTTTGGATTCCCTCACACTAAACCTGCTCATGTTGCTTACAGAAAGGGAACTTGACATTTTCAAAGCCTTATAAATCAGAGCTGCTTCAATCAGTTTTTTTCTCTCTCTCTCTCTTTAAATTCTAGGATTAAAGAGCCACTTCAGGACAGCATAATAGCTACCTACGAAGAACACGAAGACAGTGTCTATGCTGTGGAATGGTCCTCAGCCGACCCATGGCTATTTGCCTCGTTAAGTTATGATGGAAGGCTTGTTATTAACAGAGTTCCCAGAGCTCTTAAATATCACATACTGTTATAAATCTGCTCACATTCATTCATGTTCATTATTTTGATATTGGCTGATAACTGGAAATGTTCCATTTCTCAATTAAACGCCACAAACGGAATATCCACCCTTCTCTCTCTGGTGTAAATATTTAAAAATAAAAAACCCCAATGAAAATAAAGTTTGTACCTTTTTTTCTGTTGAGCAGTAGGCACATATGTAGCTGACGTACACATCTGTTTTAAAGCCAGAGCAGCCACAATATACCTTTGTGTTTATGTGATATTGCCTGAATTAATTGAACATGGTAGTGATATCTATGTTTAAAAGATACTGTATGTGGAAAGGGAAAGAGGATGGGGTGCAGAGAAAAAGAAAAGACTTACACTGACACTCTGACACCAAATTAACGAATTTCAGTTTCAGAGACATGTGTGGTTAAGGGGTTGGAGCAGAGGCGTAGGGGGGGCGATGGGGAGGAAGGGGGGGCGATGCACCGGGCACGCGTCCCTGTGGTGGTGTGGCGAGGGTGTGACAGGACGGGGCATTCGGGGTGGGATGGGGTGGAGGACGCACCAGTGCACTGGGCGCTTTTCCCCCTTGCTACGCCTCTGGGTTGGAGTGTTCAACTAGGACAGGGTAGATGTACTTCAAATTCCCAGTCAGCTATGCAGCTCTCATGGAAACCTTGGGCTAACCAGTCACTTCTCAAGCTAACCTACATCACAGGGTGCTGTAGGATAAAATAGAGGAGATGATGATACTTTCACCAAAGTGGTTTCAGAGTGATTCAGGACTCAGGCACGTGAGATGTACTGATTGTAGCAAATTGCATCTGTAAGCTTTTACCTCTCCAAAACAAATAATTGTTTGCTTCATTCATAGGTAGCAACACCTTTCCTCATTTACGGTGACTATAACCCTATACCCGTGGTGGCGAACCTTTGGCACTCCAGATGTTATGGACTACAATTCCCATCAGCCCCTGCCAGCATGGCCAATTGGGAATTGTAGTCCATAACATCTGGACTGCCAAAGGTTCGCCACCACTGCCCTATACCCTAAGCACAACTTGTTTGCCATGCTCCTGTGCTCTTTCTCTTTTCTCCTTGCAAATGAAGCATCCTGGCTTGGAAAACCTTCACCCAAACTTTGATTTACAATGATACCCAAGTTCAAGAATGTGGTCCCCCTCCCCGCTAAAACTTTCTCCCCTTCCCTCCTAAAACTGGGATTAAAGTGTGATTTAGAATCCCAGTTTGTATGGAGGGAAAGGATTGGATGGGAAATAGTGGCATAAACCCTATCCCGCCATTGAGCAAAGTCTGAATCCATTCTCCAGCTTAAGGAGCCTTCTTTCTAGTGGAAGAGCCACTTAAATTGGAGGAAAGGTCTTCAGGCTGGAGCTTAAGGCTGAATGCCTATCACAGACGGTGTCTGTCACAAACCGGTTTGTCATGAGATCTGAATGCAGCCATTCTCTTCAAGCATGGAAGAAGGAAAGTGTGATAGAAAGACCTCAACGAGAACTTTCCATTGTGAAATTTGATAGATTTTCTCTCACTTCCCCACCTCTTCTTGTTCATTCAGCAAAATTGTTTCTAAGCTATTGTTTACAAGGAGGTATAACCCAGCACAATTCTGTATCCAGCTGTGCATGGTTACTTGATATGAAGGACTTAAAAGAAGAATTAGCATGAAGGACTAAAAGAAGAATTAGCAAATTATAGCAACCTAATTTCATTAGTGTATTTAAAACACCAGAAAACTTTATTTTTTAAAAAAAATACTGGATACAACACATTTTCCCCTTTCCTTCCCCTCTGGCTAGGGCTAGGGAAGAGGATGGGTTTATGAGAGTGAAAGGTTGCTTCATAGTGTTGTGTATTATATATGTTTTTGAACAGCGATCAATTATAAATAATAAAAAATGGGCTCTGGCAGTTGCGTAGCACCAAGGGTGTGGGCGGTGCAAGTTGCACCAGGCGCACACCAGTACAGGGGCGGGGGTAGGCGGGGTGTGGTGGGGCAGGCTGGGCAGGGGCAGATAGGGGCGTGGCAGGGGTGCGGGACGCACGCATGCCCCAGCCGCTGTTCCCCCTCGCTCCAGCCATGGATCCTGGTTATAAGAGTCCAATGGGCACAAATTGGCTTCTGCTGTAGTGACAAACTGTAGCTCCTCCCAAATGCTAACATCTAACTTGCTTATTAATGTTGCAGTGCTTCCAAATAGTACAGGACTGTGCTCATACCCAACAGGTTCACCGTACAGCCATGAGAAGAAGCAAGCCAACCGCTGCCTCGCTCTTTCATTCCCACCGCTTGAGGGTTCTTCTTTTGTGGGGCAACAACAATGGCAGGAGCTACAGAAAGAGCAGTATCTTTTCCTCAGAACAGCTACCCTGCCTGCCTGTGGAAATATAGCTGGTACTAGTTCACAATAAGTTAATCTGAATGCAAGTAAAATTCTAACCAAAAATTAGCTGGGGGATGGTTTGTATATTTTGAATCCTCTGGATGTTTTCTCAGAAGTCCTGGGCAGGAGCACCTGAGTGCCACCATAGTCCACTGCCAGTTATTTTTGTGTCCCAGCTTTTCCTTCTCACCCCTACTGATCCTGTTACAACTTCTGTAACTTTTAAGCGAACGTGCTTTGGTGATTGTCCACAAGGCAGTGTAAGGGCCAAAGAAGCTGAGAAAAATGCTACTGGGCCAGGGAGGGGGGGAGATCAATACCACCCTCCTCCTATAACTCCTGCTGTTGCTATAGAGACTGCTTGTGCTCATGTTTAAAGGGTCAGCCTATTCCTAACCTTTCCTTGCTTTACCCAGCAGTTGGATCGAAACAAATCTAAACGTGATTTTTCATGTGTGTACATTGCTGCCAATACCGACTGTAAAAAATGTGACGGTTTGTAGGGCCAAGAAAACCCTCATTTTTTTTAAAAAAAGCTGGCTTTTCTCTTGGCTGACTAATAAGCCTGTGCAGACAAACTACAGATCTAAATTTATAACGCCTATTACCTCTTTCTCTCTCCCTGTATTTCAACGTTCCCCACGTTTCCTCAGTAATTAGCATCACCCTTAGGGCTTTTACTCCAAGGTTTAATATCTCATCCATTTCAGACCAGATCAACTTGACACTCTGCGGGAACTAACAGCTTGAGCTCTTCTTGGCTTCAGCAGTAAACTCTTGCTAATGAATAAATAGTAGGTTTTATTTTTTTGAAAAGTGTGAGGGAGTATTTTTACTGGCGAAACCGAGCTTTAGAAAATGGATCTGATTTACCTGTAGAAGTGATCTGTAACACCACGCGTCACAAGGTTGTTGTTCGTATATGGAAAATGCTGTGCAACTAATTGCTAATCTTGCTTCAACAGTGAGCTTCAACACTTGGAAGGAAACTTGTAATATGAAAACATTGACTAGTTTTTAACCAGGGAGAGGCTGTTCCAGGATCCATAATTCTTGGTATATTATCACAAGCATCTCAGTATGTTACTTTGTTACCTGTTCTTTCCCACCCAAATTCTCTTTTTTTGTTCCCTTTCCCACATTACACACGAGTCATATCTAGGACCCAGTAAAGGTTATTAACATTTGTTTTAAACTTTTTGTTGAAGATGCTTCCCCTTTTGTTCAAAAGTGTTAGGACTCCTTGTAAACATGGTGATGTTTTGACTGGCCGCCAAGTTTAATGATCTTTCAGGTGGTTCCCTGGAAAATCTACCATGATGCTAGATAATCTGAGTCTACATACCCAGTCAGTTTCATAATCATCCAAGATAGCAGCATCATAATGGAGATGCTCTGTGAAACTATGGGAATGTTTCTTGTGTTTATTTATATCCCATTTTTCTCCCCGATAGGGACCAGAAGCATCCATTATGTACATGCATACCCTTCCAATGCTAACATCTCAATTTTGTGTTATTTTGCATTGCCTTTGAACAGTACTGGAACGCTTACTTATGAATAAACTAGCAGCAGAGGTGACTATGATGATGGAAATGTGGAGACGATTCAAGCCTGAATCTGAACCACTCTTAGTCTGACTGAGTGTGTAAACCATGTAATCTCATATGATTAAGTCACCTAAGAACAGCGACAGAGAAGAAACTGGTAAAGAAAATGGACTGCTCATTTTTTCCTAAGACTTGTATATTGTTCACTGGACAGGTCTGAATTTTTTTTTTTTAAAAAAAGATACTTTGAGGCAAAAAAAGAGAGTTTTCAATTTGGCCTCAGTTATATCATAGTCCTTGACATCTTAGCTGCATCTATTAGTGTATGCATCATAAGCATAGGAAACACTCCCCCCCCGCCCCCCCCCCACACCCCATGTATGTAAGTTGTGTAATAACTATGCCAAAGGGAACAACAGCATCAATAGAAAGTAGAGCCATAAAAACACAGGGAAAGAATATTATTAATCTTGCACAATAACAGTACCATTAGGCATATCCTAATTGATACTAGCACTTGGGGTTGTTTTCTTGTATGTTTCCCCGCCCTTAAAGATGAATAAAACACTAAGATGATGGATGTGAGGAAATAGGCATCCCCCCACTCCGGTAGATTGCATTAGGTGGTTGTAATTCAAGGAAAACAGAATGGGAGGAATTTACATTTTGATCTGTGTTGAACATATATAATTCTTTAATTCCTTGGAAATAAGTCAGGTTTTAGGAAAGTGTGGTTTTGGATTGACCTGAATCACATCCTGAAGTCCTGAGGTGCCAGACTTTCATCTGATTATTCCAGTGTTAGGGTATGCTGCAATTTTAACCTACTTTCCTAATTTATTTTAAAGAAACAAGCTGTGGAAAGGAAGTGACTTGAGAATACAGTATTTGTTATGGGTACCCAGGGATGACTCATTGGCTGTTAAAGGACTTAATAGGAAATGATTTTCACTGTAGGGCTGGATCCAGAGCAGTCCTGCAAATGCGATGACATTCTTTTTGAACCCAACCCACAATTTGCATATGCCATCTTCTTTATTAATAAAACAACATTATTTGCCTTTGGCTTTTGAGATTTTAATGCTTAATGAGAAGATTAAAGGACAAGCATTAGGTTGGCACCATTCAGGGCATCCAGTTCTCTGCTTTAGCACATTCCGCCCACCCTTGCACTATCAACAAACCTATTATGTATAATTGTGAAATGTTTGCATGTTATAATAATATATAATAGGAACTGTGAATCTCCAAGTACATGTTTGGTACTTAATGCAAAGCTTACAGTAACCAATAGAAACGTTTGTGTGTGCAGGGGTACTTTTAAAAAATGGTCATGAGTGGGAAATAGTTAATAGCAGCCATATCCTAACCCAGTGGTTGCATGCACAGAAATAGCTTCCTGAATGTACATTTACTGTCAGGGTATTCTGTCATTGGATCCAAGCCAAAAGATGATCCAGATCTTTGTTTGATGGGTTTTTCGTTGTAGATTTTTTACTCTCGTGTTTTTTTCCCTAAGTGCCTTTCAATAATACACTATTGCTTACATTTTTCTTTCCCTTTAAGAAGGCTTTTAAATGGTTTTAAAAGTGGAAGAAGCACTATCTAAAACACATGATTTCTAAGGCTGTACTGAGATTTTAATGTTTTGAGTGTTAGGGGGGAAAATATGATTTTTGTTTTCTCTGTTTTTCTCCAGACCTATTGTGGATTTTCCCTCTTGTCCTAAATGGTACATTTTCTAAAAACCAATATAACTGTTGTGTCACTTAAAAATGCAGTCCTCGTATAAAAATCTGGGTCTAAACAAAGAAGGAACACCAAGGCTACGAGGAGGAATGGGCCAACTGACAGCAGTCCTAAACAGATCCTACTCAGTTCTATTTAATGAGGCTTATTCTCAGGAAAGTGTTAGGATTGCGCTGTTTCCAGAATTCTTACTGTGAGGCTGTCATATTGTGTTTTGCTCTCAGAAGTTGCAAGCTTATACTTACAAATGAATATTTCTCCCCACACACACCTAGCTCACTCTGGGGCCATTTATGCATGCACTACTTATCCCGTGGCTGAGAAGCAGTTGATTCTCTAACTTTGCTTCCTGTTTACAACATTCTCTCTCCCCCCCCCCAATGGTTTTTGCATCCCTATCCCAGCTAATCCACCATTCTGCCCACCCCATTTCTTTGTTGCCTTTGTCATGTGATCTCCAGGGAAAGAATGGCAGTGGTGTATTGCCTTTCCAGAGTTCAGAGGAGATACCTACAGTATTTCACAGTTTCTGTTCCTTAATATAAAAAATCTTGTGAAAAGGTACTTGATTTTAACCACATGACTAAAATTTGCTGGACACAAGGGTGACAGAAATGGCCAATTCTGTTCAGCTGTTTAGCTGCAGAGATGACAGCAAGTCCTTTTGTTTGATGTGAAGAATGTTTTGTTTACACCTAACTCTGGGAAGTGATAGATCAATACAGATGTTTTGCTATAAGATCTGTTGGTTCCCACAAAGTGTTCAGATCTATTTCTTTTATGAATTGCTCTGAATGTTTTTTTTAAAGTGGACTTGGAGGAACGGACATCATCTTAGATGACTACTGAACTCTAAACCACAAATACTTTCCATATCAATTTGCACAATGTTCCTGCTCATTCCACCTGCCACTTTTGTCAGGGACAGAACTAGTGAAGTGAGAAGAAAATGGCATGCAGGGGTTTTGGAGAATGAGAAAAAAAGACAAAGGAGAAGGGAAAGATAAAAGGGAGACTGACAAATACAGAATGGAAAGTGAAATGGAAACGACAAGATCAGGGAAAGAGCTTGGAAAGTGGAAATGGGAAAGAAAAAAATAGCAGAAAATGGAGTTTAAAAGGTAAAGGGGACTGTGGGCAATGAAGAAAGTCTTGTGAGAAGGGAAGTGAAAGAATTGATAAAATGATCATCCTGAGGAAAGACTAACTTGGATCAGCATTGGCTGCTGGGAAAGAGTAAGCAATTTCAACAAGTAACTAAGATTACTGCAGTATGAAAAATTTTTTAAAATATCTATAACAGACTTGAGTTCAACGGCATGTGTTTCTTGAACCTCTTAGGGGACTTTTCCTTTTTTTACTTTTTGGGTTCATACTTGTATCTGCAGATTCCAATTTGAGCTAGAATTTAGACTGATTTGAAGACTTGATTAGGCTGACCAGACGTGTGATCCATGTGATCCATGCAAGGCTGGACTACTGTAAATCTCTCTACGCTGGCCTTCCCTTGGCCCTGATTCGGTGTTTAAAACTGGTTCAGTATGTGGCAGCATGGCTCTTGTCTGGCGTTTCGCCATGGGAGCATATCACCTCAGTGCTCTGCAAGTTAAACTGGCTGCCAATGGAGTTCTGAATCTGGTTAAATGTGTTGGTTTTAACCCTTAAGGCCATTAGTGGGCTAGGACCGTCTTATCTTAGGGACCGGCTCTCCCCCTATTGCCCCACACGCATCCTCCGATCAGCGGAGGCAAATCTATTGGCAACTCCTGGCCCCCTGTGGTGCGACTGACCTCAACTAAGACCAGGGCTTTTATGGCTCTGGCCCCAGCCTTGTGGAACATTCTACCTACTTCCATCAGGGCCCTGTAAAACTTGAAAGACTGCCGCAGGGCCTGTAAAACACAGCTGTTCCACCAGGCATTTGGTTGAGGCCGCCACATCAATTGGCCTCCTATATAACATCAGCCAATCTCTCCTCAGGAAAGGGGGGAGGGTTGTGAGGAATGTCACCGGCTATAGGGTTTTAGTGGATTGTATTTTAATGTATTTAGTGTATTTTATTTTTAATGTATTTTATTTTAATCTATTGAATGTAAGCTGCTCTGAGCCCTGTGGAGGAGAGCGGCATATAAGTTTGATGATGATGATGATGATGATGATGATGATGATGATGATGATGATGATGATGATGATGATGATGATGATGATGATGATGATGATGATGATGATAAGCTGAGCGTTATATGTGCTCCCACATAAAACTGACAAGCTGTTTGTTGCCTGAGTGTATGGAGAAGTGACAGGAAGTACTGCTGTAGAAAAAGGAAGAGAACCTGGAATAGAAGGCTATATTACTGTCGTGGAGTGCTGTGATCATAAACATCCTTCTTATTCATGTAAAAAAAGTGTACAGTGATCTTATTGTGGTTCATTAGCAGAAAAGTGGTAGTTTCTGAGAGCGCATTGTTTCTGGAGGGCCCATAATGCTCTGTGTTCCTGCATGGAAAGAGCATGAACAATACACTGTCTCAGAGATGTGGGATTTTTGTTAGTTGCTGTTGAGTCTCCCTGAACTTAGCCTCTGCTTTTGTGCAAGTGCAAGCATTGCTTTCCCTCTTCCACAGCTAATCTTAAGCAGGGTCTTGACCGTCGCAGATAATTCTTCAGGTGCTGCCTCTGAACTGTGTGCAGTGCAAATGGACATCTTGAAAGAGCCCTTTTATAATGCATCAGTAAGCTGAACTAAAGGGTGCACTATGCCTCCTAAAATCCAGATTTTCTCTGGAGGCTAGTCCCTTTCATGTTAACAGTCATGTGTATGCATGAGTCAGGTCTCATTGCTGTGGCTTAACGCTGATTTCGGAACATGACAAGTAGCATGTTTATCTTGTTTTGATGTGTTTGGTCCCAATGCACTTTCTATCATGAGTGCTTGTCTCTGTAAGCACATATTTTTTTTCCTAAACAGGCCAGCTGAGGAAAGACACAGATTTGAAAGGACCATCTGCAAAGGGTTCTTTCAATCCAAGTGGTCTTTAAATAACTGCATACTATCTCCCGTGACAGCACATATCACTGTGAGTTAGTGCATCCCTGAGGAATTGATGATTCCCACTGTGGCCCCACTGGTAGCCATATGTTATCAACTTTGAGATCTTAATACAAAAAGTAAGAACTTGTGTTTTTCAGCAGGGTTTGAATTGTTACCAGTTCTAATGTTTTCAGCACTAGAGCTTCAAGCTGGAAAATTGAACATGAGCCTAGATAAAAGGGCCTTTGGACAGATATAGTGTGATTTATCTTTACCACTGAATAACTAAAGAAGGTTCCATACCATCAGGAACCAAGAAAAAGAACTTCCAAGTAAGTTTAAACCTGGAATTTTAAACTAAATATTAACTTCTGCTTTGGTGAATGGGTTGATATTCTATGTTTGTGGAAACTATTGGTTTCAGTGGCTTGTATTGGATAACAAATTCTCTAAATGGATATTTTCCACCAACCTCTTCCTCCTGGAATCTCTCCAAAAGCTGAAGGGAATTGACAGACATCAATCCTGTCACCTCAACTCATTCTTGTATGAGCTTTGGTGGAAATGAAGCAGGAAATTTTTATGCTTCTCTTCAGTCTCAGCCCCCACCTTCCATGAATAGGGTTGCGAACTCCAGATTGGGAAATTCTTGGAGATTTTGGAGTGGAGCATGAGGAGAGCAGGGGTTGGGGAAAGGAGGGACCCTAGGGAAATATAATGCCATACCAGAGGTTTTCAGAATTAAAAACCAGATATCTCATTTTGCTCCTAAGTCTATGTAACCTTACCCCTTTGTTCCTTTAATCTATGACCCTCTTGCTATTGTTGACTGGATATTGTTTGCTGTATGTATGTTTTATGGGTCTGTCTGTCTGTCTGTCACCATACAGTCCATCTCAGGAGCGTATCTGCCAGAGGAAAATGGGGTATCACATGTCCCTGGGCACCCGCCATCTAATCACATGCGGAGGCACTGGGCTCAGGCCGTGCTTGCTGGCTCTGGGTAGTAGACCTAGGTGCCTTGGCTGCTCCAGGTTGTAGACCTGGATGCCGGCTTTGGGCGGTAGACCTGGACGCCGGCTCCGGCTCTGGGCGGTAGACCTGGACACTGGCAACTGCTCCGAGAGGTAGACCTGGAGGTCTTGCTGGCCCTGGGCGTTAGACCTGGGCTCGGGGAGGGGGGGGGGCGGCGGCATAAAATTCAGATTTTGCTCCCAGGCTCCATTTTCCCTAGATGAGATTTCCCCAGTGATGAGATTCAGCAGGTTCACACCACTTCAGCAGAAACGGTTGTTAAAATGGTGCTTGTAAACAACCAGTTGTTAAATTATTTGAATCCCACCACTGGATACACCTCTGGTTCATCTTCCAAAGTGGCAATTTTCTCTAGGTGAACTGTTCATTGTTGCCTGGAGATCAGTTGTAATAGCAGGAGATCTCCAGCCACCAACTGGAGGTTGGTAACCCTAACCATGAGAGTCCCCCAATTCCCAGAAGTAGTTTTTTGGGGTGGTTTAGAGGTTTTGGGAAGGGTGCAAGATAGAAAAACGCTGTGTCATTTGCCTTGCGCCCCCACTCCCACCCCCACCCCTCTCAGCTGTCGAAAAATCTCTTTCTGGGAATCGGAGGATTTATAGATAATTACATCTATCTAAAGCATTGCCAAGGGGGGGGGGGGACCAGGATCACTGTATGGGAGAGAGAATCCCAGCAAATCTCTTGTTTCACAGTACTTTATGCACATCCTTAAACATGTTAATGTTCTTAATCTTGCTGTCAACCATGCTGAGCAACTATTACAGAGAGGTTTTTTTTTAAAAAAAATAAGCCAATAAAACCAAATTGCTGGAGCAATGTGTGTACGTTGACAAATTTCTTTTTAGGAGGAGAGCAGCAGCTTCCTGAGAAAGTGTTGCATTGTTTAAACTGTCTATCTGTTCCTGTAAAATTAATTTTGGCAATATCAAAAGGACTGCCTCCTCCCATATGTCCCTATATGCCAGTCTTCAGGCTGCCACCAACCGGCTGTTTCCACAGATCTGTAGACTAACAAAACGAAAATCTGCAGATCTACAAGCCAACATAACTTAAATTTAGGTCTAAGGCCTTGTGAAGGAAATGTTCTGCTCATTTGGAAGATGGAAGTGACGGACAGGAGGCTGTCCTGCCCATGAATGGAAAAACAGCCACTTGAATGAGCCTTTAGGAGTGCCACTCCAGCATCCCAACACCTATGGCAAGGGGGATGGGATGCTGAAGGGAAACATAGGTGGGAAGAGTTGAGTTCTGCCTCAGGAAAAGAGCAGTAACAGCTCAGGTCAGACTCAGGAAAAAGAGCAACTAGAGTGGAGGGTAACTCTGCCTGGTTGTGTGGCCGAGCGGTTTAGTTCTACCTCTGGGAGAGAATAGACTACCCAATTGTTAGGCCTATTGTTGGGGTTGAGCAGACTTTGTACAATTTAGTCTTACTATTGGGAAAGCACGCGCTGATGTGGACAGAATCCTAAGTGTGTCAGAGGATCCGGCCTAGTGGCTAGCCAGTAAAAGCCTGTTTGTACGCATTAAAGAAAATGCTTAGTACCCCCTAAAGTCATAACTAATTTAAATTTATGTGTCTCAGCCAGGTTTCTAATTTGTTTACCTGGAGATTGGTGCTGCTGATCTGTTCCTTGAGACTCACCTGTAAATAAATAAATCTTCTTTGTTGTTGATTCAAATCCTGCCTCAGTGATCTGCGCAAACTCTTTGTGCACCACACAACTTCCCTCATGGTAGAATGCCCAAAGCGTCTTGCTACCTTGCTACCATACCTGGTGACTGAGGGGAACGTTTATAGTTCAAAACAAATATAGATCCCAAAAATCTTAGGGGCTTTGTGTGTCCTCTCAGTAGGGAAAAAAGACTTGTCACAATGGATTTCTATTGATGTTGGGCCTTTGTCTCAGTGTTTGCTCTCCATCTAACTTGCCCAAAACTTGTTCTTTTTTGTAGTGACTCTGGGCAAGGATTGACACTGAAGAAGGTCAGTGCTCAGAGCACTTGAGAACAGAGTGGTGCAAAATACAACAGGTTTGAAAAGAAGGATAGGAAAGGCATGGGTGAGACACATGAAACATTTGGTTGGTTTTTAAGAGAAAAGAAGCCTTCTGTATTCCAAAGGGGAAATCTTACCTGTACAAATATTGGTCTGATGATTTAATGACTAATGTACTCTGAAGTAAGTTAAGTCAAGTTGGGGTGTTGGGGAACTAAGAAACATAAGGAAGATTGCTGAGGGGTTTGTCACTCAAGGTTTTCAATAGGCGCACGAGTCCAAAAGGCAGTTACAGGCTGTGTGAATTAATGTATTCCTGAATTATAACCTGGAATGTCAAAAGCCACACACTTCGCACTCTACACTTCTCCCTATACAAATTTGCTTGCTATGTTTGCACTACCCATAGAGACACATGTCATTTCTACAGGAAGTATATTCCCTGCACATCTGTTGAATCTTCATATTATCAGTCAAGAGAACCTAAAAACACTTTGGAAGAGCTTTGTATGCATGACGGGATAGTTTTCACTGGAGCTTGTTCTCAGAGAGGAAGAGTATTTTCTGACAGTGACTATTTGGACAGGTTTGGACCAGGCTCAGGTTTAAACCATGTCCAAAATTCAACATTCCCTGTAGTTTCATTTATAATCTAAGACATGGTATGACTGGTTTTAGGGACAAGGCAACTTTCTAATGTTCTGGATGAGTTTTGCAGGTGTGCCAGAATTCATTTAGGGGTTGAATCAGTGGCATAGCTAACACGGGTCGGGGTGGGGACAGGTGCCCCGGGTGGAAAATGCCATTGTGGTCACATAGGGAGGGCGGAAAATCACTCCCATACCCTTCCACCCTCACCCCACCAGGCCCAGAAGAGACCGATGCTGGGGCAGCCTCACCTGGCCCCACTCCACAAAAAAGGTGATATCACCCACACTGATTAAGAGGGATCCACATGGAATTTGTGTTTTCCCTTAATGCCAAAATAACCAGGCAAAGAGTTCTTGCCAAGTTCCATGTATCTTTTGGGGGAACCATCAACTGAAAAATATCCAGAACTGGGTTATATAGTATATCTGGCCAGAATAGTGTTATCTTTTTCTATGATATCTGGCAAATGGTATAAACAGAAGCAAGCCTTCAGAATTGGGGTCGGGGTGGGAAAGAGACCTGTGGCCTCTCTCTCTTTCTCTGTTTTCCAGGTTATCCTCTACCTCTCCTGAGTCTTTTTTTTTTTGCTGTCAAGTCGCAGCTGATTTATAGTGACTCAGTAGGGTTTTCAAGGCAAGAAACTTTCATAGGTGGTTTGCCATTGCCTGCCTGTCACCCTGGTGTTTTTCTTCTAGCAGGGTATGAAGAAAGTATCTTGTATATTGGAACTTTTATGAGCCAACCATTTGGTTTTGCTAGGTCATTTACAATGCAACCATTTGCCCTCACTAAAGTTATAAACTGTGTTTATGTTTAGTTTAAGTAGTGTTATTCTTTAGATAATGGAATTGGTTTTTACAAGGCCACATTCTAAACCTGGCAGATAGGGCTTAATTGCCAAGAAAGCTCAGGTGGGGGTCATCTCCTTCATCATCTAGAAGATTTGACTCTATTTGACACCCAGTTGGTTATTTACTGATCAAATGGTCTAGATGAGCCAATTCTATAAAACCCCTGATACCATTTTAGGGAGATTCATTCTAAAGAGATTCATTCATAAGGTTTCTTCTTAAGATGTTCTCGTTGTCCTTGTTCTTCTGCCTTAGGCTGAATAACCTTCTATTTTATTGTTCTTTTATATATACGGGTACTTGGAACTGTCTAGAGCTGAGAGAGAACTGATTTTATTATTTCTTTTCCTTCTAATAGCATTTTAAAATCTCAACAGTTTGAGAGTATCTAGATAAAGAACCTTGGTTTTGGTATGCGTTACTGGTAAGGTGCCCGGTTTTGGGTAACCTTTTCACATGGGGTTCACTGCTAGTGTCTGAAACCCACTAACAGAAAAACAAGTGGTTCGGAAGGCAAACACAGCTTTGCCACATCACAGATCATGACATACGCAAGGCCAAGTCAAATATTTTCAGTGTTTGCTTCAAAATATCCTTTTTTGGGAGTTGGAAAATTGTTCAGTGAGCAATAATCAAGCCACTTGAAAAAAAAGCCACTTTGCAGCTTTCCTGTCCTATGCACCTTGGTGGGGTTTTTTTTTGGGGGGGGGGGCTGTCAAGTCACAGCTAACTTATTGCAACTCTGTATGGTTTTCAAGGCAACACATGTTCAGAGATGGATTGTCATTGCCTGCCACTGCATAGCTACCCTACACTACCTTTTCTGGTCCCCCATCCAAGTACTAATTCAGGCTGACCCTGTTTTGTTTCTGGGATCTGAGGAGATCGGTCCCTATCCATCATGCTGCACTCCAAACTACCCTACTGCTTTATATGAATTTGGTAGTCAGCTACTTGTTGTTACACTCTGGTCTGTCCAAATCCAAATCCAAATCCAAAAACCTTTATTAGGCATAAAACACTCTGGTCTGTCCTTGAATTTAAATACCAAATGAAGACTGCCCTCCTAGGCACATTTACCCTCCAAGGAAACAAGGCCACCTCAAGCCAAATTATTAGAAAGGTAAATCTTATTGCAATCTTGTAAGAAGAACGTTGGCAGGATGGGTGTATAAGACACCCATGTCGGGCTTACAGTGTTTTTAACAGCGAAGGAGAACGATGCTTTGACCTTATTCGCTGCTCCTCATGCCTCATGCAGAGGAATGCTTGTCACGGCTATAATGATTTAAGATCAGGCCAGGCTAATATATCTTAGTTCTTCCTGCATAGCCTCGGCAGTTTCCTTTATAATGCAATATGGAGAAACTGGCGCTGTAATTGGTGAAGAATGGCAGTGCCTGAGAGGTGCCCTTTGCTACAATTCAAAGCTTCTGCAATTCATTTGTCAGAAGCCTGGCTCTGTGACACTTTTAGCTTTGAGACACACAGCCCAGGAGATATGATAGCTTTTCATCCGACTAACCTCTGCAGGTAAAAGATTGCAGGCTTTTGATAATGGCAGGGCTCTTGTTCAGGCAGGGAGGCTCATTGGCTGCCCCATGCATTAAGAGTGCTATGCGGTTGCATGCTCATTTGTGTTGTGTGTGGATTCCGTGTTCTTAATACCAGATGAAAAGGAAATGCAGTATAACAACATGACTGGTGTCGAACTCTTGGGATTGTGAACCTCCTAATTCTTTCAAGCTCTTACATGACTGCTTCCCCTTTCCCAGGAAAGCTGTTCTTTGCAGCTAAATTGCATATTGGGGGATCCAATCACAGGTCCTCTTCCTGTCACATGACGACTCAGACCTTGGTTTCAGTCCTGCGAATTCGTTGCATTGTTTTCTTTGCCAAATTTGCTTTAGAGCTCTCTACCATTCTTAACTGTATTTTAAATTGTGTCATCTACTTGGAGTCTCAGTGAGAAAAGTAGGCTATGAATACAATCTGAATATGAGCTTTTAAAAATGGCTTCAGGGTGAAACTAAGGACGTGTGAAAGTGCTCTGGGAAAACTTAATCTTACCCAACCTCTTCAGAGATTCTCACAGAATCCTCCAGATAGTTTTCATGAGTTGGAGCAGCAGTGGCGTAGTGGCTAAGAACAGGTGCATTCTGATCTGGAGGAACCGGGTTTGATTCCCAGCTCTGCCACCTGAGCTGTGTAGGCTTATCTGGGGAATTCAGATTAGCCTGTGCACTCCCACACACGCCAGCTGGGTGACCTTGGGCTAGTCACAGCTTCTCGGAGCTCTCTCAGCCCCACCCACCTCACAGGGTATTTGTTGTGAGGGGGGAAGGGCAAGGAGATGGGCTATCCCCTTTGAGTCTCCTATAGGAGAGAAAGGGGGGATATAAATCCAAACTCTTCTTCTTCTTAAATTCATTTCCAACATTGTGTGTGATAGTGGGGTACATTTCATGATCAGCTGTATCTACCAAGTAGAGGGTTAAATGTTCGAAGAATCAGCACCACTGCAAAATAAATGCAACAAAATAATATCAGACTGAGAGCTAAGTTGTGAGGAGAAAGTGACATGTGATTGGGATTTTTGGCCAATATGGTATAGTGGTTGACAGCAGCAGACTCTAATTTGGTGAACTGGGTTTGTTTCCCCACTCCTCCACAAGAAACCTGCTGGGTGACCTTGGACTACTCACAGTTCTCTCAGAATTCTCTCAACCCTGTCCTGCCTCACAAGGTGTCTGTTGTAAGGAGAGGAGGGGTTGATTGTAAGCCACTTTGAGACCCCTTAGAGTTGATAAGAGCGGGGTATGAAAACTAACTCTTCTTCTTAGCAGTATCCTTGTAACTTAATTATTGTTCCATAAGAACAACAACAAAGAAATCCAATAGAAGAAAATCTAACCAACCAACAAAGCAACAAACCGTATCTTGGTCTGTTCTGGGATTCACTAGCTCTACCATAGGCACCAGCTGGCAACATGTGCTATGAGCTCTTCAGCTCATACCTAAGGGCTTTTGCCTCTGGCGATACCCAAGCCTTACACCTGGAACGGGGAGGGGAAAAGAAAATGCTCAGCAAGATGTTACAGGTTGCTGAGATAATATTCCTTCCTAAAGGAATGTGAACATGGGTCACTTATTCTTGAGATTATGGTGTTTCTGGGCAACTGTATATCTTTTGGCATTGAAGCATGCTACTTAGTTATATTTATTTTATATATTTACAAATGTCGTATGATACCTCTCTGCTGTTCCAAAGCCACCAAGGCAGCTAACAATTTAAAACATACACAATAAAACCACATCTTAAAATTAAAATCACCTCCCCGAACACTCATAATTAAAACAATTAAAAACAGGGTTAAAAATATAAAAACCTGCCTAATCTCAGAATATGGGAGGAACCCAAAGCAGAGCCTTTAAAATGTAATGATTGGGCAGGTTCATAAGGGATCACACCGTTGGTCACAAATTATATAAGGCTTTCAAGGTCAAGACCACCACCTTGAATTGTGCCCAGAAACAAATTGGAAGCCAGTGTTGGTGGGCCAAGATTGAAATGATATGATCCCAACATCCCATGCCAGTCAACATCCTGGTGACAGTATTCTGTACCAATTGAGTTTCTGAACTCTTCTCAAGGACATGTAGAGTATATATGCAATAATCTAATCTAGGGCCGTTTCCGCACGGCGGCGGAAACGGCGAGGTCGGCGCATTGCGCGCCGACCTGAAGACGCTGGGACCGTCTGCATGGACGGCCCTTGAAGCAGCTGGGCAGCCGGCGCCGCGGAGCGCCGGCGCTTCAACCGACTACTCACGCCTGGCGCCGTCGCCGAGGTTTGGGACGCTTCGGCCCCGCGCTACTGCTTCAGGCCAAGAGGCCAGCGGTCCCTGTACCGGGCGACGCCTTCAGAGGCCCGGGAGAAGGTGAGTGCCGGGTGGGGAGGCGGCATGAAGCCGCTGTCGCTCGGCTTCTGCAGTTTGGCGTCGGGCAAGCTTTCAAAAGAGCTGGGAAGCGCCTTCTGGGAAACGCTTTCAGGCCGTCAAGGCGCGAGAGCGCGCTAAGCTGCGCAGCTGCTGCGCTCTCTGCGGAAAGGGGCCCTGGAGACGGTGTTTTTACCGTCTCCAGGCCGCCATGAATTGCCCGTGCAGAAACGGCCTAGATGTAACCAGGGCACGCACTACGGTGGTCAGATCTTTTCTGTGCAGGGAAGCCACAGCTGGTGAAACAGTTGAAGCTCATGAAAAGCACTCTTGGCTACAGCTGAAAATTGCTTATCCAGCAATAGCCCTGGGTCCGAGAGCACTCTCAGACTATGCACCTGTTCCGTCAAGGAGACTGCAACCTTATCCAGAATGGGCAATACCTTAAATCCTAGGCCAGATCTTCCACTTATCAGTAGCACTTTCATCTTGTTAGGATTGCTTTGGTTTATTACATGAGGTGAGGCAAGTTTTGAGGGCTGTGAATCCAAGGACCAGATGGTATTCCCGGTCAGGTGTTAAAGGAATGCGCTAACCAACTGGCTGGTGTTTTTACTGGGATCTTTAATCGATCTTTATCCGAGTCCACCATTCCATCTTGTTTGAAGGCTTCCATCATTGTTCCACTACCAAAGAGATTTCCTGCTGACAATCTTCAGGACTATAGACCAGTGGCACTCACCCCCATCATCATTAAGTGTTTTGAAAAACTGGTCCATAGGCATATTAGTTCTTGCCTTCCAGATACATTTGATAAATATCAGTTCGCATATCGGACAAACAGAGCTACGGAGGACACCATTGCCATTAGTCTCCACACTGCTTTGACGCATCTGGAACAACAGGGGAATTATGTGCGAATGCTCTTTGCGGACTTTAGTTCCGCATTTAATACAATCTTGCCACAAAGACTGGTGACAAAACTTGTGGATCTTGGATTCTCACATTCAATCTGTTTTTGGATTAGGGACTTCTTGTCTGGACGTTCCCAGAGGGTTAGACTGGGAAATCGGGTTTCCTCAGTTCTTACTCTAAATATGGGAACGCCACAGGGCTGTGTGTTGAGTCCTTTATTGTTCACTCTTTATACATATGATTGTACTCCTGTTTATCATAGTAAAACCATTATCAAATTTGCCAATGACACAATGGTGGTGGGGCTCATCTCTGGAGGGGATGAGTCTGCCTATCAGAGTGAGGGTGGAAGCCCTGGGACTGCACTCTCATGGTGGCAGTGGAAAATAACCTTGGTTCTTATCATCACTCAACAAGAACAAAGGAGACTTATAGTTGGACTATAGAAGGAATAGCTTCCAGGAATTCGTAGCCGCATTGATCATAAAATGTGGAGATCAAGCAGAGCTGGAATTGGCTAGTTTTTAGAATTTCTGGGCAAGTTATGATTAAGAGAGAAGGACTTGACCTGGGGCGTACAGACTCGGTCGCTGTGGTTACGTAAGGCCCAGCAAAGACTGTCAGCCACTCATCTGAGACTTTTAAAGGAAGCAACTGGATGGAAAACTTCTGGTGTCCTTTTACCGCTGTGCTATAGAGAGTGTCTTAACCTACTGCATCTGTGTATGGTTCTCCAATTGCACAGTGGCAGATAGGAAGGCGCTCCAAAGGGTGATCACTACTGCACAAAGGATTATCGGCTGCCCTCCTTGGAAGAACTCTATAATTCCCGAAGCCTAAAAAAAGCCCAAAATGTTCTGAGGGACCCGTCTCATCCAGCACACTCTCTTTTTGAACTGTTACCATCTGGCAGACAATATAGGTCTATCAAAACTAGGACAAAGAAGCTTAGAGACAGCTTCTACTCTAGAGCTGTGGCTATGCTAAACTCCGCGGCTTTGTGTTGATGTGTTTGGGGCTGTGTAGGGATGGGTGGAGGAAGGGGAAAGTGAGGATGATGTATGAGTCTGAAATTGTGTGCATCGAGGAATGCTGCTGTAAATTTCATTGTGCGTGCACAATGACAATAAAATGCTTATGCTTATCTGATCCAAAACTTTTTCCAGTTGCCAGTTCAGGATTTATGAATCAACACGGTGCGCTCCCTCTGTCCATCTCCTGGTGCAGCTCATTCACCAGGGCAACCAAGGCTATTTCAGTCCCATAACCAGGCCTAAAGATAGCCTCAACAATATGCCCCATCCAGGAAAGCTTGAAGTTGTCCAACTACCACCCGTTTAATTACCTTCTAAAGAATAGAACAGTTGAGATTGGTCAACAGTTATAGAGATCTCACAGGCTAAGATTAGGGTTCTTTAGAAGTGGACATACTACAGCCTATTTCATGGGTGGGGTGACTATCTCCTCTCTTAAGGAAGCATTAACTAGCTCTCAAACCCAGCCATCCACCACCACCTTACCTGGAAGATTTAAGTAACTTGGAAGGGCAAGAGTCACAAACAGGTGGTAGGCCTCAAAGGCCTCAAACTTCCAAGAATCCTGTCTGCATTCTCAGTCTAAATCAGGGGTAGGGAACCTGCTGCTCTCCAGATGTTCAGAAACTACAATTCCCATCAGCCTCTGTCAGCATGGCCAATTGGCCATGCTGGTAGGGGCTGATGGGAATTGTAGTTCCTGAACATCTGGAGAGCCGCAGGTTCCCTACCCCTGGTCTAAATAGACTGAAAAGTATCCCACACAATTGGATGAGTTGGCACCCTGGCACCATCTTACCCTGTCAGTGTTATCATAAAGTACAATGTGACGGATGTGAGAGATTTTTTCTAGCAGAATGCTGGGCCATTCAGTGTTTATGTATGTAGAAGAAGGATGTTGCTTGGACCAGATCCAGGAATATTGGCATGGCAGTTCCAGCCTCAAACAGTGCTGTTATGCCCAAAGTTCTGGCTGCTACATATATAGTAAAGTGAAGTGGGAAAAAGTCTACTGTCTGATGGCTGCTTCTTTCTTTTAACCTTCACCGAGGTCAGAGCTTTCTACATAAATACTCCATTTGGCAGTGCACACAGTGATTTCCCCCTCCTCCCTAGCAGCTTTTCTAGTAGGAGATATGTCAGTGAAAACTTGTTTTCTATTGGTAAATTGTCCTTAAAGAGACTATAGCTTAACTGTTGCTTATTAAAATGCAGAGTTCTAGTGTCGCATCTGCCTTGCAACCTGAAAAGAGCAGTGGAAACCATTAGATATCTTCAGCTAAAAAATGCCTGACCATTTCAAGCTATCCCTATTGCTGTGTCATATTTTCAAGCGAGGAAACATATCGGAACAATCCTTGTAATTGGAGGTTATGGTAGGACAAAGCAGAGCAGGGGACAATCGCTCACATCCCCCCGGTTTACAGATTGGCTTGTTGTAGTCCACAGAGCCATTTCCTGTGGCCCGATTAGGATCATAATCATGCCTATCTGTTCCTTCCATCCCCGCTCAAGATCAGGAAGAACTGCAGTGCCTTTAAAAAAGAACCAAACACCCAGCAACTTCCACGTTGCCTTTGGGGGAACTGAAACATCCTGTACACAATATCTGAAGAGGAGAAATAGATTCTGTAATGCTCTGAAATGTTTATCAGACTCTAATGGCAGCATGTCTGGGTTTTTGTTTTTGTTTTCAAATTGCTGCTTTTTATTCCCCCACAAATGTAGGGGGAAGAAACCCAAACAATCGTGTACACCTGGCAATGCAGGGGATGATGCCACATTAATTTTGTTTAATTTTTAATCAGAGAGTGCAAGACAACCACCGAGCACCACTTGACAGCCAGAATACTAATGAATGCGGTACTGTGATTGCCGGTTTTGAAAGGGCAGTGAACAATACACTCACACAGAGTGTCGGGATTGGAGATAGCTGCAGTCAAGATTCCCTGAGCATGACCTTCTGCCATGTGGAACTCACAGGCGTGCCCCCCTCCTCCCCAACACCTAATTGTAAGCAGAGCACTGCTGATTATTTTTCCAAGCAGCGTCTGTTGTGTAGTGCAAATGGTTTACTGGAAAGGGCAAACCATTTCAAAAAAACGTGTGAGAAAGCTGGATTAAAGCATGCGCCTGGCCTGTGGAAAAAACAGAAGTCTCTCTGGAGCCTGCCCTCTTTTTTCTTGACAGGCATGTGTCTTAAGGTGAGCTGGGGTTCCCTCTCCTTATCAGTCATGTTAATTCTTGCCAAATGCAGGACTCCTGTGCTCTGTAAAGTCTGTGAACCCTACAAATTGTGTACATTAAATGTTAGTGACCCTTGTGCCAAGGTATTTGTTTTCTAAAGTCTCAGACCAGATGAACAGGCTCAGTTTGCTAGTGCAGGGGAAAAAATCTGTGCATGTTATAATGATTTATAAGCAGCAGCCTGTTACAACTCGGATAGAAATGCCCAAGGAATTCAAATGAGACCTGAAGCATAAATTAGATACCCTAATCTCCTATAGTTGCCGTGTCATCGTGGCTTCCCAATAAAGTGGGTATTTTATTGTTCATTTTTATGTCACATTATTTAACTGACTGATATAATTATTACTCTAGCCAAGGTGAAATACTTTTTCACTGGAAGGTAGTAGAACATATCTTCTAGCTCATGCATAAATCACGTTCTGCAAAATTTGGGGCCTCAATCAATGAACAGATTTGTGGGGGGAGCAATGTCAGATGGGACCAGTCCATATATCTCCTTTCCACATTATTTCCCCTCATATTTTTAGCTTTTCCTTTTCTTCTACTTGTCCTCTCCTGTCTAAAATATTTATTTCTGGCAATAAGAAAAGGAGAAGAGACTTGAGGTTTTTTTTTTCCCTACCAGCCAGCTGTCAACTTCTGACGTGAGTTGTCTTTCGGCCTAGTTTTTATCTCCCGAGCACTGTTTTTGATTCTCACGAAGCATGAGTCACTTGATCGCAATGTAGCCACCAAAAGGATGGTAATACAGCTATCATTTTCCACTGAGAGCTTTCTTTTATAAGAAGGCAGTAGCTTGAATCTTATGGAAAATCTCCACCCAGGGCCAGTATGAGGGAGTCAACACAGATTTTCATCTGGAGGGGGCAACTGACTAACCCACACCATCCATGGAAATTTTCCACAGGATCCAACTCAATTCCTCCCTCCCTGTGGTTACAATGTTTTAAGTAACCCTGAAAATCTGCTTATTTTCCTGTTAATGAGTTTCCATGGTTAAAACTGGCCCAACAACACTGTGAATGCTAGGATGCCCTTCACACAAATTGCTTCTTGGGTTTTCAGGCAATTTGTAATAAGGTGCGATTATGACTATAAACTTAAGCATCACATGCTGTCACATCTACTGAATGCTTGATGGAGACTAAAGTAAAGCTCAGTTGTGGAATTCTTAGCCACTGTAGCTGAGGGAGAAAACCGTGACAGAAAATTAAAGAGCAGACTATGCATGCCACACTCCCTATTCTCTTTTAAATAATCAGCAGGCTAAAAGGTTGAACTTTTTGGTTTTTGCTTCTGCTTATAATTTGACCCAACTTTTGTATTTTTTTGCAGTTTCAGGAAAATATTTTTTTCTTAATTTCCAAGCATGCCTTAGGAGAACTGACATCTGAAAACTGTGACAGATTTATTAGTTTTACATTTGAATTGACCTGCAACACAAATTAATAATAAGATGTGCAATATACAGAATGCCAAGGTAAAATTCCTTTACCTGGACTTCTGCCTCCTTCTCTTCAGCATGGTGTAGTGGTTAAGAGCAGGTGGATTCTAATCCGGAGAACTGGGTTTGATTCCCCACTCCTCCACCTGAGTGGCAGAGGCTTATCTGGTGAACCAGATGTGTTTCTGCCAGGGCCAGAGTGAGGGGGAACTGGGCCCCCACCACACCCCTGCACTGGTGTGTGCCCGGTGCTCACGCACCCCTTGTCCCCTTGTCGCTACACTGCTTGTTTCCGCACTCCTTCATTCCTGCTGGGTGATCTTGGGCTAGGCACAGTTCTTTGGAACTCTCTCAGCCCCACCAACCTCACAAGGTGTCTGTTGTGGGGAAAGGAAGGGAAAGGAGCTTGAAAGCCACCTTACAAGAGAGAAAAGTGGGATATAAACAGTGGTGGGATTCAAATAATTTAACAACTGGTTCTGCTGAAGTGGTGCGAACCTGCTGAATCCCACCACTGGGTATAAATCCAAACTCTTCTTCCTCTTCATGCACATCTAGTGGTTGTAGAGCTAAGCTTGGCCACATGGAGGAAGTTTTTTCCCCACTCTCATTAAATAATTGAGAGAACTCCCGCAGCCATGCCTCATATCTGCATAGTAACCTGGACCCTGTTACTGTAGGACATTGAGAGAAATAGGGGATTAACATGCTGCAGTGTGTTTTCTTTTCAGAAATTACCTCCTACTTCTTGCTGCAATGGTGAAAGTAAAAAACTCTTTGTTCAGATGCAACCCCATGGCTCATGCATCTATATGCCTGCGTCACTCAGAATCTCATCGTTCGATGTCTAGCAGCTGAAATATGAACCACTTCTTTTGAAAAGTGTTGCGCTTGATACAGTGATGGGGAATACAGAAGTGATCTGGTGTTTGAATGCTGATGACTGTTTCATGTACGCACGTTGTTGCATTCAGAAATGTGGAGATTCATCCTGTGAATTCCTTCATAATTCGCTGTTCTTTTAATTTAAGGGTCTATTGCTGATTCCACAATAGGACATTACTCTGTATTTTCAGGTTTCCGTAAACAATAACAGCTGCCCCTCATACTATTTATTTATTTCATTTATGCCCCACTTTTCTCCCCAAGGGGACCCGAAGAAGAAGAAGAAGAAGAAGAAGAAGAAGAAGAGGAGGAGGAGGAGGAGGAGGAGGAGGAGGAGTTTGGATTTATATCCCCCCTTTCTCTCCTGTAGGAGACTCAAAGGGGCTGACAATCTCCTTTCTCTTCCGCCCCCCCACAACAAACACCCTGTGAGGTGGGTGGGGCTGAGAGAGCTCAGAAGAACTGTGACTAGCCCAAGGTCACCCAGCTGGCGTGTGGGGGAGTGCACAGGCTAATCTGAATTCCCCAGATAAGCCTCCACAGCTCAAGCGGCAGAGCTGGGAATCAAACCCGGTTCCTCCAGATTAGATACACGAGCTCTTAACCTCCTACGCCAAAGCATCTTATATTTTTCTGTTCTCCATTTTATTCAACCAACAAGCAAAGGAAGTAGTTTAGGATGATTGGCAACACCTCTTGTAAATGCTCCTTATTTTTACAAGGGCAGCTTAGAAATCTCTTTTTTTTAAAAAAAAATGAAGAATATACCCTGCGTGTGCTTATATTAACTATCACTAACATCCATTTATGAAAAGAGCATGTGAGCGTACCACAGATGCTGGCTCTGTAGCATTGGTGAAATGCTGTTGCATTTGGATGTATGAAACTCAATTTTCTTTTCAGCAGGGGAAAAACAACAAATTAAGAATGGAGACATCTTGGGAATGCAATATCAAGATGACAACTGACATTCTATTTAAACTTCCACCACCAGTAAATTAAGCCCATTGTACTTTTTAACAAATTTAATGGGGATCAAGGATAGAGCTGGATCTGGGGACTTCCAATTTATATAGCTTTCAGGTCCACTGAAGGCAAACAACTTCTCCATTAGCTTAATTGTTCAACAAAGTTGACAAAGTTTGATTCTTAACAAAATGTGAGTTAATTGCTTTGGAATTTCACCCTATAGCTTTTGTTTTTAATTGGATGGCTATAACACTGAAAATAACTTCTAGATCAGAAGCAGTAACGCATCTTGTGATGTAATCTGTCATAAATTGCTGCAGAATTACTATTCACATATTGCACGGATTAAAATATTACCAAAATGTGTGTTCAAAAGATAATTTTTCACAGATGAAATGCGTTTACACTTGAATATTGCAATTCAGTTCCTATATAACCTGAAGCAGTTCTGTACAGAGTGAAATGCGGCATGTGTGGTTATAATGGTCGCTTATCTCATTGAAGTAGCATAACGGAGACAAAGCATATATATCTTCATTTCTTAAGTAAGCAGCAGCAGGTTCATCCTTTCAAGCCTCTTCTCCCATCTTTCTTCTTTGACTCCGACTTCTCTCATCCAATCTGCAAATCCAGTCCATATCTTCATCATTTCAATTTGTCTATCTTGCCATAGTTGGTTTCGAGACATTATTTCAAAGATTTCTAACTGTACTTGTTCCTAAACATATAATCCAACCATTTCTGTACTGTCCATATCTTCTTATCTTTCCATCCCTTTGTGTAGGACTTGTATTTGTCCCTAGCTGCATATATGGAATAGAAACCACAGCTTTCCACTTCATGTTCATCTTATAGTGCCACCCTTTTCCATCACTCACTGGTATCTCACATGAATTATCTATTTGCACCTTACATATACCTGAACTTATAAGACAGTGATATTTCATAAACAATTCTTACTTATGGTGCTTTTTGCAAAAATGCAAATTTAGCAAGAGGAACTCCTATTTGGAACTACTTATGGCAAACATGATCTTTTTCAGAACCATAAATGGGAACTGAAATATATTGAATGAAAAGGTGGAAGAAAATATCAGCAGGAAAGGGGCACCGTTCTGGTTGGTCCCATGTTTTGAAGCTCATAAAACTTAAAAGAAAAAGTCACGTTCTGAATATAAGCAAAGCACCACGGACTGTTCACTATTGGCAAGGCCATCAGTGAAATAGACCATGCTGTAAAATAAACAGATCTGCTCTCTCAGACAGCACTTCTGAACATTAAAACTGGGTAATATTCCTGGAGGCCATGCACAGCCAGCATAATAATATGAGGCACTAGGATTTGTCAGTAAGAACCGTAGGACTTTAAGGTTACTTGATCATAACAAGAACTAAGGTTAAAAAACCCCCTCAAAATGTCTAGCTTTACTTTACAGAAGTTATGATATGTTTGCTGCATCATAGGAGAATTATGCCAAGCCATCTTCCATCCAAAACTGCATCTACTACGTTCTTGACTTTATAGAAAATATTGGTGGTCTCACCAGAGCATGGCAGTACTGGTGAACGACTAACGCCAAGGTTAATTCCCTGTTTATCTTCTATGAATTCTTTTGATACCCAGTGCTAGAGTGACCATATTATTGTGCTGCATCACTAAATTATTCTACAACATCTAATAAAGAAATAAGAAACTATGGAAATTGATGCTCTTGATAGACCAAATGCTCTGGCTCATTCTGCACAGACCAACTAAAACAGATTGAGGCCCTTTTTAAAAGCATTGCGCCGGGGGGGGGGGGGGTCCCATAGAACTTGCCCTGAAAACACTGCTAACCTGTTTTAATGGTCAGAACCCAGGTTTAATGAAACTAATTCTGCAAGTTTTTTTCCTTAAACCCAGATTGCAAATGCTTCCTGCTTGCCTGTGCGAACTTCGGCAAGCAGGAGCATTCAATCCCCATTATGGTGGATTCCCCAGGCAGTTGCCGTTAGAGAGAATACTTTAATATGCGGCTGTCATTCCATGCAGGTAGGTGGGGGGGGGGGATTCTTGGGGGGGATTCTCAGGGGACAGAGGTACCAGGGGAAGCCTAGTTTCCTACCAAGCAAGTGTAGCTATAAAGTAAAGATCAAGGAAAGAATGCACAGAAGGCAGTGGTTATATATAGCAGGCTGGTTACATATATCTCTAAGACAGCATTGATTTGTTTATCTTAAGCAGTTACATCGAATTGGGAACGCATCTCAATCACATAGATAACATCCCCTGACACTTATGAAGGTGTTTTACACCAAGCAAAGTCATTGGTCCTTGTAGCCCAGGATATTGTGAATGGTAGCAACTCTGCAAAGTCTCAGGTAGAAAAAGGCGTTTCTTGACACCTTCCACCTACAGTCCTTTAACTGGAGATGGCAGGAACTGAACCTGAACCTTCTGTCTGCAACACATATTGTCTGTCTCTGAGCCACATCTTCTCTCCCTGATTTTAGGTCAGGGGTCTCCAACCTACTGTATGTCAGATGTTCATGGTCCATCAGCCCCTGCCAGCATGGTCACTTGGCAGAACTGATGGGAATTGTAGCCTATGAACATCTGGAGGGCCATAGATTGGAGACTCCTGCTTTAGGTAGAAGGTAAGCTAGGGCACTCCAGAAACCAACAGACAAAGTCAGAATTTTTAATCTAGCTTACCTAGCCATGAAAACAATCGCTATGCTTACTCAAGGAGTACACAGTGTAAAATCAGGGAACACATCTGCAGCTGTATGCCTAGAATACATGTCCAATTTCTTTTTTCAGTGCCAGGGGCAGCAATTCTAATAGGCCTCAGGCACAGGCTAGTGCAATCTGCTTCAAGGCAGAGTGTGATAATTGGTTACAATTAAGGAAGTACAAACTGAATACAAATGTTGTTGAATGGCATTTTTCAGAGAGGGGGCAGTCAGCTGACCTAATTTCACTGATTCTCACTGCTGTAGAAAAAGCACGAAGAATTTGAAAACATATAGATATGTATAAATTCTCCATTCTCTTTTCTTGCCCCCTTTAGAAGCTGTGTGGATGCAGGGGTTGCTTTTAAAGGGACCACAGGTGAAAATGAAGGGTCTACTGCTTTATCAGCCATCTGGTCTTGTAGGTGGGGGTTCTTCAACATTGGTTGTTTCCTTGTGGGCTCTTGGAATGGTGCACTGATAAAGGTTCAGTTTTAAAACTAAATGTTGGACTGAACTGGAAGACTGCTGTTTTGTAAGAACAATGGAATTGGAAATTCACATGTTACAGGATACACAGGTTAGTACAGTGGTGGGATCCAAAAATTTTAGTAACAGGTCCCCATGGTGGTGGGATTCAAACTGCGGCGTAGTGCCAATGGGACTGGGCGGGGCACAATGGGGGCGTGGCCAGGCATTTCGGGGGCGGGCATTCCTGGGCGGGGCTGTGGCAAGGACGCAGCCGCTGCGCCGGTCCTTGGGTGGGAAATGAATGCACGCAGGCGCAGGCTGCCCCGCACGCCGGTGCACCTCCTGCTAGACTGCTTCAAGTTCTGTGCGCTACTGCTGAGAGGAGGGGCGTAACTAAGGCAAAAATCATGTGGCAAAATCACCAATTAGTAACCCCCTCTCGGCACACACAAATAATTAGTAACCTACTCTCGGGAACCTGTGAGAACCTGCTGGATCCCACCTCTGGGTTAGTAGTAGATGGTGCCCTGTGGGTTTTCAGTTTCTGCTAGGGTTGCCAACAGGATTGGAGAAAAAATATTGTTTACTTTCAATAGAGTCAAACATGTGGTAATAGGCAGTGGAAGCATTTCATAGCATGGAATTAGATAGCATCGCCCAGTAAAATAGCATCTCATTAAGCATCTCTGTTAAAGAGACAGGGTGTTTTTCTATAGGCCTGTTGACTAATTACTTCATGCACTATGCTTGGTTGAGACTGGGACTACTGCACATATGCACAAAAGGGTCTCCAGTCTCCCACCATGCTGTTTTTTTGAACTAAAATTGTGGAGAAGATCAGATTTGCCCTACTGTAGGAAACCTACGTGTATCACAGGGAACACATGGATTTCTCCAACTGGCCAAATATCCGCACTCTGAAAGGTTGGGAAACCAGCACAGAGCAGCAGGTTCATACCTTTTCTCCATATGCATCACAATCCCAATCTCAAAGAGTTCCAACAAGAGCGGGAACTGAGGAAACTCCACAACTCACATCTGACTGTTACATAGGGAGAAAATTCCAGACTCAACCTGTTTAATCTGTAATGTTTGAAAGGATATTTTTGCAAAAGTTTTGACTCTTGTCTCTAAGTTAGAACAGAAATTTGGAACTTAAATTGTTGATGCAATTGAAGCCTGAATTTCCTGTGTGGGTGAGTTGGGCTGTATGCTTTCCAGTTGCAGATGAAAACATATGTGGTTGATTATGCCTCCCAAAAAGCCATTTTGTGGCTCCCACCTAAGTGCTCTGTCCACCATGCCTTATCAGAATCCCATATGCACCTGCAGACTCAAAAAGGCTGGGGATCCCTGCTGTAGGCCAAGGCCTTCTTTAAAGCTAGTTTTCAGTGTACTTAAGGGGGAATAGTAACTGATATTTTAATGGGGCATAATCAATAAGACAACAGCCAAAAGTCACATTGATTAATTCTCTGGTAAACTTCTGGAGCCAGAAGATCAGAATCTTTCCCCACTGAGGGGTGTGGTTTGATAATGCATGAAGCAGGGGAGTGAGCTGTTTATTTGGGGCTAGCTCAGAAATACCACAGATAGGAATACCTTCAAAGTTTCTGCGGGGAGATTCTGGCAGAGAAAGAAATAATTTGGCCTGGCTAGAGAAAAAGAATTTATCTTAAAAATGACAGAAAAGAGGAGCCAATGGTATAGTAGTGAGTATGCCAACTAGGATTTTGCTGCATAACCTTATGTCAGTAGCACATTCTATCTAACCTACCTCGCAGGGCCGTTATGAAGATAATATGAGAAAGGAAGACATATGTAAACCACCCTAATCCTTGGAGGAAGGCAAATAAAACTTACTGGATAGATAGAAATCTGATAACTTCAAGAGTATTCCAGCTTCCATTGTTTTCTATTGCAGAGGAATAAGACACAGGCAAAGAAGTTTACATTCATCTCTAACTTTATTTTTGTTCAGTAGTTACTAGACACTTTTGCTCAGTAATTTTTTCTTTTATGTAATTAATGATGTTAATTTTTCTTTTATGAATTTCTTGTTGCTGTGGCCTCCAATATATCCCTCTAAAACTCTAACTTTGCCCAGGCAAAACCAGCTGCAAGGCAGGTGATCGTGCAAATCCTGTTAATTTGATGAAGGGTCTTCAAAGAAACAAAAAGGTGTTTTGGTTCCCATGTCAGCTGAACTAGCATAATTCTGCAAGTCTCTAGTAGTGGCAATCAGTTAAAGATGTTTATTTCTGTTGGGAATTGTGAAATCAGGCTGGAAAGATGAATGTCTCACTAAGGGCTAGTGACTTGGAACCTGGACCAGATGGATCAATTGAACATCCCCACAGATGAGCGGAGCTGCACACAGGATTTGTTTTGACCATATAAAATACAAAATCCCTACAGTAGAAAATCAGTATGCGGGGAAGAAGGCTTGGCTAAAACATCTGGTTTTCTTTGTGGAGGGTTTGTTTTTTCAGTATCATGGAAGTCTATGCTTGCTCTCTGACTGGGAAGAATTCAGACAGTGATTTAGTGAGAACTAGGCCTTAGATGGAAGGCAATTCTGAGCCAGCAAATATGACAACGTGATGCTTCTTTAAGAACAGAATGTTTTCATTGCTAATGGAATGTTCACAAATGTTCTCATGCAATGTTAATGGAATGTAATATATATTATTTTCATTCAGCAGCTGACAGATCCCTTCAGATATGATACTGCAGCCATTATCAAGCTTTCACTGATCCTTCCCCTCTGGATAACCTGCTTTGGGACATCAAATGTCTCTCTGTAGTATGTGACTGCAGCTGCATTACTGGAGTCCTCAGAATGAAGACACTATCTGTTGACCTTCATTAACAACTGTGGTTTCACCCCACCTTCTCCTAGGATATTCCAGGTTTCCCTTTCTGGGCTGTTCAACACAGTTTTCTTCCTTGTAGTCCAGCAATGAAGATGGGATGAAAATATGGGAGAATGGCCTGAAAGTACAGGGTACAGTTTGGTTGCAGAAGCTGAACAGTTCTTGGGAATGTAGTGTAGTGGTTAAGAGCGGCAGAAATTAATCTGGAGAACTGGGTTTAATTCCCTCCTCCTCCACATGAGTGGCAGGTTGCAATCTGGAGAGACAGATTTGATTCCCCACTCCTCTACATGAAACCTGCTGGGCAGCCTTGAGCTAGTTAGTTAGTTTTCTCCAAACTCCTTCAGTCCCACCCACCTACCTCACAAGATGGCTGCTGAGGGGAGAGGAAGGAAAGGCAAGAAAGAGTATGTTGCTTTGAGACTCCTTACAGTAGAGAAAAGCAGGGTATAAAAACCAACTAACCTTTTAAATGAAAGCTGCTGTTGGAGAAAGAGCAGAATGGAAGTGCAATAAGTACACAAAGCATATTTAAGGGAGCACAGTAGTTTTAAGAAATTGCAAGGTGAGATTCCAAGCTTACATGGCAAATTTGAGAAGCCTACAGCGGTTTTCATGGTATCAAAAGAACAAGCTGGGCTTGTTTATAATCCTACTAAGTAGAAAGAGCTAGTAAACATTCTCTACAGGATGGACAAAATTAACTGTAATTCATTCTGTCATTAATTAAGAAATGGAGTGCAATTGATAGAGGTGACAGAAGAATTAAATTGATTGATTTTAACAGTCTCAGGACTCTGGATTGGCTGATTGTATCGTGTGTGCCAAAGTATCTTCTTATGAAAGGTTTAGGATGTAGGATTCCCCCCCTCCCCGCCCATCATATATGCACATTATTTCTCTTTACAGAGATCTCAACAGTTTTTTTGTATGTTTTGAGGTGATTTCTACAGGTGTTTTCTTCAGGTGATTTCTGAGGTGATTTCTACAGGTGATTTCTTCAGGTGATTTCTGAGGTGATTTCTACAGGTGTTTTCTTCAGGTGATTTCTGAGGTGATTTCTACAGGTGTTTAAATCAGCTCTTAATGTGACCATTAAACTTTTGTTCTTTTTTTACTTTTTCTCTTGTGGTCACAGCATTCATACTTGAGACAAGAACCAAAAAAACTGCACAGCAGGCTTCCTAGCATTATATATGTGAAATCCTATAAAGCTTATTTCTGTCTCCTCAGATCATAACTAGACTCTGAAAAAAGCCACTGGCATTCCTGTCTATTGTGGGTTTAATGGATTTTAAAGAGTACTTTGATTTTTATACTGTTTTATAGTATTCATTGTCTTTTACTTCATGAGAGGCTTTCCGCTATGGTTTTGCAGAGAGGAAACGCATAATTTTTTCTGGAAGAAATAAATGACATGCGGTTCTCAAAGTGATGCGTATTATGTAAATAGTAAATAATAACATAAACTTTTGTTGTTGTATATCCCCTGACCTTGCTTCTCATAATTTCTCTTTGTGAAGCTGAGGAAATGCAGATCATTGTACTATAAATCACTTGTGTGAATTTTTACAATTTTGGGAACAAAATGTTGAACTTTCAGTTTATCCAGACTCAGAGGCAAGTCTGATCTATCTCTCCTGGGTGGGTAAAGACCGCAGATCAAGTTTACCTACTTAGTGTTCCATCTGCTTGACTGGGAGGTAAATGCCATTGATATGACAGCTGTAGGGTCAACAGAACAAACAGGCTCTTCCTAAATATAGGTAAAACCCTTCACCAGGATAGGAGGCAAGCAAAAGGTATCCGTTGTGTCGATTACTTCAGATCTGCTCCGTGCATATTATTTATTCAGAGGTGTCATTAGGTCCATGTCGCTGTCTTGCATACCTTGATAAATGCATAGACAGAACCCATTCCAAGGCGGGGAAAAATGTGTGGTATCTTCTTGCCCTGAGCTTAGCTTATGGAGGGAAAGTGTTGCGTGGTGGAGCAGCAAATTGGTGATAGCAGAGACCCTCCTGACAGACATCAGCAGGGAGATCTATGTCACTCCCCAGCTATGTTGGCTAGGGCTGTTGCTATGCCTTCCCTGCCTCCTGCTGTCCATTCTTAATTTGCAGGAAAGGTGGACCAGCAGGAAATAGACAGAAACGGCAGGAGCAGACCCTGCATTAGACTTCCCCTGTTAGGGTCTCATCTGTTAGGCAGATCCTGCAGCTGCCTTATTGCTTTTTCTATTTTCTGCTGCCAAGAGCCTCCCTTGTCTCCTCTTACCCTTCTTCTCTGACACTTCATGTGTTCTCCCCCCCCCCCACCCCCGCCACACACACTTCTATGCCTAAGCTCACCTCCTATCATTACCATTTCTGTGCCTGTGCCTTCTCCCTGTGACTCGAATATCCTCAGAAACAACCCCAGGACCTTTTGGTGCCTGAGGCAGCAAATCTAAATAAAACTCCCCTTGGAGGTTAGAAGCAAATAATTGACAATTGGCTGCCCTTTCATGGTATCTCAGAGTCTGCTGTTTGAAAAAAAAAGCCATTTCAATCTGCTTAATGGTAAGACTGGCCCTGTGCCACAATTAGCAATGTGCAAGCACTCCCATGCTTGACCCTAAACGGATTGCCTTTTTTTTTTTTTGGTAAGCATGTCTTTTGAATACTCAAAAATGTCCGTGGATGAATTTAGGTCAACATTATGCCCATATTTTACTATTCGAGAGGAGCTGAAGTAGATTTAGCTGAGATCCAGTTACTAAGATTTGAACCAAGGAGTGCACAGTTCACATTCTCAGGCACTATGCTGTGACACTGTTACCCAAAGACCTGAGAAGACCTGCATTCAGGCAAATGAAAAGTTGTGGCTGTTGGGCTACCTACATGCTGGGGTCAAGGTAAAAGAAGTACCAGTAAGCAGAGGTGGGATCCAGCAGGTTCTCACCAGTTCCCGAGAGTGGGTTACTAATTATTTGTGTGGGCCGAGAGGGGGTTACTAATTGGATCCGCTTTTCCATCTCCACGCCTCCCCGAGAGGCATACTGCCTTTGAACGTGAAGGTTCCATATAGCAATTGCGACTAATAATGTAACTCCCTGAACTGGGTTAATCCCTTTCAGGTACTGCAATTCATTGATTCTCAGCCTTTCGTACCTTTTATCTCACCAGTCTCTATCAAAGAACCTGTGTGTTTCACCATTGCTGTGTTCAGATTTGTGAGTTGGGGCATTTTTTATAATGTGATGATGATTTAGAAATGACCTGGTGCAAAAAAATTTTTTGGGGTCGTGGTGGGGTGTCTGCCCATTGGGGGGCATCCTACTCAGGTTTGGATCCAACCCAGGGTTCAGGTTTGCCTAGGTATGCCTCTGCCCCCTTTGCTGAGGGGGGGCTGGCAAGGGAACCTGTTACTAAAATTTTTGGATCCCACCACTGCTGGTAAGTGGTGCTGCAACATAACCAGCAAAAACAAAATAGCTTTTACAGCTGGCTTTCTACAAGGAGCCATATTACTGGGGGAGGTTTGATTTTGGGGGAACTGATGATGCTTTGTAGACTTGCACTGTTTGGGCGTTGGCCTGATTCTCCATGCTTCAAGTAGTATGGAACGGTATCTTAAATACATTATATATCCCCAGAGCTTTGTCCTCTGAGGAAAATGGGCTCTGTCTGTAATGGTGCCCTTGGAATAACTTGCTGCTCAAAAGAACATGTGAAGGAGGAGGTTTGGAACATGGGGTCTGTTGGTTTCTGACCCTTGGTAGGAACATCTTTTCCATGGCAGATAGCATTTCAGCTGATGTGCTAGCCATGGTTCTTCTTCAAAAAGCATGATGTGGCCACCATGATCCGTGTTCCGATTACATCCAGGTTTGATTACTATGATGTGCTCTGTGTGGGGTTGCCTTTGAAAACTGTTCAGACACTTCAGCTGGTCCAAGATGAAACAGCTGGGATATTGCCAGTGGTGGTATAAAGGGATTGTATCAGTCCTTTGCTGAAAACCTGAACTGGATACCCATTTGTTTCTGGGTAAAATTTGCAGTGCTAGTTCTTACCTATCAGGATCTAAATGACGTAAAGGCTCTGAAATACTGAAAGGCCCATCTCCTCCCATACTTTCCAGCTCACCAGTTTAGCCTTGCTTTCTGTGCCCCACACATGCAGAGATGAGGTGGGTGGTGACCAGAGAGAGGGCTTTTTACATGGTAGCCCTTCATCTGTGGAATGCCCTTCTTCTTGAGGTTTTCCATGACACTATCTATGCCCTCTTTTAGGTAACAGGCTAAAAGACGACTTTTAAAACAGTTGTTTTTCTTTCAAAATATTTTACACTTTGTCCTTGCCTGTTTTATGAGATTTTTAAAAGCCATTAGACATTTTATGCTGTACTTATACCCTGACTTGATTAAAACAATTTTTTAAATGCTGAATTAATAGTTGGCTAATTTTTACTTGATTTTTATCTTGTGGTGTTTTATTATAGTTTATTTGTAAACTGCCTTGATCAGATTTCCTGGAGAGACAGCGTAAAATGTTCTACATAAATGTACAAAATGGTACAAATGTGCTATTGTACAATCTTTTCTAACACCCATTGAAAAACAGGATCACATGAGTAGAACCTACAAGCATAATACTTCTTCAAAAAGATACACATCCATGAACATTTGAAATAGTTAGGTCTCGTGGCAAAGGTCTTGCTTCCTTTCAAAAGAATTCTTTGCTAGGGTTTAAATCAAATTTGGATAAATTGAAACCTGACTGGAGTCATCACTGAAGAGTTTTTAAGGACAGCTTAAAGGATGTCAGGGAAATTGGTGAGATGCATAAAATCAAGGATCTTTTGTTATCGTTTTAGAGTACCATATCTTGGAACAGATTGTATGGTAAAAATCCCTGGACTGCAAAGAATCTGATATGTACCAAAAGAAAAGAAAAAGAGAGTGGCAAGGAGCTGACGAATAATTTAAACAAGTTCAAATTAAATGGAATGATCATTTCAACACAATATAGTGCTTTGATCTTTTGTATGTAAAAAACACAAATTACCCTTGTGCTTTAAGTGAGGTTGCTGAGAATTGTACTATTCAGGTGCTTCTAGACTGGATGATGCTACAATAATAATGAATTATGTGTAGCATAGCTGGGGACAAATAGCAATAAAAATAAATCCACTGCTAGCTGGTTTAGTTTGCAGTAGATATTCAGATATAAAAGCCTGGTAAAGGTTGGACTGGGTCAAGAAGAGTGTCTCCAGCATCCTAGACAAGTGATGCATTTTGTCACCAAGCCTTTGCACTTTCAATTTTAGATGGGGATATTTGGCTAGCATGCCTCTTGGTGTGATTAGTTATTATGATTCTGAGCAATCATTTTCACTGGTGCAAAACATATTATCTGTGGCATTCCAATTTATTGACACCAAAAGGTTATGAACTTCTTTTCATTAGTGGTGTATTAATAGTGCTGTGCTTTCTTTCCAGAGATTTGTTGAAATGGTTGACTTCCATAGCAACATACCATTATCTTGAAAATTCTGGAGGAAAACTGATTGATTTCTTTATTAGGGTAGTGCAAAATTCAGAACAGATTTTTTTTTGGCAGGCCAGTTTCAAGAAAGGGAGTCTGGAAATCTTGCATATAAGGTAAAACAGGAAAAATGGATTATTAATGGAAAGGTTTTAAATTATCAAATGCAAAATGGAAAATCTACATTTTGCCCCGGGTGCCATTTTGTACCCCTATGCCTCTGCCAGCACCTTGAATTGAATGTGGAAATAGACTGGCAAATAGACTGTAGCTTTTTCAAAAGGAACAACATGTGTTCCTGCCAGCTAGCCCCTGCCAGTAGTTGGGCTGCCACATTCTGGACCAGCTGTAGTTTGTGGTTGTGCTCAAGGGTAGCCCCATCTATAGCATGTTTCAATAATCCAACGATGAGTTTACAGAAGCTTGGATAAGCATGGCCAGATGACCCAAGTCTAGGTAACAAGAGAGTTGGTGAATCAGAGGCAACTGATAGAAGGCACTTTTGGCCACCATGCCAACCTGCTTCTCAAACAGCAAGACCGTGTCCATGAGCTCTTAAACTGCTCTGAAACAAGCCAATATCACTCAATCTAGGAAAAGTGGATTCATTCCCTCTAGGATATACTACAAGCTGACACTCCAAGAATAGATTGAAAATATTAAGTACAGAATTTTAAAGTTATCATGTTCTGATGATGAAAAGTTTCTCTGCTGCCCTCCTTAGTGCAGTGAACATTTCCCCCATTTTTGGGTATGTCTGTGTTTCCTATCTGTCTCAGAGAAAATGCAGAGATGAAATCTAGAAGAAGAGTTTGAATTTATACCCTGCTTTTCTCAACCATAAAGAATATCACAGCAGCTTACAAACTCCTTCCCTTCCCCTCCCCACAAAAGACACCTTGTGAAGTAGGCGAGAGTCTGCTGCTCTTGAAAACTACACTGGCATGGCTCTCTCTCTCTGCTTCATCATTTCGTGGATAATTTCAGATATTATTTTCTGTAATGGATGGGGGGCTGCATTTATCATATGGAACAAGATTTTTTTTTAAATTTAGTCTGCTCAATTTACAATGCTTTGAGACCAAGCGATACATAATATATTTTAGCCTATAAAAGATAAGGAGCTTCAAATTGAAATATTAATCCTGTGACCCTTATTGAAAAGCACTGAGTCTAAGCCCAAGGTAAACAATGCTATTATTAAGTCCTATGTTAGTAGACTTAGAAAGGAGACAGTTAGTAGAATTACCCAGGGTAAGACCTAGACTATGAACAATGACCACTTACTAACACTAGAAAACTAACAAAAAGGGTCATCAGGAAGTACCACATTTATTTTCTCAGTCTGGTTCCAAAACAGTGGGCAGGCAACTGAGGGCAGGCTCAGTTAATTCTGCTTCTGGGTATTGCACCCTCTGCCTTACTCAATCTCTTAGGGGCCAAAGGTGAGACTTTCTGGGCAATGACAATGTTCTGGAAATTTCCTCCCCACTTAGAAACAATTACATTGTCTGCATCAGGGAATCCTGGTGGGTTCTTTATTCCCTCAGACTAATAATAGTGCCCATACATGGGTGAGAAATGGAGGGTATCAGAACTCCATGGAGACTCTGCATCGAGTAGCAGATGCAGCTAGTATGTTGGCTTAATTTTCCAAGGCACAGTCCAGCCTCTCTCATGGCACATTAATATTCCCTCCTATGCAACTTGGAAATCACTACTCTAGTGATTATCCATTTCTAAGTTATTCCATGTGCTTCCATAAAGTAATCACATTTAAAAGTTGTATTTTTTAATGTAGAAAGGAAATTAAGACTTTAATTTCAAACCAATTGCAAACACTAAAGGATCTTTTTCACACACAAGCGCGCGTGCGCGCAGACACACAAAACAACTGTATTTCCGCCTCTTTATCATCATGGTTGCTAGGCGCCTCCTGACCATCTATCTGACCGTGGGGAACCCTCTGAACATTTTATAGTCAGCTCTGTGAGAGTGTTAATGGTCATCACCCTTAGCATCAAGCCAACTCTGAATTTCACAAAGAAATCCCATCTTTCTAACCCACATTTCACACAGAAGCACAGACTTGTGGAATCTGAAGGGCAAACCTGCTGATGTGAAACATTCCAGGAATTTTTTTTGAAGCACATATTTTTTTAAGCAGGTAATACTAAAGAAAGTATTACTTTCTCTAGCAGTGTTTTTAACTTACGTTAAAACCATAGGGGTACACTTTCCTAAGCAACTGTTGTGCATGTTTCCAGTAGGAAACATGCCTCCCATAATATCCAAAAATACATGCCTTAAAATCTCTTTGGGTGTTTTTTCCTAAGGTAGCCCTTGCAGGGCCTAAACCCAGATGTTTAAATATGAGTGAAATGTGTATTCTGCTGTGTGCACCTGGCCAAATTAATTAATCCTGCAATACCATTTTGTTGGCACTGCGGTTAATAGCTGTGTGGCAGATGTCAGACACGGAAGTGTCCATTTTACTGTAGTACTTTATAGACTGCTGTGGTGACAGCTAAGCAAAGCAGTTCAGCAGCTGTCATCACATTCACATTTAGGATCAGAGAAACACATTTAGAAGAACAGAAAAAAATGAGTCAGAAAAAAATAACCCAAAGGCACACATTCTTTTTCTGGTGAGACCTAGTAGTCTTCAAAGTGCTGTGCTTAACAACTGTAATGGGGAAAGAGCCCCCCTCCCAGTGACGTATTTTTATTGGCAAGGGTTTATCATTCTTTAATCCTAACTAGCTTCAGAATGTACATTTCCAATTTGGACACGCACAAAAAACATCAACTGATTACAGTAAAAGATTCTTATATGGCTGCTCCATGATGAGGTAATGTAGCATCTAAGGATGTCAGCTGTGAATGGTGAGGTCTCTGAGTCAAAGCTTACCTCATCTGTAAACTCACCAAAGGCCAGCCTCAAGCGTCTTTGCCTTATTCCAGGTGGCTCAGCCTTTCTGCATAGTGGGGAATCAACACAGCTCTGTAAGATTTCTCCTTCATCATTGTCTGGAGTACGAGCTCTTAGAATCTTTGGCAACTCACAACGTCTCTAGATTGAGTCCTTCATTGTGCAACAATCTAAGTAGACAACAGTTCTTCATTGTCTGAATGATGTAGTAGTATAGCATCATTCTCCTGATTTCATAAACCTTTTTTTGTATGTGGAAGGGTGTGGTTCAGTAGTAGAGCAATTGCTTTGTCTACAGATGGTCCAAGTTCTGGCCCCCAGCATCTCCAGGTAAAAGGATCAGGTAAGGGGAAAGATCTCCACCTGAGACCCTAGAGTCAGTGCCAGTCAAAGTAGACATTTCTGATTGCAATAAACCAATGATCTCTGGCTTCGTATAAGGCAGCTTCATGTAAAAAATATGGTAGTCTTAATTATATTACCTAGGCGTCTTCTCAAAGAATTAGACTGAAGTTTTTGTCACTTGCATGATTTAGTTGAACAAGAGTGTTATCCAGACAAACTGTTGGCATCATTCTTATGTGCATGAGGCAGAAAACACATGTTCATGTCAATAAATGAAGGCTGTGAATCACCACGGGCCATGATTGCCACTAGGGGTGGGAAGGGGCAGAGTCTGATTCCAGCCTCAGTGAGGGCGGAAGCAAAGGAGGTGGCCATTATTGTTTGGGGCAGACGATAACGACGTGTCAAAGCCCGGTGGCCATGTCAGAGAGGAGGAGGGAACCCAGGCCTTTAAAGGGCCAATCCCTTCTTTGTGCTGGCCATGTGCATGAGGCAGAAAACACATGTTAATGTCAATAAATGCATTATTTTCAAGAACATTCAAATTCAGGAGTCAAGTAAGTAGGGGTACCACTATTTTTGAAATGACTGCTAGCTCTGTGTTAAATGTTGGGTTACCCATATTCATGAGTTCAAAAATGTACATGTTATGAACAGTGAGGGGGAAAATGCATTTTCTGGATTTGGCAAGTGTCTTTTGAGGAATTGAAGAATTGAAAGGATTACTGGGGTTTCTGCCTATATCTGTAATATAAGATGTGGGATGAGAAAGAATTTCTTCATGATGTGAAGCAAATATTGATTAAAGACCCCTCTGTTAGGGTTCTCACAAGCTGCAAAATCATATCCAGAATCACCCTGAGAGCTGCAAATGTGTCTTGGCAGGGCACTTGACATTTTAGCAATGACAGGCATGCTCAACTTCCTTCACTAGCTCAGTTCTCCATCAACACAAATGCTGTCATGGCCAAAGTCACTCACAGTGCAACTCTAAGCCAAGTTTCAACTTTCTATATCTATTGAAGTCAAGGCTTAACAGGGTATAACTCTGTTTAGGATTGTACTTTAACACCCTTGCTTCCTGTGCCCCCCCCCCCCCCCGGCCGAGTAACCTCCTCTCCACAAAGCATTTGGAAACCCTGGTTTGGAGCCCTGGATGGTGAAAAGCAGGGAGGGGAGATTGAGAGGAAGAATGGTGAACAACAGAAGGGTTAAGAACTTTCTCCAGCCTACTGCTTTTGTATTTTATGCCTCCTTTCCAGATGCTTCTATAATTGGATGTTGGGTGTATGAGATGAGTACGACACAGGTGTTCCCTGGGTGGGAATTTGAGCCTACAGAACTCTGCCTCTGTATTTATTTATTTTAAGTATTTATGTCCCTCTGTTCTGTCCAATCAGGGCTGCCAAGGCAAAGATGGGTAAGACTGAAAGTCCTGTGGTTTGTGAGTAGGTTGTAAACAGAGAGAATGAAGACTTCTTCCCAATCCCTACCTCCTCATTCTGCAGTTACAGTGAGACAGGCAGTGGTGTTCCTGCCAGCCTCCATCTGAGTAATCCACTTTTGCTCACGTATTTCCTGGTGTGCCCCAGATTATTTCAGAATCTTACTATAGTTCAAGGCTGACCTGATGTTATGTGATATGGTGGCATTCTGAATAAAAAGGATTGTTCCATATATGTGCATATAGATAGTAAATATAAAGAGTGCCATCTGCTGACATACAGAAAAATATATTTATTGGGAGCATCTTTAAATTTAATAAAGGTAGTTTAGGGTTGGCCCTGTTATTTCCCAGGTGAGTGTTTCAATAACAGTTTGTTGTCAGGAGGAGTCCTGGCCAATATGATATAGGCTGAATTCAGAACTGCCCTTAGGGTGAGGGGAGAGACACAAATTTAAGGCTGGGTTTGGTTGTAATTCTCTGCAATTGAAGTTGAAATAAAAGGCAAGAGATGGGTGTGTCACACAATTAGGTAGAGTTCAGTATATTTGACTTATCTGGGCAAAGATTCTGATTTAGTGACACTTATGGTCATTTCTGATCTTCCCTACTCTGAGGGTTTTATACTGGCAAACTTCAAAATATTTTGGGTACTTGGATGCCTTGCCCAAATTATTGAATACCTTCAGTGCACCTTTACTGGGAAACACAGTACCGTTACGAACAACATCCCTAATGAATCCTAGACATGCTGTCAAATGTACAGTTTGAATGGAAAAAGAGGGAAACATGTGCATTATTAAAAGGACACTGGTAAGGAATAATGTCTCAGCTTACGCCTGTGCCTTTTCCATTTTAACTATCCTCCTTGGACTCCATTTTGAACTGCTTGAGATAGGGATGATCCACTTCTTGAGTCTGCAGAAGCAGACACATTTTCTCATTGTCTTTTGTAATTTTGTAAACAGACTGCGTTTATTCTTCATGCTAAAATTCTGCATCAAGGCCACCAAAGAGAATAGAATTCTTTTACATGTAAATTATGGAATCGAAACACATTTCTCTATTTTGTATTTGTTTTATCATTCTGCCATGGATTAAGGCTATATTCAAAGATCTACTGAGATTTCTGATAAGTAGATTCCTGAAACTGTGTGCAAACTTTTAGTCCTACATGGGCAGCTTTAAGGACTTAAACATTCAGGGCAGGGTGATAGTTATAAATCCTGGTTCCCCAAGGACTCAGCCTCCGAACATGTGGTTTGAGCATTTTCAGAGTAGTTAGCTAAATATTTTGGAGCCTTTGGCAACTTCCAGGTAGCACTCCTGCCACATTGCAAAAACATAGCAACTTAATAAGATGTGATGTCATTATGTTGGGGAGAAATTCTGGAATTCTCCTAAAGCTCTATGATTAGGTTGTAGAGTCTGGGACAAATTCTAGAGTGTTGCCCCAACACAATGACATCACTGCTGGTTTGCACACTAGAAGATACATCAGTATGAAGCTGAAGAAGCCCCTGTTTTCCCCCTACTTACCTGTGAAGTGGTCTTGGGACTGGGAGAAATTCCAGGACGTCTCTTCTATAGCTACAGATATTACCCACTATGTGCACTCTTCTATAGCTTCAGATATTACCCACTCTCAAGTGGTGAGAAACACCAGGAGCTACTACTTGGCTTCCTTCAGAGGAGAAAGTGCTAGAGTATTTTACGATATTTGTGTGAATTTTGCTTTATTTACAGATACACAGAGGTCCTCTTTCCCACTTTCTTTCTAATCCACACCCACACAGGCATCCTCCTGTCAGCCAAGAAAGAGGTAGCGGGATGTCATCTCTTCCATTTCTGAGGGAGCACCTAGACAAACCATTAGAGTCTGCAGTTACAGTTGGTGAGGCACACTAAAACACATTACCATTCCTTCTGGCATGCGCAGTGGTTAGAAAAAACCTATAGAGGAGAAACATTTGTCCGTTCTCACACGTCCTTTTTATCTGTGCTGGTCTAAGGAAACATAAGCAAGTAGTCTAATTTCTGAATGAATGACAATATGGACAGGGAGTTGTCTCTGATTTGAGAGGGAAGAGTAGCCCTTTAGTAGTTCTGCAGAGCAACCTGATGGGACAGGCTCACTGGTTGTGCTTTCTTTTCAGGTATAAATACTGTCAACTTCAATTTACAGAGGTCTAGTTTAATGCAGGGCTTACCGATAATTTGTAGTGATTACTGGATCAATCGAGATTTAGTGCTTGCTATTTGAATGAATCCCACAGAGACCTGACTAGCCTTGGGGAAAGGTTTTTTCTCCTCCTCCGTCTCTGCCTCAAAGTCTTTCAAATTTAAACTGAAATTTACAGTCATAGTTTAAAAACACATATTTTTATTTGGGACAGATATGCTGACCTGGCACAACAGTATATAGGTCACAGAATTGTCCTAAAGTTTTTCTCCTCCACATTCAGTCGTGGGAGTGAGCTTTGTCTCTATGAGATGAACTTTCTGAGATTTTTGACCTGTTCCGATGGCATTGGGGTATGAATTGTGATATTCACATGGATTGACTTGTCACACTTTTTCCCTTGAACTGTCAATGGATTACTCAAGATTGCCTGGTCATTAGCGCATTATTGCATGTTGCCTTCTATTCATATTTTCATGGGACTTTTATTTAAAGAGCATGCAATAATGAATGTAAATAAACAGAAGCAACCACATGCTCGGAAAGGTATATTACCCCCAAAACACAATATTCCCTAAGTAAATTTATTCAAGCTGCAGAGGGAATTTCTGTATATGGTACTTGAAGTCGGCCCGCGAAGGTTGCAAGGAAGAGGCGTGACGCAGCGATATCATCTGGTGGAGAGAAGCCAGCGGCTAATCTGCCGAGCTAGAGGTCCCTGGCACCTTTTATTAGGGTTTTCGGGAGGCGGGTTCGGAGGCGGGAGAGCGGGAGAATACTGGGTGATGCATGAGTCATAGGGACTGCATACGTGCAGGAGGAAGCGTTCCTGTCCGGGCCTAATCCATACCTGGGGGTATGCACCTTTTGTCCCTTTGTCCAGGGCATCCCATGACCGTGAGTCATGGGGGTCTTGTGACAGGTGAGCTCACCTGCCCAGAGGGCAACAGATGGCGCAGGCATTCCTGTGCTCTGTCTGAGGCTCTGCTGGGTAAGGCTGGCTCACCCCAACAGGTACTCATATGGGGAAGTCTTTCAAAGTGAAAAAGTGGCAGTCTCCTCACTATTCATATTCTCCTCACTATTCTTCACTGTCTGCTCTGTCCTCCTGCTCTTGGCTTGGGCCAGCACTGTCTTCCACCTGTGTGACCTCTGGCTGCTTATGGGACTCAGTCAACTGTTGCTCTGGAGATTTAGCCAGCTGAGACTCTGATGAAGCCTGGCTGGCTGGCTGCTGGGGGAGCCCACGACAGCTTCCTTCCCGCCTATACTGTTCTGAAATCAGTAGAAGGCATTGTAATTTACTAGCATGATGGAGACATCTGGAAATTTAGCATGTAAAACAAAAATTCTGCATCAAATCAATGACAGGTTCAGCAGGATTTGGTAATATGTGATTGCCTTGAGCCCAAGGGAAAAATTGTCCATTCCCAATCAAAGCACAGAGTGCCTCAAGGAAAGAGCAGGGAGGCTGCTGAAATGACAGTGTGGAATGACAGACAGATGGGCTTTTTGCAAGTGAGGCAAATTGTAAAGTATTAGGGATAGAAGAGAACACAGGATAAGTGTCCAGTTCCCTCCTAACCACAAATCTGATCTTCAGTGACGAGGCTCAGAGGATGATCTGCAGGCACTGGGCATGGCTGTGCTGTTAAAGCTAATTAGGGGATGATTCTAAGCAGTCTGCTCTGAAGTAAATTCCATTTTATTTTATGGGGCTTGCTTCCAAATTGAATTCTTAGGATTGTAGTCTAGGTTTTAGTCTGGGTAGAACCTCAAAGGGGAGATTACTTTGGGGGTTTGTATAAGATTTCCATATAAGATTTCCTGAGAGTTAGCATAGTGGTTAAGAGTGGTGGGATCTAATCTGAAGATCTGGGTTTGATTTGCCACTCCTCCACATGAGTGGCAGACTCTGATCTGGAGAACTGGATTTGTTTCCTCATTCCTACACATGAAACCTGCTGAGTGACCTTGGGCTAGTCACAGTTCTCTCAGAGCTCTCTTAGCCCCACCCTCCTCACAAAGTGTCTGTTGTGGGGAGAGGAAGGATGTAAACCACTTTGAGACTTCTTATGGCTGATAAAAACAGGGTATAAATCCAAACTCTTCTTCTTCTACAGTACATAAATTACATTGGAAGGAACAGGCACTGATTTCAAGACAAAATCCAAAAAAGCCCTTATGTCCATCAGTAGACCACTAATTCTGCTCACCAGAAAGACAATCTAAATTTCTCCAACAGAATTTTTCCAGGAGAAAAACCACACCTACTCAAATAATTCCTTACCGGGATCTGATTTCCAGAATCCTTGTTTTTAATTATTCATCTTTGTTTTGTATAATGTGTACACTTATTAAATACTTATTTTGATTGTAAAGCATTGGTGTTAGCTATTTTTACAAATTATGCAAAACTGAATTATTCAAGAAGACTTTTCTATGTATGCAATAAATTTGCACTGTAGTAAATGATTCACAAAATTACTCAGAAAAATTGTTTTTTACAGTGGTTTATATTACTACATATTGCTCGTTGAAACTACGATCCTGTTACGGAATTTTGCTTTGTTTAATATGTTAAGACTACAACCCTAATCCTATTTCGTTGTTTATTGAATGTTCCATCTGTTGATTATACTGATTCACTCTGTGTAATGTTACACTCTATGTAATACATTTTATTTATTTATTTATTTATTTATTCATTCATAAATATTTATAACCCACCTTATACTAGCATTTTTAGCCAGCTTACACAGTTTACCAGATATCAGTTCCTGAAAAATTCTGAAGATATTTGGGAATATTGAAAATATTTGGGCCTGGTCTGTTAGGGCTTCAGCTCTTTGTTTTGTTCAATTTTAAAAATGCTTTGGCCAATGTTGGCGGGAGTGGAAGGCAGCTCTTCCAAGCAATGGGATCAGATGCTGTGGGTGGGGTAGGGAAACTTCTGTGCAGAAAATAAATACAGTGCCAAAAGTGATGGTCTTGCTACTGCCATAAAGACCCCCCCCCCCCACAAAAAAAATTTAATGGAACAGGAGGTGTCTCAATTTAAACAACACACAAACAGATTCCTGAAAACAAAAATGCCTGAAATGAACCTCATCCATACTGTAGTGATGCTGTGTGTCTTCTTTACCTGAGTGGGAGGGAACTGCTAATGTTCGTTCTGCTGGTTTTGCTGCATTATCGCTGGCTTCTGCTGGGATTTTCTGGTTTGACGTTAATTATGTTCAGCTCCCAAAAGTGTCCCTTACTTAAGTTGTTTCATCTGGGATTGTGGGAACCTGAATAAGTCTGCAGTCTCTCCCCCTCCCCTTCCAACCCAAATCCCAAAATGGTACCAAAGGACCCGAATACTCCTGAATAGCAATATTTAGGTCTTTCCCAAAATTCAAACCTGAAAAATACTCCTCTTTAGTGCACATCCCTTGTTGAGGGTCTTCCAAGTGCAACGAGACTGAATTTTGAAAGCTGTCTGATTCGATTTGAATATCTTCACCATGATTCCTTCTCTTGGAATGGCTGAGATTAAGGACTACTTTCCCCAGTAGTTTCTGACTATAGTGTAAGAATCAGATGCTTTTTTTCCTGAGAGGATGGGGAAAGGAAGGGAAAGGCTTGAGAATTGAAGGAAAAATAGAGAGGAACTTTAAGAGAAAATGGCAGCCCAGGGACAGGACTGTGAGAGCTGCAGGAGAGATTGTGGAAATTCTATGATCATGTTGAAGCTAAAAATAGAGGTTTTGATTGTGTTTGGCAAATCCTGGGAAGAAGGTATGGAACCTATTCATTAAAGTGGCCTGGTTAAAAATTTATCCTCGAGCCCAGTTAGCACTACTTCCTGGCCCTTGGGAAATCCAGTATCAGGTATAACCTTTCCATTAAAATGCTTGCTGCTGGTAGCCAAAGATAAGTCTGCTCAGAGGAACCCATCAGGATTTGAAAAGAAGTTGGTAGCCCTGAAGTATCTTCAGCATTTGGCTGAAATCCTAGGAGTTCAGGACCACTACTAATTACACTCCCGTGTGAAAAATAAACATGCGATTCTTAATGTCACAGTTGCTGGTTTTGCCACATTATCGTCAGATAAAATGGAATATGACAAATGGAGCTTTCATTCTTGAAAGTTTTTGGCCAAAAATATTATTGGTCTCAAAGGTGCTACTGGACTTGAATCTAGTTATTTTCACTGCAATTCCTTTTTGCTGATTCCATATCTATGCCATATCTACATAGGCAGAGCTACCATGCGGTGGGGGGTACAAACACCTGTGAAGGAGTGAAGAATCGCTCCCCCTCCCCTCCCCTCAGGACTCTCCTGTGGCCCAGAAGAGCCTCAACAGACTGGAGCAGACCCCACGGACCGGAGCAGGCTGCTCTTTTAACTTTTAAAGGTAAGTGAGGCATGTTGGGGGGCGCCATTTTGCCCCGGGTGCCAGTTTCCCCCCCTACAGCCCTGCATATTTATACATATAAGAGGCAAAGTGTATTGGTGACAACTGACTTTAAAAAAAAGCTACACAGAAGCATGAGTGGAGGGGGTAGGCTGTGCTCTCATGAGCACACTGTATAAAATAAAAGGGATGGGGCCCACTGACCCCTGCTGACCACTGCCCTTTACAATTAAACAAGTGTAATGGTGACAACTCACTTTTTAAAGAGCCGCGCAGGTGCATAAGCAGAAGGGAGGTCCACGTTTCTTTCCCTGGAAGGATTAGCATCCTGCAAAGGTTTCTACATATTGAATTTTAATGTTTCACGAACAATGAGAGAAATGACCATCAACTGTTTTCTAGACCCTCTTGGGGTTTTTTTTTGCACAACAGGCTTTATTACTAGTTTTTAATATTTTATCGTATTTTGAACATTATTTTTGCATCTATGGTAGAGGGATGGTGCAATCCTACCATGGGTTACACCTATCTGAAGCCATTGATTTAATTGGGCTTTGATTAGAGGAATTCTACATAGGATTTTACTGGAAATAGATTAAAAGAGTCATCAATGAAAACAATGAGAATGAGGGCTGTGAGAACATATGAAAAATTTTTTAATGGCCATATAGTCTTATCCCTAAAATGTAAACAAGCCCTCCACCCCCAACCATTGTTGATAGAGGTAGCCTGACCCATCATGTTGGTTTCACTACAGTTCTGCTAAGGTGGGATATATTTCCTCCTCAGGGGTGGGGAGTCTTATTACTCTTCTGCCTGTATGAAGTGTGGGCATTAATTATTGAGAGCACACTGCCAGTTTCCTCAAGTAGTTTACTATAAGCTCTGAAAGATGACTCCAGCACCATCCTACTTTCCTTACGGGAGATGCAGACAGCAAGCCATCCTTATATTTTCTTCTGTTATTTAGTTATTATTTTGAGACACATTTTTCCCCCGGTAGAATTTTGGCCTAAAATAATTAAACATGCATTTCAGAATCTTCTTTTTATTTCCTGTTTCATCCCTTTAGGGGGCAGTGATAATACTGAGAGATCTTGCTAGCTACACTGTGCATTTTCTTTCCAAACTTCATTATTTTTTTTTAAAAGGCATCATAATGAGATGCTTAGGCTTTCCTAGGTTTGTCTTCAAGCCGGTTAAAACACATTGTTAGTCAACCAAGGGGCTCCTGGGCTTTGCATTAGTCACTATATTTTTTCTTGGTTCTCAAGTATGTAACTTCTTCCAGTACAGCTTAATTGCAAGGTCATTCCAAGGTGAACCTGTGCCCTGTTTGTGTGACGACATGAATGGTCTGTTTTGGCCATATGGTGGTTGTCTTGTCATTTCCCGGAATCCTTAGGATAGCCTGTTTTTAAACATAACTAGTAAATCAGAAGCAGACTGAGAATGGGAACGGCAGCTATGAAGGAACAATAAAAATTCTTATATGTAAGAATGTGTTGCTGGCACCAAGATTAAGATAATTCATACTATAATATATTTGATCACTATGTATTGGTGTGAAAACTGGACAGTATGAAAAGCTGACAAGAAGAAAGTTGATCCATTTGAAATGTGGTATTGGAGGAGAGTTTTACCATGTACTGCCACAAAGATAAGTCACATGAACCCTGAACTCTCCCTAGAAGCTAAAATGATAAAACTGAGGCTATCATACATACTCGCATTATGAGAAGACAAAAGTCACTGGAAAAGACATTAATACTAGGAAAAGTAAAAGGCAGAATGAAAAGAGGAAGACCCACTGTGAGATAGATTGAATCAATTAAGGAAGCTACAGTCCTCAGCTATTGCCTTGGGACCTTCCATGATTCCTTGCCCTTTTGTGGTTGCCTATGGCTCCCTGTCTAAGTTTGGAATTTGCCAAGTGAGAGTGAAGGGAGATCCTGCCTTTCTTGCTTTAGCCCACCCTAGCATTCAGGTAAATGCTAGAAAAATGGGGGGGGGGGGCGAGAACTGTGTCCTACAATGCCATGATGTCATTTCTGGCTGTGTTGTTTCTTTGTCACTGAATTTTCTAGCATTTACCTGAAACTCTGTGGTTGTACCAGAGAGTTTCAATTGAATGCTAGTGCACCCAGCTATGCAGTGACATCACTTCCAGGTATGTGGCTGGAAATTATGTCACAAAGTCACAGGATGCTGTTACAGTTAATCTTCATTCCCCCAAATCTCCCAATGGTGGCCACTGGCCAGCTGAGGGCTAGCAACTCTACTCTTGCCTCATAGCAATTTCATGGTGGTGCCCACTTCTTGTTCTCAAAATTCAAGAGAATCAGGTTCAGCAAGAGTAGGGACCCCTTGTGCCACTGCATAAGATATATGTGGTTGGGTTAGACCAAAGCTCCATTTCTTGCAGTTGTCTGACCAGATGCTTCAGATAGTACTCAAGCAGAATTTGAGGGTCTTAACTTTCCTCAGTTGGTTGTGTTTAGCCCGGAATTTAACAGTGTTGATTGGGAAGAAAGTGAATCTTCCCCTGGTTGTCACTGAATATTAAAGAACAACAAGAGTGAGGGTTGCTTGCAATTGCTCTTTTCTAAAATGGAAGCAATTTCTATACTAAATAATAACAGTTACTTTTGATCTATGTACCATTAAAAATGAAGTACTTGAACTACAGCAAGGGTCAAGGGAATAGGAGAAGGGAGTGATATTTTTTTTTTAGAAGCATGCAAATTGTCTGTTTCTCCCACTGCAGAGTGTTATATATCAGTTAAAACTGAACTGACACTCTCATGACCTGAGTCAGGAAAAAACCAAGTCTTGTTTACAGCACCAACGAGAACATGTTAGCTGACGACGAAGACACACTCAGACAACAGCCTTGAGACAGTAGAACTGCTAAAATGCCTCCCTGTGAAATGGAACAAACATTTCAGTACACAACAATACATGACAACTGAAATCACTTGGAGTCATCATTTTAACTTCACGGTGCTCTGCTTTAACAGATTCCATGTACCGCATTGTTCTTCAGGACAATGGTTTCTTTCTTAGTGTTACAGTGGTAGTAGCCCTGATCCACAGTAATAGTAAGGCACCTCCCCCCGGAAATTGGAACTCCTGGACACCTGTGGTTATTTTAGGAGGTAGTGGGCATTGGTGAACATCTGATGTTTGCACTGCTTATCTTTTTTTCTCTTCCATCAGCTCTGCTTTATAGAAGCCAAGTGTTTCCAATATCATTGTGAACCTGGTTCAGAAGTTCGTTTCCCTGTCTTCTCTGTATCACTCCGGATCAGGGCAGAGGACAAAACTCGATCTTTTCTTATTTATTTAGAATATTTCTATGCTACCTCAGAGAATCCTGCTCAAGGTGGCTTACAAGTAAAATAACAAGGAGCAATAAAACAATTTTTTAATAAGCCTGTTTTAACTTTAAGAACATATAATGTACCTATTTTTTTATTTGGAAAATGTCTATGCCACCTCTCCAGAGAACTTGCATAAATCTCTATAATTAAGCAACCAAAGTTCACTCTCACATGCAAATTAATACCTAGAACAATCTGTTAATAGTTTGCAGGAAGGCTTCACTTTTCAGCAGGTATCTGTTGAGCTGTTTTGAAAATTTTAGAAAAATTGGTCTACTAATGACAGTAGGGCAGCGGGAAAATTATACATTATGAGGAATGAGGGGGACAATTAGCTCAGCGAATTAGTTTGTACACCTTTGAAATACCTGGCCAATATTTCTTTGGAGAGAGGCTGTTGCAGAAAGGAGGTGAAGAAAGCATGTACACATCATTATAGTAACTCTATATGCCATATGGAGAAGTTAAACAGTTTTTGAAGGAGATCTGTCTTGAGAGCCAGGGTGGTATAGTGGTTAGGAGTGGGGGACCTCAGTCTGGAGAACCAGGTTTGATCCCCCACTTCTTCATAGTGCAGTGGATTATAATCTGGTATGTCCGCTTTATTTTGCCACTTCACATGAAACCGCTGGGTGATCTTGAGCTAGTCACACTTCTCTCAGTCCCACCTACGTCACAAAGCTCTTGTTGTGAGGGGGCAAGGGAAAGCAATTGTAAGCCACTTTGACACTCCTCACATTAGAGAAAATCGGCGTATAAAAACCCACTGTTCTTCTTGTCTATAGTAGGAGTCAAGAATATGAGCATTCTCAGCCTGGATACAGTGATGTTGTCTCAAAGTCAAGCACAAAAAATCATTTTATAGTTTCAAGGGGGGGAAATTATTTTATAGTTGCAATGCTGGGTGTTTTTTTTTAAACGAGGCTCATTTGAATTTGGAAGCACATCTGAGCAGAATGTTTTGCAACAAGAAACTTCAGAAAACTCTGAAGCCATTCGTCATGCTCAGCAGGAAGAAAAAAGCAAATTGAAGGAAGTGCGTGCATAGGGCTTTCACTGCACAGATTTGGATTTAACTGAACTTTATTCTTCAGTTCACTGACTTGTGTGACGTTAAGAAGACAAGAAAGGTCAGTCAAATGACTCCTTTAAAAATAAAAAGCCTCTATTCCCATGTTTGAAGAAAGCCAGCTGGTTTTTTCCCTCCTGTTCATTTGAGTCAAAATTGTACCAGAAACCTGAGTTTGCTAGAAGTTTGCTGTGGATCTAGGACAGGGGTGGGCAATTATTTTTTCCATGGAGCCACATAAGAAACAGAAAATATTGTGGAGGGCCAGGCCAAAAGGCTGAACTTAATTCTGCATGTGACAGGCAGCCAAGGCAACCGGCTTCTGCGGGGCTTTCAAAAGAGGGGAACGCCCCAGAAGCCACTGTGCAAGGGAAGTGGCCTTTCTCAGAGGCCCTTTCCGGCGCAGTGGCAAGGTGAGGGGGGAAGGGGGAAGCGGAAGGGTTAGCGGAAGGGGGGAAGGGGGAAGCGGGAGGGTTAGCGGAAGAATGAGCAGCGTGGTTCTAAACAGGTCCTCTTAGGCCAGGGCCAGGTCTGTCATACGGGCCAGTCAGGGTCATCAGGCGGGCCAGATGTGGCCCGCGGGCCATATAATGCCCAGGTCTGATCTAGGATCTTCCTGTCGGTAAAACTAAGCTGTAGCAGTGTGTAGAGTTATCTCTTGTTGAGGGGTAGCTGTGTTAGTTTGTTGTAACAACATAAAGCAGAAGTCTGTGGGTCTCTTAAAGAATAACTACTTTTATTTCAATATGTGTTTTGTGAGTCAGAGCTCAATTTGTCAAATGTCTCTTGACTTTTTCTCCCCATTTCAAGGTAGGACTAGGACAATTTTGCATGGTTTTGATACCAGGCAAGCCTAGAGTCTTGATATCAAGAGGGTCTGCCTGACACATGACATCATTCTTCCGCCTCCCAAATTAAAAATGCAGAGCTTCAGAAAATGCCCCCTTGAGGACACGGCCCCTTGAATCTGGTTAAAAACAGTCCATTCTTGCGATTTCACACCTGGCTCCGGACTTACAATGAACTAGCAAGTGTCCACATCTTGATTTCATCAGTGAACCTGCTATATTGCCCTGCACTCTTTTTCCTAACATTAAGTTAACTTTAGAAACCTCCTGTCCAACTATTAAGGGTCACTAAACCTCCAAAGTTTGTTTGTTTTAATGTCATCACAACAGGCCATGCTCTTTAAGACTTGGAATGTCCCTGTTTTAATTTCATCAAACCTGACCAGATCTCATCAAGTTTTGGCCTATCTCAGGATTTAATCCCATCAAATAATTTCCCACAGCATTGTCTGCGCCTGGGAACAGAATCTTGCATTGCCCCAGGAAGATTGCCACTCTTATCATTGCCAGAGGACCAATTTTCCTATAAGTCGACACCCCCCTCCCAAATCAATGGCTCTTTGCACTTGGATCTCCTCCTTGTGCCTGATGTCATTTTCTGCAAGAAGCACTGGGTGTTTCTCTCTCACTCCCTTGGACCTCTTCACTTCAGGAATGGTAAATATCACCCTCCCAATGCCTTCACCTATTCCAGTTATTGATCATCTTTATTCCCTAGGCTTCTTAAATTCTGTGTGTTTGCAAGTGTATTTTTTTACTATTTTTGATCCTTTAATAAAATTATACTCTTTCTTGCTTCGGTTCTTTTAAGTGAATTTCTTAGGCTCATTCTGCACATGCAGAATAATGCACTTTCAAACTTCTTTCAGTGCTCTTTGAAGCTGAGCGGAATAGCAAAATCCACTTGCAAACAGTTGTGAAAGTGGTTTGAAAATGCATTATTTTGCATGTGCGGAAGGGGCCTCAGAGAACAGATCTCTGTATATACTGGTGGAGACCTCTACCCACCCCTAGCATTGCCAGTCTGATTCCAATTAATTCACTCAACTAAAATGAACAGACCAGACAAATTCGGGTAACAGTCTGTAAGATGGAGCTGTTCTGCCAGGCCCATGGCTGAGGACTGCAATGGCTTTTTACTTGCTGGCCTCCCTTGCATGCCACTCCCCCCCACTGGCCTCCCCCTCCCCCCAGATATTACTGATAGAAATATTGTGTCAAAGGTTGATTAATTGACCCTTGTTTTAAATGATGCTAAAGTCAGGATTCGTGTTGGAAGTCCATTTTATGGGTTTTACATTGTTACATTGTTATGCTATTAATTCCTCTTTGTAAGCTGCCCTGAGTCCACCAGGGGAAGGGCAGCCTAGGAGACTAATAATAAATACAATAAATATTGCTGGATGTAGTTTCCAGGGGCAGCACTGTGCAAAGGGACAAAACTCCTTCCCCCTCCCCAAGTGTGATTTTAACATTGAAAGCCAACTTGGAGAGCCAATCAACCACCTTGTCCAGTTAAACCCATTGCTCGGAGTAAAGAGAGAAGTAGACAGTGAACCTTTTCCACATGAACCAACCTTTTTGGCTATGACATCTGCACAGTTGCTTGGAATACGTCTTATTTAAGTTCTCTCTCTAAAGTAAGATTTCATTTTACTCCATTAATCTATACTACATAAATTAACTGTCATGACCTCCTACAAAGTCTGGGAAGGGCATTTCAGACTTGTTCACCAACTGAAAATGTACAAGACATGTACCAGATTCCCCCCCCCCCCCCCCAGCATGGTCAAGTTTAGACTGGCACATAATGAACAGGCATCCAAATCCCTCATTACTCAGTTTTAGTGTCAAAAACCAAGCTCAATACTACTATGTGAAGGGAAGAGTCTTTGGAGAGACAACAATTCATTTGCAGTGAATTCCTGAATGACTCTTTTTAAATTGGTTCTTCCTCAGGAGTAGTTTAAATGTGGTTATTTGTTTAAGTAGTAGGACATGAGGGAAACAGAATTCCCTATTATGCAAGATCTCATTTGTGAAGGGGTGCTGGAGATCAGGAGAGGACACATGTATGTCATATACTACAGCTTCTATTGTGTGGTTTTCCTGCTGTTATGAAACAGTTTGAAAAAGTACCTAAAATACAAGTTGTAGGAAGATCCAAACATGTATACCTTGACTGATGAAAAATACCCAGTCTTTATCCTTCTGTACAGTCTGGAATGATTTCAGGGAGGAACCAGTTCTGCATGGATGTACGGAAGCCACTTTTGTGCTTGCCTCTACTAACCAGGGGGATCTATGGGTGCTAATGCCAACCTCCAGGTGATGTAAACCCACAAAGTACAATTACACCCAAGTAAATGTTAGCAGTTTCATTTAAAGCATAGAAGATAATTTGCTCATCTATGTTCTCAGGTGCAGTTTACACAGGTGAGCATTAAGTAGCCTTCAAAGAAACATGTACCACTAATAAGTTACAGCTGCAGTACTACTTAAACTACATGGTGTTCAAATGTACAAATTTAAATCCAAATACGTATTCAACCCACATGGTTCAAGACGGTCCAAATGAAAAATAAAGTTTCCCAGTTGTAATAGTTTTCTCTGTGGATTTGCAATAAAAGCTTTATTATCCAGTTTGACTAAAACAAAAAAATCTGAGAACTTATGGCGTATGCCCCTTGTCTAAGAAGTGAACAGTTAAATGGGGCATTTATTATTTTATTGTGAATTCTTGACATGTATTCCAAGATGTGAATTTTGGTTGGCCATATCATTTTTTCAGTGTACATTTTTGGGCAAGGACATGTGATAAGATATTCAGTGTGGGTGGATTTACAATTACAACTCTTATAATTTTTAAATTTTTAAACCCCACTGACATCCCTCTCCCAAACTCATCCCTCTCCCAAACTCATCCCTCCTCAGGTTGCACCCCCCTGAAATCTCCAGGTATTTCTCAGCCAGGAGCTGGCAACTCTACTTGGATCCTACGGATGTTCTACAGGTAGAAAGTGATTTTAATCCATTACCTTCCTGTAGCCCCCTGACTTCCTAAATCCAAACACTGTTCTATCTGTTACCTAGATTTCCAGGAAGCACATAAACTCTATTCATTTTGCTTAAAAGTAAACCATTTAAATCAATGGGTCTTAATTAATTAATTGTATTTATAGTCCACCTTTCTCACTGAGAATCAAGGTAGACTGCACAATCTATAACAGTCCACATGAACAAACATCTAATAAGCATAGTGTAAGTCAATATAATCAATCAGGAGGCATCAAATGACCAATGTTTGTTTATTACTGATGTTGCCAATGTCATGACCATTGTATATGTACTGTATTATTATCTTGTTGTGCATCGCTCTGAGCCCTTCGGGGGACGGCGGTATAAAAATTAAACATAACATAACAATGTACTAAGGTTAGGACTACCGAAATCTGAATGAGCATAGCATGCTAGGCATGATACAAGGTGTGAATATAATGAACAGTGGCATTACATCTATAGAAAACAATGAAATTACAAGATGGTAATACATTCAGCTAACTGATAACATGATGCATAGTGGTATAATTCACAGTCCCTTTCTCTGCATACAGTGCTTTCCTGAACAATGTTAGCTCTATTACCTCTACAAAAAAGCTCTCCCAGTGACATAGGTTTAGATTTTTTATGGGGGGGTTTCTGGGGGCGAGGCCACGCCCCCACCCACACTGGGGGCATGACCACACCTTCCCAAGCCTCACCCCCGACCTCAGTGCTTATAAAAGCAGCTCTCCGAGGCAAGGGATGGCAGACTTCCCTGCCCCCCAGCCCCCCCCGGCTGGGCTCCCAGCTGGCAGCCGGCAGTCCCTTCTTCCTCCCCTCCAGGTAGAGGGGTACCTAGGGAAAATGGAGCCCGGTGCAAAATCTGAGGTTTGTGCCCCCCCTCCATGGGTGGCTGCTGTGATGTTGGAATCCACCCCCAAACAGTATCACTTTCAATGGTGTTTCAACTAGGGAGCCCAGATTCTCCTTTTAAATCCACCTTAAAGGGAGAATCTGGGGTCCCCAGTTAAAACAACATTGAAAGTGATGCTGTCCTGGGGTGGATTCCCCACCACTCTGGAACAGCATAACTTTCAGTGTTTAACCTGGGGACCTCAGATTCTCCCTTTAAATCCATGCCGAAGGAGATGGATTTAAAAAGAGAATCTGGGGAAATTTGAGGGAGTGCCTGCTGTCAGTTGTTAAGCTACCAGCACCAAACTTTCAGGGTATCTTTAGGAGACTCTCCTGATGATACCACCGAGGTTTGGTGAAGTTTGATTCAGGGGGTCTAAAGTTATGGGCCTTCAAAGGTGTAGCCCCAATCTTCTATTAGCTTCCATTGGAAACAATGGGGGATGGGGCACCCCCTTTGGGAGTCCATAACTTTGGATCCCCTGAACCAAACTTCACCAAACCTGGGTGGTATCAGCAGGAGACTCTCCTGATGATACCACCCAGGTTTAGTGAAGTTTGATTAAGGGGGTCCAAATATATGGACCCTCAAAAGGGTAGCCCCATCTACTATTAGCTCCCATTGGAAACAATGGGGGATGGGGCACCCCTTTTGGGGGTCCATAACTTTGGACCCCCTGAACCAAACTTCACCAAACCTGGCTGGTATCAGCAAGACGTTATCTTGATGATATCAACCAGGTTTGGTGAAGTTTGATGTTAGGGGCCCAAGGTTATGGACCATCAAATGTTATGGACCATCAAAATCTTTTTTTTTTGCTTGAACTGTATACTAATTAAGCATCCACTTTCTGTGACCTCCTGTTTTCTTAATAAATATTCCTAATTATGAAGTTTAAACTTCCTTCCTCCCATGTAGTTGATTTTCTCTTCTCTGCCCGCCCCCAGCTACTACTACCGTATATACTAGTGCATAAGTTGACCCGCATATAAGTTGAGGCACCTAATTTTACCACAAAAAACTGGGAAAACTTATTGACTTGTGCATAAGTCGAGGGTGGAAAATGCAGCAGCTGCTGGTGAATTTCAAAAATAAAAAAGATACCAATAAAATTACATTAATTGAGGCATCAGTAGGTTAAATGTTTTTGAATATTTATTTCAAAGAAAAACAGTAAACTAGCTCTGTAAGTGGAAAAGAGGGTCAATAAAAACAATATGGTCTCAACAATAACTTTAAAAGTACAAAAACCTTAGCTCAATCAGCAACCAAGCTAAAACATAACAGTTAAAATCCTTCAAAATTGGATTTTTGGTCAGGGGAGGAATGTTTATGTTAGCAGTACCAACATTTCAGAGTATCTTTAGGAGACTCTCCTGATGATACCACCCAGGTTTGGTGAAGTTTGGTTCAGGGGTAGCCCCACCTACTATTAGCTTTCATTGGAAACAACAGGGGATGGGAGCACCCACTCTGGGGATCCATAACTTTGGACCCCCTGAACCAAACATCACCAAACCTGACTGGTATCAGCAAGAGGTTATCTTGATGATATCAACCAGGTTTGGTGAAGTTTGATGTAAGGGGCCCAAGGTTATGGACCATCAAAATGTAGCACCATCTACTATTAGCTCCCATTGGAAATAATGGGGGATGGGGCATACCTTTTGGGGGGCCATAACTTTGGACCCCCTGAACCAAACTTTACCAAACATGGGTGGTATCATCAGGAGAGTCTATTGAAGCATCCCTGAAATTTTGGTGCAGCTAGCCTAAAAACTGCGCCCCCTGGCGGCCGACAAATAAAAACCCTAAAATATTTTTAAAAATACACCTGACTCATGTATTAATCGACTTATATGTGAGTATATACAGTACATCTTAAATGCGATGTATAAGTCGACTTATATGCGAGTATATACGGTCGCGTATAAGTTGACTTATATGCGAATATATACGGTACATCTTTTAATGTCCGAATGACCAAGAAAAGGACACAGACTCTGATATCAGGAGCCAAAGGAAGCAATGGAGAGTAATTGGGGAGGGGGGGGAGGGACTGTGTATGGATACATCCTCAAGCAACGAAGCACAGCACTGGAGATGATGATTCATGTTCTCCGCAGTGATTCTTTAGTAAAAAGTAACACGTCAGAACTGAAACCTACTTTCAGACTTTCTGGATTCATTTCAGCTGATCTGCACGGATTTTTGTTGCTCCCTGCTGGCGCTGTCGAAATGGGGATAGGCTTTTAAAAGGATCAAACAGAGTGACCATTTCAAAGACATTAGCTCACCAAAGGGACTGTAAACAAGCAAATAAACTCGGTATCTTACCATAAATCCCTCCAATCAAGGTATGCAGCCATCTATCTTAGTAAGATTTATAGTTGTACATAAATGTTCAGCCAGCACATCCCATTTGAATGAGATGCTGTTCAGTCACAAATTATTATTTGAAATTCCAATAGAACTGGGTCACTCTCATAACAATCCCCCCCCCCCTTTAAAGAAAAATAGCCCCAAACCACTTGGTTAATTTTAGGAAGAGATAATGATTTAAAATAAGACATTTTCATGTCCATATATAAAAAAATATTGTGGGCACAAAAGAGTGGTGACAATGACCCTCTTCCAAGAAAATCTGGTATGAAAACAGAGACAACATAAAATCAGAATTTACTTTTCCATGGCATGGATCCAGCTTCCTCCTGGGTAGTTTTATAACTGAAGTGACAGACGTAAACACAATGAAATGAACACTGAATCAACTGTCAGGTTTTCTCTTCTGTGTGTATGTTCAGGAGATTGTCTGCCTTTTTTAATTTTAAAAATGTCATGTAGAAATTTTTCTACTTTGCCTTCATCAGTGGCTTAAATAGATGACTTTTTAAGCTGCTATGGGAGGGGAGAATGTTTGCTGTCTGCACCATAGTGGTCTAGCCCAGTGTTTCCCAACCTTTTCGAGTTCAGGGTATCCTTGACCTCACTCTTCATATGTCACGGTACCCCTGCTGCCACCCTCCACCTTCCCCTCCCATTGCCCCTGCTTGCCACACGCCCCACCTTCCCCTCCCAGGGTGAAGGGAAGCACTGGGGGGGGGGGGGTGGCTGCTGACGTTGCAGGCCCTGCCCCATGGGCCAGCTCCATGTCCTTGCTGGCGCTGGTGGGAGACACCACAAAAATGAGGGGGGGCGGTAGTGTTGCCGCGGTACCCCGGGACATGCTCACAGCAACCCAGGGTACCAGGGAACCCTGGTTGAGAATGGCTGGTCTAGCCAATCAGCATCATACACATAACTTCTTTAAGTGCTTAGCACAGATTGTTGTGATTTTTCTCCAGAGCACAATCCTAAAGAGACATAGGTGTGTCTGGACTGAATGCAGTGAGGGTTTATTTTTATTAATTTAGTTAGTTATACACTACTTCTTTCACCAGACTCCTCGCGGATACCCGCTTGCCATGGGGAAGGGGCTTGCATGCTTTGATGACGTTGAGAGCTATGCTGGAAGTAGTGTATTCTGCCAGAAGGTCTCGACAGAGAAACCAGACTAATAGTGTTCACCACCCCATACAGTATGGTGAAACAAATACAAAAGAATCCTATACCACATTAGTTCTTACACAGATGAGTAAGGGCTGCATCACATGCTGAGGTTCCCGGGCATGCGTTGACAAGTGGACTACAAGTGGACTAACCATCAAAAAGACAGAAGAAAATCATACCATCAAGGCCGATTACTACAAGTCAGAAAAAAGGATACTTGAAGCAAATGTATGAACTGTGAAAACAATATCCAGATTTGAATATCACTGAGCAAAGACTGGAAGATCAAAGACAATTCATCATATGAAATGAAGTGTTTACAGAGATAGAATTGGAAGAAAGTCAGAAAAATTATGAAAAGAAATTAACTGTAATACCGGAAGAACAGAACATACTTCAGAAACATCAGGAGGTGTAATAGTAGAACTGCCAAAATGAAAACACCAGTTGTGAAGAAAGTGTTTATATTTCTTGAAATTTACTTAGAGATATCAACCTTCTTGTATATTAAGTCATTTGGAATGCAACCATTTGGCCTTGCTAAAGTTGTAAACTGTGTTTGTGTTTAGTTTAAGTGCTGTTATTCTTTAGATAGCGGAATTGGTTTTTACAAGGATACATTCTAAACTGGACAGATAGAGCTTAATTGTCAAGAAGGCTCAGGTGGGGGTCATCTCCCTCCTCATCTGGAAGATTCAACTCTATTTGACACCCAGTTGGTTAATTACTGATCAAATGGTCTAGATGAATCAATTCTATAAAACCCCTGACACCATTTTAGATTTAGAAATTCATTCATATAGAATTCTTCTTAATATTTTCTAGTTATTCTTGTCTTTATTCTTGCTATTCTTCTGCCTTGGGCTGAATAGCCCTGTATTGTATTGTTTTTTATACTTGGAACTGTCTAGAGCTGAGAGAGATCTGATTTTATTATTTCTTTTCCTTTTAATGAAATTTTAAAATCTCAGCTGTTTGAGAGTATCTGGATAAAGAACCCTGGTTTTGGCACATTACTGGTAAGGTACCCAACTTTGGGCAACCTTTCACACCAATACAGAAGGGGAAATAATAGTGTAACCACTTGATCAAGTCACCATAGAAACAACCGATGAACTGACTGAAAGGTAAAAAAAAAATGAAGGAAAAGTTCATCAAGTATGCACAACCAAATGAGGAAATACGACTGCCAGCATTGCAAATTGTGCCCAAAAAAGACCTGACACCCATAATGAAGGATGTGAGCAAGACACTGATGACAACTGAAATAACTTCCATCAAACAAACCAATCAGCTCATGTACAGTATGACTGTGGTAGTCACAAGAGAACTGGGCATTGAAACACCCAACCCAAGGTAAATCAAACATCAAAACCAAAGTGGAAAATTTGACTAGAACAGAAGAACAAAAAATTAAGTTCAGAAGCCAGGTCCAGTAACCTGAAAAAGATGAAGGAACAAAGCTTAAAGAATGGAAAGATCATGAAGGAACTAGTTAGACACTAGAAAAATTGAAGAAGCATTGAAGATCACCAAACAACAAATAACAGCCACAGCGAGAAAAATGGAAAGATATGAAACAAGAATCATTCAGCACGGGCAAAATCAGCAATTTGATCAAAGGCATTTCTACATAGATAACAATGTCAAAAGCAAAAAACACAGAGAAAAATGCTGCAGTACATTTTGGAAAGATCTATAGGAAAACCAGGGGGATAACAACAAGAAGGCACCGTGGATAAAAGATTTTGAGAAAGGTGTTGGCAAAAAACAAATGCCAGAAGTGGAAATAACTGATACGATTAAAAATTTGGCCAAAGTGAAAAACTGGATGCCATATGGACACGATCAACTGCATGACTTCTGGCTCAAATAACTGACCAGTTTACACCCGACAATGGCCAAGCAGTTCAGTGAAACCATGCAAAATGGTGAAATTGATGAATGGCTAACAACTGGGAAGACGTACGTGATAAAGAAAGATCCGGCAAAGGGAACCCCCCCTGGAAATTACAGGACAATAACATGCTTGCTTACAATGTTCAAACTGCTCACTGGCATAATAGCTGGTGGAGCAAAAAGGGACCAAAGGTAGGAGCAGGGGTACAAAAGATCAACTCCTGATAGACAAAATAATAATGGAGAACTGCAAGAATTGAAAAACAAATGTTCATCTGTCCTAACTCAATGTTCCAACCACTGCAGCACACTGGCTCTTGTGATCGCAATTCCAAATATCATCACTTGATGTACTATTGAGCACCATTGAAATCAGTAGGATTAATATGGCGGGACTAACTTTCTTCATCAATAACCTTTATTAGGCATACAGAATAAAAAAATAGAGGTGAGCGGGACTAACTTATGCCACTAGATTGCATGAGGGAACCATATGGTTCCTTAAACCATACATATGCTTAATTTTGAATGATTTTGTTGCCCCTTCTCTGATTTGACTATGTCTTTGGCAGTCACTGTAGAATAGTCATCAACTTCAACTGTGTTGAAAAGTGATCCAATGCACTGTCTAGGTTCATATGTAAGGACAACCCATGTCTTCCTATTATGGGAAAAAAGTCTAGGGAATTTGTTGCCATCCTCCTATGGTTTGTGACGACCACGTGAATTACACACTATGGTTTTATTCTCTTGCCTCCACCTCCAGGATTAACCTATTGTTTGAAATCCTCCTTTGGAGGGCAGAGAACAAGCCATAATTTGTAATTCAGATGAAACAACAAAACTATGACTTGCCATGGAAGTGTTTTATTTTTAAGCCATGCACAAAAGAAGGGCGGAGCATGTGAGCCTGAGGAGTCCCCAAGTTTATTCAAACAGTGAGAACTTGTAGCTTGTCATTACAGAAGCATACCATTTCTTTATCTACAGAGGACTAAAGAATCAGTTACATCAATGCAGTGGTTGAAAGTACTAATTTTATATCTTCTGGGAAGCCCAGGCGCTCAGTGTATAGTACATGACACTTTTGTGTTTTTGAGAACATCAGTCTTTGTTTCCTTTTTACATTGTTCAGCTTAATGTGATGATGTGAGGTTTGAATTTTACATCATAAATGCAGAAAAACCCTGTTTGAACTCACTTGGGCTCTGATGCCAAATTCATAACTCTAATGTGAAGTGAAATGAAACGCACAGTTCAAGAACCACTAATCAATACCCAGAGCCATTTCATTACAGTGCATGGTTGTGATAAGGACTGTTTTTAAGCAACACAAGGAAATGCAGGCTATGAGAGAGAGAGACGCTGTTTGTGTCTGTTCACACATCTTTCTCCTGCCCTGCACTTTTCCCACAGAATTTGGGGGCAGCTTGCAGAAGCCTGTTTCATTTTGTCCTTGACGCGACTCTGTGAGGCAGGTTTGACTGAGAGAACGAGTTCTTCAAAGCTACCCAGCAAGCTTTAAAATTAAGTGGGGATTTGAATCCAGAGCTTCCCAGTACACGTCCAGCACACTGTTGAACTACACTGTGGTTCATGAAAATAAGTTGTGACTGGAGAACTAACAGCATGCTTGTAACTACAGGCTCCTAACAGTAAAAGAAAATAAATACAGGTGTGATTATCCTGCAGTGATTTGCACTTCTGTAGATCTGGTGGGCACTTGGGAGCAGGGAATGCCACACTGTTTCATTTCATTTCTTTATTTACTTTGATCATAGTTCACCTTCCTCATTGATTACAAAACACAGAAGGCAATTCCATTAAACAGCACAAGACATTCAGTAACAATGCCACACTTTGGTCATTCCACAGACTGTGCAAAATAGAAATGTGGAGGGCATTTGGGGTCAGAACTGCAGTATAATGCAACAGTCTGGATGGTGTTTTAGGATTGCAGGGTATTGCAGTGTTTGTTGTATGTATCATCTTGGTTTTACTGCATTGTCTTCGTGACTTTGGTATTTTTTAATGTTATGGTCAGGCTGTAGAAAGTTTTCTGATTGGATTGCTTCCTAATTTTTGTAATCCTAATACGTTTTTGTCTTATTGCTACAGCGTTGATGTTAAAAACAAAATAATACAGCACCTTTTTACTAAGCCAAATGTATAACCTTTGTCCTCATATGGCAGTGATGGCGAACCTTTGGCACTCCAGAGTTGTGGACTACAATTCCGATCAGCCCCTGCCAGCATGGCCAATTGGCCATGCTGGCAGGGGCTGATGGGAATTGTAGTCCATAACATCTGGAGTGCCAAAGGTTTGCCACCATGGTCATATGGTGTACTGGTTAGAGTTCCAGACTAGGATCTAGGAGACTCAGGTTGAGATCCTCACTCTACAGTGGAAGTTTACAGGGTGAACTTGAAGCAGATGCATTCTCTCCCCAAACTTATCCCACAGGATTGCTGTGAGGATAAAATAGATGGAAGGAGAGGAGAATGATAAAAGTCCGTATGAGTCTCCATTATTCATTCATTTTATAACATTGTTGGGCTACCCTTTCTCTTGTGGGCTCACAAGGTTGGCTTACAACTTATAAAATCACAAATTCTCTAAAGGACACCAATTTGTCCCCGCTGCACTGAAAATCTTCAATGCAAAGATAATCCCTCAACTATTATATGGAGCCCCAATATGGTTCCCCGAAATTAAATCACCTTATGAGTCAGTACAGGGATACTTTTTGCGAAGAATTTTAGGGTCACCAAGGTGTGTCCCATATGACACCCTATGCAGAGAAACTGGACAAAATAGTATGGAACTGATGGCATGGACAAGAGTACTTAAGTACTGGACCCAAATTCATTTTGAGCCCAGACCCAATAGTTTTATACATCAACTCTTATCAGAATCTACATCTGTGAAATGGTTGGCTGACATAGATAAAGAAACTTAACAACATGGGCTTAACAGCTGACCACAGTTCCAAACTATGTCTGCCATCAGAATCTCATAATGAAATTAAATCTGTTTTTTAGTTGAAGACGAGAGAAACTTCGAGAATGTTGCAGGAGGGGGAAAAAGCTGCTCCCCAATACAGGCCTTGGGAATTGTCGATCAGATTACTGTGCCAACTATCTGTACATTCTGTGCAACCCCAAACAGCATGAGTGTACACTTTGGCTACCGTTTTAATGCTCTACCTAATGCTTTATGACTCCCTTTGGCTTGGGTATAATAACACCCCCCATATGAGAACAGGTTATCGTCAATGTAACATGTGGCCGTTGTTGAGAACCGGTTCAACTACATGTACTATTGGAGTGTCCAATATATATCTGATCCCATATCACGCTCCGATGTACATCTGTCCATTGGTAGAGAGCTCAAAGCGCTGTCAATCGGAGTTACCATCTGTGATGAACTTTCTACTCAATGTGGGTCCTGTGGATCTTGTATGTGAGAATGTTGCAAGAGTTTTTTGAGGCGGCACTATTTGGTCAGGCGCAATCATTGTCTACATAGTAGTAATGGTTAATTAATTTATATGTGTGCGGTTTACAAGGCGTGGTTGTGAACGTTTAACATTGTTTTAATGTATTTAATGTATTTAATGTTTTAATGCATTTTAATGTTTTAATGTCTCAGTTAGTAGATAAATGCCTCTTTTCTACTTTTCTACTAACTCTGTAGTTTATAATGCCAATAAAGGCTTTGGAATTGGTTCAAAATCACAAATTAAGAAAACAAAATTAAGAAAAATTGCAGCTTCCTCAAAAAATGATACACAGTTAACATTGCCTCTAATTATAAAGCAACAAATCAAACTTCTCAAGCAGACATAAATGAGGTAGCCTTTGTATATATTAGCAGCACCTGGAAATAGAAGTTAATAAGCAATGCAAAAACACCACTGAAACAAGCTATCAGAACTTATTTGCTACTATGACTCAAAGCATCAACAACTATGTTCTCCCTCCCTTTAATACCCTTTTCCCCGAATATAAGACATCCCCTGAAAATAAGACGTAGTAGAGGTTTTGCTGAAGTGCGAAATATAAGGCATCCCCTGAAAGTCAGACGTAGCCAAGTTTTTGTTTGGAAGCATGCCCGACGAACAGAACACAGAAAAATAAGGCATCCCCTGAAAATAAGACATAGTGCATCTTTGGGAGCAAAAATCAATATAAGACACTGTCTTATTTTCGGGGAAACACGGTATGAGAAACTTCAACTGAAAATCTTACAGGCTTAAAGCCCAGTTCAGGATTCTGGCACTGGTTCCCTCCGTTTTATTTAGGAAAACTAGAGGCACATGGTCAGTTATAGAAAAAACTTGATCCCGCTAAGGTAGAGGCACAACTTGCCTGTAAAGGCTACGCTGAATATGTCAATGCTTGGGAAGCGAAAACATTAAACAAAGTATAACAATCCTTCCAAATAATCAGCCATTTTTATATATTTAATAGAAGATATCCACAGCTATTTCACTCTATATTTTTGTGGAATTTGCTGCTGGGAGATGTAGCGATGGCCACGGTCATAGATGGCTTTAAGAGGGGATTAGACAGATCTGTGGAAGATAGGTCTAGTGCAGGGGTCTGCAACCTGTGGCTCTCCAGATGTGGCTCTCCAATTGGCTATGCTGGCAGGGGCTGATGGGAATTGTAGTCTGTGAACATCTGGAGAGCCACAGGTTGCAGACCCCTGGTAGTGGCTGCTAATTATGGCCACTAAAGGGAACCTCCACATGCAGAGGAAGTAAGCTTCCAAATATTAGTGCCAGGAGGCAACATAACAGGAAGTTCTCAGTCTCTATGCCCTGTTGCTGGTTCTCCAGAATAGCTAGATGGTCAGTATGTGAGACAGGGCACTGGACTAGATGGACCACTGGCCTGACCCAGCAGGGATCTTAAACAGGGATCTTAAGAATATGCTCTTAAGATTCATATTGTTGTGAAGATACAACATAGAAAGGAAGAATGATGGATGCCAACTTGAGCTTCTTGGGTGGAGGGCAGATAAAAATACTTAAATAACTGAATAAAATTCTTCTCCAGTTCAATTCAAACATCAGAAAACAATCATACGAGCAGTATGTTTGTTAGGAGGATAAAGAACCCTGTGGATTTCCCATCCCCTGGTCCACTGGCGTAATGCCCATTGGGCAAGGTGGGCAGCTGCACAGGGCATCATCTTGTGGGGGGCATCAAAATGCTGGGTTCGTTTTTGGGTATTTTTAGTGGTTTTCCATTTTTGGCCTGCAGGGGGGCGTGGTTTTGAGGCTAGCGGCACCAAAATTTCGGCGTATCATCAGGAGACTGTCCTTATGCTACCCCCCAAGTTTGGTGAGGTTTGGTTCAGGGAGTCCAAAGTTATGGACTCCCAAAAGGGGTGCCCCTATCCCCCATTGTTTCCAATGGGAGCTAATAGGAAATCGGGGCTACCGTTTTGAGGGTCCATAACTTTGGCCCCCCTGAACCAAACTGCACCAAACCTGGGGGGTATCATCAGGGCAGTCTCCTGATGAGACTCTGAAAGTTTTGAGTCTGTGCCTTCAGAAATGTCCCCCCCCCCAGCCTGCAACCCCCATGGACAGCAATGCAGAAAACTCAATGCAGAACAAAGATTCTTGGGCAAATGTTGGGATGTTCTTGCAGGGAGGGCATTCTTGAACATATCAGCACCAAAATATCAGGGTATCATCTGGAGACTGTCATGATGGCACCCCCAAGGTTTGGTGCAGTTTGGTTCAGGGCGTCCAAAGTGATGGACCCTCAAAAGGGTAGCCCCCATCTCCTTAGCAAAGAATGTGAGATGGGGTACCCCCTTTGAGGGTCCATAACTTTGGACCCCCTAAACCAAACTACACCAAACTTTGGGGGTACCATAAGGACAGTTTCCAGATGATACCCTGAAATTTTGGCGCCGATACATCCAAAAATGCGCCCCCTGCAGGAACATCCCAGAAATTTGCCCAAGAATCTTTGTTCTTCATTGAGTTTCCTGCATTGCTGTCCATGGGGGTTGCAGGCTGGGGGGGGGGAACATTTCTGAAGGCACAGACTCAAAACTTTCAGGGTCTCATCAGGAGACTGCCCTGATGATACCCCCCAGGTTTGGTGCAGTTTGGTTCAGGGGGGCCAAAGTTATGAACCCTCAAAACTGTAGCCCCCATCTCCTATTAGCTCCCATGGGAAACAATGGGGGATGGGGCACCCCCTTTGGGAGTCCATAACTTTGGACTCCCTGAACCAAACCTCACCAAACTTGGGGAGTAGTATAAGAACAGTCTCCTGATTGTATGCTGAAATTTTGGTGCTGATATGTCTAAAAACCTCACCCCCTGTAGGCACCAATGTCCTGGTGCAAAAAAAAAACTTTGGTCGTGGTGGAGTGGCCGCCCATGGGGGGGGGCGGGGGAGGGCATCCAACTCAGGTTTTGCCCAGGGCTACAGTTTGCCCAGGGCTGCCTCATTACACCCCTGCCCTGGTCTTACCATTTAGCGCAGCTAATCACATCCATGATGGCGCCAGCTCACAGTGAATTGTTCTAAAGAATAAGGATCTCATTATGAGGGACATTTGCCAACTACCTGGTGAAAAGAAGTTCTGTTCCTTTAATACATAATGGGATGTTGTTATCTAGTTATGTTATTTAGCCCCATGCCATTAAAAACACTTCAGGATCCCATTTCTACACATATTAAAGGGACAGGACCTTTTTTTCCCCCCAGGCCAGCAAGTGACCCTGCTATGAGGATGGTATAAACATGTCTAGACAGACACTCAGTCTATCTGGTTTCTGGACAGTCCCCACCTCCTCCTCATTAGAATAGCTGGGAGAGTGCCTGGGCTGTCTACAGGACTGAAACTGATTGCTTGTGCTTCATAGAAAATATATTGCATACCCTCGTTTTGGGGTAATATAAGAGAAACGTTTTCCCTTCAAGCACTTAGGTGTGCCAAGAATTACAGCAGTCGGAAATACAAATGTGCAGCATACTGCTGATCTCACTCCTGAAAACATTTGCTGTAGGATTATATATCAGGAGATAAATGGGGGGGGGGGGGCTGGGGCTGGAGTGCTAGGATAATTTGACACACAATGATACATGGTATTGCATCATGTCGTGGCTAGTTCCGTGTAGCTGAGAGCTCAAAGGTACACAGTTTCCCTGCTAAATGCGCCCTGACAGATTTGCAGTCTGCAGAGTCCTGCAGAGAACTGAGGACGTGCATTACAATGTGTGGTCTCCTGCCTGAATGCGCAGCGGTTTCATGCGCTCTCTGCTGTGCCAGGCTTACTTAGTTTTCCAAAGTACGCTGTAGCAGTGGAAGGATAAATTTACAGGAGGAAAACAATGATACCGATGCAGATAGCGTTTCAGTCTTTTAGAGTAATGCCCAGGCTGGATCAGATGGTTTTCTGACTTAACTGATTCATGGCTGAATAACCAGCAGAGCCACCTGAATTTAAAATAACTCATGCAATTTAAAAAGGAATGTCAGATATGCTTTCAAGATACAGATGCTTTTCTCATTGTATGTAAAGGCACAGAGACTGCGGTTTAAAGCTCTTCTCCTATAATGAGAGAAATCTAGATACTCACTACAAACCTTCAAATAGTAAGTTCCCCACCTTCAACAAATTATTTGTGCAATGATTTCATGAGATCTACAATGTCACAAAGGGTTTGAGCCACAGCAGTATGAATGGAACTTTGCACATGCTTTCCTGCAACCTCCTTCGCTCTCCCCCACCTCATGCTGTTCAAAAGTAGAGATCTTTTTGCATTCCTAAAGAGGAAGACTCTTGGGAACGATGTGGGAAGGGTTTCACCTCCAGCAAGCCATATTTTGAATTTCAGCAAATGCTGTGATGCTAGAACAGGGGTCTGCAACCTGTGGCTCTGCAGATGTTCATGGTCATGATCATAGAAGTCACTAGTTCAATAGAATGATCATAGAAGTCACTAGAAGTCACTAGTTCAATAGAATAAAAGAGCAGCCATGCTGGGTTACTCCAATGGTCCATCTAGTTTCTCATGATGGTCTATCAGAATGGCAAGGCAAAGAGGCCCAAACCTCTCCCTGTATTGCTCCCCCCCCAAAAATTAAATGGATCTTTCTAGCCATATCCTGTAAAAGTCTCCAGGTGGAAAAGAGAGGTCACCTTTTCACACTTTTCTTACTTAGCAGGTTGGAATGAAGATACAAAAAAGAAGGAACGAATAGCTAAGGCAGCAAATGCAAGGTATATTGTCTGTGACCTTCATCAGCTAAAGTAAGTTCAAAGTTTGTACATATGTATTGGTATATCTCTGAAATTGCCAAAAACAATAGTTTAATCTCAACATTTATAACTTTTCCAATAATGGATTGTCACATTGAATGGTGAAAACAATGAACAACCCTCTTCTCACTTTCCTTTGAATACCAAGTTTCCTCATTGTTCATTGCAGAAGGCAAATAATTGCCTCAATCCATGGTGGATTCTTTTGTTTAAAGGGTTACTCTAAAATTGATTTATGAAACAATTTTCTCTGTTTATTTCAGAGCACGCCCCTCTCCAGTAATTAATTAGGTATGCCTCCTTTCTTTATAGTGGCAAACAAATCTGTGGCGTAGGAGGTTAAGAGCTCGTGTATCTAATCTGGAGGAACCGGGTTTGATTCCCAGCTCTGCCGCCTGTGGAGGCTTATCTGGGGAATTCAGATTAGCCTGTACACCCCCACACACGCCAGCAGCTGGGTGACCTTGGGCTAGTCACAGCTTTTCAGAGCTCTCTCAGTCCCACCCACCTCACAGGGTGTTTGTTGTGAGGGGGGAAGGGCAAGGGGATTGTAAGCCCCTTTGAGTCTCCTGCAGGAGAGAAAGGGGGGATATAAACCCAAACTCTTCCTCTTCTTCTTCTTGGGCACTAGCTTCTTCTTTTCTTCAGATGCAATCAATGCCTATGTGAAGTTGGTCAGTTTCAGCTTCCATTTTGGTTTATGGCATAGATTGATAAATATTGCCTTTTGAATGGTGTGCTAAGTTGATTATGATTCTAAATATCAGTGAAACGTTGGAAATTCTGGAAATTGTTACTTCTGACAACCCACTTTCCTCCTGTTATTGAGAGTAGAGGCCGGGGTCATTACATTGGCCTATTAAGATCAGTATTGTTAGACTAGCCATGGTTCTTCAGGGTCTAAAGCAGAGAAAGGTCTTTCATATCACTTACTGCCTCATCCTTTGTAAATATAGATGCCAAGGTTGAACCTTCTGCTCATAATGCAGGTGCTGTATCGCTGAGCTACAGCTGCCTCTATCCTTGTGGGACAACTGGATATTGTTCACTGAAATTTTCTTACTGTTTGAGATCTGACTTTTCACAGAACTTGGGTTACCTGAAATTATTTGGAAGTTTTCCTCCAAAATTAACTCACTTCTAATGATTCACTGTGCAAGGAATGTAAATATGTTTACAATAGAATGACCAAATTATTCATTATGTGCCGTTTCCTGGATGACCGCTGTCAAGACTTGAGATTCGGGATTGTCTGACCTCCAGACTTTCTGCAGCCGCATTTCTTATCATCTTTGGATGGTAGCCCAGAATTGGTCTGTGAACCTGTTTCTTGGGAACTCTATGAAAGCGCACTGGCCTTGTGTGGTGCAAGGGAGGGGGTTGAGTGATACATGTTTGTGTACTTGTGTGTTGCTTCAGATTTCTCCTTGGTTTTCGTATCTGCTTAGCCTGCGAATAAAGAACTTTTGTTTCAAACGTTTGTCTGGACTCAGCCAGATTCCTTACAACCGCTACCCGTTTACACACATAAAATTGCGTTCACGTGCCATTTAAAGCTGGCCTAGAATTTCCATGCAAATTAATCCTAGAATGGTTTCCCCATCTTCTGAGCTTCCATTCTCTGTCAATATCATTGAAATAGATTGTGCGCAGGAAGATACATCAAGTTGTATCAGTGACATTGTACCAAATGATGCAGCTCAGGAGAAAGTCACAAATCCCTGTTCCATAGTTAGTTTGGCTCAGATTCTGAATTTGAAGCAGAAGGAGCTCAAGAACCATCTAGTGCAGTGGTGGTAAACCTATGGCATGGGTGCCAGAGGTGGCACTCAGAGCCCTCTCTGTGGGCACGCGTGCACAGAGTTCATCATGTGGGGGGCGGAAAATCACCCCCCCCACACACACACACATCTAGGCTGGCCTGGGCCGCTGGGCATGACATGTAGGTAACTCCGTTAAGTGCTGTTAAACCCCACTGATTTTCATGGGAAGAACTAAAGCGCAATCCTTTACCTGGGAGTAAGCTTGGTTGCTGGCAATGGGGCTTGCTTCTAAACCCTCCTAGGGTCATGATTCACCCATTCGAAGCATTGCACGGTTGCTTCAAAGCAAAGCCACTAACTACCACCAAGCTTACTCCCAAGTAATGCGCGCCTTGGAGCCAACCATTTTTTTCTAAACTAAAACCTCAGTTAAATTGCCGTGTTGGCACTTTGCGATAAATAAGTGGGTTTTGGGTTGCAGATTTGGCACTCGGTCTCAAAAAGGTTCACCATCACTGATCTAGTGTCTCTTTTTCAAGTTCAGCATTTATATTTATTAAAATATTTATAACTTGCTTTTTGGTAGGGGAGGCAAATTCAAACAACTTATGTTATACTAAAATGTCTTTTTTATGATACATATCAGTTTCAAAGGCAACTATGATAAAAACACAATTCTAGCTATCACAAGAGACATCAGCAGAAGGAATCCAGCAACCAAACATCAATCAGCCAACTCAATTACCTGATAAACATTATTTTAACTGGCTTTCTGAATGTCAGAAAGGAAAGAACCAAATGTGTTTTATGGAAGAGGGAGTTCCTTAGTGCCACTACCAAAGACCTGCCATCTTTACCATCTGCGGAACTTCTGATGTTGCTGGCACATGATGAAGCCAAGCCTCACACAATGATTCTAACATTCAGGTAGGCTCATACTGATGACAGTGTCTTTTGGTAACCCGTTATCCTCAGATCAATCTGTTGGACATGTGAAGAAACCACATAACTGATGAGTTTTAAGTACTGCAGGATGGGTTTATAGATGTCACTCAACAGTTTTTACCTGATCGCTTGCAACTGGTTGTGTGAGCTGCTTTTGAAAAGTGCTGTATTTGATATGTATGAGGGGAAAATTCTCTGATAACCTCTCACAGCTGTAAATGTCAGTTGGTTCTGCCTTTATTGAATGATATACATGAATACATGAATTAGTCCATAAATAAAATTAAATCCATGTCTAAGGGGTTTTCTATAAAATTTCCCAAACTCCTGATTTTTTTTTTAGCAGAAAGAGAGTAACAAATTGGATTAGCGAAGAACAGAAACTTGGTCATGCACATTTTTAATGTTACCTAGGATTATAGGCATTTAGGAGAGACTTCCAGAGACAGGCAGCGAGAGATCAAGAAAAACTGGAATGTCCCAGATGACATAAAGTGCATTGTATTGGCGTGGTTGAATTTAAAGTGACATGGCCTTTAAACAAAATTCATTTGGAGAAAGGCTGATGAGACATAATGCTAAATTGAGGTTAATAAAAAATAATCCTCCCACTGGATTCAGGTTGTTCTCAAAGTACGTTCTTCTTGGAATTATTAATCTATAAGACTAACAGGGCATTTATGCCAGGACCATGAAAGGTGATATTATTTATACACTGGGTAAACTCCAAGAGGGTGCAGAATGGGCAGAAAGGGCAAGGTTTATAATCTTATAGGAGGTAATTACAATACACTGGGGAGGGAAAGGGATGAGTATCACCCCCTTAATATTACTATTGCTAAGAGACTAGCACAGCCCACAGGCTCTGGAAGTGGAAGGTAGACAGAAATAGAACTCTGATTATTGATCTTTGTAATAAAAAATTTAAGGAGTGTGAGAGGTCTTTTTTTTTTTGCAGAGGCAAAGAGGAGACGGAACACTGATTGTAGCACAGTATGGTAGCGTATTGATCACTTGCAGATCAGCTGGAAAGAAATCCTAAAGATAGGAGAGGAAGACTAATGACCTCCATTAAAAAAAAATTCACCAGGGCTTGAACTTTGCAGACAAATTCAAGGGACAAAGCAAGCTGCTGCTAATATGGATGAGCGTTTTTTTTTTGTGTGGGAGGGGGATTGTTGGGAAATATTTACGTTTTAATATATGTTAATATAGCATCAAACACCTTTTTGTGAGATAACTTATTTATACAATTGCAAGACAATAGATGTTCATGAATCCTTTGTTTCAACTCTTGTCCTCCCTCTGTATGAACAAAGAGTTTTGTACAATTTGCAGTGGGAGAACAGAAGGCAGGGCAAGCCACAGGAATGAGAACCCTTGTCCCTGTTCTCCTTTCATCCGAGAGAAATGCTATTCAGATCCTGTTTGATTTCTTCACCATTAACAGATCTCTTTCCTTCCAGCTCTAGCATTTTTTTTACCATTAAATGCATAAGAATTTTTTTCATTTCCCCCTGCCATTATTTGATATAAAAGCTGCAACTTTCAGGATTCCAAAGTTTTGGATCAAGGTTTCAGTGCTTTTTGTGTGTATTTTCTGTGAGTGTTTATGTATTTATTGAAAACATTTGTTAGCCGCCTCTCTGCCTCGTGAAACTCAAGGTAGCTTACAATATAAATGAAACATTATGAAAAACACAATAAAAACAATTGTAGAACCCGCAAAAGCCACAAATTAGAAACTCCAATCAAAACTCTAAATCAATCAAAATGCAGTCCTACCTGAAATTGCCTCCTGAAGATTGATGAGGAGGAGGCCAGAGCCACCTCCCTGGCAAGGTTGGTCCATGATTATGGGGCTACCACAGAAAAAAAAACCCCTCTCTCTTGTACCTACCAATCAAGTGTGTTTAATTGGTGGGACTGTCGAGAGGGCATCTTCCCATGATATTAACTCTTGAGCAGGAATGTATGTGAGAAGATGGTCCTTCAGGCAGCCTGGTCCCAAGCCATGAAGGGCTTTGAAGGACAAAAGCAGCATCCTGAATTGGGCTCAGGAACAGATCAACAGCCAGTGTAATTGCTGCAGTATCAGGAACATATGCTCCCAATAGCTGGACTCAGCCAGCAGTCTAGTTGCAGCATTCTGCCTCCAAACATTCTTCAAAGGTAGCCCCAAGTAGTCCAATCTAGATGTAATCTAGATTGCAATAGTCCAATCTAGATTAAACTAAGCTATGGATCACTGTGGGTAGATCTAAGTGATGGAGGAGTGGACTCAGCAGATACATCAGCTGTAGCATGGCAAACACACTCCAAGTCAAAGCAACCTGCTGGTTTTCTAGCAGCACTCCCAAGCTCTGAACCTGGATTTTCAAGAGAAGTAGAACTCTGCCCAAGACAGGAAGATCTGAAGTCCCTGGCTTGCCTTTCTAGTAACCCAGAAAACCTCTGTCTTGTTGGGATTAAATTTCCATTTTTGCACCTTCATCCAGCCCATTGCTGACTCCCAGAGGTGTACCTTGCAGGGGGGTGCAAGGGGGCATTTTCCCCAGGCACCATTTGCCTGGGTTACATAGGGGATGCATCTTAGCCACCCCTCCCTCCTGCTAAAGGCCAGGAAGGCAACTGGAGACAGTGACACATGTGATGGGTGGGAAAGTGGGGGACTGGCGAGAAAGTTAGCAAGTGATTGGGTGAGAAAGTAGGTACCTGAATTTTAAAAAATTAAAAAATCTTTTCTTTTCCATTCTGCTGCTGCTGCTGCAGGAATCATCACGCTGGTTGTTGAGGTAAGTAATTCTGTCGAATTAGGCATGTACCGGATGCTCGTGGGGTGTGTGCGTGCAAAATGAGTTCTTGCCCTGGGATCCGTTTTCTGTAGCACTGGTTTAGAACATCAGCAGCATACTGGGTATCAAGAACTTGGAATCATCACCATACAGATGTCATCGCAACACATACGCCTGATGACCTCTACCAGTAGTTTCGTATGGATTTTTTGGGGACACAATGTTTTAATTTTACAGCTAACATGTTTCAGGTGTGATATTTGTTTTCCAGGGACAACTCAGCTTCTGGGATTCTCATTTAGAATGGCACCTTGTACTTGCTCTGTTGAACAGGAGACAATGTTAAAAACTCTACTGTTTGAAAAATCATGCATGGAATCTGGCTATTGTGGGTTTTCTGGGTTATGTGGCTGTGGTTTAGTCATTTTTGCTCCTAACATTTTGTTTGCATCTGTGGCTTGCATCTTCAGAGCCACGTCATGGTAAGATGTGTTTCTCTCAATGGCAGTGTGGAGTGATTATGTGGTGAGGTATATGTTTTGTCCATGGCACAGGTGGGTAAGGTGCATTTGCATGTGTCTGGGTAGAATTCATTTGCAGTTGCATTTGAATGCCTCTGTTTTTTTGGTTTTGGTGTTGTTTAGTACTGGCACCATAGCTTGGTTGGCATGCCGACATTTCAGAATATTGATTGCTTCAAAAGCAGACAAGCCTTAAGCCAAAATCTAAAAAATTGTGAACTTCAACTCCAATGGTTGAAAGGTTGTGATAATAGTACAGTGTTGGCGAACATATGGCACGCATGCCAGAGGTGGCTCTCAAAGCCCTCTCTGTGGGCATGCACGCACAGAGTTCATTATGGGGGGGCAGAAAATCGCCCCCTCACATGCACATCTAGACTTGTCTGGGCCACTAGGCACGACGTGCACGCACTGCGGCGAGCAGGGAGGACTCGATTGGCGGCCCTGGTGCCTGTGCTCCGGGTGGCTGCTGCCCGAGGTGGGGGCAGAGGCAGAGGAGACAGAGATGCTAGAGAAGTGCAGAGCGGAGCCAACTGTTTTTTCTAAACTCAGTATTCAGGTTAAATTGCCGTGTTGGCACTTGGCGATAAATAAGTGGGTTTTGGGTTGCAGTTTGGGCACTCAGTCTCGAAAAGGTTTGCTATCACTGTAATAGTAGTTTTGGTGGTCAAGCACCCCTGTACTATGGAGTTCTTGCTATATCTTACCATTTAATCCCCAAACTGCCGAAGATGGCTAATTTTCTGTGGGAAAATCCATTATAAACTCTCATTGAGTTCTACCTTGGGGGGCAGGGTATTTTTTTTTTATGTTTGGTTGCTGATTTAAGTATTAGATACTGATGGATATAGATTTCATTTGATGACCATTGGTCTCATTTGATGTAATAAATGATCAGTTCCATTTACAAATACATTCTTGACAGTTAAAATCCATTACTGCTTCCCTACATGGAGCAGCAATCAGCTTGAAATCCACGTATCTGATGCCTGTTCCATTATAGATGTACAGTCCCATTTACCTCACTATAACTGCTCTGATATAATTGACTTAGCTAATGAGGTAACGGAAGCCGATTTTCGACTAGGTAATTCACATGAAGGAGAAGTAGCTTTGTATATGGAGGAGAACATGTTGTATATGGGATATTTATATTTTTCATTTTGGCATTATCCTCTCCTGTTCTTTATGCAGATTGGCACTTGGATAGTGCATGTTACGTGAGTACGTTTGGGGTAAATGTATTGTCTATTTTAACGTGAGAACAGAGGTGAATGGAGAATGTGGTTGGTTGATACACACGCGTGCGCAAATGTTGGTTGGTGTAATGAATATTACATACAAAAACATGTTTTCAAATGCTAGCTCTCTATTTACTACTACTATTTAATTTGCACTAACTCCCGGGTGAGCGACCTTTTCTTTATTAAATTTACGTCCTGCCTTTATTCCATCTTGGAGCTCCAGGTAATGCACATTGGGCCCATAGCAATCTCCCACTCAGACCCTTACAGGATCCAGATCTGCATAGTATCTAATCATACCTGAGCTCCAAAGGGTATCCACCACTTGATGGAAGGAACATAAAATGTTAGGGTTGCCAACTCTGGGCTATGAAATTCCTGCAGATTTGGGGAGGTGCAGCCTGGGGATGGTGGGTTATTGAGAGGAGAGGGAACGTAGTGGATTATAATGCCATAGAGTCCACCCTCTGAAATTGCCAATTACTTCAGGGGAATTGATCTCTGTAACCTGGAGGCTTGCAACCCTAAATTTCAAGTAAATCATTCTGACACTACTACCCCCGCCGCCCCGTCTTCTGTGTCTCTGTCATGAAGTGGCTGTTCTGACAACTTCATAGGGTTGTTCCAGCAAATGAAATGTCCTTTGGGCAGAGTAAATTTTACAAACAAGGTATTTCAGTGACCTTGTATGTATAAGTCAGACAGGCGTCATTAGCAAATGATTTGACTAGAGAGACTCTTGTAGAGGCAGGGATATTGTCTGCTGTTCCTATTATGAAAGCTCAGTTGACATTTTGTAAAAGATGAAGGTTGGAGTGAATGGCACAAATATTCCCCACAGCTGAAAGGCTCACATTTCACTTAAATATAGAAAGAAGTAGTGGCTTCCATGGCTCTACTGATAAAATGCAGGGATACCAGCCAGGAAAGTGTATTTTAAGTCAGGTACACGAATAGTTCAATTGAGCTGAATGGATTTACCTCATCTGATTTAGAGGGAATTAATAAGATGGTTCAAATGTTCCAGGAATGCATGACAAATAAGGTTGACATTGGCTGTTTGAAATGCTAAAAATTCCATGCATTTGGAAAATGCGAATCCACCCATTTCCTTGCACAGACACTGTCCGTGTGCTGGTGTAACCTCTATCTGTGGGTTCTGTGGGGCAGAACTTGGAAGGAGTTGCAAAGAACTAAATTTAAAACAAAATGGTTTACTTCCTTAACAAATAACACTTTTAACATTAACATTTAACATTGACAATTTACAGTCCTTTTAGGTTGCATTTCAAGTCCTTATATTTACAGTCTACTGATGATGCCAAGTCAAATTCTTCTTTGCTGGTGGTTGGCTTATGAAGACCTCAGAGGCTTGATGAATGGGATTCAAGATGACGAAGGTCCCCAAAAGAACTCCCATCAACTACATACACAGAAAGCCCTGAAACAATAAATTCTAACATTTACAATACAGCAAGAATAAACAACTCCCTTCCCACTAGTTCCCAACAACTTTGCAGTTACCTTAAACAAGGTGTTAAGAGCTTATAAAGAATGAGATCAAGGTCCCAGCCTGGTAGCCTTGCTTCCTCCAACTTCACCCGTTTTTGCAGCCTTCTGCTGCTTTGAATCTCCACCCCTTTCTGGGTCAACCCATTCTGAACATAGGGGTTACATTGGGAGATTAAGACATTTTTGTGTAAGAACGTGTGTGATTTTTTAAGTGATTTTCAGGTGATTCAGTTATTTCCCCCTGATCTCCATGTGTACTTTGAGGATTATTTAATAATTCTACCCGTCTTCTGTGAAGCTCTCATTGATGTACTCCCCTCCTCCCAGTGGTGCACTTGCAGAAAAATGGTGCCCAGGGCAAGTACTGAAATTGAGCTCCCTCAAACTGTACCCTCCCCCTAAAATTGCACTTCCCCCAAAATTGTGCCCCCCCAAATTGACCCCAGGGAAATGCAGAGGGAAGGTGTGTTTTCAAACTCTTGCCTACTGCTCTAAGGGCAGCGGCTGTGAGCATGGCAGGGCAACCATCCGCAACAGTGTTCTCAAGTAGCCAGGGAAGAGGTGACTCAGTGGGTCAGTGGAAGAAGAAGAAGAAGAAGAAGAAGAAGAAGAAGAGGAGGAGGAGGAGGAGGAGGAGGAGGAGGAGTTTGGATTTATATCCCCCTTTTCTCTCCTGTAAGGAGACTCAAAGGGGATAGCCCATCTCCTTGCCCTTCCCCCCTCACAACAAACACCCTATGAGGTAGGTGGGGCTGAGAGAGCTCCGAGAAGCTGTGACTAGCCCAAGGTCACCCAGCTGGCGTGTGTGGGAGTGTACAGGCTAATCTGAATTCCCCAGATAAGCCTCCACAGCTCAGGCGGCAGAGCTGGGAATCAAACCCGGTTCCTCCAGATTAGATACACGAGCTACGCCACTGCTGCTCAAGAAATGGGTGGGTGACAGGAGGATGAGGCTGTGGTGGCAGGCTGTGGGTAGGCAGAGGCTTTCCTTCTAGTATATCTCACAGCCCAATTCAGGGTGGGGCAGACTCACCTCTGGAATCGGTGCAGCCTTGTGCCGTCACGGGCGCCCATCTTGCCAGCTCTAGTGGAGGGGTCAGATACGTGGGTGCCTGGGGGCTGCACAGCGCTATGTCGTCTGACTCTGGAAGTGGCTGCCATTTCTAGCCCTGTTGGCACAGGCCACTGTGCTGGCCTGGCTGAGGGGGTTCTGGAGGCATGGCTGATGGTGGGGCCTTAGTAGGCTTCCACTCCGGTTTTGCTTCCCAGGATGCTGCTGCCCAGGGCATGGACTTATGCCACCCTTTTGGGTGACAAAACCCCATTGGGTGGCATAAGCCCATTGAGCCCAATGGAGGACTTTTCAGTGGCAAGGTGTTTTGCCTCCCAACACTACTGAAATGCCCTCTGGAGGCAGTGGGGGACTGCCACAGCGGTGTCATCCCTGGCTGTCCCAGAGCTCTGGATTGGGCTGCCCGAATCATTTTTGGGCTCTGTATTTTTTTTAATTAACTCTCTTCATGTGGAAAAAATTCAACACAGACTAATTTGTTTGCCATCATTATGAGCCTTAATTACAGTATGCGTGCTTATTATGGAATTGGTTTGAATACATACAATTATATAATTAAAACATGTAGTCACATGATTTAATAAATGTGTAACTAAAAGAGCTGTGTTGTGTAGTGACATAAGCAGATGCCTAATATTACTTGACTCTCCTTTTCCCATTAAAAAATAAATCTAGTATTTGTGCTGATTCAAAATGTATTTCTATTCATGTCAAGTGCTTTAAAAATAGATTAAGCTATTGGCGAAAACAAATTTATTTCGCTTTTATTTTGATGTGTCAGGTACGTGACAGTATACTATGACATTCTTTTAGGTATTTTTCTTATTTTAAATCTGAGGTGATCTGTGGATCCCTTTTATAATGTTCTTATATTAAATCTGAGATAATAAAGTTGGATCGAGTGGGGATTTTTGTTTTGCAAATTCACCCTCTAGCTTCTTCATGCTATTCTTGGGGCTCTCCAACTCCATGAGCAGAATTTTGGTGGACATTTAGTTCTGCAGTTGGCAGTGGAGGGGGAGTCACACTTCTGTGTATGGAAAATTTAGGCAGGATACAACTCATCATTTTAGACTGATAACTTTCTAGAATTTGGGTCTTAAGCAATTTTAATTGGTCATTCCAACCATTGAAGGTTGGTCCAGTTAGAAATAGGATCAGTTCCAGTCCTCTTTCCCAAAACCTACTTGTTCAAAATGTATCAGGGAGGTCTTGTGTATGTGCATTTGGCACACTTTTCTCACTCACATACCACCCTTCACAACCTCTGCTCACATGTTCGAGGTTATAGGTTGGTCAGGTAGTCACAGTTCACCACTTGTTCAGTCTCTATGGATAGGCAGACAGTCCTAACTCCTGACCCTTTAACATACACAGGGTCCCCCTCTTTTCTGTTTCCCAGAGATTTCTCCAGACAGGGCAACCAGTTCCCTAGGTCAGCAACCCATAATTAGCCAGTCACTTCACAGAGCGATTGGTGCTGGAAGCTAAACTCTGTTTTTTTCACCATTTAGTTGCAGATATGTATATATTTAGTGACTAAGACTTTACCTGTGTATATAAGTATATGTGTATTTCCTTCCCTGAGAGATAGGCATCTAGTCAGCAGGGTTAATATAGAAAGAGTTAACTTTATTGAATGTTCAATATAATAAGGGTTGATGTGTGTGTGTATGAGATCTTGCTGTAAAGTCATAGCTGATTTATTGTCATCCCTTAGGGCTTTCAAGGCAAGAGACATTTGGAGGTGATTTATGGTTTGCCATTGCCTGCTTCCATGTGGGCTGAGAGAGTTCTGAGAGAACTGTGACTGGCCCAAGATATTACATAAAAATATATATTAGCCCTGTAAAATATTACTACTATATATAAAATTATTATATTATACAAAGTACATTTATTAAATATATCAATAAATAACAATAAATAGCACAATAAATAGGAATATTAAAATAGCTCATGTAAAACATACTTATATTAAAGAGGATAAGTCATATCCAAAATATTCCTGAAGCTAGGTAGTAAAGATGTTCTCAAGTTTTCTCAAACAATTCAGCCAGATTACCAAGATAATAAATATCATGAATAACAAATTACAAGCAGGTGTCTAATTGAAAGGGCACAATTAATTAAAAGAGATACTAACTCCAAAATTAATCAAATATATATGTTTCTATTTCTACTTTATAGGCTACAAAAGTATGTGAAAGAATCCCTCCAGATAACAGATAGAACCAGCAACAAGAATCACACTAAAGAACCATACAATGTAAAGACTATAAATAGAATAATTTATATATATATAAAAAAGTATAGTATATATAAGTGTGTGTGTGTGTGTGTGTGTGTGTGTGTAGTATATATAAGTATATAAGAATATATATATAAGTATAGTCAATCTCATCACTTAAACCAGATGGCTGAATAGTTCTGAATGTGTGAATGAGTTTGGCTTCTAGTTTGAGAAGATGTTGCCTGGTGTCCATCTTTTTTTTAAATATGGAACCCTTGTAAGCATGTAACACAGAGGATTAAAAATCTGTTTCAGCATGTTTTCTTTCTATAAAATGCTAAACAAGGGGAGCATCTAGAAGTTTATTCGGGATCTTGGATTTATGCTCAATTAGCCTAGTTCTAACTAGGTGGGAAGACATTCCAATGTAAATTAGAGAACAGGGACATTCAATTAAGTATACACATTGCCTAGTGTTACAAGTTGTAAACATTTTTAATGTCCATTTAGAAGAGGAAAAAACTAGGTGGATCCTTTATGACTCTTCTGACCAAGCAAAGAGACAACATTTCCCTCACCTCATCCAACCACAACCACACAGCCCAGGGAACCCACAACAGCCAGTTTATTCTGACTGTGAAAGCCTTCGATAATTTAGATTATACTTTAAGGATTGCTGTCATTGGGTCATTTTTGGAGAAAATTTTTGAAGAAATGGAGATCTTTCTTGGAATGTGGTCATGATTTGTGTATGGAAAATATATTATCCCTCAGAGCTGGCTAGGGCAAGTAATGTTCCAGGCTATCAAGGACATACTATGGACACTTATCTGTAAAACAAATTTGTTGTTATCAGTTTCACTGCAATGGGGAATGACAGGGGAATCCATGGTAGTTTCAAGGAGGTCCCAGGGGTGTAGGCAGTGTTCTGCAAGTCCTAGAAGCATGTCTCAGAATCTTTTGCAAATAGCAGGGCTCCTTAGCAGGCAATTCATTGCGAAAACTGTTCCCTGAAGGTGAAAATTTGGAAACCATAAAGAACCCTTAAGTACACACATTTTCATGTAAGTGTGTCAACAAGGGATCATGAATTACAGCGTCATATATTAATGACATTTGGCAGTAAGTAAGCATTTCCTGTGAAAATAAACAGGAGTTGGAAAAAAAATCAATATAGATTCAATATATTATCATTTTGGAAAGCAACCATAATGAAAATATTTTACAGCAACATACCAAGGAGTTGTCATAGTTGACCATTACCTTGGTTTTTAGCAATAATGCTGGCTTCTGCTACTGCATGGTATAACTCTATAACTATGTTTTCTGTTTTATAATCTCATTAATAATGTAGTGTTTTTGACTGAACAATTATGAAATCTAATACACTTCAGGAAGGAAGCTGGCATATCATTTTAACATGAATATTTTGAAAAGGCTTGTATCAAATATTGATTGCCTAGTACTTAGTGTTATTAATTTTAATACAAAGATTATAAGAGTTGGGAAACTGTAATAGTGAAGGATACAAGCATAAATTTAAATTTGAATATTAATAAACTGAACTGAAAATACTGACTTCTTTAATATCTGTATTATTCCTAGTGAATCAAGAACAACATAAGGCTGTCTGAATTTGCATAGAGTTAACAAAAAAATCTTGCCACTAGAGAAGATTGCGCTGGTAGTTCCATTTTTCTAAAGTGATGTGTATACCAATCACACAGCTGATTCACTGGCCTGGGGAGGACTATGATTTGTGTTTATATATGTAGCATGTTCTGTTGCTTGCTATTCTGTTTTTTCTGATACTGCACCTGGTAGCAATAAGAATAAACATTTGCTTGAAGATTCCGCCATACAAGCAGTCTAGGAAGAGAATAGAACAAATTCTATATTTGTCTTTGTCCATCGATTGACAATAATACTGCTGGGGTTGATTAGCAGAGGTAAATGTCTTGCTTGTACATACTGGCATGCATGCAAACTGTAAAATTTACAGTGGTGACAAGGATGCCTTTCACCAGCTTCAACCCTTCCTGTGCAGAAAAGTTCTTGCCAGTGTGGTGCAACCCCTGGTCAGTGGTGAGATCCAAAAATTTTAGTAACAGGTTCCCATGGTGGTGGGATTCAAACTGTGGTGTAGCGCCAATGGGGCTGAGCTGGGCACGACGGGGGCGTGGCCGGGCATTCCAGGGTGGGGCATTCCTGGGCGGGGCTGTGGCAAGGACGCAGCCACTGCGCCGGTCCTTGGGCGGGAAACGAATGCACGCAGGTGCAGGCTGTCATGCACGCCGGTAGACTGCTAGACTGCGTCAAGTTCTGCGCGCTACTGCTGAGAGGAGGGGAGTAACTAAGGCAAAAATCATGTGGCAAAATCACCAATTAGTACCCCCCTCTTGGCACACACAAATAATGAGTAACCTACTCTCGGGAACCTGTGAGAACCTGCTGGATCCCACCTCTGCCCCTGGTAACATCTAGATCAAATTGCAGCAATGTGCTCTATGTGGAACTGCCTTTGAAGACTATCTGGATGCTATAGATCAGTGATGGTGAACCTTTTTGAGGCCGAGTGCCCAAACTGCAACCCAAAACTCACTTATTTATCGCAAAGTGCCAACATAGCAATTTAACCTAATTTTATTTTATTTTATTTTATGATTTTACATTTTACGTTTTCATTACTACTGATTGTTTCCTGATTGCTTACTAGACCTATATGACAATCATTAAGTGCTGTACCTTATGATTCTTGACAAATGTATTTTTCTTTTATGTACACTGAGAGCATATGCACCGGAGACAAATTCCTTGTGTGTCCAATCACACTTGGCCAATAAAGATTCTATTCTATTCTATTCTACTAAAAAAAACTAACCTGAATACTGATGTTTTAGTTTAGAAAAAATGGTTGGCTCCAAGGTGCCAACTCAGGAGTAAGCTTGGTGGTAGTCAGTGGCTTTGCTTTGAAGCAACTGTGCAACACTTCGAATGAGTGAATCACGATTCTAGAAGGGTTTACTCAGAAGCAAACCCCATTGCCAGCAACCGAGTTAACTCCCAGGTAAAAGATCGTGCTTTTGTTCTTCCCATGAAAATCAGTGGGGTTTAACAATGCTTTTCAGGGTTACCTGCACTGCTTCCCCAAAACTAGGTCTGAAGTTTAATGCTAATAATCTCCCTGAAATAATCACACTATCACCACACTGGGGGCCTGGCGGGGGAAGAGGGAGGGGTGCAGGGGGAGAGGGAAGTAAAACTTTCACTTTCTGAAACCCAATAACCCCACCACCACAAAATAGAAGTAAAAAGGCAGTCAAGGAAGGCAATCCTAAGCAAGAATGCTGTGCGAGGGGTGGGATAACTTCAGGAAAGATAAATTTGTGGAGCAACCATCTGATTTTCCTTCATATGTCATCACAGCACTTGACTTCCCACAAAAATGCAACAGGAACAGAAAAATAAAAGCATGCAGAATATTTTGAAATGGACCTCTCTGTCCCACATTTGCCTCTGTCAGAACGGCCCTAATTTTGACAAGGGGGGTGATGAAGGGATGCTCTGGGCTGTAAGGGATGCTCCTCTCCCTTACCTGCCAGTTGGTTGGGGACTGGTTTAGTTCAATTCTTTATCGGTGTGAAATGCCTTTTGTCTTTTGTACTTTTGCTTTGATCCTGTGGGAACTGGATTGACGTCGTGAGCCTAGGGATCCCAGGCACTAAAAGCCCCATCACTCTCTCTCCCTGGGGGTGGGGGGGCTTAACAAACAGTTCACTCCAATCGGGATGAACACCTGAATCCCACCACTGCGCCTGCCCTGCTCTTGGCAGACACACTCCTCCCAGTGGAAGCCCCTCACCTGGACTGCTGCTTTTTAATGCTACCCTCAAAGTTTTAGTTTGGTCCCAAAAGTTACATGCCAAGAAAAGCGTGCCAGTCTTCAGTCTTCTCCCAAGCTTTGTGGGGGAGGGGGATACTTGTGGGGCGGTAGATGGTACTTACAGCAAATCAGGTCGACTCAAGAGGACCTCCCCAGCCAGCAGAGTACCTTGTGCATGACCAGCCTGTGCAGCGTGACTCCCAACACATTTGCTGGCAGCTGCCTCTGGCTGGGCAGGAGGGGGAGGGGGAGATGAAGGCATGTGTGCCCACAGAGATGGCTCTGAGTGCCACCTTGGGCACCCATGCCATAGGTTTGCCATCACGGCTATGGATGGTACAGAATGCTGCAGCCAGAATGTTGACTGCAATGGGCCATAGAACATAAGAACATAAGAACAAGCCAGCTGGATCAGACCAGAGCCCATCTAGTCCAGCTCTCTGCTACTCGCAGTGGCCCACCAGGTGCCTTTGGGAGTTCACATGTAGGATGTGAAAGCAATGGCCTTCTGCGGCTGTTGCTCCCGAGCACCTGGACTGTTAAGGCATTTGCAATCTCAGATCAAAGAGGATCAAGATTGGTAGCCATAAATTGACTTCTCCTCCATAAATCTGTCCAAGCCCCTTTTAAAGCTATCCAGGTTAGTGGCCATCACCACCTCCTGTGGCAGCATATTCCAAACACCAATCACACGTTGCGTGAAGAAGTGTTTCCTTTTATTAGTTCTAATTCTTCCCCCCAGCATTTTCAATGAATGCCCCCTGGTGCTAGTATTGTGAGAAAGAGAGAAAAATTTCTCTGTCAACATTTTCTACCCCGTGCATAATTTTATAGACTTCAATCATATCCCCCCTCAGACGTCTCCTCTCCAAACTAAAGAGTCCCAAACGCTGCAGCCTTTCCTCATAAGGAAGGTGCTCCAGTCCCTCAATCATCCTCGTTGCCCTTCTCTGCACTTTTTCTATCTCTTCAATATTCTTTTTGAGATGTGGTGACCAGAACTGAACACAGTACTCCAAGTGTGGTCGCACCACGGCTTTATATAAGGGCATGACAATCTTTGCAGTTTTATTATCAATTCCTTTCCTGATTATCCCCAGCATAGAGTTTGCCTTTTTCACAGCTGCCATACATTGAGTTGACATTCCCATGGAACTATCAATTAAGACGCCCAAATCCCTTTCCTGGTCTGTGACTGATAGCACTGACCTCTGTAGCGTGTATGTGAAGTTTGGATTTTTTGCCCCTATGTGCATCACTTTGCATTTTGCTACATTGAACTGCATTTGCCATTTCTTAGCCCACTCACCTAATTTATCAAGGTCCGCTTGGAGCTCCTGTAATCCCTTTGTGGTTCTCACCACCCTACATAATTTGGTATCATCTGCAAACTTGGCCACCACGCTACCCACCCCTACTTCCAGGTCATTTATGAATAGGTTAAAGAGCACTGGTCCCAATACGGGATCCTTGGGGGACACCACTCCCACATCTCTCCATTGTGAGAATTTCCCATTTACACCCACTCTTTGCTTCCTGTTTCTCAACCAGTTTTTAATCCATAGGAGGACTTCCCCTCTTATTCCTTCATATTGCTGAAGTTTTCTCAATAGTCTCTGGGTGAGGAACTTCTTGTCAAAAAAGCTCTCCTTTGGAAATCCAAGTAGACAATGTCCACTCCTCGGTTCCCCCTTATCCACATGCCTATTTACATCCCTCAAAAGAACTCTAGTGCAAGTTTGTAAGACAGGATTGTTGCCTCCTGCAAAAGCCATGCTGACTCTTTCTCAGCAGGCTCTTTGCTTTTTTTGTAACATGTTTCTCTTATAATTTTATCTTTTAATGACAGATTCTTACTAATTTACTCAGGGAACAGATGTCAAACTGACTGGCTCTGTAATTTCCTCTGGGTCCCCCCTAGATCCTTTCTTTTTTTAAAGCATTGGTGTGACATTGGCCATCTTCCGAAGCGTCTTCAGTGGGATGGAGCCTCGATTTCTCAAGGGGATAAGTTGCATATTAAAGTGAGAACATCAGTACTTTCTATGCTGGAGCTCTTTTAAGAACTCTTTGGGGTGAATGCAATCTGGGTCAGGGGATTTGGTAGCATTTAGTTTATCAATGGCTGCCAGAACTTCTTCCCTTGTCTACTCACTTATCTTCATTAGTTCCCTCGGATTCACTTCCCAAGAAGCTTGGTTCAGGGTGCAGGAATTTTCCTCACCTCCTCTTGGGTGAAGACAGATGCAAATAATTCATTCAGCTTTTCTGCAATCTCCCTCTTAAGTCATCTCTTTTACGCACACCCTTTGTTCCTTTGTCATCTAACGGGCTCTACCGCTTCCCTTTGCTGGCTTCCTGCTTTTTTTGATGTAAATTTCTAGAAGAACTGTTTGTTGCTGGTTTTGATGTTCACAGCCATGCTGCCTCCCTCATAACTCTTTTTTTTGCCTCCCCTTACAGCTAACTTGCTTCTCTTTTCAAGCCACCATTTGTGTTCTCTCTCTGGTATTTCTTCTTTTATCAGCTAAGTTGGACTTCCATTTTCTAAAAGACATCTTTTTTTTCCCTTAATAATTTCCTCAACGGGCCCCTTTGTTAACCATGGTGGCTTTTGACTGGGCGCTCGCCTTTCTCAGTAACCTGTGGGAAACGCACATTCCCAGCTGAGCTTTTAAGACTGTGTTTCTTTAAATAACCTCCCAAGCATCTTGGACATTTTTGACTCTCTCTTTTGATTTTCCCTTTCTTCAGCTTCCTGCAAGCATCTATCCCTCCCTTCATCTTTTGGAGAAATTTCTCCTTTCTGAAGGCGAATGTAACTACATTGCAGTAGTTGTCATTTTTTGTTCTGCATGCAGAGATACTGAATCTTGACAGCATTGTGGTCGCTGTTCCTATCGCTCAACAACACTGGACTTCCTCCCGCAAGACTCAGGTGTGTCCTGGGTCCCACATAGAATTAGGATCTAGGATCACATCTCCTGGTTGGTTCTACAAACCATCTCCGTCCTCTAAGCCACAGTCATTTAGCATAGTCCCAGGAATGTTCTCTCCTTACTATGACCTGAACATGCATTTTTTCTCCAGCTTTTATATGGGGATAGCTGCTAAAACGCCTCATTACCAACGACATATTTTATTTTTTGTTTTGTTTTGCTGCTCCTCTCTAATTTCTTTTTCCATCTCAGTAATCCTCCTTTGTAGCTTTGGTCAGGGACTTATAATATATTCCTAATGTTAAACCATTATGCTTCTCACCCCCTGGTATTGATATCCACAGTGCTTCTGTGGTAGAGGAATCAGCTCCCCCTGCATTTGCTCCATAGCTTCTTCCTTATGTGACACTATGCTCTCTTTGATGTAGAGGGGCCACCCCACCCCCACACGCCTCTGTCCTATCCTTCCTGTAGAGCCTGTAACCTGGGATAACAGCATCCCACTGGTTCTCCCTCATTCCACCATGTCTCTGTGATGCTCCATTATATCAATGTCCTCCTTCAAAACCTCTGTACTATTCCGAAGCTCCCCCATTTTGTAGGCTCGGTAATCGCTTCTACTATTAGCATAGAGACATCTTGTATACTCTGTCTCTGTCCCTAACCTGGGGATTTATGTGTTTTGCCCTCTAGCCTTTTGTAGACACTATCATACTGCTATCACATTGCTATGGTTCCTCACTCTTGTATGTGGTTGATTTAAAAAAACCTCCTTCGTTCTGTCTGCATCCCCATGGACTCCTTGTATTCGGAACCTAAGTCACCCTCTCAGCTCCTGTCGGTGGCTTTCCCCCAGGAATCAGTTTCTAAAAAGCTGTTCTGCTTCACCTTTTTAATGCTGGGAGCCAGCAGCCTTCCGGTTCCTCTTGGTTAAGATGAAGCCCCGCCCCTTTGTACAGGCCTGCCTTTATCCCAAAAGGTTCCCCAGTTCCTGACAAATCTGGAAACCCTCTGCCTCTGCAACCACCTTCTCATCCACGCATTGAGCACCCTGTATCTCCTCCGCTGGCTGCCTTAGCTCTGGCTCATGCTGTGGAACGGGTGTAGCATTTCTGAGAATGCCACCTTGGGGGGGGTCCTGGATTTTAACCTTTTTCCTAGCAGCCTAAATTTAGTTTCCAGAACCTCCCGGCTACATTTCCCAATGTCATTGGTACCAATGTGGGACCAATACAACTGCTGACTCCCCACTCTCCTAGCACTGCTCTAACAGCCTATCTATAGGACGTAGCGCGTGACATCCTGGGCAACCTTTCAGCATCAGTGGCAGGCAAGTCACCATGCGTCATCACGCCTGTCACAAACCCAACTCTCTATATTCCTGATGATCGGAATAGCCCACTACAAGCGAGCCTCCCCCACCTCCTCCAGTAGGGGTATCCTCCAGTGCGCAGAGGATAGCTGGATCACTCAGTTAAGGAAGGCGGATCCCATCTAAGGGAGCATCTTCCCCACTCTCACAGACTCTGGCACCCCCTCTGGTCACCCAGGACATCCTTTCATTCCTCCATGACATCTGAAGAGATGTCACCTTGGGAGTGGGACCCTCGGCTGCTAGGTCCCTGAAAGCCTTGTTTGTTGCCCCTCTCTGCCTCTCTCTCAGCTTCTCCAGGTCTGCCACCTTGGCTTCAAGAGAACGGACACGCCTCCTTGAGTGCCAGGAGAGCTTCATTGCAATGCGAGGGCACACTCCACGACTTCTGGCCTAATGGCAGATAGTCATACATGTGGGATCAATCTCAGTGTAAAAACACTGGCAAGCCCCCATCCCCTGCTGGCTTCCCTGCCTTCATATATCTGCTTTTGTTCTTAGATATTTAGATATTAAACTCCTTTAGTCAGTGCCCCTTGGAGCTATCTGTACCCTTACTATCCACTCTCAAGAAATGTCCTTATTAATTAATTTCAATTTATTTATTTTTAAAAAGAAAAAAGAAAGAAATTGCCTGCGCTGCCATCTAGGCTACCAGCTGGTTCCAGAGACTGAACTAAAAGACTGAATGACCTCCACCCTCAGGGAGCTCCCAACCACCCTTTTAGCAGCCCAGGGACAAAGAGTAACCTCTGTTAACCTCTGTTAAGCCCCCCCACCCTCCAGCAGCGTTCTGCAGCTCCTAGTAGCCTTAAGGGAGAAAAAAAAAGAGATAACCCCTGCAAAACCCCTTGTTAAAAAATACACTGTTTTTAAAAGATGTGGGCTTTGAGAGAAAGCCCTCCAAAAATGAAACACCCTCAGAGTCACTTCCTTTGTTCTTTCTCCTGGCCCGGAGAGATGCCTTGTCCACTGCTGCTCCTTTCTGCTGGTTCCAGAGAGACTGAACTAAAGACTGAATGACCTCTCACCCTCCTCAGGAGCCCTGCACCTTCCAAGCAGCCCAGGGACAAAGAGTGCAACCTCTGTTAACCCTCTGTTAAGCCCCACCTCCAGCAGTCTCAGCTTCAGCCCTAGTAGCCTTAAGGGGAGAAAAAAGAGATAAACCCTCTGCAAAACCTCCCTCTGTTAAAAAAATACACTGTTTTAAAAAGATGTGGCTTTGAGAAAAAGCTCCTCCAAAATGAACACCAGAGTCACTCTGTTCTTCCTGGCCCAGATGCCTTGTCCACTGCTGCCAGTCCTTTCTGCTGGTTCCAGAGATTTAGAACTAAAGACTGAATGACTCCACCTCAGTGGGAGCTCCCCCACCTTTTAGCAGCCTAGGACAAAGAGTAACCTCTGTTAACCCCTGTTAAGCCCCACCTCCAGCAGTCTCAGCTCCTAGTAGCCTTAAGGAGAAAAAGAGATAACCCCTGCAAACCCCTGTTAAAAATACACTGTTTTAAAAGATGTGGCTTTGAGAAAAGCCCTCCAAAATGAACACCAGAGTCACTCTGTTCTTCCTGGCCCAGATGCCTTGTCCACTGCTGCCATAGAGACAATACAATTCCACTAGCCGTAAAGCCGTAAAGCCTATTTTATGAACAAAGAAAATGGGCTCTAGATAACTGTTTGTTGGTTAAATGTTCCCACTGAGGGGGGCAAACCCTCCTGTCTTTCTTCCCCCTTTGGCCAACGTTTGATATTTTGCTCCTTCTCCCTCTCCCTCTCCCTCTGCTACTCTCCCCCTGCTACACTCACTCTCTCTCTCTCTCTTCCCACCCTCTCTTCCCACCCTCAGGGGGGTTGCTCTGTTCCCAATAATGGATTGTTCTTTTCCCTTTATTTCTTTTGCTGCTCTGTGTTTCGTCCTTGCCCTTCCCCCCTGTGGGCAGGCTCCAAGCTTGTTTTGTCACCAGCAGGATGGTTGTCATGTACATTAATTTCCTTGTTTTAATAGCTCTATTGGCAAAATTTGGTGGGATTCAGACATTTGATCAAAGCATGATTTGGAGGTGTGTGAAGATGCCCTGTATCAGTGTGGGTCCTTCTCCTATAATACCTCCACATAATTGAAGTCGGTCAATGCTTCCTGCTTTAGCCCAGACCATAGATATATCCAAAGTTGCAGTATGACTTGGATTTCAGGGATGGCAAACTACTAATTGGCAGGCAGCCCCATCCAGAGCCAGAGGCAGCAGGATGTGGCACCACTACTGTGCTGCCCTGCTGCCTCTAGAGGGCTTTTGCTGGCCAGGGAGGCAGGAACAACAACAGACCTCCCTGGCAGGCTAAAAGCCCTCTATGGGGCTGAATGGACTTGGTGACGTAAGTCTGAGGCATCATCCGTAGCGCCTGTGGACCGAAAGCCCAAGTGGGAGTTGAGAAGCCCAGGTTGGCTCCTCCCCTGGGAATGTCTTTTACCCTGGGGATCTTATCTTTACTCCTTACTTCCTTCTAAGTATTTGCCTTTAATTAATATAAGGCTCTTCTGCCCTTTGAATTCAACCCATGAAGAAGTTCATGAAAAGTGATTATTTCATTTGTTGAGACTATTTCTTGCAGAACAGCTGTTATTCATTGTTTTTTCTTTCCTGCCTGTTTAATTAAATCTTCAATCCCATTAGAAATTATGGAGGCCAGACATCTCAAATTATTTGTTTGTGTTTGGCCAAAGCGTTAATTTAAAATACCAGACCAAGTCCAAAGCTACCATAATGCTCTTATCTTTAATTCCACTGGGGTAGCTATGCAGAAAAAAACCAGTCAGGAGTCCTGTGGTACTTACTAAGATTATTTGGTTTAGAATGCTCTGCTTGGGTCCTAGTGCCTACCTAATAGAATTAGGTAGACACTAGGACCCAAGCAGAGCATTCTAAAACAAAGGTGGTCCAGCACGTGGTGAATGAAGTTACTACTCAGTTCTGTTTGTTGAAAAGGATATAGCTGGGTTTTGATAACCCATGTATACCAAGATAGTCCTTGGTGAAAACTCTCAATTGAGCAGGCAGTGGCACAATTAAAATATGGTTTCATTACAGAATAAAAATATTAAAAATATAAGAAATTAACACAGAGACACACACAAAGCATACAAGAGCTGACTATGTGAGCAGCAGTGGCGTAGGAGTTTAAGAGCTCCTGTATCTAATCTGGAGGAACTGGGTTTGATTCCCAGCTCTGCCGCCTGAGCTGTGGAGGCTTATCTGGGGAATTCAGATTAGCCTGTGCACTCCCATGCATGCCAGCTGGGTGACCTTGGGCTAGTCACAGCTTCTCGGAGCTCTCTCAGCCCCACCTACCTCACAGGGTGTTTGTTGTGAGGGGGGAAGGGCAAGGATATTGTAAGCCCCTTTGAGTCTCCTGCAGGAGAGAAAGGGGGGATATAAATCCAAACTCTTCTTCTTCTATGAGAAAAGAGAGGACATTGGATAGGGTTTCAGGGATGGTTGATAGTTACCAGTCTTGAAGGGATGTTCAGAGAAAATAGAACTGAAGAGGAAAACAACCAGTGCTTCCAGGAGCAAAAGAAATAGCCCACACACGTGGAGGTGAGTGCATGGATCCAGCACACATGTTGTAATGGCTAAAGGACCAATATTTATACTCCAAAATGGGTCCTGAGGCAGTATGAGGTAAGCTGGCAGGAAAGCCAGAGACAAAAGAATTGATTGCTTTTTCAGGATTCCTACAAAAGTGTCGGAGAGGGTTGATGAATCATCAGCTTTCAAGAGAATGCCCTGACCATTCTCGTAAATACTGATTGATTGCTGGGATGGGTGCAGATAAGGTAACTAATGGTCTGCCAGAGTGACACGATGGAGATTAGCTAGCCCCATTGTCCAGCCAGGCACACCTCAGGGTCAGAGCAAAAGTTCTTCTGCCAATGTCCTTCCTGCCCAAGCTTGACATGGATATTGCTAGTCTGACAGGAAATTGATTTTTCACTTTTTCAGTTGTGCAAGAGAAGTTGCTTCTGAAAACAGAACTGTTTGTAGTCCCAGATATGCCCACACATCACAGCCAAATACCAGTAAACAATACAAACAACATTTCGGGATTGAAAATGGCCATAACTGTATTGGCATAGCACCTGACAGAGCCTAGGCACAGTATGGGGCAGTGGAACCCTGGCTGGATAATTCACACCATACAGGTGGGTTGGGGGAAAAATCGTGTGGGAAGGCAGGTTGTGAGAATCCATGTGGGCTACTGCTTCCCTTACCACTTGAATCAAGGGCACTTTGATATCCCCCAAGCTGGGCATGCCCCCCTGTAAGTCCCCACCCCCAAAAGCCCTTGAAGGGATCCCTGCAAATGAGAGAAACAGGCATGCAGGCCACTTTCCCCCCAAACGAGTCTGGTCCCATGTTGATTTATTTATTTATTTATTTATTTATTTATTTATTTATTTATTTATTTATTTATTTATTTATTTATTATTTAAACTTTTATACCGCCCCATCCCAAGGGGCTCTGCAAGATACTGCTCCAATGCCTTGCTTTGAAAAAAGTTGTTGGCCAAATGTCAGATCCATTATATTGTTTGCCTCTATGATTTCCAGGAATATGTCTTTTTCTTCTGCAGACCACATTTGTTTGTATTCTTGTGACCCCATGTCTCCAGGCAGATACGCCACTGGTATAATGCCATAGAGTCCCACCTTTCAAAGTCCCACCTTTCAAAGTCCCACCTTTTCTCCATGTGACGTGATCTGTTGCCTAGAGATGACCTCTAATAGTGGGAGATCTCCAGCTACAACCTGGAGGTTGGCAACCCTAATGTAAGGACACAATACTGTTTTCCTGTTTTATAAAAGCTGGATTTTTTAGCTTCTTTTTCAGCACACAATAGTTACCTCAGTATTCTAGAATCCTAATGGCATGTATGTTGACTCATGATCAATTTCCTTCAAGATGCTATTTTAAAATAAACCTTTTTTCAAATAGTGAAATGTTTTGTGTCTGAGAATCACACTAAGTTTTCTAAAACCAATGTCATGCTCTGTACACAGAAGCAGGGAGAAGGCCCTATACTGAGCACTCCATGTCAAGTTTCTGAAATGAGTTGCTTTTGTTATGTGCATAATGACATTTCTTTAATCAGGCATTTCCCTTCTGAAACTTTGTGCCTTTTACTGAAGTACCTGCTTTTAGACCCTTAAGGAATAATAGTGAAACAATTCACAATAATCAGTGGTGGCTGATTTAAATGAAGCTTTATTGCCTACATTGCTGGCACTTATTTGTCTAACAAACCTAAATGAAAGCAATTGAAAAGAGAGGAAAAACCCTTATTTAATGTTTTACACCTTGTTGGTTATTCAGCTATAATTGGCTGTTTTAGATTACAGATAGCCAGTCCAGTGTATCTTTTCTGTTATTGGTTTCTGATGTTTAAAAGGAAAAATAATGAGAATATACTTCTGGGCTGGTGGTGATATCCACAAGTTTCCTTTTAAATATGCACAACAAAATGGATTGTTAAAAAATAATCCTCTGAGTCCAGGGCAGCTTTTGTCAGTTTTCTACCAGAATGCACTCCGTACTCTGACAGAAAATTGCTCATTAATCTCTAAGGAATAGCCAATTTTCCAATACTCACTCAACTGTGCTGCTGCTGTTAATTTTCTTAAGGTGCAGTGGGTGCCATTAATTGCTTGCTGTGAGTTGTAGCAGCAGCAATCCCCTTTAGATGGGACATTACCTCCCAAAGTAACCATTATCTACCCATCCATACATTGTATTTACTTTCAAGTATGTATGCGCTATTTCTGTAAGGTTAAACAAAAGTGCCCAAAATTTAAAATGAAGGAGGTGTTGAATTGAATCTGAAGGTTTGGACTGTCAAAATATTCTTATTTTAATGTTGGACTTTAGAGGACTATGCAATGTGTCATTCTCTCCCTCCACCCTTCTCCAATCAAAAGGTCAGGCTTAGACTTCAAATGACACAGAATAAGGTGGCAAAGTGCTGAATGGTAGAATGGATTGTACAATCTGTGGTTGCAGGTGGGAAATTATAGTTGCCAGCATTTGTGTAATTTAATAACCTTGATGTCACTGTGTTGCTGGATGTTCTTGCATTCACTTGAAACTTGTTTTCTCATAGAGTTTTGAGTTGACCCTAGAGTGTCTGGCAATGTAGTGGTGTCACTTCTGGTCATATGGCCAGAAATAATGTCATGAGGTTGCAGGATGTTGCCCTCAAGTGAAAAGCTAGCACAACGTGCAAAAGACTAGGAAAGAACCACTCCCCTGGCCCAAAACACATCCGGCTGGCCTCCACAAGGGCCAGGGCCTTTATGCCCCTGGCCCCCCTCTGGTGGAACAGGCTCCCTAGAGAGACTTATCAAGTTTCTGCAGAGCCTGCAAAACGAACATGTTCCGCCAGGCATTTGGCCAGCCGGGCTGAGTGTGGTTACATCGTCCTGGCCTCCAGTGGGCTGGCAGTGGGGGTGGGATTTTTATCGCCATCTAAACTGTTTTGGATTTTATTCTGGTTTTTTAGAACGTATATTGTGGTTGATTTTAAATGATATTTATATTGTTGAGTTTTATCATGTTGTAAGCCGCCCTAAGCCCTTCGGCGGCCAATAAATCAGAAGTATAAATAAAATAAAAATAAATAAATAATGTTATTTATTTATTTATTTATTTATTTGTTTATTTATTTATTTATTTATTGGATTTCTAGCCCACTTTCCCCGTCACAATAGGCTCAGAAGAGCTAAAATCAACATTCACATACCCATCATCAGTTCCAATAAAATAACATAACAATACAAACCTGATGTCTTAAAATACATAACCCATATATTTATTTATTTATTTATTTTTTCGATTTATTATACCGCCCCATCCCCGTAGGGGATGTGCAATGTTCTCCCCATGCCCCACATTAATCAATGATGAGTACAATGAAGCAGAAGGGAAAGGGGAGAGGAGAGGATGAGAAAGGAGATCAGCCATCACAAAACTGTCCCCTGAATACCAGCATTGGCAAGGCAGTGAGCTGAAAACTGATGATCAACTATGTTAAAAGTTGCTATCAGATCAAGAAGTGCCATCAGCACTGACTTGCCTTGATCCAGATGTCTCCAGAGGTTGTCACTAAGAATAACCAAAGCCATTTCCATTCTGCAACCAGGCTGGAAGCTTTACTGAAGTGGATTCACTACTTTACACAGGGACAGCAAATGTCATACTGGGTGGTAGTTGGCTTGATCCACAGGATCTAACAACAGTTTTTTAAAGAACAGATGTACCACTGCCTCTTTCAGTCCCCCTGGGAAGACCCCTGAACTCAGGGATAGGTTTATAATATCTCCCAGGGGAACCCACACATTATCACCACTGGCTTTCACCAGCCATGATAGACATGGGTCCAAGGGGCAAGTGGTAGGCTTTATAGCTGCCAGGGCCCTGTCAGCATTGGCCTGGGAGAGATGGCTGAATCTTTCCCAGAATATCAGATCAGAATATGATCAAGGGATCTCCAGTTCACAACTATATCAGTGTTGACTGGAAGGGTTTGGCAGAGCAACAAAAAAGCTTGCAAATGCCTCATGGCTAATGACCAAATTTCTACCATTTGGAAAGCCCTCCATGAGTGTAGTCAGAGACCGAATTGTCTTAAATAACTGTGCTGGGTGTGAGCTCACAGAAACAACGGAGGTTGCATAGAATTCCTTCTTTGCGGTCTTCACTGCCATCCATCTCTTAGGGTCTCATAAATGTTCTATGGCGTTTTTACAGCTTCATCGTGTGTTTTCCACTAAACGCACACTAGTCGTTGCAGCTCCTACTCCTGCCTACCGAGCTTCAAGGTATAACAAGGAGCTAGTTTGGTGCAGGGTAGAGAGGATGTCAGGGCATGATCACATCGATGGCATCAGAAATACGAGCATGCTAGTCTTCTATCAGATCACCATCATTTTGCATCCTGTAGGTCAGTGGTGGCGAACCTTTGGCACTCCAGATGTTATTGGCTACAATTCCCATCAGCCCCTGCCAGCATGGTCAATTGGCCATGCTGGCAGGGGCTGATGGGAATTGTAGTCCATAACATCTGGAGTGCCAAAGGTTCGCCACCACAGCTGTAGGTTAATTCTGGGGAATTTATACATAATTTAAGATCAACTACATTTTGCATATACGTGCTGCTTTTGAAGTTTTTATATTCTGCTTTTCTCTACCTTCAAGGAGTTTCAAGGCAGTTTGCCTTCTCTTCCTCTCCCCACAATATAACCTTGTGGGTAGGTGAGTCTGAGAGAATTCCAGAGAACTGCAACTGAATTATGATGTTGCTACTGTTTTAATGGATTTTAATGCACTTTTGATTTATTGTATTATGTTTTATTATTGCTTGTTCTTGGTTTTATTGTGCACCACCCTGAGCCCTTCGGGGGTAGGGCAGTCTATCAAATTTAAATAACAACAACAACAAGTCAACCATTAGGCTTTATGTGTAGGAGTGGGGAAACAAATCTGGTTCTCCAGATTACAGCCTGCCACTCTTAATCACTTCACTCCAGTGGTTTTCAGGCTGATTCCACACAGGCAACATGGGTTCATGGAACCCATTCAATTGCCTGAACGGCTGTTTGCACAGGGGGTGCAGGGCTAGCTGGGATGGCTGGGATCCTGAAGGCAGGAGGCAGCATAGTTCACATAGAATCCCCCCACCTGAGAATCCCCCCACCTGTGTACCTGCACGGTATGGTGGCCACCTATTAGAGTATTCATTCTAATGGTGGCTGCCTAGGGAATCCACCATAATGGTGGACAGAAGGGGGTGGGGATTGAACGCTTCCTGCTTGCCATAGGTTGCACGGAAAAAAGTCACTAGCAATTTTCATTTAACCTGGGTTCTGGCCAATGAACTAGGTTAGAAACTTTTTGGGAGGCAGGTTCCCCCCTGAAATGCTTTTAAAAAGAGCCTCAGCCCATTTTCCTTCGCCCATGCAGAATCACCCTCAGTGTGTATTTGCATTCTTTGTGGCATTCATTACATTATGCTCAGAATTTACTGGATCAAATTATAATACCAAGGTAGCAGTATTAAAATGTATACAGCACTTGAGTTAGATCCCCAGATCTTGTTCCAATAATCAAACTCTGCCCCCCTTAAGATACCCCCCACCTGGGCAGTGAGGGTACTCTTTATAGAATGCCTTGATTAACTGAGGGGCTTTAACATCAGAAGCATTTATCCAGTCATTGTCTCCTTCTTGGAAGGAGACCAGATATTGAAGGTGGCCCCTATGAGCCTGAGAATCCATGACAGAAGCCACATTGTGATGCACATTTTCTCCAATCCACTTGGGTGGGGGCATCCGTACAATCTTAAACGGTCCAATGAATTTATGTCCCAGCTTATGTCTTCTCAGTAAGCTTCTGAGGTTGCGGGGGAACAAATAAGCCAAATCCCCTTCTGCATAGCTAAACTATAACAATTTTTGGTCAGTATATTTTTATAGTCCTCTTTGGCCTTTCAAATAGAGTCCTGGATCAACCCCCAAGAGTCTTGTAAGGCGGTGATCCATATTTGCAAGTCCACAGGCCCATCTGGCTCTTTCCCCACTAGGGGGAATGGTTTTCCCTCTTGTCTATATACCAGTTGAAAGGGGCTTTTGCCCATGCTGTGGGGCACTGCATTGTTATATGCAAATTCAGCAAAAGGCAATTGTCCTGGTGGTAATTTACATAACAACGAAAATATTTTTCCAACACAGCGTTGAGTCTTTCGGTCTGGCCATCCGTGACTGCATGGTACGCTGATGACAACCCCTGCTCCACACCCATCAGTTTTAAAAAATATCTCAAAAACTGGGACACAAATGGCTGCTCCTATCAGAAATAGTTTTTTCCAGCACAGAATTCAACCAGTAAATCTGCCACACAAACATCTGGGCCAGTTTTTGGGCCATAGGCACCTCTTGGCAAGAAACAAAATGCCCTTGCTTGGAAAATAAGTCCACAACCACCCAGATAGTGTTTTTTCCCTTACTGGTAGGCAGATCTGTGATGAAGTCCATGGAACCTGCCATGGGACTATGGGAGTCTTCAGTAGTTGGAGCAGACCCAGTTGCTTTCCCAGCACAGTTTTGAAATACCTGTTATGTTTACCTATAATCTCTGCAAATTGTTTAAACTTGTTTGCTGTTGATACATAAGAAAGTTTTTACTTTGAATTAATAAAGCTATTAATATTAGGTTGATGGTGTCAAAACATATTTAGTTTCCTGATTGCTGTCACTCAGATTAGGAGATGGGTTTTTTTTTACATGTCATGACTCTTAAGAGCCATCTGTCATCTCCCCACCCAATCCCTGGCCTAAACCAATTGAACAGAGAAAGAAATGACATCTTTTGTATGTCTTTCTTTTCTATCAAGTGGGTTGAGCATATGGTGGGCAGAACACACAGAGAAAGCTGTGACTAAGTAGTATGAGAAGTTGCATGTTCAAAATATTTGCAATGCAACTTTGGGACAGGGGACGGGGCTGTAGTGCAGAGCTTGGAAAAACCTAATTCATGCACGGTTCTGAGAATCCAAGCTGCTGACTTCTGCATAGCTGTATTCAGACATCAGCTTTTACATCCTGATTGCATAAAGTGTTCTCCAGGTGCTATTCTCACAAACAGGAAAGGGATCTTTTTAAAAAGACTAAAATTAAATTCCGTTTTTATTTATGTCGCTAGAATTGGAATCAAGAAAACCAGTCCCTTTCTCCCTCTTCTAATAAACATAAAGGGAGCCAATGCAATATTCTTATGCCGGGATGAAATGAGGCAAGGGACAACTTACTCTTTGCCAAACCCTTGATTATGTTATTAGGGTGATGCTGTTACTTTAAACTAATAGCTGTCAAGGAAATGGCAGTGTTGTTTGCCAGCAAAGACTCCCGTACCAATGCCTGAAGACTTAAGGCTGTAATGAGGCCTCACACAATCACAATAGCAAAAGGACCTTCATGTTAGTCTGTGACCTTTTGATGATGCCATTACAATGCAGCCGAAGAGGTGAAGTTATTATGGGGGGAAAGTACTTCATAGTAAGTCTGTAAGAGCCTTCAAATGATGCCATTATGAAACTCGTTACACAATTCAGGTTATGATGGAAGAACAGTTTCAGTGAGTGTGGGTGAATGTAGAATTAAACCTTGTCAGGCCAAATCATTTCTATTTAAACCCACAGACCAAGAAATGAAAAGCAAGGCCATTCCCTGTAAATCAAACTAAATGAACACTATCAAGCTTGATACCAATCTGGATTGGGACTGGGATGGTAAATGGCAACATAATCTGGGAACGATAAAGATTCATATTCAGGCATAGCCTGCAACAGTGTTGTCCATTATGCACAAAGGGAAAAAGGGGGCCAGTGACCATGATGTCCACACCATAGGAACATCAAATCCAGTAGCCAAATTCTTTTTCAACTTTTGTGGATGTTTCCTTGAGCTTCAAGATTTTCAGTCATGACTGTAGTGTGTTCATTTGCATGTAATAGTAACAAAATCATATAATAATGACATGCTGAGTTAAGCAGAAAAAGCACAAGCAATTTTTTTTGTTATCAAATAGCAGCGGATCTATGACATCACCCATAGGGTTTTCAAGGCAAGGGACATTCAGAGGTGGTTTTGCCCTTGCCTGCCTCTGCGTAGTAACCCTGTTATTTCTTGGTGATCTCCCAGACAAATACTAGCCAGGGCCAACCCTAGTTACCATCCAAGATCTGACAAAATAGGTTTAGCCTGGGCTATCCAGGTAGGGCAAATGCAATCCTAGTGTTCATTAAAAGCATTTGTAGGTCTACCTGATAATGAAAGCCACCCTGCACTTTAATGATCATGTATAATAAATCTCCCATGGTGTAGTGGCTAAGAGTGGCAGACTCTAATCTGAAGAATCAGGTTTGATTCTTCACTCCTCCACGTGTGGCTGATTCTAATTTAGTGAACTCGGTTTATTTCCCCACTCTTCCATGATGGCTGGTGAGTAAACTTGTGCTAGTCACAGTTCTCTCAGAACTTTCTCAGCCCCACCTACCCTACAAGGTGTCCGTTGCAGAGAGAAGAAGGGAAGGTGATTGTGAGCCACTTTGAGACTCCTTAAAAGTAGAGAAAAGTGGAGTATAAAAACCAACTCTTCTTCTTTCTATTAATTTGTCTACTTGTTCTCAGAAGACTCAGTTTATCCCAAATCCTTCCAAAAATATGGGGGAAATCCAAATCCCTTTAATATACACTATTTTAGCTTTAAAATTTACAGGAGAATTACAGGTTGTTCTATGAACGATGGTTGAATTCCTTACAGATTTGATCACCAAACTGGGCTACGATGTAGTACACCTATTATGATTGGACTTCTTGAACCCAGAACAAACTGTTTATATAAGAAGGGAAAGTCAGGAAAACAAGAACTTTGGTTCAGCCATTTGGGACTACCTACCAAAGAGGTTCTGATGGATGAGCATTGTAAAATTTGATCATGGAGTGAGAGACAAATTGTAAGGGTGGGGGTTAGTGAGATCCCCCGCCCGACTCGTCCTTGACACATTCCTGGTACTGGACTTGCTGCCCGGAGTACTGACCTCGCTATGCTTATCATATCTGTTCGAAACCTACTTTCGCTTTTCCTGTGTGAAACTATGCTTGGGAACTATACCAGGGGGAGGGGCAGTGCTCTCATCTGTAAAAACGACGATTCTAGCCGAGGGGGGCCAGTTCTCGCATGGCGTGTATTGTGTTCATTGAAGTTTATGGAATAAACGAGCTGTCCTAAGTCGCTTTGTTTCAAGTCCTTCGAGTTCCTTACATTATGCGAGAACTCACAAATCAACCCCCAAGTTTGGTATGAGTTTGAGCCTCTACACTCAACCACTCTGTGAATCTTTGGTGTTTTTCAACATGCAGAGATTGTCATTCAAGGGTCCGCTTGAACGATGAGTACGAGGAGACTGGGCGGTAGCCCCCATAGAGGGCTCCCTCTCTACCACTCCATTCGACACGGTCCCTGTCGAGGAGTTTTTTCAATCGGAACTTACAGCTTCCCTGGTGATTCCTCTCTCCAGGCCTCGGCTTCAGCCGGTTAAGCGCGGCTCTTTCTCCAACAACTACAAGAGCAGATGGAGGAAGCCCCACTGATAGCTCGACGCACGGTTTCGCCGGATGTCTCGAGGTGCGCCAGGGAATTCTTCGATCCTGGTGGAGGAGTATCAATGGATCGCGGTTCCCATAGAGAGAAACACATCACCACCTCGGCCACCATGTGTGGATTAAGCAAAACCGGGTGATGCGTACTGTTCGAGATGAAATTGGGGTATCAGCCATCCACGGAGATAACTCCAAGAATCAAGCATGCAAATATATGCGACCTAATACTTCGAGGGGATCCCACCCACGCATTCACTGGCAAAGCACGGGTGCGCACCCTCAAAACCCCACTGCCTGGGTCCCGACAGTCCATAGAAAGTGTCCTGGACTCTACTCTGGAGGGTCCCAACGCAGACTAACTTTATGGCGGATGATGGCCGTGCTCATGGACCCCGCCGACCTTCATGGACTTCTAGGGGCAACTGCAGGGGCCATAATGCCGAAAGGGATTCGCGAGCGGGGGTCGGAGTTAGATCTGGACGATTGGGAAGAACAGCGTGCAGCTTTAGCCAGAGCCAAACAGGACTGGGAGCTGGAACGCAGGTGGCTCTCGAGAGAGAACGTGAGGCTCTTGGAATTAGAACGGGAACAGTTTTCGCCACAACGTGACGCGGAAATAGCTCCAGGAGAAAGAAATGCCCGGTGAACAATTCCTGAAAGACCCTCGAACGCCATCACTGCATGGTTTTGACCACACCAAACAAGATCTTTGAGCGCCAACATCTTAATGTGTGAAGGCTCTTAAGACCCAGGGAGAAGTCGACGCTGCCAGTTGCGTAAACGGCAGGAACGTAGAGGTCTCCACAAGAACGGGAAGCACTTGCGCCACCGAGAGAGAGATTCATGGACAGGGAAGACGCTTACTCGACGCGAAGTTAGAGCACCGCCGCTGCACCCGGCACCGGGACCGGGACGGAGCTGCCCAGCCCCACACTCACCCCTTCCTCGCCTCTCCAGTTGGGCTCCCCAAAGGGGAGCTCCTGCCACAGCGAAGGACCCTTCCCCGCCACAACCCCGCCACCTCGTATTCACAGAGTTCAACCGGGCCTCCCGCACTCTGCTCCCAGCTCCTGCGCACCAAGCTGCCCCAGAAGCTGCTGGTAGAGGCCATCCTAGGCCCCCCCCCATTCCCCGCGACGCTTTTGATGGCATCTGCTTCCGGATTGGTTCTACTTTTATACTGCAGCAATTGGACGCTACAAGACATGCTCAATTCTGATGATCTCTACCGGCCCGAGGCGGAAAAGGTATGGTGACATCGGGTCGGTATTTGATGGTGACTTCTGCTGGAATGGTTTGTGCAAAGTCATGAAATGGAGGGCGCGCGTGAACTGCAAACTGTAGCCGCCTTTACTCCAAAGCCTTTAGACTGCGCTTTCAAGACATCCCGGAAGAAGCAAACAAGGCCAGCAGAACCATTAAAACCACTTCAAACAAGGGAACAGGACCTTTTGGCCGACTTTCGGCCCGAGAATTCGATTAGCGGCAAATAAACTTCCCCAGACTGGCCTGAACATATGAAATGCGAGTATTTTCAAGATGCCAATTCGACCCGAGATCCGCGACCTGGGCAGACATGATAATGCCAGCCCCAAACCATCGCTTTGGAATGGGATTAAGGCAACTGGTAACTACATTGCATCCCCGACCAACCGGCTAAGATGGGAAAAGCCCCCAAACCAAGCCAACGGAAAAACCCGCGACCAGCCGCCTGCTCAGCCAAAAGAAGACCATAAAGGGACCCCCCCCGCCACCGGGTTAGCCACATCTGATCGCCGCCGCCGCCTTGGCTTATGCTTGTATTGGGCCAGGGGCCAAGGCCACTTCTCGCGAGCCAACTGCCCGAAAAGCCTTAAGACTCCCGTCCCCTCGCTTTCTACTTAAGATCCACGGCCAGGACCCCCCTTAAACCGGGTCCGGAAGAGCTCCTCTCAGGGAGCTGCCCGCAGCCTGGAGGAGTAATCTCCACTCAGGATGACAGCAGAGAGACCGACTTTCTTGGTGGAGTAAGTCTATCATCAGGCTCCAGCCGGATCTAACAGATGAGTGGAGTGAAGGAGGGGCCCCCATAACCATTATGGCCACTTTAACTAATTCAGTGAAACGCACCTTATCTTAGCCCGGCTTTAGTGTGGACCTCAGGCTGCTCTCATTGTTTAATGAGACCTCAGGTAGCAGAACAGCTAGGTCTCGAACGGGATAGCGCTAGCCAAGCCCATTCCCTTTACTCAGATGGATGGTGGCAGCCCCTTGGGGATCTGAGGGCCCGCCTCGGTTCAAAACTCCAACCAGTAAGCTTCTACCGCTGCGCCTGAAAGCATTGGGAGTTTAGGCGCAGCTTCATTTTGGCTCCAGTCAGCCAAACACCTCTTAATCATTTTGGGAATGCCTTTGGCTCCCTGTCCCATGAACCCACCATTCTTCTGGGGGCAACGCATCGTTAGGATCTTCTAATTTTGGATCCACCTTTGTGGAGGCCATATGCAATGAGGGGAGAACCACCTGATCGAACCCCTAGAAACCCCACTCGGCAAAATTCGCTGGACCCTTAAAGCGTTGCCCCGAGCTCCTGAACTGACAGGGATCCCAGAGCAGTACTGGGATCTGGCTAAAGTGTTTGAAGAGCGGGAATGCGATCAGCTTCATAGAGATACAGATTGCAAGATCCTCCTCTTAGTCCCGGGAGCACAACTGCCAAAAGTGGAAGAATAATATATCGAATGAGTCCCAAATTACCGAACAAAAGGAGCTTCAGGGCTTCTTTCTTTGATAAAAAAATCTTGCTAGGGGTTTCCATCCAGCGGGCAACCAAAAGCACCCATCGCTGCCCCGGGTATTGTTTGTGAAGAAAGAAAGATGGCTCCCTATGTCTTTGCAACCGCACTATCGAGGTTTGAAATCGCAGTCTCACTCTCCAACAAATACCCCTTTGCCTTTTTTTAATTAAAAGATTTGCTCGACGCTTTGGGTATCGGGACGCATTTTCACCAAATTGGACTTACGAGAGGCTTACTACCGTAAGAATTGCTGAAAGGGTTATGAACATTTAAATAAAGCGCTTAACACCAAATCTCGACAATATGAATATTGTGTAATGCCTATTCGATTAGCCGGGGCCCCGGGGGCTTTCATTCCTTTAATCAATGATGTTTTACAAGACTTTTGTATTCAAGGGAGTAGTGGTGGCATATTTAGGATGATGTTCTGATATACTCGCAAACAGTGGAAGAGCATGAAAAAGTGCTGGTCAGGGCGGTATTGCAACGCCTTCTGACAATTCTCTATTTGTCAAGCTATCGAAATGTGCATTTCCACCAAACATCCCTCTGGACTATTTAAGCTATCGGATCTCGCCCGAGGGACTAGAAATGGACTCCTGCTAAGGTAGCAGCGTCGCTGACTGGCCCATTCCCACCACCTCGTAAGCGAACTCCAATCTTTTCTGGGTTTTGGCCAATTTCTATCTTAGAGACTTTATTCCCCAGTTTGCTCAGCTAGCCCTGCCATTGACGGATCTTGCTACGCAACCAAAGGAAAAAAGGGTCTCCTTGTATGCCTAAACCAGGAGCCTCTCTTCCCTGGTCTCGAGGATTGTCAAACTGCATTTCAGTGTCCCCTTAAAGTTAAGGCGTTCACCACTGAGCCTATTCTAAAACACCCGGATCCCAGCTTGCCTTTCATAGTACATGTCGATGCTTCGGATAAAGCTTTTGGGGCTGCCTCCCGTGCAGAGAAATAAAGATAATACACTTGTCCCGTGTGCCATTACTTGTCAAAAAAAGCTTTCTGGCCCTTGGAATTGAACTGGACGGTGGGGGACAAGGAGACATGTTTCCCGCCATCAAGGAAGCTCTTTCCACTTGGCTGCACTGGCTGGAGGGGCTGCCCACCTCGCTTCCAGGTGTGTGGTCCCACCATAAGAACTCTAGTTGCCTTGTCCACCCCTCAAAATGTCGTCGCTAAACAGCTGCAAAATGGGGCCGATTTCTTCTCCAGGTTTTGCATTTACAGTCCATTTCTCTTCCCAGGCAACAGCAACAAGTTGGCCGATGCTTTGGTCCCCGCCAGCCGAAGGGGGGTGGACACCTCCTCATGGCGTAACACCCCTCGGGACTAATATCCTTTTCCTCCCCACTGGGGCTGGGCGGTCACTCGATCCCAAACGCACTGCCCCCCCGCCTCTCACTCCAGGTATTCCAGACGCGGGTTTCGCCTCTTCCTCCGCCTAGTTAGAGGAGGCGGGACAGCAGGACATCCCGAAAGAGGAGCTCGGATCCTCTTTTGCAATTACGCAGGGCGGAGCGTTTGGAGGCGGGTGACTGCTGGTATCGCACTCACCGTCTCCTCATGGCGCAAGCTGGTTCTGCAGGCGGGCATGGATGCTCACCAAGCAGGGCACTTTGGATTTTGGAAAACTCTCTACACCTGTACTTGTGGGAGGTAATTTTGGTGGCGGGCCAGCGCATATGATACTTGGAGTCTTTACATTAAGGGTGTCCTACGTGTGCAGAAGCCAAGGGAATCCCCTGGAAAGCCCCACATGGACTGTTGCATCCCATCCTCCGCTGCCAGACCTTGGCAGGTCATATCCATGGACTTTTTATAACAGATCTGCCTGAGAGAGTCATGGAAACACGGGCGCTCATGGTAGTGGTAGACCTTTTTTTTCCAAGCAAGCACACTTCTGGTTCCTTGCCCCACCATCCCGGCCAGCCTTTGCCTAAGCTAGCTAAGTTGTTTATTCAACATGTGTATCATTTGCACTTCAGCCCGGAGAGAGTAATTTCGGATAGGGCCCCCTAATTCATCCTTCAAAATTTTGGACGGGCGCTTGGACATTCTAGGAATCCACCTCGGGCGGTCGCTTCATTACCACGTTCAAAGTGGACGCGCCAGGACCTAACGGACCAACAGAACACTGGAACAATACTCTACGCTTGTTAAGCACCACTTACCATCAAAACAACAATGGGTCGAAAGGTTCCTCTTCGCTTGAATATGCTTACAATAATGCGGTGCATAGTGTAGCACCAATAAAACGCTTTCAAATAGTGTCGCCTTCGCCATTTCCCTCTTACCTTGAACTTCCCCGACTTCTGGCGTTGCAGCCCCCAGAATTTGGAGATTGGATTAAGTCCTTAGCGGAAGGTTGGAAATCTGTTTCTACCTCCCTTTCCCAAGCGCAGGAGGCCCAAAAGTTCCAAGCAGACAAACATAGAGTTGATTTTCCATTGCACGTGGGTGCCTGGGTTTATCTTTCTACCAGAAACCTGAGAGATGTGCACAAATATTTCAAGTTAGGCAAGAAATTCATAGGGCCATTCAGAATCTCCCAAGTAATTAACGGGTGGACCACAGATAAGTTTGGGAACTGCTCTAACTCACTAAGTAACATTCATCCTGTTTCTTTTCTACTCTAGTCTACTCAAGCAGGCTCCCGCTTTCCAGATGCCTGGCACTACTCCAAACGGAGGCTCCTCGGCCTGGGTGATCAAGTTGATGGCCACAAGTATTACCTTAAAATCAACGGCTTATTCTGGGACTCTCAAGTGTTCTACCAAGAATCGCTTGCAATATTTGGGTTCTTGGGTGGGATATCCCTCTCTGGCTCATAATCAATGGATTTATGTGGAAACCATTGATGCCCCCCCTTGATTCTCGGGCCTTCCATAAGCTCCTCTCCCCTGCAAGCCTGGGGGGAAAAGGGGCTCTTTTAGGGGAGGCGGAATGTGGGCAGGGGTTAGTGAGATCCCTCTCACCGACTCGCCCTCTTGACACATCTCCTGGTACCTGGACTCTGTTGCCCGAGTACTTGGGACCTCGCTTATGCTTATCATATCTGTTCCTAAACCTACTTTCGCTTTTCTCCTGTGTGAAACCATGCTTGGGAACTATACCAGGGGAGGGGCAGTGCTCTCATGCATCTGTAAAACGAAACGACGAAATTCTAGCTATAGGGGGGCCAGGTTCTCGTGATGTATGCGGTGTATTGTGTTCATTGAAGTTTATGGAATAAACGAGCTGTCCTAAGTCGCTTTGTTTCAAGTCCTTCGAGTTCCTTACACAAATGCTACATTCCAAGGGATCCCACTGCCAGAGAGAGAGAGAGAGAGAGCAGCTCCCACAAGGGGCAAGATTCTTAACTCTGGACTGGGGAGGGATACATTTTCAGCTATACAAAAAAAGGCCCAGTGTAAGTAGATGTCCAGTGATTTGCGTTGAGGGGGGAAAGTCCTAATTTTACAGATACCTGAAACTTGATGGGGTCTCAGCTAGCGATGCCCGATCAAGAAAGAGATCTTGGAGGTATGGTGCCTGTAGGGATGCCAGCCTCCTGGTCAGAACTGGGGATCCTCTGGAATTACAGCTCATTTACAGACTGGTGAACTCTTACTTTGTTCTGGGTTCAAACACTTTGCCCAGATGTGGTGACTGGTGGTGTGTATTTTGTTAGTGGTGTGCATTTGCTGAACCGACCCCCCCTTCCACAAATACCTTACCAGTGCTTTTGGGGGGGGGAGGGTTCACCTGAAAAAGCTGGCAATTTAACGGGAGCTAAAAAGTGGATCCTGAATGATGGAGGGCGGGGTGTTGGCATTATTTGGGCGGCTTCACACCGCCATCATTAAAAAAATAGAATCCTGTCTCCAGGGTGCAAGTTGTGAGCCTGACTTGGCCCTGCTGAGTCAGGTTTGCATCTCTGCGCAGAATTCCACTGCTGTGGTCTTTGGGCTCCACATGGGACTCAGAGCTAACCACTTCTACGCCTGGAGTTCAGGTCAGTGAGGGGAGGAGGAGATGGAGGGGGAAGCAAAATTCAGATTCAGGTCTAATGGAAGCATTTTGACCCCAGAAATCCTGGATTTTCTGATATGAGGATTCAGAAATATCTGGGATTCCTGAAAAAAATCAGGTCTGTTAGATCCAAAATCATATTTTATTGGTATTTTTTTTTGTAAACTCCTAGTGTTTGGTAACAAACATAATGTAACCAAGTTATATGTTTTTCTTTTATTTCTTTAGATTGATATTCTCCTACTATGATGGCTATTTTCCATGTATGTACTTTAGTTTAATCTTTAGTAATAAAGCTCCTTTCCTGCTTAAGAAAGCAGACAATGTCTGTAATCCCATAGCACACTAAGACCGCTCATTCACACTATGGATATGCACCCACAAGGATTGCTAAGATAATTGGAAGCTTTGCCCTTTGTCCTTGCTAATGGGTGGTCTTACCAGAGCACCCCAAGGTACTGCTTACTGAGAGACTAGGCTTTATATCTTAGGGTGGGTGGCAAGAAAAGGAAACACAATTTTACAAACAAGCAAACATGCAACATACATGTGAGAACTACACAGACTCAGTGCAGGAATATGACAGCATCTTCCCTCATTTTCTTACATTAGAAAATTTTTCCTCCATTGGCAACGTACACAGGTAGAAGAATTTTACATCCTGCTACTTATGAATGGAATTGCTGCTAATACCTGTTCAGAAACTGGACATGCTGCTCAGAGTGAAGAAAAAAACATCACCTAGTTCTTTGCCTGTCCTTACGTATTCTGTATTTTGGTAATGCAATATTAATTACATAATAGAGTGAGGTTTTTCTTTTAGATGTATTGAAATGGTCGCTGAAGTCCAGAGACCTGCTTGTTCCTTATGTCCTTCAGCTCTCGCCATTTTCCAAACTATACCTGCTACCGCTCATGAAATGAGGGACTTCAGCCAATCTGGCTTAATTTTTGTACCTTTCCACAATTCTGCACTTTTGACTCTCTCCTGAAGCTTCTTATTCCCGGTGGGAAAAAGCCTTTTAACTTCTATCAATCATAAGCACCATTATTTTAAGACAATTTATCACATTTGTGTGAAGTGTGAACCTTTTACCAGTATTTTCTGTTTTGCAGATTTTACAGTTAATCTAATAAGAGTGTCAAAAGACTGCCAGGGGTGTCATACAGTACAATGCTACACAGAGGTACTCCAGTCTAAGACATCCTCTATGTAGCATTGCACAGTGAATCAGATAATACCCTTATTGGACAATGGGAATCAGATGCATTGAATAGCTTTGTGTTTAAAATTCCCCATGTATGGTGCTGATATATCTATATTAAAGCCTGTGAGGAGTAGTGAATAGAGTGTCTTTTTATAGCTGAACAGACCTGGGTTCAGATCACCATTTGCCCATGAAACTTACTGGGTGACCTTAGCTAATGTTCTCTCCATTAAGAACCAGGATTGTTAGAAAACTGGGATTGTTAGCACCCAGTCTAGAAAAACAATGCTGGTTGTTCGGATAGCTCTGATTTGGAAGGGTTGGATGTCCTGCTTCCATGCTTGCCAACCATCTAACAATAAATAATTGCCTAACGGTTTGAATGAAATGACGATGGACCCTTCGCCAATTACAATTCAGGATGCAGAAGGACCAAAACCCTGTGCGTCCTGCACTGCCATAGGCCAGCCAGATGCCCGAGCTCTCGACTGAGCCTTTCCCTCACCTGCCCCCCATCCCTTCCAGGCCTATCTGAGCCTTTCCCTAATCCACCCCCACCAACCCCTCCCAGGCTTTTCCCCCACCCCCCTCACCCCCCACCCCCTTCAAAGCCAGCCAGGTGGCAAGAGCCTGGCAGAGCATCCCTGCCTCCCCCTCCCACCCCAACCATCTCAATTCCACCCTCCCTCACCCCTACCTACACCTTTCAACCCTCCCCGCACATCAGTATTCACCTGCTCACCCTTCCCTACCCCAAACTCATTTTGCCACCCCTACCCGCACCTTTCAACCCTCCCCTACCTCAACCCTCCCCTTCCCCCTCCCCCCTTTCACCTTTCAACCCTGCCCAAACTTTGATATTTCCACCTTCCCGCATCCCAATACTCATGTTCAACCCTCCTGCCACTCCTAGCCATTCCAACCCATTCCAACATTCCAACCCTCCCCCACCCCACCCCAAGCCTAACCTTTCTACCCTCTCACTACCCTAAGCCTCACCTTGCCATTCTGCCCCACCAGAACCCTCACTTTCCCACCCCCCCACCTGAAGTCTCTGTTTCACCCTCTCCCAATCTGCCACCCCAACCCTCACCTTGCCACCCTCCCCCACCCTAAGTCAAACCTTTCCACCCTTCCCCATCCTCACCTTCCTACCTCTCCCATGCCACACCTCTCCCACCCCCAGGCACAGACCTGGACCCAGGTAAGTGTTGTGCCATGAGCATGAGTGGGGGGGCTGCTACAGCCCCACTAAAGCCCACTGCGGGGAGAGGTGCTTCCTCTTTGACTCTCTGCTGGGGCCCATTGCATCTCTCCCCCAATGGGCTTTGCTGCTAATATGATAATAAAGAGTCTTGTGGCACCTTAAACACTAACCAATGTATCATTCAAAATTTAAGACAATGAATCACAAAATGCACTGGTCTTTAAGAAACTGCAAGAAAATTAGCTGTTTTGGTTGCAACAGACTAACAGTGCAATCCTGTGGGTGTGCTGAGCAGGAGCCCTATACTGACACCAGCATTAGGCCACTTACCAATGCAGTGCTGCTGCTCAGTGGCTGAATCTGGAAGCCGGTCCCTGCAGTGGTGGGCCTCCAGCACAACTGTCGATGCTGGTATCACAGGGAGCATTCCAGGGGTGTTTCCAGAGGTGGAGTTGACACCAGCCGGCTTCCAACAGGCTTTCAACCTGGGAACGTTCCTACGTCGGCAGTGGCATAAGTCAGTCTTCCCTAAGGGATTTTTCAGGTGGCTGGAAGTTTTTGTCCCTTTTTTGCCCCTTTTCACACCACCTGAAAAACCTTTGGGAGTGGTGTGGGTAGGTTGGTGTGGTGCTTCCTCTGGCTGCAGCTCTACCCTCCTTCCATTGGATGGGGCTGTTAAATAGTTACTCCTTTGAAATCAGTCTGAATGTTAAATATCTGAAGTATGATCTGATTAATCCTGATACTTAACTGAGTCCCAAGGCTAACTGGATCTAATACGGGACTAGTGTTAATGGGATTGTTTCAGAGGTGGGATCCAGCAAGTTCTCACCAGTTCCCGAGAGTGGGTTACTAATTATTTGTGTGTGCCGAGAGGGGGTTACTAATTGGGTCCGCTTTTCCATCTCCACGCCCTCGCCTCCCCGAGAGGCATACTGCCTTTGAACTTGAAGGTTCCATATAGCAATTGCGACTAATAATGTAACTCCCTGAACTGAGTTAATCCCTTTCAGGTACTGCAATTCATTGATTCTCAGCCTTTTGTACCTTTTATCTCACCAGTGTCTATCAAAGAACCTGTGTGTTCACCATTGCTGTGTTCAGATTTGTGAGTTGGGGCATTTTTTATAATGTGATGATGATTTAGAAATGACCTGGTGCAAAAAAATTTTTTTGGTGTCATGGTGGGGTGGCTGCCCATGGGGGGGCATCCAACTCAGGTTTTGCCCAGGGCTCAGGTTTGCCTAGGTACGCCTCTGCCCCCTTTGCTGAGGGGGGGCTGGCGAGGGAACCTGTTACTAAAATTTTTGGATCCCACCACTGGGTCGTTTACGTGATTGAATTCCCTCACAGTGAATGTGAAGGTGCAAAGAAAAAAAACACCTTCCTTTCCCCTCAGTTTCTGTGGCCAAACTGGTCACGAAAAGCTGAATCCAGCACAAGCCCATAGCAAAGCAAGCCTATCTGGATGATTTTCTTCAGCAAATGCAAGCATTTATGTTTTTCCTCCCATCAGGTTTTGCTTGAATGGGATGCAGCTTTGAAAGAATAAGAATGAGAGAGGAAGTGTGTGCTAATTTAGTGTGCTATAATGAAACTGTGTGATGGAATACATGAGACGAGGAGACTGCCAGTAATGTGCGAAAGATTTGAAAAATGACCTCGTATTACCAAGCCCATAGTGCACAATGTTTGAAGCTCTGGCATTCTAATAAATCAACCTGTCCAAAGTCAAGGGTCAGTTGTTTAGATATTGGAAGCATTTGGGCTAATGTAATCTGCTAAGGCATGGCCCATTCACTGTGGAACAGTTAGCCCAACAATGATACTATAATCACTCAAAAAATGTTCTCAGTGCTCCGTAACTCAGCAGACCTTTGTGCATTTCAAACAAGAGGGAAAAACCCAGTCTAGGTTGGTTTGGTAGTAAAGGGCAAAGTTTAAACATATTTACAATTAACTTCCATGTGTAGGAAAATGTTAGGGTTCAGTTGAGTTCATCGGAGGAAAGTCAGAGACTTACTATATAGAAATTTTAACAATGCATTGGCTGAAGAAATTGTGGTTCACACAGGCTGTTTTCCCTGCAGGAAAGAATGAAATAAGCCAGCATGTCAAAATTGCTTCTATTGAGAGTTTCTCCAGCATAATTTCCACTTTTCTCAACAGATTCTCGGTTGTTCCTTGAAAATAGTCTCGTTTGTGTATACTTCTGCTTTTTTAAAAAAATCACGTCTTCCACTCCATTTAACCAAATTTTGTGCCTAAGAAATAAATAAATAATTTTTGAAATCTGGAATAAATGGTACATAAAATGTTCCAGTGTTCCTGACAGAATTAGAATTTGCATTTTACTACACTATCTTGACATAACCTTCATGTAAACTCACAGATATTCATAAGTAGCATGTCTGTCAGTCTGTGTAAGCATGCCTTCATGCCCTCATTTCCTTTCTATTCTCATGTCTCCCTTGTTAGTATGACTGTAAACTAGGTTGCTACTGTCTCTGCAAATGCTGGGGCATTTTGAGAGTGATGCCTATGGAGGGTGGAGTTTGGGTAGGATGTGACATCACTTCAAGGCGATATTCTAGAAATCACCTAAAATCTCTACAGTAAAGACCATAGAGACATGGAGGAATTCCTAGATCAATACTATGGAGACCATTTTTTCTCCCACTCTTGAGGGTGCCGGGTTAGTGCTAAGGGTGAGAGTTTACACACTGCAGGCAGGCAAATGGCAAGCCTATTGCACACACTGATATGTAGTACTCCTATACCATTATCCTTAAGACAGTATAGATTTTGAACCACAAGTTAGTTTACACTGATTAAGCTATAATTTTTGCCCACAGTTTCACAAGAGGTGCAGGGAGGTGCTCTGTGCCCTTTTTTTTGTGGCCTACTGTGTGGTATAGATGGGAATTGTCAGCTCTGAGGGGGCATCAAGTAATGGACAGGCACAATCAAACCTAATATGGCACTTTATTTGAAACGTTCACACATAGAAATTCAGTTTTTTTAAAAAAAATCAAAATTGTTTTATGATTCCTTTGAAGCACAAATCACCTGGTATTATGTATTTATTTAATATATACATTTCCATCCTGCCCTATACACAAAGATTGCAGGGCAGGTTACAACATAAGACAAAAATCATTCCAAAACAATTATGAAACCTCTGGCAGCCATACAGTGATGTCAAAAACAAGACCCTACTTTGAAATTGCAGGGCTTCATGGGATGGTATCTGGGTAATGAAAGCCCTATTCTGGCACTGTGACAAAAACATTTGTTTGGACAGTGGCAAGGAAATATATTCAAGGATGCTTGTAAAATGGGCAGGAGCAGTCTGTCTCATCTCCTGACTGATTATATAGCGGCATAAAGGTTATACGATGAAATATATAAGGGACAATATTATTCCCTCACAATAACCTGTACAGCCATTGTTTAATCACATTTCAGAAATAAAGGCACCAAATTTACAACCAAATGGGCAAAATATGAAGAGCAAAAGTCCAGTTTTTGAGGCAATATTTTGTTAGTAAATCTAATATTCGTATTCATCCTTTAGTGTCTTGTGCCCCCCTTGTCCTCAAATTATACCTCTAATTATCCAACTCCACTAGCCCTTAACTTAGATCTGTTAGGAAGTGCTATGGCTGTAAGACTCTGGGAATCTTCTTTCCCCTTCTCAGATGATTCAAATTTTCAAAATAAGGACATGTGAAACTTGAGCTTCCACTCTTGAGTTTCTGTGCTCTTACATGCAACTACAAAAAGGCTGGTGTGTAGTCTATGAAAGAAGCAATCTTTGAGATGATGGGGGAGAGATAGCCCTAAACTTCCTTTTGTGTTCTCCTGTATCTGTTTCTCCAGATCAATTCTTCCTCCTCAAACAACACCAATTAATTTTGCAATCCAATCAGTAATTCTATCACCTCAAAATAGAGACTCAATTATCTCCCCTCAACACAGACAATCCCCAGCAGACACTCATCATTAATCATGTTCATGTTCCCTCAGTCACTCCAAGCAATTCCTATTTACCAGATTTGGTGTTTGTACCTCTTTTGTTCCTCCTCTTCTCTTTTCCATCTCTTCCTTCTTTTCTCTGAATCTGCTTCTGGGAGAAGAGAAGTTAGGAAGATTTACCCTCTAGGGATTAGTAAACTAGTTCTGTCATAACATATGTTAGTAGTTCCTTCCTTGCCTGAATGAAACAGTATATCCCTGAACAGTTGCCCTCTAATCTCAAATTCAATTCTCTTGCTACTCTCACCTGTTAACTGAGACTAGAATGTCCCCCTCCCCCTGATTTTGGAGCTGGTTGGGTAAACATATGCAGTTGTGCAAATTCAATGTTAATTAAGATATTTTTTTAAAAAAATCCCCAGTCTGTAATTCCATTAGAAAAAAAACTGCATCTGTGTTGGGAAGGTATTGTTATAGAGAAATGAAAGGAAATTAAGACTGCCATCATATGTGCATTTGGCTTAAGTCTCATTGGTCTCTGCAAGGCTTGCTTCTGAAAACAAACGTGTAAATGCTGGATTTTTGGGGAACAATACAAATAAAGGACCAACTGCTTCTATATGAACTTGACTGCCGGAGGTCTTCTTTTGGAATTCCACCAGGCTGATTCAGAGGTCAGGAAAGTAGCTACTGGTGAAAGGCCCTTCACCAAATTATGGATTCTACTCCCTATCCATATTTGTTTGGTGCAATAGTTGTCTGATTCAAGAACAACTGGATATTTTTCTTCAGTGCTAAAATGATTACAATAGATATAAAAACATCACAAAGGCAAAATTACTATAGAAAATGACAACTAACCCAACCACCACCACCACCACCCCAAGCTGTTCCATTGATATGGTGGTCTAGAATTGCATGGCTTGTAGCAAAAAGGTGCTCTTTATGGAAAGTTGATTGAAAATATGTGAATGAAATGGGGCTGCAAATATTTCAGAATAGAAGTAATTTAAAAACTGCTGATCTATTCTATATGGACTCATGCTATAGATAGATACAATTAAAATGACTGATTTAATTAACCTTTAATTATTGTAAAACTTACCAGGCAACACTGAAACTTGCCGTACTTGTTTATTTATTTACTTCACTCGTACTCCACTTTTCTCCCCAATGGGGACTAATACTGCCAACTCCAGGTTGAGAAATTCCTAGAAATTTAGGAGTGGAGACTGAAGAAGACAGTATTTGGGCAGGGGAGGGACTTCATCAAGAGAAAAAGGGAGAGGGGAAAGGGGACCAGGTTAGATGTTAAATCATGCCATAGGCCTGGTAGAACATCTCTATTTTCAGGACTCCTTACCTTACATAGGTAAGGGGGGGTTCTCGGGTTCAACCCCCCCATTACATGTCTGAAGCTCCGCCCCCCCGTTTGTGGTTTTTTGATATTTTTAAGTGTTTTCTGGTTTTTGACCTGCAGGGGGTGCAATTTTTAGGATAGCAGCACCAAAATTTCAGGGATTTTTGGGGAGACTCTCTTGATGATACTACCCAGGTTTGGTAATGTTTGGTTCAGGGGGTCCATAGTTATGGACTCCCAAAGGGGGTGCCTCCATCCCCCATTGTTTCCAATGGGAGCTAATAGAAGGTGGGGGCTACATTTTTGAGGGTCCATAACTTTGGACCTCCTGAACCAAACTTCACCAAACCTGTGTGGTATCATCAGGAGAGTCTCCTAAAGATACCCTGAAATTTTTGGTGCTGCTAGCTTAACAATTGCACCCCTGACAGCAGGCACCCCCCAAATCTCCCCAGATTCTTCTTTTAAATCCACCTCCTTCACCACTGATTTAAAGGGAGAATCTGGGGTCCCCAGTTAAAACAATATTGAAAGTGATGTTTTTAGGGTGGGGGATAATCCCCCCCAAAACAGCATCACTTTCAATGTTGTTTCAACTGGGGACCCCAGATTCTCCCTTTAAGGTGGATTTAAAAGGAGAATCTGGGCTCTCTAGTTTAAACACCATTGAAAGTGATGCTGTTTGGGGTTGGATTCCAGCATCACAGTGGCCGCCCATGGCCCCCCCCCTGCAAAACTCAGATTTTGCACTGGGCTCTATTTTCCCTAGCTACGCCTCTGCCCAGAGGGGAGGGCAGCAGGGTCTGCTGGTGTGTGGGTGGGGGAGTCTGCTGTCTCCGGCCTCAGAGAGCCGCTTTTATAAGTACTGAGGCCGGGACAGGGCTTGGGGAGGCTTGGCCACGCCCCCAGGGGCAGATGGGGCATGGCCCCGCCCCCCATAAAAATCTATACCTATGTCCCTGGATTTGGAATTTATTCAGGATATAAACTGAATAAAAAGAAGTGAAGTTAATTATTAATGGCAACTTAAGCAGAAGAAGCAGAATAAAAAAAATAACATGATATAGTGAATAAAATATTTGGTTATATAAGTAACACTACTAAATGAAAATCTTTACAAAGATAATTACCAAAAAGTTTTGACAAATATTAAGGAAGATCTTGAAAGATGGAAAAAAGTTAAACATTTCCTGATTAGGAAAAATATCTGCAATTAAAATGAACATATTACCAAAGCTGATTTTTTAAAATTCTGAACGCAACCAATTTATATACCGTATAGACTCATGTATAAATCGAATGCTAAAAAAGCTCCCCTCGACTTATATGTGGGTCATTAAATTTTTTGTGTGTTTTTACTTTGCCGGCCAGCAGGGGGCGCAGTTTTTATGCTAGCAGCACCAAAATTTCAGGGTACCCTCAGAAGACACTCCTGATGATACCAGCCAAGTTTGGTAAAGTTTGGTTCAGGGGGTCCAAAGTTATGGACCCCCAAAGGAGGTGCCCCCATTCCCCATTGTTTTCAATAGGAGCTATTAGCAGATGGGGGTACCCATTAGCAGATGGGGGTACCCATTAGCAGATGGGGGTACCCATAACTTTGGACCCTCTGACCCAAACTTCACCAAACCTGGCTGGTCTCATCAGGAGAGTCCCTTTATGATACCAGCCAGGTTTGGTGAAGTTTGGGTCAGGGGATCCAAAGTTATTGACCCTCAAAGGGGATGCCCCATCCCCCATTGTTTACAATGGAAGCTAATAGTAGATTTTCCATTTCTGATAATATCCCTCTTAAAATCTAAGTTGGGTTACATTTGGACATACAGATGATGATGAGGAATCCAGTTTTGGAGGATTTTAACTCTTGTGTTTTAGCTTGGTTGCTGGTTGAGCTAAGGGTTTTTGTACTTCTTTAAAGTTATTGTTGATACCACTTATTGTTCTTGTTTGGACCCTCTTTTCCACCCTTTACAGAGCCAGTTTACTGTTTTTCTTTGAAATAAATATTCAAAAACATTTAACCTACTGATCCCTCAATTGATGTAATTTTATTGGCATCTATTTTTATTTTTGAAATTTACCAGCAGCTGCGGCATTTCCCACCCTCGACTTTATCAGTGAGTCAATAAGTTTTTTCCCAGTTTTTTGTGAGTAAAATTAGGATTGCACCCTGCGACTTATATGCTTGGAGTCGAGCTTATCTGCTGAGTATATATAATGGTAGGATGAAAAAAAAACCTTAAAAATGGCAGAGAATGAGAAACAATTTTATGTGAGTAGGAAGAAACCAACAGTAAGAGTTAAAATATTACAAGAGGCAATAAATAAATAAATAAATAAATAAATAAATAAATAAATAAATATAAAAGATGAGACCAAACAGTACCAAACATTAAATCAGTATCAAACATTAAATCATTAAATCAACTGTTGTATTAGCCTGGGTGTCAGACTGGATTATCAATCCAAATTGAAGGAATGTAAAATTGGAAATAATTGATACTAAAGAAGGAATACACAGTTATCTAAGATTAAGATTAAGTCATTAAGAATAATTCAAATACAAGATGGAAAATATATTTTGAGAAACAGTTAAAAACATGGTTTCAATGCTGAATTAGAATAAGCCCATCAACATCAGCACTTACATCTCCAGTTAATGTTTATTGTGACAACAGTACAAAGAAAAATGTTATGAGAATATGATAGACTATATAAAAATAATAAAACCTTAGCATATGGTCAAAGATGAAGGAAAGAACACTGTGTGGTTATTATATCATCAAATGGTATCAAAATTGAAAGAACAAATAGCCAAAGAAGGTGGCCAATTATGAAGAAAGACAACTTCCAAGCAGTTAATTACTGGAAATCTAAGGCATGTACTGGGGCTTCTTCTCTTATAAATGAATTTGCCCCAGAATGTACCTCAACGGAAGAGAGGAATACTATGCCTTTACTAGTTCTATACAAGAAGTGAAAATTTTCTTATCATGCATGCTGACATTCAGACTTTAACAAAAATAGCAATTGCCTTCCTTTGTACTTAGGATTATATAAGTACAGTTGCTAGGGTCTGTGTATGCACAATTGTTTTCATATGTTGTATTTTGTGCACATGTAAGAATGTTCTATCCTCCAAGAGTACTGTACAAAACAGCTCTATGTATTTGACTACATAATCTGGCCTCTGACTATGACCCAAACATGCCCAGTTTTCCAGTAGCTGATTGGTCTGTGAACCCCAGGATTAATTATCTGAAGCTTCCATCTTTTGAAGACTATTTTGAAAGACACAATGATCCTGACAACAGGCACTAAGTGTCAATTTTCTCATTGTTATAGAGTACTTTTGACATGAAGAATCAATCATATGGAGCTGGAGGGTTAACAGAGTCCAGGCTGGGCCAGCTAGGCTGATTAATTGCTTAATGAGGTGCAGATAGCCTAAGACTGGGCTGCAAATGGAGATTTGGTGAGACTTTGCATGGGAGAAGCAGAAAGCAGAGATGAAGGGACAGGGAAAAAAAACTTTAGCTCCAGACTTAGAAAAATCCCTGGAAAGGGACAGCTGGTACAAAGTTCTTGGGCAAGATCAGGAGAGAAATTTTAGGAAACAAGACTATGAATTAGAGGAGGATTCCAGGAATATATTCTTGGGATAGCTCACTTCATTTTGATAGATTCTGTGCAGGAAAAGTTTCCTATCGATTGTGCTCTAAAAGGACAGTTCAACTGATGTATGGGTTCTGTGGTCTTCCCGGGAGGGGGGCGGGGGGACCATAAGGGGAAAAAGCTATTGAGAAACCAAGTGCTGCAACTAGTGTGTGTGTGTGTGCTGACAAGTTACAGCTGAGTTATAGTGATCCTGTAGGGCTTTTCAAGGCAAGATACATTTAGAGGTGGTTTGCCATTGTCTGCCTTCTCATCATGACCCTGGTAATCCTTGGAGGTCACCCATCCAAGTACTAACCAGTGTCCATTTTACTTAGTATCTGAGATCTGATCAGGTCAGCCTAGCCTGGGACTATGCAATTAGTATTGGGAAGTGTTAAACTAGCAGTCTTGGTTACTTGGTTTAATGTAGTTGGATGTAACAGCTGCAGTGAAATGAATTTGGGGTGTACTGCATAGCTACACATAATTCGCTCAATTAATGCATGTACAATTCATGTACAGTTTTCTTCATTTATGTATTGCATAATTCTTATGTTATATTTAATGCATGTACAATGCATGATATAAAACCACATTTATTCAACTACTTCCTAAAGTAGCAAAATAGTTTCATTTGTACATTGAATGCATTTTGGCTCTTTCTTACAAACAGCTGTATACATGCACAGGAAGGATGTACATGTGATCATCGTAACATGCGTACAAGACTACTGTTGAATTTTCTGTGTTGGGTTTTTATGTTTTGTATTAAGGATGCACTTTTTGAGATTTGAAAGCTTTTCTTTGTTGACACCTAAGAGTACCTCCTATCACAATACTTGCTTCTTGCGTTGATTCGTACTATTTATTCTGAATAAAGTTATATGGTATTTACCGAAGAAGCCCTCTCAGCACATTCTTGAGTGACAGAATCTTACAGGCCATGGGTAAGAGACTTCTCCCTTAATAAACATGTAGCCATCACTTGGTCTTCTTTCACACTATTTGTGGCATCTTCATTCAGGAACTAAAGGCAAGTAATGGCTGTAACTGTTTGGTGCCATAGTTGTTGCAGCTTGCTTGCCAGTTGTAGCAAGCAGCTGCTCCCGTTGCTGGCACACATGGAGATGGAGTGGGCAAATGAAGAGTAGCTGTTGTCATTCCTTGTCCTAAGTGACATTACCATTCGCTTGGTAAGGCAGGCCTGCAGAAAGCCCAGTGGTTCCACTGGAAAACAGTGGAAAAGTGATGAAGACTTTCTTATACAGCGTTATGGTACATTAGAGGTGGGTGATGGGCCCTCTTAAGAATCTTTGACAACTATGGGGTGATCTTCCAGCTCCTTGCATGGAGTTATGTTAAACTGTGTAAACAAGAAAGAAAACAAGAAACACGCTTCCAATAGCAGTATAGAATTAACAGAAAGGAGAATTGTGATGAAAAGGTCAAAGGGGAAAAACGTGCTCACGGCGTTGCAAAAATGGCAAATCAGCTGCACACTCATCAGATTAGCTATACCATTTGTAATGCATCTAGACCAGTGGTGGCGAACCTTTGGCACTCCAGATGTTATGGACTACAATTCCCACCAGCCCCTGCCAGCATGGCCAATGGACTACAGATGTTATGGACTACAATGCCCACCAGCCCCTGCCAGATGTTGGTGTTATGGACTAAAATTCCCACCAGCCCCTGCCAGATGTTGGTGTTATGGACTACAATTCCCACCAGCCCCTGCCAGCATGGCCAGTTGGCCATGCTGGCAGGGGCTGATGGGAATTGTAGTCCATAACATCTGGAGTGCCAAAGGTTCACCACCATTGGTCTAGACCTTTAAGTGCACAGTCAGTGAGAACAGTACTAAAACAGGTAAAAGTAACTGGGCAGAAATGTTGCACCCTGACATGGAGGGCCCAGGCTAGTTGATTTCATCAGATCGCAGAAACTAAGCATGGTCATCCCTGGTTAGTAATTGAATGGGAGGCCACCAAGGATTGTCTGGGTTGGTGTGCAGAGGCAGGCAATGGCAAACCATCTCTGAAGGTCTTTTGTCTTGGAAACTCTACAGGGTTGCCGTATGTTGGCTGCAAATGGATTGCACTTTACACACACACACGGAACTATTGCATGCATAGAATTAAGAAAGCCTAAACCAGAAGTGATTTGTGCAAATACTGTGGAGGGACAGAACAATCAGGAAAAATCTCTTCTATGTTATTGGTTATGCCTCACACCTCTCTTTTTCACCCTCTCTTTCCCTGGAGTTTGAACTTAGCTACACCACTATAACCCAGAACCTTAGGCTCATAATAATTAACGTTAATGCCTGATTAATGTTGGCATTTTTCTCATTTGTTTACATTATAGCAACAATAAGTGAACTTTTTCTTTTCATTGGTAAATAAATACATTACTAGCAGAGCGTTCTTAGTTTGATAAATCAAAGGTTTTGACTGTAGGTGCAAAGAACAGTCTTTTCATGTAAGTCCATTCACCTGTTTCCTGTGCACTTTCCCTAGGTAGCGGTGTAATCCTTAAATGATTTTACAAAAATAAATAGGTGTGTGTTAGACATAGTGGTTTAATATGGATTGGATCTTATCCCCACATGGAAATGCTTGCTGTATAGGCATCTTGTCACATATGAAGTGATCCACAGAGAAAAATTAAAGCTCGTTTAATTGCAAGCACTGCCCCTCCTTCCCCCCTTATTTTTGACTTGTTTCAGCTTCTTAATAAGCCTGTAAATCAAATCAAGCGCATTAAGGTGGTAACCCCAGGATAAATGATCATGTAAACAAGCTCTTAGCTTTGAATCAACTGATTAAATGCAGGATAGACAAAACACTTACAAAAAGTAATTACTCTTCATTTAACCCATTAATGAACATGGAAATTTTTACCTGGGAGTATTTCTTGTTTGGAAGCCAATATCAGTGTTGGTGACAAGGGACAAGATGAAAAACACTTCCTGAAACAATTTTCCTGCTCTAGATCTTCCTTCATCCACCACTAGATCTTCCCTCACACCACAAGTTCCTCTCTGCCAGCAATGTAGCCTCCTAATTTGAGCAATACGTTTTTAAGTATCACCATGGAATATAGAGGGTGATATCCTGGGGGGTTATATTCTGTTCCTCTGTGCACTAGGTACAAAAAAAGAGTTACATTGGGAGATCATGAATTACACTGAATCCCCCGGTGGAAGACCAAAAAGGGCCTAAATTTCAAAATACACAAAATAAATGTTATATATCATAATGTGCAAAAGTTGGTTACTTTTGAAATTTGTTTCATAATTCAGCTACTAAAACCACTGGCATGCCAATTTAGCACCAATCATAAACTTTATCAATAGGTCAGGCAGCTAAAGCTTTACAGCAGCAGTTCTCAACCTGGGGGTTGGGACCCCTTTGGGGGTCGGACGACCCTTTCACAGGGGTCACCTAAGACTCTCTGCATCAGTGTTCTCCATCTGTAAAATGGATAAATGTTAGGGTTGGGGGTCACCACAACATGAGGAACTGTATTGAAGGGTCGCGGCATTAGGAAGGTTGGGAACCACTGTTTTACAGCATTATTTTGTACAAATTTATTCTGAAGTAAGTTCCAGTGAGTTCAGTGGGAGTATTGGCAATGAGAGCATAAACCCAGGGCCTTACTTTATTTAATCAATGAGAGTGCATTTTAATCAACGAGGCTGAAATTCAGAAGTATGATTCTTATATTTTTGAGTCTTGAGTCTTGGTTCTGATTTGTTAGCTTAATGAGGAATGCTGATAAGTAGTATCCTTTTTTGTTAAATAGTAAGATAATTACACATCAGTATGATAAAACACACTTTTGTTTGTCAAGGTTCTGGTTAACATGTAAATCAGCTTACATTTAAACAATTAATCATCTGCTTTGAACCAACTGAAAATTATTTAATCAACTGACAGAACTTGCACAATGTTCACTGAAGTCCATTTGTCATGTCAGCATCCACTAGGAGATGTCAGCATTGTCATTTCTCCTTATAATGAAGCAGCTTAAGAATCTTTCTGGAAAAAGCTGTGAACTCCATCAGTGTTCTCTCATCCTTTCTCATGGACCCATCTTGCAAGAGGGACTAATACTGACCTACCTTATAGGCTATGTAAGGATTATTGGTGCAATGAGTGAGAAACGCTTTGAAAATTCTAAAGCACTAGGGACATGCTATGAATAGGTTAAAAAAGCTCCCATATTTTTCATTTTGGCTGAGTCATTGATAAATTCACTGAAATATGCCTTGGTATTATCTCCTAAACTGAAAAAGGTATGAAGGTTTTATGAATGAAATGTGGTAAAATGACTACAGTTCCCTGCTAGAATTCATAGACCATCTCAGTATTGTGATGCAATTTTGGGGCCATGCCCAGGGGCGTACCTAGGCAAACTGGCACCCGGGGACAAAACCTGAGTTTGACGCCCCCCCCGCCTGGCGTATTGGAGGCCACCCTCCCCCACCATGACCAAACAATGATTTTTTGTACAAGCTCACAAAACACCTCCCACTCCCATCAAAATATACATGGCTCTCTCCCCACCAACTCTTTTCCTAATTTCCTAATCACAACAACCCTATGAGGTAGCTTATTAGCCTGAGAAAATACTCCAAGCCAGTGCAAATGGGTATTAAGCATGTAAATCTCTCACAAATCACCCCCAGCAAAACATTTACCAAACAAATGTCAGCATCATCTCTCACAAAACACCTCCTGTGGAATCCACCCCCAAACAGCATCACTTTCAATGGTGTTTAAACAAGGGAGCTCAGATTCTTCTTTTTAGAAATCACTTGCCTTTAAAGGAGGGAGGGAATCTTTGGGGTCCTCGGTTAAAACAAAAGTGAAAGTGAGTGCTGTTTCACTGAATGGATTCTCCCCACCCTGAGAACAGCATCACTTTTGAGGGGTTGGAGATTCAGATAGAAACAAAATAGCAGAGATTCGAGGCTGGAATTTGGGCAAATTTGGACAAAAAGTGTCCTGATTATGTCCTGCCCAAATATGAACAAATGCTTTGAATGCAAGGTGTTTGGGTTTGGGAGTATTTTAGTTATGTTTTTTTGGACTGCAGGGAGATGATTTTTTTTAAAGCTAGCGGCACCATGATTTCAGGGCATCATCCAGAGACTGCCCTGATGAGTACCACCTGAGGTTTGGCGATGTTTTGGTTCAGGGAGCAGCAAAGTTATGGACGCTTTGAAATAGAATGCCCCTATCCCCATTGTTTTCCAATGGGGAGCTAACCCTGAGATGGGGGTACTTCCACATTTGAGGGACCATAACTTTGGTCCCTCTGAACATAACTTCACACCAAACTCTGGGTGGCATCATAAGAATAGTTAACAGATGATAGCCTGAAGTTTTGGTGTCACTAGCTTTAAAAATACATCCTTTCCAGGCACCCCAAAAAATTTGCCCAAGATTCTTGGTTTTGCAGTGACTTTACTCCATTGTAGCTAATGAGGAATTTCTGAGGCAGGCTGCACATTTTTGAAGATAGAGGTGCCAGGACTCTCAAGGTTGTGGGATCCAAGAGGCCTTGAGTAATAGCATCCAAGCTTGAGTGAGCTTTGCTTTCTGGAGTGGGAGGGAGTTAGAGAGGAGATCTGAGCAAACTCAGCCCCCCGGCTTTCATATGCAGTGAGGCGGTGAAACAAAATAAGCCTTTTGGGGACCCATAAAATTGAACCCCCAGAAGCAAAGGTCTCCAAACCTGGATGCTATTACCAGGAGGCCCTCCTGGAGCCACCCTGAAAGTCTGGTGTCTCTATCTTCAAAAATGTGCAGCCTGCCCACACACTCAGAAATTCCCCATTGGCTACAATGGAGCAAAGTCACTGCAAAACAAAGAATCTTGGGCAAATTTTTTGGGGTTCCTGGAAGGGGTGTATTTTTAAAGCTAGTGACACCAATATGTCAGGGTATCATCTGTTAACTATCATTATGATTCCACTCAAGTTTGGTGAAGTTATGTTCAGGGGAACCAAAGTTATGGTCCCTCAAATGGGTAGCCCCCATCTCATGTTAGCTCCCATTGATAACAATGGGGATGGGGCACCCCCTTTGGGGGTCCATAACTTTGCTGCCCCTGAACCAAACATCACCAAATTTGGGTGGTATCATCAGGACAGACTCTGGATGGTACCCTGAAATTTTGGTGCCGCTAGCCTTAAAAATGTGCCCCTGCAGGCCAAAACGTGAAAAAACACTGAAAACATTTAAAAACACACAAACGACCCTGAAATGTTGGCGCCCCCATGTGACCAAATGGGGGGCGCCCGGGGACATAGGGTACCCCCTGTCCCTAGGCAGAAACGCCATTGGCCATGCCACTTGCTTGGTTCTTCATCTTTAAAATCCCGATAAGATAGAGGACTGATGTTGATAAGATAAGATGGAGGTGATCCTGGTGGGCTGATGTTCTTGCATGGATTGCACTGCTTACCTTCAGATCTCTCTGTGACAGAATGGATTCAAAGTTTGAGTCTTGTTAGGCTCAACTCTTGCTAGAAGAACAAGTGATTATGGTGGCTATAACTTCTTATTGCAAACATTATTTAAGATGGAAATTATTATCCTTTTAACACTCAGCTGACTTAGCTGTGATGATCCATGCCACAGAGACTAAAGTAACATAACTGTTTCAATTTTCTGGAACTAGCTTCTATTTCATAGTTGTTGCATAGACTGCCTATTTGTTTCCAGGTTCAACACAAGTTGCTGGCTTTTCATTGTTGAAGCCCTTTGTGACTTGAAACTCTCATGTTCAGGGAACCACGTCTAATCAGCTTCTCTTCATTTTCTCATGCAGGCACGTGCAAATTACCACTACGTAGTCTTGAGCATTTACAGTGGCACCTCCTTTGTTGCAGTCTGGCCACTCTGTGAGTATCAGGAGGACATCTATGCGTTTGTATTTTATAAAGCTTCATAAGGCTCAATAGCTTATGAGGATATTTGAAACTGGTTAATATGATTGTCATCGGTCTTTCAGTCTTGGCTCTTTTCATTCTTACCTATATCAATTGATACTAGAGTTGAATGTCCTAAACTCTTATTGAGACCTGCTCTGAATCCCTTTCTGTGAAAAAATGGGGTATTATTTTTTTAATAACTAAAAGTGAAATGATAGGAGCTTTCAAGGCCATTGTCCTTATCCATGCTAAAAGACAAATGTATATCATGTGGCTAGTAGTCTGTCTCTCTCCCAGTGATTGTACAACTAACAGAAATAACGAACAGAATATTACATACTAAGAAATGGGACTATTTAGGTAGGAAAGAAAAACATATGCTAAATAAACACTGCACCAGTTGTTCTTTACACCAGGCCAGCACAGTATTTCATCCTCTAATTAATTTTTTTCTGTAAAAGATCTACAGTGTTGAAACAGATCTGGCCAGTAGATATGCAAGAATTTAATTTGAATCAATCTCTAGTAATGCATCACTTCTTTCCTTAAGCAAACCCAGTCCCAAGATACCCCCTGAAGTCAGAATGAAAGCTCTCATATCATCCATTTCCAGGTATAATAGCCTGCAGTTAGTGTCCATTTGCCCCAGTTTCTTTACTTCTTTATATCAAGAAAAAGAGCATCCATACAGCTTTGGCAGATGAGTCAGAAATGAACAAGACAAGATGAAAGCTTTGCTCACACATAAAAAGCCACTAATATCAGCAACTCAGGAACACTCCCCACAAGGAGAAAGTCTCAAGAATTGGCTCTGTCTTAATGGAACAGTATGTTGCAAAAGTAAAGATCTCTGCAGACTGAGATAGTGGCTGTGAAATGGTATAATGGGTGATGATTGCTTTCTCTGCTCTGATCCCAGCAAGGAGCAAACAAAACTATATTATGTTTGTTGATCAAGGATGATTAAAAGGGAGGCTCTTTTGAGCCAGGAGCCAGTAATTAGAAGTTCATTTTATACTTGCTGAATTCTTCTCAGGAAGAGAATTGGAGGGTCTGTGCAGAACAAACTGATTTGTGGTTCCAGATGTGATCCCTAGTTAGAAATACAGCTTTTGGTCTGGTGTCTCATTGGTAATGAATTAAGGAAAACGGTCCTGGCTGAAATGAAAACAGAATGTAAGGATTCGAGAGGCAACTTAGTGTAATGTGATAATAATTTCAGAGCCCTTCGGGGAATGAGGCGGCCTGCAAATTTAATAAATAAATAATAAATAAATAAATAAATAAATAAATAAACCATAGGGTCCATGAAGTCATTCCACACCCACACTTGTTACCTTCAGTCAGCTCTCTATATTCATTCAAAAATACTGGAAGTATCCATTAATTTTTAAGCAAGAAAATGTTGAAGGAGGTGGTAAGGAGTAATGATAGAATAATAAATAATGTAGACCCTTGGGTCCCTTTTGAATACTCATCTCTTTTGAAAGATCTACCACTACAGATTGTAATTCAAGGTCAGGCAAACTGCCAGAAAAGCATGGCTGAGTCTCCCCAACTCACAAGGCCTAGCTTCAGATCTGGATTATTCAGAGCACAAAGGTCAATTCTGCACAGCATATTAATAACAAGTTGCAATTATTATGAATGAACTTGTTTAATTCATTTATAACGATTGCAGCTGTGCGGAATCAGCTAGAGAGGTGATTTAAATTTTGTCCTTGAATTTTTGATAAATCATCCTATTTGATGATGATAATGGCCAGTTCTTCAAACAAAATTGGATCTAAATCAGGTGAAGTAAATATCATTGAAGCACTTCTGCCCAACTGATGATGGAAATATCTTGGATAATAATGTTTTACTAATATGAAAAATTAAAACTTGTTGCTAATATTAACAATCGGTTTTTCACTGGTGTAGTTTCAGCATGCCACATTTATGTTTGTTTAGAATTCTCCTTCGGCTCTGCAAAAGTTACTTTTGTGATCAGCCACTGCTTCATGTAAAATATGGATTATGGAAGTATTTGCCGAACAATATCTGTTTCTGTTCCTTTGTGTTGTGAAGAATGGAATTGGTTTCTGCAACCAACTACATTGTTTTGTACTCTCTGTTCCCATATGAGGAGAGCATATTAAAGATTGATTATTCCTTTGGTGACTGTAAATGAGCTAATAACACAAGCACACACATAGATGTTGCTTATAATATTGCATTGATTCATATATTATAAAGTCCCGATGTCTGCCCCAGTCCTTTTGATTAGATACATGTTGAGAGCTGCATCCTCAAAACTTAATTCATAGTTGTGTGTGGGCACAATGTAGATCAGAGACATGGTATGTGGGAAAAGGGGAGGGGGTTGAACCTTCCCCCCATGGAGTTTTACAACATCAAAAGACCAAAAAGATCCTCACTGGGGGATAAATATATATTGATCGGCTTTACATACATTTTCTCAGTTGAGCAAATAGCATTTCTCTGAGACCATTTCAACTTGGGAAAAGAGTGGGAGGGGGGGAGGCTGAAGCACAGGTTGCCAAACCTGAGCTGGGAGTCGGGAATCTTCCACTCTCAGTTCTTGTTTCTCACCACTGCTTAGAACCTCAGTGGGATTTTTTTTAAATGGCTGCTCAGCCAACAATGTGATATAACTTCTGAGGATTCAGAAGTTGGCTCAGCAACCACTTAAAAAAAATTCCCACTGCAGTTACATAATAGATAATATTTGGAAAAGAGTAACTCCTTGTAATTTCCATTTTTACTGAGAACCCTTATTGACATACAAAAATAAATCAAAATTTGTGGAACAGTAAAATCAATAAATTATAAAAGAAAGATTAATAGTTGTACAGCTCAGCCATTTTGTTCCAGTTTTTGACAAGCTTTGGTTTTAATACTGGTGAAAGAAATTTAGCAGCAGCGCTGATAGAGTCTGGATCCTTATCTGATAAGAATAAGGAAAGTTGCTTCTTTATACTTTGGGTTGTTTTAATTTGTAATAGTGGGGTGATTAGTTTCTCTTGCAGATCAGTATGAAGATGGCAGTCCAACACTATGTGTGAGATAGGATCTTTTCCCCTCATATGTAGAGTCGTTTGGAATATGGAACACGAAGAAGTCTTTCAGAAAGAACAGATGATGGGAAAGAATTCAGTCTGGCCATCATAAAAGCACATTTGTGGGTAGGTAATTCAAGAGCAGATAAATAGGATACATTGGTGTTGTGGTTGACCTAAATACCTAAAAATTTGGGGGAACAAATTTTCAGCTCATGAGGAAATAGTGTTGCTATATCAAGGTCACAAATTCTTTGAGTTGTTGTGCTCAACAGACTAGATTGGTCAAGGTCAATACTAATAGACCTAATCATCGGAAGAATTTTCCTGTTCCAGTTGAATTCATAAGTGTCTTCTAACATTGAAGAGAGCACATTCAAAGGTTGGGAGTTTAAAAAAAATGCTTTCAGTCAATATTTAATGGTAACTGTCCAGGTTTTGGTTTTCACAAAAGATTGTTTATTTTCTGCAAAAATGGTAGAATAATTAACTCATCTAGGGGCTCCCGTTATCTGGAGAAGAAAATGAGTTTGTGGATATTCAGCCACATTGTTAAATGCATGGATCCACACAGGGATTCCATATAGAAGTTGTGGGATGATATTTGCATTGAAGATGGTAATTGCAGCAGGAAGACATTGGTTTTCTTGATGGTAACAAAAATTTGAGACTGCTGATGCTGTACAGTTAGCTAATTTGATAGCTCAAGATCTGTGGAGTGACCAATTCAGATTGTAATTAAAGTTCAGTCCCAGGTACTTGAAACTTTTAACTTGCTCAATCTCTGCATCCTCAGCTTTCCATTTGAAGTGCTTTCGCTTCTTTGAAAAAATAATCACTTTAGATTTATCAAAGTTAACTGTACAAGAATTAAGGTGACAGTATTGTCGAAGGCTTTCACGGCCGGATTCACCTGGTTGTGGTGGGTTTTCTGGGCTCTGTGGCCATGGTCTGGTGGATCTTGTTCCTAATGTTTTGCCTGCATCTGTGGCTGGCATCTTCAGAGGTGTATACAGAGGAAAGTCTGTTTTAGTGGGGTATAAATTGTCACTACTTATTTGGTTTCCTGCCTGCAAAATATTTGGTTTTCTGCCTGCAAAATAAAAAGGTCTTGAGACCTGAACAAATTGATTTTTGCTGTGGTAGATCAACAATCATAACTGCTTGATCCTGGCTTTTTTTGGCTGAAAAATACCTTAACATTGGATGGAAAAAGCTGTTTGTAGCATTTTTAGATCTCAAAGGTGCGTTTGATGCCATACTCAGAAAAGCCCTGTGGACAAAACTTGCCAAAATAGAAACAGAAATATTTAGCAAAATAGAAACATAGAAACAGACCCTCACCTACTCATTCTCCTGTGCAATTTACATTTAGGAACCTCTTTCCAAGTGAAGTGTTTCCCTCATGGTTTATTGATCCCCAAGATTCCAACAAATAAGAGTGTAAAGCAAGGATGTGTTTTAGCCCCACAACTATTCAACCAGTTTATCAAAGATCTAGTGTTGCACCTGGCAAGAGAAGATGGTCATCCTCCAAAAATGGGAAAACTTGTCCCCCTACTTCTGTATGTGGGCCATACAGTAGTCCTTTCCTTTATTCACATCAGCCTTCAATGTTACCTACATGCCTTCACAAACTACTGTCACCTTGTTGTGGTGGGTTTTCTGGGCTGTGTGGCCATGGTCTGTGCATTGGGGTCCACCTTAGTTCTGCAAACCCAAGGAATCTCTAGTTGTGCATCAAAATGCTGCCCTAAACCCCAGTTTTGGAGTTAACTCCCCAAAACTAGACTGTTGGAGTTTTGTGGCATTGGGGTGACTACAAGTAACTCACACAACAATGGTGGTGGCTAGGCAGTGACCACAAGAAGCAGGTGGTGGGCCACTGGATAATGGATAGAGAGACAAGTTGGTGGGAAAAGGTGCAGATGACAATGAGGGAAACAGGAGTTTTTCTCCCTTTTGAGTCTTTCTCTTATGTTTTATTATGGGTTTTCAATAGTTTTATGCATCTCAATACTATTTGAAAGTATTTATGCATCTATGTAGCACCTACTGTGATCTGGTAAGATGTTATGGTTAATTTTAGGCTAACAAGACAAACTTCAAATCCCAGTTCTAGCAAGAAGCTTGTTCAGTCATATTTACATACTCTTAGGCTGATTACGATTGAAGTGTTTGCTGCGGGGTGGAGGTGAATGTCTGCTGCAGCAAGATTTCTTGTACGGATGTATTTCCTCTAGCCCTGCTTTCCACTGTCTCCATGAGGAGCAAATCCACTTGTAGCATGATTTTAATTTTGCTTTGTTGCCAGAATGGGATAGATTTGCCAGTGGGCACAGCTTTGCCATGAACCTCTTCCCTCTGCCTGCCGCCAGCCTGCTTAGTCTTACCCCCTACTCCCTTGCGCTGCTTTGCATGCTTCTTCCTCTCTTTTCTCCCTGTTGCTGACTACTTCCTGCTTCTTATCCTGTCATATCACTTCTATTGCCCATGGCCTTGGCACTCCTGCATATCTTTAGATTTTAAAAATTGATGGATTGATAAATTGATAGATTGATACTAATACTAAAAATGTAAAAATTATAAGACTAGTTGTTAAGCCAAACATCCAATTTGTGCCAGCATTTGATCACAAACTGGGATGTCTCCATCTTTGAAGTTTTATACACAAGCAATCAGTGATTCCAGACCAGGAAAAGCTCATTGGTCTTGACACTTGGGTTTACAGCACATAAGGAGATGGACGATCGTGAACCTGGGGAATTTAGCAAGTGGCAGTTCACACTGTCCTTTTGTAGTTTTGCAGTTTGCAAGCTGGCATTACTTCCCCCTCACTTCCCACTATAAAAGAAAATCATGCTTGGGCAAAGTGTAGAGATGCTGCATTAAAGACTTTTTGCCTTTTTTCTGTCCTACTGATAGATTGATAGATTGGTAGTTTGACATATTGATCTATTGACAAGATTAAATATAAACATTAAATATTATATTAAAAACTAAAGCATGGGAACATGGTAGAGAACCCGTGAAACATCACTCCGCCCAGACAAAAGCAAAAAGCCAGCTGATGAGTAATGCCTGCCCTGCTACAAACAGGACAGTGGGTAATAATGTTGAACATGCCCCAAAACTAAGACTTCCCAGCCAATTCTCTTTGAAGTTGTGAGAACCTTGCCATGCATAATCTGCCATACTGTATGAGTGTAATATATATCATAAGCTCATTGTGAGGAGTGGAGAACTACATATTTGTTCCCTGGAGGAAGGACAGCATAGAAATACATTAGATATCATTAATACTCTAGGTTATTTGAATTGTTACAGTACCTTTTAAACAGTGGGCCTTTCCCCACTTACCTTCTGTTTCGCGCTTCTCGGGCCAAATAGCGCGGGGTCCCGCGGCACTCCCCACTACAGGGGCGGCAACAACGCGGCCGCCCTGACACTGCCGCTCTCGCACCCCCTCAGCGCGCGTCATTCCTGGCACTCCTCAAAACGGCGCCTTTTGATGACCCCGCTGCAGAGCGCGGGGTCGTGGGGAAGCCCAGGAGCGCACCAGAAATGACACGCGCAGTGAGTAGCGCACAGCAAAGGTGGTAGAAGGAAAAGTGGGGAAAGGCCCACTGACTGACCCAGTGTGGTATATTAGACTAGGATCTGGGAGACCCTTGTTCATATCCTTACTATCCATGAAAGCTTACTGGATGACTTTAGGCTAGTCAGCTGAACTTACCTCCACACAGCTGTTGTGAGGATAAAATGGAGGGCAGGAGAATGGTGTAATCTGCTTTGAATCCTTATTGGGGAGCAAGATGAAATATAAATTCAATCCAAAGCAAAGTTACATTCTCCTGAACTTAAATGGCTTTAAAACTCCACTGTGCCACACATCTCACCATTCCACACCTCTGCCACATATCTTACCACAACATGCCTCTGAAGATGCTAGCCATAGATGTGGGTGAAATGGTAATAGTTAAAACTACCAGATCATGCGTTTACAACCTGGAGAACCACAATAGCCAGCTATTTAGGATTGCACGGCTAATAGCCTAGTGTAGAATTTTGTAAGAGTTACCTTGGGGGTATAAAACAATACTGGTATTACGAAGAACACCCCACCCCCCCACCGTCCTAAGCTCTTGAGTTAATTGAAGCTCTTCTTTAGTGTGGATGTTATAAAAGAAGTGCAAAGGAAAGAGGAGATGCTGCTGAGCCAGTCAAAAAGCACTTGTTTGTGTTGAGGGAATGCAGGAGATGTTTTGTCCTCTAGACAAGGTGTTGACAGGCTTGGCTCAAAAAGATCTCAGGCGCACCAGGAAAAGAAGCTACTTTCCCTCTGGAAATACAAAAACCATTCTAGCCATTAATCTCATAGGGTTTTGGGCTTTAATTCTACAGCACTAATTTATTAGGATTTGATGTAGTACGACCTGATGAGATTTCAATTTTGGTGTGTTAAATTTATTATCCTAAATTCATGGTCCACCTCTGCCATTATGCACTTGGCTTCCTTTTACGTCTGTACTATCTCCTCTCTTGAAGTCATTCTTTCACTATGCCCTGTATTATTTATTTTTGTCGGTGTAATATCTATAGCTGGATGACAGTTCTCTTTCAAGGACTCTTAACGGCTGATAAATCATTATGTGGTTCCAAGCGAAAGAAAGTGTCTGATCATCCCTTTACTGCAAAGCCTTGGGTGAGCATGACAGTGCTTAATTATAAAAACAAGCCCATAAAAATGCAAAGGTTATCTGAATTAACAGGATGCTGATGAGACAACAAATCAAGTGGGGGAGGGGCAGGGAGAGCCCATTGAAAAGTCCTTTCATTTCAGAAGTTGGCCTTAATCCTCATGAACTGCAAGCGGCGATGACAAAAGGGTTGCCAGTCGTTTTCCCCCCAGCCCTGTGATCTGTAATGCTCTGCCGAATATAAGGAAATGCATTTTTTTTATTTGACAAGAGATGATAGTAAAACTAGACGGATGCTGTTCTCCTCTCTCTGTGCAATATGGATTTGAGTTCAGAGGACACAAAGCCCAGCTCTGCGGGAGGCCTTTTGAAAACAGATGCTCAGATTCAATTTGGAAGCAATCTAATGCCAAAAGAAATGTAGCACTCGCCTCTTGTACTTTCTCTCCGCTCCTCTCCCATGGCCCACCCTTTGTTTCCCAGATATAGCCAGGCAAATTGCTCAGGGGAAATGCAATGCCTTTGTCTTTTTCTACATAGAAATGGCTTATGCATTTTTAAAAGAACATGGATATTGTGGGTCTAAAAAATTAGAATGGTAGCCTCTTTGAATAGGAGGATTTAGAGATGTCACTGCTATCTCCTGATAGTTAAAACACAGCTTCGGAGCCAAAAAGCTTACATACTTCATGGGATGTTTTCCCCCTTTGAATATTAAGCTCACACTCAACCCCCCCAGAATGGATCACAACTCCCAAAGTAGTTTCAGAGGGGGGCTGTGTTGGTGTGTAGTAGAACAGTTAAATTCAAGTCCAGCAGCAGCCTCAAAATAAATTTTGGTTCAAAGTAGGAGGCTGATGTTAGGAAGCAGAGATATCCTAGATGAATGTACATCTTCAAAAGATGAACCAGAGCAGACATACACAGTGAAAGAGGGTTGTTATGAACACTGTTGATTTCAACAAACTGGGAAGTGGTTGCTGTTCTAGGTCTCAGTCTCTCTCTCTTTCTCTCCAGCATTTGTATCCCATCTTTCTGCCTTTACAAGGACCACTAAGGCGGCTATGGATTTAAAATATGCATGATACAATATACATGACACAATACAATTACATTATAAAACCATTAAAACCAACTCTGCTCCCAAACATAATCTCTGAAAAAGTTTTAAGAGTTTAAAAAGAGTTAAAATGCATACAAAACAGTTAAAATACTTATAAGCATAACAACATTGGTTAGGAAGGAGGGATGACTGAGGGAAAGCCAAAAAGTCTTTACCTGCTACCAGAAGACAGCAACAGAAGAGGATAGAAGAATCTTCCTGGGCGAGCAGATGAATGAATGAATTTATTTTAACGGTCAGTGACCAGCATAGTATACAAAACATGATCACCAGTTTAAAACAACCATTGACTCAAAAAGTCAGATATTACAATATCAGAACTGATGCATTATACTTATCCTATTCTGATTTTGCTGCATACTAAATAACCTTACCAATACAAAAACAGATGCAGATTTTCAGGCCAGACTGTAAGTTTGTTATTCTCCACATTTAATTAATCATCACTCAGAGGTTAGTGGGGGACCCCCTATGACCGGCTGTCTCCCAATTTTTCTTATGTTTACCTAAAAGAATGCAAAACTGACTACTGTGATACAGTAGTCCCTACCTAGGAGCAGGTATTCCAATGTATAGTTTTATTCCTTCACAGGCAATCTAGTTAGCAAAGGGTGTACAGTTTCATTATGGATCTTGTTGTAAAAGGGCCATCTGAGAAACATGCTCAATTGTATCAATTTCCTTCAGTGAGCAGGCGCACGTCCTCTGGTCATATAGGGTTTTCTTGTATCTACCGTCCAGGACCAATGAGGGCAGGGAGTTATTTCTTGCTAGTGTGAACACTCTCCTCACCTTGCCCACTTTCAAGAACTATAGGTAGGCTGCCAGACCAACCTTGTATCTGTAGCAGTGACAGAGTCAACTAGAACAGTGGTGGCAAACCTATGGCACGGGTGCCAGAGGTGGCACTCAGAGCCCTCTCTGTGGGCAGGCATGCACAGAGTTCGTCATGTGATAATAGTGTAATTATTTCAGGGAGATTATTAGCATTAAACCGAAGACCTAGTTTTGGGGAAGCAATGTAGGTAACCCTGTTAAGTGCTGTTAAACCCTACTGATTTTCATGGGAAGAACAAAAGCGTGATGCTTTACCTGGGAGTAAACTCAGTTGCTGGCAATGGGGTTTGCTTCTGAGTAAACCCTCCTAGGATCGTGATTCACCCGTTAGAAGCGTTGTACAGTTGCTTCAAAGCAAAGTCACTGACTACCACCAAACTTACTCCCGAGTAACGCGCACTTTGGAGCCAACCGTTTTTTTCTATACTAAAACCTCAGTATTCAGGTTAAATTGCCATGTTGGCACTTTGCGATAAATAAGTGGGTTTTGGGTTGCAGTTTGGGCACTCGGTCTCAAAAAGGTTTGCCATCACTGGACTAGAATCTCAGAGGGCACTTTTTTACATGCAGAATAATGCACTTTCAATCCACTTTCACAATCGTTTGCAAGCAGATTTTGCTATTTCACACGGTAAAATCCAGCTGCAAAGTGCATTGAAAGTGGATTGAAAGTGTATTATTCTGATGTGCGAAAGTGCCCAGAGATCCAGGTTGAAATCCTCACTCTCACCTTAGGCCAGTCTCTCTCAGCCTAACCTACCACACAGGGCTGATATGAGGAGAAAGGGAGAACTATGTACCCACTTTGAGCTTACTGGATGAAGGACAGAAGAAATACGTAATTAAGACACTCAAGCGCAACTTCTCTCACAGAGCTTATCCATTACAAAACAGCAGAATGCAAAGCAAACAGCAAGCAAAGGACCTGCAACTTACAAGCTAGAGTGACAGAAAAACCATTTTCCCTATCTAAATTGATCTTTTTATAAAAACACTGAATTTGCAAGGGAATTTTATATTTATTCAGATGTCACTCTTCAAAATTTGGTGAAATGTCTGAGAACTTGGTTAAGCCACAGATTTCAGTCACCTATACATGATTATTAAGGTTTATTAATGTGAAAATTGGGGCATTCATAACATTCATCATGGGTTTGTTAGGATTCATAAGTATCAACATTTTTACATTTAGTGTAACATAATGTATATGGTTGGAACCTTAATAACAGAATTCTTCTGTCATGAGGTAAATCTGTGACTCATCCTATTATGGCGAGTTCACAGGTGGCCAGCTTCCTTCACACCACCATTCTTTTAAATTACATGAGAAACCAATGAACAGAAGCTGCCATATTCTCAATCCTGCAGTTAGGATGTAGAGCCATTTCAAATATCAACTCCCTCCCTGTCTCTCTTCCTGGCAAGGCTGCACCGGACACCTCCTTGGAGCCTCACACTTCATTCAGGATGGCAAGCAAAATATCTGAGGGATTGGACTTCTTCCTTCAGCTTCATTAGCTACTATTGTGAATGTGGCGTACAATGAAGCTGGCGGGGAAGCATTAATGTAAAAAGAGTGGAAAGAGATAATAAAGTTAGGGTTACCAATCTCCAGGTAGTCATGTCCAGAAGGTAATCTTTATGGCCAAACATCCCCAGTGAGTCCCCCACCACCAAACTCCACCTTCCTTAGGCACAGCCCCAGTCTCCAAGAATTTCCCAAACTGGAGTTGTAACCCCTATAATTTGTGACAGTTCATGATCTTTAGAAGTTTTTTTTAGAAAATCATGCCTTACCAGGCAAGATAATTTAATACATATCTATTGTGCCCCTGAACTCCAACCTACCCGGAGGGCCCAGCCAGGACAGCCAAGCCTCCCTCCCCTCCCTTCCAAGCAGGACTGTATGGCTGGAGTCTCAGGCAGGACATCTGGGTGCAGCTGCACTTCAATGGCCCTTTCTCAAGGCTAACAGGTCCTGAATCGGGTCATGGCTACCTGGGGCATCTTCCCTGACCGTCCAGACCCTCACCCTTTTAATTATCTCCCTCCAATACGGACAGTGACTTCACACAGTCATTGAAGACCACAAATTTGCCATCAACAACTACTACTTTATTCAATATTCTGGGATCTTTATATGGCACGAGGAGGGCAATCCTATTTTTTTCAGGCAAAAATAAATACAGTTTAGACTCTGGTAAATCTGATTTCTTTGCAATAGAAGCTGTACATTGGGGGAAAGCAGCTAGATTCTTTACAATAAATAACTATGCATTTTTTGGATACGGGTTAAAAAAAACCTGGAAATGTTCTCAGATTGGTTAAATGATGGCGCTTTCCCCACTTACCTTCTGCTGCGCGCTACTCCGGGAAAGTAGCGCGGGGTCCAGCGGCACTCCCCACTTGCAAGGGCAGCAACCACGCAGCCGCCCCAACGCTGCCGCTCTTGCACCACCTCAGCGCGCGTCATTCCTGGCGCTGAAGAAACGGAACCAGGAATGATGCGTGCTGAGGGGGCGCGAGAGCGGCGCGCAGCAGCAGGTGAGTGGGGAAAGCCCCCATAATGATGCTGTTTATAACCTTTAGTTTACCAAACAGATCTTAACTGTTGTTTAAAATTCACTTCTCGTACAACAGGCATATTATTCCCAAAACATACTCATCAAGGAATGTTAATATGTATCCAGTTAGCATTTGGACGAAAGTTGGGGGTATTTTTTTATTTTGTTCTTTTAAAAGAAATCTCATGTGACTTTTTTCCCCCGCTTCAAAGTCCTGCTGGCCCTCTTTCTCCCTTCCTGAATTTTGTTTTGTCACATGCACATGTGCAAAGTGGATGTGAAAATTCTAATCTAGGCGTGTTTCACACTCACTTTGCGTGAATGACTGCTCCAGGCTCAAGACTGAAGTTGTTGACTTCAGTTAGAGAAGCTTTAGGAATAAGTTCCCTATCACGCTTTGAAACCTCATTTTAGATATAAACAGAAATCATGACAACCTTAGACTCCTAAAAGAACAAAGTCATGTAAAACAGAGCTGGCTTTCACGGACTGCATGTCATCTCACGTTTTAGAAATCCACAACTCTTTCATTTTCTTATTTATTTACTGTGTCGTATGCAGAGTTTTGACCAGCAGATGTATTTCTCCTGCTGCTCAAGCACTGGATGGTGCTCTTTCGTGCATTAGAATTACCTTAATGCATGATTCCTTCCCCCAACTTCCCCTGCACTTCCCAGCCAGCCCCTGACAGATACAGACTGGATGGCTCAGGGGACTGATAATGGATGAAAGAGCTTTCCATCGCTTCAGTTGGCTAGTTCAAATAAGGGTCAGTTCAATAATATCTTAAAGTTATTATCAAAGGATGTCTGTTGCATGGCCTAACTCAAGTCACTTGGAATTCCTAAACATAAATAGGTCAATATACAAAAGTTACCATTTTCTGTTGGCCAGTACCGCAGAAATTTGCTCAAGGAATTGGTTGACAACATTAGATCTTGGAACTACTCAGAGGCGTAGCAAGGGGGGAAAGCACCTGGTGCACCAGTGTGTCCTCTGCCCCCGTCCCAGAACCCGCCCCAGAATGCCCCCGCCATGCCCTCACTACACCCCCACAGGGCATGCGCCCGGTGCATCGCACGCACCCCCCTGTCCCCTTGGAGCTATGCGTCTGCAACTACTGTCCCAAGGGATGTAACAATGTATTTCAGTAATGCCTTTAGCTGTGTTGCCTGCCATGCTGCTGTGGCGTGATACGGGAGGCAGGGTGGGTTCACATTGGTTGTCAGTCTGACAAATTTCCGAAGTTCAAACAAAAGTTTAAAGGCTTCTTACTTGCAGTGGGGAAATTGTCTGCCTTAATATTTCTTAATGATTAGGACTACAATTTTGGATGCATTTTTCATATTTTTTTTAATAATGTTAAAAGGAGAAAAGGCTCTACTGCTTCCTTTAAGGACTTTGCTGCCTAAGGGTTTTTTTTTTAAACGGAGCACTGTTCATGTTTAATCATGATATTTTAAGAACGCTAAAGTTTGTAAATCTCACTACCTATGAAAAGCCCCATGTAGGCATAAAGGGTCCCACATATGTCCTTCTTCTTCACGCAATCCTTGCTTCATCATATGCCTGGGTTGAGTTTGCATAGTCTTCCTTTGTTAATTCCTGCTGCTTTGCTCCTTTTGGTGCTTCCTTTCCAAATCAGGTTCAAGATTTTGGTTTTGACCTTTAAAGCCCAAAATGGTCTAGAACCATTGTATTTGCAGGACTGCCTCTCTCAATGTATCTCCCCAAGTGCTCTGTGCTCATCTAGAACCAATCAGTTGGCAGGCCCTTGCCCATGATACATCTGGTTATCTTCAACCAGACTGAGAGCTTTTTTTGGCCCACCCACTGTCCTGGTGGGACTCGCTGTCTAGTGAAACCTGGGCTCTGTGTGACGTGATTCAGTTCCACAGGGTTTGTAAGACAGAGATGTTCCACTGGGCCTACAGTTGAGGGCAGCAGAAGTTTATATTAGCTGGCCTTCTGCTGAACCTTTCCAGGAATCATGCTCCCCATTGATTGGTTTCTGTGCTGTGCCCTGTCAAGTTAATGAAATTGACTATCACTGCTGCATGTGTACCTGTATTGAGAAAAAAAAATTGAGGATGCCATCTTTTGAATATTTAGATCTACTGTTAAATTTGGATTTTCATAATTTTACATTGGTTGTATGTGTTTGAATAAAATCTTGTTACCGGTAGCTGTTCTGAGCCCAACTTGTTGGGAAAAGCAGGATAAGTCAAAAACACAAACAAATATATGTTGTCCACTGTGAAACAGCCTTATTGGCTGCCAATCTGTTTCTGAGATCAATTCAAGGTGCTAGTTGTAACCTTTAAAGTTCTTCACAACTTACAGCGGCAAATGTTTTAAACATATTTATTGTTTTAACTGAGTTTATTCGATGTATTGTGTTTTATTGTTTTTTAAACTGCCCTGAGCCCTTCGGGGGTAGGGCGGTCTACCAAATCGAATTATTATTATTATTATTATTATTATTATTATTATTATTATTATTATTATTATTATTATTGTTGTTGTTGTTGTTGTTGTTGTTGTTGTTGTTGTTGTTGTTGTTGTTGTTACTGTTACTACTACTACTACTACTACTACTACTACTACTACTACTACTAATAATAATAATAATAATAATAATAATAATAGGACTCACATTTATGAAGGATTGCCTCCTTCCATATGTCCCTGTGCAGCAACTGTGGTCATTAGGCAGCCATCTATTGGATATCCCACCACCATCTGGCATTGACCAGAGCTTGGGCTTTTTCTGTTGTGGCTCCAGTTCTATGGAATGGGGTCCCAGGAAAGATGAAGGGAGCCCCCCTCCTAGGAGCTCTTCAGGAGGTATTAAGGGCTGCCTGCTTGCCAGGGCATTTGAGGGGGTTTGAACAGCAACCATCTTGTAAGGGGGAGGGGTTTGAGACTTATTTTATTGTTGGTTTTAGCTGGGGACATTTTAACGATTATTGTAAGCTGCCTTGAACCATGAGGAAAATCAGGATATAAATCTTTTAATTAATAAATAAATTTTAGTGATTTTATATACCTGCTTCCAAAGTATTATGCTATTAAATCTTGTAAAGTATTTTGCTGCCTGGTCTTTTAAATGGGAAAAAAACTCTGTACTTTTAGGTTTGTTTTTCTTCTTTTGCTGCCAATTTGTGCACGTTTTAGAGTTGTTTTCTATTTACGTATCTTGTATTTTAATTTTCCGATGTTGTTGTGGACCAGATTTGGGGTAGTAGGCCATATATATGTTTAAAATTAGTACTGTATTTAAAAAAGAACAAAATGAAACAGCCCTGTGGACTGAGAGTTCAAATTAGTCTTTCAGCGGTTTAGGTGGTTGGTTCACAGGTGCATACCATGCCAAACAATGTCACTATGCATTGCAGAGGCCCATGCATTTGAATTTCTGAAAAGAAAGTAAAATTGCAGCGGTGAAGTGTTCTTTTGTCAGTTCTTCTAAGCATGACAGGTTAATTAACTCCATCTGAACTTCATGGTTCAGCTTCCCTGGGTGACACACACACAAAGGTTCCATCAGAAAATAACTGACATTGTTTCCAGTATTTTTAATACTAGTGAATCTTTGTCTGTGGAGAATACAGATGACCCATTTATCAAGCTGTAACTGACTGCAGCGGGGCACAAAATCAAATTGAAAGCTGGTCATCTGCCCAGGGAGTAAAGAAAACTTTACTGCTCTTCTGTTTCCTCAGATTTCTCTCAGGTGAAGTGTGGTGTGATAAAATTCTCTCACCAGGTGAGCTGATTTACTGTGAGCTTTTATGCCTAGTGTGGTGAGTTACCAGTCAGTAATCAGTTTTATGTACTAATGAGAGGGGTTTTCTGCCTTTTTCCTCTTCTGTGAGAGAAAACACAAATTTGCATTATCTTGGAAAGCAACTTAGTAGTACTCTCATATATCTAGGACTGCAGTCCTAAGCACACATTCCTGGAAGTAAACTAATTGAATAAAATGAGATGTACGTCTGATTAGATTGGCTTAGATTGCTCTCTAAGTGGAAGAAAGGTCCGTCAAAAAATCTGGACAACTCATAGTCTTTCCATTTATGGTAATGGTCAGCCCTTCATAATGATTCCATGTGTAACCTTTCAGCAGGAAGAGAGGAACTAACAGGGTTTTGTCAAGCCCTCCATGTGTGAATGTTGGCCTATTCAGAAACAGATTGTGCCCTGAATCTGCCTCTTAATATCATTGGGAAAACTCAATGAGAAATTACTATGTTGTAGAGTTGAAAGGAATCTTGTAAGCGTACAAAATGCACTGGCCTGTCTGATTATTCACTCAAATTTTAGAATGAGAGTTTTCGAAGCTCTCAGAAATACCATGAAACAAATTATTATTATCAAGTGTTAAATAGGGATGTATACCACTCATCAAATATTACTGAACATGTATGTCTTAGCAAGTTTGAAATGGCAGTCCTAGGCAATCTGAGGTTCTTTAGAATTGAAAAGCACCTTGATTGTAACTACTGATTTTCTGCAATGAGCAATCACAGGTGAGAGTTGAGTGTGTTCCAGGTCATACTTCCTGTTTACAGTGGGCAGTAATGAAGCTCATGCTTTCTGGTGTGAGCTCTGTGCAGAGGTGTAGGGGGACAAAATGATGCCTGGGGCAAAATGGCGACCAGCCCATGCCCCCTGCACCACCCCCCTTGGGGCAGGAGGCCCCACCCCCTGAGCCCTGCCCCCTGGTCTGCTAGGAGATCAGGGGCATGGCCCCGTTCTTTTAGCAGGCCCAGTCTTGCTTTGAACTATCCTTTCCAGTTATGGTGATCATTTCAACCACATACCCATAAGCCTTTGCTAAATATGCAAATCACCACAAGCCTTCGCCTCTGTGCTTTTAAAAGCCAGCTGACAGCACACTCTGGTGGTTCCATCTCCCTCTCCACATTTTTCACTCTCCTGCCAGCTGCTGATTCCTGTCTTTTCTTGTCCTCACTCCATAGCTCCCATGGTCTCCATAGCTCCCTACTATCTCCAACTGCCATCAGCTCCCCCCTCAGATCCTGGTGGCAGCCACAAATAGGGAGGGTGTGTGTGTCATCCATGGCTATTAAATTTAAAGATTGTTCACTAAGAGGTCAAGTTCCTCTAATACAGGGGTAGGTTCCCTACCCCTGGCCAATTGGCCATGCTGGCAGGGGCTGCTGGGAATTGTAGTTCCTGAACATCTGGAGAGCCGCAGGTTCCCTACCCCTGCTCTAATACAATGGAATGACCCCAAGCATTAGGATTATGAGTTTCTTATCCGAACCAGTGTCTCCATAATTTGGATAATCACTTTGTACAACTACACTGTGATTTCCATTGTTATGGTTATCATGTTGGATGGAAATTGATCAAAAAACTAATGCTTTTAAACTGGGAAACCTGGTGATCAACCTATGATGAGTAGATGTTGCATGCATACACAAACAGAGGGTGTTTGTTACTGTGACAGCAAGTTATTTATTTCAAGACCCAGATCTGAGTTCGCTATTCTAGTGAAGGTTTTTTTTTTAAAAAAAAAAAACTAGATAGCATTTGAATTTCACATCTTGCTCCAATGCATGTTTGACCTTATTTCAACGCAGATTACTCTGCCACTTTCTTTCAAGAACAATCTGTAGCTGTAAGTGAGGGAGGATAACATCATTGTTTCAGAATAATAATTGCAATTTGTCTGTAAGATTTGGGTCACAGTGACCCAGTCTAAAGGGCTGAGGAAAAGGTGATGTTCAGGTAATCTCATCAATGAAACAACTGCCAAGTACTAATAATTGCAGTAATTATTGACTTGTTCTGTGCATCAAAACACTTTTGATTATTGATCAGGAGCACCAACCACTTAGTTGGCAAGGCAGGAACCTCATGAGGAAAGGATGTTGCAGTAGACATGACCTGAGCCAACACAAGTACCAATCTGGCTGGCAGTTTCTAAGTTCTACATCACCAGTCATGTCCTAGAACTTCCAGCTAAGTAGGCCCTGTTTCTGGAACTACCTGGATTACAGCCAGTGGAGGTTGCCAAACGTCTCTGTACAAGGGAGGACTTCAAAGGGAAAGGACTCAACTACTTCATATCAGGGAGCTCTCTCTGTGTGTGTGTCTTCCCACACACATGCATACACACCAAAGTAAATATAACAAATGTTCTTAAAACAATTTTTTTTGTTTTTCTTCCTTACAGTTCAAAAAATCGATGCCATATGCATGTGTGTGTATCCATCCTTCCCACTCTCATGCAGCGTTAAAGGGATATACGTAAAGAAAAAGTAGCTCAAAGGTTTGATTATGATAAAAATAAACCACATCATAACAGGTGAGAATGTTTCAGGAGTAGTAACTGTCAGCCCCTTCTTTAACACTTCAGATTCTCTCGTCTGAATTGTAATTTTTTTTTGTTCATTATACTGCAAATCAACTTTCCAGAGAGTGACAGCCTCTACTGTGTCCTTCCTGCAATGTGTCAGCAAAAGTGGCAGTCGTCCCATGTGTTTTCAGTTTCATAAGTGGAGCATAGCAGGTGGTTGGTAATTCTGAATGCCATGGCCTGCAGTATCCACTGTCATTTGCACATGCTATGAGACTGGTTAGCACGTAATTGTTCTGGAGACCCAGGCATGAATAAAAATAAGCAGCAATCAGATAGATTTGAAGGTGCTCTAGTAGTCACTATAAAAAAACTACTAGCTGCTCAGCTAGTCACTTTCTTCTGCAGCCTAAGAGTAGTTCTGACTCCTCTGAATAATTTGATTATCTACTTCCACTTTTGTCTTGAAGACAAAAAGATAAAGCAACTAGAAAAATTTCACAGCAGTGCCAGCAAATTCGTCATTACAAATAGTCAGTTACTGTCCAATATCCCATTGCTGATGATTTTAGAATTACTGGAAATAAATAACCATTATCCTCCCAAGCAGGTTTCCTTTCCAAAATATGGACCTAGTGATGGAGTCTGATAATGTAGAAGTGCGAATAGTGATTGAAGGGTTGGCTGTTCTGTGTTTATTTGTTTTATACTGATAGGTTGGATTCTAAGTATCACAGAATAGATGTCTCCCCTTTCCTTCAGCAGCAATCTGTTTGTCCCTGCTGACAGTTTGGTACACAGCAGGATCTGCAACTCAAAGGGGGAATCTGCAGAAATCATTTTCTCCCCTTTTGTGTTTATTTAGAAAATGGATAGGCTGCCTTTCCAGAGACTTGCCAGAGGATACTTTCCGTAAACAGTGCAATAGATTGCACAGGCAAGTGTTTGTATGTGAGAAAGAGAGAAAGATCTGTTGATTCACCCTCCTTGTTCCAACCTGCCCTGCCTGCACATGTCCTACATTTCTGATCAACCCTAATTCCCCCTGCCCACCACCCCAAGCATCATTTTAGGAGGCATCAGGGGTTGCAGAGGGAATTGGGGGAGGGTCTGTCCCATAACCTTGTTTTACCAATGCATCTTAGGCTCCAACAAATCCCAAATTTGAAACACCTCTAATATTAATACTCCAGGAAGACCTCTCACAATTCTAGTTATTATGAGAAAATCTTCTCTTTCATTTGTATGCAAAATACAGTGTGGAAAGGATAAAGACTTGTGACAACGCAAAAATATGCAAGATCTCCAAAATAAATAAAAAGAGAAAACTGGAACTCATCATGTTTGGCTGGTATCTAACTCCAGAGTTCCAGTAAAATATGATGATCAAATGACTGAACCAAGAAGATAAATGTGTGGACTCTGTAGCTCCCTTTTCAAGGATAAGGTAAGTAGCAGTAAAAGAAACAGGATGAATACGTCTCCAAAAACACAGGTAATAATAAAAAGAGGCACTGTGCATTGTGAATCTGCCTTTATTTTACATAGTACAAAATAATAATGTATGTATAAGCTGTTATATGTTGACTCCCACTAATGGCAGAATAATTTATAATGAACTGAATGGTTTGTTATAATAATCTAATTCTTAACAACAATATTGGTGATTGTGCACTGTATATATTTGACTCTCCGAATGGTATCATGGAGTTTCTGGGACAATGGTAATGGGTCCCAAAAATTCCAGAAAGCTTCCAATACCATTTCCCCCCCTTTTATTTTCTTCATATTTCACATGGTTGTAGATTCTTACATTGTAGATTTGCTAGGCTTGAGATATATTTCTATTCCTTTTGGTTCCAGGCAATTTTTGGGTTGTACATTGATGGTAATTCTTGGATTTTATGCTTTTAATTTTTTTTTGCTATAGGAATCTATGGAGGATGGCTGGGAACATTTCATTCAAGCACCCAAAGAACTGGAAAAGACCCTCCTGCCCCCCCCACCCCGAAGAATTTCCCATAGAGAATAAAGGAGCTTAAAAATATTAAAATGGTAAAGGTGGATATTGGAATCCTGAAAAAAATACACACCCAGATCTGAATACCAAACTGGTATCTAGAACTGGGAAATTATGAATACCAATATTTTTTGGCTCCCTCCAGATTAGATTATTGTAACTCGCTCTATGCTGGTCTGTCCTTGAACCTTCGTGGATGGGGCGGTATAAAAGCCTCAGAAATAAATAAAATAAATAAATAAACCTAGTCCAGAAATTGAAATTTGTTTAGCAAGTGGCCGTGAGGCTCCTAATGGGAGCCTCGAGTAGGGACCATATTACTCCTGTCCTGTTTCATCTGCACTGGCTACCGATCAAGTACTGGGCTATCTTCAAGGTATTGGTTCTAACCTTTAAGGCTGTGAGCAGTCTTGGACCCACATACTTGAGGGACCGCCTCTCCCCGTATTGCCCAAGTAGGTCCCTCCGTTCATCAGAGGGGAACCTTTTTAAAATCCCTGGCCCAAAGATGACCCAGCTGGTCTTGACAAGGGCCAGGGCCTTTTCGGTCCTGGTCCCTATCTGGTGGAACATGCTCCTGACTGAGATCAGGGCCCTGTGGGAACTTGAGTGGTTTCCACAGGGCCTGTAAGACTGAGCTATTCCGCCGGGCCTTCCCTGATGGCCGGCCGGGTTCATAGAAGTAACATCCTCTTTGGCCTCCTGGGGGAGAGTGGTGTTATGGGGTATAGAAGACAAGTCGCCACTTGGTTGGGTTGTTTATTTAATAATTGTTAAATTGTTACTGTTTTAATCTATTTATTTATTGTGATTTTAATGGAATTGCTTTACCACTGTTGTAGCCACCCTGAGCCCTTTGGGGAACGGGTGGGATAGAAGCCTAATAATAAATAAATGAATAAAATAGCAAAAAAAAAAATCTGATTTTTCAGATTTCAGCAGCCATAAGTTAGAGGATAATTTCTTCTGGATTTAGAAACAACAGCTGTACTATTCTAAAATGTAGTTGTTGTAGAGCCTGCTTTTTCTGACTAAATGGAAGTATCTTGTTTTCTGTGATTGCTTTCGTTTTTTACAAAAATTACTTTGCTTTCATTGTCCAACATGATCCTCTTTCTAGTCTGCCCAGCTGTGAAAATGAGTGCTATCCTTTTTGATTCAGCTGGGCTGTTGTTTACAGTACACTCACCTGTTTTCCCTTTGTTGTTTACTGAGCACCATCTTCACCTGCCCTGGCTTCATTTTTGACTGCTTTGAATGTATTCACTCTTCAGGCTCAATCATGGATGCTTGTTAGCCTTCTGAAGGGCAGTTTTGTTCTGAGTCTCTAGCTTGAGCATTTTTTACATTTGTAGTAAATCCATCCAGTTAACATGAGATACACTTTTAATGTATACCTTACAGCTGGTGTCTCTTTTTGCTATGTGAGAATACGAGAGAGAACTGGATCTTATATGAACATCAAAGCAGTTTTGGCTCAGAAATAAGTGACAGCCAGATCAGCTGATATGTGAAGGATGCCTGTAGGTGTTTCTCTACTGCCAAGCCCATTGTATATATGTTGAGGGGGTGGGGGAACCCAAAGACCTGATTCTGTGTTTATTTTCTTCATATAAACCAGGGGTCTGCAACCTGCAGCTCTCCAGATGTTCATGGACTACAAGTCCCATCAGCCCATGCCAGCATGGCCAATTAAACACTTGCAAGATGCGTTTACATGAGTCTCTCACTGCAGTGGGATGCATCACTTTCTCCCTGCAGACTTCTTAATGAGCTCATGCACTTTGACTCATGTTTGTTTCCAGGTAAAGTTCACAAGGTTCATCCTGAAACTGGGATCCTGTTGGTAGCTTCCACAGACTAACATAGTCTGTCCCTGTTGTTTTATTTATTTATGTGCAGGATGATTAGAGGAGAATAATCATTGGATCAGCATTTCTCAGGAACCTACACAGTACCAGAAACTGTACACAGCAACAACAGGAAAATATGCAAAAATTCAGAAGTTGTCATTTCTATGGAGAGAAAATTGCAGCAGATGGTTAGCAACACAGAACCAATGGCATGCATATAGCTGAAACCAAAAGGCAGGAGGAATGCCACATCCACTGAGTTGCTCATGGAATTTATGGGTCAACAGTGTAAATGTTCAGTTTCCATATGGTTAGGACAACTTGGCAACACTTATTTTTATTTACGAATTTTAACATTTTTATACCACACTAGCGGGCCCAGCCACGCGTTGCTGTGGCAATTGTCTTTCTCATCACAGTCTGCAACCCACACAGATGTCCATGCAGGTCCAATGATCCGCAGCATAGCCTTTTGGGGTGATCAAATGGAATCCCTCTTTCCCCTTTCAATGCACATCATTATATGGTGCTGTCTTGTTTTTTTAGTATAAGGTAACCCTTCCCATTCCACAACAGAACTGTCCAGAGTGCGAATCCCGCTGTCCATGAGGCTGGTTGACACGCAAAGTCCTGGCTTGGGTAAGGCAGAACTGGGGCAAGGAGGCTATCCCAGTCAGGCAGCAGAGGCAGGGTGGTGAGGCGCTCAGATCTAGGCCAGCTCTCTGGGTTCTTAAATGGCCATGTGCAAAAGAAGCAGAGGCAGTAGTGTTGGTTCGCCCGCACCCTGTGGGTTTTCTTAGAAGAAAAAGGCAAACTCCAGCTCGCTTTTAGTAAAAGAGAGCTGTGGTGAATATGGGTGAGGAAGTGGGTAAGTGGTGGTTGGATGTGAGGGAGGGCAGAGTGAGGTGTGTGAGGATGAGCTGGATGTGTATTGTGTGGTAGCAGTGGGTGAAAGTTACCTGCGTGTGAGGGGGGAACCCCCCCTGACGTCTCACACGGCAAAGTGTGTATGTGTTTCATTTCCACTCGTATTACCTATTTACTGTTTTCACTGCTCATCTCTGCCCATCTGCACGAACATTCTAAGCCCTCATACCAAGCCCTCAGGCCACAGACAGACAGGCTGCACAAACATTCTAAGGGTGTCAGTTAAACACAGCCAGCTTCATGGCCTGGTGAGCCAGGAAAAAGATGTTTTACCTGACTCAGGTATGGACTTTTGGTGATGTGAAGGTCCGATTACCTGCCCGTAACAGGGAGGGATGTCCTGTGAAAATTTGGGGGCAATCTGTCCAGCAGCTTCTGAGGGAGACCATCAGGAACAAACACACTGTTAGATTTTTATATATATAGATTAGATGGTGAAATGTGAATGAGCCATAGTATAAACTATAAGCAGAAACCACGCTGAACCCAACAGGAAATCAAGACACGCAAATTTTAATGTACAGCAATTAAATCAAACACCCTTGTACAGTGAGTGTGGAAGAACAGTCAACTCATTTGCAGCCACAGACAACTGATGCTTGCACTACTCTCAAAATCTAGAGACACAAAACAAAAAATAATAGTGACAAAAATCAATTTTGCCTCCTGGATTAAATGGCTCTTAACATCAACTCTCTTAAAGGAGTTGCTGTCATATTTACACAAGACACAACTTTGCCATTCTCTATATTTTTGTTCAATAAAATGGGAAACTGATGGTGCATCTAACTGTGCATCATTTTTTTACTTATGTTCTAAAACCCTTGTTTTTAAAATTCTCATGGACATTCCCATGTACAGGACTCCAAAGGGACATTGTAGAAGATATACATACTGTTTGGTTTAGGGACTGTAGTGGAATGGCTAAAAAAGAGCCAGCTGAAGTTGAATCCATCAAAGATGGAGGTCCTGTGACTGAGCCAGGAAGGGGCAAATCGGGACAGCCAGCTACTGTCTCTTGATGGTGTGTGATTTCACCTGCACCAACCCATCAGGAATCTAGGTGTGATCGTTGATTACCACCCTCTGTGAGCATCCAAGAAGGAGAGAGGAGAACCACAACAAGGCAGTACTCCTTACCCCCAGCGAAGCAAGGCCAAATGATCAATTGTATCAAAAGCAGCCAACAGATCCAAAAGGATCTGCAGTGCTGAACTGCCCTTGTATAAATGGAGCTGGAGCTCATCCACTAGACTAGAGCAACCAAAGCAATCTCAGTTCCAAAGCCTGGCCTGAAGTTGGACCGAAAGGGATCACATATCAATGTTTCTTCTGAGTAGATCTGGAGCTGTATCAGTGCGCATGAAACTAGACCAGTATAGCTATGGACCTAATGAAAATGCAATGCACTTTTGCTGCAAAGTGGCTTTTTCTATTGTCTTATTGCTGAACACCCCCTTAGTCTAATGTACAAAACACATTAAAAAGCAATATTGCTGAACATGTATCAACCTCTCATTTTACATTTGCAGATATCGCAGCGTTACCCCAGATCACTTCTCAAAGCTCAAACATCACCTGTTGTCAGTTACAGACCATACATTTCTTTATAACAATTCAACTTGATGACACATTTTCCTCTTGCAACACAGTCAATGAACTTTCAAATCATTGTTGTCTATTTGTTGTAATTCTTCTGTATGTAATATGACTGCCAAATATATACTTAGGTTTGTTGCTTATATGTCCGTTCCTGTCTGCCTTAAAGAGGTATCGCCTTTTTTTCAATGAACGTAATGTTACCATAGAAAAGATATCTTGCAATACCGATACATCCAAGGAAACTTCCTATCTCCATTGGAATGATAGTAGCAAAAGCAGCACGCGTTATTTTGGCTTTTCGTTGCCCTTCATCAGTGCCTCATTCCTTTTTAATCATGTTGTGTAATCGAGGTTATTGCATCCTTTTTGTAAGGGTTCTTGCAATCCTCTCCATTGAAAATGATGCTGTTTGGGGGTGGATTCCAGCATCACTTGTTTAAACTAGGGAGCCCAGATCCACCTTTTAAATCCACCTGAAAGGGAGAATCAGAGGTCTCCAGTTTAAATAACATTGAAAGTGATGCTGTTTCCCCCAATTGGGGGGACTGGATTCAACACCATAACATGTTTTCATAGCAGTAATTAAAACATTTTGAAAGTATTTTGAAAATGTTTTCCAAAAATTATTTCCTCTGTGTGGCATGGCCCATTGCTGTGTTCAGATTTGTGAGTTGGGGGATGTTCTATAATGTGATAGTGACTTTGAAAAGACCTGGTAGAAAAAAATCATTGTTTGGTCAGGGTGGGAGAGGGTGGCTGCCCATGGGGAGGGGCATCAAACTCAGGTTTTGCCCAGGGCTCCAGTTCACCAAGGTACGCCTCTGCTAGATCATTAGTATAGATTGAGCCAAATTGAAGACATATCCAGTCAGTTCTATGGGTAATGTAAGTTTTGCCTCATTTCAAAACTTTTAACAAATACCAAGGAAAGCACTGAAAAAATTAATTGTGGGTATGAATCAATGATTACACTTGGGATATGACTGCTGCTTACCTGAGGCCACGGAAAGGCTCTAGCTGGTTAGTGACAGTGTTTTTCTCTCTCCATCCATAGAAACTCAAATTCCATAGCAGTAATTGCTCTTCCCAAGAACAAATGTTGGAGGATTGTTCATGATGATCAGTTGTTGATATACAGTACAGTTGATCTGCAGATAATGAAGCAGACGATCGAGCCACTATAAGCCAAAGACTTCATTTCTAATGAACTTTGATGCTACTGGAGGACTGGAAACAGTTCCCATTGGAATGAATAAACAGCAGGTAAGCATATTCTTCCTGGAATATTAGGATTTGTGTGAGTGGTATGATGAAGACTGCTGATAATTACAGGGTTGTTGTTTTTTTTTGCATTATAACTTTTCAGATTCTCTGAACATTTTGCACATATCCCACACACCCCAGCTGGTCTACAACCCTCGTCACTGTCAGAAATATGAGAGACTGTGGATAATTGCACTAACTTATTTTCAATAATTTTCAAATTAAAATGATGGAGGCATCTGATTGGAAATCTTGCTGTTCTGTTGCTTGGCTGAAAGTTTGTATTGCAATCAATCAGACTGCTCAATTACCCAGGGAAATGGATAGTCTCCCCTCGATTACAGACAAAGAATTGCCAGAGGGTTATTTGCTTTTATTCTACAGGAGTCCCATTTCTTTTGACAGAGAGATCCATCCTCCATTTATTTAAGTTATTTGTATTCCACTTCATAACCATGAGGCTTTTCAGGTGGTGCTCAGAGATAAATTTAGACAAACATTGACTTAAAATCAATCAAAATCAATAAAACTAGCAGTAGTAAAGCACTAAAATGAGAAGCAATCAGAGAAATTGCCATTTCAAGGGTCTAATACAAGCATATGAAACTATATAATACAAATATGAAATAAATATCATTTAACAGCAGTTTAACAACAATAGTAACCAAAGCAATAGCCATTGGCACAAGCTTCACTACAGAGGAGAGTGGGGAAACTGCCAAAAGCCAGGTGGAATTCTAACCAATGCTGATAAATCTGGCAAAAGAAATAACAATTCTTAGGACTTTGTTGCATTATATGTATGGTTGTCCTTCAGGATGCCAGGAGCACTGTTGACCCCATTGCTCCCTTCTGTGCTTCTGCCATTTCCCGGTGCTTTGCTGGGGCCTGCCTGTCCCAATAGGGATTGTCCACTCCCACCCTCTGATGACCTCCTCCAGGAACACATTGGGGCTGCCCCTTCCCCTTCCTTTGCTTGGTTCCTGCCCCTGGGCTGCCTTCTGGATCTTCCTCTTCCTCTGACCATCTCCCTGCTGGCTGTCAGCTAAGGCTACTGCCCTGCCCCTTCCATACAGGCACTCCTGTGTCACTGACCCTTTGCCATTTTTGTCCCATTTTTGGGCTAGCTACAACATAGCTATCTGCTTGCGAGCCATTCAGCTGCACCATTGCTGTGCTGCCCCCAGTCATGGTGCAGCTCCCTCTCCTCTGGATTGTGCTGTTCGTCTTCAAAAGGATAGTGAATCCCATTTCCTTATTGTCAGATATCTGTGACAGTGACTTGTCAAAGTTCTGAAAAGCCTTGTGAAAGCCTGGTTATAAGTTGAGGAAGTGTAAGGGTTGATTCTTGATTAATTAGGCTATAAGGAGCAGCAGTGGCGTAGGAGGTTAAGAGCTCGTGTATCTAATCTGGAGAAACCAGGTTTGATTCCCAGCTCTGCCGCCTGAGCTGTGGAGGCTTATCTGGGGAATTCAGATTAGCCTGTACACTCCCACACACGCCAGCTGGGTGGCCTTGGGCCAGTCACAGCTTCTCGGAGCTCTCTCAGCCCCACCTACCTCACAGGGTGTTTGTTGTGAGGGAGCAAGGGCAAGGAGATTGTAAGCCCCTTTGAGTCTCCTGCAGGAGAGAAAGGGGGGGATATAAATCCAAACTCTTCTTCTTCTTCTATAACTGGATATTTGCTAGATCTTTCCAGTTACCCATATCCACATGGATATCACCAGAAGATGACCTACAAATGGATTTTGTTGTAGAAGACGATGATTTTGGATTTATACCCCCCTTTCTCTCTTCTTTTTGTAAATTCTTTTTATTAATTTTAATGCTTCATCATTACAAAATTACAAACAATGAACTTATTTCTATAATGAAATAAAAAGACAGAACAATCTTAAGAAAGTAACAACGAATATAAAGTATTCAATCCAAAAGGCATGTATATGTAACAGTCAATTATGCCAGTAATGTTCATGAAAATTTACTATAGTTGATTATGGACTTCCCCATCAAGATAGCAGAATCTAAGGAATTAAAAAATCAAACAAGGTAAGTATCTTTTTACAGACATAATTCTTCTAATATTACACATTCCTTTTTAAAAATATTCATTCAAAAACATGTTTTATAATTGTTAGTTTTTGACAGTTCTTTTCCAGAAATTGCAAGTATTCCATGTTTTCTGATATCTACATCAAGTCTTTGATCTTTGTCAAGAGCCTATCTAATTGCATATATTCAGTAATTTGTGATAGTCAATCTTCTATCAGTTGATGATGATCATTTTTCCAATTGCTAGCAAATTTTAATTTCGCTGCTGTAGTCATATATAAAAATAGATTTTTTAAAATTCCCAACCCCAGTAAATATAGGTCAGGAGAAAAATCTACCTGTACCTTCAACGTCTCTTTTATAATATTATGAACTTTTTCCCATAAGTCTTTTATCTTTGGACAAGTCCACCACATATGTAATTGTGTTCCTGTATCTTTATGGCATTTCCAACAGTTCGTGGTATTATTTTTGTAGATTTTGGCAAGTTGGCTTGGTGTGAGATACCAACGATGGAACAGCTTCAAATAATATAAGGAGATGCAAAGGGGCTTACAAACTTCTTTTCCTTCCTCTCCCACAACAGATACCTGTTATGTAGGTAAGGATGAGAGAGTTCCAAGGAACTGTGACTAGTACAAGGTCACCCAGCAGGAATGTAGGAGAAGGGGAAACAAATCTGTTCACCAGATAAGATCACTCATATGGAGAAGTAGGGAATCAGACCCAGTCCTCCAGATTAGAATCCACCTGCTCTTAACTACTACACCACGTTGTAATAGAAAAATAGTCATCTGTACGCCCCAGATAAAACTGATATTGTCCTGAGCTTTTTAAGTCATTACTTTTCATTTCATTAGAAGAAAAAACACATATGGTGTTGACTGAAGTCTCGTGCCATGCAGAAAACTACTAATCTCTTATGAGTTGTTATGAAACAGATATGATGTATCATGAAAAACATTGTCTTATTCAGTAATTGGATAGCAATTAGGGATGAATACAGTTTTGTTATTCATCTTGTTTGTTTGTTAGGCTCAAGGTGGCTAACAACCGTGAATACAGTACATTTAAAATGTCACACAAATAATTTATGCTTAAAAACTTGTTGCTTTAAAATTCCATGTATTGTTTACAGTTTGATTCTTCATTTCTGGGGATTTGATCTGAAGATCTTGTATCAGTAGTCATTATTCCCAGTAGAGCAAAATTGCAGAGTAAAAAGGGAGTGTTCCACCCCTCCCTTTTTTGCTCAACCCCCCCCCCCCCGATTGGTGGAAATGCAGTCACTGAACAGGCCTGGAAATTCCATATATTGCAGTATCGTGATTACGTTATCATGATCAATATGCTCACTTTTGTATTCTGAGATGTATTCCTGACACTTACAGAACCATATCTAAGGAACAGGATAGTCTCCTGGACAGGCTTAAACTGCTCATTGAGAATTCCTTGAAAAAAGATCCAATCCAATGAGTGATCCAAGAGAATGGGGCCCCGATTCAGTTGCAAAATCCAGTCTAATTCGATAGTAATAATGTTCCTCTCTTTTCACCTTTCTTCTCTAGCCACTATTTGATCTTGCAGTACAATGTAACTGATATATGTGTTTGTGTATTCGTAATATCAGTGAATCGTGGAAACGGAGTTGTTTACTGACTAGGGGAAAAAAGATTAACCTGCTCCTATGCCTTAATAGCAAGCCAATCCACATGAATCAGGAGGGAAAGCTTCCCACAATATAGAGATAAACACTATCCTAAGCTAATGTTGAGCTTCCCTTAGAGATATAGAACCTGGCAACTGTATGTGACAATACCTGAATTTATTATAAGGTATTTTGTTTACTTTGGTATCTTACTCTTAAATCTTGTGGCATAATATAAAGTTTTCCATTTTTAGTCACTGTGCATGATAGGTAATCCTTCTTGTTTCTAATGGGTATTTCTGAACAATTGAGTCTGTATACTCAATTTTGTATACAGCATCATTTTTCTAGTGTTTGAGAAGTAAATAAAAATACAAGTGCATGCCCCTGATAAGCAAACCAACTAGTGAAAAAGATTATAATTAACCAGAAGTCAAATACTCCAAAGGGTTGGGAATGTTATCTTAGTGTTCTGACTGACTGGAGAAATCAAGCAATCTGATTGGCTCACATCCAGGTGGTTATTGTAACCACCTGGGTCAAAATGTTCTTGCTTAATCACTTGACACAGATGCCGATGCACTGAGCATGCAGAACAGGATAACACATAGTTGGAATGTTTCTTTAAATGGTTCATTTTATACTCATACAGTGTGTAGGCTGATCTTGAACTTCCTTATTTTTCAATGAATTCCACTGAATTTAATAATACATTTCCCCCCACAAGCTAATTCTCTGTACACACATTACTTCAACTTGGAAAAAGTACTCATATATGATGAGTACAAATATATCTACTTCTAAATGGTTGCCGTCAGATTAGTTATCCCCTTTGCCTCTTAAAAAGGTGTACCAAACTTATAGAATGTTTATGTGGTTTAGAATGGTTAGTACTAGTTGGCATCATAAGGACACAAGAAAAGACCTGCTTGATCAGACCAGTGGTCCATCTAATCCAGCATTATGTTTCATACAGTGGCCACCTAATGCCTCTGGAAGTTCACCAACAGGACATACAGACTGAGGACTTTCCCTGGATTCCTGGCACTGGCATTAAGAGGTTTACTGCCCCTGCAGTGGAAGTTCCCTTTAGTCCCCTTTAGTCCCATGGTTAGTAGCCACCACCAATAGCTTATCCTTCATGAATCTACTGAATTTCCCTTTAAAGCTATTTATACCTGTAGCCATAATTACATCCTCCGGCAGAGAATTTTACATTTTAATCACTTGCTATGTAAACAAATATTTTCTTTTGTCTGTCCTGTATCTACTGCCCATCAGGTTTTTTGGGACATCTTTGAGTTCTAGTATTTTGGGAGAGGGAGACAGTTTCTTTGTCAATTCTCTCCACCTTGTGTATAATGTTATAACCCTCTATCATGTGTCAAAAATTTAAAATTTCATAAATTCAAATAACAAATACAGTGGAACCTCGGTTTTCATTGCCTTCAGTTTTCATTGGTTTCGGTTTTCATCTATTTTTTCAGTGAAAAGTTTGTCTCAGTTTTCATCGATTTGCCTCGGTTTTCATCGACTGGCAGTAAAGTGCAGGGGTTTGTGGAGAAAAATCATCCGGACAAAGCTGTTGCAGGCCGTGTCTGCAACTTGTTTAATGACAATGTCTTGCCCCATTTCAGACAAATCTTAAAGAGGCATCAGAAACAGACCTCTTCGGACAGCTTTCTGGTGCAACATTGGTCCACTGGCTCTGAAGCTGGTCCTAGTGTTATTGTTTGTTACTGTTTTCAGCATTAAGCACTATATTCACCCCAAAATGTGTTTTTGGTATGTTTTGTGGAGTGCCTAGAATGGATTAATTGGATTTACATTGATTCCTTTGGAAAAGTTTGCCTTGGTTTTCATCGGTTTTGGTTTTCATCGATTCTTTTTGGACGGATTACCAACGAAAACTCAGGTTCCACTGTATAACAAAGCTGAGTCTTGAGATATGATTTGGATTCCTATGCTTATTAAACCTAGCAAGTAAAATATACTGTTTCAGAGACTATAAACTGAATTTCTTAATGAAAATATAAACATATATTTGGAGGGGATTTCCCACCTGTTATGCCATTGCTCTGCATAGAAATAAAAGGCATACACATCCATAAAGTGAGATAATTTAGAGACTAAAACCATTGGCATAACCGTGAAAGTGATCTTCATAAGATCCTGAGCTTTAAGCTTCCACAGCTCCAACCTCCTAATTATTTTGGTTGCCCTCTTTTGTACTTTTTCCAGCTCTTTGATGCCCTTATTGAGATATGACCAGAACTTCACAAACATTACAAGTGATGCCACACCATAGATCTATAAAGGAGTATTACACCCAGGCAGAGCCAACGCCAGGACAGGGTTTATGTAGGAGATTTTGGCTAATGAGACTAGGATCCTACAAGGACTCAGTCCTCTTCAGATGCTCTTCCTCTGCCATACCTAGCAGCAATGCAAGCACTTCTCCTTTTACTGTGTAATTGTAGGCTCTGCCTTTATCTCTTTTGTACAGCTGACTTGTTACTTGGCTGTTTTGAGATTGCTGATGGTTCTCCTACCTCCTATCATGTTCTGCCTTTGCTTGCAGGGAAGAGCTTGGAGCTGGCTCTGCTCTGAATTTCCTTGTGAGGAACCAGCTCTGGTTCCAGAATGTCTTCAAGCTCTATATCAGAGTGTCCAAGGACTGGCTCAAGACATAGCCCCAATACCAATCCTTGTCCGATGCTACAGTCTGCTTTCCTCCATTGGGGGAACTGTTCATTTATTCCTACTCTTTGCCTCTTGCCATTTGAACAATTTTTGATTTCAAAGAAAACACAACCTTTAATCTTATGACTCTGAGGCTTACGCAGGAGTCATTGGTGAGGCACCTTGTCAAAAGCCTTTTGAAAGTCCAAGTATATAGTATCAACTGGGCCATTGTTATAAGAACATAAGAACAAGCCAGCTGGATCAGACCAAAGTCCATCTAGTCCAGCTCTCTGCTACTCGCAGTGGCCCACCAGGTGCCTTTGGGAGCTCACATGTAGGATGTGAACGCAATGGCCTTCTGCGGCTGTTGCTCCCGATCACCTGGTCTGTTAAGGCATTTGCAATCTCAGATCAAAGAGGATCAAGATTGGTAGCCATAAATCGACTTCTCCTCCCATAAATCCTGTCCAAGCCCCCCCTTTTAAAGCTATCCAGGTTAGTGGCCATCACCACCCTCACTGTGGCAGCATATTCCAAACACCAATCACACGTTCGCGTGAAGAAGTGTTTTCCTTTTTATTAGTCCTCATATTCTTCCCCCCAGCATTTTCAATGAATGCCCCTGGTTTCTAGTATTGTGGGAGAAAGAGAGAAAAGAATTTCTCTCTGTCAAGCATTTTTCTACCCCATGCATAATTTTGTAGACTTCAAATCATTATCCCCCCCCTCAGTCAGCCTCCTCTCCGAAACTAAAGGAGTCCCAAACGCTGCAGCTATTACCTCTCCTCATAGGGAAGGTGCTCCAGTCCCTCAATCATGCATCCTTGTTGCCCTTTCTCTGCACTTCTTTTTCCTATCTCCTCAATATCCTTTTTTTTGAGATCTCGCGGCGCACCAGAACTGGACATTAGCTCCAAGCGCTTGGTCGCGACTCACTCGCTGCTTTATATATAAGGGCATGACAATCTTTGCAGTTTTATTATCAATTCCTTTTCTAATGATCCCCACCATAGAGTTTGCCTTTTTTCACAGCTGCCATGCATTGGAGTTGACATTCCCATGGAACTACTTCAACTAAGGCAGGCCCAAATCCCTCTTCTCCTGGTCTGTCAGACTGATAGCACTGGACCCCTGTAAGCGATGTATGTGAAGTTTGGATTTTTTGCCCCTATGTGCATCACTTCACATTTTGCTACATTGAACTGTGCATTTGCCATTTCTGAGCCCACTCACTCTGAATTTATCGCGGAAGTCCGGCTTGGAGCTCTTTTTCTGGCAATCCTTTTCTTTGTGGGTTCTCACCACAATTCTACATAATTTGGTATCATCTGCAAAATCCTTGGGCCACCAATTTGGCTTTCACCCACCCTACTTCCAGTGGTCATTTTATGAGGAATAGGTTAGCTAAGAGCACGCTGGTCCCAAAACGGATCGACCTTGGGGGACACCCACTCCCGACATCTCTCCATTGTGAGAATCTTCCCATTTACACTCCACTCTTTGTTTCCTGTTTCCTCAACCAGTTTTTTAATCCATAGGAGGGACTTCCCCTCTTATTCCCTTCATTTGCTGAGTTTTTTTTTCTCAGCAGTCTCCTGGTGGAGGGAATCTCTTGTCAAAAGCCTTTTGGAAATCTTGCAAGTAGACAATGTGGTCCAATCGGGAGTTCCAATCCCTGTCCACATGCCTGTTTACACCCTCAAAAGAGACTCCTAAAGTAAGGATTTGTAAGACAGGATTTGCCTCACCGCAAAGAAACCATGCTGACTTCCTTTCTCAGCCAGGTCTTGCTTTTTTCTACATGTTTTATAATTTTATCTTTAATGATAGATTCTTACTAATTTTACCAGGAACAGATGTGTCAAAACTGACTGGCCTGTAATTTCGGGTCCCCTCTAGATCCTTTCTTAAAGATTGTAGTGTGACATTGGCCCATCTCTCCAGTCTTCAGGGATGGAGCCTGATTTCAGTGGGATAAGTTGCATATTAAGAGTTGAGAAGATCAACAATTTCATGCTTTGAGCTCTTTAAGAACTCTTAGGTGAATGCAATCTGGGCCAGTGGGGATTTGGTAACATTTTAGATTTATCAATGGCTGCCAGAACTTCTTCCCCTTGTCTATATCACTATCTTCGGCTAGTTCCTTCGCCAGTTAAGCCTCCTAAGAAGCTTGGTTCCAGGGTGCAGGAATGTTCCTCACCTCCTCTTGGGTGAAGACATTAGATGCAAAGAATTCATTCAGCTTCTCTGCAATCTCACCTGCCATCTTTTTAGCACACCCTTTGTTCCCTTTTGTCATCCTAACGGGCCTAACTGGGCTTCCCTAGCTGGCTTCCTGCTTTTGATGTACTTGAAGAACTGTTTGTTTGTTGCTGGTCTTGATAGTTCTCGCAGCCATCGTTCCTCATAATCCTTTTTTGCCTCCCTTACAGCTAACTTGCTTCTCTTTTGCTAAATCACTCATTTGTGTTCCCTCTCATTAATTCTTCATCCAGCCAAACTGGACTTCCATTTTCTAAAAAAGACATTTTCTTTTTTTCTGATAATTTCCTCAACCTCTCTTGTTGTTAACCATGGTGGCTTTCTTTTGGACTGGGTGCTGCCTTTTTCTAACCTGTAGGAGACACATTCCAGCTGAGCTTTTATTACTGTGTTTTAAATAACCTCCAAGTATCCTGGACAGTTTGACTCTCTTGATTTTTTCCCTTTCAGCTTCCTCTTTGCACTATCCCCCCCCTCATCTTTGAAATTTCCCTTTCTGAAGGCGAATGTAACTACATTAGTAGTTGCCACTTGTTCGCATGCTTTGAGATACTGAATCTGGCAACATTGAAATTGGTATGTTATTTCCTATCGGCTCAACAACACTGACTTCCTGCACCAGGTCCTGGGTCCCACATAGAACTAGCTCTACGGGATCACCTCTCTCTCCTGGTTGGTTCCACAACCATCTGCTCCTAAGCCACAGTCATTTAGCATATCCAGGAATGCTCTCTCCTTACTATGACCTGTGAACATGCATTTTTTCCAGTTTATATGGGGATAGTTAAAATCACCCATTACCACTACATTTTGTTTTGTTGGCCTCTCTAATTTCTTTTCCATCTCAGAATCCTCTTGTGCACTTTGGTCCCAGGGGGACGATAATATATTCTTAATATTAAACTGTCCTTCACACACCTGGTATTGATGATATCCACAGTTGATTCTGTAGGGGAACCAGCTCCTTGCCTTGCATTGTCTATTTTATGTGATACTATGCTCTCTTTGATGTAAAGACAACTCCACCCCCAATGCGCCCTGTCCTATCCTTCCCCTGCTATAGAGCCTGTAGCCTGGTATAACAGAATCCCACTGGTTCCTCCTCATTCCACCATGTCTCTGTAATACCTTACACTATATCAAAGTCCTCCTTCAAAACTCTGTACTCTAGCTCCCCATTTTGAGGTCGAATAGCTTCTACTATTAGCATAGAGACACCTGTATGCACCCTGTCTCTGTATCCCCTTAACCTGGGATTTATGTGCTTTACCCTCAAGTCTTTTGTAGACACTATCCCTTGTCCACATGCACATTTGCCTATGTTCCTCGCTTGTATGTGGTTGATTTAGAAAAACCTCCCTCTCTGTCTGCATCCCGCCATAGATACTGTGTTATTCCGAACCAGAAGTCACCCTCAGCTCCTGTCGGCTTTCCCCCAGTGATCAGTTTAAAAGCTGTTCTGCCACCTTTTTTAATGTTGAGCGCCAGCAGCCTAGTTCCTCTTTGGTTAAGATGAAGCCCGTCCCGTTTGTACAGAGCCTGCCTTGTCAGCCCAAAAGGTCCCCAGTTCTGACAAAATCTGAAACCCTCTGCCCATACACCACCCAGCCTTCTCATTCACGCATTGGAGACCCTGTATCTCCGGCTTGCCCTGGCTTCCGGCCCTCGCTTGGTTGGAGCGGGTAGCATTTCTGAGAATGCCGCAGCGGAGGTCCTGGACTTCCAACCTGGCACCTAGCGGCCTAAATTTAGCTTCCAGAACCTCCGGCTACAACTTTCCCTACGATATGGTTGGTGCCAATGTGGACCACAACTGCTGACTCCACCCCAGCACCTGTCTAAAAGCCTATCTAGATGAAGAAGCGTGACATCATGGCAACGCGGCACCAGGCAGGCAAGTCACCATGCGGTCGAGAAGCCGTCTCTAAAACCCGACTCTCTACGGCACCTAATGGTCGAGATCACCCACTACAAGGGGAGCCCCACACACTCCCCGAGGGGAATCCTCAGTCTTGAGAAGGATGGCTGATCACCGGATTAAGGAAGGGATCCACCTAAAGGGGCATCTTCCCCCACCTCAGAGCTGGCACCCTCCATCCCCAAAGGCCTTCCATTCCGCATGACATCTGAAGAGAGCGGGGTGGGACCGGGGGGCACCTGGGAAGTGGGACCGGCTGTTAGGTCCCCTGAAAGCCTCGATCTGTCACCCTCTCTGCCTCTTTCCAGCTTCTCCCGGGTCTGCCACCTTGGCTTCAAAGAGAAACGCCTGCCGTTCCTTCCAGGTGCCAGGAGGCTCGTTACAGCAGAGGGCACACTTTTGGCTTCTGTCCTGGTGGCAGATAGTCATACATGTGACACTCAGTGCGAAAACACTTTCGGAAAGCCCCCATCCCCTGCTGGCTTTCTGCCCTTCATATCTGATTTGTTTTAGATGTTGCAAATATTAAGCTTTTAGTCACTTGCCCCCCTGGAGGCCTATCTGCGCATTAGCTATCTGTCAAATATGTCGCTTATTAATTTAAAAAACAAAGATAGAAATTAAATTAAATTGCGGCGCCCGCTGGAGTGTGGCTTTGAGAAAAGCCCTCCAAAATGAACACCAGCAGGTCACTCTGCTCTTCCTGTGCCAAAGTCTTCTTCCCACTGCTGCTACTCACTGTCTTGGTTCCAGAGACTGAACTAAAGCCCACCTCTCAGGACAAAAGAGGGACAGGAGATGTGAACTCTGTTAACCCTGTTAGGCCCCACCTTCCAGATTCAGCAGCCTTACAAGGAGAGAAAAAGAGAGTAACCCCTGTTAAAATACACTGTTTTTTTTTAAAGCTGTGGCTTTGAAAAAAAAACCCCTCCCAAAATATGAACCACCAGCAGGGTCACTCTGCTCTTCCTGGCCAGAGTCTCTTCTGCTGCTACTCCTCTCTGCTGGTTCCAGAGACTGAACCCAGCCTAAAGCCCACCTCCTCAGGGACAAGAGGAGCAAGAGATGAACTCTGTTAACCCCTGTTAAGCCCCACCTTCCAGATTCAGCAGCCTTACAAGGAGAAAAAGAGATAACCCCTGTTAAAATACACTGTTTTAAAAGCTGTGGCTTTGAGAAAAGCCCTCCAAAATGAACACCAGCAGGTCACTCTGCTCTTCCTGGCCAAGTCTCTTCTGCTGCTACTCCTCTCTGCTTGTTCCAGAGACTACATGCTTGATCAGTTTCTTGAAGAACTCCAGAAGGTTGGTGAGGCAAGACCTCCCTTTGCAGAAGCCATCCTGATACCCTCACAGAGGAGCTTTGCTTTGCTCCTCTATGTGCCTAATAATTCTGATTACAATTTCTATTAGTCTACCTGGAACAGATGTTAGGCTAATAGTTTCCTGGCTCCCCTCTAGGCCCCCTTTTAAAAATTGGTGTGATCTTTGCTGCTCTCCAGAGTTCTGGTTCTGAATTTAGTGATAGGTTATATAAACAAGTTAATAGATCAATTATGCCACCTTTGACTTTCCAAAGAATTCTCAGGTATATGCCATCTGGAGCTGAAAACGTATCAGTTTTCATTTTCCCCAATAGTTCTGGAACTTCATCTTTCTTCACCTCAGTTTGCTGCAGGTCTTCAGACTCGTTTCCTGAAAACAGTGGTTGTGGCATGGGTACATGCTTTATACTTTCCACAGTGAACTCATGCAAAAAAAATGCATTGAACATCTTTGCCATCTGTTCATCTTCTTTTAGGATTGTTTTTTATTCCTTGATCTTCTAAAGTTGCAATTGCTTCTCTGACTGGTTTCCTGCTTCAGATACATTTAAAGGAATGTTTATTATTTATCTAGATGCTTTTAGCAATCAGCTTTTCAAATTCTCTCTTTTCATGCCTAATTATTGATTTACATTTATTTTGCCAGAGCCTGTGATCCCTTCCATCCAATGCATTGGGGCAAACCTTCCACTTTTTAAAATAAGCCTTTTTATTTTTTATATCTTCCTTGACTTGTGTTGTTAACCATGGAGGCATTCTTTTAGACTTGGCAGTGCCTTTCCTAATGTGAAGTTCACTCTATCTGGGTTTCACATAAGTGTGGTTTCAAGCAGGTGATATAATAGGATCACTTTGTCTTTGGGAGATCTGTACCTATGATGGATAAAAGAAAAATTAGCATGTAAAATAATCCCTCATAATCCCTATGAGGAAATGTTAATCTACTGGGCATTATTGCCCTATCCTGGGTTAGGTAATGATGTTTGACATTGTGTTTCAGGGAGATTTGCCTCCAGAGACAATATTAATTTCAAAACAATCTACTGCTTAGATTTCCACAGGCAATCTTCAGGGATCATAGATGTTCCTCAAGTGTCTGTTGAAAGAGGAAAAAACAGATTTGAGACAAATACCATCTGCTCATGTCACATGGTTTACAGGTGTTGGAGGTAAACTTTGATGACAGGAAACTTTGCATGAATACAAATGATTGTTTGCTAAATGGCAACGGTAACCACAATGTACACAAGCTACTCAAGTCACTGTATACATTATGCTTTCTATCTTATGTAGGGGCATGCACTTCAAACATTGGTATCCAATATACAAGGATATAGCATCCATTGTAACGTATATTGACTCTTCTGTAATAGAAAAACCTTCCACCAAATTAATAAAATGTGCTGTGTCTTTAACATATGATAGAGTTTCCCATACTGTAGTGTTATTCATATTTATAATTGTTTCAGAACATTAGGGGAAACAGAACACCATCATCTTTAGTTAAGAAGACAGTGGTAAGCTATGCTACCAACATGTAGAAGCACTGTATTTAATATGTGTATGACAACTACAGTGTGTCAGACATAGTAATGCAAAGTGTGATTATAGCATGCATTTGGGACTAGTCTTAAAGAAGTACAGCAAGAACAAAATGGATTTACAGCGCTTTCCGTTGACTTCACCTGAAGGCAAAACTTTTTTCTTCTTGACTTTGTGTTTAGCTCACCCCATTATGCATTTTTGCCTTGAAGGAATTTGTCTGTAATATTTTTTTGCTGCAATTGGTTTCTTTCTTGTTACCTCTGTTTTGGAGTTCATGTTCAGATCTATATTACTTTGCAGTTTTGGTTTAAATATGGATTATGGATGTTTGTTGTTCATAATTGTATTTTTGTTCATTATTTGTTGTTCATTGTTGTTCATTATTGTATTTTAATCTGATTGTGCTCTACTTACATGCTGTACACCGCCCTGAGCCCTTCGGGGGAGGGCGGTTTATAAACCCAACAAATAAAATAAATAAATAAATAAATAAATAAATAAATAAATAAATAAATAAATAACACATTATGCAGATCTGTAAATATCTAGTTTTATGTGTGGCTAACAATGACATCATATTTATTTATTTATTTATTTATTTATTTATTTATTTATTTATTTATTTATTTATTAAATTTATAGGTCGCCTCTTCCCCGAAGGGCTCGAAGCGGCTCACAACATGACTGTTTCCAGAACAGTAAATCAATATAACATAAAATCTAACTCATTAAAACTCAGCAGCAATATTAATTTACAACATGGTATCTTTCTAATTGTTGCTTGTCTGTGCCAGAACACACAGTACATGTTGTATTGCTTTGCTGTTGTATTATTTATACTGTAAACCTTTCCTTTAGTGGTATTTAGTGGCATAGGAGGTTACGAGCTCGTGTATCTAATCTGGAGGTACCGGGTTTGATTCCCCGCTCTGCCGCCTGAGCTGTAGAGGCTTATCTGGGGAATTCAAATTAGCCTGTATACTCCCACACATGCCAGCTGGGTGACCTTGGGCTAGTCACAGCTTCTCAGAGCTCTCTCAGCCCCACCTACCTCACAGGGTGTTTGTTGTGCGGGGGGAAGGGCAAGGAGATTGTAAGCCCCTTTGAGTCTCCTGCAGGAGAGAAAGGGGGGATATAAATCCAAAACTATTATTATTATTATTATTTAAATTTTAAAAGGGCATTTTCTTTGGAAAGACCTGGCCATTGAACGCTGGCCAAACATGATGGCCTGTAGGCCTGGTCTTCAGAGTTTGGGAGCAAACTGCACTTCATATTGAAAATAGTGTCCCTTTAAAATTTTCAAGAAACATTATTTTGAATGCCAGCAAAGGCAGCCACCTGGCTGCAGGCTCTGTTCTCCTCATGGGCAATCAGGAAGAGAGAAAAAGGTCACTCCAAATAATGTCCCTTTAAACTTTAAAGGGGCATCATTTTCAGTTAGAGGTAATCCTCCAGGTCAGGATGGATGATAGTGGATGACCTGGATCTAGCTTCTCAAATGCAGTGGAGGGACTGTGCTTCCCCGCCCCACAGGAGGTAAATCAACATATAACCTGCATGGGGGTGCTGGTTTTCTGTGGTATATCTTTTACAAATCCAATCCCAGCTCTTGCAATTTCACATTACTGGCAAAGGCCTCTATACTGATTCTCTTTGTAGAAGTTTACATTTTGGAAATTCCAAATCGCAATAACAAAATGGGTAAACAAAAGTCTCATGTGTCTGCAGCACTACAAGCACATGGAATTGGTAGCAATGTGGTGGAGAATACATAGATGCAGAGGAATGGGATATATTTGGGGGGAGACTTTTAGGCAGCATTAGTCTCTTCTAAAGAATGCAGTTTTTAAAAAGCCTACTCTTTGAAAGTGTGAGTGGGGGATACATAGCTCAACCCCTCTGCAGGAATAAGTGTGTCACCATCTACAGATTGGTTTAAGAAATGCTGTGTGCATTGGGAGGATAGAACTCTGCCCTCAAGTTTACGGCTACCTGTCACTTCTAATAGCTTCTTTTTCAGAGATACGATGAACATATGTGCAGGATGTCCTGCAGGGGGCCTACTAGCAACCTGTCTTTGAAATGGCAGAGAAGCTGCTTCCGTGTGACCTGAATAATGGCGCTTCTCATCTCACCCTCCTGCTTGACATGCAGCTCGTGTAAGCAAGAGGCACCTAGCAGCCCTGCTGATATGGCTGTTGTGTAGCACTTATTGCTTTGACACATTTAAACACAGCACCTCTGTAATTTGTCTCGACATGATATCATCTTTTGTCTCAGCAAACTGACCCTTTTATATGTCTTTGTTCAGTTTTCTTTTGCTCTCCCAGGATCTTGCCTGCATTGACAGGGGACAACAGCACTGAATGGGGGTGAGGGGGTGGGGGAATAAAATGCTATGCCCAAAAGAAAGATCAGTATAACTGTTATTTTATGTTGGTGGTGTGTGTTGAGAAGCATATGTTGTGTATGCTGGTGTACACATGCAGGACAGGAAAAGAAACAACTACTAGAGGGCCCTGAGAGGGTGAGGATGTGAGTTGTAAGGTATGTAAGACTCTTCATGCTTTGGTGATTTAAATCTATTTTGAACCGAAGTGTAAAAGGTGTGTGTCAGTGTTGTAGAATTAAACCAGGTGACTTTGGAGTGCATGGATAGTAGCTTTTCTCTTTAGATTTCTGCAGTACTCTACAGAGTGTTTTTTTAAAAATATCCTCTGCATGCGACATGAGGTGGCATTTTAGTTAGTGTGAGACTGGAGTGAAGCATTGCCCATGCATGATTTTTTCCTTCACAAGAATGCTTTGTGAATGACTCTTGTAAGAAGTATTTTGATGACCTTGGAATAGAAAATTTCTTACTGCTCTGATACAGTTCAAAACGAAGCAAAAATGTGGTGCATCGTTGTAGCTCCTGTACAGTCCCATGTGGGACTGCGCTTGCGCAGGGTCAACCGCAGAGCATTTTAGATAGCATATTAAGTACTATTGCCAAAAAATAAGTTCTCCCCTCCCAGGGCCATAGGCCTGGGCTAGTTACTTTCCTGGCCCACGTCATGTGACTAGGGAGGAAGGGCACACCCCTTTCCTCCAGATCTTCCTTTGCCACCACCAGGAGTAGAGGTGGTTTCAACTCCCGAAAGCTGAGCTTTGTCGAGGTTGTTCATGAACATCTCTAGGATAGTGTAGATTGTTTTTTCTTTCTCAGTTTTGTTCAGTTAGTGTGGCTTTGTTTCGTGTTTTTCTTTCCTTTGGGTTAGTAATTTTCTGGTCTGTGTGCCTTCCCATGTTCTGAACAAGACAAGATGGCACCTGCCAAGAAATGCTGCACTTGTGCTGTCTCTTTGATGGCGACTGCCGATCACACCAAGTGTGTGATCTGCCTTCGGGAGAGCCATGTTTTGGCCTCCTGTAAGGGATACTTAAAGTTTATTCACCAGATGGAACCTCTGCACATCTGGGCGCAAATAACGGCACTAGAATTGATTAGACCATAATTGTGACAGGGGGCAGGGCACATGGTGAGTTCCAGAGCACTGAGCATTCATGCCCTGGGCCGGCTGGGTGGCCTGATCGCGTGATGTGCACGAGTTCAAGGGGTGGTGCACGCTCCCTATATATTAGGCAGCACGCGGTTGCTCCAGCCTTCTTCGACACCTGGAGCAAATTGACCCACCCTCCCTCTCCATTTGGGCAGGGTTTGATTCTTAATTTGTCTTAGCCTTGGTGGTTTGGGCAGAGGAGCACATCCTTATGGGGAGGTTGGGCTTGCGCGCTGGACCTCCCCACGGTTGGGGGCCTCCATAAGAGGCTTGGGGTGGGGCGGACTAATGGCACATGCCATAGAGGCTTCTGCAATCGAGCCCGACACCTCTGCAGGAAGGGGGCCACAATGGGCGGGCCCCCATGTGACCCAGTACCTCTCTGTCCCCCCCAATATGGATTGGGGCTGGTGCCGGGGTCAGCCAGAGGTGCTGACCAGCTGCTCGGATGTGCTCCTCTTGCTTGCCCAGCTTCTGCCTCCTGCTGCGGCTCATGAGCTGCGGCTCATTTTAATTCCAAGACGTGTCCTGTGGTTATTCACCAGATGGAACCTCTGCACATCTGGGCGCAAATGCAGTAGTTTGCAATTTAGAGCGGAGTAGAGCAGGGTGGGAATGTGTCCTGAATTAAATAGGTTCCCTTCTGACCATCTGGACTCCTTGCCCTACTGCCATTCCTAATAAGCCTAAGGAGGAGACTAAAATATTGAAATTTTAGCTCAGTACCTGAGACCTGGAAACCTTTGCAAAAGGGACAAGGTCATGTCATTATGTTGCTTAAAAAGGAAAGACATGGGTGAGTCCAGACACTTACCTAGGGTGGCTCATTTAATTATGTATTTATTTAATTCTTACAAAATGTATACCCTGTCTTTTCTGCTCTCAGAAGGACTACCAAGGCAGCTAATAAATTAAAAATATACATAATAAAACCATCTTAAAACTATGGTGCTGTAATGTGTTTCACTCTATGTCTATCTTGCCTGTTCTATGTAGCCTTGCTCCCAATTCTTCCAGTTAGGTGAGGGGATTGTGTTGAGGACAATGCAGTGTGAAAGGTGTTGTGGAGCTGCAGCTTTTTCGAGACAAAAGCTGCCCTTCAGTGATAAATTTTTGCCCTCTGCAATTCAGGCTGGCTACTGAATTAAATCTTGCCTCAGCCACTTAGAAGTCAAGATGCAAGCATAAGTTCTGCAGATCACAGTTTTGGAGCAGTGATGTGGGCTTTCCCCCCTAATTTCCCTATTGCCATTACTCCTTTTGTTTGCCTCTAATACTGTTTGCCTAATTCATAAGGTCACCATAAATTGGAAGCAGTTTGATGGCACTTACACACACACATGCACAAAGTTCTCATAATTTACTGCAGCATCTATTATGTCCCACATTCCCCTATTTCTGCTTCCTCCTTCTCCATCTCAGCATAAAGTCATACATTGTGAAGTCTTTGGTCATTGTATCACTCATCTGACCACCTGGTTCAGTAAAGGCCTTAGAAATTCACCCATAACTTTCAAACTCTCCTGATCTCCTTTCAAATCCCTTCACAGAGCCTCTGGTGAATCCCATTTCACTTCTGGATTTGTGGCTGGAAGAAGATAAGAGCTTTGCTTTTAGCAAGGTTCCGGTTTAAATTCCTACCTTAATATTGCCTCTGACAGTCACTCTGCCAACCTGACTATGGCATTATACAAGTCTGGCTTGTTGCCACCCAGCTGCTCAGTCTTTGTGATTGACAGAATGAGCAGCACGTGAGAGGCCACAGTCTTTTCAATGCATTGGAGAAACTAGCTGAGAGGTGCCTGAAGTGGGCCCAGGGAATGGAAAAAAAACCCCAAACCTTCTTTAAAAATCAACTGTCCCCCCCCCCCCCACACACACACACACATCAGAGGCTGGAAGGACACTAGGAAAAAAAGAGGTAGCAATCTTTTCCTTGCTCTTTATTTGCTATAGCAAGACAAATATTTCCCATATTCACCCCATGTATACCATATTGTGTGCAGTCCTTCGCCCCTCTTCATGGCTGAGTATATTTCAAAATGTTTTAAAAGACATGTGCAATTGTGCAGTTAGTTAACATACTTATATCCCACCTTTCCTTCAAGGAACTGAGTGCATACAAAACAGGCAATTCAATATAGAATTCAAACTAGTATAACAACTGTATGATGTACATCAAGCTGAAAGATAGGCTCATTCTGCACATGCAGAATAATGCACTTTGAAACTGCTTTCAATGCTCTTTGAAGCTGTGCGGAATGGCAAAATCCACTTGCAAACAGTTGTGAAAGTGGTTTGAAAACGCATTATTTTGCGTGTGCAGAAGGGGCCATAGTGACCAGCAGCTCTACCTGCTAGGGCAGAGTCTGCAGCTGTCTAACAAAAGCAAATGGATGGAAACACAAAATGTCCCTGGCCACCAACATGCCAGGCAAACTGTACTCTTCAAGATGCCAGTCTGACAGCCGTATCCACAAGGCCTGGTACCCAGCCTGGGCACCACAGCCAAACCAGGCCACTCTTCCTATGGAGGCTTTCAGGTGGTTTGGAGAGGCTTGAAAAGTGAAAAAGCCTCCTTGCTTCCAAGGAACCCCTGTTGGGCTGAATGGGCTAGCCACCTTTTTGGAGGCATAAATCCAAGGCCTGAGCCACTGGTGCAATGTGGGCAATAGCCTGGAGGCAGCCAACTAACATCAACTCTTTCCCCGGCTATGCCACCGCCCCCACTACTCTGACAGCTGCCCTGGGATGCTGGCGCAGTGTTCGGAGAGATGTCCCACCGCCGGGGAGCTGCACAGCAGCTTCATGCTGGCAGATCTGCCCCTCCACCAGGGCAAGTGCCCCGGAAAGGGTGAATCCACCTGTGCCACATCACTCCAACAGGCATATTCACTGCCTCCCTTTGGACGGGGCTGTGAGTAACTTGGGATGGGATTTTCTGCTCTCTAAATGTCCCAGGAGCTACTGACCAGGGTTAGTTCTTTTTTTGCCTAGATCAGTAATGGCAAACCTATGACGCACGTGTCAAAGGATGTGCCAGGATGTTTTGGATGACGCACTAGAGTTCACAAACACTTGACAACAACTTTTCTCTCTGTCTGAGTCGTTTTTGTAGTGATTTGATATTTCTTTATATAATATATAGCACCACACACCTGTGTGTGTTTGTGTGTGTGTGTGTATGAGAGAGAGAGAGACAGACAGACAGACAGACAGACAGACATGCCAGCAGAGTCAAGTTAGGCATTTTCTGAATTTTTGTACACACTGAGCCCGAAAGGTTCACCATTACCATTTGGTACAGCTGCAGCTGCCATCCAGTCATTGCCACTCATTGCCAAAGTACTGAGGGTGCTTGGGTCTGAGCTTTATGAAAACATAAAGCAGAATCTTAGCATATTAATTGAACCAAATGCCATGTCTCCCTGTGATGTTGCTGACCCATTGTGAACAGGAGGGGGGCCAAACTGGCCCTTTTACTGTGACCTTATCACTTCATTCTGTGGTTTAATACAGACATTATTCTCCTATACTTAGAAAAATCCTCCCTACAGAACCAACTTACATATTACTTTAGTGGCACATGGTTGCGGATGTTAAATTGTTTCATTGTGGTTGATCCTTGAACTGCTTTGACATTATGTAAAAACATCTGTCCATGTTGCTTTCATTGTCTTGCTCAGGCAAGCAGCACACCTAAGGCAGTGCTGAGAAATGGCGAAATGATGGTAGTTTCGTCCTCTTCTGGATGTGCAGGAGGGAGAAGCAGTAAAGCATATATTGGCCCCTTTTTCTGTTGTACTACATTAAGTGAGGTGTATAATGTGTAACCTTCCATTGAGTGTCATCAAGACATGACTGACTTGTGGCAACCAGTAGGGTTTTCAAGGCAAGAGACAAACATATATGATTTGCCATTGCCTTCCTCTGCATAGCATCTCTGGTATTCAGAGGCGTATCTAGGAAAACTGGAGCCCGGGGACAAAATCTGTTTGGCACCCCCCCATGGGCCAGACACTCAACCCCTCCCCCACCACGACCAAACAATGATTTTTGCACCAGCTCACAAAACACTTCCCACCCCCAGCAAAACATACATGGCTCTCTCCCCAACAACTCTCCTAATTTTGTCCTCACACCAACCCTATGAGGTAGGTTGTTACCTGAGAAACAGCTCCAAGCCAGTGCAAGTCGGTATTAAGCATTTAAATCTTTCACAAATCACCCTCCACTGGGGGGCGCCCGGGAACACAGGGTACCCCATGTCCCCTAGGTAAATACGCCACTGCTGGTATTCCTTGGAGGTCTCCCATCTAAATACTTCTCACCTTAGCTGAGATCTGATGAGATAAGGGTGGTCTGGGCCATCCATATCAGGGCTAAGTGAGGTGTACCACGTGATCATTCAGAATCCGCTCTAAGTAGTGATCATAATACTCAACAATGTCTATACTAACATAACATTGCTAAGTTGTAGTTATTCCTGCCCTTCTCCAGCAACTATATAAAAAGACAATGATGGCTCTTATAGACAGCTCTTACAGGGCAATTGCTACAGTTGACTCACTATTCGGATTTCTAAAATCCATAAAGAGCAATGGTTACTGGGTGTGGGGCTTCATGCAGCTGTCCTTCCCGTCTTGTGTGAAGTAATCCTTATGATAGTTTCAGTTTGCCGATGGACTGTGGAGAAGCCAGATGTCTGATGGCCCTTTTGTACTGTTTTTGTCAGATGGCTATCGCTGACTACATAAAACACGAGGCCACAAAAATATGGCGGCTTCTGTGCCTGCATAAATCTGAACCTCGTGGCTCCACAAGGGAGGCGTACGAACTCTAGAATTTTGGATTGCGAATTAAGACAACATCTGGAAAAAAAATAGAATCAGTCATGACATGTCATGAATTTGCGAAAGGGTCTTTTAGCCATGCTGTTTTCAGAATCAGGGCACCCCGAGCCATCTTGCACAGCAGAGCAGAATGTTTATAGCAGGTGATTCATCCCATTTAAAAAAAAAACTGCATTTTGCATCGAAAAAAGATGATGAAGTTTGATGTTCAACCCTGAGAATGAATTTTTGATAACAGTATTACATTCTGATAAATCCCTTGACACTGTTACTTTATTTGATTATCATTTGAGAAGCATAGCTAGATCGTTGCCCTTTTTTACCAATTGAAAGAAAATGAAGACCTTGCAAATGCAGAAGGGTTAAAGCAGGGGTAGGGAACCTGCGGCTCTCCAGATGTTCAGGAACTACAATTCCCATCAGCCTCTGTCAGCATGGCCAATTGGCCATGCTGGTGAAACTGATGGAAGTCTGTCCCTGATCATCCTGGAAAAGCATCCCCTGGAGTTAAAGAGTTTCAAAAGAGCAGGTGTTTGTGTTGATATTTTCATATTTGCAGCTTTGAAGAGAATGAAGTAGTCATAGGACAAAGAAGTCCTATACTAGGATGCTTGTTCTTTTTAGGAAACGGGTAGCATTTAGCTGAAAAATGCACAAGGGGTAGCACAGCTACTCTGCTAGGGCAAATTAAAGCTAGCAACGTTTTCATCCAAGGATACATGACTTCATTCCTTATTAGAATCAATGAGTCGTGTAACGATGTATTCCTACCAGATGGTATACTAGACCCGATCAATTGCATATAATAAATTGCTGTGATGATATGAGAGCTACACTTCCCCCACCCTGGGCATGATGGATATGCTTTGAACATGTTTTCAGTTGAATGGCGCCCCCCCCCTTTTTTTTTGCTTCCTGTTTCCAGCATGCTGTGGGCATTTGTGACAACTCTGCTCTTTTAATCCAGGCCAGTGTTTAAGACTGCTGCAGTACGCTCCAGGACTTAGTGAGACCAAAAACAGAGAAAAAGGACATTGTTGTTACTGCAGCTGTAACCCATGCCATTTTAGTATTTGTGCTTTGGGATCTTAGGATAAGAGCTCACTGAGCATGTGCAGTTGGTAAGCTTGCTTACTTATTACCAACTGCGAGAGCCCCACCCTCCTCGGTTGAGCTGGAAGTAGGAGGAGGAAGGCCTACAGCTCAATTGAGGAAATTTTTACAGGTATGTGTTGGGACCAATAAGAAAGAAAGGTATATTAGAATTTCCCCAATGTAATGGAAGGGTGTATTAGTTTGTTAATTATGTAACCCTCCTCAGTTGATCTGGCCTGCAGTAGGAGAGGGAGGGCCTACAGCTCAATTGAGGGAATTTTGAGGAAAGACCTGCTGCAGCTACATCCTGTGCAGAAGACCAGATGAGATAAAGAAGCCCTGCTTTATTAATAGTTTGGACTTTCTTGCTGTTCTTTCTTTATTGGGCACTGTTAGTAGTGGTAACTGTTTTGAGTGCTTTTCTTTAAAAAAAGCACTGAAGATTTTGTACAATTGAGTTGTGCTCTGTGTGTGTGTATTAAATGTTCACTGATATTTATTCTTGGCTGTTTCTCCATGGGTGGAATACAGCGTCCCAGGGACGCTAAAAACAGCGTCCCTGGGGAGGGGTTCGCACGGCCGCCGCCACAGCAGGAGCAGCCTCGCAACCCCCGAGCGGCGCGCAGCCACTGTTTCTGAACCTCGCTCCCTGGGCGAGGTATTGGGAAAGCAACATGGCTTTCAGCAACAGCTGCCATGCAACAGCGGTAGCACCTGGAAGAGCCATTTCCCCCCCCCCCCCCCCCCCCCCCCCCCCCCCCCCCTTCCCGAGCGCCTACCTTGTCTCCTGGCTTCCGGCTTGTCACAGAGGCCAGGGGACACGCCCCCTGGCTTGCGACTCCAGAGCCGTCACTCCAGGCTGCAGGGGCCTGTCCCCTGGCTTCTGCGATGAGCTGGAAGCCAGGAGACAAGGTAGGCATTCAGCGACAGCGAAGCCTGTGCGAAGGCTGTGCTGCCGCCTGTCGCCCTCCTGGGACCGTCCATGCAAACGGTCCCAGGGGGGTCCATCGGCATTGTTTATGCCGATGCACCCCCACACTGTTGCGGTGCGGAAAGGGCCCTTAAATGATAGAAAGTTGTGTTTAAATTAGAGGTTTGTTCATTTGTTCAAGCAATTTCATATTTGTTTGTCAAGCCACAGGGTGCTGTCATATATTAATTTCCCAGGTGTCCAATGGAGATTGATGTGGCCAAGGATAAGAAGGTTACACAGCTACACACAAACGAAGAACCTATGTTATTAAACTGTGCTCCTGTTTAAAATGGTGGTACCTCCATGTTTCAGTATCTAGCTTTAAGAACAAAACAAATGCCCTCTGAATTCAGTAAAGCACTCCACACAGTGGTGGGATTCAAATAATTTAACAACCGGTTCTGGTGGTAGGATTCAGAAGAAGAAGAGTTTGGATTTATATCCCCCTTTTCTCTCCTGCAGGAGACTCAAAGGGACTTACAATCTCCTTGCCCTTCCCCCCTCACAACAAACACCCTGTGAAGTAGGTGAGGCTGAGAGAGCTCTGAGAAGCTGTGACTAGCCCAAGGTCAACCAGCTGGCATATGTGGGAGTGTACAGGCTAATCTGAATTCCCCAGATAAGCCTCCACAGCTCAGGCGGCAGAGCTGGGAATCAAACCCGGTTCCTCCAGATTAGATACACAAGCTCTTAACCTCCTACGCCACTGCTGCACTCCAACAGTGGTGGGATTCAAATAATCTAACAACCGGTTCTGGTGGTAGGATTCAAATAATTTAACATTTGGTTGTTTACAAGAATCATTTTAACAACCGGTTCTGCCGAAGTGGTGCGAACCTGCTGAATCCCACCACTGACTCCACACATTATGCTGACAAAACAACACCACCACCAAAAACCAAAAGATTAAGACCATAAACTAAGAATTTTGTTTTCTTTTCCCACTTAAAAAAAATCTTAAGAAGGTCTAGTGATCTTGAAAGCTTATGCAATGTGCATTGTTATATTGGTTGGTCTTAATGAAAAGTATTGCACAATTTTTGATTTTGGTCTGTCCAAGTTGTTAGTCTTGGGAATTTGCGAGTGTTCAAAATCCCCGGCACTGCCTGCAGTTACATTAAGTACTAATAATTTTGTATCATTATTATGCTTCCCTATATTGTATTATAGCTCACATTGTGTCTAAAAGCTCCTCTTCTGTACTAATAACATGCATATTCTATGTCTGAAATGTAAATATCACCATCCAAGCTGGAAATACAAAGTCAAGCATTCTAAAATCAATTTTACCTACCCATTACTTTCTTGTGCTATAGTAACTTGCCTAAAATGTTTGGAAATGCCATGTTTACAGCAAGCGTCCATGTTGTAACATTTTATCCTTACCAAATGTATTTTATCATACCCAAAATAGATCAGTAAACATACAGTTTAAAGGGAAAAAATTGATAATTGTATTCTACAAAAGCACTCAAGTAAATGGAATATAATGAAAATGTTGACATTTAAGGGTTTTTTTCACAGAATATTTCCAGGGTGATAATTTCCTTTAATGCTTTCTTTGATGCCATGCTGAGCATATGGTAAAAATATTCAGACTCACTTTTCTGGCTTGGCTTCATTGAATTCATCATAATATGATACACAAATGAAATGAAAATTTTGTTTTAAATAATAATCCCTATAGATCTCGGTGCCTGCTAGAAATGAAAACTTCGAAACAAGGAACTGTGCGGAATGAATATTTAGCGGTCATCTTCAAATTGGCCATGATACTAGCAGTGCAAATTTACTCATAAAGAGGTTCCAATGAGATGGTACATTCCATACAGATTTTCAAGAGTTAGTGTAAATTGTACATTTAATGGGTGCTTGATGAGAGTGCATAAAATGTGATTTGAGCACATTAATGCGAGTGATGTTAATATATGAAAATTTAAGAATATAGGTATTTTATCAGATCTTCTACTGAGTATTGAAACCCTAAGATCAGGATTTATTTTCCTCAGGTTCCCCTCATCACATTAAAATTGGTGTAAATAGCAATTATACTATCACAGTTATCACATGAAGAGAGTAATCATGGACCTCTCAATCATGGACTTGCAAAGCGAGTACATATATTTTCATTCTCTGGGCAGCAGCACAGGTGGTTGTATCTTATTCCTTTGGTTGGCTTATTGCTCTTCCTGTACCTGTGGTCAAGGCGTCATGTATCCATATAACAATAATTGGCAAAGAAAAGTTAGTTTTTCACTTAATTTGTGGACTGACCCATCTTTAGTTCAACTTGGTAACTTAACCATTTGACATGCTGCTTGTTTTTACTGTTCCTTGAACACTGAAATAATATGAATGAAAATTGGAATGTATGTTCACAATTCAGATGGGTGGTTTGAATTTAAATACCTTGGTGGTGGGAGAGAAAATAAAATAAAGTACATGAATAAAATATGTTGTAATGTATTATCTGCCTTGAAATGAAAAATATCTGAAAGAAAGTTTAATTATATGTTCTGACAGCATGCTGTATTTCAAAGTTGAATCCAAGCCGGATCCCTGCATCATATTCTAAAGATACAAGATCACATAAGCAAATTCATTTACACATAGGCTGTTTTTACATGGTCAAAATATCCTGGGGTGAGCACAGAAATATCCCTGTGCAGCCAGGAATTCCGCACAGCTCCCGAAGCTGCACTAGGTCTGCCCCAATGTCCCCCCATGATATTTACCTTAGCCTGGAATTTTCAAAAATCCCCAGTCTGGAGATTCTTTTTAAAAATCCTGGTGTGATGTTGCTTGTACCTGTGCCATGCAAAAACCAATCAGGAGCAGGACTGGTTTATTTTTCCAGCTGGCTGATCTTCCTGCCTGACTTCATTCAAGCTGCCACTCAAAAACAGCAGCAAATCAGAACGTGGGATACCGGGCAAGCTCACAGGTGCTTGCAACTGCCACTCAAAAGCAATAGCCAATGAGAACAATAACTTGGTCTATTTTTCTCAGTACAAGCTTTATTTTAAATCAATTAGCCAACCTATTCACTAGTTTTCTCCCTCTGACAGCAAAATCTTATTTTAAACCATACACAACACAGATCAATTTTTCCATTCCCACAGTACATACACAAAGAAACCAATTGGGGCAGATCAAATGTATTGTTTCCGCCCAGCCAGCTGATCTCCTTGCCTGATGTCTATTCAAGTGACCACTCAAAAGCAACAGCCAATCAGAACAATAACTCAGTCTATTTTCTTCAGTACACGCTTTATTTTAAATCAATTAGCAGACCTGTTCACTAGTTTTCTCCCTCTGACAGCAAAATATTATTTTAAACCATTAAAAAAACCAGATCATTTTCTTCCATTCCCACAGCACATACACAAAAACACCAGTCGGGGGAAGACTCATCAGACTCATCAAAATAAAATAACAATGCACTAAAATACATAAAATCACTAATATAAAAGGAAAAGCATCTAGAACCAGTAGTAAAAGAAAAAAGAAAATCAACTGTAAAGTATCTCAATTTCTACTATAAGGTTAAATTATTACTATTGTCTTGTTTCCACATTCCCCTGGATGTGAACAGTGGACAGTCAATTGTGTGACCAGTCTGTATTTCAGTATTCAGTATTAAAACACCTTTTCCATGCAGGTAGTCATTTAATTTTAAGGGTTTAGAACAGTGATGGCGAACCTATGGCATGGGTGCCAGAGGTGGCACTCAGAGCCCTCTCTGTGGGCACGTGCAGTCACCCCCCCCCCACGCATCTAGGCTGGCCTGGGCCGTTGGGCTCGATTATTAGCATTAAACCTAAGACCTAATTTTGGGGAAGAAGTATAGGTAACCCTGCTAAACACTGTTAAACCCCACTGATTTTCATGCGAAGAGCTAAAGTGAGATCCTTTACCTGGGAGTAAGCTCGGTTGCTGGCAATGGGGCTTGCTTCTGAGTAAACCCTCCTAGGGTCGTGATTCACCCATTGGAAGAGTTGCACGGTTGCTTCAAAGCAAAGCCACCGACTGCCACCAAGCTTACTCACGAGTAACGCACGCCTCGGAGCCAACCGTTTTTTCTAAACTAAAACCTCAGTATTCAGGTTGAATTGCCGGGTTGGCACTTTGAGATAAATAAGTGGGTTTTTGGTTGCAGTTTGGGCACTCGGTCTCGAAAAGGTTCACCATCACTGGTTTAGAAGTTTGAAACATCAATAGAAACATCAATAGAATGAGGAAAGAAAACTCTTTCAGAAATTCAATTTTTTTGGGGGGGAAATATATCCACTGATTTCTGTTATCTTTTTCTTTTTTAAAAGAAGGATTTCTGTTCAAACAGAAATGAATGCACCCTTTTGTAACTTCAGCTCTTCTATTCGTTTTACGTGAATACCGCAGGGTGCTCTACAAAAGTTTCGGAAAACATTGCCTTCCTCAGAGCATTTCAGAATTAAATTCTGAAATTTCCCAGAAATTTTCTTTACTGCCCCTCCTCTCTTCAAATTTCTCTTTGGTGAAACAGATTCCAAATTCCTACAGAGAGGAAAAAAACATATTGGTCACTTACACATTTGTAGTCGCCATTGTGCTTGGTGTACATTCCCTTTGAGTTGGATTCTCAGTTAGTGCACTTTCTCTCCTCTTCGGAACTCACCACGCTTCAGATCAGACTCTCATACGGTTTCTGAAACCAGTTGAAGTGCAACTTTTTATCTCCCTCTGCAGAGACAGCGAAGGGAATCAATGTGTTTTCAGCTTTCTTTGGGTTTCCTGCCCCCCCTTCTCCACCTACAAAGCTGCAGTTTTACCTACTCCAATGGTTAGCATTTCAGGAGTAGTAGTGGGGCTTCTTTTAAAAAAATCTAAATAATGTAGTTTTATCGCAGTAGCAATAGACCATTGAAACCACCCCATCCCCCTCAAAAGGTTGCAAAAACAACAAGGAAGTGCAGGGGATGGAAAAAAATGTAAATGGAAAAAAAAGTGAGAAATCCCCATGGCAGAGCAAACAGCCTCAGGGTAAGTTCTGCATGCATAAAGAGCTATTATTTGATTTCACAAAGAAAATGAGGAGAAACTGAGATAATTTTTCTTTAAAATACTACATAGAACCTCTAACTAAACCAATCCCTGCTGAGCTAGAAGCTAAGCTGTACCTTAGCTATAGGCTTGCCTACAGCAGTGTGGGGAGCAATGGTTTCATACTACCAAGTTCTAGAAAATCTTGGCCTGTTGCATCCTGAAGTTAAGTCCATGCACCAATGGGTGAGGGTCTTACTGTACTTTGAGAATGACCCTCACCCAACAGGCATCTTCATACAGTTATTACATTGAATAGGTAGTACTTTTGTACATTAACCTATTTCAACAGAAAGCCTACCCTTATTGCTCAATAGGATTACTTTACAGTCCCCTGTGTTACTGGCCTAACAGGGGTAAGGGCTTTATTAAAGGGAATCTCCACCAGCTGCTAAAAGTGTAACAGCACACATATGGTTTTTAAAAGTAGCAAAGGGGAATGAACACTCACGTTGGCAGCAAGAGGGGCCCAGAGGAGATCTTTTAGACTGTATAATACGGGGAAGGAATTCTGACAATGAATATTCCACAGAGTAATGCAAGAGTCCAAATTGAGTTTAAACGTTTTATATAAATTTGGTTCAAAAATGCATACACACAGTAAGACACAAAAGCACATACATTCAAGTTTCCTAGGATATAAGCAGGTTTGAAAGATAGATTGGATGATAGAGAAGGGAATGGGGGTTGTTCTTGGAGTAATGTCACGTTACCCTAACGATTCTTAGAAGAGTAGAAGTAGAAGGCAAAGGACTCCACGCCAGCACAGAAACCCAATGAAGCACAAATTCATGTCTCAACCCCAACAAGAACCTGTGGCAATGAGCAAACTGTTGCAGGAGTGAACTAAACTTTTTTATAAGGTGGGTCGATTCCTTGGTGGGAAAAGGAACCGAAATCACACTAAGTTTCACATCTGTTCTGGGTTTGGGGTGTGCTGAGGTAATAAGTCAGCTAAACTACTGCTAAAGGCGGGGCAGTGGGGCCAAAATTGCTTTGTTAAAAGCTAAACGAGGGAAATGCTGAAAGGCTTCCATGCCCAGATTAACTCTTGAGAGTCACTGCCCAGGATATTCAGATTTAGCTGAGACATTAGATCAGGATAAGGTAAGTGGTTTTAGGAGAGTCATGACAAAGGGAAGGAAATGCAAAGGAACAACTATTTGTTGCTGACCTGGGTTCCCAGAAGAGATAGGAAGTGCAGTATTTGATAGCAAGTTGGCTTTCCATATTCTTTGTCTTAACAGTATCTTTGCAAGGTGTGGTAATCAAGCATTCTAGTTACTCAAATGAGACCTCCAGGTTATGCTGGAGTAACTCATTATCTTAGCTTTTGTTAAAGTAGTTTTGACCTTTTGGCTGTGGTCAGGTGATCATACGGCTACCTACACCCATAGGAGTGCTTTTTGGCAACTGGCTTTTGCCAATATTATTTTAAAGCAGAAATATATATAAATAATATTCTGGGGGTCCTTTGGGTCATTACACCTGGTTACAGGACGGCATATTTACTGTTTGAAAAGACTCATTTATTCTTCCATTTTTCTCTCAGTGACTATCCTGCACTGCTGGTATCATTGATGACACACATTTTTAATAAGTTCTTAGCCACTTGTGCTCTCGTAAACTTGAATTTAAATATTCCGCTAATTAACAGAGACAGAGTAATAAAATTGGGAATTTTATATAGCAGTCTTTGGGGATGATTATTCAAGTACAAAGTGGGCATCGATCACTGTAGCTGGCCAGGGTGTTTGCCACCAGCAATCTCTGAGGAAGGTCATATGCGTTTGTGTTTTATTGTTTTACTGTTAAAGTTCAAAGTCTTTGTGTTTTATTGTGTTTTATTGTTAATGTTCAAAGTCTTTGTGATGCAGTGGTATCTTAAATACTTCCCTGAAGTCTTGAACCTAGTCCTTTGTGCTTTTCCACTGTGCTCTGAATACTCAGTTCCATTCACCAAGAAGGAGAGTTGGCTTTTACATCACACTTTTCTCTAAGGAATTTCAAAGAGGATTACTGCCGCCTTCCATTTTCCTTTACACAACAAACAACTTGTGAGGTAGGTGGGGCTGAGAGAGTTTGGAGAGAACTGTGACTAGCCCAAGGTCACTCAGCAGGCTTCATGTGGGGGACTGGGGAATCAAACCTGGCTTTCCAGATTAGAATCTGCAGCTCCCAACCACTATGCCACCTTCACAAGCCAATCATATAAAGTGGTTTTCATAATTGCTGTTGATACAGCAACAACAGCTACTCTCTGTACCAAAGAATTGTCCATTATATAAAAAGTATATTTAGAAAGTGCTAATGACATTTAGGGAATCATTTTGTGGGGTGGAATAGAAATTCCTAACAGCAATTTTTCAGCAAAAATGATAGTCTTTTGGCCAGAGAAGAAAATTATCCCAAAAGGTGGATGATGAAAGGTTCAGAATTTTGAGCTTTTGATGCCTGTACAAACAAACCCATCCCTGGTAGGCTGACAATAAAAACAGACATTTAAGGACAGAGTTCTTGGGAAAATAGCAAAGTTGGTTAAAAAGACTAAGTCACTCGGAAATTGTGGAGAAAATACAGTGATATAAACATGTTGTATACAGTGGCAGAAATATAGGGGAAGGGAACAATCATATGAAATATTTCTCTGGAACTATCACCCCTAACACATTTAGACAATGAAGTCTCCATATCCCATTGTGTAGGTAACATCAAATGTGCTTAGCAAACATACCATTACAGAAGGCACAATGGTAAGGGATAATGATGCCTTCCTCAACAGTGGCAAAGAAGAATGTGGAGAAAAAACACAGGTTTCTGTCAGCTACAAAGTGGCTGGCCAGTACTGCTAGGGAATAACAAATCCACTGCCAAGTATTTCCTCAAATTGGACAAACATTTTTCTAGTAGGAACCAAGGCCTGCTTTCTGAACCATAATGGCAAGGAGCTCCTAATTGTGCACAGCTCTCTGTTCTGGGAACCTAATGAGCCGCTGTTGGATCACAAAGACCATTCTGCTGGATGGGCGAGAGTGTGATGTGAGACTAACAAAGGAGCTAATGGGTGAACAAAATACACCAATCATATAAAAGCTTCCCCTAAAGAAAGGGTAGATAAAATTAAGTTTTGCACCCTAAATCCCAAAACAACAGTCTCAGTTTCAGGGTAACTTCTGATACTTCAAAATGACAAGTGGGTTTGCTGCAGTCCTGGTGATACGCGTCAGTGTAGAGTAGCATGCTAAGGTGAGTTGAACAGTGCAACCCTATGCTCCGGCAGTCTATTCTGCGCTTCTGATTGTTTGTGGCAATCCAATCTTCTGGTTCATGTCTCCTTGTTAAACTGTGGTTCATCTTCTACATCTCATACTTGGCATTTCTTTGTTATCAGTTCTTATCTTTGAGATTCTGTTGCTACTGATATTGGTTCAGGCTACTTCTTTGTATCAAAATGACAACACAAGAATTATTTATTAACCCAGGCTTTCCCAGGCTGATTCTCTCCACTGTTTAACCTCTTTTTTGCTGAACTTGGAACTCCCGGTATCCATACTTTCCCCACAGGTATTGTATGAACATATGAAGTTGCTTTAATTACACCATTGATCTGTCAAGGTCGATACTGTCTATTGTGACTGTCAGCATTCTCGTGAGGTGAAAGTAATTCAGATGACATATTTCATCATTCTTTTAACTGGATACATTCTGGTTTAAACCCATGACTTTCTGATGCTCTACCCCTTAGTCATAGCCCCATGGTGTTTTTTTTTAGATTATGAGTTATTAGGCAGGATCCCTTTTACTTTAACTGCAAAGATCAGCTGTAGGGCAATATATAAATAATTATCATTAAATATATCTGGTAAACATTAAACTGAGGTAGACACCTTTTGTTCATTGCTATATTCTATCTTTGTATGCTCCTGATCTGGAGTTGGTGGCTGCTCCATAGTTTAGTAGCCTAACCCTTATTAACAGTACAGCACTCAGTGTTGGTCCTCAGTGCCAGCCCCATACTATAAATCTCAAACCAGTCTAATCACTAATTTGTTGGCAGTTCATAGGCTGCAGATGCTGGCATACCTCCGAATAAGTAAATTACAGTTAATGCCCCAATCCCAGGCTCCTTCCGCACGGGCCTAATACAGCGCCTTGGGGATGGCAAAAACTCTGGAGCGGTCGCACAGGGCGGGGGGGCGTGTCGCAGGGAAGGTAAGTCGATAGGGCGATAGCACAGCGTGGCGCCGTCGTCCCGGTAGTTTCTGGGACCGTTCGTGCGAATGGTCCTAGGGGGGTTGGGTTGGCATCATGTACGCTGACCCAACCCCCACTGTGGCCATGCGGAAACGGCCCCGGAGTCCCATTTTGTCAGTATGGAGGGGGAAACCATGGCCATTTACACACTTGTAGTCTTCTTCACATTCCTTTTCACTTTGATTCTCAGTTTCGCACATGTTTCCCCCTCTTCGGTAGTCACCCCACCTTCAGATCAGAGAATCCCTACAGTTTCAAAAGCTGTTAAAGCACAACTTTTCCTTTCCTTCACAGGGAAAGCAAAGGAGATCAGCATGTGTTTAGCTTTCTTCAGGTTTTTGGGCTTCTCCCCGCTCTCACAGCAGTTTCTCCCACTCTTCAGGCCACCATTTTAGAAGAAGCAGAAAGGTTTTCTTTTCTTTTTTAAATTTTCACACTGAAATTGACATGGTCTAGCAAACTAACACTAAACCAAAGATGGCAGGAAAGAAAGAAAAAAGGTGGCAGACAACCTCTCCAAATGGAGGTCACTTGGAAACAACGAGGAAGTGGGGGATGGGCAAAATGGTTAATCAGCTCAGCTAAGAACTCTTCTCAGGGGGAGAATCCCTGGCCAAACAAGCAAAAAAAAATGCAGGAAAACCCCACTGTGAAGCAAATAGCTATAGAGTAAGTAGTACACGCATAAGCGGTCTCTGTCTTCCAAATATACCCAGGAGATTGAAAAGTTAATAATACAAGGTTGTGCCCTTTAAAAAACATCTGTGTCCTCTAAAAAGTCACCTGTTCACTGACAACATACTTTAACAATGCAACACTGCAGTATTCCAGTGTCCAATAGCTGTGAAATTTTCCTTCCTTTCTTTTTTGAAGGCAGATGGACTTCCACAACCATATTTTAAAAAGCAAATAAGTGCCTCCATTGTGAATACATTGAAGGCTATTAATGAGTCTAAGCTTCAACTAGTTTTCTTTTAAGGAAAAAAAGTATTATGAAGGTTTCTCATCATAGCTGTCCAGGGTGCTGCAACATTTTCTGTGAGCTTTTGGACAAATGTTAACCCTGAAAACTACTGAACCAGAGCAGCAGTTGACTGTTACATGAACAAACTGTCCAGAAGAAAAATCTTGCAAGCCAGTGGACTGTATAATATTAGTATTTGGTGACACCACTGGCTATTTTATACTCATGTGTAGCACTTTGCCAAAGGATATTGGGGTAGTTCTTTTTGACTTTGAGGGGGGAATCTGGAAGAGTAGCTTCTCGCCACAAAGTTCTACGTGGTAAAGTTGTAAACAGCTGTATTGGCCCATGCAAAATCCATGTAATACTTTTTTATTAGGATCAACCAAACTACCCAAAACATTGTGCAAGCTTTCAAGCTCACCAGAACTCTTATTCAGGTCAAATGTTACAAAAAATATAGTTTTTGAAAAACAAAAAACCCAGAATTTTCAGGTTCAGATCTTAAGGTGCAAACTAGTCAGCATTTGATAATTTTATCATGGCTCATATTAAGCACTTGCATTCTGGAAAGCAGGAGCAAATAATGAAGAGTTACCTCATAGAGTCAACAAAGTGTAAATTTCACTGAAAACCCCATGTGAGTAGCACATTTCTCTTTAAGGCTAAGAGCACAATGAAGCATTCTGTGGTCTTTATTTGAGTAGTTTTTAATATACCTTGTGAACTTAAAAGAGATTGGGTGGTTTTGACCTTGTATAACCTTTTCCCAGGTTACTCCCATTTAAAAATTCTTCTTTCTCAGCTTGTTAGGTATGCATTAAGTAGAAAAAGGTAGTAAACAGTGGAGAGGCCAGCATATTAAGTGTAAATGTGCTAGCAGGAGCCTGCCGATAGGAATAGATGTGGAGTTCCCTGTACCAGGGGCTTTTCTGCATTATTTTTTTTGTCAGTTCTGGCCCCATGCTGTTTTAGTTAATCCCTTTATTTCCACATGTATTTTTGTGCCTTTAGTTTTCACTTTGGGTCCATCCCCACCCCCACCCCCCACACACATACTGATTTATTGAAATATTGCTGGAGCATAGCAACAACTGGCTTTGCAGGTTCTTTGAATTCCCACCTTTCATTTCAAAAAGCAGATTTTATTTCTAGCAAATGGTGCAAATATTGGTTTTCAAGTGTACTTTCACTGGTGTAAGTTCAGTGTGGTTTTTATGACACTTGGTTTTACAGTCTCAGTCACTTTGACTCCATTACACTATTTCAGCTTATTTTAAGGTAACTGTTGGTTTCACATTTTGTTGTACTGCTTTCACGTAAGTTGTACATAATTTTGAATCACAGTTCTTTGTTTTCTTTTCCTTTCCTGGACTATTTTGTTACTCAGAAGTCATCCACTAATTATTTCCCCTGAAGCATATCTCCACCTAAGATCAACCTTCTTGGAAACCAAAAGAGCAACAGAAGATGGCAAATCCATTGAACTATCATTAAGGCTATGATTTGTTAGAAAAATATAAATCTCCCAGGTTTGACTCCCCTTCATGTTTTTATTTCTGGACAGAACATTGTTTTCTGATGTGAGCCTGCAGCATAAGAATCCCCTTACCAGAGGTTTGGAATCTCAGGACTGGCTGTGATGTTGACAGTTCTGCTTAACAATTCATTGCCTGACATGCAAACATGAATGCATGGTCTCTGGGCTCCCTGTTTGCCTTGCCAACTGTTAGGACAACATCTGTGCCCTCTAAAAAGGTGTTCAGTATGCTTGTTTCAGAAGGTCATAGGTATGCCAAGCTTCTCTGTCTGTCTGTCTTATAAGAAGCTGTTTCCAAACAATGGGCCTCATGATTGTTTTGCCAAAAATGGAACCAAACGAGCATAATAGAACCTTGGGTTGTGTTGGGGGAGAAATGGGTGCTCATTTACATAGAGCTGTATAAATCCAAAGGTAGTCAGTCCTCTTGGTACTTGCAAAACTCATGAGGTAATTTTCAGTATTACATAGATTATTTTGCTTAAGGTTCCCTTGAATGAACAGAAGCCTGTTAATAATATCATTTTTTTTCTTCAGGAACTCTTCACATTCCATAAAGGAAGGAGTGCCACTTTAATTCCTTCTTATGACCCCCTGTCATAGAATGTGAAGAGATACATCTAAAAGACATGGATGATAGAAACAGATAGGGGGTGAAGAAATGCCATCTGCCCAAGAATTCATCATAAGATCTCAATTCTTGTGGCTGTCCTCTGTCCATGTACAGGAGCCACAGCTGCAAACTAGTAGCTGATGGAAGAGAAGGGGGAGGTTGAAGGAAAGGTTCATCAAGCTCCCAGCACAGACCACTTCATTATGCTAATAAGTTTGGCCTAAGCAAGACAATGGCTTACTACCTCATACCCTGATAGCAAACCATACCTAGCTGAGACTTCTCATAAAGCTGAGAAGTCTGAAGTGATAGAAGGAAAACTCTTCCTTTGGAACAGGAAGGTATACTCAAGGGGGAGGGGGAAATGCAAAGGTTATTTAAATCCAGGACATAGAGACACCTGACAGAAACCTTCTTAGCTTCCAGCTCCTTGGAGGAACACCAGTCATGATGGGCTAAGCTTGGACCTAGGGACTCCCTTGTCCCCAGGGCAGGGAAAACACGCGCATGCACACACAAACCCAACAAATCAATCTTTATTACAATCATAGAGCCACATAAGAAAATAAAATATAACTATAAGACCAAAGGAAATACTTGTGAAAAAACAGCCTCCCACAAAAGGGCAGGAAAATATAGGAAACCGCTGCAACCAACTAAACTGCAACCCTGCCCCACCCAGAACCACACAAGCAAATAAGAGAAAATAAACCAGCCCCTCAGGCCTCTCACACCAGAAGATGACAATTGTTTCCAAGAGAAAGATAGAAGGGGTGAAACAGCTCAGAAAAGAAAACAATAGCAGAGCCTCTGACATACAAAAGGCTATAAAAATACAAAAAAACATTTAAACAACTTTTAATAAACATGGAAGCCAATCCAAGCTTGATGCATTTAAAGGGCCTTTAGAATTCACTAGCCCTGAGCTGACATCCCCCCACCTCCACTCACCAACATGCCAAAGACTAAAAGGTGCAACACACACTCTTCATGAAAAATAAAATATACTAAATTATTTAAAAACAAACCAATAATTTCAAACAATTTGAAAGTCTTCTCCAGGTAGCACTCAGTCAGCAGGAATCTAGCACAAGGGATGCAGCAATCAAAACACCTCATGAACTCATAAGCCAAATTTTTCTCTGAACTCTCTAAAACATCTGTCTGGGGTCTGCTGGAACCAGACCTCCATTTTATGATCTTTTGTCATGCACAGTAAAATCTGAAAGAAATCCAGGTCCAAAACACCTTCTGTGATTGGCCAAAGAGCAGCGTTATCCCTGTCTTGAAATTCTATTGGATGGTCTAACTTTAAGCCCTCATTTTCACCCTCCCTTTTCTATAGGCATCACAATCCACAGCAGGACTGCAGCAGCAAAAATCCAATGTAAAATACATTGTAGCCATTGGCCAAATAGGAAAGCTCCAGTGTGCTCCCTTATTCAACCCTGCAAGATACTTCTCTTCCTTTGTGCTCCCCTGAAAATCAGCCAAAAGGCAGGAAAAGGTTATTGGGAGATTGCTCTTTCCAGAGCAATCCAGTGTGGGGCACCTTTGCCAGCCCAGCAGAACCCACCTGGAAGTCCAGTAGAGCTGGTAAGGTAAGTTTAAAGTGGGTAAGGTTAAAAATTTAAAGCCCAATCACCAGCTGTGATGATTACCGACACGTAACCTTATTTTCTGCAAGACGACTGCAGCCCACAAGTCAGGAGTTAAGTCAGGACCAAAGAGCTGTTCAAGCAAAGCATAGTGACAGTTGAAACTTTTGGAGGGAAAATCTCAGGGCACTAGTGGCCCTTACATGTGAGAAAGCCAAAAAGCTGAAAGTTTTTTGGTTTTTCAACTTTTTCTATTTTTGGTTTGGCATATCTGAATGCACACCCGTATTTAGGTCATAACCTTTTTTTGTTTTGTTTTTGTTGTCAACTCACATGTGACTTATGTTGTCCCTTGGTGGGGCTTTCAAGGCAAGAGATGTTCAGAAGTGGTTTGTCATTGCCTGCCTTTGTGTCTGACCCTGATATTCCTGGGAGATTTCCCATCCAAATACTTATTAGGGTCAGCCCTGCTTAGCTTCTGAGATCTGATGAGATTAGGTATCCAGGTCAGGGCCCAGGCAAATTAAACACTTCTTCCTGTTCATTTCTCTAGTTTTATTTGACTTCTCAGTTTTTGGCTTTCTTCTTCTATTAGATATGTTTGTTGTTTCTGTGTTTCCAGGCATTAACCAAGAATTCACTCAGATTTAGTGTCAATTATACACCTTGAGGGTGTCTCAAAACTTGGCAGGGGACACCTGATGCTGACAATGATTTCTCCAGGCACAGTTTCTGCCCAAGGGTGTCCGCATTAGCTGTTTAGTGTGCCCCAACTATGAAACGAGTACTGCCCTTGTTATATCCCACTGTAAACTGCTTGTGTGAACATTCACTTGATAACTGGAAAGAGTGTGACATAGGGTTGAGGAAATGATTTGTTGAATAAAGAGGGAAGCAATACAGCTATGTCGATCCATGCCAAGAGAAACTCTCTTCAAATTATATGGTGCTTGGCAAATTCACCACAGGAGAGAGTGGAGCTTGGCTTGATTTTGAGGCTACCCAAAAGAGATTTCCAGTTAGAATTTGGCCTTTTTGATAGGATTATTTTCATGCCACTTGCAGAATTTGTCATCTCTCTGACTACAGCTAATTAACACATTCCAGGGATCATTTATCCGAAAGTGGGAGAAGGAAGGAGGTTCTTTAAAGTTAACATTAAAAGAACCCCAGAGTGTTAAACTTCTTTGAAATTAATTTTGATTTTACTTGGAATGGCAGTTAGTACTTTGCAGTTTGATGCTGATGGCAAGGCCACAATATTGTTAATTTTTGTGGGGAAACTAAACATTCCCTTGTACTGGAAAGCCTATTCTTGATTAAATATCCTTTTCCATTTGAAACATTTTGAATTTTAGCTCAAATATTGTCTGCACATAAATATAGGCATGCACGTACAAAAGCTGATTTTTTTAAAAAAATTCTTACACATAATTGCCTAAGGGATGAAATGTCCAATGACAAACTCCCAGCCAATGGGCATGCAGGACTCACAACAAACCGGCATGTCAAGGCAGTGGTGAGTTGCTGCCCGCTGCCCTGCCGAGCCCACTACCAACCTCCCCATTGCACCCTCCCCCACCACAAAAAGCAACCCAGGCTGGTGTGGCAGTGGCAGTTTGCCACCCACTGCCCTGCTGAGCCTGCCCCAAGCCTTCCCATTGCACCCTCCCTCATCCCAAAAAGCAGCCTGGACCAACATAGCGGCAGCAGCAGTTTGTGGCCCAATGCCTCGCTGGCTGACCCCAAGTCTCCCCATTGCATTCTTCCCCTGTCCCAAAAAGCAACTTGGGCAGGTGCCACAGTGCATTGCTTCACCACCCTCCTTCTCTGCTCCAAAGAAACAGGAAGACCTACCTGACGAGGATGACAAGAGCTGACCTTGGATAAGTCCAGCTGGGATTGGGGCAGAGGCTGGCCTGGGGCAGCTCTCCTGGAGGAGAAAGAGGGAGTGCCCTTCCGTCCCTCCCCTCTGTCTCGAACCCATTTTATTTTAATTTAAAATAGGCTTTAGTGCAAGTACTTCCAATAATCAGAAAACAGTTCTTGTGCTGTCTTGTTGGTGATAATTTAGTGTTATGATAAATTTCTTGTTGGTGTTTTTTTTAACTTGATATAACTCCAAAGGTGCTGGAACACGCATTTCTACCCCACCCCCAATCCCTTTTATGTCCACCAAATGGAAATACTTCTACAGACATTTTACAAGTGGCACAGAATTTTTGGCTGCAGACTGCAATCTGTGGATGCCCCCTCAAATTACCAGTGTAGCAAGAGATATGCCAAATTCTTGTCTTTGTTGATTCTACCTCTCTGCTCTAATAAGCATGGTTCAAGAAGCTTCACACAGCAGGTAAGGAATAAGTGGGCAGGGAGAGGAGAAGTTGTGGGGGCCTCATCCCTCACTGCTTCCAGGAATCCTTTATTTTGGATTTCCAGGATGTAATATAGCAACCTTGAGAATCATACTTCTCCCTCCCAGCTAAAAAACAATTTCAGAGTCCAACACATTAAATCAGTTTCTTTTCCTATAAATTTTCATCTCTGAAAAAAAGGGGTGGTGGTGGGGACAGAACTCCCTACAGCAAGGACTATCTTTTTGTCTTTCTTAACAAAAAGCCTCCTTTCGAGGGATTCCTGGGATCCTTTTTGACCTGGCCCTTTAGCCCAGCAGCTTCCCTGCTACTTCTAGAAAGTTGATTGAGTCGCTGCCTTGTCCTGCAAGGATACAACGGTCAGTTCCTCCTTTGGCAGAACAGACCAGGAGCTCAGCAGGTGCTTTTCATGGACAAAGCAGTGCCTGACCTCTGGTATGTTGCATTTCCCATTGTTCAATATTCCTGTGGCTGGACTGGGGTTCCTTACAATTCTTTCTGTTTTGGAGAAGGTCCCAGTGATACAAAGGTAGCCAGCAACCCCATTCTTAACATTTGGTCTCTGAATTTTTCTATTAAGAGTCCTAAGTGGGCCAGCAGTGCATTTTTGATGAAACAACTCTGAAGCTTCTTCTAGCACACGCTCTCCAGTAGAGCCACATAACCAAAAGGTCATTGCTTAATGTGAAAGGTTTTTCTCCCACAGGATGAACCCATGACATTGAGAGGAAAAGAGCTCTGCAAAGACTGCTGGATGCTAAATCTTGCAATGCAAACCCTTTGTCTCCTCAGAAGTAAATCCCACATAGCTCAGTTGGACTTGTTCCTAGTTAACACAACCAGGATTGCAGCTTTAGTTCAAGACTTGACATCCTGTCTAATTTTTAAAGGATTTAAAATTAGCTTTATGGAAAACTTTAAATCTCCAAAATGTGTCTGGGCCATTCTGCATTTTTACCAACCTTTTTTTAAAAAAACCATTCCTTTCATTTCACACAATGTAATTCATAACACAGAGGAGGAGATACAAACTACGTACAATACATGGAGAACTAAGCGAAGGAGCAAATGTCTGTTATTTTGAAAGGAAAACTTACACATCTTTTAGACAGATGCCACCACAATTAACTTGGATAGTAAGAATGCATTGTCTGTAAGGTGCATTGTCTGTTCATATGAATGAAAGGTCACCTGTTGGCTGGTATGATCAAAATAACTAAAAACCCTTTTTTCTTCAGAAGCAAGTTAAGAAGACTGTTGGTGGAACACAATCATACTATGCCCTTATAAACTGCCTCAAAAGGAAGAATGTGGCTAGTTATGCTCCACTATTTAATACTCTTTCAAAAGGTGAAGGTAGCTGCCACAAACGTTGCCAAGGAGTGTTCTGCCTGGCAGATAGTGGCTCCTTTCAGCGGGCCCCCCAATCTAAACTTTCAAGTGTTCCCATTAGAGGTTATTCCTAAGAAGGCCCTGGACAAGTTCAGGCTAATTCACCACTTGTCATATCTCAAGTGATCTTCCATCAATGATGGCATCCCCCAGGAGTTCTGTTCAATGTGCTACATTTCCTGATCTTGTCCTTTGGCCCTAGAGACCATATGACAAAATGTGACATATAATTAACATTCTAGCCACTGCCAGCCCATCTTGGGGATTTTTGCCTGCAGGGCTTCAAGTTGGACAGCCAGTGGTATGTGGACATTTGGTGGCCTGCATAGCCTTCAAGACCCTCAACACATTTTTGGAGCAGACAACCAAGGACTGTTTCCAGTTCCTCATATCAGTGACGACCTGGATCATGTCCTCTTTGCTGGCTTAGCTGGAAGTGCTGTTTGTGCCTCCTGTTTGGCTGCCTTTCAGGCCCTGGCAGCCAAACTCTGTGTGCTCAGGATAAGACCAAGGGCTTAGACACTCAACTTACCTGGGGATCCTACTAGATTTGGTCCATTGCACTTCTTGCTTACCAGAGGACAAGCTGTCTGCCCTGAGAACCCTCGTCATTCAAATGCTCTCCAGCTCGAAGCACATGCTGAAGGTGATCCAGACACTCCTCAGGCACATTAACATCACCTGTTGGTTCATATCTCTAGGTTGGGCCTTTGGGGCTTGCCTAGCAAGGTCCACAGCAGGGATTTCTGCCTCTTATCATCACATCTTGAGGGCTATTGTTCAGCTCTAAACCACAGATGGCAAAGGAACCACACAGTAGCTTACACCTCTGTGGAAACCTGGATTTGCTGTCCCATGGGGTTCCTCCAGTAGATGTGTTGGGGTGATGGTTTGGTGCCCTCAGTTGACAAGTGGGTCATTTGATGCGGAATCCATGCCCTATGTTGCACCAAAGACTCCTGTGATTCCATGTTATATCTTCAGTTAACTCAGTAGAACCAATTTCTGAATAAAGCTATGCCTATGCCTAGCATATGGATCAGCTCTTATTCTTTGTACACACCATTCTGCATCCAGTCTATTACATTACGAGCTGTTCAGGAGCAATTCTAAAACCAATTTCCTGGCATAGTGTAGACTTGAGTAGGATTCTGAGTAGACTTCCTTAGGGTTGTTCTCATTGTCTAATATGTTTATGAAGAATCCTGGGCCAAATATTTGGCACAGTTGAGGGTCTTGTAGGATTTGTTACACAGAGATGAAGATATTGTTCTTAATATGTTTAATAAGCACAGTGTTTATGCTAACAGTATCTCCGACTAACAGTGCCATGGTTTTCAGAATAGGACAGATGATTAGAATGCTGTATCATATAATCATGTGTCAGTGGTTTTTGGATTCTGGGCTGCTTGCTTTGCTGTTGTTGTTAGGACAGTTTCCTGGGGTTTGACAGGATTTGTTGTATGTATTCAGTGCAACAAGAAAGAAGTGAAGTTTTAAAATGGAATGGATGGGTCATCACACTATTAAATTAAAGCAGTCAGTGGCGCTGGCCAAAATGATAATGGTTCCTGTGGAGCTGTGCCTCATTCATTGCACACCTGACAAGATAGACACATTCCTTAAGCAGCAAGGCAAGCCATGCAGTGATGCATATCACAGCTGCCTTCACTTCACTCCAAATATTGGTAGAAAGGGCTAAATAGCAATAGCAAATTAAGCAGCTGATCCAGCCATAGTCAAGAAACATCTGACAGCTCTCTTGTACTCATGGACTAGCCCTTTGATAAAACGGACCTGTTCTTTAATCTTGTATTTATTATTTATTCATTTATAGCTCCTGCTCCAGAACCCTCCTTGTGATCAGCTCAGACTCTGAAGCTGGCACTAACTGTGATGCTGGTATTTAGAACTGTAGAAGATTTTATAAAAATTAAAATTATTTTCCCCACTCCAACTGAACTCCTAAAATGTAGATATTCCTGGGGAGTTCGAAACAACGTTCTGCCTCATGGGAGGCTTATGGAAATGATGTTGACTAGCTGATTAGGACTGCAAGGTCCCAAGGGCTGTGAACTGGTGGAACACATCCTCTGCATAGCTTCAGTCATTGGTACAAGCTGGCCTTGGGGTTGGGGTCCATCCATAAAATGGAGAATCTGTACAAGATTCACAATACTAACTCTAAAATCTTTTATCCCATCCCTCACCAACTCCCCAGGGGTTAGGGTGGTGCCTGCCAAGTTCACTACCAGGGAAGAAAAATGGGATGCTCTGGGGCACTGTATTTATTTGGGGAGGGGGGCATGGTACTCCAAATAGCAAGTTGCTCAGCCCATATTGGGTCCCCTGGTAGATGGTGCCCAGGAGGAGATGGTGCCCAGGACTCCTGGCACCTTCTGCAAGTGGAAGGTTTAAAGCTGGCCAAATCCCAAATGAACGTGGCCACTCATGTTGTTGATGGCTCCACTGCGGTGGTTGCCGCCAGCATCGTTTTTGTGCCGCCATGCATGGCTGCACTCACCCACCCTGCTGCAAGACATATGGTAACAAGTGGAGGATCAGCCTTTTGATAAGAAGCAGCTATTCCATGAGAGCACAGACAATGTGCGGCAGGGTCTCCATAAAGACAGACTCTGGCAAACTCCTTGGGGATTTGCCAGTCTGCTCAGGCAGTTGGCTCCGAGTCCTCACCTTGCCAACGTGTAACTCTGCCCCCAACAACTACCCAAGCAGGCAATATGGCTATGGGTAATACCTCTAGTATGGGCTCCAGCAGCAGCCAGGACCAGTACAGGTTGAGGCTGTCCTAGTATTAAATCAAATCCAAATACAATATAGGGGCAGTAGTAAAAAGGGGACTGGCTCTCAGGAGCAATCTACTCCAGCAGACACATAGCCTGACTAAAGGTTGGTGCTGATTCCTATTCCAGATTATGGTTTAATAAGTGTTTTGCTCATTTTCTGCATAACTGCTTACTGTTCTGTTCTGATACTTGGGTGTTATTAAAGTTGGTTCCTCTCTGGAGTTCTCTTCTGTGCTTCCTTTGTCCTTGAAGGTGCACCCAGTCTCCCATCGTTCTGATGCCCTGGGGTGAGAGGGACCACACTGTTCAGAAAAGGGTTTATGCTGCCAGAACCCCTGGCTCCCTTGGGAAGGGGTCCTACTCATGCTACTTCTGTATTTGAAAGAAGGAAATACCCCATTCCAGACTTTAGGGGCCTTAATAAGTTTATTGGCCCAAAAAAGCTCCGTATGATGTCCATGACTGATATTATGCCACTACTGGACAAGGGGGATCAGTTTGCAGTAATAGACCTGAATGACACGTATTTTCATGTAGCCATTCATGAAAAATGCCTCAGGTTCACAGTAGGCAACATGGTCTATGAGTTTCATGTCCTCCCTCTGTCATCTGCCCCAAGGGTCTTCACTAAAGTAATGAATACCTGTCCATGCAAGGCTGCACCATTTTTGCCTACTCTTTGTCTCCCACTAAGCAGACAAGCTCCAGAGTCAGCTGGTGACTGCTGTCCATGCCCCAGGACTGGGGGGGGGGGGGCGTTTCTTAACAAGGCCAAATCCAAACAGCAGCCCACTCACAGAACTGAGTTCACATTAGGGCATCAGAATTAATGTGATCCCGCAGTGGTGCAGGTTGTTCTATTCCCAGGTCTTTTTCATACCTACTATCCCTGAAGAGTGCTGGTCCAGTCAACTCTTCTGTTAAAGTACACATCTGCATCTCATTACAGGGTTGGAACCCACTCATTATATTCTCTACCAGTCTCAAAGAGGTTCCCTAAGGGGCTCAGTAACATGTACCCATCTGTTAAGCCCCGTGCCTCAGGGGAACCTTAATCTGGTATTAGCCCATCTCACCTGGACTCCATTTGAACCCATGGCTTCCTGCACGTTAAGGTTTTTCTCTTACAAAATAGCCTTCCTGGCAGCCATTACCTCTGCATGCAGTCAGGTATTTAACAGTCTTACACTATGACTCTCCATTCACACAGTTTTCCTGGACTAACTAATCCTAAGACCTAGCCTTGAACATTTACCTAAGGTGGTGTTCCTGTTTCACCTCTCACAAGATGTGATCCTGCCAGTGTTTTTCACTCTCTGGAAGACAGAAACTCTAGGGGCGATTCCGCACATGAGTAAAATAGGTTTGACCCAGTTTCCTGAGAAGGGTACTAACCTAGGTCGAAGCCATTGTTGTTCCCCACTGCAACCATCTTGATCCCAACTCAGAGGGCGGAATCATCCTGTGCCTCTTCGCCACTCCGTTCTGATTGGCTAGTGTTCTACGGCCACGTTCCGTCTATCCCCACACACGTTATAAAAAAAACTGCCACAGGAATGGAGGGACGAAGGTGGCATTTTTTGATTGGCCAGCTGTACGCATACCTGAAACACTCAGCTGTGATTGGCTGAATGGGGGACTCCTGGCACCAGAGATTCCGCACTTTACTGGAATCGAGCTGAGTTCGAGCGTGGTTCCCTGAAAAAGTAGTAGTTCCCAACTGGAGTCGGAAATTTGACTGTTACATGGGGCGAAGCTGGTACAAAACCACGTTGATCCCAGTGGTTGTGCGGAGCACTTAGGTTGAACGCAGCTCGAACTTAGGTCGATAACTCAAGTGCGGAATCGACCTAGAAGACAGACAATGCACTCTCTGGATTTGCACAGGGTTGTCTCTTATTACATTGACAGAACTAAGTCCTTTGGGAAGGACACTGCATTGTTGGTGTGTTCAGAAGACCCAAGAAGGGCTCCATTGTGTTGGTCACCACTTTATCTACAAATAGGTTGGCTTACCACAAGGCTAAGGTTCCTTGCCCAACTGCCATTAGGGCACATTCTACCAGGGTGCTAGCCACTCCCATGACTTTCAAATGACATGTGGATCTTAATGATGTATGAAGAGTGGCTATGTGGTCCACTCCTTTGACTTTTTTCAAGCATTATGCTGTGGATGTGAATACTAGGGCTGAGATGAATATGGCTCAAGCTGTATTGCAATCTGTGGTTCGTTGAACAGCCACACCCATCTCCACAGTATGTAAGCTAACTATTCTCCCATGTGGGACTGTATAGAGCCCTCGACGATGAAAAACAGTGTAACAGACTTCCCTCTGTGACACACCTCAGAACATGCCAGCCACAGATGCAGGCGAAACTTTAGGAACAAGATCCACCAGACCACGGCCACACAGCCCGGAAAACCCAACACAACCAACAAAAACTGTGTTGTTTACTATAACAGTTGTTAATCTAGTGGTCCTCTGTACAAGCACTCTGTCCCTCTCTCCTTCCTCACTGTGGGCTGTCATCTAGTGGAAGTGCTGGCTCTTCATGGTGGCAAAAGGAGATCTGGAGGAAGGGAGTGCATGCCTCCCCCTGGTCACATGATCCTATGTGGGAAGAGCAGCTAGACTGAGTTTGTGACTGGGGGGAGGGGAGCACTCAACTAGTAGCCGGAAGATCTTAAAAAGCTAACTAAAATGTTCCATGGCTGGCCTGCACAAGCGCAATCCTTACATATGCCTGTACAAAGGACCACTAAATGAACAACAGTTCTGATAAGCAACACTTTTTCATTTTACACTATTAAAGACAAGGACTCCGTTTAGAAGTTCCTTCAATCCAGCAATTACTGCTGAAAAATTATTTTGCTCAGTTAAAGGTGCACAGATCCTCACATGGGCCCCCAAGTCCACTAAACTACTTGTTACATATAGTCTGTTGTACCATTATTGCTGTGCTCTCAATAAGTAAAGGGTTTATAGTGCAATCCTAAGGAGAATTACTCCATTCTAAGGAACTCTGTATTGGATTGTGCTCTAATTCTGTCCCTGATCACCCCCAGGGATTGGGCTGTGAGTCCTGCACTGATTTGACAAAAAAGTATTTGTCCTCCCTCTTAATCGGTTATGTGAATTGACATCTGAAAAATCATCTGCTTATAGATAAGGATCAGAAAACTGCCTTAGGCTCCTTCCACACACGCAAAATAATGTGCTTTCAAATACAAATACAAATACAAAACCTTTAATGGCATATATATAATGTGCTTTCAAACCACTTTCACAACTGTTTGCAAGTGGATTTTGCTATTCCACACAGCTTCAAAGAGCACTGAAAGCAGTTTGAAAGTGCATTATTCTGCATGTGCAGAATGAGCCTTAGTTTGCTAAATATTTAGCCATGGTGGCTGCCTGTAAGAGGGTTGGAACTCTGTCCAAACTTTTGACTCAAACATACAGTCAGATAAAAGTTTGTTGGTCTTCTGAGTTATATGGCTGGTGGCATTAATAAACAGGTTGCTGGACCAGATGGATCTTTCTGATCCAACAGGGATCTTATTATGTTCTGATTTTTTAAAAAATTAGTAGGATTGTATTTGCATGCTCTTGTAACTGTGTGGAGGTCAGGCCCAGAGACGTGGTTCTACTGAGAATTCCAACTTCTGCCGAGAGAATTTTGGATCACGTCATGCAAATGCAAGAGGCGGAAACAGGTTCATCCTAGAAATACAAGGGTATCATGCAAGGGTGACCTTGCACCCATCAGCATGACGTGCCTCACATAGTTATTGCCGTAAGAAAATGGAGGAGGGGAGAATTATGCTCTCAGCTGCTTTCAACCCAGCTGGGGAGAAAAGCGGGTATAGGTGAATAAATCCAAAAGAAAAATGCAGGCACAAGTGCTCAAGGGATATGCAATCAGCAAAAAGACCTCTTCCTGCCGCTGTTCTCTGGAAATGGGATTCATATGTCTGCTCGTAATAAACAGAATGCTCTACTATCTCCCTGGGGGAAGTGCCGTCCTTCGTACAGGCTGTTATAATCCTCTCAAAAGAATGCAGCATCCTTTTTTTTTAATATGCATTTTGGGGTTAATGATGAGCTGCATTTTGGTAAACACACATATGTATTTGCTCATCCTCACTGACTCAGAGCTGGTTACGTATCTATTCAACCATCTAACCATAGATTATGCTTGGTGACTTATACTAGCAGCAGTGGCGTAGGAGGTTAAGAGCTCATGTATCTAATCTGGAGGAACTGGGTTTGATTCCCAGCTCTGCCGCCTGAGCTGTGGAGGCTTATCTGGGGAATTCAGATTAGCCTGTACACTCCCACACACTCCAGCTGGGTGACCTTGGGCAAGTCACAGCTTTTCGGAGTTTTCTCAGCCCCACCTACCTCACAGGGTGTTTGTTGTGAGGGGGGAAGGGCAAGGAGATTGTAAGCCCCTTTGAGTCTCCTGCAGGAGAAAAAGGGGGGATATAAATCCAAACTCCTCCTCCTCCTCCTCCTCTTCTTCTTCTTCTTCTTCTTCTTCTACTACTACTACTACTACTACTACTACTACTACTAAGTTTGTGCCTAACATGGCTGTTTTAAAAAATACAGTGCTTCCATGATGATAATTGCAGTTGGTAGCAATGTTAGTCTGATACAGCAAAATCAAACGGATGCTAAAGTAAATTAACAAAAAGGCTACACTAAAACCCTGCTCTGGTCTGAGATCTGGGGTTCGCTGAGATGGCCCATATTGACCACAGTTTGGGAGTTACAAACTAAAAGCCAAGGCCCAAACCGTTTGATTCTTGCTCTTCAGCTCACACCAAAAAGCATATGCCTCTGGCCATGTCCAGATTTTAAATTCCTGCCACAGGAGGGAACCTAAAGCTCATCCTAGATCATTGACAGCTGGCAGCCATATTCCTACAGTTCCTGTTCCTTGTTGAAAATAAATTTACGTTTAATAACTTTTTAAAAAATCTACTTAAAAATAAATGTGCAAAGGAAGCTTCTTGACTTGCGTCTCCATCCCGACATGATTCTGGGTACCTTGAAATATTTTTGTACAAAAGCACCATATTAGTCATTTCAATCCATTTACCTTCAATCCAACTTCATGATCTTGAAGTTGCAGGCTAACATAATCCTCTGCTCAGTCCCAGCGACATCTGCCACCAATCCATTCCACATTCTTCCTGAGGAAGCATCCTGTGCTGTTTGGAAGCTTGCATACTGCGTTGGGTCTCATTTTTCACTTATTATTTTACTAGGCTTCCAATTAAAAGCAGTTGGGCAGCCTGGTGCTAACTTGTTACAAGACTGACACAGGTGGCTTGACAGATTTCCTGTTTGGTTTTTGCAAGATGCACTTGTGGTTCTGCTGACCATCACAACTCTGCCCATATTTAGAATCTAATGTAAACCCTCTCCCCCAAGGCCCAAAGCCTGCTAATGTTGTTCATTTCTATTGAAATCCCAGTAAGACAGACTGCAGTTCTGATGAAATGAAAATCCCCAAATTTCTTAGAATAGTTTATTTATTCATGTTTTATATATTCATGCTGCAATCCCAGGAAGGATCCTGTTGGGAAGCCTCAGTTACAAAATCTCTCAAAATAAATTATTTAATCAAAAAGAAAAAAAACTGGCACATGTTTATCAGTGATGTACTGGAACGAGCAAAGAATCAGTGTAACACACACTCCTCCGTTAATATTTATCATTTCCGCCCTTTGAAGTAACATCCTACTGTATGTGAGTATAATATCATAGTAGAAGGGGGGGGGGAATTAAAACACACACATATCAAAATTCAGAAAAAAACCAAGTGCAGAAGTAATGAAAGATTTGCAACGTCCCTGAAGTGTTGATGTCTACAGAAGAAGGATTCTTTTCAGCGCTGCTGTTACAAGATGAAAACTAGGCAATCTACACAAGGGAGACGGCTGTATGCTGAGAGCCATTCCACACAGCAGCCAATTTCCAAGACAGGGTTAAGTATGAAGCAAACCATTAAGATCAAGGGGAACTAAGTTCATGAAATATTGTCTTGGATTGTAACCAGACCATAGTGGACGGAAAAGATAATATTCATGGGTTTTGTTGCTGTATGGGATCCAAACATCTGCCCGACGCAGTGCTTCTGTTTCAAGGATAACACAATTTCTCAGGACTCAAAATGCAAAGTGTTGTCACTGGGAAAATTATTCTCTCTGCTAGCAAGGCCAGCAGAATTTAAAATGGTTCCTGGAATGAGATTACACTGCTGTTGTAAGCTCTATTGGACAAAACCTTGACATCTGGGATGACCCCACTCCCCACATTCTCCTACCATGGTAACAAAAATGCCTGTCTCTGGTCTATAAAGGTGGGATTTATCTCTGAACTAGAGCAGACTATTTTAAAAGACACATACATGAAGCTGCCTTGTGCAGAGCAAGACTCTTGGTCTAGCCAGGTCAATATTATCTACCCTGAGTGACAGTGGTTCTCCAGGGTCTCAGGTATATGACCTTCATCAGCAGAGTAGAGCGGAGCTACCCATAGTAGACAAGGAGGTCTAGTAGTCCAACTTCATACACTCAGCAGCCTCCCACCTTCTTAGGAATAAGACACTTCACATGAGATGTTCTTTCCACAGGAAGGCTTTACTTGATAGTTGCACTATACAAACACTATGCAAAGTTCTTAAGCTACACAGGATTAAGCAATAAGATAGAACAGACAGAACTAAGATAAGTAAGAAGCCTAAAGATACACATAGATTTCTATTCACAGCTTTATAATATTCAAGCTAGCGCTTGGCCCAGCAACAGTCTTCCATAGGAACAGAGTCTCTTGCACCAATCTCTTACACCAATCACGTTAAAGCTCGACTATCACAAGTTGCTCCAGACTTTCCGGCTTCGGCTCTGTTGCTGACCAAGCAGTGGCATAACTAGGCAAACTGGAGCCCTGGGCAAAACCTGAGTTTGATGCTCCCCCAGGTGCGTGCCCGGTGCAATGCGCCCCCCCAGCGCCCCCTTGTAGCTATGCCCAGTGGGCAGCTGCCCTCCCCCACTGTGACCAAACAATGATTTTTACACCAGGTCATTTCAAAGTCACCATCACATTATAGAACATGCCCCAACTCACAAATTTGAACACAGCAACAGACCATGCCACACAGCAGAAATAATTTTGGGAAAACAATTTCAAAATGCTTTCAAAATGTTTTATTACGGCTATGAAAACATTTTATGGTGTTGTATCCAGTCCCCCCAAATGGGGGAAACAGCATTACTTTCAATGTTATTTAAACTGGGAATCCCAGATTCTTAAAAGGAGAATCTGGGCTTCCTAGTTTAAACAAGTGATGCTGGAATCCACCCCCAAACAGCATCATTTTCAATGGTGTTTAAACTAGGGAGCCCAGATTCTCCTTTTAAATCCACCTTAAAGAGAGAATCTGGGGTCCCCAGTTTAAACACCATTTTGGGGTTGCTATTTTGGGGTTGATTCTCCCCCACCCTGAAACAGCATCACTTTCCATGTTTAAACTGGGGACTTTAGATTCTCCCTATAAATCCATGCCAAAGGGGGGGGGATTTAAAAGGAAAATTTGGGGAAATTTGGGGGGTGCCTGCTTTCAGAGGTGCAGTTGTTAAGCTAGCAGCACCAAACTTTCAGGGTATCTTTAGGAGACTCTCCTAATGATACCACCCAGGTTTGGTGAAATTTGGTTCAGGGGGTCAAATGTTATAGAACCTCAAAGGTGTAGCCCCATCTTCTGTTAGCTCCCATAGGAAACAATGGGTGATGGGGCACCCCCTTTGGGAGTGCATACTTTGGACCCCCTGGACCCAACTTCACAAAACCTAGGTTGTATCAGTAGGAGACTCTCCTGATGATACCTCCCAGGTTTGGTGAAGTTTGGTTGGGGGCTTTAAAGTTATTGACCCTCAAAGGTGTATCCCCATCTCCCATTGGAAACAATGGGGGATGGGTCACCCCCTTTGGGAGTCCATAACTTTGGACTCTCTGAACCAAACCTCACCAAACCTGGATGATAGTATCAGGAGGGTCTCCCAAAACATTCCTGAAATTTTGGTGCTGCTAGCCTAAAAATTGCGCCCTCTGCAGGCCAAAAGTGGAAAAACACTGAAAATACAAAAAATTCCACAAACGAACCTGCAGTTTTTGCGGGGGGGGGGGGCACAAGGGGGCACCCTGGGCAACTGCCCACTTTGACCAATGGGAGGAACGACCCAGCAATCTGCTGCCTAGGAGATGAAGCCTATTTTTTTTTGCATACCATTGCAATCTTCCCATCACCTACTAGATCCTTTTAACTAAGTGATTCCACACAGCATACATGAGTTCATTTATAAAGATTGCAACTTGTTATAAAGATGCTGTGCAGAATCCACCTGAAGGCATCAGGGATTGAATCTGGCCCTATCAGTGAGCCACAACCCCCTCCCTTGCAGAGCAAAGAGGTCCCCTGTCTGCTTTGTCTTTCCAGTCTGAAAGCTGGAGCTAAAAGAAAATTGAAGAGGGCTTCTCTCCTGTTTGCTTTGGAACCAAACCACGTCCACTCCAAAATGTACCTCCTTTACTCATTTTAACCTCCTCTCCTTTTTTTTGTTTCACAGATTAGATCACAAATCCTTTTGAAATAAGCACAGTCAGAGATACAAGCAGATAATTTGATTTATTTATTAAAAAATTCCCCCGCCTGTCCAACTGTTCAAGACAGTTCACAACAAATGAGATGAGGAGGGAATGCTCATTAGTAGAAAACACCATTTACAGGGAGTAAGTCTCAGGCTCGGTCTTTTGCTATTTCTAGTTAAAGACTACTGGGAAGGAGTACAATTAAATCAAGATTTTTTTTGTTGCTATTACAAAATAAAACAGCCCAATATGAAGCAAAAGGCACGTAGCATGAGTACCACTGTCTGAATTTCTTAGACAAAACAAAACACCTACGGAATCCTGTGAGCTAAGATGAGACAGACAGAATGCTTGGTATTAAAGAACCACAGATATAATAAACATTTCAGAAAACAAGTGCAATGGTGAAGATTAGTAAGAAATCACTATCTCTAGATATAAGTTACTTGGGAGAACAGGACAGGTTCAGAGGTTGGATGCAGCCTATTTGCACCTATTTGGTAGAACTGGTTATTAAAATTTTCTCAGTTCGGAGAACCAGTTGTTAATGATTAACTCCACTAGGGACAAGGGGGTAATCTCTGTCCCTGGGTACAACAAATCTCGTCAAGTGGGAATGCAAAATCGCCCCAGGGTCTCCTGCGGCCCCCCTTCCTCCCATGGCACCCCGCCCCTGCCCCTCACCCCACGGCATCCACCCCCACCCCCACACACTTGCCTTCATTTCAGAGCGAGATGGGAATTGGCAGACAATCCCCAACTTGTCTCTTTTCTGCAGCCAATAGCTTTTGCCCTTAACAAAAATGGCTACAGTAATAGCCAAGGGAACTGCACCTGGAGTGCACATCCCCTGCGTCCTTGCCACAGCCCCACCCAGGAATGCCCCACCCCAGAATGCTCAGCCACACCCCCGTTGTGCCCCGCCCAGCACCATTGGCGCTATGCCACTGTTTGAATCCCACCACCATCGGAACCTGTTATTAAAATTTTTGGATCCCACCACTGGACAGGTTGTATTGGAGGAGGAGGAGGAGGAGGAGGAGGAGGAGGAGGAGGAGGAGGAGGAGGAGGAGGAAGAAGAAGAAGAAGAAGAAGAAGAAGAAGAAGAAGAAGAAGAAGAAGAAGAAGAAGAAGAAGAAGAAGACCCACTGTACATAAACTCCAGAAAAATGTTTTACGCTATCCCTGAATTACCCATTGTATGAAATATTTCAGAATAAGCAATGGGTGTAGACAGTCTGGACATGTATATCATCTGTACTTTATAAACGTAAGATGAGAAAACGTGTAACACTGCAACCACCATGCTTGCCACGTACCCTCATCTAACAAAACAACTCCAATTCTGTTCCTGAACTCAATAGTGAATGCTTCAAATTATTTCATATTTAAGGCGTTTTATTGTTTAATACATCCAAATGTTATTAAACATTTGCAAAGTATTTTTATTGCAGGCCATCTCTACATGCAACGTGTGTTGTGCCAAGCAAATGTGTTCAGGGCAATGTTTAGATTGTATGAACTTTCTTTTTTAATCTTTTCCCTCCCCTGCTTGCCTGTGACAATGTGCCAGCGAAGTTATTTGTGATGATTAGTGATTGTGGACCAGCTGACAATGTTACAAATCTTATGAATGGTCTAATAAAGAGCTATCACAGGCAAACGGTCACCCTAACCAATCACTCTCCAAGCAATTAAACTTAGTTACCCCTTCCTTCTCCAGTGCAACTGTAATCACTTCCTTATCATTTCCTGGCAAGCTACTACTGCAGCTTTTCTCCCCTTTGCCTTTCATGGAGGCGTAGGCATGCTGGTCCCCTTGCTCTTGGTGGAAAAACAACAGCACCAGCACTCTTTCTCCTCTCTTTCTCCTCCTACTTCATACATACACAGCCACACCAGCAGCCTTGCTCTACATGGAAAACAAGTGTACTCTTGACTCCTCCCCTTGAATTAAACCTACCCTTTTTCCAGTGAAAACATAGAAGTAAGTGTGTATTTTTCTCCTGCAGGGCACGTTGGGGTGGTGCAGAGTTCTGCAGACCTACTCAAAAATGCTGCAATTTATGTACATATGCCATTTTGTTATTGGCTTCATCACTGAGCTGCCGTTTTGTGACTGATAGCTAACAAGGATCTTGAAAAAAATTAAGTAGAAACATAAAGTCTGCCCTCCACTGTCAAGTGAGAAAGGAGGGAAACCACTGTGTTGAATTTTAATCTCTGCTTCTGCCCACTATGTTTAGCATCAATCTGAAACTGGATAGATCCAAGCTTTACTGCCTTTCTGATCTTTACTAAGGGTTCGTTGCCAATATAATTCATACATTTTTTCTTGGTTGAAGAATGGCAATTTTCAAAATACACATTGCTCAATTGTAAAATGTAAAGCAAAATAGCTGATCCTGGGAAGGATCACTTAACATTGAGTTCTTAATTGTCCTCGACTTATCAAAAATATTGGCATTAATATTAGAAAAAATAGAGGGAACTTGAAAGGGGGAAGAAGTACAAAATGATGAAACCCCCCCCCCCCCACATGATATAAAGGTAAAGGTAGACCCTGTGCCAGTACCGGGTCATTACTAACCCACTGGGTGATGTTACTTCACATTTACTGGGCAGGCAATATGGTTTGCCATGACTTTCTCCAGTCATCTGTTTACACTGTGTGTGTGTGTGTGCGCGCGCGTGTGTAATCAACATATATAATGCAACATTATGTTGTCTTCTATGAACTGTGAATAATTACACTTTTACATTACCTATTGTGTGTAAAGTGCCATTAAGTCATAGCTGACTTTTGGCTACCCCAGCAAGAGGCTTTTAAGGCAAGTGAGAAGCAGAGGTGGTTTGCCATTGCCTTCCTCTGCAGACTCTTCATTGCATTCCATTTCAGCAGTCTCAGAGCAACTGATAACGTAATCATAAAACTATGATTACTGCAGATCACAGAACCCACATGGACATCCTTGTGGGATATGAGAGACAATTGGGGCAAGACAGAGCAGGAAAACTGACAGGATCCCACTGTATGTGTTGTGTCTGTTCTGTTTTTCCCCACGGTTTAGTGTTTTGCTCTGTGTGGTATCATAAAGGCTCAACAGAAGAAGTATATTTGAACTGCTAGGACTGGCTTTTACACACTCTTTGACAGAACTGGGGCAGCCATTGCCATAAAGAGTGTTTCTTTTTTTTCAGCCACTTGTTAGGATGAGCATTATTACAATTCTAGAAAGTAAATATCAAGTTCACCAGGTGAAGAGGTTTCTCTCGTTGCCATTGGCTGAGCTTTGTTTTGGTGGAAACCCAGTATAATCCCTTTGCAACAATAGCACTTCATGGCACTGCAGAAGAAATGCCACGGAATGATTAGCATGTAATATTTATAGTTCTCTTTCAACACCTTTGTACTTTTACAGGTACTCGCAATGTAAAGAAGCCGCAATTCATAATTTTTCCTCATTAAAAAAATTCTCTTCAGGGACTTCAACAGATGTAACAAGGCCAACAGCAGGTGTGGCATAATAAAAGCAAAGCACTTTGAACTGTCAGCCGCTCTCAAACCACTCTTTGTGCTGCTCTCACAAAAGCATGCTGGTTCCACTTCAAAACAGTTGCTCTCTCACAAGTATACCCTTGGCTCCCATTCATTCTCCATGCACTGAGGAGAAGCTCAGCTCAGGCCAAAAAGGCCAAATCAAGCCACATAACCCTCCCCCTCCCCCACCCCCACCGGAAGCCTAACAAGGCTAGTTAAAACCTCTTCCATGGGACACACTGCTCCCATACTTTCATTTTAAGAAAACGCTTTCATGCAAAATATAGATTTCCTGAAGCCATGATTTTTAAAGGAATCTCTGCTCATGTGGAGTTGTTCTGCACAAATACCAACTTCCAATTTTTAAGCAGGGCCATATGTATTTTCCACTTAAAATGTATAAATGGAACCATGTGTTTGTTGCTTCGAGAATAACCCCGCACCTGCTGGCCCAAATGCACTGAAAATTTCACAGACACTTACTCATTCCCCCAACTGTGTTCTTACGTGCCTCCCGCTGTCAGGCAACACACCTGAGCCAGGCAAAACATCTTTTTCCTGGCGCACCAGGCCATGAAGCTGCCTGTGTGTAACTGTCACCCTTAGAATGTTCGTGCCCTTAGAATGTTCGCTCAGATGACCAGATATGAGCAGTGAAAACAGTACATAGGCAATAACTAGAGTGGACGTGAAACACATACACACATTGCCGTGTGAGACGTCAGGTGGGGTCCCCCCCCTCACACGCAGGTACCTTTCACCCTCTGTGCCTCACCCACTACTACCACACAACACACCTACTCTCATACACATTCAGTGGAGGGAGAGGGAAGCGACAGAGCGGGAGGCATGCAAGGGAAGAGAAGTGAGGGAGGGGACAGAGAGTGAGGGGTGGCATGCAAGGGTGGGGAGGGAGGGGGCCCAGCATCTGGATATGACCCACCCACCCTAGCAGAGGGAGACGGAAGAGAGGGAGGGGAAGGGGTGGCATGCAAGGGAAGAGAGGGTGGGAGAGGGAAGGGACGGAGGGGGGCATGCAAGGGAAGAGAAGTTAGGGAGGGGAGAGAGGGAGGGGTGGTATGCAAGGGAGGGGAGGGAGGGGGCCCAGCATCTGGATATGACCCACCCACTCTAGCAAAGGGAAAGGGGAGGGAGGTAGGGGGAGAGGTGCCATGCAAGGGAAGAGAAGTGAGGGAGGATGAGGTCACACACATCAATGACATCGCACAGTATCAGCCTGCGCGTTTCCATGAGCACGTACTGCTGGCCTCTGCAACTGATTTGCTGCTACTATTCCTTTCCCATCTCACCACAATAAGCCACAGCAATGTGTGGCCGGGCCCCGCTAGTTTTATATAATTTCCTAGTTATTTCTGCTAGTTGTGGTGGGATCCAGGGCTACGCAGGGCTTCACAGATTTGGTTTCTCATTGCATGCATATGTTCAAGCTTGTATTCATACCTAAAAACCAAGGAGAACTAAGATTCCAAGAACATTCCATTTTCAGCCCATTGCAGGGCAGGGATGTGCCTCTAGGCTTTCAGGTTCTTCAGGCCCCTTTCAGTATTTTAGTCTTTCACTCCACTACAGCTGACAGTCTGCCTTGGTACGGTAGGTACTACACCACCGTACATAGCCCTATATCTATTTTAAGGGGCTCCTGAAGAATTTTACTCACTCACATGTGATCCAAATCAAAATAACAACTAGACTGTATTGCTCATGGAGGTGTAGTAATGCAGGAGTCACAAGCCTGACACAACTGCGTTATTGACCTGCTGTCTCCCTCTCTCCCGCTCCCTACTGACTCAAAACAAACCTCAGCTGACTCCGAGTGTGTCTTGCAAGTTGATGTCTGCCTCTTGTCTTTCCCTGGAAAGGCAGAACTGTCCTGGGAGATTAAGGGCTACTCTGCATAACCCTGAGGGTCCCTTTTTCCCTATAGGAAACCCACTCCCCCAGTAGCCAGTGTTCTCTGGGTACTTCTCTGGACACCTCTCTGTCCATTGATATTGTCCCCAAATCACTGTTCTTTCTTCTTCCAGAGTTAAGTGCAGGTCATTCAGCTCGGTCTTCAAACCTTTCTGCTCCTAGATGAGGTGACTATAACCCTTACTCCCCAAATTTCCTTCATCTATTCCAAACTTATCCTCTCAACACTGCTTATATTCTAGAACTATGTATATAGTCTGCCGCTTTTATTATTGTTTCTTGTACACCCCTATAATCCCCTTAATAAAATTTGTTAAACTGTATTTAGCTCTCCTTGGGTTACTTGCAAAAGCTGACCTTGATATACAGAGGCAACAAAGATCTTGAGCTTGCCTGACCTTTTGCTAAGTCAAAGAGTCTGCTCTCGCTAATTCCCCCATTCTAAAAGGAACAGACTCCCACAATTTTGGGTATCAAAATGGTCAAGTTCCTCTCTTCCACTTTGAGGATCTGTGTAGCACTCAGTGTAGCACTCTGTAATTTTAAAATCTCATGCTAATAAAGGTCATGGTCATTGTTGTTGTTGAGTTCTCACCTCCTGTTCAGTGTAATTTCCCTCCTGTGAATAAAATCTTCCTCTATCAGCAGTCCTATCACTGTCTGGCTGCCAGCCATCTGGAGTAGCTGGGGATGGAGGACCTTAAATGAGCAGCATGTAGCCCTAGCCCTGAGAGTGTGCAAATGATCCAAGGTCAAGGCACATACAAGGCAGAGTCCAGACCAGATCCAGGAGTGTAAGTCAAAGCACAGTCCAAAAGCCAGGTACTCACTGAAAGGCAACAGCCCAAGCACAGTTCCAATAGATGAGTCCAGGGCAATGATCAAAGGTCAAGGTCTGAGGTGAGATCCTAGGTCAAAAGTTCTAGGTAGGACAAGAAGGTCTAGTAGCAGCGAGACCAAATGACATTCTTTGCTTCTGCAAAGAAGCAGCTATTCGCAGTCACTTCTTATGCTTCACTGGGGGAGGATTGCAGTAATTTTCTGAGTCACTGGTCTTTTCCACACAGTTGAAATATAACATCTTGAGGACATTATAAAAAAAGTTTTGGGGAAGAAGTTCACACAGTTTTCTCCCCCAAATGTCTTCAGGATGTTTTATTTCTCTCAACTCAGGTTTTTTAAAAAAATCATTAAACTAGCACTCTTTTTTCCCCCTGAAGACAAGTTGAGGACCTCTCCTGGCTGCCTCTGCAGACAGAAGATGCTTTATTTCTCCCACCTCCCAGCTCTTACTTTCATTTTTGCTATAGTTGCACCTGCCATTTTCTACCCTCTTCAGGTGCCTCCTGCCTCTGCCATTTGGTGATGGTCTCCCACAGAGGTTTCTCTGCTTGCAGCTCATCCACACACAATTTCACAGTAAAAAGTATATGAATAAAGTTTTTTTGCCAGGCGATCCTGTGCACGTGTCATTTTTCCTTTTTTGTTTTGTTTTGAGGGCGGTGTCTGCGAAGTTATAATGACACAACACAAGAATCTGCAATATGCACATATTGGAGTTGTGATTCTCCCTAAGACATCCCCCTTTAAAAAGGAGGGAAAATGGCACAAGCGGAGGATCATCAGGCAAAACAAACTTTCTTTGTGTACTTTTTACAATGAAATCACCTGTGGATGAGATGCAAGCAGAGGAAACCTCCATGGGAAATCTTCAGCAAATGGAGGCCGGGACATAGAATCTCTGCAGCACAAAATGGTGAGGGCAGCAAAATGAAACTGACAAACTTCAGTTAGCTAGTGGAGGGAAGGAGGCGGAAAAAGATCTGCTTTCCCTGGCAATGCCTTTTTTGTCTGTGCTGTGCAGACACAAAAAGCCAAAACAAAAACAAAAAACCACTGGTATGATGTTTTATTTGTGCTGTGCGGAAAAGACCACTGGGAACCAAAAATTCAGGCAATTTACAAGCATCTGGCAGCTGAATACTGCAGGCAACTTACAAGCATCCGGCAGCTGATCTGGTGATTTTTCTGTGCTCTGCAAGATCCATTGGTACCTTTGTTCCAGCAGGAAAAGGGAGGTTAGAGGGCTGCATGTTCCTGGTGCTGGCAGAATCCCAGAGCAGGTCTGGGATTACTGCAAGCAAAGCAAGGTGCTCCCAGGATGGGATGCTCTCTTCTGTCCGATATTTTCAGGTCTGTCTGTGGCTGAATGCCAATCACCTATTGACAGATCTGAGGGGCTTGTTGCATCCTTGGTGACAGCTCCCTCCTCCGCATCACTCTCAGAAGTGACATGCTCCTCATTGCTGCTTTTATTGTCTGTATTGGCAGAGTGTAGGGGACAGGCCATGACATGTTCATAGTGGTCAGTCAATCAGTCAGTCTCTACCATGGCCCCCAAGCCATTCAGAAGTAGAACAAACGTCAATTAATTATCAACTCATATCTCAATATATCATTCAATTCTAGTATTTTGTACAATGTTAATGGTTAGGGTTTATCCAAGAAAATTGTACAGAGGACATTAGGTCAGTCCATATTTACACAGCAGAGGACAAAAATGTAACCTGTGATGGCATAATTATTGGAGAACAAGAATGGCAGTCTGGGGTATTGCTGTCCTGCATGGCCTCCACAACAGATACTGTTCTCTTTCCAATTTGTTCTAAAATCATGGAATGCTTCGGTCACTGATGCTGTCTGTGGAGTATTATGAATGCAGTGTTTAACCCACAGCTCTCTTCTTTGCAGTGGGGTTTCCGCACTGTTTTCTGTCCTCACTCACTGCGAAATGTCCCAAACAGCCCCAATCTGCTCTTTTGCCTGCCTGCCTCTTCCTTACTTATTTCCTCGTAGCCCCCCTTTTGATACTTTTGTTTGTTTGTTTCCTATCTTTGCTTTAACAATATTTGGCTGGATTTAAAGTGTCAATTGCTCCAGCGATCTTTGCCACTAGCACTTCTTTGAACAACCTTGCCGATTGCTCCCCAGTGTAATGGTAGAACTACTACCTACTTGCCAGTTCCTTCTTTCCATTGTCTGTGACCTTTTGGGGGAGCGAGGGGCGGGGTTCAGGTATCTTTTTTTCTGTGTTATTTCACCTCTGCTTGGTTGAAAGGTGCCCACCCTGAGCAGACGAAGAATATTTTTAATCTAATTATAATGGTGGGAAAACAGAAAGTGAAAATCTAAAGAAAAATCACCACATTTATGCTACCTCTTTATTATAACAGTTAATAAGGAAAAAGCTTCTTGAGGTCAGAAAAGGGGTGGATGGTTCGCCCCAATAATCTTACTGTAAAATACCATTTTATTTGTTTTATTTATTTACTTATTTATAACATTTACATCCTGCCTTTCTGCCCTTGACAAAATACATTATAAAATCATTTTAAAAACCCTCTCCCAAACATATCTCAATAAAACAATTTTAAAAAAGTTAAAAAACAGAATACTTAAATAGAATATTTAAAAAGTTTTTTTGAAATACAAAACACAAAACATTAGTTAGGATGGAGGAATCATTGAAGGAATGCCAAACAAAACAATACAGCCAAAACCTTTTTACCCAGGTTTTTAGCTGGGATTGGTGGCAGTGATTATATATTTCATTTTCTTTGCAATTTGCTTCTAGTTTGAGGATTTCTATGAGGATCACTTAAACTACCAAATATTATATCCAGCATTTTTATGCTGCTTCTAGGCTTCTGAGTTTTTATCAGCTGGGCTTTAATGGTTGTTAATTGTTTTTAATAGTTGTTAATTTTAAGGATTAAATGTTTATGATCTTTGTTTTGTCTCGTACTGGGGTCTGAAGAATAGACATATGCATGTGTTAAATAATACACAGCTAAATACTTGCCAACAGGCACTTATACTCTCCATACTTGAGCACCATGTATGTGGCAATTACATTTGCACAGCATGCTCTTTAAAGATAGAGATATACTCACATAAAGAAACCAAGGGTACGGAAAGTATGCAAGCAGAAACTGCGGAAGAACACTTAACATAACAGATTTGTCCATCTTGTAAATGTGTCCACATAAATGTGCTTACAATACTTAGTTAAATTCTGGAAAGAAAACATAAATTATTGTATACTGTTATATGATGTTGTTGTAGCAGTAATAGAAAGAAACCTTGAGCTTTTTGAATACACTATTGAAATGGATCACTGCACTCCAACAGAATTCAAGAACAGCAGGTATAGACCACATTTTTTAAAAAGTTCTCTATATTAAAATAATTTAGCATGCAAAAGGGCAACATATCATCTCTAACCAATAGGATAAATTGTTCAGCTAGGTAACTGCTATCACCTTCTCATTAAGTAATTGAAAATCAATGCCTCCTTCTCCACATAGTGCTCACTTAATTCTCACTGTTGTTAAGAACTATACATTGGAAAGGACATCTCCCATTAAACCTAACAATTTGGGAGTAGTTGCTGCCATTTCGAATAAGTTCTTGGCCAGGCAAATGAAAGATGTTTAGATGCCTAGAACAGATTAGAAGTTAAAACCCTCTTAGGAGATCTGCGATCTCATTACCCATGATGCAGCTGTGACTTTGAGAGACAAAAGAACACTCTCCAACCATTACAGTATGGTAGACAGTTCACCTCTAACTCTCCCCAGCTTGCTGTTTCAAATTGATCACTGCAAAACAAGGAAATATTAAAGATCGTTAATCAGGAGCTTTAAAAATAACCATTAACATTGTTTAAGTCACCAAATGAATATATCGCATTCTTCGCATTTGCACTCACGATATAGTAAATGTGGATTTTTTAACCTTTACTGACCCCTGTGTGAACCATAAGAAAAAGACTTAGCTCTGCTATTTGGTATTCTTCCACCTGGATTGATCCAAGATATTCTATGGCTTAAGAGTGAAAATCTGAATCCTTCTATTCCCGTTAAAACATTTATTTACTTAAAATTTTATATCCTGCTTTCTATAATACAAATTCACAACAAAATCATTAAAACATGCATTAAGAACATTCAATATCCATGGATGCAATATGCAATTGCATCCATGGATGCAATATCCATGGATGCAATATTACAACTATTAAAAGCCATGGATGCAATATTACGACCATTTAAAAGTTGGCAAAACAGGGAAGAGTACATTAGTACATTAATTACAAAAAGAATGGATGCTGGAACCTCTTAGAAGTATTCCTATTTCTCTCTCACCCTGGAGAGAATCTCTGTGTTAATTAAATCAAAGGACAGATTTTTCATCAAAAGTATTGTTTTGTTTGTATGTGAATTTATGACCCAGTTTGTGATTTAATAATTGATTAAAACACATGCAATCGATTAAGGTTTCCCCAGCGAAGAGACTGCTGTAATAAATAAATAGCTTTCAATCTGCTACCTGAAGAGGCAAGTTGTCTGACCTGGCCTCAATGGCAGGATGCTCCCTAGTCCTTCCCAATTTCAAATTTTGTGCATTGTGTGCTCCTCCCTTCAGGGGATCATGCTGTCTTCCTATGCTGGCCATGTCCATGAATGCATATGTAACCTCTATCTGTGGGTTCTGTGGGGCAGAACTTGGAAGGAGTTGCAAAGAACTAAATTTAAAACAAAATGGTTTACTTCCTTAACAAATAACACTTTTAACATTAACATTTAACATTAACAATTTACAGTCCTTTTAGGTTGCATTTCAAGTCCTTATATTTACAATCTACTGATAATGCCAAGTCCAATTCTTCCTGCTGCTGGTTGGTTTATGAAGACTTCAGAGGCTTGGTGAATGGGATCCAAGATGATGAAGGTCCCCAAACGAACTCCCATCAACTACATACATAGCAAGGCCTGAAACAATAAATTCTAACATTTACAATACAGTAAAAACAAACAACTTCCTTCCCACTAGTTCCCAACAACCTTGCAGTTACCTTAAACAAGGTGTTAAGAGCTTATAAAGGATTAAATCAAGGTCCCAGCCTGGCAGCCTTGCTTCCTGCAACTTCACCAGTTTTTGCAGCCTTCTGCTGCTTTGAGTCTCCACCCCTTTCTGGGTCAACCCATTCTGAACATAGGGGTTACACATACACAATGCACATATGCATAAGATATCCTCCCCTTCAATTCTTATGTATAAATGAGAAGAATCCAGTCAGAAAGAAAGCAACTGGCACCTTCATTTTAAAAAGAACTCTAGCAGCCTGCTCCCAAAGCTGTAAGTTGGTCAAGCCAATGCAATCCTGATTTATTTTAATTGGGTCAGAAGGGGGTAATGGCTGAGGACTGCATTCTTAACTGGCAACTCTAACAAGAGCCTCTCTATGCTTCTTGTTCAAAGTTTTGGGAAAGTAAGTTGCTCCTATAGGAAGGGCAATTTGTGTAAGGAAGCAGAGTGTAAGGCAGGGGTAGGGAACCTGCGGCTCTCCAGATGTTCAGGAACTACAATTCCCATCAGCCTCTGTCAGCATGGCCAATTGGCCATGCTGGTAGGGGCTGATGGGAATTGTAGTTCCTGAACATCTGGAGAGCCGCAGGTTCAAACAAGACGTGTGTGTGTGTGTGTGTGTGTGTGTGTGTGTGTGTGTGTGTGTGTGTGTGTGTGTGTGTAAAGCACCATCAAGTCACTGCCGACTCACGGAGACTCCTCTTGGGGTTTTCAAGACTACAGCTGAAGAGAGGTGGTTGCTTATACTTAAAGACCCTGGAATTCCTAGGTGGTCTCCCATCCAAGTTCTAACTGGGACGGCCCTTGCTTAGCTTCTGAGATCTGATGAGATCAGGCGAGCCATCCAGGTGAGACCAGACTGGCATATAGCATACATATCTGAAGCTGGGGCATCTTATTGGTTCGTTTACAGCAAAACTAGTTGAGTAAAATCTATTCTTCAGCTTAATCTGTTTCATCAAAGCAGAGTTTAAGGCCAAGGATCCATTCCTTTTTGTTACCCTTCCCTTTTATAATTTTTATTGATTTTATAACAACCAGTGGCGAAGCCACCAGGGGAAGGGGTGCGCAACACACCAGGCGCACCAATTTTGGTCACGTGGGGGGTGGAAAAAAACCCCCGCTCCCCCCCGTGGCCCCCCGCCCTTCTTCTGCGGTGCACCCTGGCGCACCCCCCCCACTTACTTTTTGGAATGGAACATCCCAGAGAAGAAGCCTGCCTGTGTTGCCTGGGCCTGGTGGGAACTACATTTCCCAGGGGCTCCTGGGAAATGTAGTTCCCACCAGGCCCAGGCAACGCAGGCAGGCTTCTTCGGCCTGCTCCTTTCCTAAAAGTAAGTGGAATGAAGTGCCGCGGGGGGGCAGGGGCGCTGCAGGGGGTGGGGAGAAAAAGCCAGAGTGTACACTGGCCACACTCTGGCCTAGCTACGCCTCTGATAACAACTACAACAAAACTAATATGAACAATTACACAATAGTGATCCAGCCACTCTATACTACAAAGACAACATAGGTGAAAAAACTACAAATAACTATAAGGACTTCCAGGCTATCATCCATTGTTGAAGTTATCCATAATATGTATGAAAACCAGAAAGCTTTAAGATCTTTATAAGTACTTCAAACTGAATTCTAGTTCTAAAAAATAGCGAAGTAAGCGCAAATATAGCTACATTTTAACCTTATCTCCCTAAGTTCAAAAATTGAAGACTTACATATGAAAATCCTCCATCCCCCCTTAAACATTTCTGTCATGAATTTATGTAATTAAAACTGACCTCTAACATTTCTCTATTAACATTTCAATATATAACATTAACAATTCAAGTAAAATTTCTCCTTGTATACCAAGTAAAGATTCTGAACCCTATGCTTTAATTGGTAGACTCAAGAAGATGTCAATGCGAGGATTTTTGAAATGTTTTTCTTGCAGTTAAGAGTGAAAGCTGCTAAAGAAAGCTTCAGGAAGTTGTTTCCTTCTTTTCTACCTGTAGTATTTTGAATTTGGCTGACTATGCATTAGTGCCCATATCTGAGCATCCAAAAGAGGCAGGTCTAAAGGGCATTCATTCCCCCAGGAATTGAGAGATGGAAGGAAACTGATATGGCTTCCTCCCAATATATCCTGGAAATAATAGTTTCCTTTCTAAACAAGAACTTGTTTAGAAAAAAATAACTAACATGGCTAGCAACCCTGAGTCATAGTTGTGGAAGCCCTTACACATACTCTTTTGTTCCAGTGGATCACAAAATTTACATTCTGGATTCATTTTTGACCCACTTTTGCTTTCCCTCATCTGGTAAGTATCTGTATATAAATATCAACTGAATTCAAACAGAAATAAAAATTTCTGAAGGAACTTTTCCAGCCATCTGGTGAGACTTTCCTTGGATACATAGAAGTATGCTGGTTTTAGATTTTAGGTCAAAGATGGATCGTTACCGGTACCCAGCCATTATAGTTTCTGTTTCAAACAATGATAAAAATCCCTCTTGCAATAAATTGCGAAGATTACTCCCCCATATTAGGAAGTGAAATGCATTCACTCCCTACTGTTGGAGGAATATGTTGTTGTAGATATCAGATGAGGTGGAAAATGAATAAAAAACAAAAAGCATTAAGAGTTTAGTCACTTCAGGGACTTTAATTTTGTTTCTACCAATAGACTAGCAATTTGGGCTTGCTGCTTTTCACAGTGGAAAGACCCAAATAATTATATTCTATATGCGTGGTATGTTCATGTTAAAAAAGGAGACCAGATGTCACAAATGTGAAGCAAATATACTGGGAATTAGTTTAGTGAGGTCAGGAGAATAAACTCTGGTTTTTTTAAAAAAAATGTTTCACGTGCTATTCATGGTGACAAGGACAGGGTTTGGGTCCACTTAGTCTGAAAATGCAGGGGTTTAAATAGACATACATTTTAAAATTGTGTAATGCCTACCTCTCAGGCTGACGGAAAAAAAGGGGATAGTGAACAGTACTTGATTATATTTGCTTAAAGGCAGACCACATAGCAACTGTTCCATGTATTCAGGGCTATGCAGAGGCGTAGCTGGGCCAAACTGCACCCGGTGCATAGTGTGTTTTTTCTGCCCCCTATGCCCCCCGTGGCACCCTGTGGAACCCCCCATGGCACACACACCCCTGCCCCCCTTCCCACACTTACCTACGTTCCTTTTCTATTTCTGGTACTTTTTGAGGCTGAAAAAAGCGGCCTCTTCACAGTTCAAGGGAAAAAACTGCCTGACGAACTATACTTCCCAGGAGACCTTGTGAGCCCCAAGGTCTCTTGGGAACTGTAGTTCCTCAGGCAGTTTTTGGGCTGAACTGTTAATAGGCCGCTTTTTTCAGCCTCAAAAAGTACTAAAAAAAGAAAAGGAACGTAGGTAAGTGTGGGAAGGGGAGCGGTGTGTGTGTGTGCTGCAAGGGGGTGCCGTGGGGGAGCTGTGGGGGCAGGGAAAGGGGAGGGGCCGGGGGCTATTTTCCGCCCCCCAGGTGTGCGCCCGGTGCACGACGCACCCCCACCCCTTGGCGATCTGCCACTGGGGCTATGTGTTGCTTTGAATTTAATTTCAATACCTTTTGAACAAGGCACAGAGTTCTTGTTTATCCTTGTACTTTGGGATCACCCTCCAAAAGCTCTGTTGCCCACTATCTGAACCAGCTCCCAAACCATAAACTTAGATGGGCACTTTCAAGAGCAAGATGGAATTCCATCGTCTTTATTTCAAGGTCCGTTCTTAAACATCCCTCGACATGATTGACATTGTTCTTTCTGCCTTTCCTATACTGACTCTCTTGAACACATCTTGCTCTCCTGCCCAAAGTATAACAGCTTTAGGCCCGATTTCTCTGCCTTAACTTCAGCTGGGTTCACGGATCTCATTACCAATGCAAAAATGATTCTTCTGCTCAACAATCGTTAGGCTGAAATAATGGAAATCGTAGCCAAATTTTTAACTAGGTTCCCTTGCTTCTGTCCACACTATTTTCACTGTTCTCTGTTGGATTTACCTTTTCCTTTTGTCCCCATGCTGTATATGCCTAATAAAGGTCTCTGAATCTGAAAAGAAATTTTACCAGCCAGACCTGAGGTGGGATGGGGACCCCTGTTTTTAGGAAGAAGTTTCTCTACCATCAGATCTCCCCTATAGGATGCCCTAGCTGTGCAGGCCAAAGATGGAAGCCATCTCTTGTGCTGGCTAAGTGGTACCAATAGGGAAGAATCTGCCAGGGCACATCTCCTTGTCAATCATTGAAATGCATAACAGCCAACCTCACCTTTCCTAACGTAATCAAGAAATACAAAGCCTATGTGTGGCATTTCCCCTCCTTGCCCGGGGCTCTCGGGCAGCTGATCCTTCCCTCCTCCCCTAACCTGGGGGTTGGTCGCCCCAGCCGATTACTTTTCCAGTTGGCCCAAGGGGCCAAGAAACAACCACACCCACAGGGCGCCTGGTGTACACAGCAGCCCTTGCCCACGCCACCCTCTTCCTAGAAGGTCTCTCTGCCCTCCTTCCCCTGGCTGACCTGAGAGTTCGTACCCTCCCTCCCTCTCTCCCCCTTGTTGCCTCACAGGAAGAGGAGGTTTCCAGCCTGTGTGAAAGGTTCCCACCCTGTTACTTCACAGGGTTGGGACCAGCCTAAACAGTGCTCTAGGTTCTGGCCAGGGGCCTTGGCTCCAGGGTCCTCTTCCCTCCTTCCTGCTTTGAGCTGTCCCTTTCCCTTGCCTTTTCACTCGACCACCCACATTCTTTGCTGCTGCGGCAGCTCCCCTCTCTCCCTTTCCCACTTCCTTATATCCCTTCTGCCCTCTCATTTCTCTCCCTCGTCCCAGCTGCTTCCCCAGCCCATCTCCCACATCTGCCTCAGCTGTGGGCAGGTGGGCCCTACTGGGCCTAAGCTGCTTCTCCAGCCCATCTCTCACATCCGCCTCAGCTGTGGGCAGGCAGGTCCTGCTGGGCCTAAAACTCCTCTCTCCCCTGCCTTCCTCTTTGAACAAGGCCTCTAAGCCCTCCACTGCAACTGCAAGAGGCTCCTCTGCGGCCTTCACGTCCCCCGCAGTGCCAGCCTACGCGTGACCCAGCAGGGCGAGTCCGCGAGCTGCGACTGAGCCCGGCCACTATGCCTAAGAAACCAGTCCCCACCTTGGAACTGCATTGTACCTGCGACCATTTCGACAAAGGAGACGTTGACTAATGTCATCAAGGTCCCCTTTCAGTTATTCTTCAACACGCTAATCCAATCTTCCTTTTTCCTGACTAACCTCTGGGAAAGACCACCTTCATTTCAATTGGAAAAGCCCCAGAGTTGTGATTCAATCAACTTGCCCTATAATCTAATAATTTCTGGATGCTCCCCAGGCTTGAGTCATTAAGTCAAAATGTCCACCTCTTGTTGAACCACCTTTGTCCTGGAAAGATTAGCTATCTCAGCATAACTTGAGGGTCTGATTTCCCATATAACTACACTGCCCACCTTACACTCGGTGTTCAATATTTCCTAGACTGTTCTGGCCTGGTTATACTGTTCCCAGCACTGCCTTTTACCTTGCTTCTTTGGAGCTCAACGCAAACATTGAACTCTGCTTTTCTCGGACCATTCCTCATCTAGATAAGGTAATTATCACCTTTTCCTACAAAACCTCATATTCCCAGGCCTGTCCCCTCAACTTTTTCTATATCCTAGGACTATGTGAATTCTTTGTATGCTTTTTTTTACCATTGCATGTGTAAGTTTATTATTTTCTTCCTTCAATAAAAATTGTTAAACTTTACTTCTGACTCCTGTGGATTTTTGAGGAGAAAAGCCTATTGTAAACAAAGGTGGTAAAGATCTCTTAGTTGCCTCCTCTCGCAAAGCAAGGTCTATCCTGCTAATTCCCCACTCTAAAAGGGAGTGATCCCAGGATTGTGGGTAACATTTAATGCATCCAAGCATCACCGTTCTTTTTCATAGTGAATTGAAAATTAATTGAAATGATGGGGGAGAGGAGGGAACAGCTGTGTGAACACACTGGAACACCTGTACCTGCAAGGATCAGGATGTCTACATTGTAGAGATACTGAGATAAAATTTTTCACATAGAGTATCATATCTGGGGTATCAGTTATTATAGTTGTCCCAGAGAGGTAATTTACTGGAAATGTATAAAGTTGCACTGTGTATTCATCCCCGTATGGTGTATAGTCATGCATACGCTTAATTTTTTATTCATCATTTTCATCTAGGTTAGTGATTCCACATCCCCAAAGTCCTATCTGTTGTCTGAAATGCAGCACCGTATGACATGCCGAAGTGTCAGCGAGTCCAAAGGAACAGGGGTTTTTTTTTTCAAAAAAGAAACAGAGTCAATCTGACACTTTTCAAAGTGGAGCTGGAGAGAATCCTCTCTGCACCTGGGTTTGTATCTAACAGTGAGGAACAGGAAGAGTGCTCTGAATCCTGTCGCTTGAGCTGGGAAAAGGGACAGGCAGCCATGTCAAAAATGACGCCTCTTTTGCTAGTCTTGCAAAAGATGTCTGCTGTGATGTGACTGCAGCTGACATCAAACAACATAAGTGGCTGGTTTGTGCAGAAGACTGAAATTCATCCTGCTTCCCATGTTCACTGTGGTGTCTTTTAATGCTAATTCTTAGTGAGTGAGGCATGAAATGTATTCATAGCCTATACACAGTTAGGACATTCTAAAATTATTTGAGGTATATACAAGTAAAGCATCTGTGTCTCTCTTGCCTCCTTTTTTATTCATTTTTTTCCCCTCCGAGTTTTAATTATGCAGTCAGATACTGAGGAAAAAGGGGGGGGGAAACAGGTTTGCTGATTTAGTTATTTTTTTCTCTTTTCTTTATACAAACAATGAACTTTTCTTAGTTGGTATAGACTTGGATGTAAATCAAAACAAGCCTGCATTGCTTTCAGGTCCATAAGTAAGTACTGTCAAGTCATACCTGACTTATGGTGACCCCAGCATGGAGCTTTCCAAGCAAGTGAAAACCAAAGGCAGCTTGCCAAGGCCTTCGTCTGCAGCATCTTCCCAGGTGGTCTCGCATCCAAGTACTCATCCTGTCTAGCTTTCAAATCAGGCCACACTATTCTACCTTTCCTTCCAACTTTAGTTAGGGATGCCTTGTTTTTATTTTATTTTTAATGCTAACACCACTCCCATTTGATTGAAACAAAGACATTTGGTTAAATCAAACATGTGAAGTTTCTTTGTGTCAAGTCAGTCAGATCATGGATCCATGTTGACCATATGTTACAGGTTGACCACAGGTGTGTGTTACACCTGTGCACTATGACCTTGCTCTCTAATAGCCTTTTGGGGGATTCTAAATTACAGAAGGATTTTTGGGGGGGGAGGGGGGGTTGAAAGATCCATAACACTGCACTGTTGAATTATATATTGATTTCTTATTACCTGAGATAGCTGCAAAAGAAGTCTGGCCTGGTTACAGTTAAAAACACCTTGGTGACTTTCAGATGATTACTGTAAAGCTCTCTATGTGGGGCTGTCTTCAAAAGTTCATAATGTAGCTACCCACCTTCTGATGAGGACAATCTATGTACTACTCCAGCAGCTCTCCAGCACAGAGCACCTTGAGGCCACCCAGTCACAAACCATCTGTTAGATGAGCCTGTGGGTACCAAGAAGGATCTTCTCTGCTGGGGCCAGAAGCCCCCGATCAGCCCGTTCCTCCTGGCTTCTGAAAATGACAATCAGTTAGGACTGGTCAGGAAGGAGCATGGTGTCCTCCAACCCCAATTTAGCCAGTCACTCCAGAGGGGCACCATAATTGATAGTATTAAAAGCTGCCAAGAAGTCCAGAAGAACATGCATAGATGCACTACCACCCCTCCTGTTAGAGCTTATCTATCAATGGATCAAGCCCATTTCCATCCCATGACTAAACCTAAATCTAGAAAACCTTGAGATGGATGATCTTGCATGATCACCACAGCTATAAACTCCTTGCCATGTTGAAATGCATTTTTTTAATTCCATCCAATTTCATCTGATATCCAAGAAAAAAGGGGCTGTCACCACACAACACACTAATCCAAACTTTTCCCCCCTTATAACATCAAGACAGCAAAGTCTCTCTCTCTCTCTGCTCTTCCAGCATAGTATCAGACTTTGCTATGTATTTAATATGTTTCGTATCTCTGAACTCTTCTCCTGGGATGAGTTCTCTGCAAACACTTGTGCAACCACATCATTATAATCTCACTAGTCCCTCTTGAGAACTTTATCACCTTTGTTGTAGTGCTAACAATTGATATAGAATGCTGTTCCCGGTATTGGGCTAGGGCAGAATACCATTGCTTTGTCTGGGGCCTTTTTGAGGCAATAATTTTGATGGGTTTTTCTGCCAGGCAATGTACAGCTGTCAGTTGTCAAAGCAGCACAGTTGCTAGTAACCTGTCGCTGTGGACCCAAACATCTTTCCTCTAGCTTACAGCTCTGTTCCACTCCACCTCCACCCCCAAGGAACAAGCCTCATAATGAAGTCCACAATATTTTGTTGTCAAAAGAAGACTTCAGAGCTGGGAAAAGTATAGAAGAGGGAAACCAAGATGGTTAGCACCTGCCCTATCAAGAAAGGCTGAAGAGTCTGGGACTTCCGTTTAGGAAAGAAACAACAAAAGGGGAAAAATGACAGAAGTTTATGCATAGGGTAGAAATTATACATAGGGTAGAGAATGTTGAAAGACAGAACCTTTTCCCCCTATTCCCAGTACTAGAACTTGGAGGCATCCAATGAAGCTGATGGGCAGTAGATTCAGGTTGGATAGAGGAAACACTTCTAGATGTAAGTGATCAAAGCCCAATTACGCACAAGGTGTTTGCTACATGGTGGAGGCGAATGTCAGTTGCAACAAGAGTTCTTCTATGGATGTATTTCCTCTGGCCCCACTTTCACTTTCCACTCTCTCCGTGACAAACGAGTCCACTTATAGCACAATTTTTAATTTTGCTTTGCTGCCAGAGCAGGACAGATTTTTTTACTGTTCAGCAAGCCTACAACAATAGTAAAAACTGATTAAAAAACCATAAATATACAATACAGGAAATAAATGTTAAGTGAAAGGAAATCTACTGGCATTTAGCAATTTCCAGGAGAAAGTCTGCCACTATCATGCAGACAGAAGGATCAGGATTGTCCAGCAAGTAGTGTAATCTAAATAAATCGGGGAGATCGGGTAAGATTCACATACTTGGATCTGATTTCCTTAAGTCTGAAACAGTGTAATAATTGGTGGGCCAGAGATTCAACTGAGCCAGCATTACACGGGCACAATCTTTTAGACTTTTCTTGCTTGTTAAATCTGCCATGTAACAAGGCGGAAGGCATAAGTTTAAACCTGGCGAGCATTATGGCTCTCCTTTGAACAGGGCTTATTAAGCAATACAGGTAGTGTGCCAAGTGGCCCTGTCCAAATAGGATAGAAAAATACAGGGGGGAGCAAGTTTTCTTGGCTGCAGTGATTAGGGTAGAGAACTCTCTATCCAATAGTTGCTCTTTTAATTTTGTATAAGCTTCTGAATAGGACAAAAAGCAGAGTAAATCCACTGACAGTCCAATAGAAGCCATTTTTTCTTCGATTATGTAAAACCAGGGGTAAGAATGGATACGGGACAGATTTGCAAGTGGGCACAGTTTTGCCCTGGAGCATTTCCTTCCACCAGCAGCCAGCTCACCTAGTCTTCCCCCCCCACACACACACACACATCCTCGCATTTCATGCTTCCTCCTTTCCCTCCTCCCTGTTGCCGACATCTTCCTGCATCTTCTCCTGCCGTGTCATTTCTATTGCCCGTGGCTTCCCTGGTCCTGCATATCTTCAGATCTTTGGATTTTATATATATTTATCCAGATTGATAAATTGATACTAATACTTCAAAATGTAAAAATAAAACTTGTCAATCAGTCCAAATACCCAATTTGCTCCTGCATTTGATTAACAAACTGGGCCGTCTCCAGCCTCTTAGTTTTGTACACAAGCAATCAGTGATTCCAGATCACACCTGGAAAATCCCGTTGACGCTTGTGTTTACAGCACATCGGGAGATGGATTATTGTGAACCTGGGGAGCTTAGCAAACAGCAATTCACATTTTCCTTTTGTGGTTTTGCAGTTTGCAGACCACCATTCCCCCACCACCCACTTCCCACCATAAAAGATAATCCGTGTTCAGGCAAAGTGTACAGATGCCATATTCAAGACTTTTCTTTAATAGTTTGCCTTTTTAACGTTGATCTATTGATCTATTGATAGATCGATAGTGTATAATTGTTTTCTTCCAGCACTCAAGGTGCTAACAATAGTTCCTGTCACACACTTTTGTATTTGTATTTCAATTTATATCCCACCCATCCCCATAAAGTTCAGGGTAGCGAACAGCATAACATAACAATATACCGTAAATACTCGTGTGTAAGTCGACCCGCATAGAAGTCGAGGCACCTAATTTTACCACAAAAAACTGGGAAAACTTATTGCGTATAAGTTGAGGGTGAGAAATGCAGCAGCTACTGGTAAGCCCTGATTCTCCTTTTAAATCCTCTCAGAAGGGTTGGGGGGGGGTGATTTAAAGGGATAATCTGGGGAAAATTTGAGGGTGCCTGTCAGGGGAGGAATGTTTATGTTAGCAGTACCAACATTACTGAGTATCTTACAGACACCCCTGATAATGCCACCCAGGTTTGGTGAAGGTTGGTTCAGGGGGTCCAAAGTTATGGACCCTCAAAAGGGTAGCCCCATTTATTATTAGCTTCCACTGGAAACAATGAGGGATGGGAGCACCCACTTTGCAGATCCATAAATTTGGACCCTCTGAACCAAACATCACCAAACCTGGCTGATATCAGCAAGAGATTATCCTGATGATACCACCCAGGTTTAGTGAAGTTTGGTTCAAGGGGTCCATAACTCAAAATGTAGCCTCATCTACTATTAGCTCCCATTGGAAACAATTAGAGATGGGGGCACCACCTTTGGGGGTCCATAACTTTGGACCCCCTAAACCAAACTTTACCAAACCTGGCTGGTATCATCAGGAGTGTCACCTAATGATATCCTAAAATTTTGGTGCCACTAGCCTAAAAACTGCACCCCCTGGAGGCCGACAAAGTAAAAACCCTAAAATATTTTTAAAATACACCTCACTCGCGTATAAGTCAAGGGAGGCTTTTTCAGCACAAAAAATGTGCTGAAAAAGTCGACTTATATGCGAGTATATACGGTACATTAAAACAGAATAAATACCCATAAAATACATAGGAACTATAAAAACAGGAAACAAAATACAGATGGTGACTTAAACACATCAGGCCTAGCAATTAACCAATAACAATAACAGCAGCACTACATCAATACATATCACTACTAAAGCCATACTATATCAATACAGTAACAATAAATCAATACATTAACAACAATAAATTAACAGTATATCACTATAACAAAAATATTAATACATTAGCAATATATCAATACACTAACAACAATACATTACAATATATCAATCCATTAGCACTATATCAATATATTAACAGTAAAGCTAAAACTACTCTACACTAAACTATATCTGCTGCAAAAAAGACAGCCTAACAGTACTACCCAAGTTACTCCATAAATGAGCTGGCTACACTTATCCAACCTATACTCCCTAACAGTATACAAGGAGGAAACTAACTACACCTAGCAACCTATGCTCCTAACAGTTAACTACAGTAAGGCAATGACAAAAAGATGGGGCAATGGTGCAAAAGCCCAGATTGAAAAAATGCCATTGCCCCCCTCCCCCAGACCAGTCAACCGGGGGCTTCTGCCACCAACCTCCACTGCTTGGTCCATTGCCGACCGGTCTGTTGGAGGTTGCAATCACAACCAGTGAGAAGCTTTGGTGTCATTCCTTGACCACAGGTACCACAAGTCAGATAGAAAAAACCCCGTGTTTGCCATTGTTGGTAATCCTAGTCTGCCACTGCAAGGAAACCTCTGCCATCAGTTCCCCACCACCTGGCTCTTTGTTACTTGGTTTAGTGAGGTATTCCTACCACTAGCTTCCTGCACTTGTACCTGCCACTGCAATGGGCCCCACACTTGTTGCGGGGGGGGGGGGGTTCTGCCACCAACTCCCCCTTATCCAGCTTGCCAATAACCCTAACCCACAACAGACAACTTGTGGGGCTGAGAGAGTTGTGACAAGTCCAAGGTCACCCAGCAGGCCTCATGTGGAGGAATGGGGAGACAAACCAGTGTACCAGATCAAAGTCAACGGCTCCTAACCACTACACCATGCTTTAATGTTTCTATTAAAGAATTAAAGTAACCTTTAAAAATTTGATCTCAGCTTGAATCTCCAGGAGTTAAACTTAAAATTAATGCCTACTTAGCCATCAATTACTGGTCTGATGGATTAACATTATATTTATTGATGCTTAGCATCCTACATTTAGGATGCTTCAGCATGCTACGTTTAGTAAGATATCTCAAAGGAATCAGATGAAAAATCTAAATAAACAGTCTCTGGTTTAGAGTGTGGAATCAGGTGTCTGTGCAAAGAGAGTCCAGAGCTATTGAAAAAATAAAGTCATTTGTTCCTTTCCCCTCCCCCCATCAAATCCAGTTTTGCCGTTATTTTATCTAGACATCTGCAGAGTATACAATCCACCCATGCACAATAAAAAAAATCTAGACTCTGGACTCTGAGAGCCAGGTACTAGGAAAGGGAGTAAATTGAATGGATCTATAGAATCTGTATAGTTGTGATGGACGACTCTCACTAGTATCAACCTATTATACTCCTCCGTCATTTAATAAAGCGAAAGAAAGGCTTTTATTTCATTAATTATTTATTGACCCTTTGTTATGCTGAAGGATGGCCAAGCTAAACCAGAGCAGCAACTGGAAGATGATGTGCCAAAAACAGGGAAAGGCAGGGTACAATCTCACGTATTTCTTGAGAACAGCAGCTCTATTTATTCTCGTTACGACATGGTTTTTTTAAAAAGAGAAATGTATTTTAAAAATGGATTCAATAGCCTGACTTCTTGATAGAATTTCTCGGATGCTGCAGACACGGATTAGGTAATTTCCCCTTTGTTTACTCTAGGGATGGTGAAATAGGCTCTAAATATGCAGGTACAGACATGATAATTTCGCTGTCACTTATGTAGTGGAAAAATCAGAGTTAATTGTCATATTAAAAGTGTCTTTTTAAAGAAATCACAAAGCTGGCTGCCTATTCTTTTTTTTTTCCCGAGCAATGTTCTTTCCTTATTCCCCCTTCCCTTTCCCTTTCTTTTTCTTTATCTTGAGACACAGGATGATCAACTCTAAATGATCAAATGGCCCAAGTGAGTTATATTTAGAAAAATAACTGATCTGCCAATCAGCAATAATATCACAAGAAGAAGAGTCCATCTAGTTCAAAATTATTTTCCGACAGTAGCCATCCAAATGTTTCGAGGAAGTCCACATGAAGGCAGTACCCCTTTTCATTGTTTGATCCATAGCAACCAACATTTAGAAGTACTCTGCTTCTGGCCGTGGAGGAGCTAACATGGGAAACATCTATTGATGGACCTACCCTCCATGAATGTATCTAACATCCTTTTAAAGAAATCTATGCTGGTGGCTTGTTGTGATGATGACTTCTATAAATTACATGTTGCGCATGCACACATGCACACACTCAGAGAAATCCTTTCCTGGATTTACTGCCAGTCACTTTTATTGGACAACTCTGAGTTCTAGCATTTTAAAAGAGCGGGGAAAGTTATTCCTTCACACTATTCATGATCTTATAAGCTTTTGTCATACCCCTCCCCCTCAGGCCCACAGATATGGAGGGAGGTCAGATATATGCCTTAACACATCTGTAAATTTCCAGCAGCCATTCATTTAAAAAATGAAATCCTTAACCCTTTTAGTTGTGGAGATACAAAAGGAAATCTGCATACCATTTGTGTCTTGATTCCTAGAAAGGAATGGGGAGGAACAGCCATAAATGTGCTGGAGGTGAGTCAGCTAACCCTTTCCTGTCCAAATCCATTTTCTTCTGTCCTGGTGCTATGGGACCCTTTGCTTCCTTCTTTTATGTTTCTGTCCTTTCAATGTTCCTGAGAACATTGTACATGAGAACATTGAGCAAAAAACTGGAGTTGAAATTTATGCTATTTTGGCGTTCCCTCATCTTTTTACAGTTGGAATTTTTCCCCAAGAGTAGATGAGCCCATGGAAGTGCCGAAATTCATTCAGCCTGGTATTTATTTATTAACAGCATAGTAATTGGCTTTAATTATTGGTTGAAAGCCACCTTGCTTTAACCTGTCTTCATGAAAGACTGGTTGCCTTGATCATGTCCAGGATGCTTTTTACTTGCCAGTGAATGACCACAGTCACGATCCTATTCTCCTCCCCTACTCCAAAAAAAGCAGGGATTGGGGGAAAGAACTGAAGAACTAATGCTTAGTTATGTTTTAAATTTTAGAAAAACAACAGAAAAGGGGGTACTTTGCCACAGAAGGCTAAAGGGTGGTAGGGGCAGAGGTGGGATTCAGCAGGTTCGCACCACCTCGGCACAACCGGTTGTTAAAATGGTGCTTGTAAACAACCCGTTGTTAAATTATTTGAATCTCATCACTGGAACTGGTTGTTAAATTATTTGAATCCCACCAGGAAGCCTTTAGCCCCATCTGTTCTCACTACAGAAAAATAAGGTGTTTGGGCAGATTCAAATAAATTTGAACCAAAAATAACTGTGACTGCCAAGAGTGCAAAATTTCTGCTGAACACTCATTGATCAGTCAGGCTATTTACATACAGCTTAACCTTATTCTTTGGGGTATTTTCATGTGCAGTTGTCAGTGTTGCACCCAGCCCAATGAGAGTTTCTGCCCACTCCCAGACTTCTTATTGTTGCAGGCCAATCAACACCCAATTGTTTAAATAAAGAACGAGTCATCCAGCAGTAATTATAAATACTATTTTTTAAACAAAAAATCTTGCCATTTTGTAGTCTACATCACTGAAATTATTTTTGCACAAGTGCATTTTTGCATAGCCTTGTGGTCATCTATTCCCCCAACATCATTTAATTTCCTTACCCAACCATCCACAACTTGAGTAAAATTGATTTTACCTACAGACAGTTAGGAAAGCTCCTGCAAGGCAACGAAATGAAACTCTACAGCTACAAGGAAATCAACCTCCCCCACCACAGCTCCTGCACAAAAGCCAAGCTGCTTGATGATTGTCTAAGGTCGGCAGAGGACAGGTGGACAGATCTGAGGCTCCATTCATAGTTGATTGCAGCTGTTGAGTATGGCATGTTTGCCTATCAGACATGTCTACAGCAGAATTCACAGCGTCCCAAGTGTTGCGGCTTGCAGTGTTATCTATCTTCCCTTCAACCTTGATGCTGTGGGATGCTAGCTCAGTGAAAAATAAGATCTCTGGAATTCATGGCTTGCTGAGAAAGAACAGGCTGAACCGGCATGTTTGAGTCCTGATTGGGCAACATCACTCTGTCCCAGTTGACCCCAGCCAGGTACAGAAACTTTAATTAAATTCCAATGGGAGGTAGTGTATTTTTCCATGAAATTTACTCCTGCTGTTCATTCACAATAAAAACAGTAGCAGGTGTTGATAGCCTGTACCTTGTGTTGGGCACCAGAAGCAGGTTGGGACTCCAGCTGGGTCACTGTCTAGCCTGCTTTCTTGTGCATTTCCAGTCTGAGCTGGTGGATATGAACTCGGGTCTGGTGTTGGAGATTAATTGTCCTGGCGGACTTCCTTATTCAAGCTAAAGAAATCTTATCTGGCAAACTCTGGACTTTGTGCCAGCTGTGGAACTATTATTATTATTATTATTGACCCCGCATGAGGACATATTTAAAATGACAAACAGTAGACCTATATTTAGTAGTGAACAAGTTTCTATTCACCTTGAAAGGGAAATGGAAATTAAACTTTTGTCACAGTCAGATCATTGTTTACTGAAGGCAGGGGTGATTCTGTTCCCTTTTGTTTGCAAGGGTGGATAATTGATTCAGACGGTATACCTCTAAATCCAATTGGTTTCCAAATGTTCTGGGGGATTTTGAGACAGTAGTTTAATGGAGGCCTTAGTGGGTCTAGAATACTGGAATTTATGGGGCTAAAGTCACTCTCTGACAACCTTTTCCATCTTCATAGAGCCCTTACCCTCTTTAATGACAAGCTGAGGGAGATAAAGTGGGAAGGGTGATATCTTGAATACTGCTGGTGAAAGACCCATGCCAAATTACACAGAGCATGCCTTAGAGCACTTTTAACAGCCTACGGGAAGACAGTGGTCCATTCTGCACAGCACTAACAAGATGTCCTGAGGAACAAAAAAAAGCTGTTTTGGGAAGGAAAAACTGACCCCCAACAAGATGGAGGTGATGCTGGTTGGGAAAGCTGAGGTTTTTGAAGGACATTGTGCTTCCCATCTGCAGTGGGGCTCAGGTGATCCTTGCTGGCACAATTAAGAGCCCAAGGGTTATAGTAGGTCATTGCTATTAGAAAAACAAGTTGATGCAGAAAATGCTTTCTTTCAACTTCATTTAGCCCAGATGTTGACACTATCTTAATTAAGTATCTTCATTCAGCTGATCTGATCACCTGGATCCATGCCATGGCAACATCAAGACTAGTCTATTTTAATGGACTTCACGTGGGTCTGCCCTTGGTGTTAACTCAGAGACTCCAGTTGGCAAAGCATTCCACTGCTCAGTTATTTGGGAGGTAACTGGAGCATCAATATTTCACCCATTCTGCAGTCACTCCACAGACTGCTCATAAGTTACTGACTATCATATACAACACTTCCATGGTTTTAGATCATGTCTACAAGACCACCTCTCCTGCTATGCTCTACCATGACAGCTCCACTCATCTGAGAAGCGCCTTCTGTGGACACCAGTCTACAAATCAGTAAGATCAACAACTTCCTGTACATTTGTATTCTCTTTTGCAGCTCCCACTTTGTGCAATGGCCTCCCAAGGTGGTTGGAAAGGCTCCCATGCTTATGTCATTGCTCAAAGTATGTAAAATGATATGTTCAGGAGAGCATTTATAGAAAGGTAATAGGTTATATTATTACAAAATGGTCAAGGAAGGTACTTTTGTAAAAGCTACGGGAATGTGAAATATACCAATGTGTATGGTATATATTATCAGTTTATTGTATATATAACTTTAGTTTCAGTGTTTTATTTTTATTCTTTTGTAATACCATTTATTCATTGTTAAACATATCATGTCTATTACTCTGTACCAGGAGTGGGGAACATCCAGCCCGGGAGCCGTATAAGGCCCGCAAAATCATTTAGTCTAGTTCTGCCAAGGAAACCGTAGGCAGGACTCGAAATTCACACCTGGAAAAGCAGTTGCGAGTAGCAACATCATCAATAGGAGAGTTTGGATTTATATCCCCCCTTTCTCTCCTGTAGGCGACTCAACAATCTCCTTGCTCTTCCCCCCTCACAACAAACACCCTGTGAGGTAGGTGGGGCTGAGAGAGCTCCGAAAAGCTGTGACTGGCATGTGTGGGAGTGCACAGGCTAATCTGAATTCCCCAGATAAGCCTCCACAGCTCAAGTGGCAGAGTGGGGAATCAAACCTGGTTCCTCCAGATTAGAGTACACCTGCTCTTAACCACTACGCCACTGCTGCTCCTCAATATCAGCTAACATTACACACCTCACCAGAGAGAAGCAGTTGCAGCCATCACAATAGGCATGAGTTAATTAAATGTTTGACCAAATATAGCAGGTTAATTTTAAAGTTGATAATTTTGTATGGCCTGCGAATGGTGTTATAAATGGTGTTATTAAAAAGTGGCATTATAAATGGTCCTTAGCAGAAAAAAGGTTCCCACCCTTGCTCTATACTTTGTTCCAGTGAGATGTAGCCCTTAGTCCTATTACATTGCTTATTAAATGTCTCATCATTGCATTGATTTATGTGGTGTAATTCACCTTGGGTCTCGGTGAGAAAGGCTAACTGTAAATGAAGTTAATAAATACCCTGATTCCCGAAAATAAGACAGTGTCTTATATTAATTTTTGCTCCCAAAGATGTGCTATGTCTTATTTTCAGGGGATGTCTTATTTTTCTGTGTTCTGTTTGTTGGACATGCTTCCAAACAAAAACTTTGCTTCGTCTTACTTTCGGGGGATGCCTTATATTTCACACTTCAGCAAAACCTCTACTACATCTTATTTTCAGGGGATGTCTTCTATTCGGGGAAACAGGGTAACTTTAAAATATTACGTGAAGAATTTACATTATGTTAAAATCAGCTTGTCTGATCAACTTTTTCAGGTTTTTGCTTTTCAGAAATCTTTCTTTTATTGTCTTTGAGGAACTGCCTGGTACATGTCAGAAAGGAAAATGGTCATCCTTTTCCTAGCCCTGATTTTTTTCTAGTGTAAAGGATGAGATTCCAGTTTCTTAGAAGATTCAGTTCAGGTTAAGCACCCTTTTTAAGAGTATCAAGTTGGAACTATATTCCTGTTCCTTTGTTGTTGAATAACATGTGCTTGGGATAGTAGGAATGACTTATATTTTCCTTTACCAAACTACGTTTTCCAGAGTTCTCTAGTGGTTAGGCTTATCAAGTTATGATGATTAACTTTAACCAATATAGTTTGTAATATAATGTAAAATGCCTTCGCATTTTACAGCAGCCCGAAGTGGCTTCATTATTCCCAATTACTTTTACACGTGATTGGAGGTGTGGCAGACCCTTTTAACAATTTCACTTATTGTATTTGACTGTGCAGTTCAGGTGTGAGATGATTACTAGGTCTGTTCAGCTGGGCAGTAGACAACTTAGTTGACTTCCAAGCAGGTTTGTTGGGGTTTTTGCAAAACTACATATGTGCAAAAGCACTGCCTATCCAAACAGATCTGCCACTACTAACAACTCAGATGGACATGAAATGATAGGATTTGACAAAAAACTGTTTGTTTATGGCTGGTTTTATATAATTTGTGAGTGGTTTAGGTGTTTGTTTAAACAACTGCCTATGGAGTAGAGTAGCAAAGTGGCAACGGGAAGAATGGGTTGTGTGGGAACACACGTGTGCAAAAAGCCAATTGAATCATACTGTATCATTAGGAAAGAATAACTGAAGCAACCTGATAAATAGCCACAAACAGGTTGACAAATAGGCCATTGAGAAATCAGCTCCCCATTCACAACTGGCAAACAGGACATGAGCCAACCCAGTAGGTTTTTGAACATCCTTAGTTAATATCCTACCAACATAACTGAGCAGTTATAGATTAATGGACTTTGAAATCTTCATGACAAAGCACTTGTAGAGAAGGCCGAAGACAGAGAAACTATTATGTAAATGACAACATATTTAGCTTTCTGCAGGCACTTCACTTGAAAAAAGAACACCCGTTTCTGTCATGATGCTTTGACCACATAGTTAGACACTTAATTAACTGTTTACTAGTTAATAGCTTAGCCTGTTATCACTTCAATAAATGGTTGATTGCATTAACATCACATTCAAGAGAATTATTGCCATCCTGAATAATTATTTCATATATTGCACATCTTAAATGACCCATTTAAAAATTATAAATCACAAAAGTGCCTACTTCCCCTTGCTTCCACTCCCCGCCAAAACTAGGTAAATTACAGAAGCAATGTCTGGTTTGGCATGTGAAGAGCCCTGATTAACAGCCTGGTCCAGCAGGGCAGGAGAAGAAAGAAATAGGGAGGAGTAGAATGAGAAATCTATACGCCTCTCTTCACATCAATTAAAAAAAATCATTTTTAAGGGTTGATCTGCAAAACCTCTTCACATTGAGTTCAGGCAGAGAATTGCTTGGGATTATCTTATGACTCACTTGATGGAGCTTACCCCTATTTTTCATTACCTGAGAAGATATCATTACCAAAAAGAAAAAAAAACCCTCCATACAAGTAGTATAATTTTACAGCCACCTATTTTGAACTTGCAAATATAAAATGACAAGAGGCAAGGAAATATCATGCAAGAGATGTAATGGGTTGTTTTAATGGATTCAAAAACACCGAAATGTGATGAAGAAACGTTTTAGGAAATGAGAGATCCTTTGTGTGTTCAATCCATTTTTTTTTTATTTTACAGGTTTAAACAAATGGAATGGATATTTTTGTTGGAACATGGTTGCACTGTCTGAAGATTTCAATTAGAGCCCAAGCCACATTTTTGATGGATATACATTAAAGTTGGAGGTTATGGCGCAGAAGGCAGTGGGAGGTTTCAGATGTCAAGATGTGATAATTCTGCTCAGCCGGCTGAATCTGTGATGAGTTTGACAGTAGACCAGCAGAATAAGAAACTGCTCAGGGTACAGATGTGCACAAAGTGCCTGAGCAACTCTCCTGTAAAGTTTATCCTTAAGACATTATGATCCCACACTGTCATCAGACAAAGACATTGAATCATCACATCTGCTGTTAACTCTAAATAGGCAGTCTCCACCTATACTAGGGGGAATTAGCTGTGGAGACAACTTAGCAAGATGGGGGTAACTGAGATCTGTAACCCATGTAAACACCCAGATTGTCTTGGTGGAAGTGCTTACATAAATAGGCCATTGTAAAACAAATGAGTTTTATTAATAAAGTAATGAAAAACCCAAAATTGTATATATTTAATCAAACATTCATGCACGCACATGGCATTCAAGAGCTAGGACAAGAACTAGGACAAAAAGGGAGGACAGTGGCATAGAGATTTCAGGCATGGGTGACATTTACCAGTCTAGTAGAGAAGGGCCCAACAAAAGCCACAGCTGGAGAGACAGATGGCCAGCATTGCTCAGAGAAAAAGGAAAGGAGCCCACATGTGAGCGGGGCGTGTGCGTACAGATCCAAGACACGCACACTATTGAATGGCCAAAGAGCTAATATTTATAATCCAAAATAAGTCCTGAGGAGGCATGTCAAGTAAGCCAGAGTCCAAGAATGGATTGCTTATTTTGGGGTCCAAACAACAGAGAGGAGAGAGGTGTGATGGGCCATTGGTATGCAAGAGAATGCTTTGAACTAGTTACTGAATATAGATTAATGACTGTGATAAATGCATATCAGACCGGAGATGGCTTTGATGGATGCAGATCAGCGCTCAGATGACTGTAAATTAGAATAAGCAAAGGTCAGCTTGGAGTACTGATTTTCTCACCTTAGGGTGAACGAATGGAGATCTGTGACTTCTTTGCTCAGTCATGCATATCATTAGGCCACTGGAAAAGCGCAGACTGCCAACCTCCTTCCCACCCATGCCCTGACAAACATAATAGATGCTAGCTTCTCTGAGAAGAACCCATTCTGCAGGGAGCAGTGTCTTGCTGTCATGTTCCCTGTGCACCCATGGCACCCTCTAATGTGGAAGGGGTCTGTGAAAAGTACCACAGGTTTGTACTCATCCTCCTCTGCAAGCACAAGGTCAGTGAATTGCATCCCATGGATCTGCATCCCATGGTTCTTGCATAAGAAAACTTCCTTTGATGCAAGAGGGTCTTCCATTGATAGAGGAGCCTCCTGCATGGGGGGGGGGGGTGTCAAAGGAAAATACTTCCATTAGCAGAATGGATCTGTGGTATCCATCCAATAACTCATGCAAAATCTGCAATTATTTTCTTCAGGAAATACTCTCTCAAAAGCAGAGGCGTAGCTCCAAGGGGACCGAGGGGTGCGCAATGCACTGGGGGCGCGCCCTTGTGGAGGTGTGGCGAGGGCATTCTGGGGGCATGGCAGGGGCGTTCCAGGGCGGGCGGGGGTAGAGGATGCACCCAGTGCACCAGGCACTTTCCCCCCTTGATACAGCTCCGCTCAAAAGTGCTTCCTGGTTCATAGAACTTGCAGCTGATGAAAGTCAGTCAGTCAGTCAGTCAGTCAGTCAGTCAGTCAGTCAGCCTTCCTTCCTTCCTTCCTTCCTTCCTTCCTTCCTTCCTTCCTTCCTTCCTTCCTTCCTTCCTTCCTTCCTTCCTTCCTTCCTTCCTTCCTCTAGGCCTTTTATCGCTTGCTTTTAATTGTTCTGGATAAATTGCGTTATTTTTATAACCCTTTATTTTTATAAATTGCGTTATTTGTATAACGACTTATAACCCTCCCTCTCCCTTATTCATGCTCCAATCTAGCAGGATCTTTAAAATGTCTATTCACTGGGTAGTTCCTTCACCCATGTCCACCTCTTTCTTATCCTGCTCAGCCTGTTGCTTTTACTGTTTAAGATGTTCCCTCCCTCCAGAATCCAGAACTAGGTGTTGATGGCCATTTGGAATCTCAGTAGAATCTTTCTCCTCTCACTGTGCTCACTGCCCATACGAAATGTTTCTCCTAGCCCAATAATCCCAAACCATTTCCACCCAGCGAGGCTACCTTGTCAGGTGGGCAGGGGCCAATAACACCTTGGCCAATGACACCCTCCTTCAGGGATAGAGCCTCCTGCTTATATTTCCTTAACCTTGCATGAGCTTTTGCTCCAGCAGGGATCTGTTAAGGAAGAGGGGGCAATATGAACAAGCTGGAGATATTTAACTACAGGTGTAAATGTCCAGGTTTAGGGCCAATGGGCTCACCAGGAACGAGGGGGAACTGCTCCTGGGGCACCAATGCGCTCTGCACTGCTGCCACACCTCTGCCCACCCCTGCCCACCTCACCTCACCACACCCCCACACCCAGCACAGCCTCGCATCCGGCACGTGCCTGGTGTGTCGTGCACCCCCTGCCCCCTTGGCTCTACACCACTGGGGCTCACTCCTACTCATAGAGTGTACGTACTTTAGAACAGATTACAGAGCAGTAGTGACTAGTTCAGTGTCACCCATTCATCTTCATAGTAGAGTGGAGATTTTAATTCAAGTCTCCTCAGTTTTATTCTGACTCTCTAATCACTATACTGCCCTAGCCCCTAGAAAGATTGGATGTAAACTGGAATGGAAAGGATAAAGATTACCAAAAGGAGTACTGTTGCTCTCTTTATTCTGTCGTCATTTCTTCTTCCTTCCCTACGGTTCTGCTCGCTCAGTACTCACTTGCAGCTCCAAATGTGAAACAGAGCAAGTTTTATTGCCTCTTCTGAAACTGTGTAAAGAGTTGACTGTTTGAGGGTATGGTGCGCTTTGCATCAGTTAAACACAGTACTATCCACCAACTTGCTGGCAAAATTGCTACTGCAGCAAATAAGTCTGGCACTCAAAGGAAAAACAAACGCATAATTTGTCCATGTGACTTTCGTTTTATAGTATTACTATTCATAAGGTATACAATAAGTGGAAAGGAAAATTCCTGTTTGATTTCTTTTCTGGGTATTTGTGTTTTCCTTGTTTGCTTTGGCTTCTGTGAGTTGGACACCAACATCTTGGTTCTTCTAATTTTCAAAAGGAGTTCCATGGCTTTTTAATTTATTAGAATACTGTAAGTGTTAGGCCTGAGTTCACCTGGTCAAATGCAGCGAAATAAAATCCCAGTCAGCAGGATTTGTTTATACACAGAGAGCAGAAAGAAAATAAAATGTGATCCTTGGGGTTAAGATGGCCTGGTTCGTGACATTTCTGTGAAAAACCGAAAACTCTACAGATAAGCACAGTGAGGCCTGACAGCAACTGCAATTGGTGATAGCACAGAGTACTCAGTTCAAGAAGGCTTGCTGTATTGGTGTGTTTCAGCAAAAAGAAACAGTCTAGGGCCGTAGTGGCGAACCGTGGTGGCAGGGGCTGATGGGAATTGTAGTCCATGAACATCTGGAGTGCCATAGGTTCGGCACCACTGATCTAGGGGCACCTCAGATTTTATTTCAGTATAAACTTCCATGGATTCAAGCCAACTTCTCATGTCTTGAGTAGATACCCCTTTTCCCCGAAAATAAGCCCTGGCATGATTTTTCAGGATTTTTGGAGGATGCTTGAAATATAAGCCGTACTCCAAAAATAAGCCCTAGTTACAGATTCCTCGGCACAGCTGATCTGGCGGGGGGGGGGGCACAAAATCATGGTTGATTATGTAAAATTCAAATCTAATCAAGAAAAACACAGAGATTATTCATTAGTTAACAAAACTAGCAAACTCTGGGACTCCCTTCCCATCAGAGGCATTAACACTCCTAGTGAGATAAAGATACCAAATCCTGTGATGTCTTTGAAGAGGGCAGGAGGAAATCCATGTTGCCTGCAGAGGATCTAAGCATTTCTTGTGTTTAAAAGAGCTTTTTAAAATGACTTAGATGGCCCAGGCTAACCTAAGCTAATCAGTTCTCAGAAGCTAAGCAGCCCCATGACACAGCGTGGTAAGCAGCAGTACCGCAGTCCGTTCTGCTCATGACCTAAGTTCAGATCCTACAGAAGTCGGTTTCAGGTAGCTGTGTCAAGGTTCTCAGCAGTGGTGGAGCTACAAGGGGACGGGGCTATGTGCCGTGCACCGGGTGCACACCGGGGGGGCGCAGAAAATCACCTTCAGGCCCCTCTCCTTTTCCCACCCACCCCTTCGCGGTGCCCCCACCCCCTTCCCACACTTACCTTAGTTCCTTTCCTTTTTCTTGAACTTTTTCAGGCTGCAAAAGGCCTGTTCGCAGTAAAACGGCCTGAGGAACTACAGTTCCCAGGAGACCTTGGAGCTCACAAGGTCTCCTGGGAAGTATAGTTCCCATCAAGCCGTTTTTACTGTGAACAGGCCTTTTGCAGCCTGAAAAAGTTATAGAAAAAGGAAAGGAACTAAGGTAAGTGTGGGAAGGGGGGAAGGGGGGCACCATGGGGGGGCAGGGGGGCTGGAAAATATAGAATGATCACTGGGCGCAGTTTAGCCCAGCTACGCCTCTGGTCCTCAGCCCTCAATTGTTACTGGGTTGGTAAAACGAGGACCCAGTTCACTGGCTGTAAAGTGTAGACAACTGGGGAAGGCAATGCCAAATCACCCCATCAACACAATCTGCCTAGTAAATGTCTGATGTGGCATCACCCATGGATTAGTAATAACCTGATGCTTGCTCAGGAGACTACCTTTACCTTTAAGCAAGGTCAGTTCTGGTGAGTACTTGGTTGGGAGACTGCCAAGGAAGCCCAAGGTCGCTACATGGAGGCAGGCAATGGTGAGCCACCCCTGATTGTCTCTTTCCTTGAAAACTCTATGCAGTCGGCATAAATCAGCTGTCTGGTTGGCATTTTCAACCCCCACTCCCTGTCATATGAGCTTTATGTTATTTAACTTGATGGTTCTTATTTGGTTTTTTGCACTGGTTTTTATGGGCTACCATAAACTGGCATTGATGAAGTGCAAGGTGGGATGCAAATATTTAAATGAATAAAATGTAGAACAGAATGAGGTGCAAAATATTTCTGAGAAGGTTTAGAACTAGGGGTGGGTTCATTCCTCAGTCTTCTATTTCAACATTAAAATGGAGTGTTACCCGGCCAGTGATGAAAGGCAGCCACATCACCTAAGGTGCAACCTGTGAGGCTGTAACGGTGTGTGATCCTGTCGGGAGAGGAGGATCAGGGTGCAGTCCAAAATGGAGTGTTACCCTCCCCAAAAATGGAGTCTGGCCCTTTCAGGGTGGGGGAATTAACGAGGGCAGACCATGCTTAACGAGAGAAATGGTAGCAAAAGCTGCTGAAGTTAGCTATTCCTGTCAAAGATATACAGACTGGTTTATATGGCAAGTCTCCTGAACAGTGTGACTGGGACAAGAACAGAAGAAAGAATAAGCACTAGAGACCAGCTTTGTGGCAGTCTCAGGAGAGGGAGGGAGGGGGAGAGAGCCCGCCTACACCAGACACTTTGCACAAGAGACTAAGCACAGAGAGTGTGAGCATGAGAAACAGGAGAATGCAGTGATGAAGTCCCAAAGGACCCTGTCTCCCAACAGCAGCTGCTATCTGTAGCTTCTTATTGATTTCTTTCCAACGGAATAGCCTAGACTTACTGACCATCATCAGCTAAAGGGCTGGCTCCCCAGCCAGAAAAAAATGATTGAAGTTTCTTAAAGATACAAGACAATATCAGATTGTTATGAGATTGACACTTGCAGTGTGCCATTTTCCACATATCTGTGTTATCAGGTTGCAGCACATCACTGAGGTTATTTATTTTCCACACAACAGTTTGCCCAATGTTGTTGGTTTGAAGAAATATGATTGAAATATTTGCAGTCTTTTTACTTTTGTAGGACTCTAATTGTAGGTTATTTCTTCCGCCGTGCCTAGAGGTTGCTTTTCTTCATAGCAGAACATCCCAAAAGTCGTGCAATGTCCAAACGCATTTTTTAAATTAATGTACAGTTCATAAATGTGGACCTGCAAAGAAAAAAAGTGATATGTGTATTATTCTTGGGACTGGCCAACTTCATAGAGGAAAAAAATGTCCTTTTAATAGAGACTTGATGGGGTGTTATTCATGTTCATTCTACAAAAAGATTCACTTGCCTATTCCTACACACTGAGATGCTATTAAATGACAGGACATATTTCTCCAGGACTGTTGGCTATCATAAGTTATGCTTATTTTAATTTATAGACTACATTCTTATATTTAATTTAAAATATTTCCACCCTTTTATTCCTGTTCATCCAAACTGCCTCATGGTGACCCAGTGAAGGAGACAGATATGGAAACATCCTTCTACATGGATATATCATGTATAGGATTTGAAAATGTGGATACAAATCACAGAAATGGTGTTTTTCTAGGTGCAAGTTCTGTGACTTGGAAATAAATTTCAAGAAAGAATGGCCAAGATAAAATTAGTTGCAGGGCCTATGCCAAGGGAGTGTACACTTAGAACATCAAACCACCAAAGGCAACACATGAGGAGGCATATCACACATACACACGCACACACACCCTGCTGCTTCTACCTATGCCTCAGCTTACTAGCTTGAGTGAAAAGGACCTGCTTCTGCAGCCCACCTTGAACCCAGCAGAGAGGCACAGGAGGGAAAAGTTCTTGGGACGACAAACCACTGAACCTCCCCTGGCTGGTGATGTTTAAGAGAGATGTGACTAATGTATGGCCTCTTGTTATCAATGGGACTTGCACTCAGCTAATTTGCTTTGGGTTGGGGCCACCATGATTGATTTCTAAATAGAGAGGTCCTGTGCCTTCCACCTGCCTTCTTTATATAACTCCATGGGTTTCAGGTAAATGTTCTAATTATCTTGATCCCCTTCACACACGATCCCAGTTACTCATCCTTTATTCAATACCCATAGCCAAACCTTCTACAATATTTCGCAGAGAGGTTGGTGACAGGGAAGGATGAACCTTATGGATTTCCCATAGTTCAGCTGGTTGGCTGCACTATGAAACAAGATGCTGGACTAGACATACCTGCTCCAGCAAACTCTGCTTATGTTTTTGGGTGGCATCGATGACAAGAAGGCGGAGCCTGCTCTGCTGATGCTCTCTCTCGCTCTCGCTCTCGCTCTCGCTCTCGCTCTCTCTGTTTTTAGGAATGTGCTCTATTTTTGTTAATATTTTATATTTTCTCAAGCTGTTACCTAGCACTGAAACATGTTTCATGGCTGAGCCACCCTTCATATTCAGGCCCGATATTTGTATGCAAGCACTGGCAATAAGCTGTTCGGTTGACTTTTTATAATTCTTGCATAGATACCTATGCAACCAAAGGCAGTTATAGTGGAAATGGAAGAAAAAGCATCAAAAATATTCCAAATCTCTCTTTCTGTAATGAATAATACATAGAAATAATTAGTCTGAAATAAGTATATTAAATAAACTTACTATAAGCCTGTAATTAAGTTGTGGCTAAATGACTGCATAACCTTTAAAAAGTTACTGTGCAATTCACGTGTTTTACTTTGTGTCTTGAAAATGAACTTTATCGGCTTGATTTTCTACATTGTTAGAGTGCCATTGTATGAACACATGAAGAACAAAGCTAGGATTGAAGCACTGATTTAATTAATAACCATGATTAACTGATTAATTATAGATTAAAAATTTGAATTTTTAATTAGCTTTTAATTGGAGAGGTGCTCTGTCAAGATGTGTTCAGCAAATATATTTAAAATAGCTTTTCTAAACAATGGATGGAACATATTTTATGATCTCAATATATAATTCAAATTGAGACACTTAGATAGTTGCTTTCATTAATTCACTTGCTAATAGTAAATCAGCTTCCTAAAAACTTTAAGTGGGGTCAGGCCTACATGCAGTGAGTAAACAGGGTGGCTTGCAAGGACGTTTGAGTGTCAGTGCTAAACATACCTTCTATAGAAGTGAAAAAGCATTGAGAGATGGTATGAAGCCTGGGCGTATGGTTAAAGAGAGCAGGGATAAATAGCCCTGAGTCATCCTCACTACTTTGACTTGGGGTGTTTCCCCACTCACCAGGATCCCCCCTATGCCGCGCGCTGCTCTCAGCGCGCAGCATCCCTGGCGCGCGCCCGGGCGTCCCCATCAAAAGGTGCCGTTTTCTCCAGCGCCAGGGATGCCACATGCTGAGGGGGCGTGACAGCGGCAGCGTCGGGGCGGCTGCGCTGTTGCCGCCCCTTTCGTGGGGAGTGCCAGGGGACCCTGCGCTCCTTGAGGAGAGTAGTGCGGGGCTTAAGGTAAGTGGGGAAAGACCCTTGGTTAAACAACTGTCATCCGCCAAGTGGGATGTGGAATTCTCCTGGAATTACAAATACTGTCCAGGCTATAGAGATCAGTTTTCCTGGAAGAAATGGCAGCTTTGGATGGCAAACTCTATGACATGACATCACTACTGAGTTCCTCCCCCCAAAAAACTCCTCCCTCAGGCATGACCCCAAATCTCCAGCAATTTCCTCAGCTGACACACCTACTAGCAGTGGGTAGACACTTGGCTGTGTCAGTCATTTTCTGACACTCTAAACTCCATCCACAAACACTAAAAAAAAGGTTGCCTTCAATCCAAAAATTGTTCTAAATTGAATTGGAATTGTAGCTGCAATTCTATTTTGTGCATGCACTCTTTCACATTCCTTTCTTGTAGGTGTTTATGTACCGCCTTTTTGACAAATTTGAACAGGACACCTGGCAGGGGGAAAATGAACAAAAGAGGTACCTTTTTTATTGTCTTAAGTCTGTCAAGAATATAAATTAGTAGATTTATGTCCTGCTTTACCATAGGGGCTAATATAGTTAGAAATACATTCTAATAGAGGCCAGGAGGTGATCAAAACCCACCTGCCTCTGCCAATTTACTGAGGGATTCATTTTGAGCATCAAGTACCAGGAAGAGGCAGGACTCCAGCGTGTTTCATCAACACAGCTGTATCTTTATGAAGTAGAGAATATCCCCTAGCAACAAACATATACTCACAGACTCATTCTCACATATACAACAACTTGTTCACATTCATCAGTCAGGATCGGACAGGAGAGAGATTCCAGGGAGGGTCACTGCTCCATAGGTCTCTGTTCAATTTCAAATGTTCTTGGATCTTATAGTCCATTCTTCTTTCAGTCTGATTTTGCCTTTTCATCAGCAGGTCTTGCCATATACGGTCATCTTGGTGCTGGTGGAAAGTGCTGTCAAATCACAGCTCACTTATAGCAACCCCATAGGGCCGTGGTGGCGAACCTTTGGCACTCCAGATGTTATGGACTACAATTCCCATCAGCCCCTGCCAGCATGGCCAATTGGCCATGCTGGCAGGGGCTGATGGGAATTGTAGTCCATAACATCTGGAGTGCCAAAGGTTCACCACCACTGCCATAGGGCATGGGTCCACAACATGGTATCCATGGGTGATGTGATGCCCGCTGACACCTTTTCTGGTACCCACCAATTGTTTTCCAAAATAAGCTGTGGCCGGCGGGGGGGGGGGGGGTATTGCCCAGCAGGCTAGTATTGGATATCTGATTGGCTGCACACATTAAAATAATATTGTTTCAGACAAGCTGCCACCACAGTGTTTGTTTTATTCTCTCTCTACATTTTTCTGCTATGTTTTTAAAGATCACTCTTCCCTTGGGCTTTTTCTGTATTTGTGTGTGTGTATACCACCTGCAGTGACCATTTTGTCACTGGCTTTGCCCCAACCCCACCCCCATAGTGGCCATTTTCTAGTTCCCACCCTTACCTGTGTTAGAACTCCCAAGGTTCTCATTGGTTCAAAAAGGCTGAAGCCCCTTGCTGTAGAATTTTCCAGGTAGGAGACAAACAAAAGTGATTTGCCATTGCCAGCCTCCGTAATCATCTTGGCACCCATCAATTCAAGTTCTGTAACTCAGTGGGGTGATCTTGATTCACAGCTGTTCTGGAATTTTACTGACATGTGTCTTTATTTCTTTGGGACTTCCCTTTTCTTCCAATAGGAAGCCGATGACAGCCCTTTTCAATTAGCAGAGTGTAGGCTATCCAAACTTTCCAGCTGGTGGTCTCTTTACTTCTGTCATTCAGGTCTTTTCTGTGCCAGGGTCTTTGGGCCACACTCCTGCTCTCATTCATTTCATTCTGCTGTTGACTCACCTCTGCTGTTGACTCACCTCCTGTCCACACCTGGACAGGTAAAATATAATTGTAAGGTTACCAGAGCCTTTTCTGCTTTAAGCTGCTGCAGCATATTAGTGACAAAATCTCAAATTATTTTTATAGTCCAAAAAAAAAGAAACAGACAAAATTAATGCAATGCATTACATCTAAGACTACATATTATTCTTCCATTACAAGTGAATAATATTTCATCCAGATAGGCTTGCTTAGATGTAATAGAATACTTTTAACAGAACCTATATTAATTAATAATAGCATTCGCTACATTTTTTTTGAGTATCACACAAACTAGTTTTGGTCTGTTTTTGATTGTGATCTTTCTGAACCTTCTGTATGTTCTTTTCCTCCCCCTCCTGAGAAAAGTATAACAATATTCTAATTATCAGAAAGCACAATTAATTGTCGTTAACTGTTCATTGTCCTCCTAAACTCATCTGGGAGTTTTCATTGGTGACAATTTGCTTACCCAGATGTAGCTACTAAAGTTTGTCTTGGCAAGTTTTAAAAGGTGAGAGCTCGGTACCCACAGTAACTCAATGAGGTTCCTCAATGAGCAGATTCTTCTGTTTCCATTTAGTAAATTGGTAAATCAACAGACATAACCTCTCGTTTAGGTACCCTAAGTATGCTCCATGTTAAAAAAAAGTTTCAATTTTTAAGATTCGTACCCTCAAATTGGAGCTCTGTGCACACTTGAAAAGGTATACAGAAAACCTTCACAAGCATAATTCCTCCAGTACTTCTATATATCTCTTCTAGTAATCGTTTGCAGATAGGATATAGGACTGAACATTTTGGGGGGAGACTCAACTCCTCAACAGCACAGGAAAAGAATGGCAAAAGATCAAAACAAACTGGAAACTAATCTGCACAGAACCCAAAACAAAGATGAAAATGACACCTCTTCCAAAGCATCCCTTCCCAGTCACCTAATATCACCACTCTTACTAACCCCCCAAAGTAAAAGGGTGAAAGAAAGGCTAACTAGTAGTGATAAATTAATACCCTATATACTCGTGTATAAGTCGACCCGCATATAAGTTGAGGCACCTAATTTTATCACAAAAAAACTGGGAAAACTTATTGACTCGTGTATAAGTCTAGGGCGGGAAATGCAGCAGCTACTGGTAAATTTCAAAAATAAAAAATAGATACCAATTAAAATGCTTTTTAATATTTATTTCAAAGAAAAACGGTATGGTATAAACAATAACTTTAAAAGTTCTGAAGTGGAATATGTAACTCTCACAGACATAGGGAGTTTCATAGGGAAGATGCTCAACAAGATCCCTCTTTTAAAAAGTCCCTACAGGTTCTCCTTCAACACGGATAGCTTATCATTACACAGTGAAGATGCTTGCGTGGTGATGGCAGCCGCTGCCCCAAAGCAAGTCTTTTTTGCAGATCTTTAAGCTCAGCTGGACAGAAGTCCCACCTTCTTTCCAAAAACACTGGGTGGGGGCCGAGAAAGGTGCTGGCAGTGGCTGCACCCCAGGGTACCCTGTGTGTGTGTGTGTGGGGGGGGGGATTCCTGCCACCATGGGCTCCAATGGTGCAGATTTCCCAATGCGTATGGCTCCCTAGCATTCATATTTAATATTCACACCTATTCACTGAATATCCACTGTGAATGAAGCTACTGGCCACCTGTGGTGCAGCGAAGCAACAGCCCAAGGCTTACCTGGGAGCTGCCTTTGTGTCCACATAGCAGGGAGCAGGTGCAGAAAAACACCCTCAGCTCCCACCCTCGCCACCTGTTCCCCCCCATCCGCTCGCTACCTGTTCACTTGTGTATAAGTCAAGGGGGGCTTTTTTCAGCACAAAAATGTGCTGGAAAAGTAGACTTACATGTAAGTATATATGGTAATCAAAATGAATCAAACCAGTCTGATGAAAAAAGCCCAGGCAAGATTCATCTGTCCAAGCAGGAAATGCTTCTTTCCTAGGATAACATCTCTAATACGTATGCCGTTCATAACTTGCTTGCACAAGGTGTATGGGATGTATTCTCTGGAACCCTGAAGGCTCCCTGATTACATTCTCAGAATCTAAAAATGCATGACAGTTGGATCAGGATCTCCTGTAATCCTGCTTTCCATCCATCCAGACATATGAAAAGGGTTAGTCTTCATTCTGTTAAAAAGGGACCACGAAACTTCTGAATGTGGAAGTGACAATGCTCCTTTAGATAATACCATAAAATACCCAACATCTTGTCACATAACTGAGAAATATTTATGTAGCATTACATTGGACAAAGGATCATAGTTTTTGAAAATGTTTCCGCAAAACCATTCAATGCATTCACTGATTTCTTTACTGCAAGGTCCATTTGCCAGCAGCTGGCAAACTAATAAACAGTGAGACGATAAACTTAATCTGTACCTGGAGCATTTTAAAAATAAAAAATGAAGTAAAAATCACTAAGGGGGAACCTGGGTTTTTTCCCCTCTCAAGTTGATGGTGCCTTCTAATTCTGGCTATATTTCTCTTGTCTATCAATGAAAAACTCAGAATAGCATCAGTATACTTTGTATTAAATTTAGTTGGGGGAGAACAAATGGTTTCATTGATTCGTAAAATTTTAAAGGGCTCGATTGTTTTCTTCTGTGTGTAAGGGTAGATAGAATCTAGAATGAACTATTCATTTTCTTAATTTTGTCTCTTTGCTAAATGAGTGTTAATCTGGCTAGCAAATTATCAAGAAACCAATAATATTTATCGTATATGTATTCCCTGGAAATGAAACAATAAATTTTACAAGGTTCGTGAGTAGTTTATAACCTTCTTTGTTTCTTTGCTCTTTTGCTTTAATGAAGCATTATTCACAAAACGTAGCAATAATAGTGGCATAATTGTTTCAGCCTCCTTTCCTTTTGTGTTGCTTTCCCGCAACATAATTGCTATCTGTTTTAGGTTGTGAGGAAAGTACTTTCATTCTGTTAAGAGAGTAGAATTTTTGAAGTGCTGTATAAATAATTGTAGTGATCCTCTAGGCACAATCCTGAGATCTGAAGTCCAATTTCACCTTTTATTCAGTATGTGCAAAACATTCAGTGATCCCCAACGGGGTGCTCATGAGGCATCAGCTTTGTGACTGCAGAGACACCCATTTGGAAGAAGCTGTCCCCATCACAGAAGGACAATTGGCTTGGAACCTCTCAGCATAATTGTACACCACGACAGCCATTTTGTGCTATCACGCACTACACTTTCTCAAAATCCAAAAAGTGCCTACAGACTCAGCAAGATTAACGGGATCTCTTGAAAGGAGGGGAGAGGAAATTCTGCTCTTCAGCAGCAACCCTAATCTCCCTCATGTTGTTGTTTAGGGTTCCCTGTCCCCCCCAAACAGCATTTTGGGAGAATTTGAGGGAGGGGAATCATGGAAGTTGTGCTTCTGTACATGGAACTTGTCTGGAACCCATGTGAGGCAAGTTAGATTGAGAAAGAGGGACTGACCCAATCTCCCAGTGAGCTTCCTGGCACAAGTAGGGATTTAAACCTGGGTCTTTGAAACTGTACTCCATCACTCTAATCTAGATGATGTACTCATCATCACTCTAACTGTACTCCATCACATCATGTTGGCTTTGCAGCAGCCAGCATAGTGTAGTGGTTAAGAGCAGTGGACTCTAATCTGGAGCTTGATTCCACACTCCTCCACATGAGTGGTGGACTCAAATCTGGAGAACTGGATTTGTTTCCCCACTCCTCTGCAAGAAGCCTGCTGGGTGACCTTGGGCTAGTCACAGTTCTCTCAGAACTCTCTCAGCCCTCACAGTTCTCTCAGAACTCTCTCAGCCCTCACAAAGTGACTTTACGAAGAAAGGAAGGGAAGGTGATTGTAAGCTGCTTTGAGACCGTTTGAAGGCTGAAAAAAGTGGGGTATAAAAACCAACTCTTCATTTTGTATACAATTTTGGCTTTCCATTCTTTTGTTCTGACAAAGGTCCTATACTTTTTGCAACTCAGTTACATTCATCAGAATCAGTTATACCTCCATGCTAGAATATAGTGATCTCCTTATGTTTCATATACACTTTACAATGGGCCTTTCCCCACTTACCGTTTGCGGCGCGCTACCCGCAGCGCGAGTCATTTCTGGCGCGGGGTCGTGTTCCCCTCTGCTTGGGGTCATGAAAGGTGCCGTTTTATCAGCGCCAGAAATGACTCGCGCTGAGGGGGTGGGAGAGCGGCAGAGTCGGGGCGGCTGCATTGTCGCCGCCCGGACTCGTGGGGAGCGCCGCTGGACCCTGCGCTATTTGGGCAGAGTAGCGCACAGCAAACAATAAATGGGGAAAGGGCCTATGTCTGAATAATGCACCTGTGTGGCTAGAACTCTCCTTCGATATCAGCAAGAAAATCCTCTGCTCTGAAAAGTTTCCTTCCAGCATTGGGGTTTTTTAAAAATCAAAATGCAATAAAAAAATAACTTTCAGATCATGTGTGTTCTATAACTTAAATATTTTTGGCATATACAAATGGCTTCTTTTTATTTCCAGTGGCTATACGGAATAATAGATGCCAGGCTTTTTTAAAACTACTCTTAGTTTTATTATTCCATCACATTTTATACAAGTTAAGAAACACTGACCCTTTGCCTTTTCTCCTCTGCATTGAAAAAAAAACAAGAATAAGCGGGTTTTTTGCATTTGTCCCTTCCCGTCTTCTCTCTAGAAAGGCTAACTAGTCTTTCAAAACATTCTCCACTACTGTTGTTCCCTCGTTTGTTGTACTAGTTCCTACCACAAGAAACCTCTCACTTCTGTCTAGATGTAATATTTATGTGTTTGGAACATAAATGACTATAAATATCATGTCTCATTTAGAAAGCATCCATTGTTGGTGTCCCTTCCACACTCACAATTTGTGAGTTGAAATGTGAAAAATATCTTCCATAAAACCCTATAGAGATACAATAATTTAAAAGCACTCTAAGGGTAATTGGATGGAAGTCTCCAATAAAATGGAGAATTAAAGTGAAGTCATTTTGCATTTGATCTTGGAACTCATTTGTTGCATTGCATAACATGTGTTTCTTTTATTGATGCTACATACACCTGATTAGTCTCTGATGGCTCAATGGCTTTTGGTTTGGTGAACAACCAAATGGACCTCTAATGTGGGAAGAATCCAATATGCTATTAATCATTAGTTTGTTGCAAACCGCCCAGAGCCCTTCGGGGATGGGGCGATATACTAAATTTAATAAATAATCATAGAATCATAGAGTTGGAAGAGACCACAAGGGCCATCAAGTCCAATCCCCTGCAATGCAGGAACACACAATCAAAGCACTCCCGACATATGCTGATCCAGCCTTTGTTTAAAAACCTCCGAAGAAGGAGACTCCACCACTCTCTGAGGAAGTGTATTCCACTGCCGAACAGCCCTGACGGTTAGGAAGTTCTTCCTAATGTTTAGGTGGAATCTCTTTTCCTTCACCTTGAATCCTTTACTCCATGTCCTAGTCTCTGAGGCAGCAGAAAACAAGCTTGCTCCCTCTTCAACATGACATCCCTTCAAATATTTAAACATGGTTATCATGTCACCCCTTAACCTACGCTTCTCCAGACTAAACGATCTGCTATCTTCTATCTGTTATAATTTGGTTCCTTGGGAAGATGATCTAGAAAGGCTCCAAGCTGACCATGCCGATTTTGGGATCATGCTTATTTTTATTCATCAAAACAATTTTATTCCATTTTTCAGAATGAATGCTGCCATAGGTGGAATAGTTGCTGAGGTTCAGGGTTTCTGGTAGGAGCCACTGCTGCACACTTACTTGGAAGCCTTCCACTACTCGTGCTCCCTGCTTCCCACGCTGCCTCAGTTTCACTGGGGGAAAAGGCTGAAGGCATCTGTGAGCATGGGTGGAGGGAGGACTCTTGAGCAAACAAAGGAAGAAGCAGGCAGGAGACATGAGGATGGGCATGAGCAAGGGAATGGGTGGGAAACATGAAAGCAGAACCAAGTCTCTGTACAGCAGTGTTTTTCCATCTGACTGCTTGAGAAAAAAGCTCACAGGTTTGTTTCTTAGAAAACAAATATAAGTTCTTTATTGTACAAGAATTCCATACTAGCAAGTCAAGGCAGAGTTCAGACCGCTGTCTATATAAGCTAGAATGAAGAGAGATTATAGAAAGCATGCCCAACCCTCACGATGGACAGAGGAAGGGAGAAAGAGACAGGGAAGTGATCAGAGAAGAGTAGTGAACTCCTGAGAGCAGCACTCTGGGTATCAAAGGATCATTCCGCACATGCCAAATAATGCACTTTCAAACTGCTTTCAGTGCTCTTTGAAGCTGTGCGGAATGGCAAAATCCACTTGCAAACAGTTGTGAAAGTGGTTTGAAAACACATTATTTTGCGTGTGCGGAAGGGGCCAAAGAGACAGCAGTAGGATTGGGCAAAGAAAAGGGTCAGAGAGCAGCTTATCTATTCCTATCCTTTCTGCTGCTGTCCCTTGAGACTCCAAAGTCTGTGCTAGTATTAAGCAACACTGCTCAGTCCACTTCTTCCAACAGGGAGGGAATGGGAGGGAAGCCCTGGGAACTCTGTGCCCTTCCCCAGTGGAGTGATAACACATCACAAGCAGGAAAGATTTAGAGATCACAGATTTTCTTTGGATTTTTCTCTAATAGCTACTTTAGCACCCAGTCTTCTTCTGACACTGAGGATGTGAAGCTCATTCCTTTGGTACTTCTGTTCTTCCCTAATCCAGTCCTGCATCCTGTAAAAAGATTTTATGGTACTAGAATCATTGGAAATGTCTGATTTTTATTAGATTTTATTGTATTTTATGCTGGTGTTGTACAACACTCTAAACCTATATAGGGAAGGGCATCTTATAAACCAAATGAAATAAATATGTAAATAAATAAAGTGCTTCACTACACACATGGAACCCATGCGCATACTTCTTTGGAGCTCAAGTTCAAAACATAGGCCCCTTCCGCACATGCAAAATAATGTGTTTTCAAACCACTTTCAAACCACAATCCACAACTGCATGTGGATTTTGCCATTCCGCACAGCTTCAAAGAGCACTGAAAGCAGTTTGAAAGTGCATTATTCTGCATGTGCGGAATGAGCCATAGAAAAGTTTTGTTTTGGTTAGCCCCTCTTTTTCTCCAGCAGCTTGGATGATGGTGAAAGCAATATCCCATGCATAGTAGGTAATCATCAACTTCTGGTGTCAGGAAAGCCTTTGGGAGTCATGGTGATAGAAATATAATTGCATTTTAATGCATCTTTTCCCTGATGCACTCCTTCTCCCTCAAAAGAACTACAAAATACCTAAGGCACTGTGTAGAAGAATAAAGTTACAATAATAAATTGTCCCTTCTCCAAACCCCACTCTCATGATCTTATCTTGAATGCATAGTGTAGCATTTTAGCAATACTAAAAAAAAAAGCTCCATTATTCTGAAACCTACAAGATAAGCCTTTGTTAGACATCCACAATCATCATAGTTTTACAAGCCACCATTCTATTTGGTTTTAATTCCTTCAGAGTTTTCTTTCTGTCTGTCTGTCTTTCAATACAAGCAGAACAACAATATATATTTGACTTTCCCCATTCCCAATAAAGTCACCAAAGGATAATTCAAAGCAAACTGGTTTTATGATGCATCCCAAATATGATCAACTTTGGGCTATAGCAAGTGTCAAGGAAAGAGCAATTCATTCCTATGGTGCAGCAACTATAAGACATCTTTAATATATCCCTGTTATCAGAACGGAAAACATAAATGATTTTATAAAGAAAAAAAAATTCTGTCTTTATGCTGAAGAATTATGATGAGGGCCAGGAAGCAGAGACATATATTGTGTACAATCTATTAAGAGTTTCTGCTTATACCTGAAGTGGTACAGTCCAGAACCAGCTTAATATCTGATCACCTGCTTTTTAGAACTAGGCCATAGAATGTTATAATATATTCATTGCATTTGTGAACTGCCTTGAGCTTCCATTTGAATAGAAAAATGATGTATACACTCTAAAAATAAAAAAGAGAAATAGGTATTATAAAGCACTGCACATTGAAAAGTGCTACAGATTTGATAACAGTATAGCCTGCGGTTATGAAGGCATGAATGACAGTTTCGAAGTCTCTTTGGACAGCAAAGTTCAGAATCTTTTCACCTCGTGGAGCTTGGGGAAAACATTTTCTTCTGTCAGAGTAACATGGAATTCCAGCCATAATAGTGATGAAAGCACCTCAAGGCAAGACAGTTGAGAAACCTGTGGGAGATTCACAGGCAAAGGCCCTGGCCTGACTCTTGCCACACACATTTTCTGGTAATTAGAGGTGTGCAAAAAAAACCCAACACTCTTATATTTGGCACGGGATGGTGAATTGTCTTAAAAACTTGAATCAGATTCTTTAACACAGAAGGAAAAACTGGTCAGATTAACAAAACGGATATTTTTTAATGAGTATATATGATTCACATTGGATCTTTCTGACCACACAGCCTAACTGGAATTTCTCTGTAGTCACAGTTGAATGTACGAAGCTGCTTTATACTCACTCAAGGTCAGCACTGTCAGTTCCGATTGGCAGCAACCCTCCAGGGTCTCAGACAGAGGTCACATCACCAACTATCTTATCCTTTTAACTGGAGATAGTGGCAGGGCCACCAACAAGGAGGGACTGGGACAACAAAACTGGGAGGTGGAAACCCAAGTCAGCTGGAGGGTCCATGAAGACAGCTTCATGCTGTCTCCCGCTGAATGCCTTTCCAATGGTTTTTCTTTTGATGCAGTTCCAACTGCATCCACTAGGGGCGCAAGAAAGTCTTTTTTTAAATAGAAATTTTATTGAGTTTGTTAAAAAGAAAAAGTAACAACATAACAATGATAAAATTAACAACATAACAGATATCTAACATTGATATCTTCTGTCTGATAATATACATTTCGTTGGCATATGTATCAATCTTAGATCTAATTTATAATATACAACATTAATGTTTCTTTCGTTATTTCCGGACTTAAGAACTCCTTAAGGTATCTATTGGAAACTGTCTATTTCTATGGTAGACTCTTCTACCTCAATAATTGGCTCCGGGGCGCAAGAAGGTCTGAGTACAGTAAAAGTCACTCCAATTTGCCTTTCCTCAAGACTTAAGCAAAATGACAGTGTGTTGCAGAAGAATAAAACAACTTCCCTTCTCTTTCCCTTAATTTCCCTAATTCCTTTCCACTATAGTCTCATTCATTTCTCACTCCCTCCACCAAATTTCTCCTCCATTTTTTTTTCAGATGTAGGTCTCAATTCCTTCTCATCCCTATCTTGCTTGGCAACAGAATGTACTTAATTATTAGTATTGTCGCACACAGAAGTTGTAAAGTGGCCCCTTACCTTGTTATGGATGACCTGGCCACCTGGATCCACGCTAAAGTAACATAGAGACTAGACTACTGCAATGCATTATACAATGGTCTCCCCTCAAAATCAGCTTGGAAACTCCATCTGGTCCAGACTGCTGCAGCTCAGCTCTTAACAGGAGCCGGACAGAGCCTGCATGTTACTCCCATTTTGCAGACAGTCCATTGGCTGCCCATCTGTTACCAGACTTACTTTAAGATATTGGCTATGACATACAAAGTCCTGCATGGCTTTGGTCCATCTTATTTATAGTACTGCCTCTCTCCCTTTGTTCCCTCCACAGAATCAGCAGGGACTTATGCAGGTGCAGAACACCACATATAATTAAGCAAAAGCCAACAACTGTTTGCACAGGTGCTTTCTCTGTTATGGCTCCTGCCTTGTGGAATGGTTTGCCCAAGGAATTCGGGAAAGCTCCTGCTCTCCTGGCTATCTTCAAACGATGCGAAACTGAATTATTCGAGAGGGCTTTTCTGAGCAGGTAATAGGGCTGCACTGTACAAAATGTTTTTTACAAACTTGCTTCCATAAATGATTAGGAATTCTAGTCTTTACTGTTGTATATAGCTTATTGTAAATAGGATCCTATTTAATTAGTTTCTGTACTGTTTAATATGTCATTTGAGAACTTATGCTATGCTTCAGGTCTTTTTGATAGTTCCAAATTTCCACAGTCCTAATTAAATGGCTATTGAATGTCCTATTTTGTCGATTGTACTGATTCACTCCCCTGACCTGATCTCGTCAGATCACAGAAGCAGGGTCAACCCAGGCAAATATTTGGAAAAGAGACCTCCCAAAGACGCTTGTGATCATTGCAGTTGCTGGAGAGACGTGTCTGGCGCAGGGCCCGGGCCCCTGGTCGGGGTGGATGTGGCCAGGAGGAGGATCGACCAGGCTGTGTCCTGGTTTTTACCGGCGGGTGACAGCAGGAGCATCGCCCACCCGTCCATATCCTTCCGTGATCCAGCCGGGATGACAGTGTCCACCTCGCAGACCTTGGCATGGGCCGGCTGCTGCGTTGCATCCAGGTGGCTTTGCAGGAGTGGCTGGGATAGAGAGAAGCTTTTGGCAGGCAGGCCCCCGTGCTCTTGTGGAGGTTTGGTGCATAGGTATGGCTCTGGAAGGGAAGGGGAAGGGAACTAGGGAGCTACGCCTTCCCCTTGGGAACGGCAACAGCCGCAAGAGGCCCCTATCGAACCGGGCTGAAGGGGAACATCTCTGGCCAGGAGCGTCCACCCGGCAGAGCCCCGCAATGGAATGAAGCTCAGGACGAGGCATCCGCCCTGCTGAGCTGTCGCATGTCACCCGTATGACCAGACCCAGACCCATGCTTAGCCTCACGCTTCTGCTCAATAAAATGGCTATGGCCAATTTATTACCCCAGCAATTGAGTAGTGTGTATTATTGGTAAAGGGACTCGCACAAAAAGAGATCCACCCTCGGACAGCAATTGGAATACCAGGATCATAACAAGGAGTCAGGAAATGAGAAGCCACCTCTGAATGTCTGTTGTCTTGAAAACTTCTCCATGAGTCAGCATAAGATAGATGTGACTTAATGGCAAGAAAAAAATAAATAAACTGACTCACTATGTGTAATCCACCTTGAGCTTCTGCAAAAAAGGCAAACTGTAAATAGTATAAATAAAAATAATTTGTTTTAGTAGTTATAGATCTAGACCAGAAATTAGAACTCCCAATTCAGGCACTGGATTATTAGCATTATTATTGTGTTGATGGAAGACCTAACACCCCTTTGTAAAGGCTACTTTGCTATATGACAAATTATGTAGTAATCTTTTTAATGTCATTAAAATTAGAATTTTTTTTGTCATACACAGTCTTGCTCTTACCCATTGGGGACCCAAAGCTGTATTGTTCTCCTTTCCTCCATTTATGCCCCCAATTACTTTGTGATGTAGGTTTGGTGGAGAGTGTCTCAGCCAGCAACCTTCTATAACAGACTGGAGATCTGAGTATTAAAGACAAAATGGCAGGTGGATCAGAGGCGTAGCAAGGGGGGAAAGCGCCAGGATCACTGGTGCATCCTCCGCCCCATCCCACCCAGAATGCCCCCATTGTAAGGTTGGGGGTTAGTTTCTGCTCCGCTATCCTGGCCTTGGCGCATTCCACGTTCAGGGCTACGTGCCCGGGATGGTTACTGCCTTTAACCTTGCTGCACTTATCTTATGTGTTTGAAGCTTGTTTTTCGCTCTGCCGTGGGAATTGTGCTTGGGAGTTCGGGGAGGGGCTGGTTGGTCCGTATAAGTGACACCTTGAGCCCGGGAAAGTCAGAATCCGCATTGCGTGTAGTGTGATCGTTGAAGTTTATGAAATAAAAGAACTGAACCCAGTTGCTCTATTTCAAGTCCTTTGAGGTTCCTTACACCCATCCTGCCCCGGAACACCCCCACCACGCCCCCCAGAATGCCCCGGAACACACCACGCCCCCGCCACACCCCTGGAATGCTCTCATCACACCCCCACAGGGGCACATGCCCGGTGCATCACACAGACACCCACCCCCTTGGGGCTTCTGAGGTTGATTCAAAGATTTCTAATTACATGTTGCTTATTATGAAGATAAACTGATTCAGGGTGTCCCTTCCTTTTTGGTTCTGAAACTTCCATCATCCTTGTGAAGTACATGGCCAGTTTTCAAAGGTGTAGCATTATTTTCTGATGAAACATCCCTGCCACAAAGCTTCCAATGCAAATAGCACTGGGGCAAGGGTGGGGCTCAGTTTGCTTTTCAGCCCAGAACTCCCAAAATCATCCTAAAGCTGGTGACCATTTTTGAGTATCCTTATTCTCTAATTAGTTATGCCTGCCATAAATGGACAGATGATCAAACAGGCCGATTCTTTTATTACAACACACAGTAACAGCCAGCAAAGTGATTATTTCAGGTTATGATATCTGGTTTGGATCAGGGTCATACAGAGTAGCAATGGAACCTTTCTCTGGAGGCTTATGATGGGTCTCAGCAGCTCTGGATCATAGAAATTTAACTTAAGACCTGCATGCAAAGCAAATACTGTCCCACTCACTTAGTGCTCCCCTCCCAGTGACAAGTTCCCCATAAGTAAAGGGAAACTTAAATTTAGGGAACCCATGGAATTGAGACCAGTTCCTGATAGTAAATGGAAATACTGTCATATTTTTCCCTTATCTGCTTGTGGAAGTTTCTTACATGGGGTTAGGAAATTAATTACTTATGATGTCCACATCAGCACGTCTGCATGAAAACCAAGGTTAATGTATCACTTTCTTCTAAACCTTTAACATATGTTCCTTAATAATTTAGTACTTCCAATTAATGAAAGCTAATGACAATTCAAAATCAAGATATTTTAGCTTAACTTTGCATATATTTTTACTTATCTTTTTCCCCTCAATGAGAGTTTGAGAACAAGATGGTACTTGCAGAAAGCTGTGGAGTTCCTGAAATTACTTGCTGCAACCTTAGTGTTCTTGCCTAATTTAGTTTCTGCGTCGCTCGCCATTACAGGAATTGGTAGATCCATTTATAACTTGCACTTGACTTTCTTCCAATTATTTTTAATTGAAATTAAGGAGGGAGGTGAGTGTGTGTGTATGTGGGGGGAAGGAGGGGGGGCAGCAGATTAAATCAGGCCTGAACTCATATGTCTAGATGTCTCAGATCCTGGAATGAAAGCATGTAACATTTTAAAAATTTAAACATATGAACATACCAAGTTGATAACTTCATTGGAATAGCAATTCTGGTTGTGTTCCCCTTAGAAGTGAGTTGATGGAGTCCATGAACTTAGCTGTGGAACTTTGAGCATATTGATATCACTGGTACTGATTTTTGCTGGTTTATAGGTACCGGGTTCAATTTTTGCTGCTTATGTGGGCATTTGGCAGTGTTTAAAGTTGATCAACAAAACCTGCTAAAAAAATTTGTTATGCTGGTAGTGTTTTGCTAGGTTTCAGTGCAAATTATTTTTTGTTTATGAGACACCTTGAGTTGTGAAAAAATAAACACACTTCCATTCAGTGTAAGAAAAATATCTACTTTACTGAATTGTTGCCTTTTGAATCCACAATTTACAGTTCACTTTTAAGTACTTAAAGGAACAGCTTATCTCTCCCCCTGATTTTGATTAACTTATTTGGATCATGAAATACCTTTTGGTCCAAAGTCTGCTGAATGGCACTATCTGGACTTGCTTAGAGAAAATGCTGAAAAGTTAGAAAAGGGTACATTAGTCTTGTTTTTGATAGTCCATCCCATTTGGTCCTCTGGAAACTTATGGGAAGACTGGAGGAATAAAATAGGGAAAATTTCAGTAAAATAAGGTTTAATTCACATTGTATATCATTTATACAAAAATATTATGTTGACTTTAAAACAGTGATCTGCAATTAAGCTTGAGCAATACTGAAGAAATTCAGTAAAATTCAGATTTGGCTTGATTTGGCTTTAAAATCAGCTGAATACCTGATTCAGTATACCCTTAGAATAGAATAGAATTTAGAATAGAATTTATTATTACAGCCTTTTGGCCAGCCATTAAAACCAGAATCAGTATACGTTCAGTATACCCAAATATATTCAGATACAGTATACTGAAAAATTTGGATTCAGTGTGTTGTTGAAGGCTTTCACGGCCAGAATCACTGGGGTGTTGTGTAGTTTTTGTTTTGTTTTTGTGGTTTCCAGGCTGTATGGCTGTGTTCTAGTAGCATTTTCTCCTATGTTTTGCCTGTATCTGTGGCTGGCATCTTCAGAGGATCTGATGGTAGTAAAGCAAGTGGAATATATATACCTGTGGAATGTCCAGGGTGGGAGAAAGAACCATTTGCCTGTTAACAAGTGTAACGGGTGCAATTAGCAAGCTTGACTTGCATGGTTTGAGTGGGATCCACCCATTTAGCATGTGAGTAACCATGAAGAGAGCATAATCAATTCGTGAGGGCATCTACATTGTAGTAGCCTGGCCTTTTGATCTCTTTGATTGCTTACTGCCTAGAGTGATGGGTGGTGTTCTGGGTGGTGTTCACTAGCCCTTTGACTGCTTACTGTTTGGAAACATCCTTTGTCTGGGTGGTGTTCATTACTCACTGTCTTGATTCTAGTGATTTTCAGTACTGGTAGCCAAATTTTGATCATTTTCATGGTTTCTTCCTGTCTGTTGAAATTGTCCATGTGCTTGTGGATTTCAATGGCTTCTCTGTGTAGTCTGACATAGTGGTTGTCAGAGTGGTCCAGAATTTCTGTGTTTTCAAATGTGTTTCTGTGCCCAGTTTGGTTTCTCACATGTTCTGCTATTGCTGATTTTTCCAGCTGAATTAGTCTGCAGTGGCTTTCATGTCCCTTGATTCGTGTCTGGGCGCTGCGTTTGGTGGTCCGTACATAGACTTGCCCACAGCTGCACAGTATGCAGTAGACTCCTGCAGAAGTTAGAGGATCCCTCTTATCCTTTGCTGAATGTAGCATTTGTTGCATTTTCTTAGTGGGTCTGTAGATTGTTTCGATGTTATGTTTCTTCATCAGTTTCCCTATATGATCAGTGATTCCCTTGATGTGTGGTAAGAACAGTTTCCCTCTGGGTGGCTGATTATCTTCTTTCTTGTGGTTTGTTCTTGGTCTAGCAGCTCTTCTGATGTCTGCAGTAGAGTAACCATTCTCCTGTAGAGCCCAGTTTAGGTGATTCAGTTTGTCTTGAAGGAGGTGGCATTCACAGATTTTTTTTTGCACAATCTACCAAAGTTTTTATTGTGCTCCTTTTCTGTCCAATTATAATAAGGGTTCCAAGCTATCTTCCCAAACAATTAGCAAGTGTTTGCAACAGTGCATTGAAGATGTGTACAAGGTTCAAAATCTACAGGTTCCTGCAGGAATTACAGCCCATTCAGTCCAAAATGCTTCTACCAATGCCGCCTTTAACAATAACACCTCTAAGGAAGAAATCTGTAAAGCTGCAACATGGTCCTCTATTTCCATGTTCATCAGACATTACAAGTTAAACATTTACAGCTCTGCAGATGCCAGCTTTGGTCGCAAGATGTTTCAGCATATCTTGGATGAGGATAATGATTGTCACCCATAATATATACTACTCGAGGAGGTCACCCAGATGTCCTTGAGCTCAAATGTAGAACCACCATTAGTACCTACCCATGAAGGGTCCTTCTCCTTTGAGCGGTAGAGGACATCTGGCCTCCCAAGTCCTCATCCTTCCTCTCTCATTTCCAGGCAACTGCATTGCTTGTGTTATGCTTTCTAGTTATTAAGGTTATTCTCCAAATTATACATATCCTGTGTTTTTTCCTCTGTAGTCCTTTAAAATGTTAGTATGGAGGGATAGTTATGGGTTTCTTTCCATGTTCCCCTTTAAAGGAGAAGCAAGACTTCTCCAGTTTCCAGAACTGGAGAAGAAGTGGGCGTATTCCAACTCAACCAGGAAGCAAAATAATTAATTTATTCTTGCATCCCTGATTAGTGAATGGATAACACCCAGATGTTCTTGACCACTCAAAGGAGAAGGGCACTTCATGTGTCATTCCTCAATATCTTCAATTGGTGGGATCAGGTAGTAAGCAATGTGAAAGACCTTCTCCTAAACTCTATAAACCCACTGTCAGTCAGAACAGACAATTCAGACAATACAAGTGAGACTTTTCAAATGTTTCCAACCCTTTTGGGTGGGAATGGACAATGGTACAAGGGAAGTCTTTCAAGTTTACTAACCAAATGCCAGAAGACTAGGATATTTGTGTTCCTGGAATGGTATGAATCTGCTCATGACCACCAGCAGATGGATGTCTAAATAGCCCTGAGCTAGAAAGAATATTGGATTTTCATAAGCTCTGGTACCATTCTGTCATCAAGTTCCCTTCACCTTCTAGCTGTAAAGAAAACATCGGGTGGTGGCAGCAGCATCCATCCAACGTGTTCAAATTCTAGAAAAGGCTGCCTGTGCACTCACAAGAATAAATCTCATAAATTCAAATCTGAATCACAAATGTGAACGATGTAGAGAAACAACAGAGATTTGCTGATGATGTGAAGGGTGGATAGACAGCAATCTGAAGTCCAGATTGATTGTTAGCAAAAATGAAGTCTGCTGCATTCAGAGTTATTTAGCTGTCAACCACAGCTCAAGGAAGTTTGAGTGAAATCAGCTGCACATTGCAGTTCAGATCTCTGCCTCTGCATACCTGATGAACTGTGTACAGTCTATCAGTAAGGTCTATCAAATTTAAAAGAAAACTTTAGTCAGGAAAGCATTTTTTTAAAAAAATGTTATTTATAGAGAGTCAAAAGAAATATGTACAAATCAAATGTGGTCACAGATATTGAAGTAAATATTAATTGAAATGTTTAGATGAAATTAGTACCAAGTGTGTGTTTTTATACCCTGCTTTTCTTTACTGCAAGGAGTCTCAAGGCAGTTTACAATTGTCTTTCCTTCCCCTCCCCACAATAGACACTTTGTGAGGTAGAGTTCTGGGATGACTGTGACTAGCTCAAGGTCACCCAGCAGGCTTCATGTGGAGAAGTGATGAATCAAACCTGGTTCTCTAGCATCGATCCCCCATTGGCAGAGTCTACTTAGGTTTGACCTAGGTTTGACCTTGGTACTCCCCACAGCCACTGAGTTCGATGCGGGTTCGTCCCAGTTTCGCCCCCTCTGACTGTCAAATTTCCGAATCCACCAGGGAGGTACAACTTTTTCGGCAAACCTAGGTCGAACTCAGGTTGAAGCTGGTAAAGTGGGGAATCGTCCTCGCCGCAACTCTCCCATTCAGCCAATCACAGTTCAGTGTTTGGGGCATGCGCAGAATGGGAGACTCACGGCAGGGAAAAGTGCGCCTTTAAAAAAAATCCTTCTGTATACAAAGCGACAACCATACATATAAACGGCACACATTTAAACACTGCTTTTAGCTATGTAGAGCACTGCTTTGTGATTTCATGGCTACATAGCTGTTAAAAAAACAAAAAAAGAAATGCACATTCACATTTCCCGCTGTAGAACAGCAGCCAATCGGGAATGAGCAGCGAAGAGGCAGCAAGGTGATCCTGCTTTCTGTGCTCAGCTCTGGCAGGACGACCTCGGCTGCTGTGGGGAGTAACAACGGAGTCGACCTAGGTCAGTACTTTTCAGGGACCCAGGTCGAACCCTAATCAATTCTCAAGTGCGGAATCGACCTAGATTAGAGTTCATTGCTCTTAGCCACTACACCATGCTGGCTCTCCAAGTTCAGCTGCCCATTTCCATACATTAAGACTATTCCACACATTAAAGGGACAGGGCATTTTTTTAGGCTTATTAGCAACCCTATTCATGAGTGCTTACCTCCAAGTATGGCCTAACATCCAGCAAGAAGTAGAGAATATGCTGCAGTTGGATGTAATTGAGCCATCTCACAGTGCATGGAGGAGCCCCATCATCTTAGTCCCCAAACCAGATGGAAGTTTTCATTTTGTATCGACTGCTGCTCTGTCAGTGCCACAGTGCAATTCGTTACATACCCCATGCCATGGGCCGAGCACTTGATTAACCAGCTGGGTACAGAGCAATACTTGTCAGCCTTGGACTTAACAAATGGGTACTGGCACATCCCCATGAACCCCACAGTTAAAGAGAAAATAATGTTGCCACCCCATAAGGCTTATACCAGTTTAAGGTGATGCCTTTCAGACTCCATAGGGCAACAGCCACCAGCACAAGGTTGACACAGAACTCTCCCAATGCCACAGCTTCACATTGATTATATTTTAGTATTCATAGAAGATTGGGAGGCCCACCTGTGACACACTGAGAAAGTACTGAAGCTGCGCGGAAGGCCAACCCTGCCAAGAGCCAGCTGGGCTTTTGGGAGTTGGGAGTTGTGGTGGGGAACAGATAGCTCTGGCCCCTTCTGGAAAAGGTGGCTACGGTGCAGGAATCTGTGCCTCCACATACCAAGAGACACCTGTGATGATTCCTTGGCATGGACAGTTACTATATGACATTTTGCTAGTTGGCCAAAAACACCGACTGACTGACTGTGAAAGGGATTACACTTCCACAGTCCACAGTCCACAGTCACTGACATATATGCCTATTCACCGGCAGATTTTGTTCTCTATTAATTCTTTAATCTCCAATAGGCTGCATTAATTATTAACTGAACAGAGAGTCCACTCAGGCATGACGTAGTGTGAGGGATCAGTGATTGAAGTCTGCACCGCAGGCTTCATGGTACACTGGTCATCTTTGATACATCTGATCTTCTTATAGGACCAGAATTACATTACAGGACCACATACCCCTGACTAGCCCACTTTCTTTTAATCAATAACACATGTGAAATGCAATTACAGCAATGTGTTCATACAATGACATGGCCACTGGTGGGCACAGGAAGTTTTAATCAAGGCGTCCTACTGTGGTCGCCTTTCTGTATCATAAAGGTGAGGCACTCTAGTTTCATTAATTATCATAAAAAAGAAAGCAATACTTATGTGCTTTAGACATGCAAGTTAAGAAAGGAATTCGTGTAGCAAGGTTTTATAGTAATACTCAGTAGTTCAGTGATTATTCTTAATCATAATCATTGTGTGAATGACATTTCAGATTTCTAAATTTTAAAAACCCCATAACCCTTTTACCCCTTGTTTGATGGCAATCTGTTTCTGTGCAATGCTGAAAGGTAAGATTAAATACAGATGTTCATTAGCAGCAGGCAGCAGGCTGTCCATTGTGGAACAGACCAAGAAGAACAGACCTGATGCAACTTGGAGGAGAATTACCCACTGTGCTTTACTGGTCCAGAAAAAAACAGACTTTTCTTTTTAATTTGGTATACAGTGAAACCTCGGTTTTAGTTGACGGTGGTTACCGTCGGTTTCGGTTTTCGTCGATTGCTTTCGGACGGATTACCGATGAAAACCGAGGTTTCACTGTACTTATCTAAAGTATTACTACCATTACTAGTACCACTTCCATCTTTTTTTGTAGGTTGGTGCCACTCAAGAGGCTTATTGACATTAGCCTGGGCATGTTAAAGAAAAGGCCAGGAGAGGACAAAGGAGAGCAAGGTGAAAGGTTGAGAGTTTATTTAGCTGTTTTACATGCCTACCCTTCTCACAATTTGCTTTGTCAGGGCATCTAATGTCAAACACAAAATGCAATAATAAATTCAATTAAAATGTACAGCAGATTAATAATCACCTCATTCCTTTAAAAATAACATAACATTATACAACACATAGATGAACTAAATAAATTTTCAGCCTTGCATCTTGCTCTCCTTTGTCTTCTCCTGCTCACTCTTGTGACCTTCCCCTCCCCTATGTAAGAAAGGGCTGTACGAGTGAGCACTGACTCACCCCTTCCTGCCCTCCCTCTCATGGACCGCCTAAGTTCACAGAATCAGCAATTATGTAAGATGGCACTCTAGCCTTTGGTGAAAAGCCTCCAAAAAAGGAGATTCCATCTACCTTCACACGCAGCCTGTTCCACTGATTGTCACAAAATTAGTCACCTCTATTCTTTAATACACAGCTCACAATCACAAGCTGCAATCTTCAGAGGTTACAGTTATTCTTGTGGCTCGCTGTTTTCTTTTCAAGTTGTTTCAGACAAAGAAAGGGAGAAAGGAGAGGCAATGAGGGAAAAGATAATCTGACAGAGGCACCTTCCAACCAGAATAGTTAGCAGATATTCCTGCTGGAGTGTATTTTGATCGGTGTTTCTGTGCACAGCATTTTCTTTTTACCAGTCTTTGGTCATTTCCCCACTAAGAAATTAAATCCAGATACAACCAGGTTTCAAAAGGAACAGCACCTTTTCATCATGGTTTCAGCAGCGTGTGTATGATGAGGACATCCATGTCTATCACGCTTTCAAATAGTGCAGCACTCTCCATGATCGTGCAATCGAACATGTGATCTGCTCAGTGGATCTTTCTTCCTCGTCCTGATTGGCTGTTGCACTGTGTTGGGGCAGGAATTTTTGAAAAAAAAATTTCTGTTCAGCTATGTCACCATGCACATGCGTTGATAAGATGGCAGCTGTATTTCGCACTAAGCTATGTTTATGCGCGGCTTTGGAACTCTTTACTCACGCAGCTTAACTGGCACAAAAGTCTAATTTTAGTTTACAGTTGGCACAGAAATCACGTTCCACGCAGCCACATTTCAATGTAGCCTCCACCCAGAGGTGGGATCCAGCAGGTTCTCACAGGTTCCCGAGAGTAGGTTATTAATTATTTGTGTGTGCTGAGAGGGGGTTACTAATTGGTGATTTTGCCATGTGATTTTTGCCTTAGTTACGTCCCTCCTCTCAGCAGTATGCGCCTGGGTGCATTTGTTTCTTGCCCAAGGACCGGCGCAGTGGCTGCATCCTTGCCACAGCCCCGCCCAGGAATGCCCCACTCCCGGAATGCCCGGCCACACCCCCGTCGTGCCCCGCCCAGCCCCACTGGTGCTATGCCACAGTTTGAATCCCACCACCATGGGAGCCTGTTACTAAAATTTTTGGATCCCACCACTGCCTCCACCGGCACGAAACAAAAAAAAGGGCTGTGCATGCTTCGCGCACAGCTCACTGCGCTCTGATTGGCTGAAAGGCTCCCTGTCACTCCCTAGGTTGGAAAATTAAATCTAGATTCAACCCCCGAACCTCCCCACCAATCTGGGTTAAGCGCATGTTTTTTTAAAAGGTGCACTTCCATGCAGGTTCTTAAAAAAACACATGATAAGGGAGAGTAGGAGTGCCAGAACTGGGATGAATCCGTGTTTGGTGATCAGGCAGTGGGAAGTTCTTGCTGAAACCTGGATATTTCACATGAGTATCACGTGATTAATTGACCGTGGGGATTCAACCTTTGTCCTGTGATTTTCTTAATTTTATGTCAAGTATATTGGGTGCTGTTTTCCTACTATTCTGTTCTCCACTGTACTTCTGAGTCTGCGAGGCACAGACTATCCAGAAGGCATGCAGGCAGTGCTGTAGAATGGGGGTGGGGATTGAGGAAAAAAATCACATACTTCCCATAATAGGCAGCATACAGGCATTCCACAGAGACAAGCATTTTGCTAGCACTCTCTGTTACGCAGGCAGCTGGGCGATAACACACTCACACACACCCCACAGTTGGCAGCATACCTGTACGAAACAGGTTTTTTCTTGTATTCTCTAGAAATCAGGCAGGTGTTGCTACTGCAGTCAGTGGAGGTGAAAGGAAAATGCTTCCCCAGAAAACAAAAGGAACAATGAAGAAAGCTCTAAATTCTCTGTACATGACAAATCAGATGCAAGTCATTTTGTCAAAGTGGTGTGGACATCATCCTCTGTTGTAATTCATATTAATTCCCCAATCCCATTTCATAATTTTATATTCTCCCCACTTCTCTGAGCAGAGTGACATTCCAGGGGCTACCACTTCTTTGGGTTGGTTATCTCTGAAGGTTAGGACCCTTGGAGATTGATGGTTTTTTATTAGCATTTGTTTTATTCGCCAATGCATAGTAGACCTGCTACTCCACAGCAGGTTCCACAAAGAGCTTTGCTGTTCTCCCAAGGTATTGCAGCCATCTGTCTGTTCTTTTCTCTGCCTCTTCTGGCATCCAAACAAAAACGTGTCCTTGACCAGAGCCATTAAGTCCAATAAGGGGGATATCAACAATTGTTAAGAATGTTTGCCATTCATTTTGTCCTACGGGATAGTCCGAGCCACAATAATCAGAAGCCACCCCACGATAATAATTAGCAATAAATGCCATTGGTTTCAGTGCCATTTACTATCAGGTAAATGTACTTCGAAAGTGCAGTTGTCCTCCTGACCTAAAGGAGTCTCCAGGAACTCGTATTCTGATGGGGGGAAAGTCACTATTTTGAACAAGATGCTTTGGGGAGGGGAGGGGGGATACAGAAATACTATGAATGTTATGCTACGTAAGTCTCCTGTGCTTTTATATCCTGAATTTCTACCCAGATGAGTACTGAAAGGAGCTCACCTCACAAAAAAGTACATTCTCACACACACACACACACACACACACACACACACACACACACACACACACACAAAAGAGGGCATCAAAATGTAGAACAGCCAGTGGTGGGATTCAGCAGGTTCTCACCACTTCGGCAGAACCGGTTGTTAAAATGATGCTTGTAAACAACCACTTGCTAAATTATTTGAATCCCACCACCAGAACCGGTTGTTAAATTATTTGAATCCCATCACTGAGAACAGCCTTTCTATCTCACTCTAGTAGGAGATCTGCCTTCTGGGTCTAGCCTAAAACTATAGTTTCCAACCTCCAGGTGGGGCCTGGAGACCTTTCAGAATAACAACTGACCTCCAGACTGCAGAAATCAGTTCTTCTGGATGGAATGTGTGCTTTGGGGGGCAGACTGTATTGTATTACACCCTGCTGAAATCTGTCCCTTCCTCAAATCTCACAATTTCTAGGCTACACCACTCCAGAAATTTTCCCAACCCAAAGTTGGCAATCCTAACCCTCAGGCTAAGAGCCAAAGTTCAAAATCCATTTACATATGTTTGGTCTCCTTTGCATTGAGTGTACATTCCCTTCAGGTATGATTGTAGGTTACACACATGTCTTCCCCTTTTTAGCAGTCAACCAACCTCAGATTAGAGAATCACCAAGGTTTCCAAAAGCTCTTTAAGTGCAACTTTTTCTCTCCCTTTGCAGGGAAAGAGAAGGAAATCATCATGTTAGGATTCAGGTTTTCTCACTTCTCCCCATCTTCCCCCACCCACACCACAGAAGTTCCTCATGCTCTTCAGGCCACTATTTCAGAAGAATCAGATTATCTTTTTTTAAAAAAAAAAATCACGCTGACATCTATTGCAAGAGCGATAGACCCAGTGAAATTGACAAGAAACTGACATGGTCTAGCAAAGTAATATTAGACCAAAGTCAGCACACATACATACACACAAAGTGGCAGGCAACCTCCCCAAATGGAGGTTACATGGAAAGAACAAGCATCAAGGAAGCAAAATGGCAGACTGGCTTTGCTAGGGACACTTCCAGGAGGAGAATCCTTGTGGGAAACCAAAAAAAAGTGAGGAAAACATACTTGGGAGCAAACTACTGTGGGTAAGTAATGCATGCATAAATGGCCTTTGACTCTTGCCCTTCAGCTTATCTTCTTGCTTATGCACATGAGAAAGACAAACAATGTTTACATTGTTACACAGATGTTACACAGTGGCAGCCATCTTCCCATGATTCCCCCTTCCCACGATTCCTTTGAGTGCTGAGGAACTTATTTCTCAAGTCTAGATTATTCGATCAAGAATATCAATTTCTCCTGAACAAAGCGCAAAGCTCTTGCTCTCCAATATTCTTTGGGATTATCCCTCAGAAATCTAGCCCTGCTATATACCTGGAACATCTTGTTAATTACAATTGCAGATGGGTCATGACTAGAGCAAGGTGTAACTCTTTTCCATCAGTACATCTTCAAGGTCGCTTCTCTAATATCCCACAAAATGAGCGTTGCTGTCGTTTTTGTCCTAATACAACTGATTCACTCTCTCATATTCTGCGTCACTGTTCAAAATACATTAACATCAGAACTGATTTGAGAACTGTATTACCAACAGGATTTATGTTCCTTTCTGATAAGATAAAAATGGCTAAGCTTCTAAATAACTCTAATGCTGAAATCTCTGAAGCTGTTGCTACATTTTTACTCTGTGTACTGCAAGCTGTGCAATAATGATCTTTTTATTGTATTTGGAATTCATGACACACACAGGTTTTATGCCTAATAAAGGATTTGGAACTTATTTCTCCGTAAACATATATACGATTGTATTGTTAGTCACTCAGTGGGTAAAATACTTGATGCTAAGTAGAAGGAGGACTGGACCCACCCATCCAAAAGGCTGCTGAGCCTTTTACTTCCTCTCTGATTTTTGCCATTAATTTCATTTAATCGCATGAGCCTGGCAGGTGGGTCCCCTGTATTAGCCTGCCTCTTCCTTCCATTCATCATTCACTCCTGCTTCATCATCCAGTCAGTCTCCATTTTCACAAGCTAATTAGCTTCCTTTACATTGCAGCTGCATTTCTCCGCCATATGGCAGCTTAGGCGTTGCATGTGTTCTGAGTTTTTGCTTTCCATATGAGTACATTTTTGAGGCAGTATGTCAAAAATATCAGGTGCCTTTTTGTCCATTTGCAGAAGCAGCGTTCACAGCTTCATATCAAAATGTGTCCTAATTATACATTTAAATTCCTTACCACCCATGTTTTCAATTAAGACATCACAGCCATTATGCTCCAATGACAACAGATTGTCCTTTTACAGATGTTTGCTTCTGGATGCCATCACCAGGAGATAAAAAGTCATCAGAATTAATTGTTTACAATAAAAACGGCTAAAAAATGGAGCCTTCCCAACATACTGGAGCAAGTTGAAAGCCACAAGTAGAGATCTTTCAGGTGATATAACTTCCTTTCGGAGGCTGCAGCACCAGATGCAGCTATTATGAATCTGCAGAGGAGGATTTGACTGGTGACGGAAAGCCAGAAGCTGAGAGAAATCACAGTGGGTGTTTTGCACAAGAGGGAGAAAGAGAAATTTGCACAAGGTTGGATACAGAAAGATCCCCTCCTCCTGCACTGCCTATGCTGGTATGGCTGTACTTTGCCTTTTGTGCATTTGCCTTTTAAGTTGCCTTTTGCAGCACTCTCATTTAACAGCACTTACCTACATGGGTTTTGCTGTTAGACTCAAAACCTGTCACCATGGTGTCCTTTCCATCTGAGCTGTTTTGGCCTGAACTTGGAGAACAGACCTATCAATGATTTTTAGTCATACCTTTGAGAGCCCAGCAAGCAACAGTGGATGTGTCCTTAATATGTGCCTAGCTTGTAGAGCCCTCACAGGTGATGCTGCGGACCTGTCACAAAGAATCATCTTGGCTGGATTCTGCAAGGAAATTCTGAAAGCTCCTCTGAATACAAATCCCAAGTACTCTGTGCTCCCACCCATCAACGGGTGAGTTTAAACTATGTTTTGCAGAAATCAGATTTAAGTTTTTCCTGTTGGTCAAGAAAGTGGAAAAAAGGCTTTCTGGCTTTGACTCACATTTTGGCCCCAGTGCTGATTGCTTCCATTTGCCTTTGTGTGTGTGTGTGTTTGCCTCTGCCTTGAAGTAACATTGAGAACTCTTGCCTGACTCCTCTCTCTCTTTCTCTGGGGCTAGAGTTGCTGTTCACACTGTTGCTTGGGGTGAGTGATGAGTCCCATCAGGAATTTATACTGATGGAGAATGAATATATATTTGCATTGTAAATTATAAAGGTTATTTTGGGGTATGTTATTTATAGTTCATTTGTCCTTGTTTCTCTCTCCCTTTACTTGCCCTGTATCTAAAATTCATATCCTTCCTCCTCATTTGGTTCAGTTTGATTATGACAGTCAGGATGTGGGGGCCAGATTTCTTCAGCAAGTTACCAATAGTGCACTGACAGAAGCAGAGCGAGGAAAACTGCACCCGGGGTGTGTGCACATTGTGCGACCCTGCCATGGCGTTGCCTGCCCCAGAACGCCACGCCACGCCACGCCACGCCACGCCACGCCCCTGCCTCATCCCCTCAACAGCCTCCGTCACTGCTAACAGCCCCCATTCTAGTCTCCCTGGCTGGACATTAAGACTACTGGAAATACAGTAGCAATACAGGTTTGTCTTCCAATTTTACAGTTCTATTTGAAAACCTTACTAGCCTCCCCATGAACAGTTAAAATGCTAACTCCGTAGTGTAGGAAACTATGCCATACAGACATACCAGGCATTGAAAGAAATTGCCGAAAGAGTTATCAAAAAGCAGAACAGTTAAAACCTGAATGTAGAAACTGTATGACTGTAGAGTCTTCCCTCCTCTAATATAGTGTTTTCATCCATGAGAGAACTGTTGAAATGAAACATACAGCTTTCAAAGGAAAGAGTAGGAATGGAGTATCCACAAGATTTTAAAAACACTTGCTTAATTTTATTAGTTTCTTTTTCTTATTAATTGAATTTGATATAGCACATTCTATGTGCCCTTCTTGTGCACACCATATGTTATATCAAATCCTGTGCCTGTAATAATTGTATAGAATAAGATAATAAGATAGTGCATCTTATTATTTGGTGAAGGGAAAACTAGGCATGCTGGAATTTATACAAGCACTGAACATCCTTGTGTCCCTTTGCATTTTGTCACAATACCCATGGGGGGTATACATATACTGTATATGGAAAATGTCATATCAAAATTGAAAATTCACAAGAAAAAAAATGAGAATCCATTTCCAAAGTCCTTCAATGAAGGAAATTCCTTTGTCCAGTCTTATATGACACTGGATCCCTCACTCAACTACTTGGGTCTTAGTTTTCCTTAGAATGATGTCAATAAAACTGATAAAACGTGCATGTAGAATCCCAGAGTTCTTCCATTTAGTTGCACCTTCATTAAAGTGACCACAAGGCATATGGCTTGCACAGCCACCTGTGCTCTTGTGTAGTTCTTCTGTCAGACTCATGTACGGTTGACTGGGTTTGACTTGAAAATCCTTGAGGGGATTGAGTACAAAACAAAGCAAAAGGAAGAGCAAAAAAGCCACAGAGAAGCTAGCATACAAGTCAGGCCTGTTCTGAAAGCCACACAGAGCAAATCTTTCCTGACGTGAGGAAGGACCACCACCAGCACCAGAGAGTACAAGGACCACCAGCAGGACCAGTAAATGAGGAAGGACCACCAGCAAGTTGTAGGCTGTCCCAACAGTCCTGACAAGCAGCCCAAGACCAGAGCTCTGCAGAGAATAGCAAATCAAAATCTGACCAAGAGTCCTTTCTTAATTGTAGCTGGGTGCCTGTCACAAGCAATCTTCTCTTCCTGCTTGAAAGCAGGGGATCTATAAGCAGCAGAAGCAATTCCAGGATTGTCAGTCAGAGCAGGAGAGACTGCAGAGGTGTCTGGCTGTTCGGAGGGCAAGACAGCTGATGAGACAAGCTATTAAATGCTAAGTCCTTTTTTTCCACCACTGGTATGTGCTGGAGGTTAATGACTCATGCACATGTTTAACCTGCAGCAGAGCCACGTCATAGATAAAGTAGCTGCAGGTGTGACAAATCACTCCACTTAAGATTGGAACAACTTATCCTACCACTTGTTGGGACATCATTCTACCAGAGTGGCAAAAGGACTTGATAACTACCATTTACGTTCCATGGACAACACCTTATCTTATACTGCTTCTTCTCAATAAAGACTGCTGGAGGAGGAAAGCATGTAGTTGCTTCTGGGAAATGAACTGGACTACTTGATTTTGGACTCTCCATGATAGTCCTCAAGACAAGTGGAATTCATTTATCAGCACCCACTGGGATGCATTGGAGAAATGGTATGTTCTACTGTGCTGGAATCCTACCATTGTGTATGGCAGTGGGTAGCACAATTAATAACTCAAGGATCATCATGTGGAGGGTCTTATTCATACCACATGTTCAGGCAATCATGTTAATAAAACCTAGGACTATGGGATGCCTTCTGTTCATCATTTATGTGTATGTCTGAATGGGGAAGTCACGGTTCTCTTTTGTGATAACTGAAAGTCTCAAAAGACTTCTGGAGCAGGGAAGCAAATCCAGTTCTTCAGATTAGAGTCCACCACTCTAAACCAACTCTGGCTCTCAATGACATCAAATGAGTTGGATTTCTTAATTCTCATTTTCTCAACAGTGAACCATTATTTTGCTTCACAAATTAACATTTGTTGCCCTTTAATCCTTGAGTTTCATTTATTGGGCGGCATAATGGTAGCATATTACTTTACCAAGAGTTGGCCATGGTACTGCTTTCTTATTTTCATTTCTAATATGATTACTTCTTTACTGGGTTTCATTTACAATTGCAGCTATACACCTCAAGTGACTGATGAACATTTGTGTAAATATCAGCTGTTTCCTCCAGAATGCAGCAGCTATAACTAGTCATGAACAGTCTAATGAAAATCCAAAACACATCCTTTGTTCTGTTTAATATATTTCATATATATATATAATGTAATGGCTAAAATTAACAACAGTTGGTAATGTACAGAAGTTTGCCCACCTGATTTTCACAGTTGAATGAAGTGAGAAAGGGGAAGCAGAAAGAGCAATGAAAGGAGAGAGTAACTCATTAGGTAATCTGACAGGGTAGGGGTGGGGGCAGTGGTGAGATTCAGCAGATTCACACCACTTCGGCAGAACCAGTTATTAAAATGGTGCTTGTAAACAATGTTGTTAAATTATTTGAATCCCACCACTGGGTGGGGGGGGGGGAGTATCTTCCCACCAGAACAATTTGAACATGTTCATGCCAAAAAGGATCATTCTGATAGGCTACACGCCCCCCCCCACACACACACACACACTTGAGAGAATAGACACCACATAGGAAAGAAATACAAACACGTTGCTTGCATTCTTTTAATGCAACGCAATGTGTTTTAATAAACGCAGGTCATACCTGCGAGACCGCCTTAACTCCTTATGTCCCGAGTCACTCTCTCCATTCGGCAGAGGTGAATTTACTGGTGGTCCCTTGTCCCTCTATGATGCGGCTGGCCTCCACCCGGGCCAGGGCTTTTACAGCCCTGGCCCTGCCTGGTGGAATGCTCTTCCTCCAGCTGTTAGGGCCCTGCGGGACCTTGGGGAGCTCCGCAGGGCCTGTAAAACTGAGTTCTTCCACTGGGCTTTTGGGGAGGCTGGCCGCTGAGTCTGCCCCTCTCTGTTGCCCTATGTGTCATTGGCTTACCTGAAAATCTGCCAGTCCCCTCCCAGGGTTTTACCAGATGTCATCCACCTAATTTATTGATTATGGAAGGTAATTGCTGCTACTGTTTTTATTGCATTTATTGTTTTAATTGGGATTATTCAATTGTTTTAGTTGCAATGTATTGTGTCTGGTTGCCTGTAAACCGCCCTGAGCCCTTCGGGGGTAGGGTGGTCTAATAAATCAAATAAACAACAACAACAACAACAATAAAGCAAGCTCATGGGTGGGGGGAGTCTACACTACATCCCTCCTTTGTATGCTGGATGTGTTTTTGTACTCCTGAGAAGCAGGTAGGCTGCTGCAGAGCAGAATGGATTATTGTGGCAAATCATTCCCCAACAACGGCCCTTTCCCCACTTACCTTAAGCCCCGCGCTACTCTCCTAAAGTAGCGTGGGGTCCAGCTGCACTCCCCACTTCAGGGGCGGCAAAAACACAGCCGCCCCGATGCTGCCTCTCTTGCGCCCCCTCAGTGCGCGTAATTCCTGGCGCCTTTTCAAATGGCGCCTTTTGATGACCCCGCACAGAGTGCAGGGTCGTGGAAAAGCCGGGGCGCACGCCAGGAATTGCGCGCGCTGGGAATTGCGCGCAGCAACCCTCTGACAAGGGTAAGGGGGGAAAGGGCCAGAAAAAGAGATCCAAACTCAATGACAGATCTGTGATAATGAAGCTTCTGAGATCTCTCTCTTCCCTCTGCCCACCCACGAAAGATCAGTGAGAATCTGAGATCTCTTTAATGCACCACTTTTCCGATGTAACTTACTTTCCTGAGCTGTTATAAGTCTCAGTTAGAAAAAGGCAATCTCTCATTTATGAGTAAAAGAAGAAGGGAGGGGGCAGTCTCTTCTAAATAGGTTTGCCAGCCTCCAGGTGGGGCTTGGAGATCTTCTGAAATTACAGCTGATGTCCAGACAACAGTGCTCAGTTTCTCTGGAGAAACTAGCTGCTTTGGAGGATGGGCTGTGAGGCATTATACCCCATTGAGGTCACTTCCTTCTCCAAACTCCATTTCCCCTATGTTTTGTCCTCAAGTTGCCAGGACTCTCCCAACCTGGACTTGGCAACCCTAGAATTTCTAAAGTAAAACCTGATCTCTTTCTCTCTTGGTCCAGCTTTTGAAACACTCCCACCCCCCACCCCCCACCCCTTGCTCTGGTATCAGAAGTCATTCAGAGCAGTGAGATAAATAGGTGGAGCAGAGGGGATCTAGCTCCCCTGATTTGTTTATTTTAATTCTCGTTTATGGAATTTATGGAATTTATGGAAAATTCATGTGCCAGTGTTGTCCTTCTTTCTTGTGCCCACTCTGCAAGTGTGAAATGTATTTGCCTATGGGAGAAGGAGAGTGTTTCCCCATATACCTCATTTTTTATCAGAACAGAGCCTTTAAGTGAGAGTTGCAGTCTTTGATAATTTCATTGCAATTGGTTGAAAGGAAAAAAAGTTTCCCATTGAAACTACTGTAAACAAAGAATCAATAACGGAGCTCTCATACTGATCACAAAGAATGCAATTAAAAAAAACTATAATGAACTGAAAGCCAAAAAATATATCAGCCACTTGATTTGTTGCTTTGTATGATAAGTGGTCCCTTCTGTGCATCTCCTTCAAAAGTGCAAGTAGTGGTTTACTCCCCATGACATTTCCACAGCTGATGTAGGCACCCCTAGAATTTTGGCACTCTAATGGATTTCCTAGTTCTTCTTTATAGTTTGGCTATTCTTGGCTGATGTTTTTAAAGCTCTTGCAACCAAACACAAAATCTACACCAGATCCTGTGGAGCCTACTTCTGTACCAGGTATTTAGGGTAAGGGTAAAAATATCATAAACTCAAGAGGACAGAGATCCATGAACATAAATTAAATGCATGATAGTATCCACCTAAATGTGTCATGTCAGTTCCTTATAAAGGAGGGTGAAAAGGTTATTTAAAGCACCACACAGGTATGCAGGAAAGCTGAACTGAACCATCTCCCTTCCCAGTCATGTAAAGCAGGCAGCTACAGTGAGAAAAAAAGTTCCAGTGTAGTAGAGAAAACAAATATTACTTTTGCTACAGCAGAGAAGCCATTTTGCTCAAGCAAGGCTAACAGTCAAAGTTGCAGTATGCTGCTTCAGCCAGCAGAGGGACCTTATGAACAAACCGTACACTATGTTCTCCCCCCAGCCCTTATTTCAACATCTTGGCAGATATTTCTACAGCCACACAGATACATGAATCGTTCGTTTTTTGCAGAATCTTCTAGATTATGAATCATTTCTGCCTAACATTATCAACACTGACCTTTTTTGGGGGGGGTTGCCACCTCCAGGACTAGCAGATGCTGCTACATCTTTGACAGCAATCTGTTGAGGACAAAATCAACATGTCCTGCTTCCATATCACTGGGTCCAAGACAAAAAATTGAACCTGCTGAATTTCCCACAGACAGAAAGCTGTAACAGCCCTTCGTTGGGAAGAGATGGGGTACTGAGTCACTAATTTGAGATTCTAGTCTAGATAGAACCCATACATACATGTTTGTTTACAACATTTGCCCCCTATCAGTCAGTTTGTCCCATCAGGACCATCATAACGGCTAGCAGCTGGAGGAAAAACATAATAAAACACATAATAAAAACAATTAAAACAGCAACAGCAAGGAAGTTTCTCAACCCTGTTCTTCTGCTCCCTTCATCTTCTCTCTTCCCTCACTGACTCCAGGGCTTGCTATACTAGAAAGCAGTTGGGTATGGAGGATGGTTGATAAAGAAATGAACAGAATGGGACAAACCTCCATCACCACCACCACCCACTGGAATATTTCTTTTTGCTGCAGACTTGGATCACTTGATGAATATAGTTGATTATCTTCCACTGATTGGGACCCACAGCTTTCATTGATTTTATCATCTGTGGGGCCTGAGAGGGTTGGTTGCAATGCTGGGGCCACCCTGATTGCCATTTTCTTATCATCTCCTTTTTAAAAAGTTTTTTTTATAAGAGAAAGAGAACAAAGGTTACTGGGAAGATAGAGGAGGTGAAAATAAGAGAAAAATGAAAAACAAGTCAAGGTAATTCCAAGCCCGTCCTATAGAGTAAAATTTACAAGTATATTCCTTGTAGGTTGAGATTAAATGTGACTTCCTGATCTTAAAAGACTAAAGATTACAGAGATAGCTAATACATTAATCAACCCATTATTTAATTACTGCTACTAATTACATGGTTTTCAATCTTCAAACTGCTAGTATCTTTATTTAAAAAAAATAACCTGACCACTCAAAAATTATCATTTTCACAGGTATCTTTTTCTGAAATGTGATATTGTGAGGTTGGTTGCTTGAAGAAATATATTCAGTGATTCATCTCCTTCCGCTGGGCATTCTGTCTTTGGAGAGGAGGTGTGTGGTTGCTCTGCACAGAACTTTCTTCAAGGTGGTCTCACTTTCCTACAGTTCTTTCTCTAGAGATGGGTCTAGCCCTTTTTTTCCTCCAGACTTGTTATTGTTTTCTACTGCCTTTTGACTTAGCTATTCTTTGTTATGTTCTGATTATTTTGCTTTGCCCTCTGGATCAGAGACTGTCTCCAATGAAAAGATTAAGGTTTAGTCTGTGGAAAAGATTTCTAGAAAATCTTTAGCATTTTTTTTGAAAATCTCTTGCTACTAATGGGTCTGTGCTTAATTTCTTTTAATGCTCTTAGGCGTTAAGTTCATGTTGTGTCTGTAGTCATCCCCTGGGGAATTAAATTAAGCTAAGGAATGGCTGAGGCGGAGGAGGTTTCATCTGGTGGAGGCGTCAGCTTAACAGGAGCCTTGGGATTTAGTGTGATCCTGACAACTCTCCCTGTGCTTTCGTCTCTAGCACCTTTATTAGGAACCATTGTGTAAAGGTGGGTAGGGAGATGGCGGGGAGACCCGGAAGACCTCAGAGATCATCATGTGATGCATGATCTCACCTGGCTACTGATGCAGGAGGCTGGTAAAGCGTCTGAGCCTAATCCTCACCTGGGGGCAAGACCATTGTCCCTGCTGTGATGACTAGACCAGACAGTTCATGACCCATTGACTCACTTGGGGGATGAGGGTGGGGTCTTGATGCGACCAGAAGGCAGTAGGAGGCGTGGGTGTTCCAGCCTTTCGACCCGCAGTTGCTGCTGGGTCAGCGGTGCATTACTACAGTGTCGCTATTCAGTTAGGAATGGTCTTGTTTTAATGCATCCATTGTTATTGTTTTAATATTAAAACACTAAACTCTGTCAGGAAAAGCAGAGTATCAATGCTTCTGACAAACAATTAAGTCTGAAACTTACTGAGCAGCAGAGTCAGTGCCAGGGGCAGGGCTGGAGTGAGGGAAATTGCGCCCCTGCCTCGCCCTGGAATGCCACGCCTTTGGAAGGCCTCTGCCACACCCCTGCATCAGCGCATGCCCAGTGCATCACGCATCCCCCGTCCCCTTGGCGCTACCGCCAAGCCACTGCTCAGTACCTAAATTGATAGTTCAGAACAGAAAAAAAAAGTTTCTAATAAGAAAAGTGGCAGCATGTGAACATAGGGCTCCTCCTCTATTATGGTAATTGTTGTATAGAAGAGAGTAGAGCTTTCTGCATAGGTCTGAGAAAAAGCTTGGACTTGCCTATCTAAGAAGTGCACTATGCAAAGTGGCATAGTGGTTAGGAGCAGGTATACTCTAATCTGGAGGAATCGGGTTTGATTCCCCATTCTGGTGCCTGAGCTGTGGAGGCTTACCTGGTGAATTCAGATTAGCCTGTACACTCCAACACAAGCCAGCTGGGTGACCTTGTGGTAGTCATAGTGCTTCTGAGCTCTCTCAGCCCTACCTACCTCACAGGGTGTTTGTTGTGAGGGGAGAAGGGAAAGGAGTTTGTAAGCCCCTTTGAGTCTCCTATAGGAGAGAAAGGGGAGATATAACTCCAACTTTTCTTCTCATGACAGCATACTGTGGTCATCCAAAAGATGTGTTGGTTTACTCAGAAATATAAAAAGGAGGTTTGAATGGTATTTTGATTTACTTCACACACTTATTTGGAATGATTTGCACAGATTATAAACCTGTAGGCCGGATGATTTTTAAACATAGGTCGAATCCCCACTACCGTCTTAGCCAGGTTTCAGAACACAAACTAACCAGGTTTGAGGGCAAACTAACCATTGCTTGTGAGGCAGATACCGTTTCTGGCTCTTGTTCTTCCTGTTAATCCACGTTCTGGCAGGACCTGGTTGCAAGTGGCATAGACCCCATTAACACAGTTCAGAGCTGATCCGAGGGGAGGGAGGAGGGTTGACACCCTGACTCGTTTCCCGCCCTGGAGTGTGACGCAGAATTCGAGCAACCAATCAGCGCTGCAATGCGCGCGCAGCCTTTCCTTGGTTTTGTTTCCACTTTTGCGATTGGCCAGCAGAAGGGGACGCGAACATTAAACAGTCAAATGTGTAACTTTGAATCGTTAATGGTTTACACAGGTAACGATTAACTGTTTACACAGTTAAACAGTCAAACGTTAAATTTTTACCCGCTTTTTAAATCATGCCCCTACAATGTACGTTTCCGCAGTGGGAAAAGGTCCCGCCCCATCAAGGCATGCCAGCCAATCAGGGGAGACTGGCGAAGCAAGCTTGCCTGGTAGTGGGGATTGCTAAGAGTTCTGCACCTGGGTGTGTCTGCTGTGTGCTCGCTGCGGTGGGGAGGGAGAAACTCCGATGAAGAGGACACGGTTTCACAACAAGCAGGTTTGGATCTGCATGCAAATTTCAAGTGGGGATTCGACCATAGTTGTATGACTCCAATCATGTTTAGATATTTTAAAAATAAAGTAGAACATTGGGATTGCTTCTCCTGCTACTTCTCTACTATTGCTGCTGCGACTCTACCACTACTATTGCTAATGTTGCTACTCCTGATACAGTTAACTATTGACTTCTGATTCTGAATAGATCTGACTTGAACATTTGGCACAGAAAACGAGATCTATTTCATGTTGGTTTTATAGCACGGAAAGAGATTTTAAAAGACTAAGAAACGTTCTTGTGTGTGTGTGCCATTTGGAGAACAATGGTAGGCAGAGGCACCCAATGACTTTATCTGTTATGACAATCATTTGAAATTTGACTGTCATAAGCAGCACATGAGACACTTTATAGGATCAGCTGTCGCTACTGGGTTGGGTCAGGGCGCTTGCAGCTCCAGGGGCCTGAGGAGGCTAGGGACTGAATGAGCCTCCGTGGTCTCAGAGAGAAGCACGACGCATGAAGCACAGTGACAAACAATGATTCATTGGTAGTCTGCTTTTTTCCATGCATTTGCACATCTGCCACTTTATACTTGGGGCCGTTCCCTCACTCTCAGCCTCTGTCATCACCTTGGTATGTGCCACTACACCTCCTGAATCTTATCTCCTGCTCTGCCTCCCAGCTCCTGTGTGCAACCAGTCTTTCCCCCAACAGCTGCTTCTGCTTGAGATAATTAGCATGCACAACAATCCAGCTCGCCTCCAGCCACCCTCATAGTTCCAGAGTCATTCCCTCGCTCTTCAGTGCTGCAGACACTGCCAGCCAACAATGCCCAACATTGTGTGTGTCTGGCTATGTGCGCCCTATGGGCTTGTCCCTTTCCCTGGGCTGGGCCCATGCCCTTGTCCTTCCTTTAGAAGAGCTGAACTCTGGAGGTGCTGTCCGCACTCTTACTGGCAAAGACAAACCACTTCAGAGATGTTATTTACATTGAACACAAAGGCAGACTCATGTAGATCAGTGCAATTCAGTTGCTATTTAGCTCTGTGGAAATTACTGAATACTGTATAATTCAGTATAATACGGAATACTTTTCAAATCTATGGATGTAACCAAGTCTCAGCTTGCATGAACTGGAGGGCACTATTGTTGCTGCAAAGACAAGACAATACCCACCAGGTCTGGCTGCAGCTCCCTAAGAAGAGTTGCCTTGTGTTTTCTGGAAACAGATCTTCTGGCCTCTAATGGGCCTTGCCTGCCACCATTACAATAGCTGGCAGGAGAAAATAAAAATTAAAAAATCAACATTGGGGAAAACCGTGAAGTGGCATCAGTCCTCTCTAAGAATTACCAAAACAAATGCTAGTTTTATCATAGAGTTTTTGGCAATTCCTAGAGAGACATGGTGTCACTTCCAGGTTTTCCTGGAAATATCATACCATCACTGAGATACTTCTCCCACATCTCTGCTCCACCTTCTCTTACTGGTTGCTAGGTTGAACCTGACAACACTAGTTATGCCACATCTCATGCTGTTCCTGAGAGTTTCCATAAGTTCAGGAATGGGGTTTTAGGGGGCATGAGGGTTGCAGAAAGAAGGGGTTGATGGTAAAGGTCTGTTAGTCTGTGTCAGGCATATGACTTGTATTTTTCTGGATTCAAATTTATCTGCATTTTTTTTTCTATTAGTGTTTTACCCAGTGGTGGGATCCAGCTGGTTTGCACCACTATGGCAGAACCGGTTGTTAAAATAGTGCTTGCAAACAACCAGTTGTTAAATTATTTGAATCCCACCTCCGGAACCGGTTGTTAAATTATTTGAATCCCACCACTGGTTTTACCCATCTTTCCCCTAGAAGCCCAGGATGGCATACGTGTGTCTCCCCATGTCATATTTTTCTTGCATCAATCCTGTGAGATGGGTTGGGCCGAGAAGAATTGGGTTGCCCATAGTCACCCAGTTAACTTAATAGCAGAGTAGGATTTTGTACCTTGTTCTCCCCATACTTATTCTGATACTCTAAACCCCTAAGCTATATTTTCTCCTTATTAATAGCTTAAGGTTTTTAAAGGATAATTTTGATCCTATGTGTTGTTGTAATAAGAAATGAAAAAAAATTAAAGCTGTTCTTACCTTTGAAAAAAAATAGAACTGTATTTTGATTTTTGAAAAAGACACCTACATTGATGTGCCATTAAGATGAAAATATATTGGTTTAAAAGAAAAGATTACAAATAATGATAAAAAAATTATTTAAGGTCTGGGTGACCTTAGGCCAGCCATGTCTGTTAGCCAGATTTATCTCCACAGAGCTGTGAAGACAAAATAGAGAATAGAGGCATGGATGTCACCCAAAGCTCTTAACAGGAAGGAAGGAAGGAAGGAAGGAAGGAAGGAAGGAAGGAAGGAAGGAAGGAAGGAAGGAAGGAAGGAAGGAAGGAAGGAAGGAAGGAAGGAAGGAAGGAAGGAGAAAGGGAGGGAGGGAGGGAGGGAGGGAGGGAGGAAGGAAGGAAGGAAGGAAGGAAGGAAGGAAGGAAGGAAGGAAGGAAGGAAGGAAGGAAGGAAGGAAGGAAGGAAGGAAGGAAGGAAAGAGGGAGGGAGGGAGGGACAGACGGACGGAAGGACGGACAGATGGACAGAGGGAGAGAGGGAGGAAGGAAGGAAGGAAGGAAGGAGAAGGAAGGAAGGCAGTTGAATGAATGACAATTGAGACAATTGAGCCAGAATGAATGGGACAAGGAATTGCTGTATTGAACCAAATCCATCCATTGCTTTCTCTCCAGTGAGATAAAAGATAAGGGAGATGGGTACCCAATAATACAACGAGAACAAAATTCCTTCTCATTTCCCTTGGATTCTTTCCTGTGAATAGTTCACATATATTTAAGTGATTTTTAATTTCTCTCTCTTTTGTGTGGGAGGACATCAAGTCACAGCCAACTTATAGTGACTCCATAAGGCTTTCAGTGCAAAAGATGTTCAGAGATGATTTGTTATTGCCTGCCTCTGTGTAGCGACCCTGATATTCCCTGGTAGCCAAATACTGCTAGCCAAATACTAACCAAGAGTGACCTGCTTACCTTCCAAGGTCTGATGAGATCGGGCTAGCCTGGGTTATCCAGGTAATGGCTAAGTTTTCTATATACTAATGAACAAAAATTTGTACTCCACATACAAGTGACTGGTTGTTACTGGAAATTCCCTCAAGACTGATTCAAGAGACTGAGTAGGCCATTAATGATTTTTTTCCTCAGTGCTGGGGTGTTGTCCTATGTCCTATGAGGTAAATTTTATTTCCTAAATTTTAACACTGAAATTTAAAAATGACCTATCTTCTATAATTAAGGAATTTTTAAATATATGTACCAAATCTCTACTGTTTAGGCAATACTGAAGTACCTCATAGCAGTATACCCATTAACAACATAAAGCAAATAGGCAGAAAGAGAAATTCTGCAAATGCTAAGGTTTGTTTAAATTAAGTGATGATAAGGAGGGGAAAAGAACTGGTTCCGATCCATGGGCTCCCTTCATTCCACCCTTTATGTCCAGAACTTTGCCCCAGCTTAGGTGGAGATTCTTCTCCTTGACTCCCTCCATTTACTGAACAATTGGTTTGTTTCAGTGCAATTCTGTGCTACCCTAGTTTATTGATTTTAGCGGCCTTAGACTGGAGTAAGGTTCGCACTATGAGAAACATAAAGACAGGGAAAGGAAGGAATGATTTTATAACATGCAGAGTTGTTTAAATTTTAAACCCTTTTTTTATTTTTAGCCCCAGGGTTTTCAATAAACGGGCCCTGTCGTGCTGGTTCCATATGGCTCACATATTTACTTTCACATGTTTCTGTTCTCGTCTATATCACAGCTTTGTTCTGGTGACAGGACATTGGATAAGTGGAACCTGAAGGATATGAGGAACAGTATAGTAATGAGCAACATCAGAAGAATTTTTATTCAGAGACTTACCTATTAGACTACAGTCTGCTTGGACTTCGTCCCAGCAGTGCTTTGGTTTTTGCTTTCTCAAAGGCTATGCCAACAATAAAACTGAACTGAAACTGAACTGAATTCAAGGAATTCTTTCAGATGTAAATGATAGAATAGATGCTAAAGGATAAAATGATCAATATAGCACGCTTGTCCTATCTTAGTAGTGATTTCTTTCCAGATTGTTTTTATCTTTATTTAAAGTTATTTTAAGTCCATTACTTAATTTTTTTACTTACACCCTCACAGTACCTTGCTTTTTCTTCTAATGCAGGCTGTTTTCTCTATTTACCATACTCTTACATCTGTCCTCTTTTCTTTTCTGTCATCTGTCTTTCTGTTTTATGCTTCCCTTTCGTGTCAGATCAACTTTCATCTCTTTTCCATTTCTCCACAATTTCTACCCACATACATATGCATGGATTTCTCTTTACTCAGCTAAGAACCACATGCTGTGCACCTGGCTCATGACGGGAACGATGCCTTCCAGGTTTGCATGTATAGAGACAGGTGCCTTTACAGCCCTACCTTTCATTAAATGTGATAGGCATAATAATATTTTAATTAGGTTGTGAAAGCACACAATATATTAATTAGAGATGCATTGAGATATTAATTGATCAAAATGGGAGCATTTCTAAAAATAATAAATAATTTAAATAAAAAATAATAATAATTAATAAATAAATAACAATAATAACAATAATAACAATAATAAAACTGCAAAGATTGTCATGCCCTTATATAAAGCAGTGGTGCGACCGCACTTGGAGTACTGTGTTCAGTTCTGGTCACCACATCTCAAAAAGGATATCGAAGAGATAGAAAAAGTGCAGAGAAGGGCAACAAGGATGATTGAGAGATTGGAGCACCTTTCTTATGAGGAGAGGCTGCAGCATTTGGGACTCTTTAGTTTGGAGAGGAGTTGTCTGAAAGGGGATATGATTGAAGTCTACACAATTATGCATGGGGCAGAAAATGTTCAAAGAGAGACATTTTTGTCTCTTTTTCACAATACTAGAACCAGGGGGCATACATTGAAAATGCTGGGGGGAAGAATTAGGACTAATAAAAGGAAACATTTTTTCACACAAAGTGTGATTGGTGTTTGGAATATGCTGCCACAGGAGGTGGTGATGGCCACTAACCTGGATAGCTTTAAAAAGAACTTGGACAGATTTATGGAGGAGAAGTCGATCTATGGCTACCAATCTTGATCCTCCTTGATCTGAGATTGCAAATGCCTTAGCCGACCAGGTGCTCAGGAGCAGCAGCAGAAAGCCATTGCTTTCACATCCTGCATGTGAGCTCCCAAAGGCACCTGGTGGGCTGCTGCAAGTAGCAGAGTGCTGGACTAGATGGACTCTGGTCTGATCCAGCAGGCCCCTAAGTTCTTACGTTCTTATGAAACACCATGAAACACCATGGGAGCAGAACCAGTTTATTTTCCCCACCCAGCCTGATCTCCCCACCTGACGTCATGTCAGTTTTCAACTCTGCTGAGCAACCGACTGTTGCAACCCACCCTTCCTGAAATGTTTCCCTAAACACGTTTTCTGCTCATGGTACCGACTGGGTGCCATTTCGCCTGGGTTAATCAGGAGTGGAGTCCCAAAATGTCCCTGTTTTCTTTTCTGCACATGTACTGGTTGCTTGGAGTGCATAGCTAGGGAAATGTGCACTTTGGGCCGAATGTTAGTGGCCATATCACCGGGGGGTGGGGGGAGGTGTCTCTCATTTTCCACAAAAATATGAGAACGTCAGTGGGAATGTGTTGTGATGCTGAGCCTCATTGTTTTTTGCTGCCACTTGCCATGTTGAGGTCCGCACTGGCCCCTATCCAGAACTGGAAAAGGGGGTTTTCATTTCCCCCCGTTTGTTGTGGGTCAACCAATCAGACGTGCAGGCTTTTTGTGGGCGTGGCAACAGCCCAAAACAGACCTTGGGCAGGAAACAGCCAGTTTGAGTTCAGGGTTAAGGAGGATTTGGCAGCAACTGCTGATGTGGTTCTGAGTGATCGGCTTGCATGGACAGCAATGGCTGGCACAAGTAGCAACTCTGTTGTTGGGGTCTATGGTGGGAGCTCTGCCAAGGGACACGGGAGAGGAGTCGCCTGGAAAGAGGCAGAAATCAGGGACCTGCTTAGGATCTGGGGCAAGCGGGCAAACTAGTGGGCACTAACCAAGAGCCAAAGGAACATTGATGTTTTCAATATGGTGGCTGCAGAGATAAGAAGTCGGGGTCACGGCAGGACTACTGTCAAATGCTGCACCAAGACCAAGATGCTGCAGCGAGAATACTCCTACCCGAAAACTGCAGAGCAAGTGTAAAGGCAGCCAGCAATTCAAATTCAAAAGGCAGGGCAGAGACATTCATTCAAGCTGCCGCCCCAAAACAACAGCCAATCAGAATGTGGGAAACCAGGAATGTTTGCGCATACACAGACACACTTGCGGTTTAAATAGAAAAGACCAAGGCTCATGCGAAACAAACTGGAGTATTTCCTCCCAGTCTTCACTCGATTCCTTCACAGAAACAGGCAGCCATGCAAAGGGAGAAACCGGGATAAAACAGGCCCAGGGTGTAAGATACCGATTGTAACCCAGTATAATTGTGCAGTGCAGAAACGGCCACTGATGCTTGAGGTACTGGCAGGAATGGAAGCAAGTGACTCAGCAGGTAATCTATTAGGTACATCTTCCAGCCTGAAAAATTAGCAGATGTGCCCACTAATGATGGTGACACCCAAAGGCATTTCTGTGCAGACTTTTTCCTCTTTTGTCCAGCCTTCACACCTTCTCAATGGCTTTTTTAAAATTATAAATAAGCAGTGGAGGGTCCTGCTTGCTTGCTATTTTATCCTCTGCTTGGCTGCTATGCCTGCTTGCAAGGTGCTAGACAGTACACTGTTGAATAAAGTAAAGAAAATAAACATCTGTAATGACCGTAGCAAAGAAAAAGATAACCATTTTTACAACTATAGTGAACCCAAATTTAAAATGAATAACATTTCTGTGCACATAATTAACATTTACTCACAATCTATTTATTTTCCCTTCTTCCCCACTGAATGGGTGCCTTCGTCAGTACAAAACAAAACAATGTGCTGTGTCACACTGCTCCATCTAAAACCATCAACCTTGCTTCAGTGCAGACTACTGAACAGAATAACAATGAATTTACAGGAATTATCTCCATGAATTTGGGTTCACAAGCACTTGGCTGTCCTAGATGGTCTATGATGTAATCCTAAGCATAGTTCACCCCTGGCCCATTGACTTCAATGGATAAAGAAGGGTTAACTCTGAATTGCACTGTTAGGAACCAAAGATGTAGCAAGATATTTGGGGCCTAAGATAAGAAAGCTATGTGATTCTGCCCCTAGATGCATTAGTTATAAACGGAACAATTGATGGGTTGCTTTCCCCAGTTTTACTTTTCACTTGAGAACAGCTATTTTACTCTGCATAATGATAGGACTAGCACAACTGAATACTGCAAGCAACTTCAAGGGTCTAAAGATTAACTTCTTTTGGTTAATCAAATTAATATTTGAGGATTGTGGATGGGGTTGAGCCTGAGAGGCAAGATGGTGGCCAGGCAATAATGCTATGTGCTGCTCTCTCTCTATTTTGCCTCCTTTGCCTGGACTGCTGAATAGGGTTGGAGATTCGGACAGTCCAAATCCGAATTTTTACCGAATCTGCATGATCTTCGACTGACCGGACGACGCGAGCAGGAGCCGGAATCTGAGCTGTCCGAATCTTCAACAGAATCCGGAGAATCCGATGTGATTCGGATTGACCAAGTCGAATTATGTTTTATTTTTTGGTGTTTTTTTCACATTTCGGCCTGCAGGGGAGACATTACTTTTTAAACATATCAGCACCAACAGACTGTTCTGATGATATCTTCAGTTTGGCATTTTATTTAGTCGCCATGGACCTCAAAAGTGGTGTCCCTATCCCCCCATTCTTCCAATGGGAACTAAGGAGATGAGGGCTACCCTTTTCAGGGTCCATAACTTTGGCCCCCCTGAACCAAACTGCACCAACTGAGGGTAATCATCAGACAGTCTCCCGATGATACACCGAAATATTGGTACCAATACAGTCAATGCACCTCGTAGTATACCCCAGAAATTTGCACAACAAGATTCTTTTGTTCTGCAGTGACTCCTTAGCTGCATTGTTGTCAATAGAATTTCTGAAGTTGTGGAGGAAATTATTTAACTTTTCAGGTTTCAGGAGAGTCTCCTGGATGACACCATCCAGTTTGGGGAACTTTACTATGGAAGTGGGAGATGGCCCCAATCTTTGGGTCCCATAGAAGAAATTTCCTTGAAGTAATTCCCAAACCCGGATGGTGTCATCCAGAGACTCTCCTGAAGATACCCTGAAAGCCAGGACCATACCTTCAGAAATGTGACCTCAGCCTCTACCAGAAGATTGACAGCAATATAGTTAAGTCACTGCAGAATAAAGAATCTGGCTTGGGGTGCCTGCAGGGGACGCATTTTGAGATGTATCGGCACCAAATTATCAGAGTATCATCAGGTGACTGTCCTGATGTTGCCCACCAAGTTTGGTGCAGTTTGTTCCAGGTATGACCCTCAAAAAGGGTGTAACTATCCCATTGTTTCCAATGGGAGCTGATAGGGGTGTACACCTTGAGAGTCCATAACTTTGGCTCCTGAATCAAAACTGCACTAACCTGGGGTAACATCAGACAGTTCCCGATACCCCGGAAAGTTTGGTGTCACCAGCTTTAAAATGCTGGTTTGCGTTGTTTCACCGCCACTCACTCCAGCAGGCTTCATGTGCAGGAGCGTGAAACATGAAACCGGAATTTTTGTGCTAGTGGCATTAAAATTGTATTATTTGAGACTGTCCTGATGACACCCCAAGTTTGCAGTTTGGTTCAGGGGCCAAAAGTTAGTGGACCTCAAAAGGGCCTTCTATCCCTACTGTTTCCAATGACAGCTAAGGAGATGGCGGGTTACCATTTTGAGGGTCCACAATCCTTTGGCCCCTAAACCAAACTGTACTGAAAGGTGGAGGTGTCATCAGACAGTCTCCTGATGATACCCCTGATATTTTGCGCTGATATGTCTAAAAAATGTACCCCGCAGGCACCCCCAAAAATTCTGCTCCTTCCTGTTCTTTTTCTGCAGTGATTCTGTATTACAAATGCGTGGACTTTGGTTGTGGTGCACATTTATCAAGGTACAGTCAACAGCCTGTATTCAGAGAAATCTTTTGATCCAGGTTTGAGGAACTTTGCTTATGGGGGCAGGGAGATGGACCTACCCATAACATTGAACCCCTTTGAAGCAACGGTCACCAAACCTGATGGTGTCATGAAGAGACTCCTGAAGACACCCCTGGAGTTTTGTGGTTTACCATGAGAAATGCATTCCACAGCCCCTCCCACAGAAATTTCCTATTGGCTGCAATACCGGAGCCAGCCAGCCACTACAGAGTTACTGAATCTGGGAAATTTCTTTGGTGACTGTGAGGGTAGTTTTAGATACTGTCACCAAAATTTCTGTATTTATAAATGTGGTTCGTTCCGATAATTTGTTTATGAAGTTCAGGGTCCAACGTTATGGACCTCAAAAGTGTAGTTCCCATCTCCTGTTAGCTTCCATTGGAAACAATGGGGGATGGGGCACCCCTTTTGAGTGTCAATAACTTTGCCCCCCCTGAACCAAACTGCACCAAACTTGGGGAGAATCATCAGGACAGTCTCCAGATGATATCCTGAAATTTTGGTGCCGCTAGCTTTAAAATTGCGTCCCCTGCAGGCCAAAACGTGTAAAAACACCCAAAATTCAAAAAAATAATAAAACAAATCATTTTATGCCCCCAAATACCCAAATCCGAATTTTACCGAATTTTTTTAGTATTGACCAACCCTACCAGTGCTGAAGCTTCAGAAATTCATTTCGGTATACTGGAGAATTGTGGATCATGCAGGTAAGTACTAAACCACCACAGCTGATGTGCAAGACACATGTATGTTCAACCCTCTGCCCTATATCTGATTGAACCAAATGTAATGAATAGGATGTGCAGACAGGATGTGCTAACGAAGATTCAGACCTCATGTCGACTTTGACTGAAGGCTTTCCAAAGTTTGCTAGTAATAATTATTAGCTGTGGATGCAGACCAGTCCAGAAGTGCATAAGAATGCTGGGAAATGGAATGTTGCTATATATAGGGTTTAAGTTATGTGTTTTAATTAATATGTGTTAGTGTATTCTGTGTTCTGTTGTACACCGCCCAGAGCCCTTCGGGGGTGGGCGGTTCCTAAATCTAATGATTGAGGAAGGAAGGAAGGAAGGAAGGAAGGAAGGAAGGAAGGAAGGAAGGAAGGAAGGAAGGAAGGAAGGAAGGAAGGAGGGAGAAAGGAAAGAAGGAAAGAAGGAAGGAAGGAAAGAAGGAAGGAAAGAAGGAAGGAGGGAAGGAAGGAAGGAAGGAAGGAAGGAAGGAAGGAAGGAAGGAAGGAAGGAAGGAAGGAAGACATGGAGAGAATAAAAGATAATGCACACGTAATGGGAAGCAGCTCAAATCATGAGGTTCAGCTCAGAGCCATCCTCTCTGTCAATGGCTGAATTCCCACTGAAAATTTTATCTTGATACAACCAAGTTTCAATAGAATCGGCACCTTTTCATCCAGGTTCCAACATCCTCACTGCAGCATGTTTCTAGTGAAGACGTCTAGGCCTGCCCCTTGGGGCGGGGGGGCTGCTGTCGGGGGTGCAATTGTTAAGCTAGCAGCACCAAAATTTCTGAGTATCTGTAGGAGACCCTCCTGATGATACTACCCAGGTTGGGTGAAGTTTGGTTCATGGGGCGCCAAAGTTATGGACCCTCAAATGTGTAGCCCCCATCTCCTATTAGCTCCCATTGGATGTTTTTTTCAAAAAGGTGCATATACAAGCAGATCCAGGAAAATCCTGTGATGGGGGTGGGGGGGGGGGACCAGAAACGGGACTGATCTGTGTTCTGCGATTCGGCTGTGAGGAGATCTCAAGGGAACCTGGATATTTCGGGTGACTATCCCAGGATTAATCATCAGTGAGGATATCACCAATAATCTGAGAAATATATTGCTGCTGTTCTTTGTATCATTCTTCTCCTGTTTTACTTAACCTCCTGTTTCACTTCAACTGATATCTGGAATTTTGAACTCGTGGCTCTGATTCCGGTCTCCATTTCTAAATTCTGTGACTGGCGAGATGCCTCTGGGTGCTCACAAGCTACTCATGAAGTTGATGGCATTTCACTGTTGCTTATGTCCAGTATCTAGTATTCAGTGGTAAGTTGCCCCATTTCATGGTGGTTCCAATTAACATGGCTAATTTAGTTTTTCAAATCTAAGCTAAAACTAACTTTCTGAAAACTTTTTTTGTTAATAGTTTCATTACTGGTACAGGAAAACACCAGAGCCACAATGGCTCCAAACTGTAGACAAGCACCCCTTTATATAACACACACACACACGATTACAATTTATCAAAATAAACCTTAAATTAAATTTGTCCCCAATGAACAAAACTTAATTTGGTATATAGTGCAATCCTAAGCAGAGTTACATCCTCTAAATCCTTTGAAAGTAGTGGACTTAGTATTGTACTATTAATCAGCTAATGAAATCAATTGGACACACAGTTTTCCAAATACTTCTAGTTATGGATGACTGTCCTTTAAGAATGGATCCTGCCCCTTACCCCATGATCAGCCACTTGAGAAAATTGCAGAAGCAGTTTGTGATGTCTGTTCAGCAATAAAGCCAGAAATCCTTCTGGGTACAAAGAAGCAGTTGTGCAATGCCTAAAAGAGCTCTTCGTTTTTTGGGCAAAGTTGGTAAGAGTTCAGTTCTGTGGATTAGTAGCAGCTGCTGCATCTGGTCATTTGCACTGTTCATACAGAAGCTTCATCTGGGCAGAGTCATTTACTTCATTTGCTCTAAAATTCTTTTAGTCCTATGGAAAACCTTGGTTTAGGAACTGCTTGTACAGTTGATATTCCTCAGCCTGTCGCAGAAGGCCTTTGAATGAGAAGGAACTGAGATATCCTTGTCCCTTGTTCTGCTGCTGAACCGAAATTCAGATGGCCATGTGTTCAGGTTATAAATGAAGACATAAATATGTCATTTTCCTATTGAACCAACAATTTCACCGAACAAACAGCCACTGCAGCTATTATAGGGGCCAACAAGGTCAGCCGAGTGCTGTGATATCTAGAGAATATTCCTCAAGGTTACCGGTAAATGAAAGACAGAGTCATAGAGAAAATGTTTTAAAATGTTATACTTTTTTAAAAAGATTGTATATTTCCAAGTTGTTGTTTTTTTAAAAAAAGCTCTTAAACCATATCCTACAAAGTAAATTGTTTTAAATGCTTTCAGAACTTTGAAGAAGAAAAATGTGCTTTTGAGTCACAACTGACTCATGGTGACCCCAGCCATGTGGTTTTCAAGGCACAAGATAAGCAGAGATGATTTGCCATTGCCTTCCTCTGTGTAGCAATATGAGTCTTCCTCAGAGGAGTAGCAAGGGGGGAAAGCACCCAGTGCACCGGTGTGTCCTCTGCCCCTGCCCCACCACAGAATGCCCCCGCCCCCCTGGAATGCCCCCACCATGCCCTCACCACACAACCCCCACAGTGGGGCATGTACGCCCGGTACATCACTTACCTCCCCACCCCCCTGGAACTACACCTCTGGTCTGCCTTGGTGGCCTCCCATCCAAGTACTGACCCTAATGAGCTCAGGGCAAACTGGTCTATCCAGGCTGCTTTTTGGAACTACAGTTATTGCTATTTAGGTCTGCTGAAGTCAAACTAGGCACATTCATGTCCATCATCTGAAAGTTATCCACGGTTCAGGTGTGTGTTTAGCAGAGTCATTATATAATTTATGTTGCTTGCTTAATTCCTAAGATATGCTGGCTGCTTCCTCCTTAGCCCTAAGCTGATGAGCAACGACATTTGATGGCACTCCATGCTATTCAGTGGAACAGTGGCTATGAGAAGTCATCTGGCATAAATCCTAAGGCCATACATTAGTTATTTAGCTGAATGTAGTCTGTAAAGTCAGAGGCACTTGAGGAACTTGAAATTCTTCAATGAAAACAGAATTGCATCCCTGTAGATTGTTATGTAAATGTTCACAGTGGTGGTAATGATCATAAAGTGTGCCGTCTTCTCTTTCCACTCCCTACTTTTAGTTGTGTATAATATTGTGATGGTATGCATAGCCGTTACAAATAGCAGCAGGGTATTTACAAGTACTATTAGGATAGGTGGTAATGGATTTTCTTGAAGGGACTCAAGGTCGGTGTTATTTTTATAGTATGTGCAAAGTGCATTCCATTCTTATTCTCATTCATTCTCACATTAGATCCTTCGGTTGAAACTATTATTTCTGTTTCTGAAAAACAAGATGGGAACCTGAGAGGGGACAGATGGAAAGATTCTCAAGGCTACATAGCAGCTGCATGGCTGATTTGAATTTCAGCCCAAGTCTCAGGCCAATATGCCAGCCATGGGCAAACACTAGATTTTGCTCTAGTTTGCTCCCTTGCAAAGCATTTTTAATCAACAGCTCTCTTTTCTAAAAGCTTGGGATTCTGGGCATCTGTACATTTATAGCATACCCTGAGCTTTATAAGCTTCACTTTCCTTTCCTGCACAGCAGTTTCATCTATTGTGCAATGCCACATCTCTGTGCTGTTTTTCTTTATTCTTCTATCCTGAACAGTGAATATGTTTCATTTGGGGGGGTAGTACTTTCTAAATGTATGTTATTGCGAGGGTGTTCTGCCTCTGTGGGTAAATCAGCCCAGAGTTTGTCTCCCCTTCACCTTTCCCTTTCACAGAGTTTGTCTCCCCTTCACAGAAATCAGCCCAGAGTTTGTCTCCCCTTCACTTTCCCTTTCATGGATAAGCTATGTCCACAAACATTTCCAGGAGACCTCCATATTGGTTACTGGAACATTTGGCAGCTTCAAGTTTTCTTTGGTTTTTCCTCAGAAGCATTGATGGTGCAATGGCTGAGGAGGAGCCTGCAGACCTTTCCTCCCAATGGTTTGTCCCACAATACATGTATCTAAAATGTACACAAAAATGCCTTGTAAATTTCACATTTGCCCAGCAGTCTATCAGTTGTCACTTGGTCTATCCATGGTTGGTCCATAAAATTGTACTTCCTGACCAATCTACCCAATCTTCATCAAGCTCAGGGGTTCTTATAAGGGGAAGCATCAGCTGCTGTAATGCAAATTTGGTGTCTCTACCATAAAAAAATAGCACCCTGAGCTCTGGAAAAATTTCCCATTGACTAACATAGGAGCCATTCCATTTAATTTTTAAAGGGAACAGCTCCATGTTACTCGATGGTAAATCTTTCTGGGACTCAGGAGGGCTGTTTTTCAAATAGGTGCCTCTTCTTACAAGAACCCCATGTTTGGTGAAGACTGGGTCAGGGGGTCCAATTTTAGGGACCCCAAATGAAAGAAAACTGGGTGCCTATAAAATTGGATTCCCTGACCCAAACTTAACCAAACTTGGGGGCTTTTGTGTGAAGAGGTAACTGCAGCTATGCTGAATATTTGGTGCCTCTACCTCAGAAAACAGCCCCCCCCCAAGAGCCCCACAAAGACTCCCTAAAGACTGTAATGTTCGTGAAAAATTGTCTTATTGTTGCAACAGTGGTGGGAAAATCTGTCAGCTCACTTCTCTGATCTAAAATTTCTTGATTGGAGTCAGAAAAAGCCCAAAAAAAGCGTAAAATTCAGATTTTTGTAAACTTTGCCTTTTTAGCTCTATTAAAATGGTGTGTCTTTTTTTCAGTCCAGCATATCCGAATGTACACCCCTAGTTACGGTCCTCAGTTTGCAAGACCTGATCAATGCGGTTAACAATAGGACATTTGGGGGGTCATTAATTAATAGGGTCACCATGAGTCAGAAGCAACTTAATAGCACTTAACACACCCACAGAGGATATACTGATGGCATTTTTAAATAATATTTGATTGTATAAGGAAATACCAGTTCCACTGATGGTTAACATGACTGTAGTTGCTTTGATAAAATGTCTTAATTATTGTGTTTATTCAGGCATAATGTAAATCATTCTAAAAAGACATCCTGCATCAAATTCCCTTACAATGAATGCAACGGAGTCTATGCTCTTGTTTTGAATTATACCAAGTTGGGAATTTATAAGATGGATATTATTTTTAATTAATGGGATCACTCCATAGGATCATCTTATCTATGCAGTGAAATTTTATTCTGAAAGAGCCAGTGTGGGATTTAGGTGAAGCCTTATTCCTGCAGGGGTTGCGTCTGCTTACAAAGAGCAGGGCCTGACTCTTTTCTTCCCCGTTTTTTTCTTTTTTGCTGCATGTCTCCACCAGTGTCCTAATGCCAATGGGAAGAGCCAGAGATATCAAAAAGCGAGCAGACAGATGTCTGGGGAACCAGAGATGCTCGTCAATGCTGCTCTGACTCTGTTTGATCATAGTCATGAACTGGGAATACTGCAGACTCTATCATGGCCCCTGTTTGGCATAAATTATACCCCTGTTTGTATGCAAGTGTTGTGTTAAGCTGTATTGTTTTTACCCAGATGCAAGAATTTCTTTATCTACACAGAAGAAGCTGCTAATTCTTCCCCATGTGCTTCTCTTATCCTCATGTTGTCTTTATTATTTCAGAAACATCCAGCAGAGAAAGTCCAGTCGTTTTAATGAGCATGAGAATTACATAGATGAAGTTGAACCGAGGGGGGGGGGGGGGCTCGATCTGAATGTCGCACATATACAAACGTGTTTTTGCTACAATTTGCTTCAACCTTTTATAGCATGTTTTCTCACGTGGGATGTTTCTCTTTCTTCTTCCCCTTCTACCTACCTGTATATCCAGCTACAGATTAGATAAATAGCTAGACCACCTGCTTGTAATGCCCTTCTCTTTTGCTTCTGTGCCTTCTTTTTCTTAGTACTTTTTTTCCTTTATGAACAAGAAAAACATTACTTTCAAGTCAAAGAAACCATTAGGATTTGTAATCAAATCATCCTTTCAAAAATAATTTAAAGAGAAACATTAAGAATAAGTATAAATCTTTTGCTTTAGATCCCCAAGAGTATTTCTCTGCGTGGAAAGATATGCATTAATGGAGAGCAACTTTTCTGCCTTTCCATGGCTGCCTGAAATTCCCCTTGAAATCTTGTTCCTGGGAAACAGGAAACTTCCAGAAATAGGATGGAGGTGTGTTTCAGGCTGTCAAGGGAGAAGGAGAGGCCAGGCACTTGTGATCCATGGATATATGTGCTTCCAATCATGGAAACATTCTGGGGGTATCTAACAGCCCAATCCAGGCGGGTAAACAGAAAGAGCTGTGGGAGCAGTATGGCCCCACACAGACACATTTGCCCACCCCATTGGTGTAAGTGCCAATGTGGAGGGCAAGTAAGATGGCACGTGGCACCCAACATGGAAGAGGCTTCCAGTCTCAGAGTTGTGTTGGCATAAAGGAGGACACACGGGCATGGCTTGAGGTGGGCTAGGGGTATTCTTGGGGGTGGAGCTGACACTAATCAGCTTCCACTAGTTCAGTCCAGGAACACCCCAGCACAGGCCTGTAACTTACATCATGGAAACATATGGCATAAGTTACTTTTTAAAATGGAGTTTTCCTGGTGGCAGCAGGGTTTTTTCCCTTGCTGCCTATTGCATTGCACTGCCCAGAGCTCCACTGGAGGTGGCAACATCTCCCCTGCACTGTCCACAGCCGCTGCAGAGCTTCCCCCATTTGGACTGGGCTGTAAGCCTTTTTGCTGTTTTATAACAATCCCCAAACCCTTTCCCAGTTTAAAACTCTTTACAAACTTGGTCTGAATGATCAAAAGTGTACTGTAGTGTAGCAAGTTTGCTTGCTTGCTTACTACAGGTTAACTTATTGAATTATACAATTTTCTTTATATAATAACGTCTGTCAGATAAATCATTCTGTTGCCTCAATAATTAATAAATTATGCCATCTCTCTACAAATTAATTTGGTTCCCCCACATACACTTTTTGTTCCAATAACAGGGACCAATGATCAAGAATTATTTTTCCACGCCTGCCTGCTTTTACAGCAATTGCTCCTTGCCAACAAGTCCATGAGAATTTTTAGGCATTGCTGACAGATCCAATTTATGCTCTTGCAAGAAAGAGAATGGCCCCTTTCACACATGCAGAATAATGCACTTTCAATCCACTTTCATAATTGTTTGCAAGTGGATTTTGCTATTCTGCACAGTAAAATCGAGCTGCAAAGTTCATTGAAAGTGGATTGAAAGTGTATTATTCTGCATGTGCAGAATAGGCCAACGTGGGACAATCACATGACCATTCTCTGTGTCCCCGTGCCCCCCCCATATTTTATTTATTTATTTTATTTATTATTAGTTTTATATACCGCCCTCCCCCTGAGGGCTCAGGGCGGTTCACAACAGGTTAAAACATACATTAAAACATAATTTAAATACCAATTACTTAAAAATAGAACCCATTAAAAATGTGGACGGCGTCTGGCTACCCCCCTCCCCCCCTTGTGCCCACGGGAGGCCAGATGACACGGTATATGTATTTTTAACCAGGTTGTTAACGCCTGCGGGAATAGGCCCAGGCAGGCCCTGCGGAAACTCTGTAAGTCCCGCAGGGCCCTGATCTCCTTAGGGAGCCTGTTCCACCAGGTAGGGGCCAGGGCTGAAAAGGCCCTGCCCCTCGCCGGCGCTTTCAGCCTCGACTACTTTTGGCGCCAGGGGATCGTTTATAGGTCCTCCTCCGAGGAGCGGAGGGGCCTACCGGGGCAATATGGGGAGAGGTGGTCCCTCAGGTATGCAGGTCCGAGTCCGCAAACGGCTTTGAAGGTCAGAACCAACACTTTAAACATAATCCGGAACTCAATTGGCAGCCAGTGCAGATGGTATAGTGTGTAATTGGATCCCTGCTCGAACTTCCAGTAAGCAGCCTGGCTGCTGCATTCTGAATGAGTTTTAATTTCTGGATCATGGCTAAAGGCAAGCCCACGTAGAGCAAGTTACAGTAGTCTAACCTGGAGGTGACCATTGCATGGATCACCGTTGCTATATCCACATAAAACTGAATTAGTATAAACAGCATTTGAAATTGCTGCATCGTTTGTTTTCTTAATATGTATGTTTTTATCTGTACAGTTGGAGGACTTGTCAAGAAAATCTTTGAGTGTTTGGCAGAAAAGTAGTATGTAAATATTTTAAATAAGTAAATAAATATTGCCCCCTTTTGGATGCACACCTTAATGTGACAAGGGGGGTTATGTGTGCCAGTGAAACTGAATGCAGTACTGCAAGGGATCTAGATGTAAGAGGCTAAACTCTTTGCAGAGTCACTCATGGCAATATGAGACACCAGACTAAGACAGCAGAGACACCAGACTAAAATGCACTCACCCCTTTCAGGGATCAATGGCAATATCAGCAGAAAAAACCAGACAATTCTAGTGGTGATGGAAGCAGACGAATCCTTGAAGGCTAGCTACTGGGTAGCAGCAGTAGTGGAATGTGCCCCTGGCAGACAATCTTTGGTAGACAATGGCAATGCCATTTCAGCTAACCCGGCCTAGTATTTCACAGAAAACTGCAATAGTAAACCACTTCAGATAATCTCATCGCTTGAAAACCCCATGATGAGACAATCCAAAATGAAAAAAGACATAGTGCTGGAAGACAGTCTCCCAGTTTGGATTGTACTCAATCAGTTACTTGGAAAAAGCTAAGAACAACTATGGGTAGCGCTATTTTTAATAACACAAATGTATGAAAGATGAAAGGACATCCAGTTGTTGACATGAATGGTTGAAACTGAAAAGTCCCAAGCTGTTTAATGACTATAACAGGAAAACGGAGCCCCGGATTTATCTGGGGCTGCTCTTACTGCGGGGGAAGGGGAGAGATGGAAAAACCCAACTGCAGAGGGGTGTGGCCGTGCCGGGCTGGTAGTCATGTGACGGGAAACCGTCACGTGACAGGGGAGCCTGAGTGTGCCTTTATAAGGCAGCACCCAGCTAGCCCCGGCTCTTTTGAGGCCATCAGATCCAGTAGCCCCACCCTCCCTCCCTGTGTTATGGGTTGGATTGGTTGAATTTATTGTTAACTGTTAATTTGTTTTTTCATCACAGCCTTGGTGGTTTGGGGCATAGGAGCACATCCTTTCTGGGGAGGCCGAGCTTGCGTGCCAGACCTCCCTGCAGCTGGGGGCCTCAATAAGGGGTCTGGGGGTGGGGCAGGCTCGATAACGCAAGCCGTGGAGGCTCTGCTAGGGAGCCCTCAACCCCTGGCAGGAAGGGATGTCACATAAGAAGAGAAGAGTTTGGATTTATATCCCCCTTTCTCTCCTGTAGGAGACTCAAAGGGGCGTACAATCTCCTTGCCCTTCCCCCCTCACAACAAACACCCTGTGAGGTAGGTGGGGCTGAGAGAGCTCCGAGAAGCTGTGACTAGCCCAAGGTCACCCAGCTGGTGTGTGTGGGAGTGTACAGGCTAATCTGAATTCCCCAGAGAAGCCTCCACAGCTCAGGCGGCAGAGCTGGGAATCAAACCCGGTTCCTCCAGATTAGATACATGAGCTCTTAACCTCCTACACCACTCAGGTTGCACCTAGTAACTTTCTGTCCCAATTCCCCAATAGGGATTGGGGACAGTGCCAAGTTCAGCATGTTTGCTGCCCGAAAGCAGGTTTGGCATGCTTGCTGCCTGAGGGCTGGGTTCAGCATGGTTGCTGCCAAGGGCTAGGATGTGCCCCTTATGCTCGCCCAGCTTCCTTTGTTAGTTTTAATAAAATAGGCTGCGGCCAAAGTTCATTCCAATGAAAGCTGAGTCTGTGGTCATTCGTAAGTGAGCCTCTGCACATCAGCATGCAACACAGAACATGAGAAGTATGAATCAAAATAAACTTGAAATCATAAAATGAGAAATGGAATATTTAAACACTGAACAATAATAGACTGGATTAGAACATTTTCAGACAAAAAATTACTAAGTGCTTCATATTGAAAATGAAGAAAAGTGCATTATTCTGCATGTGCAGAAGGGGCCCAAGTCAAAACAAGACAAAACTGATTGTGATACAGACCATAAATTCTTAACATCTAACATTAGAATAAAGCTGAAGAAAAACACCAAAATATTCATATTGCCAAAATATAATCTAAGCAACTTTCCTGAAGCGTTTAAAGAGCTGTTATAATAACCAGTGTAAAGAAACAGAAAACAACAAAAAGGGGGAAACGAGAGATTTGTTCCAAGAAATCACAGGGAAATTCAAATCATGGTTAGGTATACTGAAAGACCAACACAGAAATATCTTAACTGAACAGGACAAAATAAAGAAAAGATGGGAACAATAACCATTTGAAAAAGAACTTACAGTTTTAAAACAATGACATGAAAGTTGTACTGAGAGCAACTGGAAGGAAAAATTCACCAGGAGTAGATGAGATATCAATTGAGCTACTCCAATCACAGAAACTGAGTCTATCAAAATCTTAACAAGAATATGTCAACACATATGGAAAACAAAAAAATGGCCCACAGACATTTAATTTACATTCTAATTCTTAAACAGGAAATGTCAAAGACTGCAGCAACTATCAGACCATTACATTATTTTCTTATGCAAGTAAAATGATACTCAAAATCTTACAACAAAGACTATTAGCATATATGGAAAGAGAAATGCCAGATGTTGAAGTTGGATTCAGAAAAGGAAGAGGCATTAGAGATGGTATTGCAAATTTATGACGGTTACTGGAGCAAATGAGAAAATTTCAAAAGAAAATCAGCATATGTTTAATAGATTATAGCAAAGCTTTTAACTGCATGTTGAAAAACAATGGTTGGTGAGATGGAACCCGACACTGTCTTAAGTTCTTCAGGCAGGAGAACCACCCACTGACCTGTCTTGTCAGATTTTTCCTACCTTTTTTTCTTTCAGGGACTGAAGTGCTTAAGAAATGGCAGTGTTTGGTATAATAAAACAAATGTCCCTCAGCCCACACACTGACCCAGAAGATGAAGGATGCCTGTTGACTTAAACCTTTCTAGACAAATCCCTTTATAAGGCACATAAAATAAATACTGATGAAGATTTTAAAACTTAAACAGAATAAAAGGTTTATTAACAGAGAGGAGATGGGAAAGAGATATAAATAACTTGGAGGGAAGGAATGGATGAGGCAAATCAGGCAGGAGAAATATATATACACAAGACCTTGGCACAGAAATTCAGTATTTGGTTTTTTTATCACAGACTTAATAATACTTATTCATTTTCAGTTCTCAGTTACATTTCAGCCTAGTTATTATATAGTTTCTTAGATGGCACAGTTCCTTAAATTTAAGATGTTCTGGCTAATGGCTTGTTCACCCTCAAGGTCCTAACAGGCTTGGTATGAATCCTCAGTACTCTCACACAACCCTCACGGTTAGAAAACCCAAACTGAAACATAAAACACTCTGCTGAGGAAACACAAAGCGTAACCCAATACCCCAGACTAACTGGTAACCAGGAATTCTTCCATTTGAAGATATTCCTCACTGGTTTCTATCTACAGCCCTTCAGCTTGGTTTCTTAATAAACCTGTCCTCCAATTCTCTCAGTCTGTGTATGTTATTGCTTTCACCCAGCTCTCAGGCTGATATTAGTAGAATCATCACATACTTTGGCTGAACTACTCCCCTCAGAAATGTTATTCTGTAAAACTCAGTTAAATCAGATAACTCTTAACACCAGGAACTCTGACGTCCAAAAACCTCTCAAATTGTTCCTTCCCCTCTGCATCATCTAGCCATTAGGTCAATCAGAGTGCAGGATGCTTCTTCTGTTCCCAGGTTTTTATGCCTCACTCAGAATGTAAACAATGCTTTGCTTCAAATAAACCTGAACTTTGAAATCACACTTTTTTCCTGTAGTCTGTCACAGTCAGTTTTACAAGAAATTGGTATGCTGCACCAAAAAACAGGCATGCAACCTATATTCTGGACAAGAGGCTACTGTTAGAACAGAATATGAAGAAACAGATTGGTTTCCAGTTGGGAAAGGTATCAGACAAGAAAATATTTTATCTCCCTGTCTCTTCAGTCTCTATGCAGGTATTTCATAAAGAAAGCTGGATTAGATTTAGATGAAGGAGGAGTGAAAACTGGTGGAAGGAACATTAATAATCTGAGTGTAAAGTGCCGTCAAGTCACAAATGACTTATGGTGATCTCAGGAAGGGGCTTTCAAGGCAAGAGAGAAGTAAATGTGTTTTTCCATTGTATTCCTCTGCAGAGTCTTCTTTGGAGGTTTCCCTTTCAAATACCAACCTTGCTTAGCTTCCAAGATCTTACAAGATCAGACCACTTATTCCCACCCCCTGATCCACATCATTGGCAGAAAACAGTTAAGACTTGCAATGACTACTCCTGAAGATTAAAGTAGAAAGTGCTAGAGCAGATTACAGCTGAACATGAAGAAGATAAGAAGGCTGGAGAATTACACAACTTTAAGGTTGATGATGAAGACATTGAAATTGTTAAAGATTTTCTATTTCTTGGCTCCATCAATAACCAAAAGGGAAATAGCAACCAAGAAACCAGAAGGAGACTGAGGCTGAGAAGGGCAGCCATGAAGGAGCTAGAAAAGATTCTTGTGGAAGGATGTGTTGCTGGCAACCAAGATCAAGTTAATTCATGCTATTGTATTCTCCATTACTAGGCATGGGTATGAAAGTTGGAAAAAGAAATCTTACAGGAGAAAGATGATTCATTTGAAATACAGTTTTGGAGAAGAGTTTTACTGATACTGTGGACTTCCAAAAAGGCAAATAAGTGGGTTCTAGATCAAATCAAGAATCAAGTACCTAAAAGGTCAAGAAATTGTTTATGGGGCCACTAAATATAAAACTGCTAAAAATAAAAAGATAGCCTACCTAATGCATACAATATTACAATTACAATACACAGAAGGGTCCTATGCAGCACTTTTTTGACCTTTAAAAACAGACATATTTCAGCCAACTGGCCTTCCTCAGTGGTCAAAAGTAACACAATAATACAGTGTTTAGTTACTAGACTACAAATTGCAAGTATAGCACCTTTTTATGACTGAGATCATTTGGACATTTGTTTAAATTGGAACTTGCAATGACTTGCAATGACTACTCCTGAAGACCTCCTGAACGTAGGTCTTCCACCCAGTCATGTCCTCTTAAAGGGTATAGTACAATATGCCAATCATGCCTAATTTTGCTATGGCAAAATCTTGCAATGCCTTAATGATAGGAAATTATTTTAGCCAGGAACAAATAAATTAGTTTGCAGGGCTTGACCAAGGCTATTACCAATAGGATGTTGTGGAGGATATTAATTCATAGGGTTGTCATAATTTGGAAGTGAGTTGATGGCACTTAATACACACACACATAATATTGTAACTAAATAATAACACAGATGTCTGCATCTACAGGTAGTGATAACCATGTGCGCTATTATAGCCTGACAAATGCTATTAAGGACTACTTTTCATAATGTGATAACTTGTGACACCATTACCCTCTCAAATACTTTCAGAGGGCTGCTCTACCATATGGACCTGGGTTTAAAGTAAAGTTGTGTTCTATCTTCTCCTTAGCAATTCTCTTTAAAATACAAAAATTGGCCAGTCTTTCCTTTTAATTTTAATTTCTCCAGATTAACCCAGATGATCACATTATACATTAATTTATTGTCCCCCAAATTATTTGGCAAGAGACGACAGTTTACTCAGCTTAACAGAACACACCTGATCACCATGGATGCACTACATAGGGAGAAAATGGCATTTCCCAAAATGGCTCCGGAGGGATCTCCCATCAAACCAACCTGATCTAAATCTGTGCTGAATTGCCACCTTGACTGACAAAATCTGGATCCCTTACAGTCGACGGATGGATACCAATTGCATTTCTTATGGCGTAATGAAACAATTTTTAAAATGATCCACAAAAGACCCTGGGACTGCCCAGTGCACCCAGCAAGCCTGGAGCTCGCATTTTCTTTTCAAGAAGGCAGCTACTCAAAATGGCCTCAGAGCCAAAACAAATACATGCACCCTATCTTTTGCTCTCAGCAATGCCCAGAAAAGGGGCTAGATTGCTAAGTAGACAGAGGGCAGGGGGGAAATGCAAACAGTCACTCTTCAGGGAGACAGGAGTTTATATATGTGCAACAGAGTGCCAAGGGCAGCCGAGAAAGCAGCTGGTATAAATAATTTACGGAGAAATTAGAGAGAAAGTTGGTCGGGAGGGGGAGAAATACTGCGGTGGTCTAAGTGATCACTGGGAGAGGAACGGGAGCCCCTTGGCCTTCCTTGTTTTCCTAAAGGCTTTGCGTTTTTCGTCTGTCCCTTCCCAGTCTCCCCCCCCCCCCAAATGGGTGTTTATTTTATTTTTTGGATTTGATGTTGTTTTTGCCTTTTAAAAAATGGCACGAGAAAGAAGCGGGACGGGGCTTGGGTCGTTGAGATCCGGCCTCATGATTCATTCATTTCCCGGGATTTCTGCTTCTCTCCCGAAGTGGGCCGGGGCTGGCATCCTCTCCCCATCCTACCTGCAATAAGATGCACAGGAAACGGGCAAGGAAGGGGGGAGAGGCGATGTGGAGGGAGCCGTGGCAATGCTTCGCTGGAGCCAGACTGAGACGAGGCAGGGCGGCCGCTGTCAATACCCAGGCGCTGAAATGCATTGACAGGGCTGGGGAAGAGGGGAGAGGAGGAGGAGGAGGAGGCGGGGGACGCGGGAGGCCGCCGGCTGGCTGGCTGGCTGCAGTATTGCGGCGGCTGCCCTGAAATCCCTCCACCAGGAGAGCAGAGAAGGGTCAGCGGTGGGGAGGCTACAGCAACCAGTCTGCAAAGGGGGACCTGAGCCAAATGGCCCTCGGTAACTGACGTGGGCATTCATGGGAGTCCTCCCCCCCCCCACCATCTCTCCCCCCACACCAATCTGGTTGACACGCAGGGAAACTGAGAATCCGCACTCTAAAAATGAAAGCCTGCCTGGAAATGTGGTCAGAGGTGGCGTGTAGGGAGGAAGGGAAAACGTGCAAGAAGGAACGAGAAACGCTGCGGGGCGAGGCCGGGGGTCTTCGGAGGAGAATCTCCCTGTCGACCCAGTTTGGTTCTCCTTGAGGGCTTCTCTCCCGCTCGTCTCCAGCGCCCTGAAGAGGGCCTACCCCTCCGGAGTAGCTCGACCGCCCCTCCCCCTCCCCCCCGCTCCGGTGCAATGCGGATTCGGGAAGCCAGGGTCGTTCACACGCTCAGCAGCAAGAGAGCGCGCGGGGAGGGGATCTCTTGTCCCCCCGCGACGACTCTCCTCGCCTGCCCCAACTCCTTGTCCTCACGCGCTGCTGGTCACCTGGCGGGGCAAGGAAGGAAACCAGCCCTTGGACTCCCGGAGACGGGAAAACACGAGCAATTTTTTAAAAGGGGGGGGAGGGGAGAGTCATAAGTAGACTGTCAATGATTTCTATTCTTTGCTCCACAGAACATCCGATGCGGTGGCCAATCGGCTGGGGAAGCTGCCCAGACGTCATGAGCGGTGTGTGTGTGTGTGAGTGTTGTGTCTCTCTGCAGCTGCTGAGCCGATCGGATCCTCTACTGGAGAGGCGCGATTGATTTCTGACTCACGCCGCAGCAGCTCCAGCGCTGAGGAAAGAGGGAGGCGAGCGGCGGGCCAAGGCGAGAGCCTGCTGCGTTTGCGCACACGGAGAGCCGGGAAGGGGGAGGTAGTGTGGGGGCCTCGCTGTGGCTTGGCTCATGGGGGATCCGGGGTCCTACGCGTTCAGTTCGGGGCTCTGAGCAGTCGGATAGCCAAGCCAAGCCAAGCGCAGGCACCGTCACAGGCAGCGCACACACCCGGAGCGCGCACAGACGCGCACGCAGAGGGAGACGAGGCCTGTAATCTGCGGAACCGCAAGAGACGCGACACGAGCGCCTGGGTTCCGCAAGAAGATTGCGCGCACAAAAGTGTGGGGGAGGGGGAGGAAAAGGGACAGCACCACGGCCAGGGGGATCCGAAGAGCCCATCATTCACCCACCTTTGTTTCAAAAAGAAAGAATGCTGGGCACGAGCGCAGTGAGGAAGGGGTGTCTTTCATACAAAAGCGCGAGCTCTCCAGCAATAAATGGTGTTGCCGGCGACAGAATGGCGCTACCCTTAAAAAGTGGGTTTCCTCCGCCCTCTCATCATCCAATGAGGTAACTGCGTTTTAGGACTTCCCTGGGCTTTCATCCATCCTAAATGCTTATTATGGAGAAGGGGGAGGCGGAAGAGCGAGAGCGGCAAGTTCATCCCCCCCCCCCCTCCTCCTTTGTAGCGCAGAAGCCTCTCTCCGGGAGCGCGCACGGGGGAGAGGGAGGGCGAAATTAATTTCCAGTAATCGCATTGCCAGAACATAAGGGAAGAGGCGAGGATGAAATGAACCTCTCCCCGCTTTCCCGACTGTGGGTTCTGGAACTGACAGCGAGCAGCCCCTTCTCCACGCCTGCTAACACGGCGCCCTTAGTAGTCTTCTCTTCCAACACGTTTTTAGGAAGGAGAACCCGGAAAGAAAGCGCGCCTTTGAACAATGACACAGATTGTCAGATTGCAGCTGCGAACAATAAACAATGTAGGGGTGGGGGGGCGAGATGGAGAGAAGAAAATCCCACCCGTTTTGCTGAGGGCTGATGATGATGAGCGAGGGTTGGTGATGGCGAAGCCCTTAAAAAAAATAAAATGCGTGTTGGGGGGGGGGGGTGCAGGAAACCATTATTATTAGTCCAAGCTATATCGAGCGTGCTTGCTTTGCCAGACAAGCAGCAGCCCAGCCCGGCTCTCCAGTTCCGCTCGGCCATGTGCCTTGCCATTCTCATTTGAATCAGTCTGCTCAGGACGGCTGCTGATTCATTTTGCAGGCTGGCCCCCTGGGAGCCGAGGTGCAAGCCCGGGGCGAACTGCTGTTGCATCAATTGTGCCACTCGACATCAGAGACGAGGCGGGCGAACCGGCGCTCCAGCCGGCGATTCTGTTCAAAACATCAACATCGTTGTAAAAAAAAGAAAAGAAAAGAAAGAAGGGAGGAAGGAAGGAAGGGGGGTCCGTGAAGGAAAAGACCTCCCCTTCTCCAAATAAATGTAATAAAACACAAATTAGAAGAACATTTGAAGGGACGGACGGGGAGATCTCTGATCCACCTCCTGGAGCCGGAGATTTCGATGGAGTTACCTACTGAACGCCACGCCCCGAGGCGTTTGTAGTCGTTTTTATTTATATATTTATTTTAAAGGCTTCTTTGTTTCCTTTTTCTTTCTCCCCCTCCCCCTTCCTTCCCTCCCTCCCTCCCTCCACGACCAACTAGTAAGGGAGGGTGGGCTACCTGATTTAGCCGGAGACTTTGATTTGTGGGATTGACAACCTTATTATGCAGCGAGGCTTATTATTGATATTATTCCCTTCTCGGTTGCCATGGCCACCTTGTGAGAGACATTCAATTTTCTCTCTTCCATCATCATTATCTATGAGGCCATCTGTTGTGGAAAATGAATTCAGCCTCATTTGCATGACTGATAAGCAATTTTTTTTATCTATTTAACAGAAGGTCATATGCCGGGGATTTGGAGCTGGGTTAAAAAAAAAAAACCACCAAGTAGGGGAGGGGGAAAGGGAGAGAGGGAGGGAAAGCATATCGGGAGAACGAGTGGGAGAGCGTGCACTGGGGGATGTATATGGAAGTAAAACAGATCCCTTAGGCCTGCTAGCCTTTCTTTCTGAATTTGTCATCCCTGCCAGGGCGACATTCTCCCCCCCCACCCCAAGCGCACAAAACAGAGAGAGCTGTTTTCCCTGCAGTCTTCCTGCAGCCCCCCCCCCCCCCCAATTCAGTACCGGTTGGTGTATTTTACTTTCCGATTTTTGCTTTTAATCATGGGAACATATATCTTTATATATAATTTGTAAAATAGTGAATTAAAAAGGCATATTTTCTGGGGGGCTCCATGGTTTTCTTCTTCCTACTCCTCATCTGTGCAAAGTTGCAGCAAGCGGAGGCTTATATATATTCTTTCCCCCACTCTTAACCATGCTTGACATGTTTCTATGTTTCTTTTATAAAGGTAAATACTAACAGCTTAGGTTTGTTCAAGGTGGGGGTTGGATCTCTGACCATATTCAGAGGACTTAAGTATTCTTTTGCTTCAGTTTTATTGAGTAGCTTTATACCTAGGCTTCCATTGTTTGCTTTTTTTCAAGTTCTTGCAGCAGATTTGCCTGCTGTTGAAACTGCATAGGCATCTGGAGTAGTCTAAAGTAGCATGGTGTTGAAATCTGTCGGGAATGTATAAAAAAAGCATTATGTTGCATGCATGAAGCATGTTGCTTATATCAAGTTGCTGCCTGCTGTACATTACATGTTTGCCAGGAAAACAGCATAGGCAGAAACGTCATAGATACCCACAGATCACGTTCAGCATTACAGATCATCAGGTGATATCCAAATAAATTTGAGCTATGCCACTAGGTCCACACTGCAACTTGTTCTGAAGCAGTTTGCTTCAGTGGGAGTATTTCAAAGTAAATAGATAATATCTTCACACCCGAAACTTGCCTTAGAAAAGCAGAAAGATAAGCAATGTACATGTGCAAAAAACTGAAATAAAACATGTTTATATTTCAGTGCAATACCTAAATTGTCATGGTATTGAAAATTAACCCTTGCTAAATGACTTGTTACAGGCTTTGATTGCAGAGAGTGGAGTCTGAAAAATATTGTATTAAAATGTTAGCTATGCAAAGTGTAAATGGTAAATATTGTAATTATTTGGTATAATTGGTTAACCTTTTGCAAAAGGAAGAAAACTATTAAGATGATTCTCTTGCTTAATTTAGATTTACTATTTTTAAAAGATTGCACTCCACAGAACAAATTGTATTGCACAGTATTTTCTAGGATACAGTTCTGAACTTCAGCTGAAAATATTTTCATTCATTGACTTTTAATTAAAAATCACAATCAGAAGTAAGCATTTGACACTTTTAATAATAGTGTTCCATCATAGGCAGCAAAATATGCAGCAGATTATGTTGCTGAAAAGTACAGGTTCAATGAAGAATTCCCCATTTCTTGTACAGAAGCTCAGTTCTAAATGTGTCAGTGTAGAGCAACTTTCTAAAGAATGGAATATTCCCGGTGGAATTAATTTCAGGTGAAAAGGAACTCACTAGTATTCAGGTCATTTTCATTTGCAAATTGAAATCTTTGAACTGACCATATTAAGGTAATATCATTGAATTATTTGATTCAAATTCATTCTGGCTTTGAGTTTTTAGCAGAATTGATTACTTGACTTACAGTATTTTAAATGTATCTCTTATGTGTTTCCACTCTGCATGTGATTTAACTTTTTTAAAAATAAAGTTTTCTCTTAAAATAAATTTAGCTTTCCCCTCTTTTGGTATTAAGCATATGCCTTACACAGCTCCACTCACATCAAAATACTTAATCACCCTGAAGTCACCCTGAAGATTGAGTGAGAAGTATGAAATACTCCTAGTTTCCTCAATGGGCATCAGCTACAGTATCCTGGGGAATTAACAATCCATCCTTCATAACAATTTTGAGTCACACAGAGTTTAATATCAGCCGCCCCTTTAAGTTGCAAGGAAGTTGAAATTGTGAAAAGAAAGAAAGAAAAAGATCAAATTCTTTATAACACACACACACAAACCATAAGAGATAATACACTTGATTCTCTCTCCCTGCCCCCACAAAAGTTAATTACCAAGCTTGGTTGGATTCCTCCTTGCCACCCTGACATTTGACTGCTGCTAATTCACTGATTAATCTCATTAATGTGATTATGGTGGGATTTGGAGTTGGCTGCTATTGTTCTGCAGACAGTCCTATTCAGCCCAAGTACTTGCCACCTCATTCAGTTTTGCTGTGATTTTTCCAAAGGTTATTTGAGTGAGCTGGATTGTGAAAGCGGCTTCTCCTTTCAGCACTAGGAGCTGTCCGTTGCTGATAGCAATTACTTTGAGCACTGACTTCCTATTAGTTCACTAGCAAATAGGAAAATAACTCACTTTCATCATCTTAACGACTCTGCTCGTGGAGGTTAAAGACAGGGAAAGGTTTATGCTTTATACCCACAGTCAATATTCATGTGCTTGAGGGTAAGGGGAACAAAACCTATTCTTTCTTCTTCTACAAGTCCCTTCCCTTCCCCCTCCCCCTTGCATGCCTTTCCCTAGTATATTAAACCTGAAGTAACAATACTGTGGGGTTTCCCTTCTTTTCTATTCATATTTATTCTAACTGCGGGACATAACTGGCATTACCAGCTTTTTTCTTAATCTGTGTTACTTTGTTTCTTCGAGTCCATTTTTAGCAATATAATTGTCCTCCCTTAGGCCATATAAACAGTCTTTGGATCACTTGATTTCACCATTTGGGGGGCGGGGGACTACCATCATTATTAGTCTAATACCTGAATTTACATTTTTACCCAGGAGTCTCCCTCACACACAGAGACACACACGAAAGTACACATTTCATTAGGCTGGAGAGGTTTTTTTTGTTGTTCAAGAGATTCTATTTAAATAATATCTTATATCTTTTTCTGAGACCACTTTGCTTTCTCACCATAAGGAACTAAGGCTACATCAGTACGCAGGGCGAAGTCGAAAGAAACGTTGTTTGAGGCATGATGCTTTGCATAGCATCCGCTCATGATCAACTGAGCTGTCTGCGATTTGACTTTATTATTTGAAGCTACATTGTTATCAGGAGAAACGTTTAGTACGCATGTGCAATAACTTTTTTCCATACTGTTTTGAATCACCGTGATATTCTTGGGGGAACGTGCTGAAAAATTCCAGCCATCGTTAGGTATTATTGTACTTAGTGTTTTCTCCGAACTTAAGGGAGGCAGTTACAGTAGGTATGAATATTTACCCCTCCTCCACCTCAGTGGCATATATTAAAGGTGCCCTAAGCATGTTTGTGGCCCTAAAGAAGTCAGCAATATTTCCAAGAAAATGTGTTTAGTAGTAACGCCTTTTTAAATATTCAAGTGCTTGATTGCCTAATTTAATTACTTTTTTGTAGCCACATAAATAGTAGCTGTTTCCTTTTCCACCCTCTCTCCACCAACAAAAGTGCAGCACAATCCTGTGCATGTTTACTCAGACGTAAATTGCAGTATGTAGAGTGGGGTTTACTCCCAGGTAAGCGTAGGAGGGCACTGCTATTCAATTTGTTGCCCAATTTTATGAATAGATATCCAGGAAGTAAGTCCTTATTGATTGTTCTGTGGTTTACTTAACAAGTATGTTTGCATAGGATCGCAGCTTTGAGCTTGGAGGGAGAACGAGCTACACCCCCAAACATCCACGACAAGATTGCTAGTATTGTTCGAAGCACATAGAGGGAAAATAAAATTATAAGAAGGAGGCTCAGAGGAGTTTCGGTGGCATTACAGCTTTCAGCTTAATCAAGGCTGTTGTGCGTCTCCTTGCAATATAGATCCACAGATCCGGGCTGGCTGTGGCGAAGCGGCCTGATGTCTTGACATGCGTTTAACATTTGTCTCATATTTCAGGTCCAACCCCTCTCCTACTCCAGCCAGTCAAAATAAACGAATGCTTTCAAGGGCAGGGGCTGAATTAAACAAACTGCGTTAGGTTCTTGGAGGGTGTGCATCATACACAAAGCATCGTTTTCACGTTACAGTGGCTTGGTGTAGGTCTACTCAGGTTTTCCGTAGATAGCAAGGACTACTGATAAACACCATATGCTGAATACCCGTTGTAGGAATATGCCACAGTTTGTACCGCAGTAATTTAGAGTCCTTGCCCTTCCAAGGAAGTCAAATGTGAAGAAGCTTTCCCAAATGCCTCCTTTAGGCATTCCTTATATCAGCTTCCCAAGTCCCAAGTCGGTTGCTTTTTTCAGCTACATCTGATGTAGCCCTTACAAAAAAAAAACCAGGCGGTCGTCGGGGTAGTTACCACTTTGCCAAGTGGTCAGGATAATCTTATTATCCCGTTGGGACCTATGGGGTCCCGGTACGAACCACTTGGGAGCAGAGAATCAGTGAGACCTGAAGGTTCCTTGGTGGTTTATTAGATCAGGATTACTGTTCATCTTTCAGAAATAAACATTTTGAAAGACTGCAGAGATTTTGAAAGGCACACTAAGTAGCAGGTTCGTCATCATGCCCTTGCATTGGGGAGTCTTACATAAGGGAATGAGACGCTTTTATTTTCATTTAGTTCCAGATAGTTATTTTCAGCTTCTGAGAAGAAGAAAAAAATGACCTGAAACACTCCCCCCCCCCATTACGTTGTTGAGAGATTGCTCCTTCCCCCTTAATTGTTTTGTCATTTGAACAGGAAGCCAAATGGGATCAAAGAAGCCTAAATTGTTATCCACCAACTGCCCAGGCCTGTTTTGTGTAACACCCTTCAGAGTCATTCAAATTATTCAATTCTAGAGGCTAGTTACTCCCCATTTATCTCCAGCAAGGTCGTCAAGGGCTCCTTTGAGCCAACACTAAGCACCCAAGGTACTTTCTCCAGCACCCTTTGAACATATGCACAGTGCCTCCCCTTTCAGCTCCTACAACTCTGTTGTTAATAGAGTTCAGGATATTGGGTAAGAGAGAGGTAGACAGCCCCCCCCCCATTTTTAATAACCCAGACTTATTAACTCCACTACCTAAAATTCAGTGGGGATTCGCTAAACCGGTGGTGGCTATTATGCTAGATCTTATACTTTGCTTGTTTATTTGTAGTCCGCCTTTACGTTTTACATCCTCGCCCTCCCCTTTTTACAATTCTCCGAATCCTAGCACATTTAGCAGAAAGTAAATATTAAATTCCGGCGATTATGCTTATTACTTCCGCTAAGTCTGCCATTCTTTGCACGCTTATTTGGAAAGGAGCCCTTCAGCTTCACTTCTGACTCAACGAGGCAAGGGAGACTGCCTCGGATTTACCCCGAAATTTCTCAAGGATTGCCTCTCCAGCCAGCCTGCTCTGGGCTTCGGAGTTAGAAGGAGGATCTGTCGATGTCAAAGTGGGGAGGGGGGCAGAGAAGAGCTGGAGCGAAATATTAGGTATGGGGGAGGGGAAGGACTAAGCTCCCCTTTGCTTCTCGGGGAAACACCTCGCCGATGCTGCCTTTCAGCGGATCTTGTCCACCGAGAGATGCTTTTGTGAGCGCGCTCTTTTCGCTGCAGCACGCACAGCCGGCAGGATTTGTCAGCAAAGTTTGCCCTCTCTGTCTGCCGAGAGCCCAGGAGGAAAGCGAAGGGCGGGCTGGGCTCCAGCAAGCCTTTTGCTTCCCCTCAGACTGCAGTGCGAGCTGGGAAAAAGCAGCCTCGGTCGCCGTGGCCGGGGCGCCTGGGCTCTCTGGGCACGTCAGGAGGCGGCAGCAGCAGCAGCAGCAGCGAGAGGGGATTATTGTGGCGGGCTGGAAGGAGGCGCGCCGTGTGGCTTCGGGTCAGCCTCTGCAGCAGCAGCAGCAGCAGCAGCAGCAGCGCGAGCGGTCAGTATTGTTGTCTCCCTTTGCGCAGGCTGTGCTGGCTGGGGGAGGGGGCACACGCGCGTGCAGGGAGGGAGGATTGGGGGGGAGCCTCTGTGTGTGTGTGTGCGCGCGCGTGTGCATTGTGTGCTGCCTGGAGGAAAGAAGTGGGTGTTGTTGCAGAGAGAGAGCTTGGATGTGGAAAAAAAAGCGGGGGAAGACAATGTCTGGGCGAGAGAGCGAGGGGGAAGGATGCCAGGCTCTGGGGAAATGGGGGCTTGTGAAGGCGCTCTGAGAGAAAGCATGGTCAGGTGTGTGAGAATGGAGGCTGTGTGATTCCTGTGCGTATGACTGAAGTCATGTGAGGAAATGGTAAGGTGTGGGTGAGGTTGTCAGTGAACTCCTGTGACAGCTGTGAGGTGTGTATGTGTGTGTGAGAGAGAATGGAGGTTGTCAGTGAACTCCTGGGAGAAAGAACTGTAAGGGTGTGTGAGAGTGTGTGTGTTTGTGTGAAAGAAATGTAAATGTGTGTGAGAGAATGTGTGGAGACATGTATGTTTGTGTGTTTTTGTATGAAAGAAATGTAAGGGTGGGTGTATGAGAGAGAATTTGTGTGAAGACGTGTGTTTGTGTGCAAGAGCTGTAAGGGTGTGTGTGAGAAATTGTGTGTGTGGTGACTTGTATGTGTGTTTGTGTGAAGGAGTTTGGGAAAACTACAGGAGGAAAGTGTGTGGATGTATGTGTGAGTGAACTCTTGTAAGGAAACACTGTGAAGTGTAATGCATGTGCCCCTGATGCTGGGTTTGTGAGTACAGACATATGGAAGGGGAAAAGGCTTGTCTGGAGGTCTGTGTTGGGAGAGAATTGAGTAATGGTGCACCTGGAAAGATTTTTTAAAATAATGAATTCTGAGAGGGAAATCTTTTTTACCTCATTCCTCTCAGACTTTGATGCAGAGTGAACCTTACAAATGGAAACAAACAAGAAAGGCAGTTATTCAAAGGTTAGGCTTCCCATCTGAGGTGTTTTCCACCTTTTATTGGACTTTACCTAGATTTTGTCTGCCATTGTGTTAAGGACTCTCAGGTGTGCTTCATTCACTGTTTTTCACCAAAAATGTAGAATTTGGAAAAGTTGCCTTAAAACAACTCTTTTATCTTCTTCATACAGTGGCCTAGCCAAATATAGTCTGACCTTTCTGTCATGAGGTCATGATCACAAAATTCATTGCATCACTAGAGAACAATGTCATGTCACAAACAAAAAAAACCAACTAATTTTTCTATGTAACGATAGCGTATAAGTTAGATTTCAGGTATGTGTCCCTAAATGAAGATAAATTTAAAAATTATTTACTCAGAGACTGAGTGGCTGCAGCAACAATTTAGATTCCATGGACTAATTCTTTAAGATAGAAATCAGGCCTGTTTTGACTACTTAAAAAAACAGATTTTGTTACCAACTTTATAGAGACAGAAATGTTTTTATGTGTGCAGCTAAGCAGTACTGAAATATTTTTTTCTTATCCCTTTCCTTCTGTGAAGACATATATGGTATAGCTATTAACCATAATAAGGTTACAGATATACTTGGAGTCAACTCTGCACAAACTGCATGATTACTCAAGTATTTACCTGAGGTGGCTGAGTTTAATTATTTCTCACAGAAACATGTCAAAATGGTAGTGGGCTTTGCCAAATTTCATGGCATTTCTGAAATAAGAGCATCCTTCTTACCATAGTACTAGTGATAGAAGAGAGTCCATTTTCAAAACACAAATTACCTACTGGCTTACTGTTAATAGCCTGGATGGTATTTACCTTTCCCATCTATTACATTGAATACAGCATTGCACATGATACACGTTCTGCTTCTCCAGAGATTTAGGGGCCTGTGGGTAACAATGTAGGCAGCATACAGTACACATCTTCCGCCTTGGCTGACTCTAATAAACAGGAGATCTAGAAATTATTGTGATAAATTGAGAAGCTGGGGCAAAGGAGAGAGGACCCTTGTCTAGCTCAGTGCTTTTTGAAGCATCGGTTAGGATTTGACAGGGAAATTAGTACATTTTATATTCCATAAAAGGAATCCAGAATGAGACAGGGAAAGTCAGCAGTATGCTACTGATGTTATTCTGCTGCAGTAATGTGGTCTCTAAGGGAACCTGTGCTTGATGCATATAGTACACAGCTAGGCTTCTCTGTAGCTCACTGCTGCTGCCGCCAGTGCTTTTAAATGGAGGATACTGCTGATCCAGCAGGCAGAGAGCTGCACACATGCACTTCTTTTCCCATCATTTAGTGATGTCAACTTACTAATTTCTTGTCTTCAACTTTGGGCTCTTTGCATTCTTGACTGAAAACATTATGACTTTTGTCCATGTGGCAAAATATTAGCATGCAGGTGAGGAGCGATTCCAGTTGCTATAGCTTGGAGATGCACAGGGAGAAGATGTGCATTGGAAAAAGTTGATTGGATGAATGGTGAACAAATGGTGATCATTTGAAAGCATTAGAAGAATTTTTCCTGTTGTAGACATGAAGCAGGTTTATCAGTTTTCCGGGTGAATCTCTTAATACGGAAACAAGGTGACTGGTGCTGAAATGATTGCTTAATAGTCTGGCCTGCTTGAAGGTGCAGCATTGGACTGCATGCATAGATAATTCATTTGGACTACTTTGTTTTGCCATCTTCAGATTACATCTGATGGTATGTTCAGGTAAGCATGACTCTTTTAATCTCACTATTGTGGCCATTGCTGACCACATGTTCTTTTGTTTATGAAATGCAAGAAACTTCAGCTGTTTGAATAGGAACAAAAGAAAAAGCTACTTGATTTTGCTTTTTCTCTGAATATATTTACTTGTATGAGCCTGAAAGAAAAAAAATCTGTAATTTTGAGAGAATCTAATCTTGTTTTTGAAGCAAATATTTTTCCCCTGAAAAGTACAGCAGTCACAGTTTGGGGTTGCTTAGCCTTTTTCTTAAAAAGAAGAAGATGAAATCAGACTGATATGTAAGTGTTGTTTCTGTTTAAAGCCCCAAAATAATTTTGTTTGTCCTGCATACATATTTATCATTACTGAAAAAGTATACCTGACTTAACTTGTTATACAGTAACTGCAAAAAGGTGAAAAGATTTACTGTGTCTTTCATGCTGAGGGATATTCTGTATAGAAAAGCAGAGGACATACATAGAATCAAAACAATTAAAATGTGAATGCCAAAATTTATTCTTACAGTTACTCAGAAGTATGTTCAAGTTCCTGTAGAAGAATATAGTCTTCTAGTACACCAATAATTTATTTCTACGTTTATTATCTAACTATGTACAAATGTTTGTCTGAATATACTTTTTCAGTAGAATCAAGCTGGGAATAGTTCTATTCTTTTGTAACACTTTTCTGCCTCCTAAAAATGGGATTTTAATTGAACTGACCTATTTTGAGAAAAAAATACCAAACCTGATGTTAAGTTTTTCACATCCTTTAGTTATATTTATTATCTTTCTGTTCACTAGAAATTTAATATTGAGGTTTTTGCCTTAATTTTTAAGAGGAATTCTTTTTTCTTCTCTGGGGAAAATGTATAAATCATAGTGGTGCAATTCGTATCTTTTTGTGTGTTATTATCATTTTAATAACAAATGTGCAACTATAATATATCTATATATAGCTATACATCTTTCTGACAAAGTATTGTTGGACCAAATTCTTAACCCTATGTATGGATCATCTTATTTTACTCTTGGTCAGGGTTTAAAACACTTATCTTAAACTTGGTTATTATGATATATTTAAGTGGCATACATATTTATAAAGGACTAGTTAGCTTATAGAGAACTGCAAAATAAAATCTAGATGATCATGTAGAAGAAAGTTATGGGAAAATACAAATACAAAGCTTCATAAATGACAAAGTCTTTTTGGTGTCCATTGGGAGAAAAGTAAAAAACACATTAGCTTAAACAAAGGAAAATATCAAATAATTGGAATGTTGGAAACAGAATAGATTTCAGTATGTTTCTAAAAGTGTTATTTTTATGATTAATATGTTCTTTGAGGATGTGCTCAGTATTTAAACACTGCTTAAAAACTGCATTGAAAATAGTTTGCTTCTTGCCAGCTACAGTGGTTTCTTTGTGTCTGTCCTATGCTTCCAGATTGTCCATTCAGTTATTAATTTATATTATGACTTCATAGTTCTAGTCTAACATTTTGTTTTAGTAATACTTCTACTACATGATGTGGAAAATAATTTTGTTAAAGTGGGGCTTTTGCTCCATTTACGAAACATTCATTTTTCCTTATTTCATTCAATTTAAAAATTAAAAACTGACTACAGCATAAAAATGAGCTATTAACCTTTTCGTAGAAACTTTGCAAGTTAAATTCACAAAATGTTTTTCTGAATGTTTATAAAGTAGTGAGGGCAGTAAAAACTACTGTTACACTTCATATTAACAAACTTTTATAAATTTTGAAAGAATTTAAACGTATGCATACTTTTTGTAGTACTAGTTACCTCTTTATGAATTCATTGGTATAGTAATTGTTCTTAAACTTTATGACAGTTGAATACTTTGAAAATGCAGCTGTGCTTTTAGATTTTTTTATACTCTCCATCACATTTAATAAGTGAACCCAGTTCCTAGAATAATTCATGTATGAACTAGACTGATTGCCAGTGCTGTCACCAACATTTAATGTTTTTATATTCCTTGCTTGTTTGATGGAAGCAGTGGGAAAGCTATGTGGCAGAGTTAACAGAAATGGTCTCCAGTGTATGTCTTGTTGTTTGGGATCGAGTCTAGATTTTGCAAGTTTGCTTCAGATTAGTAAAGTAAAACAGCCAAAATACACTCTCCCCCCTCCCCCTGAAGAATACTGATAAATGCTATTAGAATATCTAAGCATTTTGGTTAGAACCATCTTGCCTCTCTGAAATACAAATTCAGAGTTATTTAATGGATGTGAGGGCAAAAGAGAAGAATCAACTGAGTATTTTGTCTCATAGACCATTACAGAATTTCATCAGATATTGTATCGATACACATATTTATTTTAGCAACCCTAGAAATGCTGCTAACATAGGGCGCATTTGCCATTTAACTATGCTAGCCAGCTTGGTTGTGGAAATAATCAAGGCTTCAGGGCACCCCATTGAGAGCCATCAAATCAAGTCTACTATGGAACAGTCTGGTAAATTGTGAAAATACAGAAATCAATGTTGCATCTGCCAGTAGGCCCTTCGGTTCCCTCAAAGTCCCAAGTGCCTAATGAGTCTGGGCAATTGGTTTCAGACACCAGTTTTCCTTCAGGATAAATTTAATACATCTTGGGGTCAGGCATAAGCAAACTGATTATAGCTCTGCACCAGGCAAACTCATAAACATCTGTAAGATTGCAGATTTTAAAGCCACCCAGTATCAGAGGCTGCTATTTTCAAAACACATTTCATGCCAGCATAGTGTTCTTGAATGAGGAGGTTGGTTAGAAAGGGCATGGCTCCTTCTAGTGCTTATATTGAAGCGGTGACCATCCAGCTGCTGGGAAGTTGAGGACTGTGGATTAAGTTGCTCATAGCTAGTTGCTGTTGACTTCTCAAGGCTATGGAAAGTAAGCAAAGTGTTATTTCTGAAATTACTTACATTATAGTATTTGAGCAGAAGCCATTTTTATATGGAAATATAAACGCAATTAATTTTAAGGAAATCCTTCTTTTGTCCTTAGTGTCTATATCAGTTGCTTGTAGAAAAATGATTTTATTCGTAACAAAATATGTTGGTGAAGCTAGTGTTGTTACTCCGAGGTCAGCCTTATTTAGCAATCTGCATTTTAGACTTTGCTGTATCACATAAGTTTTCTAGGCTTTAAGGCTAGTTTGGTTATAGAAATGCAGAATGTATCAAGCTCTCAAACTGATGGTGCATTAGTTTTCAGGAATTTATCTCAAAACATAGCATGCCAACCACCTTGCATCATATCTGTACTGGGATATTGTGAGGGTATTTGCTTGAAAAATAGCTGGTGTATGGTTGCTTTTATTTTCCAAGCAAAATTTTGCTGTCTCCTATCATCTCTTATAAGGACTCAGGAATATTACCAAGGGAATAAAATTTTATGCCTAATTTTAGTGTTCCTCTGCCTAATGTGCTGTGAATAAGTACTGTGTTACAGCATTTAACTCTGTCCATCTCTGTCACTTCCTGAACATTTGCTCTCTTCTAATAAAATAAACCCAATGCAGTGAGCTAGTGTATCTAAGATTTGTTGTTTGAAGAAATTATGAGGGTTGATCTTTCTTCCTTCCTGCCTGCAAGATTTGGCTCAAATTGAACACCGGATGGGACAGTATTTCTGCTGCTAGGTTGTATATAATGATTCTGTCATGCTTGACAGATCGCAACTGAAAATTCTGATACAACAGTCCTTTGGGGAACCAGCAAAGGGAGAAGATGGGGAGGGGGTAGAAGATCAGTCTAAGAGAAATTCTGTTGTGAAGCATCTTGAAGGAATCCATGAAGTGTCAGTGTTTCCAAAGTACACAGAATCAATGGACTATGGTGCTGTATATTGAAGTTCTGGCATGCCTTTATAACAACATCTGGGAAAACCTCTTGACTTAAAATGTACACTAACAGAAAGGGAAGCCTGGCTCACCCTGACTCATCTGTGCCTTTTGTCTCTGATATAAATAACAGTGCTGCTATGCAGACAAGTAAGTGGGTCAGTAAAATCTGTCTATCTTATATTGTAGCCAATTGAAAAGAAGGTTGTGCATTTGTGTGTGAGAGGGGAACAGAGTTTGATGTAGCCTGATTGTTTCAGTGACAGTTGATTTCCACAGACATTTTAAAAACCTGGCTAACATGATGAAGTAAACATATCTTGACCATTGCCTCCCTTATGATAATTAATAATTAGTTATATAGATAGAATGCTGTCATCCACCAGCTCTAAGGCCCCTTCCGCACAAGCAAAATAATGCGTTTTCAAACCACTTTCACAACTGTTTGCAAGTGGATTTTGCTTCAAAGAGCACTGAAAGCAGTTTGAAAGTGCATTATTCTGCATGAGCCTAAGTTTGAAAGTTCTCCAAGATACAAGGTGTTATCTTGACCCATTCTGTCATGCAGTCAGTCTTCTCAACCTTAAAAAAACCATAGTCAATTTCCTTTATAAGTAATGTCCTCCAAATGGCAGTAGGAACCTACAAGTCTGTGGACGTTTCAGTTTAATAACCCAAGATCAGAAGAAAATGAAAAATGCTTCCACCTTCAATCCATAGAAAGTTATTCAACCTTAAATCTAATTAAAAGAACTGATAATTCAATTTGTCTCAATTAAGTTACATTGTGTTCAGTGAGATTTAAGAATAGCCTACGTTCTCTCAGACTGGGTCTATAGACTCCCAGTGATATTTTAGAAAGTTAGCACAGTATTTAAAAGTATGAATTGTCGCCTGGGAAGATCCCACTTCAAATAATAAGTCACATTATGGCTGCAATCTTAAGAACACTTTCCTGTGAGTAAGCTCTTCTGTTTAGTATAGCTCCCATATTGCCTCTCAACAAGGTGTCCATTGTGGGGAGAGGAAGGGAAAAGAGTTTGTAAGCCACCTTGAGTCTCCTGATAGGAGAGAAAGGTGGAGTATAAATCCAAACTCCTCCTATTCTTCTTTCATCATAATCATCTGGGGATAATTTATTTTTGCTTGCACTGCAGGGGTTTTAGAGCTGTTGAGAAAAGCAATTTTTAGAAGCACCATACTACACGTTTTGAATTCAAAATTATAAATATTACAAGTGGGAACCCATGAAGATTTGTGGGAGGCACTTCATTCTTTACCCTAGTGTTTCCTCTTTCCCTTCTCTGAATGCTCCATAGTCTCACCCATTTTCTGTTTCTTTCTCCCTGTTTAGGGCTGCCAACCTACAGGTGGAGCCAGGAGATCTCTTGGAATCGCAACAGATCTCCAGCTACAGATATCAGTTCTGCCTTAGGATTGCTAGCTCCAGGCTGGGACATTTCTAGATATTTGAGGTTGGAGTCTTGGGAAGACAAGATATGAGGATGGAAACAACATCAGCATAATACCACATAGTCCACCCTCCAATCATTTTCTCCACAGGAACTGAGCTCTTTCAGATGGAGAGCAACTGTAATTCTGGGTGGCTTGGAGGTTGGCAACCCTCGTTCCATGGAGGAAATGGCTTCTTTGAAGGGTGGAATCTATGACACTATACTCCTCCGAGGCAACTTCCCTCCTGAAAGCATGCTCATTTCAGACTCCACCACAAAAACTGGAATTTCCCAGTCTGGATCTGGAAAACCTTGTTAGGCCTGGTGCCAATGATTTTCCCCTCAAAGGTCAAAATAAAGCAGGAAAGGACTCCTCTCTCTTCCCTGTACTTCCCCCCTGTATTCACAGGATCCCAGCCTGGAATACTGTGGTTGGCAAGCAACAGCCACTGAGGAAATTGATTGCTTAAAGCTACAGGCCTTCTTTTTATTCTTTTTTTAGTTTTTTAAACTTCTCTTTTTTAGATTTCACATTTTTCTGCAAAGTTGGGATCCTTTTCAGGTTTTTAGAAAGATCTGTCTTGCCTCTTCACAGCTGCAATCATCTAATCCTCAGGTTTGGCTGATTTGGCAATTAGTACACATATACTTTTTGAGTTGTTAAAAGTACCACTATGTCCTAATCATCCTAACTCAGAATTAAATCTCGTTGATTTGCTGAAGTTATTGTGAGTGGGATTACAGCCACTGGATGTTTGTCAGCACAGTGGTAAGTACAATTTACTGATTATAGTAAATCATGTATTGAATCATGTGTTCCCTAATCGTGTATTGGATTATCGCTACAATAAATATACATCGATGTGTGTAACAATGTAATATTTGTTGTTAGAAAAGCATAGAAAATTGTAGATGAAAAACAAATGATTCTGTTATATTTTAACACATGCTGTTCTGGTTGCAGGAGTTTTGCTACCTATTTTATGGGTGAAATAAGAATTTTAGTTAAATTAGCTCACTTTTGGTCAATAGTTTGTATAGATTTGAACACTACAATTTGTACAATTCACAATAGCCTATAAGGTTGGATTCTCGCATATCTGTATCAGTGATTCATTTGATAATATGAAAGAGTCTGGATATTTGTCTTTAATTTCCATTCACAAAATATTCTGACAAATGCTTTCTATGCTTTTGACAAGTTTAAAAACAGTCTTTTCCCTTGTGATATCCACACTCATAGAACAGGCCAAGAAACATTCTCCCATTTCCCTCCTTTGGGAACAAATTGCACCTGTTTACAAATTAGAAAGAGTCACTGATAATCAAAACAGTAGTAGGGGGAAATGTTTTAATTCTTATCAGTAGTATTAACCATTTAATTCCAGCAATTAGATTAATTCTCAATTGAGAACAGGCTTTGATGGGACCATTGTGAACAAAAAAATCTTGACAGTGTTTAAAAAAATTCTTAATTAGTGATCTGGATTCTTGATAGCTGACTTGTCAATGGTCTGTCTGTTACGAATGTCTAATTCTGAACTGCGGTCAGAATGTTCATGGGTAACATTAGAAATCGTTTATGTAAATTGAGAACATTAGATTGCAGTTTTATATGGAGAGCTGGTATGGTGTAGTGGTTAAGAGCAGTGAACTCTAATCTGGAGAACCGGGTTCGATTCCGCACTCCTCCACATGTAACCTGCTGGATGACTTTGGGTCACTCAGTTTTCTCAAAACCCTTTCAGCTCATGCAGAGACAGGCAATGGTGAACCACCTCTGAATGACTCTTGCCTTGAAAACCTGTGGGTAGCCATAAATCAGCTGTGACTTGATGGCAGAATCCCATACGCACACAGAGATTGCAGTTCTGTTGTTAAAAAGTGAAGTGACTTAGGGAATGTTTTATTTTTCCAAGTTATATCCAGATTGTTATCAAATCTTCAGGAAAAGTAGCAGGAACAAACCATCTTAATTGATCAAAATCTTAAATTTCAGCTTCACATTGACTTGATTTTGCACAGTAAAAGCTACATAAAAATTGGTTGTAGTACTCCCAACAATTATTAGTAGTACTTGGAGTTTAGCAAGTCTCAGGATCTTGTTTGGAACAGTCACAAAAGCAACCTTCCATATACCATTCCTGTTGAAACTGGACATTTGTGGGGTATTGTTTTCTCGAAAAAGAGGGATTATTGGGACAATATTAATGTAGTTTGTTTTCACATACCGTGTTTCCCTGAAAATACGACAGGGTCTTATATTATATTAATTTTTGCTTATTTTCAAGGGATGTCTTCTTTTTTCCCAATGGTTTTGCGCCCCCCACATGACCAGATAAACTGCACCAGAGAATCTGTAACGAGGGCTCATTCTTTTAGCATCCTCCAAAAATCCAAAAAAATCATGCTTGGGTTTATATTCAGGATAGGTCTTATTTTTGGGGAAATAGGGTACTATTTTGCTGGGTATGATTATTTTAGGTTGCCAGTCTCCAAATATTTCCCAGATTTACAACTGATCTCCAGACTATAGAGATCAGAAAAATTGCTGCTTCATGGGGCAGACTCTGTGGCATTATACCCCAATGAGGCCACATCCCTTCCCAAACCATTCTCTCTTCAGGCTACTTCCCAAATCTTCACGAATTTTCCAATCTGTAGTTGGTAGGTTTCCCAGACCTCCACTGGGGTGTGGGGATCACCTACCCTGGGGCCTGTTCTCCCACCACCAATCAGCTGGCTGGTGCGGGACTTACCAGCTGTGGCCAGTGTTGAATTTGGGCAATGTTGCTGGCAACACACTGATGTCACTTCCAGTAACATGGAAACATGTAGGGATACATTTTGGTGAAAACTTGGTAGTCATAATAACGTCTCCCATAACGTTTTTGGACAAGTACAGGAGTATTGCTTCTTTTTTTGGTAATATGATGACATTTCCTGTATAATCTGGATGTGATATCCCTGTACTGCCAGCCTAGACCACTCTTTGGTGCTGTTTTTTCAAATTTAATTATTTTATTAGACTTAAAATATTACATAAGTTTTCAATGTTATCACTATCGACTGATTACATTGCATCAAAAAAAAAGAAAAAATATGTTTGGTGCTGTTAAATCTGCCACCCCCAGTAGTTGCCAGTGGGTACCTGACAACCCTAGAGGTTGGCAACCCTACCAGGCCCCAGATATATAAGCTTTGTCTGAGAAACCATGGTAGCTCTTGTTAGTTGGACTTAATAAACACAGTGGGTTAGATGGAAGAAGTTAAAGTATTATGTTGAATGTAATCTGCGCAAATGTAATATCTAAGGGCTATTTTCTGCCTTTCTGTTAGTTCTCACATGTAATTTGATACCAAGACCATTGGGGTCTTGCTAGAGTTGGGTTTGGAAATGTAACTAGATTCACAGGTACTTGCTAGAGTTGGGTTTGGAAATGTAACTAGATTCACAGGTACTTAAATTATTTTGGATAATTGAGTTTTTCTGGGTTGATTTAAATATAAACATACTACCCTTGTTTATTTAAATGTTTGAATTGCACATGAATATGTGAAGAGACTATGGTGAGAAGTTTTTGTTTCAGATGAGGTGATCTGAAAGTTCTCTAGTGTTGTATTTGTTCATGTGAATCACTAAGAGATGCTGTGGCTATTGAGTTCTTTATATACATTTATGATCTAGCTTCCTAGATGTAGCTCAACATTGGCTTTACTGGTATGTCTATATCTTCCTACACTCCCTCTTACTTTGCTAAGTGAATTTTCCACCATGGACAATATTGTACCTACATTTCCCTAAACAGAAAACAGATAATGCCCACTTCTATTACAGAACTGTTATACGGATTATTGAAATAATGGGTGTTGAACATTCAGACATTTTAGGAAACATTGTGAATATGTTCAGTATTATGCACCTTGCAATGGCTGATTGAAAATTAGGAAGTTCTTTGAACCTGGGAAGAAGAAACATACTTAAAATTAAAGTTTGGGCTCTCTATCCCAAAGACACAAAACTCTCTCTCTCTCTCTCTCTCTCTCTCTCTCTCTCTCTCTCTCTGTGTGTGTGTGTGTGTGTGTGTGTGTGTGTGTGTGTGTGTGTGTGTGTGTGTAAATAGCCAATGAAAATATTCCCATGTGTCTATAGCATAGCAGATAATGATAAGATTTGCATTAGGCAGAAGAAATAATGGGGTGGGAGAATAATCTTACAATATTTAGACCAATATCTAAATATTGGTCTAATAGCTAAGTCTTAACATTCTTTAGCTGCTCTGTTATCTGCTACTTATGCATGCTAAAAATGACCAAAAGGTGATCAAAGAGTGATCAGTGTGCGAGCTGTGATATCATGAATGGGGTAGCAAAACAACATGGGATGTTCCTTCATTGTAAATGCAGGTTTTCCTTTATTGTAAATGCGGAATTCCCATATATGTGAAAAAATGTATTCCATAGTGCACACATACCAAGCAGAATGTTTCAGCCTGTGGCTGGTTGTGGTCTGGATGTGGTAGAGCCATTCAACTGGGCTACAGTTTAACTGGTATAGCTGGTACTGATAGATGCAAGTCATGTCTCTCTTAGTGAATCTCTGCTGTGATTATTCAGTAGGTTCTTTTTCTCCCACTCTTCCATATTATTAAAAATATGGGAATGTCCAGGACAATACCTTTTGTTGTCATTTTCCTTCATTGTAAATGCAGATTTCCCATATATCAGCTGTCAGGAGAGCCAGCGTGGTGTAGTGGTGCACTCTAATCTGTAGAACTGGGTTTGATTCTCTGCTCTGCCACTTGAGCTGAGGAGGCTTATCTTGTGAACCAGATTAGCTTGTGCACTCCAACACATGCCCGCTGGGTGACCCTCTGGAGCAGGTCTGTGGTAGTGTTGTCCACCTACATTAGCAGTACAGTCTGATGACCCTTCATGCTCTTTTGCAGTTCCTCCAGCCATCAAGGAAAAAAAAGGGAGTCATGGCAGGCTACCATTACAGTTGTGAAAGACATTGTCTCATACTGCTGATATTCACTAGTTGTTTTTTTTTTTGGAGGATTATAGGCAATGGCATCTGATGGGTGGTCAGAAATACTCATTGTAAGACGTCTCCAATGTGCGGGAAAAGTTGATATGGAAAGAGCAAATAATGATTTGATTTTTTAACTTTGGTTAAATTTTATAAATTCTCTCTTGCTCTTGTTCTGGTTTTAAGAAAAGACCAACTAAAAACCTGGAATCTTACTCTTGACTGCATATTCAGCCTGCTGTTCTCTTATTCAATTTAATAAAGATGATAACATTTGATACTTATTTGGCAAGCTTAAGCATAAATGATCACACATAGTATGAGAGTTAGGGAGGAAAGCAGGGCTGTTATTAAAAACAAAACACACACACACACACCAGTCCTGTTCCTTTCTCTGCCTGGTATTGCGTATGTGGCCATTAATTCTTGGTCTTTTAATATGAGCATGGCACTTAATGTACTAGGCTGTTGCAATGTATGGAAAACGTGTGTGCATTTCCTTTTGCCATCCCATCTTTCAGCTTAGTCAAAGAATGGGTGCTGTCTTGCACTGTAGGGGGTTCTGCCATGCACAGGTGCTGTGTCTGTCTGGGCAGGATGAAGCTCTACATAAATAACGTTTTGTTTTGTTCCAGATAGCATAGCAACAGTTGCCCCCCTCCCCAGCTACCAAGAAACATGTCTCCTGTGAACCACTTACAGGTTCCAACCTTCCCTTTGATAATTGCTGAATTACAGGGAAAACAAATGTGAGTCTTGGATCTCTGTCAGACTTGATCAGTTGTTTGAAAAAATCTAATAACTAGTAATTCTTTTTTAAAAATGATCAGCACAAATACACAGGTACTAATTAACTTAAAATTACAATATATTGCTTTGGAGCAATAATATTATCTCATTTTGGAGATGTGAATTTCTTCAGCTTCTATGTGAGACCTTTTAATTAATTTAACTATATCAAAACATGCTTAGTCAGAAACTCCAACAGATATGCTCAAAAATCACAAACACAAACATTCTGTTGGGGAGAGGAGGGGTTTTTCACTCTGAGATATGTTATAGATTCTGCTAGCTTGCTACTGCTTTCTAATTCAGTGACAGTATTTCTGAAGTAGGGATATCAGAGTTGCCAATCTCCAGGTGTGACCTGGAGATGTCCTGGAATTTCACCTGATCTCCAGTCTACAGAGATCAGCTCCCTTGGAGAAAGGCTGTTTTGGAGTGTAGACTCAGTGGGATATAAAGCCATAGAGATCCATTCTCTTCTTCAAATCTCTAGGAATGGAAAGTGTCCCTCTCAGTTATATATACATTTTATCTTTTCTAATAATTGTTGGCACTCTCCAAAAATATTGGTAGGAATGGCTTATCATGTTAATTAGATCATAATAAACAAAATCTGAACTCTAAAACATCAAAACATAGGACAAAACAGGTAAATAAAAACAGCAGCAATAGGTCTCTAGATTGGAGAGTAGCTATTATAAGATCATAACTGAGCAAAAGCTTCAGCCATCACAAACATGCCTCTTCTGTGAATAGAGAGCTGGTTATGGCATACTAGTTAGCTAGGTTGAGAAGTGGGGAGAAGGTTTGTGTACCTTTCCAGCCTTGAAACTTCCCTTGGCTCAGTTGCCTGTTCATAATCTAACCTGCCTCACAAGGTTTTTCAGAATAAAACAGAAAAGAGAAAACCTTGAAGGATCCTATCAGCCTAGGTTCTGAAGTCATCAGGAAGGTGTTGCTGTGGAAACTTGCTTTTTCAGAAGTTAGATTAGCAGGCACTGTGGAAAGACTTTCTCACCTGCTGCATTTAGATTCAGAATTCCCTCCTCCAGGTTTGTCTCCTTCCTTGCAGGAATGTATTCCAGAAGGCCTTTGACAGTGGTTAATACTCATGCTGTTTTAGACTCTTAATCTGGCTTTGATTGTGTGATTGCATGTTTTGTTTAATTTTAATTTATTGTGTTCTTGGGCATTTTTATTGTGAGCCACTTTGTATATTTTTATGGAAAAGTAGGTTAAATATTTTCTAAAATAAAACATAAACCTGAGGTCTGAGGTCCTTGGGTAGAGGACAGGATGAACATATGATGGTGTATAATTGGGTCATAGCAGGTGTGTGTTCAAGAGCAACAGGTGGATAAACACTACTTGTTTCTAATGCATGAGGAAGCTGTATGTAAGTGAAAAGCCAGTTCTTGGTAGCCATGAGCATAATGGCCTTCTGTGTGTAACCTAGCAAATCCCTGGCTACATAAAACTCTATTGGAGACTTGGGGGGAAATTTAAAATCTGTAAAGTGGCAGTACCCTGTGGCTTGCTAAACCAATGTGAAATTGCTTCAACAAGATAATAACGTTCATGGTAAAAAAAATAATAATATGAATGCAACAACTTTACAGCTACAATTAAAATTACATCATAGTGGCTATGAATATAACTGTTAGGTCTCAAATCTTGAAGCAATAAGACTGTGGCCCCTTCCGCACATGCAAAATAATGTGTTTTCAAACCACTTTCACAACTGTTTGCAAGTGGATTTTGCCATTCCGCACAGCTTCAAAGAGCACTGAAAGCAGTTTGAAAGTGCTTTATTCTGCATATGCGGAATGAGCCTCTGTAATGTTGATCAGAAGTGTTTATTGATAGGCGTTGAAGCACCCAGCTTGACAAAGCCAACTCTGGCGAACCTGGCTTTTGCTATCCCTCTTGTTCCAACGTCAGCCCTCCTTCCCATTTTCCCAAGAAATGTGAGAAATAGTTAGTTTGGAACTGAGGTGCCCCAAGCTCGGTGGCAGATAGAGATAGTCACCCCATGAAATAATGGAAACAATCCCAGTTCTCATGAGACCAAAGTGTTAGGGGAGAGAGCCTAGTTATCCACTCAGTCTGTGAAGCCATAAAGTAAAGCTCAAGGAAAGAATGCCTCAGAATGGCAGTGGTAACATATAACAGACTGGCTAATATATCTTATAGCAATTACATTGAGTTAGGAATGCATCTCAATCACCTAGATACAATCTTCCTGACAATAGCACAACTCAGATATACAGGAAAGGCACTTCAGGAAAGGCACTCAGAACAATAACAGATACCAGCAAAGCCTGGTAATAAAAGAAGCGGGGGAAAGTCCAAAATATTAGAAGTGCAGGACTGCTTCTTCCCCCATCTGCTCTTCTGTGGCTGTAGCTGCTGCAGGCCTTTCTCTAACTTGGGCATGTAAGAAATGATCAATTCCCTTAGTCAAGCTCTGGGCCCGCCCTTTCCTACTTCAAGCCGGAATGACTCAGGGTGTTTTAAACCATACTTTGAACCATAACATAACTATCAGCCTAAGAAACGCTTTTGTTATATTAGGGGAAATTCTAATATGACATTTTTCTATTGTTGGGCATATCACATACCTGTAAGGAAATTATTAGCTTCCTCAGTCAATCTTTGGGCCTTCCCACTCTTCTTATAGGCTGGATTGATTGAGGGAGGTGGGCGGATTGGTGGGTTGTTTTTTTTTGGAAAAGCTGATAAATGTGAACTGCAGATGTTAGAATGGGAAGAAATAGAATCCGCAATATTTATAGGCTCTAAAAAGGTTCTCCCCCCCCCCCCCCCAGTGTATACTGGTGAGAAAAATGTATGATAATAATGACAATCAGCTTCTTCATCTTCCTCAACTTAGTTTTGCTCCATATATTTTTATGTGCTTAAAGCAATGTGTGTGCTCAAGTATATCAGCTGATCGTGACTTTATACACCTCTCTTTTTGCTGCAGTAAAGTAATACACACAGCAAGCCAAGGCCCTTGCACAATTAGAGAAGGGGAGTTAATAGTTTTCCATGGTTAATGGCAAAGGAAGAACAAGAAGGTGAAGGAAACTGCTCAGTCAAAGAATAAGTGCAATGAATTTCTGCAATAAAAGCAGGATATCTGCAGTGCTTGAGGAAAAAAAGGTAAATTGTGTAGCAGGTTCTTCAGCCATAATTCAATTAGTACTTTAAGTAGTGTTGGTTGATGCTGTTTGTGCTCAGATTTCTCAAAGAAGCGTACTGGATTGGCTTCATTCCTGGAGTAGACTAGATGCGACTAGTATCCCTGTATGGGTGCTGTGTGGTTTCTGGGCTGTATGGCCGTGTTCTAGCAGCATTCTCTCCTGACGTTTCGCCTGCATCTGTGGCTGGCATCTTCAGAGGATCCTCTGAAGATGCCAGCCACAGATGCAGGTGAAACGTCAGGAGAGAATGCTGCTAGAACACGGCCATACAGCCCGGAAACCACACAGCACCCAAGTGATTCCGACCGTGAAAGCCTTCGACAATACAGTATCCCTGTACGTTTAAACGTGGGACTGTGATAGTGATATAGGGAGATAGATTGTGAAACAACTTTTAGAGCAATAAGAACATGCAAGTGAAATGTATTAAATCCGCCCAGCATTCCTAGAGCTGTTCTTCCCAGGTATGGCCTTGATATGGGTGTGTGGGGTTTTTTTGGTTCTGTTCCTGTTACTTGTTTTCCCTATTGAGGTTAGGATTTCAAACTGTTCTTAACTGCAGATTTTAAATTGCAGCCTGTCATACCCCTTTCCACTGAAAGATCTATGTGCAGTCGTTTGTGACGCGATAGAAGTTAAAATGTTTCCGCTGTTGGAAATAGTCCCGAATTGTTTATTAGCCTTTTGGCTGCTCTCTCTCACCTCCTCAATGGTTACCATGGGTTCCAGTATACACCAGCCGAGTGGTGAAGTTGGAGGTGGAGAGAGAGAGGTGATAGTGGTAAGCACAACAACTGCAAGGCTGGGGAGCATGTACAACCGCTGTAGGGTGCGGAGCAGAACCAGTTATTATATATATTACATAGGCTCATTCCGCACATGCAAAATAATGCACTTTCAAACTGCTTTCAGTGCTCTTTGAAGCTGTGTGGAATAGCAAAATCCACTTGCAAACAGTTGTGAAAGTGGTTTGAAAATGCATTATTTTGCATGTGCGGAAGGAAGAAAAGCTCTTACACCATGAATTTACAACCTCACTGCCCAGCATAATAAGCAACACACAGTCATCATAAGCCTCATTCAGGCATTACATCTGCCTGCCTGTACAAGGAGAACATCTGGGTGTGATACTGCCATTATACTCAATGACCATTTTGTCTGAATGGGACAGCAACTTATACTTCAACTTTGGAATGCACATTCCAGAACGATGATTTTCCTTCTTTCAGACAAACTGTCAGTTGTGTATCAGGAGAATCATGTGCGGTGCTTCCCTCCTCCATACCTTTAGTCAAACTTAGGCCCCTTCTGCACATGCAAAATAATGCGTTTTCAAACCACTTTCACAACTGTTTGCAAGTGGATTTTGCTATTCTGCACAGCTTCAAAGAGCACCGAAAGCAGTTTGAAAGTGCATTATTCTGCATGTGCGGAATGAGCTTTAGCACCTGAATGGGGATATAGTCTAGAGGAAAGGCTCCTCTTAGATAGTGCTGGGAGGTGATAACTGAAAATTATTACCTAGACACTCAGGGAGGTTTTGGACAAAGTGATTAATTTGCTTAGAGTAGTTAAGAAACATCTTATTCCACCTTCCATATTGAAGTACCCTTTCCTGCTGTTCCCATAATGTTTATTCTTTTTAAATTTAATCTCCCCTGATTCCAGTTCCTTAGGACGAAGAAGAAGAGTTTGGATTTATATCCCCCCTTTCTCTCCTGCAGGAGACTCAAAGGGGCTTACAATCTCCTTGTCCTTCCCCCCTCACAACAAACACCCTGTGAGGTAGGTGGGGCTGAGAGAGCTCTGAGAAGCTGTGACTAGCCCAAGGTCACCCAGCTGGCGTGTGTGGGAGTGTACAGGCTAATCTGAATTCCCCAGATAAGCCTCCACAGCTCAGGCGGCAGAGCTGGGAATCAAACCCGGTTCCTCCAGATTAGATATACGAGCTCTTAACCTTCTACGCTACTGCTGCTCACGATAGCTTTTCTTTCAAGAATCTCCACTAACTTAAAAAAAAAAGACAGAAAAGTAACTGCCCTGTTTATTTTTGGCACTGTGGGAATCAGGAGAAACTGCAATGAAACAAAAACGTCTCTACTTGTAATTCAAGAACCTACCATACTGAGGCTTTTTGTGTGTGTTACACTTTGTGCGTTAGCTAGACCTTGCCTACTAGTCATTCCTGCTCCCCTTGTCAGGTTTCTCCAAATAGTTGCTAGACCAGACATTAATCCTTTTGTCGGAAGAATTTCCTCAGTACTTGACTACTGAATCCTTGAGTCAGTTGCTACTTTTGTGCTTAAAAGTTCAATTTCAGTTCAAGCTCAAAGCAACTGAGAGACTTAGGTTCAGTTTCCATTCATCAAAGAAAAAAGAAAAAAACCTCTGAACAGATTTTTGGGGTTCCTTTCCCTATTCTCAGCAGTTCTGATTGCCAACAGCCACTAATCACCATGTGTTTCAACCTGGGAACACTAAGACCATGACTATGTTCAAGTATAGTAGAAATGTGCACTGCGGGAATTCCTGGTTAGTAGCTTTATCTGTTACCCTGAGGTGACACGTTAGCTGTCACGTTGCTATACTATAGAGTGGTAGGATGTTGCAGAGGTTAGGAGGCACTGCAAATGTCTCAGATTTGAAATTCAGATTTTAAAAAATGATCTTTAACCTAGCCTGTTTAATGTGTATACAGCAGCAGTGGCGTAGGAGGTTAAGAGCTCATGTATCTAATCTGGAGGAACCGGGTTTGATTCCCCGCTCTGCCACCTGAGCTGTGGAGGCTTATCTGGGGAATTCAGATTAGCCTGTGCACTCCCACACATGCCAGCTGGGTGACCTTGGGCTAGTCACAGCTCTTCTGAGCTCTCTCAGCCTCACCCACCTCACAGGGTGTTTGTTGTGAGGGGGGAAGGGCAAGGAGATTGTAAGCCCCTTTGAGTCTCCTACAGGAGAGAAAGGGGGGATATAAATCCAAACTCCTCCTCCTCCTCCTCTTCTTCTTTTCTTCTTCTTCTCCTCCTCCTCCTCCTCCTCTTCTTCTTCTCTCCTCCTCCTCCTCCTCCTCCTCCTCCTCTTCTTCTTCTTCTTCTTCTTCTTCTTCTTCTTCTTCTTCTTCTTCTTCTTCTTCTTCTTCTTCTTCTTCTTCTCTTAAAGATCAACATGTTTGCTAGTGGCCAGAGGAGTGAAATCAGCTCTAATAACTAAATCAGAAACAATCGTTCATTTGCCAATGGGCATTTTTAAAGCCAAGATATCCTTGGAGATTAAAATTCAGAGCTTTGTATTTTATGGATTGTGTTCACAAACCTTAATGGATTGCCATACTTAGATATTCATTGCTGTTTCGTTCTTATTGTAAGGCAATTTATTTTAACAGTCAAAACTTTACGTTGGAGAAAGATTGTGCAGAATCAGTCAGGTGTGGCTAGGTACTTTTCTAGAGTCCCCCATTAGTGCTAATTAGGACTATTATTTCTTTTTGTGCTCCTCTTAGATCATGTGTGAACTTATTTCAAGTCACATGGTCTAGTTACCAGTTGTATGTACTGAGGTATAGTGATATATTCATGTGTTCTTCTGGTGGTTAGACTTGAACATTAAACACTCTGAAGCTGAATGAATTGTCTGAAGAGGTGCACTTTGCTGGCATACAAAGGAAAGTGGGAGCAAGAAAAATAAAGCTGCTCTGGGACAAAGCGTCATGATATATTTTTAAAAAGAGTGAAAAGTTCACTAAAGGGTCATTTCAAGTTAGCAGAAGAGTTTGCCCAACCCAGAGAACGGAGACAGTCAGACTAGGGGCAAAAGTAGCAAAGATTAACCTTTAATATGATTGGTGAATACAGCAGTAATTCTAGACCAATGAGAGGCTGTTGCGTGGGCGGGGGAAAGTATCCCTGATATATTGTATAGCTATGTGATATAGAGATAGAGTTGAATCTGAGTTAAGTTCTGTGTGTGTTGAACTTTGTTATAGCTGAAGAGTTCTGAATAGTATAATAGTCTTGTATAGAACAGACTTGTGTAACCTTGCAACTGCTAAAGTAAAAACCTTCCTATGGAAAGAACATCTTGTGTGAAGAGTATCTTTTCCATGAGTACTAGAAGGTTGCAGTGAGTGCAAGAAGACTTCTTATCTTACCAGAGTGACTCCGCTTTAAACTCTGCTGATACAAAGCTGCTCAGCAAGCGGGCCAAGGCAGAGCTGTATCCCAGCTAAGTAAGTGAGGGGTGGGATTGCCTGTGTAGAAGGAGCATGTGTAGGCTTGCCCAGGCTCCTATGCCCTTCCCAGACTGCCTGCTGGGTTGTGGGGCCTCCTCCTTTCAGTGCTCCTGGTCTTAGGTTGCAAATGCAGTCCTCAGGTGAGTCTCTGGGACCATTGCTTCTGGAACTGGCCAACCAAGTAAGAGCAGCATCACTGAGGCTCTTCACCTAGTCCAGTTTTCCAGAAGGACACAGTTGCTGATGATACTGAAAACCAGTAATAGGTCTGGGAGAATCAGTGTGGATAGTTTCCTCCCATCACCCACTGAAGATGGTCGGTCAGCGTTTCCATTTTAAACTCTGGTTCATATCTGAATGAATGGATCTAGTTACATATATTAGATACCTGTATTGATAAAGTTCCATTGCCTGCTGTTATGTCCCCCTTTCCCCTTGTTCAGTTGATGTGAATCTGCTTCATAGAGAATGTTGGGTTGTATCTAGTTAAGAGTAAACTTTTCTGTTCTATAAACCCAGCTGCTGTTTTTGTTGGGTCTTGTTAATGTCTTCTGGCTGAAATAGTAGAGGTGGTGGTTCTGTTATATCATAGAATGTGCAAGTGAATTAACTGTGATTCAAAAACGATTTGGAACTCCTTATGGTCTCAGATTAAGAAGAGGGTAGAGTAAATTACTGGGCATTTCTAAATGGAAAATAATTGTGGACCCTCCATTGTGTGAGAGGCAGAGCCTTTCACTCTTGCAGGGTGCATTTTGGCCTCCTTACCTCTCCCTTCATGCAAGCAGCTATGTGCTAATATAACCGAGGAACTAGTTGGTTTAGCCCAGAAGGGGCAGAGTTCAGGGAAGAGAGGTTAGCTCCAGAGAGTGTCTGCTGTAGAGATGAATGAAATTTCCTGGGATTTTATCACCTTGTATGTTGAAAAATTAATTGTTAGAGGAGAGGATTGTATTTAGCATGACTTATATTATTTCTGGACACATATTGCTATTGCAGGGCTTTGTTTCTGAAGATGAAGGTTGTAGGCTTGGTTCCTGTGATTACTAGTTTGTCCCTTTTAACAAGAGGAACACATTGGAAAAATCTGGGGTTTGATGGCCAGAGAAGTTAGATTTGGCCCACTGCTCAGTTGCTGTAAGCAAGAATCAGTTGCTTAACTGTGGATTAATAGACCTTGTCAGTTGCAGATTTCTGTTCTCTGCTACACTTACGTGTTCAGTTTTATTAATCTTGTTGTGCTGATCTGTATGTTGGATAATTTTGATTTGTAGGAATTTTAACTCCTGCATGTTTTGCCCCCGATTTAACCCCATGAAACTCACACAGGCACAGGATATACTAAATTTCCCTCTCAACTTCAAATTGTACTATTGTTTTAATCTTTAATATTTTGCTTGAAATTCTTACAATTATTGCACTTGTTTTGATTCTTTGTTCTGTTTTTTATTGTTTCAGAGGGGAACACATTTCTGCTTCTAATTCTTTTGTATTCCACCAAATGAAAATCATGAAATTATCAGCAATTGTATTCTTGTCTCAAGAGAGCTCCACTGCCAGATTTGTGGCAGAAAGCATTCTTGTTCTAGAGGCAATTAAAATTCCTATTTGTAGTGGAACAGGGAATTTTATGCGCTTTCCCCTGATGGGGAGTTCTCCCTACATCTGTATGCTCAATTTTTTGTTTTAAAAATAGACTCCCCCATATACTTTTTTAAACACATGAGTGGGAGATTGCTTATCTTTCCTCCTTATTGAAACTAACAGCAGGAAGAAGAAGAAGAGTTTGAATTTATATCCCCCTTTCTCTCCTGTAGGAGACTCAAAGGGGCTTACAATCTCTTTGCCCTTCCCCCCTCACAACAAACTTCCTGTGAGGTAGGTGGGGCTGAGAGAGCTCCGAAAAGCTGTGACTAGCCCAAGGTCACCCAACTGGCGTGTGTGGGAGTGTACAGGCTAATCTGAATTCCCCAGAGAAGCCTCCACAGCTCAGGCGGCAGAGCTGGGAATCAAACCCGGTTCCTCCAGATTAGATACACGAGCTCTTAACCTCCTACGCCACTGCTGCTCCTTTGTATTGCGGGAGGGGAAAGCACAGCTGGTTACTGATAGTGATTTTCAATGAAATTTCACATTTTGAAAGACCTCAAATTATGTTCCAGTGTCTTTCATATGGAGAAATTATCTGATATTTCTTCATATTCAACCTCTCTGTGATTGCATGTATTAACTTCTATATATGCCCTTTCCTGCTCTCCGCTGCCCTTTCTGATAGCTAGTGGAAAGAAAACTTTTTTGACTCTCATGTCTGTGGTGGCTGGATTACCATTTAATTGCAAGGCTGCCAGCAGCTATAAGAAACTTTGCCTAGATCGTATAACCAGACATACTGCCTCTGTAAAATGAAAAAGTTCTCTGAACCAAATGTTGTGAAATAGTGAGTCAATCCTGTTCTCTGGGCTCACTGGCAAACTGTATTAGTTGGACAGCATCCCAATCAGGTGCATTTCTGCTGAGCTACTCTTGCCTGTCCCAGGTCAGGTGCCAGTGAGATCTGCGGCATCTGCTTGCCTCCCAGCTTGCCCTCCCTGCTGGTCTAAGTGCCACTTACACTAGTGGGGTGGGCAAATATGCTGGTGTTGGGCTGTGCTGACTCCAAGAGCCCATTCAGCCTCTCCATAGGATTGGGAGGTAGGAGTTCAAAGGACATTAGTTACTTCTTTCTTGGGAAGGCTTGTAAGGATTTATCTAAAGCTATACCAAAATAATATCAAATATTTGTGAGCAAATTTGTTATTCTAACCATGCCCTATTTTCACACTATATTTGTTATTCCAAGCCATATGCCACATTCACACACAATTTTCATCTGTAGTGTAGATTCATTCACATTTTTTTTCTACTAAGGTTCAACAAGTAAAAAGGTTAACCAATTTCTTAGTAATTTGCAAAACTAAATTGATTTGTAGAGTTTAAATTGGGCTTGTAGTAGGTTTGAGATAATTTTTCCTGTTAATACATCACTGAAGACTTTAAAAAGAAAATCTAAGCCTAAATATATAATTGGATTTGAAAAAAGAGAACTAGTTTTCAACAAACACAATCACTTGACTGGCTAATTCACTGGAACCTTTCCCATATTTCATGATGAACATGAACTTTTCGGGATTCAGGGAAGTTTAACTGTAACCAATTGGCCACAAATTGCTTCCTTATGTAGCAGTTAAACCAACAGAATAAATAAACACATACAAAAGGCCATTTCTCCAGATATTCCTTCCAATTATAGATATTTTAATGTCATCACATGGTTTTACTCTAATGTGAAGAACCTTAAATTCACTGAAGGGACTGAACTGTGAAGACACCCTTGCAAACAGGATTAGATTTCTGTAGAGCACCTGTTTAAGTTTGAATTTATACTTTTGTATCTTGATCATCTTTTCAAGCCAGTTAGAATGTGTCTTTGTTTGTGTAAATGCTCATAGGCATCCACTGGAAGCAAGACAGGAAAACTGGGAGAAGACGAAAGCAAATAGAAATTATACCCCAGTAGGTGTTCAGTATCAGTCTACCAGCTATGCAGAAGGTGGTAGCAAAGGTGTAGCATAGAATTTGGCAGGACAGATTAGTGGGAGGTAGACATACAAAAGCAACAACTTCTCCCCTCCCAGCAATATGTAGTTAACTCTAATCAGCCAGACTCTTGGGATGGGGTTTGATGGAATAGGTAGAAAGACCAGGATTTGCTTTTCCTCTAGAAACCAACACTTTCCCCAGTACCTATATGTTATACTGCAAAGGTGCGTTAACAGCGAGATCTAGTCGAGATTAAATGTTCCTATCAGAGTGGGTACTAACATACGATAATAAATCTATATATGAATCCTAACTGATTGATTCTCCAATACAATTAGTTTTAATTCCAATATTGCAGAATCCACCTCATTTTTTAATTTACTTTTTGTGTGTGTACCCAAGTAAAAGCCTGTGTTTAATCAAAACAATATTCCTTTGCTTTACATGGTATGCATTGCCTTAATTATGCATTGTCCTTCTTGAATTATCTTACAAATGCTTCCCTATATGCTTAATTCCACTCTGTCCTCTCAGTATGTTTCCTGTATGTACATCTAGCTGTAGTTTCCATATTTCTTTACCTCTTTTGTCATGTTTTTGTTCTCTATTATGGCCTCCCTGATGAGGTTAGAAAGACTCCCACTCATGGTTTTCTGCTACCCCATATGGTAAGTAGGACTATATTGTAGTGCAAGGTTCAGAAACTTGCTTTCGTTGTGGAATAGGGACTGTGATCTGCACTACTGTATGGCTACCTTCCCACCACGCCTGAAGCCTGGGTGGAAGTCAACTAATGTTGACTCCACCCCTGGAAACACTCTGGTCCACCCCTAAGCTGGTGTCTGATTTGCTCCACAGTGACTACAATTTCTGAGTTTTGCTACCACAGAATTGAGGGGCAATTGGACACTGTTGTGTTTGCTCCCTGCACCAGTAGCTGTCTCCTTGTCCAGACCAGTTCAGGACTTCATGGCCCCCCAGGTCTGGGATTGGTGCATGAAAAAGGAGAAACACAGGCCCCTTCCACACATGCAGAATAATGCACTTTCAAGCCAATTTTAATGCACTTTGCAGCTGTGCGGAATAGCAAAATCCACTTGCAAACAATTGTGAAAGTGGATTGAAAGTGCATTATTCTGGATGTGCGGAAGGGGCCTCAGTGGTAGAGTATCTGCGGAAGGGGCCACAGATATCTTTTTTGGGCCAAGCCTTGGGTTAATGACCAAGTTAGGGGATTGGAAGTTCAGACATTATCTTCCTAAGGCATGTGAGAATGTACACTAACTCCTTGCAGGGTTGGGAGAAAAATTCAAATAATCCATCCATGGGAGAAAGCTTCTTTTTTCCAGAACGTTCTGTTGAAGCTATAGTGGGAGCTTGGAATATGAAATTTTCGGAGGCTATAGACAGGCTATTCCCCAGCATCCTCTCCCCCTTTTATCTATCTTTTTAAATCTAGATGTCTAGAGCATCATTTGTGGAAAATGTAAATCAAATGTGATACATTGTAGAATCTGATATAGAACTATTTGAAAACCTATTAGATAGCAGCGATGGCAACAAAAATATTTTCTGCTACTATTGAATTAACTAGTGCGCATGTAGTTGTTTAGGGTATTTAGGTTTTTGTTTACTCCTCAAATGAAGTCTCTAAACTTTCTGGAATGGATTATCAACTTTGACGGTTCTGTGAAATTTTTTGCTGATAAAAAATCTCGCAGATTTGTTCTGACTGGGATGCCGATTGTAATATAGTTCATGCCGTAGAGGTGTCTGGTGCACCATCTGGTCCATTTATGAATAATTTCAAGTTGGTCTCCTTGATGGATGTTGACAGGATCTTGGGTGTTGTGAGGGCCACCATGTGTTCTCTTGATTCTTGTCCATATTGGTTATTGAAATCCAAGGAGCATATTAACAACTGTTAATGTCTAATTTTTTTCCACCAAACAGGGTTCTTTCAGTAGCTGGCAGATAGCTTCCACTTTCAGTGACCAGGAAATACTTTTTGTGTCAACAATTGATTTTTAGCAATAAGGCCAATTATTGTCCAGTTTCTAAACAGCATGGTGCAGTGGTTAGAGTGTCAGACTACGGATCAGAAGACTTAGGTTCCAATTTCCACTCTCTGGGAGAGAGTGTCTCTCTGTGTCAGTCTAACCTACCACATGGGGCGGTAGTTGTCAGGATAAAATTGAGACAGGGAGACGAATGCTGTAAACCATTTTGGGTACCCAGTGAGGATAAAAGAGCGGTGTCAATAAATGAATGAGTAATCCACCTTTTTGAGGTTGTGGTCACAGAGTGATCCCATACTTTCCTGAATGATACATCTGCCCTTGACCTTTTTCCGAGACTTCTGGTTTGGCTATAAGATGGAAATATGCAAGTTTAATTTCCAAGCATACATTCTCTCTCTCTCTCTCTGAGTTAGAGGAAGAAGTTAAAAGAAGTACACTGGTTTGTTTTAAATCCTTTTTCACTGATCAGAAGCAAAGAGTTGCTGTTGGAGTTTCAATGTCAGCTGTGAGATATCTGTGGGGTTTCACAAGGTTACGTTTTGTTGTCTATACTTTTACTTTATATGAAAGGCTCCTGGGAAAGATTGCCCACAATTTTAGTGTTGGGCACCATCAGTTTGCTGATTATATTCTGCAACACATTAAAAATTGGAACAGATGCCACAAAACTATACGAGAAACTGCACCAGTATTTAAACCATTTAGCACCTGGAATTGATGAGGTTCTGTAAATTGGCTGCAGCATTTGAACATTTTTCAGTCCCAGTAGGGTGAACAGTCTACCTTCCTAATGCCGCGACCCTTGCATACAGTTCCTCATGTTGTGGTGACCCCCAACCCTAACATTTATCCATTTTACAGATGGAGAACACTAATGCAGAGAGTCTTAGGCGACCCCTGTGAAAGGGTCATTCGACCCCCAAAGGGGTCACGACCCATAGGTTGAGAACCACTTGTCTAGCTGATCTCTCTCAGCTGAATACTGAGACCTTCTGATCTCTTTGTTTGAACTTTGGCTGGCTCCCATACTTGGCTTTTTTTTCTCTTTTTTCCAGACATGCCTTTTCTAACTCCATATCAGAAATGGAAATAGAAATATGTCATTCTGTAAAGGAAAACTGGAACAGAAAATTTGCATGAGCTAATAGCATAACTAATCCTGCAAAATAATTAAAGTACAAGCCCATCTACTAGTTATGAAAAGTAAACGTTGCTGCTAAAGTAGTATGATTATATTTTTCTGTGCAAAGAGATGGTGCAGCAGAGATGGTGTAGCAGATGACAGTATAGAAAGGAATTTTGGTTTTTGCGACTTTATTTTTGGCTTTAAGTGAAAATGTCTTTATCTATTATTGTAAGCCAGCTTGAACCATGAGAAAAGGTGAGATATGAATGTAAATAAATAAATAAATAAATAAATAAATGTCACTGTCTAAGGGGGCTCCAGCAGCTATGATGCAGGCTGAATTAGGAATGGCTTCTATAAGATGTTGCTCTGCTGAAATATTGGAAAAAATAAAGTAATACCATTACCAATTTACCATCTAATCAAAGCATTGGTATGAGATGAAGTGACCTAGATAGTCCATTTTGATAACATCTTTGATTGTACAATGTAACGGATGGTTCTTTAGATTGCCCTATACCTGGATTTACGATTCGTGAGTGGTTAGTTTTAGTTTAGTTTATTTACAGTCAGTGACCAACATGGAATAAATGAACACTATAAAAAGACATCACAACCAAAACAGATAACTTAATTAATTCCAATAATGCAATTAAAACAACATCTATACCTATATCAATCATGCTGTCTTAAAATCCTTTTTCTTATCTTGCAAGCCATTGTACCAAATTTAGTCACTTTATGTGTTATATCAGTCTTTTTATCAGAAACCAAGAGTGTCAAATAGAATTATTTGGTTTGTCCTGGGTGTTTTGAAAGTCTCAACCTTGGTATCTCTTATTTCTAAGGATTCCAGAGGTTTGGGTAGTATAACTGAGGCGGTGTCTCAGTATCAATATGGATAGCAATGTGCCCATCTAGTTTTGAAGACACTATCTCCTATTATGAAAATTTGAGCACTGTGTTTATTGAAAATAAACAAATTATTAAATTATTGTTGCTGACACTATTAAAAACCTTATTGTTACTGGTGTTTCTTACTAACAGCCCCATCCAGCTCACGAATGGCTTGAGGGAGCAGCATGGCCTTGCACTGGTGTGTTTGCCCTCTCCAGGGTCTTTACCCTGCTGGGGGAGGTAGATGTACTAATGACTGACCACCTCCGAGTTGCAGTGGGGCTGTGCTGGCCTCTTGATCAGATGCCGTGGGTGGGGCATTCCTGGGGGCAAAGCTGACATTAGTGCAGCACTCCATCCCTTTGGGTGGGGCTGCTGAGCCTTTATGTGGCTGAAATGTTAGGAACAAAAATTACCAGACCCCAGCCACACAGCCCAGAAAACGCACAACAGTCATTTGTGTGCGATACTTGAGCAAGAGGTCATATATGAACATTTCAATAAAAGCAAAAGGAAACTTTAAACACCATAAAGGTGCAGTAATATCTAGAAAAATAATTTTATATTAAAAACAATTTCAGGCCTTCCCCACTATGCTCGATTTATGAATATAAATATTTAAAATAGGTATGAATAGATATGGTAGAAATTAGAAATTGTTTAGAATCACAGGAAAGAAATACTGGGGTTTTAATACGCTTCCCACTTGTACATTCTTGTTGTGAAGATCTGTTTGTGTCTGAAAAAAAGAGAGTCTGATAGGTGTTTGTGGCAAGTGCAACAGAACTGAGGCAATTGTTTCTTCCTTCTTTTCTTCCATTCTGTATTTTACAAAATGAGAGGTGATTAAAATCGTGTGGATTTCCATACTTTAAAAAATTATCATATGAAGTCATACCTGAATGCAAATGCATTTCCTGTGAGCAGAGCATGCCCAGACTTTGGTTTCTAAAAAGAGTGGTCAGTGACAGAAGCCTGCTGACCTCATCAACCTTTTATCAGTGGCGTAGTGGCTAAGAGCAGTGGCTAAGAGCAGCAGTGGCGTAGTGTCTGAGAGCAGCAGTGGTGTAGTGGCTAAGAGCAGTGGCTAAGAGCAGCAGTGGCGTAGTGCCTGAGAGCAGCAGTGACGTAGTGGCTAAGAGCAGTGGCTAAGAGCAGGTGCACTGTGATCTAGAGGAACCGGGTTTGATTCCCAGCTCTGCCGCTTGAGTTGTGGAGGCTTATCTGAGGAATTCAGATTAGCCTGTACACTCCCACACATGCCAGCTGGGTGACCTTGGGCTAGTCACAGCTTCTCCGAGCTCTCTCAGCCCCACCCACCTCACAGGGTGTTGTTGTGAGGGGGGAAGGGCAAGGAGATTGTAAGCCCCTTTGAGTCTCCTACAGGAGAGAAAGGGGGGATATAAATCCAAACTCCTCCTCCTCCTCCTCCTCCTCTTCTTCTTCTTCTTCTTCTTCTCTGAACCCACATATAAAAGGGCTAGTGGTAGATGCTCAGGGGAGAGAAGGGCAATCTGTATGTCTTCATACCTCAATGTTTGTCGCATTTTGTAGGGCTGAGCCTGAAAATTTAAAAATACCTGCTGGGGTTAGTCCTCACCCTAATGCAAACCAGAATACGCTGTATTTTGAAATATAGTTCACTCCAAGAAATATATTTTCTATTTGTCAAATGGATAAAGCATTGTTTTCTAGACTGTTCTTTTTTAGTTCTGGTATATGTGAGTTTGTATTGTGGTATTGCGTCACAACATAAAGTTACTTCTGGAAGCCTGCTGTAATGTGAATCTGAAACTCCTTGTGTGAGCTAATGCTGAAATTAAAGTTAAGTATTGTAATGCTGTTTGTAATTTTAATAGCTATGGAATGAAACAGAATGTTCAAAAACGGAATCCTTATTTTCTTATCTGTTTTCCAAACTTTAAGGTACCCGTTATTAGTAATTAATAATGTGTTTTCTCTATAATTAGGACAAACGTTGTTGTGAATATAAATAATTAGAAAATATGTCTCATCGCCCATCTCCAATTTGTGAATTTATTTAAATCAATGTTTTTGTGTGTGATGTACATACACACATACACACACACAACGATTGTTTATATATATACAACTATTAGAGAGCTTGATGTGGTGCCTGATTTGAGGTTAGTAATGTAATTCTTTAGGACCATTGAGGAAGAAAGGTGCTGCAGAGGGGAGTTAAAGTTTTTTTCCCCCATTAACATACCCTAATATGGGAAAGAGCAAAAGCCTGAACTTGTCACAGAAAATAACAGGCATTATCCTAAAGGACATTGATGGGTTATACAATATGCTTTAAGCTTGTGTGTTCCGAGACCTTGGGTGGGGGTATCCTGTGTTGCAATGGACATATAGTACATGGAGATCTTGCTGTGATACAACTACTTACATTTGTATAAATACAGAATGGATTACCAGGGTCACAATGAGAGTGTAAAAGCTTCTGTGTGAATGGTCTGACAAGCAGTCAGGTTTTCTCTGACAGATGAAAAAACCTGATCTCCCCCCCCCCCACACACACACACCCCACACACACACCCTCCGCCAGTAACCATGCCCCTGGAGACTCTAAGAAATTAGAAATTTTTGCACTTCCTGGCAGTTTCTCTTTTTTAAAAAATTGGGCTAATCTAAATATGCCTTACAGAATTTAGGCAGGCATCTTTTGGTCATTTGTTCATTTTTACAGTCTACCTTCCCTGCTGAGATTCAAAACAGATTACAATGTTTAGCAGTACAATAAATTACCATTAATTGTACCACTAAATGTAGTAATCTGCCTTGAATCTCGGCAAGAAAGCTAGACTATGAAAAATTAACAAATGACCACACATACACACAAAAGGTAAACTAAATTCAAATATTTTTCTCTCTCCCAAAGAACATGTGCCACTTCTTGAATAAGCAGTACCATGCAAGTGGCTGTATTACATATAGTATAGTACTTGCATCAGTTTAAGAATAATGTTACACAGAGGCGTACAGAGTCCAAACGGCACCTGGAAACAAAGCCTCCTCCAGATGCCCCCCCCAGGAGCCCCCCCATCCTGCAGCAGGGAGCCTGGAATGCCCTGGCCCTGCCCACCTGCAGAGTTGGGCCTACCCTCAGCACCACCCCCTGGCCTGCCTGGAAATCCAGGACGTGGCCTCGTCCCATTACTTTTAGCAGGCCCAGTCCTGCCTTGAACTCTGTTTTCAAGTTATGGTGAGCATTTCATCAATAACTTGAAAAGATAGTCCAAGGTAGGACCAGGCCTGCTAAAAGCAGGGGGATGGGGCCACGTTCCTGGTCTCCAATGTCAGTTTTCAAGTTATGGTGATCATTTCAACAACATATCCATGAACCTTTACTAAATATGCAAATTGCTAAATATTGCAAATATGCAAATTGTTTCTCGGTTCCATGCCTCCATCGGAGAGGCTGACTCTCTGGTTACTGTTCATCTGGTGGGTTAACTAAGCAATGACTCATGTCATGTACTCAGAAACTAGTTCAATGTGACTGGAATGATCCCAAAAATGCCACGAGGAAGTGTTTTTCATTAAATTTAGGTATTAATGCTGTTAATGCTCTTTTACCTTTGCATTTCTATATATTAACAGTCCCTAACTTGAGACGAGCATATATCATTGCATGCTGCAATGTACTCCCAACAGCTGAGATGAAGGGCCATTATTCACAAACTCCTTCAAACCAAAAATTCTGTGACTTGTCAAATGAATGTACTCGATTCATCTGCTCATGTGTTTTCTGACTGTCCTAAATATGAAGCAGAAAGGAAAAAGTTTATGACCAAATGAATAGCTTAATTTGCCCCCTTTCTTGATGTTGTAAAATTAAGATTGCTTCTTAATAGTCTAAATGAAAACTGTATAGTAGATGTGGCAAAATTCTGTTTTGCGTTTTCTATTGAAGTTTTTAAAAATGGGTGCATGGCCTATGGTCTGTTAAACTCAAACTATGAACTGCATGTTTGCTTTTGTATAGCTTTGGTCCCAGAAGATCTTCCATGTTGTATTCTGTTCTGACCTTTGTACATAAAGCCCAGAAATAAATGTCTTGCTGAGATCTTAAAAGATATAAATTCTTCTTCTGTGGTAGAGACACTAATTTTTCCACTTTCCAATTTTGGCCAGTATGTCTCTTACAGAGTGCCAACTAAGAAAACACAGGCTAGAATTATGTCTAAAGGCTGAAGTATTTTATTTGTACATAAGAAAGGTGCTCACGTGTTTTTGTTGGACCTTATATGCTTTTAACTTTATAATGTTATTGTTATTGCTGCAGCTTATCTATGTTTTCTGTTGTGTCCTAATGGTAATGGCCTTGCTACCTCCAAACAGTAAATGCTACCTACCTGTTACCTTGCCTGAGCTGCATATCCCAGGCTAAGCAAATCTGGTCTGATCTCAGAAGCTAAGCAGGGTCAGCCCTGGTTAATATTTGGATGGGATGGGAGACGTTTAAGGAATACCAGGTCATGACATGGAAGCAAGCAGTGGCAAATGACCTCTGAATGTCCCTGTAGGGATCATCATAAGTCAGCTGTGATTTCATAGCAAAAAAAAAACAAAAATAGAAGTCTGTTATCTATGATATATAATAGTGTGGACTGTTTTGTAGACTACTGCATACATACTTGCAGAAAGAGGTTAAAACATCTATTTGCCTCCTTTTAATAATTTTATGGATCCAACCCTATGGGTATAGTCTGTGCCCCATTGAAGCGAATGCAAAAACTGTTGCTGATTTCAATGATAACGGATTGCATTTTCTGCCCTTTGTAGAGCAGAACAGAGCAAAAGGTTATTCTGTTTTAAGGTGTGTTTGCACCAGATAATGTTCACGGAATTTGTCTCAAAAATAGAAAATGTATCTCTCATATTAGGGCTTTTTGTTTTTTCTGTGTATATTGAGGTGTTTTAAAAAATGAAGCAAAGTTACTTCCAATTGACTCAAAATCCAACCTCAAGAACAGCCTAGTAATCAGAACAAGAGAAAGCGCATGCCGGAGATCTATTAAGAACCATTTTAGATGCCCAAGAATATAATAGACAAACCAAAGGAAAACAGTAAGAATTGGTACATATTTAATACCAGAAATTATGTTCTCCTTTGACATGTTGAGTTGATTATTGCAGATTTGTAGGGCAGTTGATATAACTCTGGGCCAAGCTACAGTTGAATATGATGGATTTGCCTTTTCAATGTGAGCATGCTCCATTCGCATATAAACCAAGGCAAATTTAAACCATCAAGTTTGGTAAATATTAGCTTGGGGGTCCAATTCTATGGGCTCTTACTTCTCTTCCATTTGGGGCCCCATAAGACTGGACTCCTTGACCCAATCAATTTTCTGAATTTTTTTGCACAACCCTATTAGGAGTTGGAAGATTGCCCACAAACAAGTTGGAGGCATTTAGCTTGCCACAAAACAGCTGTGTAATATGATGGAGCCCACCATTAGTTTGAATTCCCTTTCAATCAATAGTATACATCCTGTTTATATTCTGTATTATCTAATGACTCAGCAATAGGTGAATGAGTGTTACAGAACAATCGTACCCCATGGTGTATTCTAAAAGGATATGGGCATCTAGAGCTATTCATTTCTAACTGACAACAAGGAAAGTAGTCCAAACAAAATAAAGAACAGCACAAATATTTGTATAAGAACAGACATAGCTGGAAAATGCTTTGTGAATTAAATAAAACCATAATAGAGTATTTCTTTTACAAAGAATGCTATCAAGACTGTGTCCGTATACTGTTGGATATTGTGCTGACATTGCAGTATAGCATTCATTCACAACTTGATTGTCTTGTCCATGCTAGAAAATGACAGTTATGAGTTATTTCTTTAGTGCAATAATAGCACAATATCCAGCAGTGTCCAGACACTGTCTAGGGAAGGAAGATGAAAAGCGGTTATTTGAATCTTCCTCCAAAACTGTTCTTGAGCCCATATGTTTTCACCTCTAGATGTATCAGAAACACCACTTTAGGAAGCCTTGGTAAAGATAATTTTTTTAAAAGTTCTGTAGTGTTTTTCTTTTATGATATTTATTATTCCTTTTATTTTATTTTATTACGCTTTTATATCACCCCTCCTCTTTTGGGCTCTTTTTCATTTTAGCTGGTGTAAGGCTGAATTGATCTATGTCGCCCTAGATACAGGGTGCTGGAACTGAGGGTTCTTGCCCTCAGTCCCAGTATATATGAGGTGTGTCGGTGGGTGGTTCCCTCTAGTGGCGGGAACTTTGGAGTTTGGAGAAATGAAACTTACAGAGAAACTGCAGGAAATGGAACTGGCGTCCTGACATCTGGCTCTTTTTCATCCATTCCATTATGGCTTCCAGACAATTGTCTAGACTCTAGAGCAACTGGGGCAGCATCTGAATGACTGTCCATCATCAGATACAACTGGGTATCATCAACATATTGATGACAACCTAGTCCGAACCTCCAGATCAGCCTGGCAAGAGAGTGTATATAGATATTAAATGGTGCAAGAATTGCCCCTTGCAGGACCCCCACACACCAGTTCATGATGGGTGGAGGTTCTATGACCAATTTCAACTCTCTGTCCTTGATCATGAAGAAAGGAGGACAACCACTGTAGGGCTGTCCCAGATATCCCCACACAGACAAGGCAGTTGATCAGAATATCATTGTCAACCAAGTCAAACACTGATCTAATAATACTTGCAGGATCAACTCACTTAGTCCAGGTGACTCTGAGGTCATCTATGGGGATGATCAAAGCTATTTCTACCCATGGCCTGCCCAGAAGCCTGATGGAATATGTCCAGGATCAGTTGTTTTCCCAGATGCCTGGAGCTGTTCATCAGCCACAGTCTCAATCACCTTATCTTGGGAAGACAGATTCCACATCAGGCGGAAATTGGCTAGATCAAGAGAATCTTTTAAAGAGCAGTCTCACTATGGCCTCCTTTAAAGCACTGGAGATCATTGCAAAATTAATCCCCACTGTTAATGGTGTGTTGAACAATGTTGAACAACATGGTGTAGGTGTCTGTGGGGGATGCCTGTTAAACAACATGGTGTAGTGGTTAAGAGCAAAAGGACCAAATCTAGAGAACTAGGTTTTGATTCCCCACTCCTCTACACAAGCCACAGAGTTTTATCTGGTGGACCAGATTTGTTTCCCCACTATTATGTTTAGACTGTCTATATATTCTTATGTGATCAAACAATGATAACATCTAGTTTCTCACAGATGACAGTGGAGATGCTTGCTTGGAACTGTTCTACAACAAGGATAATGGGCTGGAACTCCCTTGTGTACACATATAATGAAGGCTTTTTCTATTGGATCTATGTTGCATTCATTACTTTGCAATAGCCAATCCTGATCTACTTTGCAAAAACCAATCTTGATCCTTAAACAAAACAGGGTGTTTATGTTTGTTAAAGATATCCTACCAAAAGCATAACTGTTGTTGACAGTTCAGATAACTCCAGCTGCATCATGTAAAATTGCACAGTGTGTAATAGATAGTATTCTAGTGTTCATGTGTCGCAAGAGACAAGATCATTTGCCCCATCCCTCAGAAACTGATCATCTGGGGACCTTGGGGAAAGGACTGAAACCTGGAATTTTAATCATATTGATTACAAAATTATCATACATTCACAAATTCCCACCAAAAGGAAAATAACCAACTATGACTCAACACTAACAGGTTCCATAATAAAGGATCTGCCCCTGAGCGTAACTATCATAGCATATGGATGCTTTGAAGAAATCTTTAATTAGCTGTGCGTGCATGTACAGGAGACATCAGTTTCTGATAGTGTGTCACTTCCCAGTGATTATGGAAATTGCTGCTGCCTGCTATATTTATGTATAGCTTGGCATGCATAGAGATTATTCTATTTTACCCTGTGCATGTAAGGATCAAATGGGAAATAAGTGATTGAACTGCATATTTTAACCAAGTCTCTAACTTTTTTTTTCATGCAGACTTGTCCTTTGAGGGCAAGGAAGCAGACCAGCTTGTCTGAAATGACACATGGATGGCATATTGCCCACTATAACCTTGCAAAAAACACACCAACCCAGCTGATAATTGACAACAGTTGTAAGAAAAACCAGCTGAGTAGCCAAGTTAGTCCGCTGTGGTCCAACTAACAGACTATAATGGCACCTATCACGATGTATCAGGAATACCCTTAGGGTGTGTATGGAAAGGCACTGGGAAGCCTCCAAAAGTGGGAAAAGAAACTTTCATGGGGAGAGTGCTTCTGCTTACCTCGTTATGCTCAGCCATGAACAACAACAACAACAACAACTTCTTCTTCTTCTTCTTCTTCTTCTTCTTCTTCTTCTTCTTCTTCTTCTTCTTCTTCTTCTTCTTCTTCTTCTTCTTCTTCTTCTTCTTCTTCTTCTTCTTCTTCTTCTTTGTAGGGTTGAATTCAGAATAAAATCACTGCTTATGGTCTGAGGGGTTACTGGAGAACAAACATATCTGAAAGAACTGGTTTTGGTGGGTTTTCCGGGCTGTGTTTCTGTGGTCTGGTCACCAGACCACGGACATGCAGCCTGGAAAAACCACCAAAACCAGTTGAATCCAGCCGTGAAAGCCTTCAACAAAATCTGAAAGAAAATTAAGCCTCTCCTTCTTTCCATGAGTAGTACTGCTAAGCACTTTGAGGGGCACATGCTGAATGCTCAAAGAAACATAGCAACACATTATTTCAGGAAAAAGAAAGAAATGTATTGATAGGCAAAAGTAAAGGGCATGGGCGTGATTGGGAATAAATTCAATTCCAGCTGGGATTCAGCTACCAGGTCCTTTCTACACAGGGACAGGCTTGGATGGTTTCTCTATGGCTGGTGCAGCTGGTGGTAAAGCACAGCAGCAATACGGCTTCCACATTATAAGTTTCTCTGCCTCAGCCCTATAACCACACTAAGAGTTTTTGGAATTTAAAAAATATCAGCAGTAGAATATCATATCACTATAATGCTATACCAATATGTGTGCCAGGTTCTCTGAATTTCCAACTTGTATTAAAAACAGGTGTCTCTGGCCTCTTCCACTGTGATTATATGCCTTTTTAATTATGCCTCTGCAATGGAAGGGGGACTTAAAAAGATGGGAATTCAGAGAATCAGGTACACGTATTGCCATAAAGTTATATCACAATAACAGTGTTCTTGTGCCATTTTTAAAAAATAAAAAGCTCCCCAGAGGCAGCGGGAAGTCAGGGTTAGAGAAAGGACAGGGACAGGATCAGAGAAGATGGTTGCCATGTAGATGGGAAAATCCGAATTTTCCCACTCACACTGCAGTTATCCAGGTTTTACTATGATCTTTCCCAAAACTTAGGAGCACATCAGGTTTGAGAAAGGACAGAGGGCCCTTCCCCACTTACCTTTTCCCGAGGGCTGCTGCCCGCAATTCCGAGCGCGCAGCATCCCTGGCGCGCGCTCGGGCTTCCCCACGACCCCGCGCTCTGCGCGGGGTCATCAAAAGGCGCCCTTTGAAAGAGCGCCAGGGATACCGCGCGCTAAGGGGCGCGACAGCAGCAGCGTCGGGGCGGCTGCGCTGTCGCCGCCCTCTCGAGTGAAGGAAGCGCCGAGAGGACCCCAGCTTCTCTCCCTCGAGTAAGCCCAGCGGGCTTAGGGTAAGTGGGGAAGGGCCCAGAGATTACCTGGGGAAACCACAATATGTGCAGGAATGCATCACAATGCTGTGGCGAAGCAGGAAAATAAATCCTGCTTCCAAAAAAACATTGAACCTAGCAGATAACCAGTGTGGAAACAGCCATAGGTAAAATACAAAAGCAAAATGAAATAAAAACACAAACTAGCTACCAGTATGCGCACGCACGCACGCACACACACACACACACACACACACACACACACACGTGTTCTTGGGCCTTTCGGCGGGACATACATATTTGGGGGGGGGGGAGCTCGTAGAGGCATCATGGCATCTTGTGACACAAGCAGTTCTATTCTGAACCTTAAAAGTGGGGATTTTAGTAGGGTTGCCAGCCATCTGTGGCAATCCCAATATGCTTTTATTTGGTGAGGGAGATTTTAGGGTGAGGGATGTCCATTATCACCAACAGCATCTTGAAGGCTAACAAAGATATTGTGGTATAAATTACAGCCCACGTTTTAAGATACATGTAGTATGGTTGTTGTTGATAGCCTGATTGTAAACAGAAGTTGATATCGTCTTCATGCATCAGGTAGTAATGTGTTCTGGTTCAAGTAAGCTTGTGCCACAAATATGTTCATTAGTCTTTAAAGTGCCACAGACTCTTTGTTGTTTTAGTTGTACAAAGCTAATGCTCGCTTCTAACAGAACCCTGGCGGATTACAATTTAATAAATAGGGCAGAAGAGATGATTAGTGAGAAAAAAGTGCAGAATACTGAATGATTTGGTCAAGGTCAGTCTGTAAGTTATGATCACAACTAAGCAGTTAAACCGTAGTTAGTGTTTTTCCATATTAGTTACAGAAGAGAAATCCCTGAATATTCTCGTGTACTTTTGGAACTCCATAGATAAAGTGTTAACGTTAAAGTAATTCAGTCCTTGATTAATTATGTCTGTTTATTAATTAGGACTGTATTTACCATTAGGATATTTTGATAATCCGTAATTTCTCCCTCTATCTGAGCTCTCCAGAGAAGAGCTCTCTTCTCAGGCCTAGTAGTACGCCAGCTAATTCCAGGTTGAGAGGTTTCTGACTATTTAGAGGTGGAGGAAGGCACAGTTTGGAAGGGGGTGGGAACTCAGTGAGGATGTGATACCATAGACTCCACCTTATGAAGCTGCCATTTTTTTCTAGGCAAGTAATCTTGGTTGGCTGGAGATCAGTTGTAATTCTAGGAGAGAACTTCCCATCACTATCAAATGGCAACTCTATCAAATGTTTTTCAAGTTGTTTTGAAAACTTTTAACATTCTTGAAAACAGAATGAGGGGATCAATAAAGATAGACAAGCTTCCTCTGAAAGTGAACTTGTCATTTTTTAATGATCTTCCTAGGTGGTGTATAGTAACACATAGTGAGTGTTCATAGATCACATGTTTGTGTCAGATAGGGTAATATCAAGACTTATGAGGCATCTAAGGCCTCAGCCTTTATTTTAAACTATTTTCCAGAATCCAGCATACTAACATTCCCTGGCAAATGTGATGGATTACACAGCAAACATGTGAATATGGAAGGATTATTCAAGGGTAAAAAGCTTTACAAACCATCACTATACACTTACATTCTCTTCGGCTAGTCTTATGCTGATTTGTTTCTCCCAGTTGTACAAAACAGTGCTCTTGCAGAATTACAAAACAGAGAGATTTTCTTATGAGTGCTGCACATGCATGGAGAAAAGTGACACTTTCCAAACTTCTGTTAAGAGTAGCGGGGCTCTGTCCCACATTTAAGATGGCAATCCTGCCTTATGGATATGTTTCCAAATCTCTCTGTTTCACTGAAGGCGTAATTGCCTCTGTGTGTAGGCCTGAACTAAGCTGAATATATGAATACACCTAAAATTTGACCGGCAGGGAAAAAAAGTTTGTTGCTGGCTGCTTTGAATTATCTTTAAAGACAAAATAGCAAATACTTCTGAGCTACAAAATAGAATTAAAAGTTTAAGGTGGCTATGAATTTTGCTGATTTTTGCAGACAGCTCTGATAGAATTCTGGGCCTTTTGGCTATTCTTAAATGATAAAAGATCCATTTGCTGCATATTCAAGCACTGTCTAGATTTCCAGACTAGCATGGCTAGACTGTTGTTTTGTTCCAGGAAGCTGGATCTTATCATTCTATACTCTGCCATCTTCAGTGACTTTTTTTATCGATCTCCCAGTCCAATCTGATTTCTCTTCTCATCCAAGATTTGTGACATTTGTTCATCTCTACCATTCTGATCTTTTGTCCACTTCCTTCCTTGATAATTTGCTCAGCTTCCTCTTTTCTCTTTCCACTCTTCCTACATGTGCTTGCTATATAGGGTAGTTCACTTATGCTGCCCCCATCTATAACTTGCTCACTTGCTCTGATTCCCCCCAATGTTAGGTTCCTAAAAACGTGCTATACAATTCTGTTAAGCTGCTCTGTTGTGTGCCGATTCTGTCCTGTTGATTTAGACAGAGCTAAAATTGGTTCAAATCCAGGCCCTGCTGTTTAAGTGAATTGTGAATTTGAGGCAGACTGAGAATCCCCTCCTCTTGGATCTTGACTTCAGACCCTCCTGTGCACTTTACCCTATGACCAACAGCAAACATTCTTCACTTAACTTCTTTTCTATTCCACCAATTCTTCCTGTTCCTCTTCTCTGATTTTTCCTCAGACTCTCACAATGACTTTGTCATTGATTTGTCCTGCATCTTAAAAAAATCTTGTCTAATTTTATGGATTAAGATTCTCATTTCAAACCAATAAAACTACTCTACAGTGATTCTGTATAGTGAACATGGTTTGAAACTCAGGGTTTTTTAGAACTGATTTTATGGCTATTCCTTTATCCATGTAATGCTGGGATTTGTATGAAAAAGATGAACCAAATATAGACGGCTTCTCTGAATTCAGGTATCAATGTTTTTCCCCACCCCATTTATAGGGTTATAGGGTAGATAAAGATTATAATATCTTGCCAACTTAACCCATATTTAAACACTTTATGGGATACATTTTCAGTTCAGCACAAATATTAATTAAAGGGGCTGTGATTGAAATTCACTCCATTGGCTTGCAAAAGCTGTAATAAACTGAGGTGCTATGAGCCTCCCACAAAAGATTTTTGCCATGTGCAAATAAGTGTGCTAATTAGCATGTAATCCTCTGGGTGGTGAGGTCTGCAGCAGGCTTGAGGAAGCTGGCTTGGTTTGGAGCTTGGCTGTTAGAGGAGATAAGAGCAACAGGAGGGACCTTGGCAACGGAGAGCACCTGGAAACATCCATATGGCCTTCTGCCATCTTTGTATTTGAAACAACACCTCAGGTATGTTTGGATTTTAATATTAAAGAGCTAGGAATCAGAATTGTTATTCAGATGCCTGAATAGTGTTTGTTTATATTAATTTGAAGAGACTCTAAGTTTGCATTAAGTTGTATGTTTGAAATACAAATTATAAACTTAAATTAAAACAGCATACTACTATGTAGTCTGATTCATGTTTCACAACATACATTTTCTGCAAGAGTAACTATATAACCCAACTATATTGTTTAGCAGTATACCATTGATAGCTTCTAATTATAGGGATAATTGCAAGGTTCAGTACAAGGCAGCACTGTTTTGCTTTCAACACTGGCAAAGAAAAGGGACTTTTTCTCCCATTCTACCTCTGATAAACTGTAGCAGGAAAAAGCTACCACTTTCATGTCTTGGATATATGTTGTGGCTCAAATTGCAGAGGTCTGGATTCAAATTCCTGTTCAATTCTGAAGATCAGTGCAGGTTCTTTGGAACTTCATTAACAGTTTCACATTCTAATCTGTCTTGAATGATCTTGTGAGTGTTGGTAGGGGTAGAAAGTGCCATTAAGTCATAGCTGACTTGTGGCAATCCCATAGGGTTTTCAACCAAGAAACATTCAGATTTGGTTTGCCATTCCAAACAGAGCATTCTAAAACAAGACTGTCTAGCATGTGGCGAATTAAGTAACGTTTTTTTTTTCTTTTGGTGAGACAGAGTATAAACTGTGATGGCACAACTGCCATCAATTGTTACAACAGTGGTTCCAGCAGTTACAACAGTGGTTCCAGATGATGTAATAATCTTATATTCTTTTCCTGTTATGATCCCAGTATTTATAAGAGCTCTGATTTTTTGCAAAAAATTATGTGAAACTGAAGAGCAGTACTTGATGTGTGGTAGGTTCTGGTACTACTGTTTTTCAGTCAACACTATTTCTCATTTTATCTACAACCGTCTGAGCACTAAAACTACTGTTGCTGCAATAGGGTTTTTAAAACAACTGGCACTATAGTGCAATACCATAAAGACTTAGGCCATTTCTCCTGTGTGTGATTTCCGAGGGGATAGATTTGAATTTAAGAAGAATTTGGGGGTGCAAATGGCAGGCAGGGGTGACCAGTGCAGAGCTTCACACCAGTCAATCCCAGTGTGCAGCTCTACATCCACCGCTGCTGCCTCAGGCTCGATGTGAGACTTAGGCCCCTTCCGCACACGCAAAATGATTCGTTTTCAAACCACTTTCACAGCTATTAACATTGCTTTTCTACATTTTATCCTCGTAATGCTTTTCTCATATGACTCTATGGTCCCTTCCGCACACGCAAAATAATGCGTTTTCAAACCACTTTCACAACTGCTTGCAAGTGGATTTTGCTGTTCCACACAGCTTCAAAGAGAACTGAAAGCAGTTTGAAAGTGCATTATTCTGCATGTGCGGAATGAGCCTTGGAGGCAGCCACCGCCATTGCTGGATTCAAGGTGAGAGGAGGGGGACATGGGGAGATAGGAGGTGGTAAAATTCGGACACAGGTCTTAAGGACCAAATTTTTTGGGGGGAAGCCAGAAGTTCCCAAATATCCAGCTTTCATGAAAAATTTCAAGTCTGCTAGAGCCAAATTTGAATTTTACCAAATATTTTGGCACATACTTCTTGGGGACCACTGAGATCAAGTAAAATCATAGATAGGCGAATATATGATCCCAGTGGTATATATCTGGAAATCTTATATTGAGGAAATCTTATATTGAGGAAACAGCTAAAATCTTATTTGGAGCAGTAGATACAGCAATAATGCTGTACAGGAAAAGAGTAATATATTTCCCCCCCTAGTTTTGAAATGTATTGTGAAGCAAACTAGACCTGCTAAAACAATTCTTAGTAATTTATGAGTTAGGATATGTGTTCCAGCATTATTAGCCTGAAATATATTTTGGTCCACAAGTATAAAACACTTCACTGCCATTCATGACCCATTATACAATTATTATCTTGAAAGCAATAACTCTTTTTGCCAAAGCTAAATTAAATTTGCTCCAATTGGATGTCTAGCATCTCTGCAATTTATAAATTTTGGATAAGCAGGTAACATGTTTATCCTAATAAACACAGCATTTAATTAGTGTTTCTGAAAAATGAACAGACTGGTTGAAAAACAGTCTCTCAGATACAATAAAATATAGTTAATCTACATTACATGTGAAATATTCTATATAATATGTATAAGCAGATGTAAAAGATAATTGGACTGTAAAAATAACTACATGAAAAGCAAATAAACACCTGCAATTGGCTAGAGACAATTACGTGCTTGTAAGGGTAGCCAATGATATGACAGGATATTTATGTGAATGCACAAGCTCTTTCTAGTTCTCTTGCTTTTATACAGGCTTGTTTGCAAGCACAGGTGTCAACTTTTAAAAAATGCTTTGTTTGTACTTCAGAAATACTGTTCTCATGAAGCTGATGATGCTGTTGGGACAAATGTATCAGGAGCAATCATTCCCACCCACAGTTTGAAAGTATTGACAGAATTTGATAGTACAGACAGAGAGCCCAATCTAGGCCCCTGGGGTGACCAGGGACTCCATACCAGACAACTCAGAGCTCCTGGTGTCCCAAGCCTCACCCCAGCTACCCAGGCAAGCTGTGGCCACAACGCCCGCCACAGCTGCCCTGCTGCCTCCAGAGGGGATTTTTGGTGGTATGGGGAGGCAAAAACCAAAAAAAGTCCCCGCCATCCAAAAGCCCTCCATTGGGCCAAGGGGCTTATGCACCCAAAAAAGAGGCGTGAGTCCAAGCCCCGGATGCCAGTGTCACAGGGGGCAAAGCTGGGTAGAAGCTGACTAACGTCAACTCCACCCCCGGCCACTCCTCTTGAATGTCCCTGCTGAACCATCAGAGCTGGTAGGGACACAGACACAGCACAGTGCACTGTGTCCAGCCATCGTGGAGGGCCATGACGGCTGCCTGCCAGTAAATTTGCCCCTCCACTGGGGTAAGTGCCCCAGGGAGGGCAAGTTGGCCAGAATAGGACCCTGTCACCTCCACAACTCTCTTTGGGGCCCCCACTTTGGATTGGGCCATTCATGTACCAGTATGCAGTCTTGCCTGTGACATATGGAGGCTGTTGCTTCTACATAACAGAATTATGCCTTGTTTTTATCATCACTGTGAATGCAGACACAAATGTGTTGGTAATGGAGTTTCCATATGTGGATGTATTCTGCACAATTTCCCCCCCCCCCCCCAATTTTTCCCTTCCATGTGTGCTCTATAGCAACTCAACCTTTTTTCTTGGAAGCATGGTTATCATGCTTACCATGGCAACTCACCAGTTCATTTTGTTCTTTCCTTCATAGGTGTGCTATAATGACATAATGACTCCATTAAGATTTCAACTAGATGGCTATCGGTTATGTCTTAGCAAATACCAATTTTTTTTTAAAAAAATCTCCAATAGCACAGCATAAAAAATAATTGTTGCAAAAATGACATCCATGAGGGGCTGATAGTAGTAAGAGACCACTGATTTGGGCAGGATCTTTGAGCAATAGGTAAAAAATTGCACCCTTTCTGCCAGATGCTGTATAACATGCTTGGACTGGACTCTTTCTTTAGAAGATTGGAATTAAGTAGTTTTGGGAAGGACTGTATTGGAAGGAAGAAATGAAAATAAGAGTCAATAGCATCTCTAGGGGGCAAGAGGGGGCATTTGACCCAGGTGCCATTTGCCTGGGTCATGTGGGGGACACATTTTGGCCCCTCCCTCCTGCCTGTGCCCAACCTCAGTTGAACTTGCCCACTGCCACTTGCCCAGCCTGTCCCACTCGCATGGCCCGTCCCACTTGCCTTACCCCATGCCTAGCCAAACTTGCCCACCATCACTTGCCTGACTTTCCTGCTTGCCCATTCCACTCACAAGGCTTGGTCTGCTTCCCCAGCTTGCCATGCTGCTTGCCTCCCACTCCCCCCGCGCCCAGCCAAACTCGCCACCACTTGCCCCACCCCATTTGCATGGGCTGCTCACATGACATGCACCACAAGCCCCCCCCCCACTTGCTCAGCCTACCACCCCTCTTGCCTCCCTCCCACCTACGCTCAGCTGAACTCACCTGCTGCCACAGTGCAGCAGTGGCATAGTGGTTAAGAGCAGGTGTACTCTAATGTGGAGGAACCGGGTTTGATTCCCCGCTCTGCCGCCTGATTTGTGGAGGCTTATCTGAGGAATTCACATTAGCTTGTACACTCCCACACACGCCAGCTGGGTGACCTTGGGCTAGTCACAGTTCTTCTGAGCTCTCTCATCCCCACTTACCTCACAGGGTGTTTGTTGTGAGGGGGGAGGGGAAAGGAGTTTGTAAGCCCCTTTGAGTCTCCTGCAGGAGAGAAAGGGGGAATATAAATCCAACTCTTCTTCTTGTGGGGAGGGTAAGGGCCCGTTGTGCTCGGAGGGTGGTGTTGGGGTGGTGGCAGGGGGAGTTTGGGAGTTTGGCAGGGGGCAGGGTGGAAGAGTTTGGCCACTTTGTGGCTGTATACCATTTTGTGGCTGTATACAACTTTGTGGCTGTATACCATTTTGTGGCTGTATACCACTTTGTGGCTGTATACCATTTTGTGGCTGTATACCACTGACTAGAGAACTACAGTACAATGGGGTGGATCATACCCCTATTCTGCCACTCCACTGAGCAAAGTTTATGTATTAATTAAAATATTAAGATTATAAAATAGTTATACCCCGTTTTTCCTTTCAGCTCAATGCTGAAGGCTTCATCTAAATTAACTGCCTTCTGAACTGGAAGAAGAGCTGCTTAGTTTAAATGAAAGGCTTCTTATGCAGCTTGTTGGGTGACCTTGGGCCAGTTACAGTTCTCTTTCAGAACTCTTTTAGCCCCACCTACATTAGAAGGTGTCTGTTGTGGGGAGGGGAAGGGAAGGAGTTGTAAGCTACTTTGATATTCCTTAAAGGTTGAGTAAAGTGGGGTATAAATCCAAGCTCTTCTTCAGAAGAAAGCTACTTGGAGATGTTTGGATACACTCCAATATCACGTGAAAGCTTCCAAAAAGGCACTCTACTTTGGAAGAACCTTTTCACTGGCAGCATGAGAAAAATTTAAACCTGTAGTGTCCTGAAGCACACACAAACAATAAAAAATTTTTCAGGTGTCTGTTGTGGATCCAGGACTACTTGCTTCTACATGGAGATTTTCCTCCACCTTGGCTTGCAGGGAGGCATGCTTGGCCCCTTTACTTTTGACCTTTAGGGTATACCCTGTTTCCCCGAAAATAAGACATCCCCGGAAAATAAGACGTAGTAGAGGTTTTGCTGAAGTGCTAAATATTAAGCATCCCCTGAAAGTGAGACGTAGCAAAGTTTTTGTTTGGAAGCATTCCCGTCGACCAGAGCATGCAGCTGTGGAGCGGAAAAATAAGACATCCCCTGAAAATAAGACATAGCGCATCTTTGGGAGCAAAAATTAATATAAGACACTGTCTTATTTTTGGGGAAACAGGGGTAGATAAACAAGTTATAATTGAGGACTGTATTTGATTAAAGCAGTCTTAAACTATGATTTTGAATTCTGGTTATATGTTTTTTATGTGATCTTTTTAATATATTGTATTAATATTGAAAACTGCCTTGAGCTCTGCAAGGAAGAAAAACAGCTAATTAATATTTTAAATAAATAATAAATAAATAGGTTTATTTAAGGCAGCAAAATAACTTTCTATATTTTTAGTTGCCACCTTAACAATTCTCCTGCTGTGTTTTGTTCCAATATTACAAACATTACAAACATTTTAAAAGTTATCTAGATTTATCATCCCCTCATGGATTATGAACTTAAAAAGAATAACACCTAGGTTTGTTTTTACAACAAAAGGAATAGTGGTTTTATAACACTTTGTTCTGTTTTTACAACAAAATGATTAGTGGTTTATCAACTCACAAAACATACAATTTGTCACCAATATGAGAATCTTACAAGAATTTGGAAAAAATCTGCAATTTACAAAATGGCGACCACAGGAAAAATTATCGTCTCTATGACGATATCAATTTCAAAAGCATATATTTTGATACCAAGATGAGTATTCTACATGGATTTTAAAGACATAAATAACCATAGTTGCAATTTTGGAACATGGCTGCTAAAGGGGAAAAAAATCCCAAAATTAGAATGTCTACCCATGAAAATTTTAAAGATATTGTGTTTTGGAAACACAAACAATAAAGTTCTCTGTATGTATTTTTTTGTGGGTGGTTGTTGTGGATCCAGGGCTAAACAGGCTTGAGCTAATGCCCTGAGCAGATCAAGGTTCTTGTTAAAGTAATGAGATACTTCACAACTTGATACAAGGTGAGAAGATTTGGTCAAGGACAAATTTATATATTTTTGAGAAAACAAAAGTAATTGCTTTTGGTCTGGGAAAGATTCCGTAAGATTGCCATCCAAAAATGGAGTTGTGTAACACAGTTTGTGCATCCACTCACATGAAATCTTGCCTGTGGGTGAGCATTAGGATTTATGTTTGCTGTAATGCTTGAATATCTTCACCTTTTGCAATTAAACATAGCAGTTTCTGCATCACAAGTTGTTGCCAACAGGAATGTTTAAACAAGAATGCAAGTATATGATTTCTAACCTACCCTCACTGCAAATTTATGGATAATATAAAACATGGAGATGGAGGATGTGTCACTATTACTTTGGTACCACACAGCTTTCATTGACTGTAGAACCTCTTGTATTCATAGCAATACATTTGTGTAGCAGTAAAATTGTGTAGCAATTAAGTGTTAGACCAATCTTTGTTCTTACTAATATGTAATTGATAAGAGTAACACATCACTACATGTACTTATGTATTAAACTTGGCTGCACAAATGAAAAATATTTTTACAGATAGTGTGGGCTAAAAGGTTGTTTTACTTGTACGTCTCTGTAGCAGTATTGGTGTTCATTGTGCTATTTCCTGTATTATAGACAGTGTTTTGATGAACTATAGGGCTTTTGTAGAGAACTATAGCATAAAAACATCAGCAAACCATACACTGCCTTATTTCTCACCCAAGATTCATTAGGAGCTTTCTGCCCATACCACACCCCTTCGGAGCCTGCTGTATCCCTATGGTCTATATACCACCACGGCCATATTCTGCAGAAGATGAGTTTGCTCTTTTTTAATAAAAGGTAGTTAACTTCCAACAGGCACAAGGCAGGAACTGCCAACCTGGACAGATTCTCCTCATTGATTCTCCATTGTTTAATTATGCTAACCTACTGCAATCTTGAGCTTCTCAAGACAGTGCTACTAGTGTTTCACTTGGTTAAACTCCAAGTGGAGCTGCAGCTGCTACAGAGTCTTGGATGTTTAGCACTGTAGATATTAGCTGGTGTTACATGGGATCTGGGACAATTAGGTTCATATCCCCATTCGGATATTATGCTTGGGACAGCTGGTCTCTCTCAGCATTGCATTCCTCACAGGATTATTGTGAGACGAAAATGGAGGAGGGAGAACCAAATACACCACTCTGATCTGCACTAGATGTATTGAAATAACAATTAACTTGAATATCAGTATTGTTTATTTGTTCCTTTATTTAGATACATTTATCTGCATTTGAACGTCGTGGATCACTGTAGGTTTGAGTATGTGATTATGGTACTTTTCTTTTACCTGTTCTCACTTTCTTGCTATTGGCTATCTAATTGTAGTTTAATATGAGAACAATCACAGAAGTACTGGTGATTAAAATATGAAAGTCATCAAAGGCTGTTTTCCATAAGTAATCTGAAAAGTTCAACACATGAAGCTAAATCAATACTAGATGTTTGTTGCACATGTTCTGAAAGACATTGAAAATAAAAATAGTTTTAATTTGTAACTTTGGAAAATATTATAGCGGTTCTGGGGGACATTCCAGGGATTCCTGGGTGACGCATTGGTCTTGAAATATTTCAGTGTGGTTTCAGGAACTCAGAAGACTTTGGTAACACTTATGGACAGTAGTCCCTCTAATTGTTCCCCACCACTGCACAGAACTTCCCAAACACTGAGTGGAACTCAACCGCCTGGGAGAGTTCCCCCTGCCAGCTGGCCCTCTATTTGCATGGCACCAATACAGTGACGGTGCAGCTGTGCACCTGCATTGCTTACAGGGAACACTGCTCATGGGCAATCTTCATTTGAAGTCAGATGAGGAACTATCATTCCTGTTGATACAGTGAGATCTATCAGCAACATTTGATACAGTTAACCTCTGTGTCTGTTCATCAGTTGAAATGTGGAGCAGGGTATTGGAGGAATAGCTCTTCACTAGTTTTAGTCTTTTCTGCCAAATTGGATAAGGAACTTCCTTTGGAGGAGCAAAGTAAATTAGTTAGAAACGGTCTTATGAAGTTCCACAGGGTTCCATTTTGTCATCCCTGTCTCTCAATATTTCATTGAGACTGCTGAATGAGACATTAATGTTGAGTGTCATCACTGTGCTGTTGATATCCACTCAGTATCTCATTATCTAAGCCTCCTGATGAATTTGTTTCCACTCTGAACTAGTTCTTTGAGACCATGGCCCACAGGTTAATGCAGAACATTCTAAAGCTGTATCCAAACGAGGTAATAGTGGTTGGAAATAGATTGGATTTACTTGTTTGGGATGAGGTACAGTATATTATCAGTGAAGCAAGTTAAAAGACTTGGAGGTTCACATAAATCCAGCCTTGACTTGGAAAAGCAGGTTGGGATGGTGGTTAGAAATGCTTCTTGTCAGCTGTTTTTGGTTCTTCAGCTCTGGCCATTTTTTTATACTTAGCCCACCTGGCCACACTAAATCAATGTTTTTGTAACCTTGTAGTTGGAGTTGGATTACAGTAACATGTTTTATCTGGGCCTACTGGTGGGAACCACCCAGAAACTACAGTGTGGTTTAGAATGTAGCAGTCTGATAATTGTTGTGGACCTACCAACAGAAATGCTTCCCACCTATTTTAAAATATCTGCATTGGTGATTTGTTGTTTTCTAAGTTAAATTCAAATGCTAGCCATAACCTCTGAATCCTTTCATTGTATAGGATACACATATCTGAAGGACTGTCTTCCTCATCTCTCTCTCTGCACCGTTACAGTCATCCAGTTGTCACCTTCTTGTTCTTTCCCTGTTTAAGACACCTTGGCATCTACTAGCTCCTGATCCTTTCAATAGTTGCTCTCACTTTGTGAAAGAGCCTGTCTCAGGAAAGAGGTACCATCCTTAGAAATATTCAGAAGGTATTTTAGGCATTTTCTGGGGAGAGAGGTTAACACAGTTTTATTGTGATGTATGGAGAGCCAGTAATTTGGAGAACTAGTTTTTGTTTCCCTGCCCTACACATGAAGCCTGCAGGGTGACCTTGCGCCAGTCATAGTTCTCTTGGAACTCTCTTAGCCCATGCAGAGGCAGGCAATGGCAATCTACCTCACAATATCTCTTGCCTTGAAATTGTTTGAGAGTCCTCTCATGGGAACAACCTACATTTCTAGATAAGGACATTTTGATAAAAACAAATTTGTGGAAAAGGATTAGCTCTGGCATTAAAAAGCACATAGTGGGGGGAAACTGCCATGGAATAATTCAAATATTTGGTGAGAAAACTGAATGACAAAATAGTATGTATGATTAAAATATGTACTGATAACATGAAAATAAAGAAAAGTGGTTTTGGAAATAAGACAATCGATTGAAAGTGGAACGATTTATTTATGTCTGTCATAGTTGACCATCTTCAAACTGTATACAATAAAGTTGGACTGTGTTCCAGAATTTTTTTTCTTTTTTGTGTTTTGGAGAGAACATACATATCTAATATGTGTATAAATTGCAGAACTGTATATAAGTACAATTAATAAAATGCAGTTTAAAATACGTCATTACAGTATGCAAGATGTTTGTGAATGAATGGTCCGTATATTACAAGGCCTTTGCAAAGAGGTACTGAAAACCCATGGAAAATATCTGTTGCTGTGATCTGTGCTTTTAGGCCAAGTATAAAGGGCAGATTTTTTATCTCCTGTCAAATCTCCTAGTTGTATACAGAGTCTGATATGGATATACTCTCTTTATCTTCCTAAAAATGCTTGTAAAATATTTGTTTAGAAAAATTAATTTGCTTGAAAATTTTAGTGGGGTATGACAGGCAAGGTTTGGAGGATGTAATCAGAATTCAGATAGTTGGTTGTGGTGGGTTTTCCAGGCTGTGTGGCCGTGGTCTGGTGGATCTTGTTCAGATAGTTTTTCATCTGTGTGAAACTTCATCCAAACTTTTCTAATTTAAACTGTGTAACTGAGGTTGAAGTCTATAAAATTATGCATGGGGTAGAAAATGTTGACAGAGAGAAATGTTTCTCTCTTTCTCACAATACTAGAACCAGGGGGCATACATTGAAAATGCTGGGGGGAAGAATTAGGACTAATAAAAGGAAACACTTCTTCACGCAACATGTGATTGGTGTTTGGAATATGCTGCCACAGGAGGTGGTGATGTAGGATGATCTCCCCAAACTGGATGAGTGCACAACAATATGGCCCATCAAGGAAGTATAAAGTGATGCACACTGGAAGAAAAATCTGAACTTTAATACCGTATATGCTGTTGGTTCCTAAACTGGCTGAAACCAAGATTGAAGAGATCTTGGGGTAATAGTGGATGGCTCAATGAAAATATTGATTCAGTGTACAACAGTGATGAGAAAGGCGTACTCCATATAAGAGCCTAAGGAAAGAGATGAGAATAAAATAGCAAAATTATTGTCATCCCTTGTCAAAAGCTTTCACAACCAGAGTCACTAGTATGTTGTGGGTTTTCCAGATTGTATGGTTGTGTTCCAGTAGTATTGTCTCCTAACATTTTGCCTGCATCTGTGGCTGGCATCTTCAGAGGATCAGGTTGCAGTAGAGCAATGGAGTATATATACCTGTGAAATACCCAGGATGGGAGAAAGAACCATTTACAATTGTTAAAAGTGTTAAAGGTGCAGTTAGCAAATGTAATTTGCATGTGTTAAGTAGATCCCTAAATTCTGCAGGAGTTAACAACAGACCTTGCAGCTGTGGGCGCGTCTACATAGGGACCACGAAACGCAGCATCCAGACATGAATCAATGAATATGAAAGGCATTGCAGACTAGTTCAGCCAGAAAAATCAGCAGTAGTAGAACATGTTATAAACCAACCTGGACAATGAATGTTATTTGAAAACACAGAAATTCTGGACCACTCTGACAGCCACTATGTCAGACTACACCAGAGGCATATGGAGGGGAAATGGTGCCCAGAGACAGCCGTTTTCCACCCCACCACCCACCCACCCCGCTATGCCTGGGGGCCGGGCTCAGGGTGGCCGGGCTCAGTACATCTATACAATGTACAGTTCTAGTCTCCCTTCAATTAGCCTGCATGGATTCCCACTTTTCTCACAAATTAGACATGAGAAGTTGTGGATAAGTCCACAAGCAAGGAGCTATGGTAGCATGCCAAACCCTGTACTTCTTTTCATATGTGTTGCTCCTTGTGTTTCTATACTGTGGCATTGGGCAAGGAGTTACAATTGCTCCTGTGTAGACTGTCCAGAATTTCCCAACTAATTTGCATTTAGACTGTGTTAGCTGGAAGCATTTTACAAGAGGCTTTCGACCTGACTGAATTAGTAATTTATTGTGATTTGCAGCTTACTAATAATCATAGCAATGATAATCAAGATGATAAAATGGAGTATATTTTATATGAAATAAGGGATGCTCAATTCAGAATGACCTAGGTAAGGAATATTCTGCATCTGCTGGTGGACTGAAGAATAATACTTTTGAATCGTGATTTTTATACCTAGCCAATGCATAAAAACATTGTGGTTAAAGGTTAGCAACATGCCTGTGGTAATGACAGAATAGATTTGAGTATTAGTATACATTAGTGTTAGCATTCACCTGTAACAGTTATTCATCGAGTATCTTCTGTACAGGCACACATCCTTCCCGCCTTTCCCCCACTGTGGACTACTGCGTCTTACAATGGTGTTCTTTTATGGCTGTGAAGGAGAACTGAAGAAGGAGTACTCTCCCGGCCTCCTTTTATGTGACCATTTGAGTGGAAAACTACCCTGCTGTCAGTTCTGAAGGGGAGAGATTGGAGCGCTCCAAGCATTCAGAAGCTTCTAAAAGCCTTCTGGTCAGTCCGCTGTGGCTGGCCTGCACTTGTATAGACCCCATGCCTGCCTGCACAGAAGACACTCAATGAACAGATTTTGGATGAAATGTCAGCAACCCAGCTACTGAAACAACAGGACTTGATTCAGTTTACAGGAGGCAACTCATCTTGGTCTACAGGAGTCACAAGGCAACAGCACTCCCCAATACCAGCACCCAGACTGAACTGTGTAATGAGGGAATAGAGGAATTTTAAAAGCTTGGGAACTGCATCAATTGCATGTTATTTCTGTAAGCATGAGGGACATATCCATGCTTAATGCCCAATGTTAAAAGAGAAAAGGGCACTTTATCAGCAGAGAGTGTGGATAGTTGCCAATCCGTCAACACTGGGGTGCAAGCAAATTCCAACAAACATGAGAATTGTAAGTGCAATGGGAATTAATTTGGGGAGGGAGGCTGTTAGTAATCAAATGACATGTGAATGTGAAAGCAAGCAGGGTAGCAAGAGCAGTCAAGAGGCAATAATGCAGGACAATCAAAATGAAAATATCACTGCTGTGATAGGGATAAATCAAATTGACCTAAGTACCATTCCAAGAAAGCCTATTTCCTGCTATGTTAGCCAAGAGCAAGCAGAATGGTATTCACATGAGAGGGCCACGCGTGAAGAGGTACAGGATAATAAGATGCTTACAGCGGTTTGGGACTCATGTGCAGATATGTACTCTATGTGTGAGAAAGTTTTTTTGTGAATTGGGTTTAAAACTGGATGGAAAAGTAGAAATTAAGGCATGTGGTATGCAAGTGAAAGAGCAACTGGTAACATACATGAAGCTTATAGTAGGGGACTAGTATGACAATATACCAGTATTGATACATCAGGGAGATGACCCAGAAATTTAGATAAGAATGGATGTTTACTTTAAAATGGGACAGAAAACCAATTCTGTCTGTCAGTTCCCAGGGCTAACTAGAAGTAAAAGCAAATTAGTAGAAGAACATTTTGATTCTGATGAACAAAACAGTGTGGTTGAAGCAAACTAGCATCGACTCCACCCCTGGGAACACCCTGGCATGTCCCCCCATGCTGGCATCGGCTTAGGACGCCACTGCAGATCCATGGATGCCTGGATTTCTGGGATTTGGTGCACAGAGTAGAGCGGTGGCTGGCCGCCAGCAAGTTTGCTCCCTGTGTCAGTGGGGCTGACCCATACATGTCAGAGAGGGCAAACACATCAGCACAACCCTCTGCCATTTCCTCTGCAGATTCGAGCCCCTCTCTCAATCTGGATTGGGCTGCCCATTATTAGACTTAGTTAGGATAGATGATGCATTTTATTTATCATTTGTTCCTTCAGTTAATCACTTCATTTTAGACTCTGGGATGCTGGTATTTGTCACCCAGTAATGAATGTGACTGATCTATTCTGTTGTCCAACTAGATACACACCTTGGTAGATGGGATCTTTGCCTTGATAGTCTCATTATTGCCACTATTCACTCAAGAGGTGAAAAACAGCCTTGGACAAAGCAGCTTTATAATATACATACAGTGGTAGCTGTGTAGTACACAGTGGTCATTAGTTACCTTTGTCAGATGCCCTTTCAGACTAAGAACACCCTACATTAAACAGCAAGTCACCTGAATAAGCATAAAAATCTTGTGAAGGTCACGATAATAATATAATCGTATCATTTTGTGCATGTTTGTTATTTTGGCAGCATAACATTGCCTAATACTAATTAAAACAAACTAATTATGTGAAAAGTTGATAGCGTTTTTGAACACTCCTCCAGAGTGTATAACCTGCTGCCCTTGGGTTATCAGAAACTTCCTTCAAATTAGGACTCTAAAATCTTTAGGGTTTACAGGTGGGTGGTGCAGATGTCTGCTCTCTTTAGACTTGGACTTAATGAGTCTCTCTGGACTCTGGTTCCTCGTCATTTATACTTCCTATTGGAAGATAGATCTCCCAAAACAATGCTTATGTCACTTTCTCATCCAATACATTTCTCTAGGGGCTGCTTCCTTCTGGATAAAGAAAGGTTTAAGGGGTGCGCTTGACAAAAAGAGGGGCCTGTAGTTTCAAGTTAGAATTCAGAAACTTCCTTTTCTTCTCATCTTTTGGTATCTGTTTTCCTTTTAATCACAGACTAATTTTACTACAAGACCTGCCAGATTAATGGACTGAAATTAATTTGGTTATTCAGTGGTACATCAATCAATATGTATACTCCCTGCTAGAAATAGTGATGATTTTTTGTTACAGTAGGAATAACTTCAATCTAAAAGAGGAATAATAGTTCTCCAACAGCATCCTGGGAAGAGTGGCATAACTACGTAACACTTCATACTGAAGTAGACAATTCTACCCGCTGAAATGTGATTTGCTTGATATGTACGCTCCCAACAACATTTGAAATCTGTTGATTTTGTGCAGACCAAATGTTGTGTTCAGAACATTACTGTATTCAATTTTTTTCACCATTTTGAGTTAGAATGTGCAGTGTACATATGGATTTCAGCACCAGGGTCTATAAAAATTAATGTTACATATTCCCAGAAAATTTTAACATTTTGGTCAGAAGGAAGGATGTGACAGTACAACAAATTAAAAGCCTGTCAAAATGGAAGGATCATGGGGTATGACCAGGAGTTGTGTGAATCACAGATGTTCTCATAATTAATCCCTAGACTCTCATTAGGCTCTGTTCACCTTTTGAACTTTCTTCCCTGCACACACAGTCCCAGGGTGTGAGTTCTTACTATTCTGCCAAGCTGACCCAAGTGAGGGTAGAGACTCATGGATTTCATAACTCCACAGTGTAAGGAATATATGAAAATACAGTTAAATGATTGAGATGAAGGAAAACATTTCTTCACAGAACTGTCAAACATATATTTTAATCAAATTTTGTTGTGAAAATGATGATCCCCCGTGTTAGTAAAGGTGTGTGGTAATGTGGCAAGAGAACTGCCATATGTGGTTGTTTATCCTACTTTTAACATCCTTTCTATAGGATTCTCTAAACCAGGGCAGCCAACATGGTGCCCAAAGTGCCATTGTGCCTGCAGTCATTTCTCCTGGTGCCTTCCATGTGCTTCTGGAAGATAGGTAGGGCAGTTCTAAAGCAGAACTCAAGATTGGTTGCCTATGTACAAATACTGGAGCTTTTCACTTGCTGCCCGTTGGAGAAGGGTCCAGGTTTCTGTAACCAGTATCCACATAGCAGCTGTGAGGTGATATGGATAGGGTGCAGCAAGTATCCCTTTTCCACCATTGGTCATCTATGTGTGCATGTTATCCCCTCTTGAGCTTCTCCTGTATTTGTGTTTATACTCCCATCCCTTTTCCTTCTGTGTATTTGTACTTGGCACCATGTCCTGTACCATCTGTTTTATAATGGTTTCCACCACCCTGCCTCAAAATTCCAAAGGTACCTACGGGTTCAAAAAGGTTGGCAACCTCTGTTCTAAATTGCAATGAGGAAAGCTTCCAAGCAATTCAAAATACTGTTGGAGAACAAAAGACTTAGGCCGTTTCTGCACGGCCCGGAGGCGCCCCCACGCCGGCAGGAGTTCTGCCGGCGTGGGGGCGGGAGCCTGCTCGCACGCAAGCGTGCGAGCAGGCGAAGGGGAGGCCGACAGGCGGCAGGCGGCTCCGCCAAGACGGAGCCGCCTCTGCGCCCTCCCGCCCCACTCACGGTGTCCTCCTGTTAAGCCTGCGAGGCGTCGCCAGCCCCGCCCACGCTGCCCTCCGACCCCTGGAGGTTGGAGGACAGTGTGGGTGGGGTCTCGCGACGCCCTGCAGGCGGCTTGGAGGACACCGTGAGTGGGGCGGAGATAAGACAGCGTCTTCCGGCGGGCGCGGTTCGCACAGCGCCGCCAGAAAGACGCTCCCTCCCCAACAACAACCCTTTAAAGGGTTGTTGTTTAGAAGCTTGACGCCGCCCTGGGGAAGGAAGAAGAGTCAGGTCGCCGCTGCTGCGTTGCAGCAGCGGCGCCTGTGCGAACGGCGGCCTGGGGGCGCCTTTTTTGGCGCCCCCAGGCCGTCATAAATGGGCCGTGCAGAAACAGCCTTAGCTTTGTAGAATTCATGCCTTGAGAGGTCACCTTAATTCTCAGTCCCACCTCTATAAACTTTTTCAGTGTGAAGATAAAAGAAGGGAAGCAAATCCCACCATTGCATCTGCAAAGTGCAGCATAGTCTGTACTGAAAAACAAAGAGTTTTAGGCCTAGGTCTAATTAATAGATCAAAGATATTTTGATAGACCTTAGGCCACTAGCAGATAGCAGTTGAGTGCATGGAATTCTGTTCATTTGCAGGTTTGGCAAAGGCTTATGGGCTATGCTTTTTAAATAAGCACTATAACACTAAATGATGGTATAAAGCAGGATTAGGCTAGCTAGCTAAAAGAACATGAAGGGATTGATTGAGGAGTGCTGAAGGTAGTCTGCTTTACAGACTGGCTCTGGAAAGGGCTGAATAGAAAGAGCAAACTTGCTAGCTGGAAGAGCTGAGCTAGCTTCCTTAAACTGCACTTCCCAGGAACAGAACAGCCCTTCTTTAGAGGAGCATTTGCCATAGCTGCACTTTTTAATAACTGTACTGAAGCACCCTAATGCAGAGCTGCCCCACCTTGTGCCAGGAGAAAAAGGGAACTGCTCCTAGGATAATGACCGAGCTGAAAGACTCATCCAGTGTCTTTCCACGAGGAGTTATACCTTCTGCAAAGGACTGTGAAGAGGACTCTTGCTACAAGACAATGGTTAGTGAACCAGTGGTAACCTATGCTTTCAGTTGTATTTCAATAAGTTGGGTTTATATTTTGTGTTTATTAGAATTACCCTGGACTTTGAACCTGACCCTTGAGGACTCAAGGGGTTATGCTAGACCAGTGGAGCTGTTTCAAGTGATGTTGGGATCTAGCCTTAAGGAGAAGGCAGACTTACCTGTGGCTGTGACTGTTTTACTCACTAGTTTGCAGATAAAATCTCTCATATTTATTCTGACTTGGACTCTACATGATCAGATGGTGCCAGGTGCTGACCTGATCAGTTGTGTGGGATACTTTTCAATTTATTCAGTCTGAGGATGTAAACACAATCCTTTAAGTTTGAGGTCAGCCACCTGCTTGTATGACCCTTGCCCTTCCTGGTTCCTTAATTCTGCTGACTTGGTTCAAAAGGTAGCTAATGCCTCCTTGAGAGAAGGGTAGTCACCTTGAAACAGGTTATGGTGTGTCCACTTCTAAAGAAATCTACCTTGGACCCAGGATAATCTCAATAACTACAAACCAGTCTCATATGTACAGTCTGATTCTTACAGAGGTGGCAGCTAAATAACTTTAAGCATTCCTGAATGAGGCAAATGGGTAGATCATTTCTAATTTTGGTTTTAAGCTTGGCTATAGGATTGAAGCCACCTTGGTCACTAGTGGTATGCATAATTTTTCCCAATATTTTTCAGATTTTTGTTTGTTGTACCTAAAGTTTTTTGGAAAAGCTGAGAAAAACTGCTTAACCATACTGGTAAATTTGTGTGTGGGGTGGGTGGGAATTTTTGGTAGGATATCTGAAATTTGTTGGTTCCATTAAAGTCTATGGGAAGGGGTCCTGGGGGATTGTTTTCAAGATAGAGGCATTAAATCTTCATCTTAGTTGCAAGTGAATCTTCTCCCACTGAGCAGAGGACATCTTGTGAGTGTTTTCTCACCATCCAATAAGGGAGCCAGGAAATGAGACTGCCCGATTTTTTCCACTTGGATACTCCAGATAGCAATCAAAGCACTACAAAACTATAACTAATAACTTGTCATAAACCATTAATTAGAAACAACAATGAACAGAAAGAGAACAGGAAGACATAATAGCATATACACAGAGTAGAAGGTTGTTTGAATTTTAAACAATGACTTGGTTAGATGACCTCCTAAGCCCAGAGGAGAAGAACCATTCACAAGTTGCCAACAGTTGTTCTCCCATTAATCAGAGGACATCTTGTGAGACCTCTCCGAACAGTGTTCCCAGAGAAAAGGGAGGATTATCGTTGTTCAAGATCATGAATATTCTGTAAAATCTTGTGGCCAAATGCTTTGTCTGCAGAACTGGGTGCATCAATTTTATTATACTGTTTTACAAAAATCGAGATCAATGACAATATGGCCGCTTTACAGATTTCTTCAACTTATGCGTTTTTAACTAGGGCTGTGCTAGTTGCTGCACATCGAACTGAGTGTGCTGTTATTCCTGCTGGAATTTTTGTGGTTTTGTGTCTTGTATGCCTCTATATACAGGTCTTGAGGCATTTGCTAATGATGTTTCCAGAGATGCCCTTGCCCAGATTTGGTGTGGAGATGGCGATGAACATTGATCCAGATTTACCACAGATAACAGATTTCCAACTTGTAATGATTGATGTTGGCTACAACCTGGGCCACTTTACACAGTTTGACAATTAACCTGTCTGAGTTCTCTACTTGATGGATGGAGGAGTATTTTGCTGTTCTCACTGCACCTGCAATGTAATGTGATTCAGGTGTATATAGGCAATTCATAGAAATGCTGAACATTTGGCTGGTAAAAAATATTTGGTCAAGATATTGATAAAGTAAGGACAAAATATCAAATAACGGTCAAGCATTCTAATGCATTTAATTTATTAGAACAAAACAGACAACTCATCAACAAGTTTGATATTTCCTTTGATTGCAAAAACAAATTATTTGCGTAATGGACATACATGGGTGGTCCTAGGTAGTATCCTTTGCCACTTATTACTGTTTGTATTCCTCTTCCTATTTGGAGACATTTGTTGTGACAGCAAGTATCTGGAAGTTCAGGAAAGATGTGTTCCATGAACCTCATTCTTGTGATTTTTAGGACTGAACATCTATTTCTGGAGCAAGTATCAAGGGTTGTTTTTTTTAAAAAAAAACTACCATAGTTATGCTAAAATTAATTGGCCATGCTGGCAGGGGCTGATGGGAATTGTAGTCCCTAACATCTGGAGTGCCAAGGATTTGCCACCACGGCTCTATAGTAATGGACACCTAGCAAGCTGGTGACCAGTCTGCAGTACCATTTTCCTGCTTCATTTCCTAGGAGCTGCTGGAAGATTGGACCCAAAGAAACAGGGAAGTTTATAATCTTAGATGAGACTACATTCCAGGAGACCGAGCAGAGGTGGTTTTTGGTCAAGGTCTGCACTCTAATTTTGAACAGAATATTTTCTTTAAACAGGCACTTATTGGATTTGGATAGGAAATGAAAATTATCCTGAAATCTTGAAGAAAATATCATCAGTCTGCCCACTGCTGTCATTTAATGTCATACCGATTACATTTTTAACATGAATGGCATGAAACAAATTCTTGAATGACCTTGCCTTGATTTGATTCAGGCCCAATGTTTGCGTGAAGCTACTCTTTCGTGCAAGGAAGAACTACATTGTTAAAGGCCTTGCCTGTTTTTAACAGGTATTTTAACGTACATTCTGAGTATATGTAATATTCTCTATTTCTTGTGAATGGGTAAAGTGCTGTCAAATTGCAGCAACTTAATGGTGACTTTCTGTGGGGTTTTCAAAGCGAGAGACTAATAGAGGTGGTTTGCCACTGCCTTTTTTTGCATAGCAGCCCAAGTATTCCTTGGTAGTTTCCCATCAAAAATACTAACAAGGACTGGCCCTGCTTAGCTTCTGAGACTGGATGAGATCAGTCTAGCCTGGGCCATTCAGATCATGGCCTGTTCCTCATAGTAGGCTAAAAATAAAGATGTGACCATGTGTTGTTTAATTGACACACTTAAAGAAAGTGACATCAGATGAGAGACCAATCAATTTATTTTTTCAGTTTTAGATTAGCAAATTCAATGAATTATAAGATATCTCTCTCTCTCTCTCATGCACACACGCACATCAACATACATACATACATACATACATTTTTACAATTTATTTATTGTTTAAAAGGCTTAATTTTTTTTACAATTAATACATTTACCGGGGTGCTGTGTGGTTTCCGGGCTGTATGGCCGTGTTCTAGCAGCATTCTCTCTTGACGTTTCACCTGCATCTGTGGCTGGCATCTTCAGAGGATCTGATAGTAGGAAAGGAAACCAAGTGGAGTATATATATCTGTGAGTAAAGGTCAATAGGTGAGGGCATCTGAATAGGAGTGGCCTGGCAAGTGAGTAACAATGAAGTGTAGCATGTGAGTAACAATGGAGATAGCAAGGTCAATAGGAATATACTCAAGTATAAGTCGACCCAAATATAAGCCGAGGCACCTAATTTTACCACAAAAAACTGGGAAGACTTACTGACTCGAGTATAAGCCTAGGGTGGGAAATCCACATAAGAACTGGACAACAAGGGAATCGCAGCAGCCTGCGCAGGGCTTGGATCCAGCCTTAATCCAAGCCCTGTGCAGGGTGCAGCCTGGCTGGCTTCCCTCCCCACCTCCATCCAAGGCCCTGTGGGGTCTCCGATGGAGGTGGGGAGGGGATCTCTGCAGCCTGCACCAGGCTCGGATCCAGCCTGGCCGGCTTTTCCTCCCCACCTTACTTGAGTATAAGTCGAGGGGGGCTTTTTCAGCACAAAAATATGCTGAAAAAGTCAACTTATACTCGAATATATACGGTATATATGTGTGTAGGTCTTAAAATGTATCAAAATATCCTAATTGTTGCCTATATCTAACTCAATGCCATTCAATGAATTTTACAAACAACTGCACAAAACCTAGCTAGAGATGCTATAATTTTTGGATTCCCATCCTCCAGTAACCGTCTTATGTATGGTTGTTATTGGGCAATGGGGTAATTAATTTGACCTGGGCATCATGGTAGAGTATAAAACAACCTCTCTCCTACCACAAAAAAAACCCCACTTTTTGCTATGGGGACTTTTTTAAAGGTAAAGAATTACATCTTGCGAGAGTAAAAAAGGCCTTCCTGTGGCTGTAAAGCTCTAATTGACCTAGGTAGGAAGCAACAGTAACTACGTATCTACTGTTGGCAGGAGACTGGAAGAATGGAACTCTCCCTATGTTTGATTGTCGTTCTATATCCAATTATTATCTGCTTTGTCTGATCATGACCCATACTCAGAAGAGCAGATGGAGTAAAACTCAAACTAGCTATCCTACTGCTAACAGCCTTGAGCCATGCAGACTAGAAATCATCTATTAACATTAAAAGGGCTAAACGTTGAAAATTTAACTTTATCCAAAGGTTGAGCAAGTCAAAGCATTCCCTAGCTTTTATTCTAATCATGCCCATCTCTAACCACTGCATGGCATTTGACACACAGTGAGGGACTTGCAAGGCAGCTGTTAAGAATTTTGTCTGGGTGCACTCAAGGGGGTGGGGTAAGAGAAGATGGAGATGGCCCCATATAACATTTGGACCACTGACTTACCTTGAAAAAGTTTTAGGGCTACAGGAATAGTGTCCATCCCTTGTCCACAAAAATTTAATAATATTTAATGTGGACTTTTGCTCAGCATTGGCTGCTGCATAAATATGTGCTTTCTTTAAACCGGAGGCCTGGAAGACCACCCCTAAATACTTAAATGTTGACCCCTGTTTGATTGGGTGGCCATTCAGTCTCCTTGCCCTATGCTTCACTTTCTTGCCAAGATAGACAGTCTGTGAGTCGATTTAACACTTTTAAAAATCTAGTGATTCTTTTAAAAAACTAAATATTCAAATAGTAAATGGCTTCGGCAGTCAGGCATCTAAGTGTCAATATTTGAATGCTGGCATTCATATGTTAATTCCAGCTCTTTGATTTTAGCTTCTGAATCCTGCCATATAGATTTTGAATGCTAGATTAATTTGTTTTAGAGAGTGAGAATGAAGCCCAGTTTGGAACTTGTTACATAACTATGCATTCCTGTTATTTTATAATTTTGCCAAAGATATATTTGTTCAGTATTGTAAGTACCAGTTTTTAAGAACATTTTGATAAAAATGTATGCATAATTTACAAAACATAATTAGTCCAAATCAACATGAATACATTTCTTTACATTTTGCAACACCCATGTGTTCTACTGCATTTCCCAAATAAATATACAAACATATTCAATAAATATGCAAATATATTCAAAATAAATATACAAATAAATTCAATACTATAAATTGGCCTTTCATTCTAAATCTAATATAATAAACCATCTTTAACACAGAAGTCATTTGCCACACTTGCTTTTGTAATTATTACAGTATATTCTTTGTTCCCTATGTTCCAAAATAAGCACCTTTAAAAAACTTGTTGAATATGAGCTGATTCTATTTTAATTATTGGGGAGGTTAATTTTAGAAGGATCTTGAATTGGTGTTACACTAAATCTCATGCTGATTTACTTTCTTTTTCAAATAACACACAAAAATGTGCTCCAAAGAAGCACTGGTATCCCTAAAACATATTTAGTGGTTGTTCAAAACAACTATTATAGGACAGGCCAAAGCATGTGTGAAAAATGTCCTTTTTCAGTCTCACTTCCCATCTTAATACCGTTGTGCCCAACTTTTTCTCTTACCAAACATCCAACCAACAGAACAGAGTTTTAAAATATATTTATTTGCAAAGAAAGGGGAGCTGTCCCTAAACAGGGCAGACTCCTCCGAAACATTCAGGACATGGTAATTTATAGCCTATTATCCTGACCGAGAAAAGCCTTCTCCGTTCCCCCATTGGCCAAGGGTAATAAGAGTCACAGACTTTCCCTTCTGCCTATATTCCAGCCCTTGGTATGTTGTCCCCCTTTCTTATTCTTCCTATATGTTCATTATAGTATAGTTTGTCATCAGGGTAGGAGGAGAAGTTAACTGTTGAAAAGTCTTGTTAAGATAAGATGGGGGATGTATTGATGAAGACCATCAATGTTACCCTGACATCAAGGAACCTCCTAAGATCTTGGGCTTTTCTGCATGTTTTTCCCCATCAGCTCTGGCCCATACTGCTTCTGTTATCTCCTGACTTCTGCACATATTTTTGTGCCTCTAGTTTTCACTTCAGTTTTTTCCCATCATGTTCCTCCCCCCACCCCCTGCCTGGGTCTTTTGAAACTACTTGTACTCCGTTGTATTTCTGGACTCTGATATTGAGTCAGCTTTTTTTCTAGTGCATAACGTTTTATCAGTTTTCTTTGTCATGCCCACTCCCATTACCTCCAGTCACTTTTCAACAATTAGACTGTTGTCACCGTTAAACTACTCCCTCTCCCCCCAAGACAATGATTTCAATTTTTTAGAAGTTCTAAAATATGGATATAATGTTTTCATTTTGTATGGATAGTTTAAGCAGGTTCTCTGAATTCTTAGCTTTAACCCCCCCCCCCAACAAAAAGTAAGTCTCTGAATACCCAGTTTTACATTTCTCTAAATATGCTTCCAGAAGTAGTGCTGAAGGAGAAGAAAATTAATCCAGATAATGAAGAAGTTATAATGGTAAACGGGACATGTCCTAGAGCAGTGGTGGCGAAACTATGGCACGGGTGCCAGAGGTGGCACTCAGAGCCCTCTCTGTAGGCACACGTGCACAGAGTTCGTCGTGGGGGGGGGGAAATTGCCCCCCCCCCCACACATCTAGGCTGGCCTGGGCCACGGGACTTGATGTGCTTGCACCTCAGCGAGCAGGGAGGACTTGGCTGGCAGGGCCTGGTGCCTGGTGCCAGGCAGCAGCTCCAAGTGGCTGCTGCCCGGGTAGGGGGCGCAGAGGCAGCAGAGATGCTAGAGAGGTGCAGAGCAGTGCATGTGGGACTTGCTGGAGGCTACAGCAGGCTGGCCCCTGCTCGAGGAGGTTTTTGAGGTTAAATTGCCGCGTTGGCACTTTGCGATAAATAAGTGGATTTTGGGTTGCAATTTGGGCACTTGGTCTCAAAAAGGTTCGCCATCACTGTCCTAGAGGGAATTGTGCTGCCTACTTTGGGTTTTTTTTGATAAACAGCCCCAGCCAAAAGGGCGACCTGGCAAGAGCTCATGTGAGGATGTTTGCCCAACATGTTGGAATGTTTTGCAAATGCACTGGTGGGATGGACAAACTGGGAGGGGGGATACCACAGACCTTGGCAGCACCCAATCCAGAAGGGGGCTGGCAGTTCCAGGCTGCATTGGTGTCAATCAATCAGTCAGCTTTATTGCAGTTGGAGACCAGAAATTATTAAATACAGGGTATAAAACTACAATATACAATTCCAAATAAAATTTGGGAACATTATTTAAACTGCAAAATTTTTACAAATGCAAAATGTTAAAACCATAAGATAAAATCAAAACTGATAGCACGAGTGATGTATAAAACCAAGATATAAAATTGATAATCCAAATAGCCTACCATTAATTTGTGTTTAAATTACCCTGTTTATCCCTATGTCTTTTAACAATATAGGCACTGAACTTCGCCACCACTCTTGTGATCTTAGGACTGTCATCTTCTAGAAGCCTTTTCATACAGCCTTCCTCTGAACCAGATAGTTGCTATTGGGAGAGAGCTAAACATCTTTGCCCTCACCACCTTATGCAGGGGACATCGTAGAAAAATATGTGACAGGGTCTCTATTTCCGCCGTCTCACATGTGCAGTGCCTATCAATGTACGGTGTTTTCTTATACCATCTAACATTGCAGATGGAAGAGCATCACATCTAGCAAGTGTAAAAGCTCTCCTAAGTGACTGAATATCCAGATCATAAAGATAAGGATTCAAGATATATTTATGTGATGCCTTAAGACTGAAATGGGGGAGCGCTGCCAAGTCTTGTTGGTGGGCTGTGTCTTCCACTCTCTGCTTAATAGCACTTTTATATATAGATAGATTTTGACTTAGAGCGTGCTTAGAGAAAACTCTCTCTTATTCAGGTCTTCCTTGATCTCTCGCATCCATCTGGGTTGAAAAGGATCTTGTGCTATTAGAGGCCAAAGTCCTTTGCTACTTAGAAATACTTTCAGTCATTGATAAACTGTAATAAAAGAAAAAATTTCCCTTCAACTTTCACTTGTCCAGTCTCCAGTCTAAGAAAAGTGTTTGGAACACCAGGTGAAACCTGCAGGATAGATCTCAAAAACTTGTTTTGCGTCCTCTCTAACATTGTTACCTGTGTCTGTTTTTTATTATAATATATGCCATATGTAAGCTGAGGCAGGATTTTAGCTTGTTAGAATTTTCAAGACAACAGGAACGAAATGGACGCCCTTGGTGCAGAAAAATTTTAAGGCTGAACCTATTGTCCGTTCTGCATTTTAAGACACCATTTTTATATGCTCAGCATTTGAGCCTGTTGACTGGACCGCGACCACCAAATATTTGAATTGATCAACTTGCTTTATTTCCTTTCCTCTCACTTTCCAGTTCCTTTTTTAAGGTTGTTTGCCAAAAGATATCACCTTAGTTTTATCAAAATTAATTGTGAGGTCTTCTTTCTCACAGTATGCTGTAAAGGTATATAGCTCTCTTTTGAGACCAAGAGGTGTTCTGGCCAACAGAATTGCATCATCAGCATATAGCAGAATGGACAAATGCCGTATGGCAAGCTCAGGAGGGTGTGTATCCATGTTTCTTAGCTCTTCCACTATGCCATTAATATAAAAGTTAAATGGAGTGGGAGACTGCATTGGTGTCTGATCAGATGCCACTGCATTTGGGGGGAGGGTGAATTGGGATATTTCCAGGGGTGGACATGGCTATAGTTGGATCCCATCTGGGCTTTTGCACTGCAGACACCATGGCTGGATTCTTGGCCTTATGCCAGCAAAAGGATGGTGTGAGTCCTTTTGGCCCCATAGAGGGCTCCTGGCTGGCCAAGAAAGTTTGTTGTCTTTTCCAGCTCCCTGTGCTACCCTCTGCATCCTGGCACCTTGGGCTGTGGATGAGGCTGCATTTATTTGTTTGTTTGTTTATTTGCTTGTTTATTTATTTGCTTGTTTATTTATTTATTCAAATTTGTATCCCACCCTATTCCCACAGGATGTTAATCTATGTGTTATGTCCATCTATCCATGTGGATCCCTACTGCAGTAATCTCAGGACTGGAGTATTGTGATACACTATGTGGGCTGCGTTTGAACCCAGAAACTTCAAGTGATACAAAATGTTGCAGCCTGATTACTTACTTGGGGTAGCTGTTTTGTGCACCTTTACATTGTTTCCTTTTGGTTTCTGCTCAAGGTGCTTTTAAAAAAATCTTTTAGAGTCCTTCATTATCAGGAACCTAATTACCTAAAGATTCTCTCTTCCTGTATGTGCAACAGCTTTTGTTAATCTGTTTGTTAGAAGTGCCACTGTCCATTTTTTAGCTTTTATTGTGACAGCTGCTGTCTTATGAAATGGTGTTCCACAAATTGTCAGGAGGGGTTCATTTAGTCTTACACCATTGTCAGGAGGGGTCCATTGAATCTTACACCATTTACAAAATGGCTGTTGTCAAGATCACAAAGTTGAGTCTGCATCCAAATACAAGATTTATTTGCATTCTTAGCTGGGATTATAGTCATTTCCAAATTATATCTGTTTGTGATTCAGAAGCTGGATAATTTGCTAATTGTTCATACATTTGGGATATGGTTTGGGAATATCTTTGTCCCCTGTGATTTTTCAAACAACAACCTAAGTTCTATGATCTATTTAGATATTACTCTTAATTTGGAGGTGAATTGTGATGTTCCTGACCTGCCTCCAGTAGTAGCATAGTATCTAAACAGATCACAGAATTTGTGTTGCTCTTTGAATAAAACACAGTGGCTAAAGACATCTTCAAAGGTAATGCCAAGAAAGCTCCAGACATTGAAGTTAAAGCTTGATGGGAGTAAATGTTCCTTATGAATTGTTCTCTATAGATCATAATGTCTGGACTCCATTATTAAAGCAGAAAGTATCTGCCTTGTATTTAATAGCCCATTCTGTATAAAAGCTCAGTGTCTGAGCTTGAAGCAACAGGGTTTTTTCCCTTATATGCATCCACCAAATTGTGTGTACTGATGCTATTAGAGGATAGCAGTTAATGTATCACGGAAGGTAGTGTGGTTGAGCTCCAGTCACATTTTTTGTGCAAAGTTTTGTGCAAAGTTGCCCTGTTATTGGCACGGGGAATGCCCTGGCGCAATGGGGAGTTCTCCACAGCACCCGGTGCTGCAGCGTGTCTGGCACACTGTTGCCCTGGTGCTGCCCCACAGCAGTGGCTTTGCTATGGGACTTTCAAGAACCACAAAGATTGGGGACCTTTAGGAATGCCCCTCTGTTGCTCTGGTGGCTTCCACTGTTGAGAAACCTCCTCGGCAGCAGAACAGCAGGTCATTTTCTTTCCCTGCCCCTCCAATGAACAGGCGCCTTCCTCCCTTGCAGTGGAATTAAAAACATGGAGGGAGAAAGTTTGCAAAATGTTGCAAAAACCTTGAGAAAACTTGCAGAGAAGCGGCGTGTGAAGGTTCTGCGAACAGGAGGGCGGCGATTCCCTTGCACATGCAAGGAGTTTAGATGGGGGTTGGATTCCCACGCACGTTAAGGGATTTTAGACTGGGGGGTGAGGGTGCCGATTCCCAACACCTGTTTTGTGCAGAGTCAACTAAATTGGTGGAAGTGAGTGGGGAGGGGGGGGATTCATAAAAGACATTGCCGAAGACCTCGCAGTATAAGTGGAGGAGAGCCAGGGAACAGTGCAAAGTCAACAGCAGGGTAAAGAGCGCCGCGGTAGCTGTGCTCCCAGATTTAGTACGGGGCATTACTGTGCAAAATCAGCCTGAGATAACTCTCCATATGGTATGGAAGCAGTCTTGTCCCATGGATATTATGGGTGACTCAGAGATTAACAATTTGCATCCAAATTCATGCCACCTGTTGAGAAAAACAATTTCCATTAATTTTAGGCTACAGAGTTCTGTCATTATTTGTATGGACATATATTCAGTAACCTGACAGACCAGAAGCCATTGCTTACAGTGCTTATCATAAATTAGTATCTACATTTGCATGTTGTTGCTCACTCATCCAATTAGGAGAAATTCTCCTTCACAATCTGTCTTGATTTGCACAATCCTGATTAATCCGATATCATCTTCATACTCAGCCATTATACTGTTCGCTCTCAATTCCAAATAATTTATGAACAAATAATTCCAATTATCTTTAATTTTTTTCCCTATTTTACCTGTTCTGTAATTCCCTAGATTCCCTCTGGACACATTTTTAACAATCAACACATTTTAATGATAAGTTATATACTGCATAGCAGATAGTCACATTTATATTTGAGTGAAAATTGTATGGTG